>NC_041402.2:129128559-130593559 GCF_900747795.2 Erpetoichthys calabaricus | reverse complement strand
TTAATTGCGAGAAGCAGATATATATAGCCAAATTCTCGTGCTTCGTTGCGGCGAAGTACTGCTTTTAATTTTTTAAGAAGAAAAGAAAACCTTTTTAAACGGATCGAAAATATACCAATAACAATTTGTTAAGGATCTGTTTTTTTGTGAACCTCACTTTTCACAGCTGTCGTGCTACGGTGTGTGTTTCGTTTATTTGACAGTATGTAGATCGTGGTAATTACATTCATGGCATTCGTTTTCTGAATCACAATCTGACTGTATGGGTGGTTACCTGCCAGGTTACGCTTGTGGTTGGTCAGGAAGTCGCCTTACATCCGCCACGTGCCCTCTTTCTGTTCCCAGAAGCTGATCATAGAATGGTTTTAATAGTTTACTTTCAAATAATGCAAAGAGTATGCGACACATGTTTCTCCCTAATTCTGGGCTCATCAGGCATACACACTCACTGCATCCCCTCTCGTGAATCGAATCTCTATCGTCAGCGCCAGAGTTGAAGCCGATAACGTTGCGGTCAGCAAGTCGGCTAACATCCGCCATGTGCCGTCTTTCAGTTGCGAGAAGCAGATCATAGAATGGTTGAAACTGTTGCCCCTAACGTTGCGCCACGGCGTGTGGTTCGTTTATACCTCGTGTCTTCTCATTAAACTTTTATCTCGCGAATATGTTATTGCAATCCGCAGCGGGAGCGTTTCTATAAACTTAATTTAAACTTACGTTTTACACCCTTTGTTTCCCTTATGAACATGCTTGTATGCTTCACTCGCTCCCTTCTCAATTGTTTAATGAATTTTTTGCTCTTCGCTGTTTGCGGCTCTTCCTTCATTTCTCCCTACTGCGTTCTTTTATCTCGCGAATATGTTATTGCAATCCTTAACGGGAGCGTTTCAATAAACTTAATTTAAACTTACGTTTTACACGGTGCTTTATTTCCCTTATGAAGATGCTTGTATGCTTCACTCGCTCCTTTCTCAATTGTTTAATGAATTTTTTGTTCTTCGCTGTTTGCGGCTCTTACTTCATTTCTCCCTACTGCATTCACAGTCTTTTCACGTGATTACGTGGGAGGCATGATGACGTGACACTCAACTCCGCCTCCCACGGCCATCAAGCTGCCGTCCATTACAGTATATTGTCAAAAAAGAGGTTCCAGTTATGACCATTACGCGTTGAATTTCGAAATGAAACCTGCCTAACTTTTGTAAGTAAGCTATAAGGAATCAGCCTGCCAAATTTTAGCCTTCCACCTACACGGGAAGTTGGACAATTAGTGATGAGTCAGTCAGTCAGTCAGTCAGTGAGTCAGTGAGTCAGTGAGTCAGTGAGGGCTTTGCCTTTTATTAATTAGTATAGATACCTTATAAACAGTGGTAAGTTTGTGAGATTAGGCATTCTAAGGCTACATATTAATAATACAATAGGGGAAAGTAGAGCAATATATATTACTCTACCAAGACAAAACAATTGGCCTAGTCGGCAGGATTTTGGGGTAACCATGTTTTGCACCCTGTTTGCAAATACTGTTGATGTATGTGTGTGTGTTTATGTATGTGAATTTTAGGGCATCTAGTGTACAAATGCGGTGGAAGTAAAACATTGCTTGGTTGCTGAGTGGAATATAACCAACAAAGTGTAGAGACTTCATGTGTGTCACAAGGACACCCGCATGTTTGTTAGTGCTGGTGGTAGTGAGTCCCTAATTAAAGTGCTAGAGAGTGGTAGAACATTGCATGCATCATTCATACAGCATTTAAGTGGTTAAAATGCTAGGGAGTGATGGGACATGCATGCATCATTCATACGGCACTTATTCGTTTAGGATCTTTGTGTATGTATGTGTATGTTTGCTTACAGGGGCAAAAGTAGGCCAACCCATAACGAAGGTGGCAAATTGTATTTGAGTAAAACTGTAGACTCAGAAATGCCTAAATTTAAATTAAAGTCAGCCATCTTCCAGTGGAGTGGCAGAAGCAAGCAGGCTAAAGCTAGGAAACCTGTAGTGCAGGTAGAGAAAGCAGAAGCTGAGCTTAGCATGCCACAAAATGGAAGGGGGCTGGAAGGATTAGAAGCAGGAAAACAGAAATCAGGTATAAAGAAGACAGCTGCTGTTATAAGAGGTTTACTATCTTGCATTATTGGTAATATGGAAGATCAGTATAAGGAAGAAAATAGCAAAGTGAATGAAAGTGAAAATGGAATGTTGTGTGAAAGTTTTGAAAGACGTAACAGTTGGTGTGAAAATTGTGAAGTGCCAGCATGTAGAACACCCATTGCTGAAGTGGAAAGCACAGAAAGCAGGGGAAACAAGGAGGGAAAACCACCCATGGTGAAAGTTAGGGCAATAGTAATGGGATCTTACTGGAACCCTAAAACATGGATGGGTGACTTACATGAGACAGATGAGTGGTCAGATAAAGAGTGGGAATGTGAATGTGAGGAAAAGGAGAGAGATGAAAGGAAGGGAAAACAGAAAGGATGTTTTCTTCCATTATTATTCTGCACTGCACCACAATCTCCAGATAATTCTGTGTTCTGTCTAGTGTTTAAAGAACATGCTACACTGATAGATATTTCACCACTGTTAGGAAAGGTAACCAGTGATGCATTGAAATTTGATTTAGGACAAAGAAATCAGATAGAAGGCAGAGAAGCTGGTGAGTGTGAATGGCAATTGTTGACTAGAGGGCATGAACTGGATAATGGCATAAGGATACTGAGTGAAGAAAGTGTGGAATTAAAGCAAAGAACAATGGAAATTAAGGGAATTCAAGTGTTTGTGTATGAAAGGTCTAAAAGTGCTAATGCAAGGATGGCTGAGTTGGTAAGAAAGTGCACCAGTTTGGTTTGAATGAAACAGGACAAGCCAAAGAACAAAGGATGGGGGATGGTGCAGCAGGAAGGTTTCCAAGCTCAGGCAACAAGCCAGGAATGCACAGGGGTGTGAAGGTCCTAACAGCTGTGCTAGGGCCAGCAGTAATTTAAAAACACATACATTTAGGTTCAGTAATTCAAAACCTGATTGACCAGTTGTTTAAAAAGACAGCCTATGGAACTCCATGCAATAAAATGGAGAAAAGTGAGCTGGTCTTGGGTAAAGAACACAGGTCAGTTTTAGGAGAGATGCTGGATCTGGCACTGGGATTTTGGAGAGGTTATAGCCCACACTTTCAAGTAGCAGTTACCATAAAATAAAAAAATAAAAAAGAACACACAGGCAAATGAAAAAAAAATAGAAGGGTAGCGCAAGAAGACAGGAAAGGGAAAATAGTTATTTCTGTTTCCATTTTCTGGCCTTTTGCAATAGTGCAACTTCTATTGTAATGGACTTAGGGACTTTGGGTTGGTGCAGGTAATAAATAGTGAAGGCAATTAGCAGAGTGAAATCCATGCAGGAGATTGGGTTACAATTAGCACATTGAAGCAGAGTGGCACTAGTGGCCAAGCTGTTCCAATGAATGCCTGGAAGCAAAGTTTGAGTTTTGGCACCAGGTTTAACAACCAAAAGATGAGATGGACAGAAACTGCTTTGTCACCTTCCATTTTGCAGACCTGCCTACATAGCGGAATGAAAAAAAAAAAAACAGGAAAAGACAACAAGCAAAGATTAAAGACAAAGACATGA
Source organism: Erpetoichthys calabaricus (assembly GCF_900747795.2). Classification (NCBI taxonomy): domain Eukaryota; kingdom Metazoa; phylum Chordata; class Cladistia; order Polypteriformes; family Polypteridae; genus Erpetoichthys; species Erpetoichthys calabaricus. Next base: position 130,589,937 of record NC_041402.2, on the reverse strand, counting down.
AGAAGAACTGAACAGACCGCAAGAAAAAGACACTTACAGGGGTTTAAGTGAGTAAAAAGTCCACAAGCCATGCAATAATAAGTCTAATCAGAATAGCTATAGTTTAAAAGAAAAGGTTTGTTCATTACTGCAGCAAATTTATATTCCAAGGGGTGGAAACTGAACAAACCAGTTAGGAATGCCAAAATAAGGGGATTAATTTTGGGTTCATACAGTATACATTCTGGGTATTAATTAATTAAGTGGGATAATTAATATAATTAATACTATTATTAAGGAAAATGTATACTAAGAAAATTGGTGAACTTTTCAGGAAAGTAGGTGCAGCTGGTACATTTGCAAGTCATATGGGCTCCAATGTTTAGGTATAGTCTAATTGGGAAAATACGGAAGCCCTGCTGAGGTTGTCAGCTGTGGTGCAAGCAGAGGACCAGTGGGCCAATTCTGAACCGAGGTGTTTAGCATAATGAGTACGCATATGGTGAGCAAACAACTCTAGGGGTGGCATACAGGGCGAATGATGAGTTGCATAGCTGTAATTTCTCATGGTGGTGATGCCAGTCTATACTGGTAAAGGCTAATGGCAGTCAAGAGTTGCACCATGGGTAGGAAAGCACAAGAGGCAACTAAATCAACCCCAAATGTGTGAAGAGGGGCCACAAAGGTTGGTTTGTGAACAGTTTATGCAGTGGCACATGTGCTCTCACTTGGGCAGAAGTGGTTGTACTGGTACCTTTGGCATGTTACCTTTCAAATTTTGATATTAATTGTACAGCTGCATATGCTTAAACAGATAGTTTGGGACAAGGGTCTTATTAGCAGTTAGACACAAAACCAGTAGAGAACCAAGGTCAGTTTTAGGAATTCACAATAGACTTAAACTGCAGTACGGTTAGTTTAGTGGAAGGTGTGGACTTGTCTCATTTTGAACCACCAGATCTGATGACATATGAAGACTGCAGAAAGCTAAATAAACAGTTGAAGCAAGCCGGAGCAGATACATGTCATCAGAAGCGCATCCAAGTTCTTCAGATTGTCTTTGAAATAAAGAAGATATGTAATGGACAAATGGTCACGGACAACTTTCAACACTGGGAGAGCAAATACTGCAAATCAAAGCACAAGTTATGCAACAGACTCGTTAAACAATTAAGACTGTTTATAAAGACATTGTACAAAACATTCATCGGGGTGGAGTGTTGTGATGTGAGATTTTACATATAACTTGATAAATGTTTTGTATGTCTTTATTTCTAATTTGGGCAAAGCAATGTAATTTAGTGTTTAAAGCCTCCCCCATCCCCCCCCCCCCCCTTTAGGAATGGGTCTGTTTGAATTTTACGACAGGATTTAGGGGATGTGTGTTTTAAACCAGTTTGGCAAGTGTTTCTTTGCTAAAGTCATTTCTACCCCCGCAAATAGGCTAAGGTGTACTTTAACATATGGTTTGGGGGCAGGTGTTAAGATGTTCTATTTCCCCCATTGGTCTGAAGTATGGCTGTTTGGAATTGGCTTGGTTCACAAGCCTTTAAGTACTACAACGCCCTATTGGCTGTAGGGGTTGGACAGAAAATCTATATATTTACTTGTTTAACCTCACAATCTCTCTCTTACTAACCAACATCTGAAAGAAGCATCTCTCTTGCTAACCTGTGATGAAGACAAGACAATGAAGAGCACAGCTCAGCAGCCATTTTGAACAGACATGTGGCTGAAAGCTGAGCACCAATGATGCCTTAACTAGAGACATTTAAGTAACTACAAGTCTGTGTGCCGCCTGAACTACATATCACCATTTAATCAGGTTGTATGGTTGCCAATATTCAAATATACTTTGCATTTTGTTATTATCTATATAATAAAAGCCCAGCATGGTGTCCGTGTCCGGGTCCGGGTTCCTTTTGGCTGTATAGCCGCCCCGTAGAAACGTGGTGTATGCAGGTTATGAGGTGTGACGCTAATTAACGCCCGTACTACAACAGATTATATTGTTGATATACTATTAACTATTTACAGGGATCAACTCTTTTGGGGAAGTTCATAACAAAAAAAAAAAATAAAATTATAAATAACATTTACACTTTGCTACATGTGCACTTCAGTATTTCGAGCCCCGTGTCTGAGTCTGTACGGAGGAGACCTTATCGAACAATGCCGAAATGAAAGGCAACTGAACCTGCTCCTGCGAGAAAGGACACATTACAGCATGATCACGAAGTAAAGAGGCAAAGGCGTGCCAGTCGCTCACAAGAAACGGACACTCAGCATTCACACAGATTAGCTCAACGACGCGTCTCTGCCGCACAACGAAAGGCAACTGAAACCTCTACAGAGAGATAAGACAGATTACGCCGTGATCGCTAAAGAAAGATGCAAAAGCGTGCCAATGAGACACCCGACGAGAGGTCCTTACGATTGCAAAACAACCGTAATAGACAAACTCCTACAGAGAGAGAGGACACATTACGCCGTGATCGCGAAAGAAAGAGGCAAAAGCGTGCCAATGAGACACCCGACAACAGGTCCTTACGATTGCAAAACAACCGTAATATACAGAAACGTACGGTCTCCCAAGAAACTCCGAGTGAACGCTCTCACCGTTCTCGCTCGCAACAAACTGACACTCACCACTCACAGACATTACCACAATGACGCGTCTCCACTCCTCTTCCTTACAACCATTTACACAATGTATACGATTCTGATTAGTCTGCATCCCACACTTCGTGAATCATGGGTTTTGTTTTGAAATTTTCTTTCCCATGCAAAAATCAAATGCGGTGCAATAAAGGACCCAGTTCACGACTGCCAGGCACGTTTAAACAGGGAGTCCTTCAACTGTGGTCATCCAACGCGCAGCGTAGCGCGCGCCAAGTCGCTAGTTTATGAATATTATCAATAATACATTATTTTATGTGTAACTTAACTTCTGCTTGTCTTTTTACTACATCTAATTGCCTACGGTAATAGATATAGAAGGGAAGGTGGGGATAAGTTATATACAATAATACCTTATAAACAGTGGTAAGTCTGTGAGATTAGGCATTCTAAGGCTATATATTAATAATACAATAGGGGAAAGTAGAGCAATATATATTACTCTACCAAGACAAAACAGCAGAGCATCACTAGAGAAGATACTCAGCACCTTGTGATGTCTATGAATCACAGACGTCAAGCAGTCATTGCATGCAAGGGATATGCATCAAAGTACAAAATATGACTGTTTTAATAGATCCGCCATTGCTATGTCCCCAACATTATGGTGACCTGAAATGTGAGGACCATGTATAAAAAGTGTTGTCATTTCCACATGGTGTGACTGAAATATATGCAAATAGTTTTAAGTTTAAGTCTGCAATATGTAGTTTATAATTAAAGCTTAAATTGTTTGATTTGTAATTTTAAACTGTGGAGCAGAGGGGTTAATCAAGGAAAAATGTGTCTTTGTCCCAAAACATTATGGGGGGGGGGGGGCACTGTATAGGAAGAACCTGATTGCAGTCATTGCATAGAGGTAATAGAACTAATTATTAAGTATGAAGGCAATTACTTTCTAACAGAGTTTTATTTGATATTGTTTATTACATAAATGGTATTACAACAACAACAACATTTATTTATATAGCACATTTTCATACAAAAAGTAGCTCAAAGTGTTTTACATAATGAAGAAAAGAAAAATAAAAGACAAAATAAGAAATTAAAAAAAGGCAACATTAGTTAACATAGAAAAGGAGAAAGGTCCGATGGCCAGGGTGGAGAGAAAAAACAAAAAAAAACTCCAGAAAGCTGGAGAAAAAAATAAAATCTGCAGAGGTTCCAGGCCACGAGACCGCCCAGTCCCCTCTGGGCATTCTACCTAACATAAATGAAATAGTCCTCTTTGTAGTTAGGGTTCTCATGGAGTCACTTGATGGTGATGGTCATACAGACTTCTGGCTTTTAGTTGTATTTGTTCACTTTGATGCCCTTTAGATTTTCACTGGCAAAGTGAATACATTGTGTCAAAAATTTGCAATAAGACAAAATCAAGAAAGGGACAAATATATTTCATGACACTACATAATTATGGAGAATGATTGTAGGAGATTAATCTTTTGAATTTAAATAAAAGATTAAGAGATAATAATATACAAGTTAATATGGAGGGAGTAGGCAGGGAGTATACTCTTTAATAAAAACACGAGGCACAAATGGGAGCTGGTTTGACAGCAATGACATATTTGGTCTTGTCTGTTTACACAGCTTTTAGCAAAAGGTGGATTAGCATTGCCACTCCACTCCTCTGAACAATTACTTGTGACACTAATCCATTAATGAAAGCGAGTTTCATACATTAAGTAAGGTATCTGGAAACTTAAAACATTTAAAACAAATACTCATTAAATAAAAACACTGCAGGTCTCATAAGATGATGCTTCAGCTGCAATTTTTTTAAGCCAAAGCCACAATTAATTTCTGTTCTGGAAACCAATTTAAATATTATTCTTTATCATCTATACTGTTGCTTTAATTATTGTATTACTTTACTAGGGTGGCAAGCCCGCCTGGCGCCTTCGGCACCCAACCACCAGTTGCGGCCAGTCTGCCACTCACATTGTGAAGAGGGGGGCTGAACACACCCCAAGGAGACACAGTCGCTCTTCCGAAGCCCCCTCTTAAATGGTGATACAATGGGAAAGAAATACAATTTTTTTACCCCCTCTTTGCTCAATTAGCTGCTGGATTGCTGCTGCTGCTGCTGTGCCGCATGATCTGCATCTCGTGCGGCGCTTCGAACATTTAAACGCCCGTACAGCAGCTGTCTTACTCTTTCTCTTTTTTTTCTGGCCCCAGGTGTGGTTAAATCTCTTGGCACAAATTCTTGTCTCGCAGGACGTGAGTCATTGATATTTTCGTTTATAATTTAACAACAGAACAAGAATATGAAAATCTAACAGCATCACATTAAAGTTAGATAAATTCGGAAAAGAATGATACCAAACATATACATGTAGGTTTTAAAATAAGCCCAATTTAAAGCGTGACATAAAAACGTTACATAAAATCGTTGCACAAAATTACGGCACTTTTAGGCTTAGGATTTTATATATATAGAGTAGAGTTGCATAATTTAATTTACATACAGTACTTTTTATTCTTCTTTAACAATTAAAAATGAAAAAAATTAAACATTAAAAAGTATTTGCTTCGTCATGATTTCCTCGGGGCGGCACGGTGGCGCAGTGGGTAGCGCTGCTGCCTCGCAGTTGGGTGATCTGGGGACCCGGGTTCGCTTCCCGGGTCCTCCCTGCGTGGAGTTTGCATGTTCTCCCCGTGTCTGCGTGGGTTTCCTCCGGGCGCTCCGGTTTCCTCCCACAGTCCAAAGACATGCAGGTTAGGTGGATTGGCGATTCTAAATTGGCCCTAGTGTGTGCTTGGTGTGTGGGTGTGTTTGTGTGTGTCCTGCGGTGGGTTGGCACCCTGCCCAGGATTGTTTCCTGCCTTGTGCCCTGTGTTGGCTGGGACTGGCTCCAGCAGACCCCCGTGACCCTGTGTTTGGATTCAGCGGGTTGGAAAATGGATGGATGGATGGATGATTTCCTCTGTTTGTGTTTATTCATAAAGCTTAATTGTTTCGGATCTCCAAACAAATTTACTATAATACAAAAGTCAACCTGAGTAAACACAGTACATAGTTTTAAATGATCATTTGAGTTAGGGAAGGAAGAAAGTTCAACAACACTTATTTCATTCATGTGAAAAAAGAATTGCCCCATGAACTTAATATTTGGTTGTGCCACCTTTAGCATCAACAACTGCAATGAAGCATTTCTAGGAACAAGAGATCAGTCTTTGGCATCGCTGTGGAGATATTTTGGCCCGCTCTTCTCTACAGAATTGCTTTAATTCAGTCACATTGGTGGATTTTCGACTATAAACTGCCCATTTGAGGGCTCGCCACAACATCTCAGAGGGATTTGTATCATAACTTTGACTAGGCCACTCCAATACTTTAATTTTATTTCTTTTAGCAATTCAGAGGTGGACTTGCTCTTGTGCTTCGGATTGTTGTCCTGCTGCATAATCCAATTGCACTTGAGCTTCAGATCACAAAATGATGACTGTACAGTCTCCATTAGTATTTTCTGGTAGAAAACTAAATTCATGCTTCCTTCAGTTATGACAAGTCGCCCAGGACCTGAAGCAGCAAAGCATCCCCACACCACCACATGTGACTGTGGGCATGATGTTCTTATTGTGGAAAGCTGTGTTAATGTTATACCAGATTTAATAGGAGCAATATCTTTCAAAAAGTTCAACTTTTTACTCATCGGCCCACAGAACATCCTAAAATTTTTTGGGGTTAGTTAAGGTGTCTCCAGTGAATGTTAGCTTAGCCTTTATGTTCCTCTTATTTAGCAGTGGTTCTTGTCTTGTAACTCTTCCATGGGTACCATTTTTGCCCAGTGTCTTTCGAATGGTAGCATCATGAATGCTGACATTAACTGAGCTGAGAGAGCCCTACATTTCCTTAGATGTTTGTCTGGGTTCTTCTGTGACTTCCCAGGTAAGCTTTTTATGTGCTCTTGGAGTAGTTTTGCTATACCAGCCACTCCTGAGCAGATTTACCACTGATCCAAGTTTTTTCTATTTGCAAATGATGGTTCTCATAGTGGCACGTTGGAGTCCTAGATTCTTAGCAATGGCATTGTAACTATTTCCTGACTGATGTATTTCAATAATTTTCCTTCTCATTTTCTCTGGAATTCCTTTTGATCGAGGCATGGTGTGCTGCTTGTTGAGACCTTTTAGACAACTTCACATTGCTGGAAAGGTTCAATTTTAAGTGATGTTTAGATTTATAACAGTTGGCAGCAGTCAAGCTTGGGTGTGTCTAGTGTAATTTAACCCATTACTATTTAAATTTGGCTCATTGGTTGATTGTGAGACTTGGGGGTGGAGTTACTTTTTCACATAGGTGATATAGGTGTTGGTAAACTTTTTTTCCATTAAGAGAATATATGTCAATACAGTTACCACAGTGTTAGGCTTTAAAAAGAAAAAAAGCAAGGACTGGATTATACCTGGCACCTAGCAGAAAATTGAAGATGGGAAACTACTAAAGGCCAAGATGCTGAACACAAAGTCACCAAGGCTCCCAGAGCAGGTCAGTGAAGTCTACAAGAGCAAAGTTAAGGAGGTTAAGAAGAGCACCAGGACAGACAAGAGAGCCTTTGTAGAAAAGTTGGCGGGTGAGGTAGAACATGCTGCTGCAAGAGGTAAGAGAAGTGTTTTCTACAAGATCACTTAGCAATTCAGTGGCAAGAACACCAGCCAGTATGCCCTTGTCTAACACAAGGATGGCAAAAACATGAGGTGCTCAATCACTTACAACCAGATGATCATGCTGACCCTCCACCACCTCACACTGTCCTGGATATTGACATTTGTCCTCCTAATGAAGCAGAAGTCAGGCTCCCCATCAAAGCCATGAAGGGTGGGCAAGCTGCCAGTACTGATGCCATCTATGCTGAAATGCTGAAAGCGGATCACACCGCCCCAGCAAGGATATTCACTGATCTCTTCAGAAAGATCTTGGAAAAGGACACAATACCTATGGACTGGAACAAAGGCTTAACAGTCAAATTCCATAAGAAAGGCAGCCTCCAGAACTGTGACATCTGACGAGGCATCACACTGCTTTAAATTCCATCCAAAGTTTTATGCAGGATTCTTCTTGGCAGAATTGATGTAGCAGTTGACCAAAAGCTGAGACAGGAATAGGCAGGGTTTAGAAGAGGAAGGAGATGCATCAATCAAATCTTTGCTCTGAGGAACATCATTAAGCAGTGCATAGAGTGGAACACCCCCTTATACATCAACTTCATCCACCTCTGGAAAGTCTTCAACAGCCTGCACCGTAACACCCAATGGAAGATCTTACAGTCGTATGGAGCTCCTCCAAAGATGGTCACACTTATGGGGATGTTCTACCTTCAGTTTCAGTGCAGCATCATAGTTGATGGAACCATGTTAGAGTGGTTTCTGGGGGAGTCTGGTGTGCAAAAAGGATGTATCCTCTCTCCCATCCTCTTTCTGCTTGCCATTGACTGGATCATGCAGAGTACAACCTGGTGACCAGGCATCTGGTGAACCCCATTATTCCAGCTTGAAGTTCTTGACTTTGCCGACAACCTAGCTGTCCTCTCCTCAAAATAACACCATTTGCAGGAGAAGGTAGACAAACTGAACACCTTTGCCAAGCAAACAGGCCTGAACATCAGTGCCTCTAAAATACAAGTGATGCGCGTAAATACCAATCCTAGTACACCTATCACAATAAATTAATTCTCGAATATGTTGAGGAGTTTAAATATCTTGGCAGTCTTCTTAGTAAGTTCAATGCAGCGCAAAAAGACATCAGAGCAAGACTTAGGAAAGCACGCTGTACATTCACAAGACTTTGGCCTACCTGGAAGTCCAAACAGTATAGCCTGAGAATAAAGGTCAGACTTTATAACAACAATGTCAAACCTGTTCTTTTGTGTGGCTCCGAATACTTGCAGATTGTAAAGGAAGACATGAATAAGATTGACGCCTTCCACAATGGATGTCTCAGGAAGATCTGTTGTAACTTCTGTCCCAAGAAGATCTCTAATGAAAACCTTTACAAGTACACTAAAAGGGATAGTGGGTTGTTGGAGATCAAGCTCTGATGCTTAAGATGGCATGACACGTCCTGAGAATGGACCAGAACTGTATATTTAAGATTGCTCTGAGATGGACACCACCTGGGAAGCACAAGCATGGCTGGTCTTAAACAACCTGGTGGTGAACTGTGATAATAGAGTTGAAGGAGATGGACCAAACATGGGGTGAAGCAGAATACGTAGCTCAGGACAGGACCGAAATGAGGAAATCATTGGCACCAAATTTCAGTTTAGAGTACCAGGACTTCTTGGAACCACTGGAGGGGATCCTGGAAAGGGTCCCAGCTAGGGACTTAATAGTTCTACCAAGAGACTTTAACATCCATGTGCGTAATGATGAAGACACCTGGAGAGTTGTGATTGGGAGGAACAGACTCCCTGATCTAAACCCGAGCGGATCCTTGTTATTGGACTTCGGTAGTTGGCATGGTTTTTCCATACAAATATCATATTCGAACATAAGCTAGTTTAGGTATTTGATACCAGACCACCTATGAGCGAAGGCTTTCAACTTCAGTCTCCAAAAGAGCTTTTCCTACATCCTGGGGGAGGCTGGGGACATAGAGTCCAAATGGGTCTTGTTCAAAGACTCCATTGTGGAAACGGTTGCAAAGAGCTGTGGCCTGAAGGCCATAGGTGCCTCTTGAGGTGGGCCTAAGGACCCAAGGACCTAATGGTGGACACCAGAGGTGAGTGATGCCATCAAGCTGAAAAAGGAGGCCTTCTGTGTATGGTAAGCATGAGAGACTCCCATGGTAGCAGAGAGGTATCGATAGGCCAAAATGGCTGCAGCTTTGGCATTCAGGGAAGCAAGAACTTGGGTGTAGGAGGATTTCATAGAGACCATGGAAAGCAACTATAAATCAGGCTCAAAGAGGTTCTGGCAAGCAATCGGGCAACTCAGATAGGGAAGGCAGGGATTCAACCAGGCTGTTCTCAGCAAGGGTGGAGAAGTGCTGACCCGGACTGAGGATTTTTTCTGGCAGTGGAATGAACATTTTGAAGAACTCCTGAACCTGACAGACACGCCATGGTTTGCGACAGCACCCCCTTTGACCCTGCGTGGTACTACATACCTTAGAGGAGCCCTAAAGATGATCCACAGATGCACATGTGTGACCATATATATACTGCATATATGTATATATATATATATATATATATATATATATATATATATATATATATATATTAAAATGGGAATAGATAAGATAAAGAGTTGGGGCACATTGAAGACATACCGCTTATAAATGTTGGAAAAAAAGTTGAAAAACAGTTGGTTTAAGCAATAGGGTCTTTTCAGACAGTTGTCAAAATCACAACACGCACAAACTGGCGGCAGCACCCATTAAGAAGAATCCAGACCAGAAGGGGTGGGCCAAGTGACTGTGGCCAGGAGGTGACGTCATTAGCCAGTTGCGTGATCTGTAGGGGAGGAAGGAGGAGAAGCATTAGGCAACAGTGCCAACCCTCGACTCAGGGTGGAATTACAATCAGTTAAGTATTTAAGCTGTCTCCCAAGCACATATACATAAATTAATGAATGACTTATTTGTTCTGCAGTCCAGATTTATTTTTCCAAGTATTTCACTTAATTATGCAATATAAAATTTCTAAGCATTCAGAAGATTAATACTGAATAAATAAGCTAAAAAATGTAAAATGACCTACCTTCGGCACCTTTTAACCTGAGGTACTTGAAAATCCTGGCACACACTAGCATATACAGTTAGGTCCATAAATATTTGGACAGAGACAACGTTTTTCTAATTTTGGTTCTGTACATTACCCCAATGAATTTTAAATGAAACAACTCAGATGCAGTTGAAGTGCAGACTTTCAGCTTAAATTCAGTGGGGTGAATAAAACGATTGCATAAAAATGTGAGGCAACTAAAGCATTTTTTAACACAATCCCTTCATTTCAGGGGCTCAAAAGTAATTGGACAAATTAAATAACTGGAAATAAAATGTTCATTTCTAATACTTGGTTGAAAACCCTTTGTTGGCAATGACAGCCTGAAGTCTTGAACTCATGGACATCACCAGATGCTGGGTTTCCTCCTTTTTAATGCTCTGCCAGGCCTTTACTGCAGTGGCTTTCAGTTGCTGTTTGTTTGTGGGCCTTTCTGTCTGAAGTTTAGTCTTCAACAAGTGAAATGCATGCTCAGTTGGGTTAAGATCAGGTGACTGACTTGGCCATTCAAGAATTTTCCACTTCTTTGATTTAATAAACTCCTGGGTTGCTTTGGCTGTATGTTTTGGGTCATTGTCCATCTGTATCATGAAACGCCGCCCAATCAATTTGACTGCATTTACCTGGATTTGAGCAGACAGTATGTCTCTGAACACCTCAGAATTAATTCGGCTGGTTCTGTCCTGTGTCACATCATCAATAAACACTAGTGTCCTAGTGCCACTGGCAGCCATGCACGCCCAAGCCATCACACTGCCTCCACCGTGTTTTACAGATGATGTGGTATGCTTTGGATAATGAGCTGTTCTACACCTTCTCCATACTTTTTTCTTGCCATCATTCTGGTAGAGGTTGATCTTGGTTTCATCTTTCCAAAGAATGTTTTTCCAGAACTGTGCTGGCTTTTTTAGATGTTCTTTAGCAAAGTCCAATCTTGCCTTTCTATTCTTGAGGCTTCTGAGTGGCTTGCACCTTGCAGTGCACCCTCTGTATTTACTTTCATGCAGTCTTCTCTTTATGGTAGACTTGGATATCGATACGCCTACCCCCTAGAGAGTGTTGTTCACTTGGTTGGCTGTTGTCAAGGGGTTTCTCTTCACCATGGAAATGATTCTGCGATCATCCACCACTGTTGTCTTCCGTGGATGTCCAGGTCTTTTTGCGTTGCTGAGTTCACCAGTGCTTGCTTTCTTTCTCAGGATGTACCAAACTGTAGATTTTGCCACTCGTAATATTGTAGCAATTTCTTGGATGAGTTTTTTCTGTTTTCGCAGCTTAAGGATGGCTTCTTTCACCTGCATGGAGAGCTCCTTTGACCACATGTTGTCTGTTCACAGCAAAATCTTCCACATGCCAGCACCACACCTCAAATCAACTCCAGACCTTTTATCTGCTTAATTGATAATGACATAACGACGGACTTGCCCACACCTGCCCATGAAATAGCCTTTGAGTCAATTGTCCAATTACTTTTGAGCCCCTGAAATGAAGGGATTGTGTTAAAAAAATGCTTTAGTTGCCTCACAGTTTTATGCAATCGTTTTGTTCACCCCACTGAATTAAAGCTGAAAGTCTGCACTTCAACTGCATCGGAGTTGTTTCATTTAAAATTCATTGTGGTAATGTACAGAACCAAAATTAGAAAAACGTTGTCTCTGTCCAAATATTTATGGACCTAACTGTAATAATAACTTTACATAACCGTCGAGGTACCTGTCATACCTTCATGTAACAGGTCCGCATGGAACATTTGGTACAAGTAGCACACTTAACACCCTGAGGATTATGTCAAAAAAAAAAATTAAATATAGAAAGTGAAATTTTTAACTGATTGAAGCAATTACATTTATCAGAATTTACTTTTATATTTGTTAATGGAAACATTTTCTTCACTCATCAGCTAAAATTATATAATACTGTAGTGGAACTCACAAGAACCCAAAGGCAGAAGGGCACACATAAAAACAGGAAATAAAAAATAAATAAATAAATAAATAAAAGCACTAATTTACAAAGGAATTGATATTCAACTCTTTGAAGCATGTAAGTGATTGATTGATAATTCTAATCTTGACAATAATCTTAGGAGGGCAGTGTTAAATTACCACAGTTTTTACATGTATATTTACTTGTGATCAGATGCAGACTGCCTAGCAAATGTATGGCTGTTAGCAAAAAACAATAATAACAGTGAACATCAAGACAGTGTCAAATGTAAAGCCAGTTCTAACTGTACAAGTAGTTCTAAATTGAAGAGTACACAAGGCTGTGCTGTAAAGAAGTGAGCAAGTCGGCAATACAGGACGGCCTCAGAGTGCAACTGCTGCATCCATGGATCACGAGGCTACTAATCTTTAAAACCGCAGCTGTCACTGTGTGTTACTTGAGTCCGCAAAATCACTTCTGTGTATTGTTGAAATGGTTTAATAATAATAATTCTATGCATTTATATAGTGCTTTTCTCACTACTCAAAGCACTTAGCAATTGCAGGTTAAGGGCCTTGTTTGTCTTTTACGGTCTAAGAGATAGCAGTTTGTTGTTGTAGGTACTCATGTATCACCTATGTTCACTTTTACGAAGAATGTAGCAACTCAGAGGACTTTTAGTGTTCAGTATTAATATGCTACTTTTATGCTACCTTCTTCAAGCACACGGCGTGCCATTGGGAAAGTGAAGTAAACAGAGTAAAAACGAGATTTATGAAGAACTTTTGCCTAAATTGGTGGGCTTAACCAGTCTCTACCAAAAACAAAAAAATATCAGAATTACAAAAAAAAACATTTTTTTATTTGTTTTAGGGCTATGTGTATGAAAGGCTTTTTAGGACAATCATGGTAAGTCCAAAAGAAAATGACAAAAAAAATTATTAAAACTAAAGTACACAACAGGCTAATTCAAAATGGTAAAAGGAAGGTATCAGATATTTGGAAATACACATTATTTAACATTTACCAAATACAAGCACAACATTAAACTGGCAGCATTGTTGTTAACTGATGGCTGGGTAAGAAAATGCTAGTTGCGTAAAAAAACAAATAAATAAAAAACAAAACAAAGTGTATAAAAGAAAAAAGAAAATCATACCAGGAACAAAAAGAAGCTAGCAAAGAACATATAAGAAGAATGACAAGCTGCTATTTGGACAAAAGAACTTCTTAGAGAAGAATTTTAAAAAAAAACAGGAAAATTGAATAAAAAGAAAAAAGCTTCAGACAAGACTATCAGATGTGGCACGGGAGAGAGCACATAGCATACTGAAGATGAGCTAAAATGTAACAAAAAGCAAGAACAGGATGTTTCATGCCAAACGGGTGTAGGAAACAGCAAAGGAAAGTATTTGACAAAAAAATCCCACTCTTAGAAAAGGGAAATGTATTGTAGAGCAGAGTTCATGAATTCATAAATTAAAAAAGTTAATTCATGAAAATTCCAAAATTGGACAAGAAACAAATAAAGGTCAGTATATACAGCTGAATTGTTCCATACTGATGGTTAATGGGGAGTTCCTATCAAGATCTCTGTAGCTGTCAGAAATGAGGATTCAAATTTGATTCTTATCATCCATTTAAACTGCAAGTTAAAATCTGTTGAAAACATGAATTCACTAATGTAATTTAATTCAAATTGACATTGGACTTTTGTAATGCCTTGCTGTCTGCATTCCTGAAACCACTTTCTCTTTCATAAAAACAAAGTTCTCAGAGAAAGAAAATAAACTTTATTAGAAATGCCTGATGTGACAGAGTGACTGCACTGCCAAGCCATTAATTAATTGATATATCATTTATCAGGGACAGAAAAACTTTAAAATCTCCACATGAAAATAAGGAAAACATGTAAACTCAGCACAAACCAAGTTCAGGTTGGGATGTGAATTCAAGACTAGTGGGTTGTGAGGCATCAATACTTACCACTGGACCATGATGTTGTCAATTATTACTGGAAAATATTTGAATTAATCTGTTATTGTGATAGATAGATAGATAGATAGATAGATAGATAGATAGATAGATAGATAGATAGATAGATAGATAGATAGATAGATAGAGTGCATCCGGAAAGTATTCACAGCGCATCACTTACAGCCTTATTCTAAAATGGATTAAATTCATTTTTTTCCCTCAAAATTCTACACACAACACCCCATAATGACAATGTGAAAAAAGGTTATTTGAGGTTTTTGCAAATTTATTAAAAATAAAAAAACTGAGAAAGCACATGTACATACTGTAAGTATTCACAGCCTTTGCCATGAACCTCAAAATTGAGCTCAGGTGCATCCTGTTTCCCCTGATCATCCTTGAGATATTTTTGCAGCTTAATTGGAGTTCACCTGTGGTAAATTCAGTTGATTGGACATGATTTGGAAAGGCACACACCTGTCTATATAAGGTCCCACAGTTGACAGTTCATGTCAGAGCACAAACCAAGCATGAAGTCAAAGGAATTGTCTCGAGGCACAAATCTGGGGAAGGTTACAGAAAAATTTCTGCTGCTTTGAAAGTCCCAATGAGCACAGTGACCTCCATCATCCGTAAGTGGAAGAAGTTCGAAACCACCAGGACTGTTCCTAGAGCTGGCCAGCCATCTAAACTGAGCGATCAGGGGAGAAGGGCCTTAATCAGGGAAGTGACCAAGAACCCGATGGTCACTCTGTCAGAGCTCCAGAGGTCCTCTGTGGAGAGAGGAGAACCTTCCAGAAGGACAACCATCTCTGCAGCAATCCACCAATCAGGCCTGTATGGTAGAGTGGCCAGACGGAAGCCACTCCTTAGTAAAAGGCACATGGCAGCCCACCTGGAGTTTGCCAAAAGGCACCTGAAGGACTCTCAGACCATGAGAAAGACAAAGATTGAACTCTTTGGTGTGAATGCCAGGCGTCACGTTTGGAGGAAACCAGGCACCGCTCATCATCAGGCCAATACCATCCCTACAGTGAAGTATGGTGGTGGCAGCATCATGCTGTGGGGATGTTTTTCAGTGGCAGGGACTGGGAGACTAGTCAGGATAAAGGGAAAGATGACTGTAGCAATGTACAGAGACATCCTGGATGAAAACCTGCTCCAGAGTGCTCTTGACCTCAGACTGGGGCGACGGTTCATCTTTCAGCAGGACAGCAACCCTAAGCACACAGCCAAGATATCAAAGGAGTGGCTTCAGGACAACTCTGTGAATGTCCTTGAGTGGCCCAGCCAGAGCCCAGACTTGAATCCGGTTGAACATCTCTGGAGAGATCTTAAAATGGCTGTGCACCGACGCTTTCCATCCAACCTGATGGAGCTTGAGAGGTGCTGCAAAGAGGAATGGGCGAAACTGGCCAAGGATAGGTGTGCCAAGCTTGTGGCATCATATTCAAAAAGACTTGAGGCTGTAATTGCTGCCAAAGGTGCATCGACAAAGTATTGAGCAAAGGCTGTGAATACTTATGTACATGTGATTTCTCAGTTTTTTAATTTTTAATAAATTTGCAAAAACCTCAAGTAAACTTTTTTCATGTTGTCATTATGGGGTGTTGTGTGTAGAATTCTGAGGAAAAAAATGAATTTAATCCATTTTGGAATAAGGCTGCAACATAATAAAAGGTGGAAAAAGTGATGCGCTGTGAATACTTTCTGGATGCACTGTAGATAGATCTTTATCTATACCCAGGTGGAAATTTAGCTTTTTATCCATCCATCCATCCATCCTCTTCTGCTTATCCAAGGTCGGGTCACGGAGGCAGCAGCTTGAGCAGAGATGCCCACACATCCCTCTCCCTGCCACTTCTACTAGCTCTTCCGGGGGAATCCAGCATGTCCTGGGTTTTCCCCAGGGCCTCCTCCCGGTTAGACTTGCCCGGAACACCTCACCAGGGAGGCATCCAGGAGGCATCCTGATCAGATGCACGAGCCACCTCATCTGACTCCTCTTGATGCGGAGGAGCAGCGGCTCTTCTCTGGGCTCCTACTGGATAACCGAACTTCTCATCCTATCTTTAAGAGAAAGCCCAGACTCCCTCTGGAGGAAATTAATTTCAGTCGCTTGTATTTTTGATCTTGTTCTTTCGGTCACTACTCATAGCTCATGACCATAGGTGAAGGTAGGAACGTAGATTGACTGGTAAATTGGTAAAGCTCCTTTTTCACCACGAGAAACCGATGCAGAGCCCGCATCACTGCAGACGCCACACCGATCCACCTGTCGATCTTCTGCTCTGACCGGGCACTCCACCCTTTTCCGGCTGAGAACCATGGTCTCGAATTTGGAGGTGCTGATTCCCATCCCAGTCGCTTCACACTCGGCTGCGAACCAATCCAGAGAGAGCTGAAGATCACAGCCTGATGAAGCAAACAGGACAACATCATCTGAAAAAGCAGTGACCCAATTCTGAGCCCACCAAACCAGACCCCCTCAATGCCCTGGCTGCGCCTAGAAATTCTGTCCATAAAAGTTATGAACAGAATCTATGACAAAGGGCAGCCCTGGCAGAGTCCAACTCTCACCAGAAATGGGTTTGACTTACTGCCGGCACCAAGCTCTGACATTGGTTGTACAGGGACCGAACAGCCCTTATCAGGGGGTCCGGTACCCCATACTCCCGGAGCACCCCCCCATAGGTTCCCCCGAGGGAAAAGGTCGAATGCCTTTTCCAAGTCCACAAAACACATGTAGACTGGTTGGGCAAACTCCCATGCACCCTCCAGGACTCTACCAAGGGTTTAGAGCTGGTCCACTGTTCCATAACAGGCTGAGGAGTGTGATTCCTCTGTAGTTGGAACACACCCTCCGGTCCCCCTTCTTAAAGAGGGGGACCACCACCCCGGTCTGCCAATCCAGAGGCACTGTCCCCAATGTCCATGCGATGTTTCAAAGGCGTGTCAACCAAGACAGTCCTACAACATCCAGAGCCTCGAGGAACTCCTGGCGTATCTCACCCACCTCCCAGGGTCCTGCCACCAAGGAGTTTTTTGACCACCTCAGTGACCTGAGTCCCAGAGATGGGAGAGCCCACCTCTGAGTCCCCAGGCTCTGCTTCCTCATTGGAAGACGTTAGTGGGATTGAGGAGGTCTTTGAAGTACTCCCGCCACCGACCCACAACGTCCCGAGTCGAGGTCAGCAGCGCACCATCTCCACCAGGCACCAACCACCTTACGGCCACAGCTCTGGTCAGCCACCTCAACAATAGAGGCACGGAACATGGCTCATTCAGACTCAATGTTCCCCACCTCCCTCGGGACGTGGTCGAAGTTCTGCTGGAGGTGGGAGATGAAGCTACTTCTGACAGGGGACTCTGCCAGACGTTCCCAGCAGACCCTCACAATATGTTTGGGCCTACCAGGCCTGACCAGCATCCTCCTCCACCATCGAAGCCAACTCACCACCAGGTGGTGATCAGTTGACAGCTCCGCCCCTCTCTTCACCCGAGAGTCCAGGACATGTGGGCACAAGTCTGATGACACAACCACGAAGTCGATCATCAAACTGAGGCCTAGGATGTCCTGATGCACACGCGCAAACAGTTAGGACTCGTCCCCCCCCCCAGAAGGCGGAGGGAGCCTACCCTCTCGTCTACCGGGGTGAACCCCAATGAACAGGCTCCAAGTCGTGGGGCAATAAGTATGCCCACACCCGCTCAGCACCTCTCACCAGGTTCTACTCCAGAGTGGTAGAGTCCAGCCCCTCTCAAGGAGACTGGTTCCAGACTCCACGCTGTGCGTCGAGGTGAGCCCAACTATATCTAGCCGGAACCTCTCAACCTCGCGCACCAGCTCAGGATCCTTCCCCTTCAGAGAGGTGGCATTCCATGTTCCAAAAGCCAGCTTCTGTAGCCAAGGATTGGACCGCTAAGGTCCCCGCCATTGGCCACCACCTGACTCACACTGCACCCAACCTCCTTGCCCCCTCCTACAGGTGGTGAGCCCACAGGACCCCCCCTACCCACATTGCCTCTTCGGGCTTGCCCAGCACAGCCCCATGGGTGCAGGCCCAGCCACCAGGTGCTCGCCATCGAGCCCGACCTCCAGGTCTGGCTTCAGAGGGGGACCCCGGTGACCCGTGTCTGGGCAAGGGAAAACGACATCCAATGTTTGTATGCATCATTGGAGGTTTTCTGAACCGCTCTTTGTCATGTCCCTCGCCTAGGACCAGTTTGTCTTGGGTGACCCTACCAGGGGCATAAAGCCCCCAATAACACAGCTCCTTGGATCATTGGGACATGCAAACCCCTCCACCACGATAAGGTGGTGGCTCGAGGAGGGGTAGCTTTTTACACTTCTTTAAATAAATAAACACATAAATTAGTAGATCAATAAATAAATAATAAAACTATAAATATATATTATACACACATACACTAGTCTGAAGACACACCAGAATGACTGAAAAGCAAGAAAATTAAAAAGGCAAGTTCTAACTTGCCAGTTACAGCGAGGCATTATACCGATTCAGTGGGCCTCTCTTGAAGTGATGTTATCAACCCAGCACACCACAGTATAGAAAATTGCACTGCCATCATGGCGTTGTAAAAAATGTGAAGGATTTCACTTCCCATATTAAAGGAATGTGATTTCCTAAGGAAGATGAGTCTGCTTTGCCCCTTTCAATACAGTCCCCCTGCCAGATGGTGTGCAGCTTCCTCAGTTTTCTCCTTACTTGGTCTTCAGTTATAGACAGTATACATTGATGGTCAGAGGTAGACTTGTTACTGGCCATTCCAGTTGACATGGTAGGAGTTGCTGATGTAGTAGGGATGGTGTGGTAAGACTGGTCATTGCAAGAAGGTGGCAGTAGTAGGGAAATCTATTAAAAAATTATTCTGGGTATTAGTTTTGTCCATATCCCCTTCTAGTACCTGAGGGCTGGATTGCTCAAGTCCCATAATTACACCCAGTCTATTCCAGACATCCTTCATGTTATGTTTTTTATTTTAGCTTTGTAAGCTTCCTTTCCTTCAGCACATGCTATAGAGCCTCTTTCTCCCTAAATTTGAATGCTTTCCTCTCATTCAGGAGACCTTTCAGTTCCTTAGTAATCCAGGGCTTGATGTTTGGAAAAGCAATACAGTCTTTGAGAATACCACTGTGTCGACACAGAAGCTAATGTAGTCTATGATGTAGTGACAGAGTTCCCCATATTGTCCACTTGTGACTCGCACATCATTTCCCAGTCTGTCATTTGGAAGCAGTATTTCAGAGCCGTTTCAGCCTCCAGGCTCCACTTTCTCACTATTCTGGTGGTAATAGGTTGTCGTCTAATAACAGGCTTGCAGCTGGGAGTAAGTTGAATCAAGTTATGGTCACATCTGTCCAAAGGTGCCAGCAGTTTACACTTAAAGGTGTCTTTAAAATTTGAATAGAGCAGGTCCAGCTTGTAATTTTCTGGAGTGGAACAAGTCAAAAATTGATAGAAGTTTGTCATAGTTCTTTTCAAAGTCACATGGTTGAAGTCACCACGTAATATAACTGCAGGGTCAGAATGAGTCATCGTTAAAGTCTTGGAGACAGAATGAATAATTTCTGTTGCCAAGTCCCCCATTTGTGAAGGGAGGAATTTAAACATTAATGATGATGATGTAATTTATCTACCTGGAAAATAACTGATGAACAGCCAGAATTTCAGTGTCTGAATTACTAACTGTAGTTTTAACTGTAATAAGCTCCCTTCCTTATACACCATTCCTCATTTACCAGTTCCCCATCTCTCTTTTTTCCACACTGCACTGGGTCTCTGTCTGATGAAATCTATCCAGCATTAAAACAGTGTCAGGTATATCAGTTTTAAGCCAGCTCTCTGTAAAGCACAAAATGCCACTGTACCTGTATGCTCCATTACACATAGACAGTTCATCTACCTTATTTGACAGGGATCTAACATTGACCATTACAATAGATGGTATACCAGTTCTAAAACCTTGACACTTTCCTTTGACTCTTGCCAGCACGTCATCTTCACTGTGTGTGGACAAACAGATCCTGCAGTAAAGTGAAACTATGCTGCTTAGGTGCTCACAATTGCAGGGCAAGTAGAGGATTATGGGAGTATTTAATACACCCCGCTTTTATTTTCTCAGAGTCTCTTACATTTCCAGGTGTTGCAGCCATAAGGAAGCCTTCCTCCTTGTGACTCCATCAAAGTCCAGCAGATTTCTAACTAATAAAAATTATGTAAATTAAATGTAAATAAAAAGAAATATACATGCATTCTGACATATTAACAGTTGTCTTTCCTGATAAATTAATTGGTAGATCTTTAAATTGATAATTAAAATTATTTATGTCAAAACAAGATGAAAAAGCTACTATTGCTGCAAACACAGCAGACCCATCTGTGCAGAACACATTAGAAAAACATAAGAGAATAATAATAAATATATTTTAAAATAGTGAAGAACAACGATGTGCTTAAAATGGGTGTTTTATTCAAAATACCAAACTAAAGCTCACATAAAATTACTACATATCCTGTATATTTGCAGAATTTTACATAGCTGGTATTTATCAGTAGAATGTATTTTAAGATGGCCAATATTCATACTGTAAATTGTCTGAAGCCAATGCATTACAAAACAGTCATGTACATTTTTCAAAATATTAAAATGTTTTTAATTTCTAACTGGTATGAGTGATTTTGCAATACTACTTTTTCAGTTGAATGTAACAAAAAATGAAATCAGTTGACATTTTTCTATTTGACTGAAAGTGTCAAAACCCTTAAAATGTAAACTTTGGCGTACTGTAAATAAATAAAAATGGTACCAAAATCAAGGCCCCCCTTTTTTTTTTTTTTAGCTTTTTTTAACTAGAACATTTGGATTTGCATTATCTAACTAGCAGCATTAAGTCCCAATAAGGGAGTACCAATGCTTAGATACAGACTTTCAGAGTGTCTTACAATAACAAAAATGAAGGATGCACAACATCCAAATAAAGTCATTTTCAGAATTATTTAAATGCATCAATTGAAGACTACATAAAATTTTAAAAAGGCAATTTC
Source organism: Erpetoichthys calabaricus (assembly GCF_900747795.2). Taxonomy (NCBI): domain Eukaryota; kingdom Metazoa; phylum Chordata; class Cladistia; order Polypteriformes; family Polypteridae; genus Erpetoichthys; species Erpetoichthys calabaricus. Next base: position 130,568,573 of record NC_041402.2, on the reverse strand, counting down.
TCTTTCTTTATAGGAAATATTTAAAAATTCTTTTGAAACATTTGTACTAGTACAGTCTAATCCTGAGGTTTCAGAAAGGCTTTCTTGACATCTGGACCCTGAACATCCTCTTCTTGAGTTCGGTCACGCTTCTTTTTGAACCTCTTCCTAATGCTCTCCACCATGGTTTCGTATCTTGAAAATAAACATAAAAAACAGTTAAGCAATCGTTTCAGCTTCCAGTAAAGCACTATTGACTCAACCATATTAACATCTCAAGTTTCATTTGACCAGGTAAATCACCTGTCAACTGCTGTCACAAAATGATTAAAATGTTCAGTGTGCTTTTGTTCACATTTTAATGCAGACAACGGTATATGTCTGGCATGTGCCTTTTAACAAGGTTTGTTCATAACATTAAAGTAAATCATATATAACTTTTAAATCCTGATCCTTTACAAAAACAATCATCTTGTGGGAGTACAGGGTAAATAAAGAAAGCATCTGACTGCTTAGTACTTGCTGCTTTTTTTCCCTGCAATAAGTATAACAGCACAGCAGGAATGCTTCTCATCAAAAACGAATGATCAAAAAAGAAACCAAGCAAACAAAGCACAGGGGCAAATCAAAACTCCAAGTCACAAGTCAAAAACAGACCGGGAAAAAAACCTAGCTCTACATCTACTTGAAATAAAGCTGTCACTAAAGATCCCTGTAGTTTATCCAACCGAGGAATTCATTCAATCAGTACTGCCACTATGTTTATACTTGGAAGTCAGGTGACTTCACAAACATGATAAATGCACAGGAAGCATCTAACACGTTGCATAATCAACATAAGGATAAATATAATAAATAAAACACATATTTAACATGTATTATAACAGTTGGTTCTTTATAAGCATACCAGACATCCTGGCAGCAAGGAAAGAAGTCATTCTAGGCAAAATAGCATCACACTATATACAGCAATAAACAGTGATTACCACTCCAATTAACACTCTTTCAGTGAGTTGTGATAAACAGCCCTAAAGCCAATGAATTTGATCAGCTTGCAGCTTAAGAACAAAACAGTGACCTTGCAAAATGAACAAACTACAAATAACAACAGAATGTTCCTAGCAGGTTATAGCAGCATACAAACTTCCATGTCATAACATATTCGGTTTCTCAGAAACACCAAGCATTGCTATTCTTGCAAATCTCAAGTGTTAATAAAGGACAAAGTGCGCATTGTCCATTCTGCCAGATTTTATTGAGAGATAAGGCCTGTTAAGACCGCAAATTTAATAGGAATGCAGAAATCCAGCTTCACCAAACCTCCACTTGCACTTGAGTGGTGGAACTGCATTCCATACAAGGCTCAGGTTGTACTTCCTCTGATAACAAAAGTGTGAACCACAGGTGAACTGACATCTCTGCAGACTCATTCAGACCAGACTGTGCCAAATGGACATTCAAGCCCAAACAAAGAGCTATAACTCAACAAGTGACAACTGTAATTGACAAAAAAAGTGCCAATGAGCAGGCACTGATTATGTATCTGGAAGTGACTTTATGCCAATCATGAGAGATTACACCTTGCTTCAAAAACTAGCTCCACTCATCTTTCTGTGGGATTTCCCTTGGGCACTCTCTGAAATTACCCCTTGCACTCTCTAAAAGTAGCACTCTGAAACCTAAAAGTTGACGGGAAGCTCCCTGCTTGTGTTTAACAATAAATTGTACTATTCTGTTACTTAAAATGAGTAGTCTTCAGTAACTTTGATAGAAGTCTAATGTCTAAAAAAAGAAAGAAAAAAACCCCTTGTGGAATCTATGCCAGCTACTTTCTGCTTTCACTGTTCCCCTAGTTATACTGTATGTCTGTGTGTGTATAATATATATATATATATATATATATATATATATATATATATATATATATATATATATATATATATATATATATATATATATACACATTGATTATGAGATTTTTGAAACCCCGACAACACCTCAATGTTATTGTGCATCAAGAAACGGAGGCAGGGATTCACCACCAGTGCAACTGCAAGTTTGCAGGCTTACCGCGTGATGTGTCTGAAACATGATGGTCAGTGCAAGGAACACTTAAACCTGGCCACTGACCTGGCCTTGTACTCTTTTTTTCTGTCTTCTCTCCTCCAGAATTAGCGGGCTCCAGACGCTGATCAGCAACCGCTGAATATACCTGATGAAGGAGGCTACCTTTTCCTAAACTGAAGAAGGGAGCTAATGCAGGACAACCAACAACGTCATGAATTAATTGCTGTGTTTGTGTGTAATAAAGTAGTACCTCCCGATTGAATAAAGGCTAGACTGTTCCCGTTTTTTTTTCTCACTACAATAAAGTTGATTTTCTCAGAAAATTGGACTCCCTTCCTTTTCTCTTGTGCAAGTCAGTGACCCCCACATCACAAGACCATATATATATATACTGTATACACCCATACCCATACACTATCTAGTATAATAGATGTATATTTCTTAATCTGACATTTCTAAAAAGTTCAAATGAGTTTATTAATGGACTTTTATTTTAATGTCTTTGGCTAATCTGTATTAGGTGTGTGTGCTGTCTTAAAAAAAAAAAAAACTACTGTCAGTAATATATTAATGTTTACATCAAGATATTTAACATGAATCACATACTTCCTGTAACTAAAAATAAATAAATGTGTATAATGGTAGTAGTATGCATGTTTAATCATTTAAAAATATCAAAAACAGAAAAATATGGCGAACAATTAAGTGAACTCACTGGGTGCTATGTTAACAAAGACATACAGTTGTCTGTCTAAGCTTTCATTTGTGCAACACAGCTCATCCTAGTATTTAATAAACTATAAATTTGGCACATTGGCCACATTAAAAATATTCCACTGGCTGTGGTTTTCTAGCCTAGGTATGAGAGGCTTGCACTACGGTATAGGCATTTTTTGTTAATTTATTTGACATTTTGAAGGCTGTGTATTTTATTTCTTTATGTAACTTTATGTAACTGTATACTGTTTTAATAAAATTATTTGATAAATCTTGGAATCTTTCTGCAAAATATTGTATTCCAGTTGGAGTGTACACAAGAAGGAGCTGTTATGCTTCAGTCAAGGAGAAAGCAATTAAAGTAAAAACATGTAGTTTGTAATGTCTACTGTATTATTGACTTAATTATGCAACAATGAGATAATATAGAACATGAAAAAAACAAGGCAACAAAAATTCAAGAAATTAAGAATGCATTAAAAACATATCCATTAATTTACAGACAAATGTACAGACACACAATTGCAAGCATACAAATTTACATTATTTATATTAACTATGTTACTAGAATACAAATATTAGTGTGGCTATCTTTATGTACCTCTTTGCCATTTCCTCATCAGAAATATCAGCTTCCCTTGAGTCTTCCTTCTCCTCTTCTTCATTGGTCTTGCTTTGGGAATTCATCAAAATCATCAATTTCTGAATCAGATCAAACAAGAATGAAACTTAGATTTTAGCTCAGAATATCTTCAGAAACAGCAAAGTGAAGTAAACACACAGAATGAGCTCATCAAGAGCTACAGCAATTTCTTAAGATGCTGAAGAGTGTGTTATTCTTTGTTATAGCTAATTTCTTCTTTTTTGTTTTAAAGTACCCATATTCTCTAACAATTTGCAGTACTGTATCTTTTTGTTAAACTACATTTTTCCTGCTCACACACTGAATTTGTAGATGTATGCACGAGTATATTGTTAGATGTGGTTTCTTCATTTTAGACTAAGTACTGTCCATCAACTTGTATGTACTAATCCCATTAAATTTTCTTTGTAATGATGCACACCAATGTTACACATTTAATAAGAGAACTGCAATATAAACAGCATCTTTTCAGCCATACTAGGATGGCTGAAAACAACACCATGCTTGTTATTTTCTTGCTCTTTATTTCCTAGTTAATTAAAAAGGTTACAATATGGAAGCTTTCCAGGCAACTCAGGCCCCTTTTCCAGGTAAGATGTCATCTGTAAGATGTAATTGATTACATCTTGTAAGATGTAATTGATTACATCTTGCCTGAAGAAGGGGTCTGAGTTGCCTTGAAAGCTTGCATATTGTAACCTTTTTAGTTTGCCAATAAAAGGTGTCATTTTGCTTGACTTCTCACTACATTCATAATGACTAACACGGTACAACAACCTAGTACTAGTTATTTAAATTATATAAAAATTAAATAACACAATTTTTATATGGAGATGCATTATACTTAAGTTCGTAAATAGCAACCATCTGAGAAATCTGTGTATAAGATACAACCCCAACTCAGAAAAAGTTGGTACGGCATGGAAAATTACGTGTTCTTTTCTTAATACCTGTAAAACAATATTGCAGAATTTTTCTCATTGTTATGTATTTACTATACGTTTTTCTGTTCTTTTCTGTATTTACTAGAAAATGTATTCACATAAAATAAACAAAATTAAGAAAAGCCCTGGAGACTGACATGTAACCCACTTATCCAGGCCAAGATCACAAGATCTAACATACAATTTTTTTTTTAAACATTTTAGATATAGTGGTATTGAAGCACTTAGTTTTGCTGTTGATTTTATCTGCAAAGTCTTAGGGTTGACTCCTGGCCTACTAATGTACTACGCTCCAGTGTTCTCATTCTTCCAAAAATACATGAAAGATTAATTAATGACTATAAATTGGGTCAGTACATGTGGATCACGATGTGTGATTATGTAACTGTGCCTTGCTATGAAGGGATGCCCCACCACAGAACCAAATGTTTTCTATAGACTCTGGCTCACTGCAACCCTGTATTGGAAAAACAGGTTCAGGTGGATGGATAAAACCACCACAAACACAATCAGTAGCAAAGTCACACTAAGGATAAAATATTTGGGCTTGTTATTTGTTTTGTGTGTGTTATTGATTTTTTGCTTTTGTATAATAATAATTTTTTAAGGAAATACTCCATCCAAAGCTGATATTTTTTTATATGCTACTTACCCCATGTAGTTGCAATGCACACCACAAACAGGAAACTAAAGCCTCATGGAAATTATTTTTGCTTTGCGTCCTTCCCACCCATAACATATTATCTATGAGGGAGGAGCAAAATCTTTAGTTTCGTCAAAAAATTTGATGGATGTTGATGCTTTAGTCTCCCCTGATACCGAAAATATCGATATCTCGAAGATGGGTGGGTGTTTGTCTATGCATCACAGTTTCTTGAAGATGGTCTAGAGCTAAAATGGCTGGATGGAGAAATGAAATGACGATGTGCTGATTAGTATTTGAGCCAAATCGTGCAAGAGAAAGAGACACTCTAGAGGAATCCTCGTCAATTGCTATTGTAATGACCTATTTTATGATAAGAAAGTTTAGCATCAAGGCAGTAAATAGTTACTGAAATTTTATAGAGTAGTCTGAGTAACTTGGTTCCTATGGCGCAAAGCATACTGATGCTCATGTCCAAATTTTTTGTTAAAGACAGGACTGATTAATGAATGAGAGAGAGGCATGTCTTCAATTCAAAAAATTATTCCCACTAGTCTTTAGTTTCCTGTTTATGATGTGCAGTGATTACTCCAGAAGTATATATTTACATTATTTTCGCATACAAAGCATGCTTTGAGCATGTGAGTGGATAACAGACATGTAGATTATTTGATATAAGTAACATGACATTTTCTTCCCCTCTATTCCATGGACCTTTCCACAATCTTTGCTGTTCTACAGCATTAGTCGCTTTTGGCTTCTATAATATCAGAATTTTTTTTCTCCCATTCTACCTGAAAACATGACATTAAAAATTTTTCTCAGCCACCACTACAAACTATATGGGGTAAGTAACACATAAAAAATGTAGTTTTGGGTGCAGTATTCCTTTAAGAAATACAATATCTACACAGAAAGAAATCTTAAGTAGAGAAATCAGAAAAAAAACACACACTGAGCTAGATCTAATTCTAAAGTTAATGTTTAATTAATTTCTCAGAAAAATAAACCACACTATAAACCAGCATTATATTCCAAGACAAAGTAAAAATGTAAAAAAAATAATTTTCATATAGTAAAAAGTTAAAGGCAAAAATTAATCTTAGGACAAGAACTGGTTAAAATGAAAATCTACAGACAGTAAAGTTGTCCCGTACCTGGTTTGGTCTGTCATATGCACAAGTATTTTATGTTTTCTTAACTTATTCATAACAAGTTTTTTATAGCTCGACTTTTTTTTTTTGAGCATTTAAAAAAAAAAGTAAAATTAATACCTCAACATCTTGATTAAATCCTTTAAAAGACATTCTTCCATACACCAAATTTTCACAAGGTACAAAACTTCTTTCTTCAATAATGAAGTTCCTATATAGAACATATTTTACATTTAAGCATACTGTACAAATCAAATCTTTTTTAATTGTAAAGAATAGCTGCAAAAACACTTTTTGTGATTTATGAAAATATTTAGGGCTCCTTTCCCTTTACTAAAGAAAAATAAATAACAAATGTAAGTGATCTCCCATGTAATTGCTGAAAAATGTGTAAAGTTTCTAAATAAAACATGCAAATAATCTGTCACTGTTCTGACAGAGAGCAGTTCAGTTTTATATTAGACATAGTGTAAAGTACAAGGGCAGCAAGAAATCATACTATGAAAAAAATATGTATATTTTAAGTGAATGTTATTAATGAGGAGAATTATCATTGTACATGTATATTTTCAACATGTCAGTGACCAATCTGGTTATAATTTTCAAAAAACAATACATTTTTGCCTTGTCTAGGTGCATCATTGCAATCAAGAAACAAACAAACAACATAATGCACATATACAATAACAACACAAATTGTACCACAGCACACACATTAATATTAGTGCAATAAATAAGATCAGATTATGAAAATTTACATTAGGCTGAAGAAACTTCTTAATCAAGACAGCTACTAGCAACGCAAGCATTGTGTGGACATTAATTTGCAATTACAAATTATGAGAAAAAAGAAATAATGCTGTTTGCAGTAAGTATTCTTTTATCTATATATATAATTCACTAAGCCACCGGCAGAGCAAGCAAGACAAACACGGAAGCACGCAGAACGGAGCCACACCCACCAACTCTAAGACCATTGGATACGACAACTCGCAGAGCCACGCCCACCAACTCGGACGCGACGACACAGAAAAAACGGCGTCATTTATGTTCATCTGTGGTAGAGTCCACATGAACCTCTGAGCCACGTTGACTGTTCATAGACGCATGTTTCTCGCGGATGTGAATCACTATATGCAGCGTGTAAAACAGTTTGTGAGGGGTATCCCATGGGATCCTTAAAACAATCCTTTAAAACTGAGGTTAAAACACATTGAAGGAAGCATTCTTTAAAAACCAATAAGCCCTGTGCCTCTGTTTCATTAGCGTCTCACCTGCTTCACCGATGCAGGCCCTGCAACAGTCGAGACACTCTCTCAGCAGCTGACCTTCTCTGTGCTTGACTCCACTACTGTCAGTCGCCTGATTAAAAATGGCCTTTTGAAGGGGAGCTATGGACCCGCTATACCACAGCAACACATTGTCTTCGAGCCTGCTCTCGCTCACTCTAACGTACTGGCTTTCTCTCTCTACTCACTCGCTCGCACACTGCACAGGGGAGAAACACCTGCAGCATGACTCCACCTGGAAACTGTTTCAGCCACACTTCCACGCCCCTCGCTACGGTGTGAGCGCGATGATTATTTATTTAAAAATGGCCTTTTGAAGGGGAGCTGTGGACCTGCTATACCACAGGAACACCTGTGACATTGCCTTCACATTGTTTTCCTTTTATTTCTGATCCCGTCGAGCAGATCAGACACCCAGGCAAACAACACTGAATAATCAATAGCTGCAACTATTTTGCCCGCCCCAACTCCTCACCTGAGTCGGTTTCGTCTGTGTTCAGCAGTGTTTCCCAAACTCGGTCCTGGTGAACCCCTGTGCAGAGAAGCGTGGGTAAGCCGTTGAACCCCATTCGTGATGGAAACCGGGGCTTGCAATTGTTCCCCACGAACGAGGAATTCCCAGTAAGTGCGGGTCATACGCTTGCACTGATTATGTCCCTGCCCTTTGTACACCCCCCCCCTCGCTACTACCATGGTCGGGTGACACAAAACACGGCGTCAATCCAGCTGTGAGCCACGTTGACTGTTCATTTGCCTTCCATTGCCACCGCTTCAAATGTATTTCATGGAAACAACACTTCTTTCAATGTGATACAGATTCCTGCATCAGGTAACTGTAACTGCACGCACGCTACACTGAATGGATCAACGTGTGTCTACCCGGCGCAGAGAGGCGTGGGTAAGCCATAGAACCTGATTACATCCCTGCCACTTGTACACACCCCCCCCCCCCTCCAACCCCCCCGCTACTACCATGGTCGGGTGACTTGGTGGATTATATATAGAAAAGCAGCCAGAACCGCAAGGAACAATGAAAAGTCTACGTGGCTCAGAGGTGCATGTGGACTGTGCAAAGACAAAAACGACTCAAGTGACGAGTTGCGGGTGGGCACATGAGCAGGCAGTGCGTACTGAACGAGAAATCAGCAGACTAGCATGATGGAGAGGGCGTCCTTCCCCTCTCCTCCCGTTCCGCCCACCGCGCCCGAGCGCCGTCCACCCCCGTCCCTCGCTCTGGGAGGAGAAGGCACGACGGCAGTCCTCCAGTTTTCAGTCACGGACAATTGTATGTTGGTTCATACCGTGCATTGTTGCAATGTTACTTTTCTTGGTGGTTTATTAAATTATGGATTTTTCAAATGTTCATTTTTTTCCCTGTGCTTAAAAATCATTAAAAAAGTGGCCTGATTATGCGGCGTACACATATATTTTTAAAAATATATATAAATATTTTATAATTAGATTTTTTAATAAAAAAATTAATTTGAGCTTCAGTGTTTTAAAATAAAACTATCAGAAAGAGCAAAATTTCACGGAGAATTCAGAAAAATGAAAGAATTGGTCAACTGACTAAATACATTCACAAGGCACTGTAGATGAATTATATAATTAAGACGTCCATGACATACTGATAGAACGGCTGAGCATTTCAATTTTTTACATATTTGACTTAAATGAAAACACTACTAAAATAGTTGATCTCACTTCAAAATGGAGTTTTTTTTCTACCAAAGAGGTGTAGCAAAACAGCTACACTGTTTTTACTTTACTAAAAGTGGGATCTCATAAATATAGGTAACTAGGACAATTATGTTCAGATTTATCATATATTTTAAACAGCCTTTTGGTATGGGTATTAGTGTGGCTGCTGCTTCACAGCTGTAACAGAATGGGCTTGAATCCTTCTCCATTCAAAGTCTATGTGTCATCTGCATGTTCTCTTATCCCTGTATTTCAATAATTCAGTTTTCTTCACACACGCCAAATAGGTGGGTATCATGTGAATTACTACAGGTTACTTGGTTCAGATTGAGTGAATATTCCACGCAGGATTAACAGAGCTGGATCCTGTCATGCAGCCAAAGCTCTTCTCCATCAGAGGCAGGGGTGCAACACTATTTGTAAGCAGGTGATATTGCTATTTTTTACCTCATTATATGGAATCAATCTGTCTGGCACCTTTTATCCATATGTACATTCATAGGCATAGTCAAAACTAACATTTGTTAATTTTCAACACAGATTCTGCAGAAAGCAATAATTTACCATCACAGAACTTGTCCTAAATTCTCTAACATTATTTGCAATACAACAATGCAACTTTCTGAAGCTATCTGAAACAGAGTAGCAGCAGTAATATAAGTATTGTCACATGTACAGAGTACAGTAAAATTCTTACATGTCCAACCAACATGTAATATGCTGCCACTTTCTGGCACCATGATGAAGTAGAACAAAGAAAATTTTCACTTCAATTAATAAAAGAACACCAAATCAGCTTAACCTATAGACTATTAGTTTGAAAACAAGTAGAAAGTCTTCTCAATATTCCCACAAAACTTTCACCAATTGTTTAACTTATTGAACTGTAACATTAGTTAATGTGGGTATGCTGAAGACATCTTATTTGTTTCACCTTTTTATTCCTGAACTACCACAATTACAAATCTTTTGGGGTAGTTACAATTCTTTGTACTACAATGTGCCATTGCAGCACAAGCGACGCAAAATTAATTCCATAATACAAACATTTAATGCTGAACTACTGGAAATACTTCAGCTTTAGAAATAAACCAGGCAGCAAAGAAATGAACTATTCCTTTGTAGTTGGTAAATGCATTATCCCATAAACCTACATACTACATGACAGTGCTTAGAACTAAAACAGCAAACTGTGGTTAAACCAGCTGTTTAAATGCAACTTAAGCCTATCTCACATTAGCTGACTTTTCCAGTAATTTTCAGTCATAACCTTCATTTACATAATCTTAGTGAGTCAGAGGCAGTCAGAGGCAGTCAGTGGCATGCTTCCATGAAGCCGATCGCCTAATGTGACATGTCCAACAACTGAGAATAACTAGCGGCAAGGAATAAGGAACAAGTGTGTTTCGAACCTTGCAAACAAAAGAGACTATTTTTCTGATGACGTATGTTGTATGCAATGTAACAGAATGGAAAAAGGAAGTAAACAACCGAGAGCTACAGTATATCAAATCAGGTCAGGTTGGGGAGCATATACTGGAAACAGCTCAGGGTCTTGGTTAGCAACCTCACCTGGCAGACATGCGGTCGAGCCCCACCCTCCAGAAATGACTATCTATCTTCCACAGTCAGGTGTTACGTGGATATCACCTTGGCCTGGTCCAGTCGCCCAGGTCCTCAACAATGAGGATCCTGCAAGCTGGATCACCCCAAGGGAATTATACCATTTTTATTAAATAATATGATCATTGAGGTCTTAGTATGAAAAGACATACTGTACATATAAAACATATTAAAAATTCACTTAAAACAAATTTAGGGTCACAAGAGCTAGATCCTTTTGTGTTTGTACTTGGTTTCAAGACAAGAAAAAGCCATGGAATGCAGTAAAATTTCACTGAAGTATACTTTTGCATTATTAACAGATTTACTTGGTAACTCATTTGATTCTGTCCCCTACGAACAGAGCATGAGGTTGCTTATTAAAAAAAATTAGATACAGTATATGGTAAATGAAGAGGAGTTCTCAGCAGAAAGTATTTTCCACTGCAGACGATAACTGTGCAAAAACTGATGAAAACACTTACACCTGAGCTGGTCAACTAGTTCCTATTCTTCAAATTGAAGATGTAGCAAAATTGCACATATCCAACAGACATGTAAATGCATTACGTTATTGTAGCATGAGTGGTTTTTATATGTTTTAAACTTAATTTTGCTTAACTGTTTGAGGGCTGAATACTTTTTCCAAAAATATTTTCTGAAAAGCACACAGAACAATGGTTTAATACATAAATCAACAAAAAAACTTCTGTTGTTGTGTGCTGTGGCCACCAGTTTGCCTTCTCTTGCACCTCGAGCCGCTCACTGTGCAGGGGCGATTGCAGTCACAACGCAACACAATCTAGTTTATACCTCTTGTCACTGTTAAGTGTTAGTCCTCCCAGGCGAACAGTGCCATAGGGGCAACAGCTACTCAAACGTGCTCAGCACCATGATCAGCTGATGCTGGTACCTCACGTTTGTTTTCGATTGCTTGCATCAAAATTAGAGTCTGACAAGTCCGAGTCCAATTAAATGAAAATATGCAAAACGTCAATACAATTTTTGCCATTGTCTGCTCTATGCTTCTCACGTGAACGCAGGTAACCTCAGTCAAACCAATGAAGCTAACTGTCCTTCTAGCAAATTGAGTCAAATTAAAACACAATGGAGGGTTTGGTCGCCGTTTACAGTTGACTACCACTCTCAACCCCTCCTCTTGACAAAAGTCGACATCTGCCCCAAAAGAGTTAAAACTACTTTCCAAATTAAACAGATACATTTTATTTTTGAATGTGCATGTTACTTTGTTTAGTTGTCCTTGCCTATGCTGTACATCATACTGCTTAACATAATGTTGACAATAATAGGTTTAAGTAGGCAATTTAAAATATAATATTCAAAATAAGTGGCTGTGTATTTTCTCTAGATAGACAGATTGCTGTAATTTTATTGGAATTCAGTTTGATGTAAGTAGCAAAAAACTGCATGGTGCTTTTATTACCAAGCATTAGTATAGTAAATACTACAATCTGTTTAATATTTTATACTGAATGTTCAGTATCACAATACATTGAATTGTGAGGAATCCCACAATATCCAATCATATCCAGGACACAGGAAAATGGAAGGAAATAATGAATAAGCTAAAATGTGTTATCCTTGTGCATCATGACAGATGGTCAAAATATGTATGCATGCATTTTGTTTTTCTGTTAGCATATACAGTAATCCCTCCTCCATCGCGGGGGTTGCGTTCCAGAGCCACACACGAAATAAGAAAATCCGCGAAGTAGAAACCTTATGTTTATATGGTTATTTTTTATATTGTCATGCTTGGGTCACAGATTTGTGCAGAAAACACAGGAGGTTGTAGAGAGACAGGAACGTTATTCAAACACTGCAAACAAACATTTGTCTCTTTTTCAAAAGTTTAAACTGTGCTCCATGACAAGACAGAGATGACAGTTCTGTCTCACAATTAAAAGAATGCAAACATATCTTCCTCTTCAAAGGAGTGCGCGTCAGGAGCAGAGACTGTCATAAAGACAGAGGAAAGCAAACAAATCAATAGGGCTGTTTGGCTTTTAAGTATGCGAAGCACCTCCGGTACAAAGCTGTTGAAGGCGGCAGCTCACACCCCCTCCGTCAGGAGCAGGGAGAGAGGGGGAGAGAGAGAGAGAGAGACAGAGAAAAACAAACAGTCAAAAATCAATACGTGCCCTTCGAGCTTTTAAGTATGCGAAGCACTGTGCAGCATGTCGCTTCACGAAGCAGCTGCACAGAAGGTAGCAACGTGAAGATAATCTTTCAGCATTTTTAGACGAGCGTCCGTATCGTCTAGGTGTGCGAACAGCCCCCCTGCTCACACCCCCTACGTCAGGATTAGAGAAAGTCAGCGCAAGAGAGAGAGAGAGAAAAGTAAGTTGGGTAGCTTCTCAGCCATCTGCCAATAGCGTCGCTTGTATGAAATCAACTGGGCAAACCAACTGAGGAAGCATGTACCAGAAATTAAAAGACCCGTTGTCCTCAGAAATCCGCGATTGAACCAGCAAAAAATCCGTGATATATATTTAAATATGCTTACATATAAAATCCGCGATAGAGTGAAGCCGCGAAAGGCAAAGCGCGATATAGCGAGGGATCACTGTATACAAATAGTACTCTAAACCTTTCTTAGAACCCAAGAAAGTTTTTTTACACACTGCTCCTAAGCTGCCTGGCTGTCTATCCCAATAGTCATCAGAGATGCAGAGATGTATTGTTGGAATTTTATGAACCATCCAACCTTCGACCCAATTCTCTGAATTAAGTCATCTGGACGAGCCTGAAGGGCCACAAACTCAGAAACAGACTAAACAACTTACAGGGCTGTCCCATTTTTCTTTGGCATCTAACTGAGACTCTTATTCTGGTAATATACTGCCTTCATCTGCTTTGGCTGCTGTTTATCATGGAAGTAAATCTGCATCTAAAGTCAAGTTAAGTTCTATTTAACCTAGTTGATTCAGTGTTGCCTATATAAGTGGCGCAAAGGGGATTTAGCGTACATATTCAGGATGGGGGTAACCTGAGATGGGTTTGTGGAAGAATTATGCAATTAAAGGAAACTGTGTGAGGAAACTTTTGTCAGTGTGTATGTGTTCACTCTACCAAAATAAAGTAACTACTGGAATGAAGAATAAATAAACAGTGCTTTTTCACTATAACAATGGATGGAAACTTATCTGTTACACATGCTGATCAACAATAAACAGTTCTGTCTCAGGTGCGGAATATGAGAGCAAGACTGTGGCTAAGTTATAAATTGCACTGAAAAAGTAAGCAGTTACTTTTAACAGACTATTGGAAGATTATAGTGCAGTCATACTCTTTCTCTTTAAGTTCAGGTAAATCCAGGAACCAGTGTTCATCACTGATTATTCTCTTCTCCTCCTCTTCTAACTGCTTCTTTGTTTCTGCATCCAGACCACGCTGCATAAACTAAACAAACAAAAAAAAAAAAAATCAGTTCTAAATTCATTAGTGTGTCATAAACAATTTAGCATGTGTCCTTTCTGAAAACATTTAAAATACATACTGTAAGTGTTTTCAGTTAAAAAACTGCATTTAAGAAAACTGAAAAGTACTCTCGGAGTTCTCTTCACCTCACATTCACAGAGCAGAAATTTAAAAAAGGGGCTGGTAGTAAAATCCAACAAGTTTTTGAACCAGTACATGTCAGGCAGAAGGAAGACTTCCCAGTCTATGAAAAGCAATTTGTCAGACACAGTGAGAATTTTGAAGCTATGTTATGCAAAAGTCACTCTCTGACATGGGGCACACAGAACTGGCCTGTGCAGCAAGCAAGGTTATTTAGGTTAAAAAAAAAAAAAAATTATTAAATTTTATGTCTATGCTGCTTTCACCTGTAATGTTTTTCACTTCTGTTTAGTTTTATGAACTTTGCAATTTTAGTTTTAACTACCTCAATTGTTTTTTAAGTGAGTTATTACAGAGTAGGGCTGTCAAATTAAAAAATAAGTTTTGAATATTCAAATTAAAAATAAGTAAATAATCAGTAGTGCTTGAAATTAGGCGCAGGACTGTGGGTAGCTCTCACAAATTAAGCAATTCCTACAAAATGTAACTTTTAATATATGAATTTCCAGCATATATTTTATTGTTTGTTTGTGGCAAGAATATTCAATGTTTTTTGTTTTAATTACTATTTTTATACACAGTATAATAGTGCCCAGTTTCTTACATATGAATTAATATATTTTTTCATTGTTTACGTTTTGTTAAGCTCACATCCATATGAAGCTGGCCACCTGTTGCATTTGCTCTTGACTGAGGAATGGACTTGCCCTGCTTAAGGATAACTTTCAAGAAAATCAACAGTAGAAATACCCACAGCTAAGGCAGCCAACCTAACTTGCAGGTTGCCTTCTCTATGAAAACAAAATCAATCTTTATTTTTTCTTATGGTCTTTTAATGGTTCATGGTATTCTCAAAGACAATGTGTTATGTCCATTGGCAAACTAAAAATAGTTGTAGTCATTATCAAACCTGCTTGCTCCAATTCAGAGGCAGCACTGGGCAAAATTTAGGAAAAGGGCATGGACATGATACCAGTTTTATCACAGGGTTCATGATTACACATACACTGGGACCTTTTATTCTAACCTGCACTGCTTTCAGAATGTAGGAGGATAATGTGAGTATTCTGAAGAACAGCAAAATGACACATGGAGAACATGCAGACTCCTCACAGACAATGAGGTGCTGGATTTTAACCTAGCATGCAGGGATCTGTAAAGTTGAGGCTAATCATTGTGCACTACAGTGCCATCCATGCTACAGATATGTTGATTATATTTCAACTAAATATCTCAAATGTCTTTAACTACACTTACACTTTATAGCCTTATGACTCCTCAAATGTCTTAAAGATCCAAATAATTATACTCTGACATGAAAAAAATATGATATAGATAAAAAAATTTAAAAATACATGTTGTTCTTAGGGCGGCACAGTGGCAGTGCGGCTGCTTCGCAGTAAGGCCAGGTTTATACTTCACACGATGCAACGCAAGCTTATACTTTATACTTGCTTATTATACTTTATATACTTGCGCACGTACTTTACGTAAATCTGGAGGAATCCGCCAGGTGGCAGTGCGAGATGTTATCACGGTGTGAACATGTTCGGCTTCTCTGTGTTGTGAATTGTCTATAACACCCATTAAACTCCGATGACACCTTACTGCAATATCTCTGAAACGGATGTTTATTGATTAAATCTATCAATTCAGGGATGTGTCCATTCCAGCAAGCATTGGGCATGAGTGAGAAACAATCCCTGAACGAGGCCTCAGCTCATCGCAAGGTGAATACAAGCACACACATACACTAGCGTCATTTTAGCAGCACCAAATCTCCAAATCTGCATATCTTTGGAAGGAAACTGGAGCACACTGAGGAAACCCTGCAGGAAAACATATAAACTCCAGGCAGGAAATATCAGCGACGTGACTCCCTGCAAAATAGCAGCGCTAATGCTCCGCCACTGTGTCACCCCCATGTGTGTAATTATTAACAGTATTCATTACTTAAACAAAATTACCGATTTATCTGTAAAATGTAATATACATACTTTAATGCTTTCATCATGAAAGTGATATCAAGTATAAATCTAAGGATTTTAAATGTGCAGAGAGTTGAAATATCATACATTTAATGTGCTCAGTGTGGCGATCTATTGCTGGCGATCCGCTGCTGTCAGGACCAGAGGAAGCCCTAGAAAAAAAGATGGCACAGAAGATGGTATGTGAGACTTTTAAAATGTATTGTGTCATTACGATCAGGAATATGTGACGCTTGAATATAAAAGCACCACGAATACATCTGTATGTCAGTATTTTGCTTCACCACATTGAACCATTTATCAAATATCTCGTAGGATCCGCAAAGCGGCTTTCTGTCACATGCAGATAGTAAACAGAGACTCTGACGTCACATTTCAACTTTTAGCACACTGTGACCCCCGACTTTTTGCTGGTACTGCAACTTGCGCACACGTCGCGTTCATTTCTGAGGACCTGCTCAGAGGACGCATCAAATGAACGCTGAGAACGCGTGGCAGCCATGATGCGGGTGCGTAGGTGTTCTGAGCGTGAAGTATAAACGAGCCCTAAGGAGACCTGGGTTCGCTTCCTGGGTACTCCCTGTGTGGAGTTTGCATGTTCTCCCCGTGTCTGCGTGGGTTTCCTCCCACAGTCCAAAGACATGCAGGTTAGGTGCATTGGTGTTTCTAAATTGTCCCTAGTGTGTGCTTGGTGTGTGTGTCTGCCCTGCGGTGGGCTGGCACCCTGCCCGGGATTTGTTCCCACCTTGCGCCCTGTGTTGGCTGGGATTGGCTCCAGAAGACCCCCGTGACCCTGTGTTAGGATATAGCGGGTTGGATAATGGATGGATGGATGTTGTTCTTAGCAAATTATATTTTACATTATGTAAATTATTTTGCATTACTTTACAGACACAATTTTTCCAAGCAAAGTCAAACAATTATTTATTTAAAGTTACAACAGTAGAAATAACAATTTTTTTGAAAGACTGGATGATAACTTTATCCACTCAAGAATTGATATACAGTACTACTGAAAACATCAGAAATAATACATTATGATATTTAAAAAATGCCTATGAATATCAAAGTGATTTTAAACCATGGTATTTTGACACCCATAACCCCTGGTACTTGCACAACTGTCTAACCCATATTCTTAACCCCATCCCGCTTACGGACTGATAATCACCCTGGCATTCAACAAGGACAGAACCTCAAAGACACTAAAGATTGGATCACAACAAAGAAAAAAAAACAGTTTAAGAAACCATGTCTTAACCAATTGACAATTAACACTAAGATGCAAAATGACAAAGAAATCAGTAGTTCATCATCTGCTGTGGCTATGAACTTTTACTGTGGCAACAGATTTTCTCCCCAGCCACCTTCTACTTTTAATTGGACTACTACCCTTTTTAAGTGAGCTTTTATTTCCCAGTTTCTATGTTTTAGTGTCAATTCATATATTATAAAGATGGTTTTGCAAAATGTTTATTGAAATGTATGTTATATACACTCACTGAACATATTATTAGGAACACTATACAAATACTGGGTAGGGACAGCTTTTGATGTCAAAATAGCCTTAATTCTTTGTGACCTTGGATTCCACAAGATGTTGGGAGTATTTTTTTGAGACTCTGGTTTATGATGACACAAATGCATCACGTAATGTCTGCACATATATGTTGCGAATTTCCTGTTCATCCTACTGGAGTTATATTAGAATTAAGATCTGGTGACTGGCAAAAACACTGAAGAAAACTCACCTTATTGTTAGGTCCATTAATTTGGATTGAGACAAATTTTGCTTTATGATATGGTACATTATCATGCTGCAGGTAGCCATTAGAAGATGGGTAAATCGTGGCCAAGAAGGAATGCACATGGTCAGCAACAATACTCAAATAGGCCATGCCATTCAAACCATAATTGATTGATATTAACGGGCACTAAGTGCTCCAAGAAAACATTCCCCACACCATTACACCACCAGCAGCCTGGATTGTTGACACAAAGTAGGTTGGATCCATGGATTCATGTTGTTGGGGCTAAATTCTGACCCTACCACCTGTGTGGCTCAGTAGAAATCAAGATTAATCAGACCAGGTTACACTGTTTCAGGCTTCAGCTATTCAGTTTTGGTAAGCCTGTGTCCATTGCATCCTCAGATTTCTGTTTTTGGTTGACAGGACTGTTGTGCACTCCAATATGCATCTCTGCTCATTATAGTTGTACAGAGTGGTTATATGAGTTATGATGCTGCACTATGAGTTGAATGTTGCCCTCAATAACAGATACGAGGTCTGTGTCAGCATTAACTCACAAGTCATTTACAACTTTAACAGGCGTAGTTTCTGTACTATTATGTCCACAGTTCCACAAAACTGTCAATTACTGGATGGATGGACGATATATATATATATATATTTTTTGTTTTTTGCACCATTCTGAATAAACTCTAGAGCAGGGGTCTCCAATCTTATTTCCCCTGAGAGCTACTTTTACAAACTGAAAATGGCAGAGTGCTACCCATGTTTTCTAATGTTTATTCTCATAGCTTATTTCAACCCAAACAAACTGAATGAGCTTGTTTTGCTGAACATTTACAAAATGTTGGTGTCCACAACTCACGTTTTGCATTAAAACATCACAAAAAAAATATTTAGTTCACCTACAAGTGCATTTTGTATGTCAGTATGCATTTTCTAGTGTATCTCACACTACTGAATTAAAACATGAATTCTGTCAAAAACAAAACAATGCAATTACAAATACGCAGATATTACTTATTTATTTGTCATTTTGTTTCACTTCACAAAAGTATTCACATGTCCAGTTGCATGTGTGATGTGTTTCTTAGTTAGTGAGATGACTGGCACTGCATGGAGTCAACAAGAGAGGTGTATGTTGGAGTGTAGCCACTTAGGTTCACTCCTCTGGGGTCATGAAAATGTTCATCTGTCAGTCTTGTTCTGAGCTTTGATTTCATGACATTCATGTCAGAAAAGGCAGACTCACAGAGGTATGTAGACCCAAACAAAGCACACATTTTCAGAGCTGCTTGATGAGGATTCTTATAGTTATCTGGCTCTGCTAAGCTCCAGAAATGCTGAGAATGCTGTTGAGACTTTAACTGCACATTATTTTGAAGGTTTACTAATATATAATATATAAAATCCAATGTCTGTCTGTCTGTCTGTCTGTATGTATGCCTGTCCGCTTTTCACTACAGAACCACTTAACGGATTTAGATTGGGTTTTTTTCTATAATTTGCTTGATCATTCCGGTTGATTTTGCTTTTCATTTTGCTATGTATCATAGTTCGCTTGCAGTACCAATTTATTTGCACGAATCCGAGAAACACTCAGCAGGCTGAGGGGGTAGGGGGGTGGTCCTCACTCACTCGCCAGCTTCAGAGTGTGTACCTTAACTCCGCTTAGCTAGCAAACAAGAAAACAATTTAATTCAACTTTGTGTGATATTTAAAATAAAGTGTTACTTAGGTCTTGATGAGTTTGAGTCTGGATAATCTCTTAAGTGTATACCACATTGAAAAAACAGATTGCAATTCAGATTGTGGATCATGATATTATTTTTTGGAAAGATCGCCCACCCCTAATTTGACTAATCAAGTTTTCAAATTTATGTAGGATTCATTAACCCTTTGGCAAGCTACTTGGAAAGGGGTTGCAAGCTACTGGTAGCTCACGAGCCACGTGTTGGAGACCCCTGCTCTAGAGAATATTGTGCGTGAAAATCCTAAGAGATTAGCAATTACAAAAACACTCAAACCAGTCTGTTTCACACTAACAATTATGGCACAGTCAAAATCACTGAAATCACAGACTTTCCCCATTCTAATGTTTTAAGTGAATATTAGCTGGACCTCCTGTCCTATATTTGCATGAATTTATGTTTTGGCCTGCTGTCACATGATTGACAAATTATATAATTGCATGGATAAGCAGGTGCAAAAGTGTTCCTTATAATTTGCTCAGTGACTATATATAGACTGTTAAATCTAAAAAAAAGCTTTCTATTCATGTGTTCTGATAAACTAGACAAGCAAAGCTGCAAAAATTATTCAGTTGCAAGAAAGGTAACCTTATCAATAGAAATAACCACAGTTAGGGATACACAAAATCATAGAACAATTAAGAAAGGAAAAAAATAAAAAATAAAACCTGCTCCAACACCAAGCTGAACACCAAGACCCTCCACAGTAACATCACAAAGCACTGTTTCTACATGTTTCTCCAGATCATATCCCTCTCTACTCTCAGCTCTGCACTTAAATTAACCCTGCCAAAGATATGGCTTTAAATGACACCACAGATTTATGCCTAACCAAGTTCAATAATCCCTTCAGGCGTCAGAGGCAATTCTGCATTTGCTCCACAGACACAAGTCTAAAATGTCCACTAGCAGACTCCTGGTGTCCTTGAGCCAGGCCTTCAAAGTAATTTCTTTACTTCCAACCTTGCCTTTTAAATGCTTAGGGGTCAAGATTATTTCTAATAGACTCACTATTTTCATTATTATTAACAACTACGATTTCAGCTTTGTCCTTTTTTTAGCTTGAGGAAATTACTGCTCATCCATTCCAAAATACAAAACAGACATTGGATCAGAGAGCTCAGAGTGTCAGATCATCAGCTGCACGTTGTCTGCATAGCTGTGGTAGTTCATCTTGTGTACTGAAATAATGTCCTAATGGGAGCATACAGACTGAAATTAACAGTGGATCCAGAATAGATCCTTGTGGTACTCTGTATGCAATATCATGTGTCCCTGAAAAACAATCATCTCAACTAACAAAGAACTTTCTACCTGTTAAACAAAACAAACCAATTTAAGACAGTGTCTGAGAGAGCTTCCCATTGACTAAGACGATTTATAAGAATATTGTGGTCTATGGTGTCAAATGCTGCACTCAGTTCTAGTACAACAAGAACAGATATGAGGCCTCTCTCACCATTAAACCGCAAGTCATTTACTACTTTAACCAGCGTAGTTTCTGTACTATTATTTGTTCTAAAACAACTGCTCCCTGCTTTACAAGCATAAATAAAACATAATATTCACAGATTTCTTAATTCAATTCGGGATCATAGTGGTACCAAATCATATCCCAGCAGACTGAACATAAAGCAGGAAGCAGCCCTAGACAGGGTTGTCAGTCCACCAGAGGATTCAAACCCAGGGTAACCAACTGATTTCCACAATAATTAATAAGAAATCTTATAGCAGGGCAAATGGACCAGTCCCTTCTTTTTTTGTCAGGTCTGACATGAATATGTTAATCATAAAATATATATGCAAATAAATGCATGTATTAATTTACATCTATGTTTAGCAGTTTTTTTTTATTCAGCATTGGGGTTTTATGTACTGTTGTAACAAATGCTGTTTTAATTAAACATACAGTACAATACCTTAAAATGTGCCAATCACTCAGTATATAAACTGATACGACCTATATATAAATAAATCAATAATAATAAATCGAAATTTGCATTTTAAACATATGCATCATGTTTATTGAACAACTGAGTCAAGTGGTACTTAGTGCCATACAATATAATAACCCAGTTCAATATTAAATATTACCTTATGCAGTGTTAAAACCATATTATATAATCAGAATATACCATGTGCTTCTAATTTAAGTGAGATCTTAATATCCAGTTAGTTGCTTTTCCTTTTGCATATGTTGAAAAAAGCCAATCTTAATTCAAAGTTGTCATTCAGGCTTCTGACTATACGCAATCATTAAATGCTCAGTGGTGGCCATAATACTGGTACATCAACACAATGAACCTGATCACTTCCAACTACCATTTTACCCACAAACAGTTCTAAGTAGTTAAATGATACTATCTCCTGTCTGATGAACTTAATGAACTGTTACTACTGCAGCATATAAAAATGCAAACAGCAAAATTCAAATGTGCTTTACCAGCAATGATGGCTAGCAAAGATGATACTTAATAGTACTTAAATACCAGCCTGCCCCACTGCGGTGTATTCATACCTGAATCTCTGCACTGATAATTCTGACAAGAATCTCAGTTTATGTATGAATTCAACACTAAGTTTGACAAGTCAAATCGTAGCCCACCTTACTGAACTTGTTTTTCATGCTAAAATAGCAACCACTTAACAGAAAAACTTTTATCTTGATTATATCATTTTGATGCTACAAACAATGTTTACAAACGTTAAGAGACAACATAATACTTAAACAAGGTCTGAAATGAGCAACCATAATTTTGGGCAGTTATGAGCTTGGTACTACGTTAAAAAAGGTTATGTGTTGTGAATTAACATCCATTGCTGAGATTTCTGTGTAAGGTGTCTCAGTTCAAAAATCTTTCACTATGTTCTACAATTGCAATTATGCTGTAATGCAATTAAAAGGACCTCTTAATTAATTTTACTGTTGCTAGGTTTAACAAACTAGTTTAGTAGGTATTCCTGAGTTTTTCTTATAAATGTACAGAAAATATACAGAATACTTTTTTCATTGTGTTGAGAATTTTTAATACAGAAATTATAATCTTACTGAGAATATATACAGTGCATCTGGAAAGTATTCACAGCGCATCAATTTTTCCACATTTTGTTATGTTACAGCCTTATTCCAAAATGGATTAAATTCATTTTTTCCCTCAGAATTCTACACACAACACTCCATAATGACAACGTGAAAAAAGTTTACTTGAGGTTTTTGCAATTTTATTAAAAATAAAAAAACTGAGAAAATCACATGTACATAAGTATTCACAGCCTTTGCTCAATACATTGTCGATGCACCTTTGCAAGCAATTACAGCCTCAAGTCTTGTTGAATATGATGCCACAAGCTTGGCACACCTATCCTTGGCCAGTTTCGCCCATTCCTCTTTGCAGCACCTCTCAAGCTCCATCAGGTTGGATGGGAAGCGTCGGTGCACAGCCATTTTAAGATCTCTCCAGAGATGTTCAAGCGGATTCAAGTCTGGGCTCTGACTGGGCCACTCAAGGACATTCACAGAATTGTCCTGAAGCCACTCCTTTGATATCTTGGCTGTATGCTTAGGGTCGTTGTCCTGCTGAAAGATGAACCGTCGCCCCAGTCTGAGGTCAAGAGTGCTCTGGAGCAGGTTTTCATCCAGGATGTCTCTGTACATTGCTGCAGTCATCTTTCCCTTTATCCTGACTAGTCTCCCAGTCACTGCCGCTGAAAAACATCCCCACAGCATGATGCTGCCACCACCATGCTTCACTGTAGGGATTGTATTGGCCTGGTGATGAGCGGTACCTGGTTTCCTCGAAACGTGACGCCTGGCATTCACACCAAAGAGTTCAATCTTTGTCTCACCAGACCAGAGACTTTTCTTTCTCATGGTCTGAGAGTCCTTCAGGTGCCTTTAGGCAAACTCCAGGCGGACTGCCATGTGCCTTTTACTAAGGAGTGGCTTCCGTCTGACCACTCTACCACACAGGCCTGATTGGTGGATTGCTGCAGAGATGGTTGTTCTTCTGGAAGGTTCTCCTCTCTCCACAGAGGACACTCTGACAGAGTGACCATCGGGTTTTTGGTCACCTCCCTGACTAAGGCCCTTCTCCCCCGATCGCTCAGTTTAGATGGCCGGCCAGCTCTAGGAAGAGTCCTGGTGGTTTTGAACTTCTTCCACTTACGGATGATGAAGGTCACTGTGCTCATTGGGACTTTCAAAGCAGCAGAAATTTTTCTGTAACCTTCCCCAGATTTGTGCCTCGAGACAATTCCTTTGACTTCATGCTTGGTTTGTGCTCTGACATGAACTGTCAACTGTGGAACCTTATATAGACAGGTGTGTGCCTTTCCAAATCATGTCCAATCAACTGAATTTACCACAGGTGGACTCCAATTAAGCTGCAGAAACATCTCAAGGATGATCAGGGGAAACAGGATGCACCTGAGCTCAATTTTGAGCTTCGTGGCAAAGGCTGTGAATACTTCTGTACATGTACTTTCTCAATTTTTTTATTTTTAATAAATTTGCAAAAATCTCAAGTAAACTTTTTTCACATTGTCATTATGGGGTGTTGTGTGTAGAATTATGAGGAAAAAAATGAATTTAATCCATTTTGGAATAAGGCTGCAACATAACAAAATGTGGAAAAAGTGATGCGCTGTGAATATTTTCCGGATGCACTGTAAGTAGCTAAAAATATAGACATCTGATTTTTGAAATACCAATATACAGTGAGTGGGGCGTAGTTAAGTTTTCTGAAGTGCTACTGCCATCCTAGCATTTTTAAACCTTTTTAAAGTTCTGACTATAAGTACTGTAGTGTACTTCACCAATATCAATTTGACACCCCTTATATTATTCACATTGTAACGCCACATAATTCAAATAAAAGGGTCAAGATGGACTAGAATTTATCCCAGCAATACAGGGGGAAAGGATGTAACAAGCTTTCAACGGTGTAAATCGCCTGAGTTAGGCTTAATTAAGAACAAAAAAACTGTTAACCACATCAGTTTATTCATTACTGAACCTGATTAGTTCATTTCATAGTTTCAGTAACTATGCACAAGGCAGAGTGCAAACCGGAGCATTGTAACAGTCTATTCAATTTGCCGTTATTCATTTCGAATCTTTTGTTTTGAAACGAGTTCTCGGGGGTATTAATCAATGATTTTTACAGTAAACACTTTCTATAAACTCAGCATGTCGATATTTGTTATAATTTATAACTACAGAATGTACAGCAATTTACCACACACTAGTAATTCCTGGCTGTCCATTTATTTATCCTACAGTCCAAAGATATGCAGGTTTGGCAAGCTGGAGATACTAAATTGCACCCCGATACGGATGTTTGTGTGTTTTCTCAAACTGTGATGGACTGGCGCCCTCTCCGGGAATTGTTCCTGCCTTGCGCCTGATGCTTGCTAGGATAGGCTCCAGTCTACCCGCAATCCTGTCACGGATAACCGGGTTAATCAAATGGATGGATGGACGATTAATCAGCTATCATTTTAAATGACTTATCAAGTGGTACTGTGCAATGCTGTATGTTTTTCCGATCCAATACCCATTCGAACGTGGCTTTCCGATTTCCAATGCGTCTTTATGTTCCTTGAGGTAAATGCCATACTTGCTTTTTACAATGTGAACTGTTTAACTCAAACTAAGCGCACGTACCCAAACCAAACGTACTCTGACAATCTTCATTCAACTAAAAAACTACTTCAGAATACGATCCCTTCATGTAACATTTAGATATTGCGTGACACACAATTAACATCTCCGAAGTATCATTTTTTCTTGCCAATTCACATAAACACAGCCGACAGCATGGATGACTGATATTAAAAAGAAGTACCTTCATCCGTAAGAGATTTTTAGAAAGCTTTATTGCACCGTCGTTTGCCATCTTCTTTAACTTCTGAAAAAATAATATTCCTGAAATAAATGATCTACCACGAGTAACTTCACGCTGCAACTGTTTACCAGGCCGTGAACAGCCACGCTGGATTACAAGCACCGTTCATCAGGCATTAGCGAACAACTAGCGAGCGATCGAACTACGGTACGGGAACAGAGCAATCGATTGACGAAATGCTGACGCGCTCGGTATAGAATTGTCGCATATTCCTTTAGCGTTTGTGCTTATAATTCCATCTACTTAATGAGGTACATATAATGCACGCATATTATTTTGTTTTTGGAAATTATCATGATTTCCTTTGTTATTGGTATCTTGATAAATTAAATGAAATACCCATTCCCAGTTCCATACTAACAAAAACGTAAAACCTATGAGACCATCGGAATAATTCACAATCTTAATAGCTAACAAACATTTTTTTTGGATTGTAGGTGAAAAACACCAGTGACCATGCAAACACAAACTCCACATGGACAGTTAAATGGAAAGTAGTCGATTTTAGTCTTCTGGATCTGTGAGGTAGCAGTCCTAAACACTGGGCAACTATACTGGCAATTTCAGTTTACTGTTAAAGAACTGGTGGCACAAAGAAACTGGTTTCAAATGTTTTTAGCATATTATGCCTATGCATGAGATGGGTTTTCCTTCAAGTACTCCAATTTTTCTCCAGCAGCCTCAAAGCCATAAGGATTAGGGTAATTGACATGCATGCAAGTCTATGAAAAAGACTTGTGATAATCTGTCAGCCACCTGTGGTGTTTCCTGTCATATATATATATATATATATATATATATATATATATATATATATATATATATATATATATATATATATATGTATGCAACTCGTTACTACCCACCTCTGATTATATCCATCCATCCATTATCCAATCCACTATATCCTAACTACAGGGTCACAGGGGTCTGCTGGAGCCAATCCCAGCCAACACAGGGCGCAAGGCAGGAAACAAACCCCGGGCATGGTGCCAGCCCACCGCAGACCTCTGATTATATATATTATATAAAAATACTATATATATATAAATATATATTTATAGAGGGACGATCAGGAGCCTTTCCCAATACGGATGCCATCAACCAGGAAGGACCAGGGGAGATAGTGTGCGCAGGGCATTGTCTCCCCTGGACTACTAGATGGCAGCCCCCCTGAGTTGGAACTGGAGTTCTTCAACTCAGCCCTGTTGGGGTCTGTGGATGCTGCCAGGGGGTGTTATGGGCACAGGTGAGCTTTTCTTTGTTGGGCTCCCACCTCACCCAGAAGTGCTTCCAAACCATGGCTTTAGGACACTGAAAGTGCTTCTGGATGTAGCATAAAGGAGTTGCCTGCCACAACTCCTGGAGCCAGAGTCAGTAAAGGAAGATGAAGCTTGCTGGGAGGAGCAGAGGAGGCAGAAAAAGAGAGCGAGAGAGAGAAGATGACAAAGTTGCAGTATCGCTGTGTGTTTAAACTGGACGTATGGTTGTGGTGCTGGAAACTCTTCCCTGTAAAAGTTTAACACAATTCAAAACCTTTTGTTCACTAAGTCTGTTTCAAGTAAGTAAATTTTAATGCTGTCAGAATAAGATCTAGCTCTCTGTGACCCTTAATGACATTAAGCAGGGCTGAAAATGTTACTTTGTGTTACAAGACTGAACTTCTGTTAGGGTTAACTGTGGTTCTTGATGCTTATTTCGGGGGCTGAAATTACTGTATCTAAAGTAAGTGAAATTTTATTTATATAGCACATTTAAAACAGTTGAAGTTGACCAAAATATTGTACAGAATAAAATAAAACACAAGTTAAAACAGATTACCAATAGCACACAAGAAAAAATAAGTAAACAGTATAAATCAATAAAATATAATAAAAGCACACCACCAGTGGCACAAGCAGTAACATTTATTAATAGTCGATAGAAGAAAGGTGGGTTTTTAATTTAACTTTAAAAACCTCAAAAGATAAAACTCCATAACTTTGGTGCAATAATTCAAAATTCATTGTCACTTATTTTGTTCCATCTAGAGTGTGCAATAATAAGCAGTTGTTGGTCAGATGAACTGAGCGATCTATCAGGGTTGTAAGGTGTAATGAGATCAGAAATATAATTCGATGTTTGGCCATTAAAAGCAAACAACAGGATGTTAAACTGGACCCGGCAGTACACAGGAAGCCAATGAAGAGTAGCCAGGACCGGTGAGATGTAGTCTCATTTCATTTTACCTGTGAGCAGTCTAGATGCAGCATTCTGGACTATTTGCAAATGAGTTTAAGAATACTGACTTAAACCAGTATACAGTGAGTTATGTAATTTAATCCTAAGGTAACAAAATCATGGATGACCATCTCCAAGGTATTAAAAGAGAGGTAAGACTTAATTTTAGAGATCATTCTAAAGCCATAAAAAGATGGCATTTACTGAGCTGACTTGTTTATCAAATGAGGTCCCTGTAAAAAAATGACATCCAGATTCATAGCATCTGGTTTTACAAATGGTGAGAAATGACCAAAATCAATTGAGCACAGGTCTAGGTACCTATTCGGACAACACACAACAATCTCTGTTTTCTTATCATTTAACTGTAGAAAGTTATTGGCTGTTCATGTGTTTATATCCTCAAAGCTGTCATCAAGTTAAAAAAACAAGGATTATTAAACTTTATAGGCAAATAAAGTTGACAATCATCTGCATAAAAGTGAAAGGAGACATTATATTTACAGATAATGTCCTCTAAAGGAAGTAGATGTAATCAAAACAGTGGACCTTAAAACTAAACATTGGGGGACACTATAACAATATCAACAGAAATGTACTAATTTACAATGTACCAACATTGTTCTGTTGGTTAAGCAATGTAATAAACCATTTGAGGTAAGTACCTTGAATACCATCAAAATGTTCAAGGCATTGAAGAAGTAAGTTATGGTCAGTTGTATTGAACATGGCAGACAGATCCAACATTATTAAAGTACACCATTTCCAGAGTCACGGGCAGTCAACAGATTGTTAGTGACCTTCAATAGAGCCAATTCTGTGTTATGTGGCACTCTGAATCCTGAATGAAGCTTCTCCAAAATGTTTTTGCCATTAATAAAAAGCTTCAGATGAGCTAAAACTACTATTTCTAAAATATTTTAAATAAAATGCAACTTAGATATAGGTCAATAATTATCAAAACTGCATGGGTCAAGATCTTTTTTTTTATGGTGGGGCCAAACCACAGCATGCTTAAAACAAACAGCTAAACTAGTGTTAATAATAGTCAGTACATTAGAACCAAGGATAGCAAATGCATCCTTGAAGAAACAAGTAGGGATAATATCAAGAGGCGATGATGTAGGCTTCATTCCTAAGACAATTTTATTTAGAGCAGTCAAAGAGATCAATTCAAGTTGATAGGAACAAGTAATGTGAGAGAAGCAATTAGGTGTAGCAGTGTTGACAGAATACCTAATATTCTGAATTTTTTATACAAATAACCTGAGAAATGCCTCGCAGGACTCTAATGAAGCAGTTGTATAATGAGCATCAGAGGGATTTAAAACTGAATTAATTGTGGAAAACGATGTTTGAATGTTTTAATATCGAAGCAGTAAAATAACCTGCTCTAACAGATTTAACTGCACTGTGAAAGGATCTTAAAGTACTTTACAATATCTCAAATGATTTGTGCAGTTTGCGTTCAGCCTTCATGATCTCTCTTCTGACAGCTCAGGCAGTATCATTCAGCTAAGTTTGCTTGGTAGTATGTGGTGGCTTGAAACTGTAAAACATCTAGCACTTGAAAAGTCAAAGTTCTAGGGTTCAGACAGAACCAGAGCATGGACTCAATGCAACATTGGAAATGAAGCATGAACCAAATGAAGTAAATCACAGAACATGGATAACACGTGAAAGGAAATGTTGGCTGCTCTAAGAGGGAAGGTTAGAAGTAACAAATTATACTTAAAAACAAAAATGATATACCTTTTCAGTCATTATCAACATAATTAATTCCAGTATAACTGAGTTAAAACTGACCAGTAGAATTAACTATTACTAATAAGTGAGCAAAATGGTTAGTGCTACTGCCTGCTATTATAGCTCTAAAGTCTTGGGTTTAAATCTCTGATAGTATCCTCCCTGTATGGAGTTCACCTGTCTACAATGTTTTTCTTCCTTATATTACACTTTTACTTTTACATCCCAAAAATGCATATGTAAGGTTAATTTCTCATCTCTAAAATTGTCCTTTATGATTGTATGTTAATATATGTTTGACACGTGCATGGCATGGGTGAAGGGTACCTGTGTTTAGATCAATGCTGCCCACGAAAACTGTGCACAGTTGTCATGGGTGCATCCGTTGTCAGTCATGTGACTTTACGGTTACATGAAATATGATGTCATCATATAATATTGCGGCATGCACAGATACTTTCTCCAAGCTTTGGACTGAAAATGGAAATAAATAATAACAGGCAGGGCACACAGGGAAATATTAAAACACGGTAAAGAATTGTTGACTTCTGTGTTGTTTATGATTTTAAATTTTGGTTCTCATTTAGCTTTCATGAAAAAAATTTTCAATAACAGACCCCTGCTTGGAAGAGTTTGACAAAGCTTTATTTATCTATAGCACCCAGTGCCGGATTAACCAATAGGCACATGTAGCATATGCTACGGGCCCCGCAATTTCGGGGGTCCCCAAATGGTGGACCCAATATTTAATGAAAAAGTGTAGCATTGAAAAACTGGTCTTTAAAAATATTATCTTTACGTTTTTAAACTGTAAATTTCTTACACAACAAAACTTTAGGGGCCCAACACATAAAATTCACATAAATATTATAAGATTCTTATTATAATCGAGAGTAAAATAATTATTTAGTCCGGTTTGAACTGTTCAGAATCTAAACTTCAGATGATGCAGACCAAAAGGGCCCCCAAATTTGAAATGTGCTACGGGCCCCCAAAGCTCTTAATCCGGCCCTGATAGCACCTGATTACCCTGATGCTATTGGCTATTTTGAGTACTGAGAAAAGCGCTATATAAATGTAATGAATTATTATTATTATTATTATTTGATCCTGTGTCTTACTAGTATTTCTGAATGGATGAGTAGTAACGTTATCAAACTAAATAAGAACAAAACAGAAATCTTAGTGATTGGCAAAAATGGAAATTGTAAGGGTATTAGAAATAAACTTGATCCCTTAGCATTAAAAGTCAAGGCGGAGGTAAAGAAGTTAGACGTAATAATGGACTCTAATCTAAACTTTAAATTGCACATTATCCAGATTACTGGGATTGCATTTTTTCACTTAAGGAATATTGCAAAAGTTAAAGCATTTGTAACACTGGAAGATGCTGAAATATTAATTCACACTTTTGTTTTTAGTCAACTAGAGTACTGTAATGCACTCTTAACAGGACTACCTAAGAAATACATCAATTGGTTGCATTTAGTGCAGAATACAGCAGCAAATATTTTAACTAGAAGAAGAAAATCTGAGCACATCTCACCAGTTTTAGCATCATTGCTTTGGTTATTTCTGTCATTTAGAATTAACTTTAAAGTACTACTAATGGCGTATAAAGCCTTAAATAATCTTGACCCTTCCTATATTTTGGAGTGCCTAACCCCCTGCACTCCAAGTTGTAACCTTAGAACTTCTAATGATGGTCTACTAATAATTCCAAGAGCCAGGCTTAAAAGAGGTGGTGTAAGAGGCCTTTTGCTGTTATGTACCAAAACTCTGGAATACTTTACCAATAGATATTCGCCAGGTTGATACCATAGAACATTTTAAAAAATTGCTAAAAGCCCACATTGTTTATTTGAATTTTTCATGGCTGCATTTTAGTTGTACTTTTATTAGATTATATAAGCATAGAGTTATCATATTCTTCAGGGATTTGCAGTCTTTACAAATACTTTGCTCTGGTTTGTTTTCCAGATCTTCTGTGGTGGAGTTTTGTACCAGCACCACCTGACTGAGGTGCTGTGCAGCCTCTTATGATGCTAGATGAAAGACAGGTGACCCAGCTGTCCACAAGACTGACTGCACTGAATCCTCTCAGACAAAATCTAGAAACAAAGAGGAATGACTTAAGAACATATATGTTAGGTAAAATTCCCAGTCAGGGCTTGGTGGTCTCTTGGTCTTGAAAGTTTTGTTTTTTTCTCCATCTTAATTGAGTTATTTAATTATTTGTTTTTTTCTGTCCTCCTGGCCATCTGACCTTATCAGCATCATTTTAGAGATTAGAGACTTATTTTTATTTCTTTATTTGTCTTTGTTACTTATTCATTATTATTCTTACCTAATCTTATTTGTTTTTTCTTTTCTTGTAACTTTCTCTTTGACATCTTGTAAAGCAGTTTGAGCTATCTTCTTTGAATGAAAATGTGACTATATAAAATAATGTTATTGGTTTGGCTTGTTTGTCCCTCAGAAAGACCATCATTTATTTATTTATTTTAAACCATACTTTATCCTCTAGGACAGTCCTCTAGGTTTTGAATTTTGGGACTGACAGAGAGCACTTGAGGGATTGCAGCAGTCCTAGAGCAGGTGAAATTCTTGGAAAAAAACAGTCTTTAAATTGACTTATACAGTTTTTAAATACATTTAATTTAACATGTTCTTCAATTGCTGCATAAAATAAGGTATATATAACTGTAGGTATAGTCTAGAGCAGTGGTTCTCAGTCTGTGTGGTATGTAAGCAGCTGCTAGGTGGTCCATATAGGAATACAAAAAAAGGGGGAAATGCACTGCCTATGCCCATACAGTCTTCTACTTTTTTTACAGGATCTAAGGTAACAGTGCCCTCTCAATCCACACATCCTTGAGCCTATCCATTCCATCATTGAGATTTCCTGGTAACCAAACTCCAAGGCCAATGGATTTTTGTGAAACAGATCATCCTGCACATGCACAAGCAGTCTGCACAGTCTTTCTCCCTCTCTTTCTTTTTATCGCTCTCATTCAGATCCAGTCCACAAATTTTACATATGTTTAGCTTTGCTAATTTTGCTTGGTCTACCATGAGTTTTAGAAATATTTAAGGTTAAAGTAGAAGAACTTAAATTAAGGATTAAAAATAAATGTTAACAATTATTAATAATACAATAAACATATCTAGCTTTTCATTTTAGTGTTCATTAATATTAATTAACAGAGAAAAGCTATTGTTTTGCATAGTTGCTAGTCTTTTCCTTTACACATGAGTTTTGCCAGGTATGTAGGTACCTAAGTATGTCCAGTACCTCCATGTCAAACAGATACTACGTAAGTTCTATGTGTTAACTTACTACTGCTTTGTGTATATTATTTACATTGCATCTTGCATCCTGCTTCAATTAATGTATTCAAGTACAGCGAGCTCTGCATGAACAAATGCATTATATATGTGCATGCACTGAAGTAAATTTCAGTGTGGAAAAATTAATTTGCATTAAATCAACTTGGCTGCTTTCTGAAATGAATACAGCTTATAACAGCCAGTCAGTAGTCATTAGGAACCACACCACAATAATACATTCATCCATCCATCCATTTTCCAACCCGCTGAATCCGAACACAGGGTCACGGGGGTCTACTGGAGCCAATCCCAGCCAACACAGAGCACAAGGCAAGAACCAATCCCGGGCAGGGTGCCAACCCACCGCAGGACACACACAAACACACCCACACACTAGGGCCAATTTAGAATCACCAATCCACCTAACCTGCATGTCTTTAGACTGTGGGAGGAAACCGGAGCGCCCGGAGGAAACCCACGCAGACACGAGGAGAACATACAAACTCCACGCAGGGAGGACCCGGGAAGCGAACCCGGGTCTCCTAACTGCAAGGCAGCAGCGCTACCACTGCACCACCGTGCCGCCCACAATAATACATGCTGGAAGAAACATTACATTTTCTAAAATAACACCTCCAATAGCTCTCATCCTGTAATAAGCATTTCACTATGAATGACTGACTAACCATTTGTAATTCTCTTTGATTTTCTACTTTCATTTAATCTGTTGCATATGGTACCTTGCATTCAGTTCTTTGCTTTGTACACCAGTCATTTTTTATTTCAATGTTATTGGTTTTACAATTTTATTTACTGTACTTAGGTGGTGGCCTGAATATTTTTTTTGGTTTTTGCATAAAAGCTTATGCAATTTTTACCCATTTATTGGAATATGTACACAACAGTGCTATGATAACAAGTGCTTAATTTCCAGGCTTTCTGTGTCAGCTTTTAATTTATTAATTGCCCTCTTTATTAGGTTTAGTTTATTGAAAGCTCCTTATTGACAGTCATATTCCTGCTTACTACATTAATGAAAATAAAGGTGGCACAGGGATGATAAAGATTAAAATAAAAAGTAGCATATTAAAACCTTTGTGCAACACTGTGTGGATGTGAATGTTATATTTAATATTTTCAGACAGCATTCAGCTTGACAGTTGCAAGTTATCCAACATACCAGGGCATGTTGCCTGAAATCAAAGAACATGTGGTCTAACATCCCAGAGCAAGTTACCAGACACTTCACAGCCAGTTACAGTACTAGAAACCATGCAGAATTGTTACATATGCATCAATAGCCTGCTATAGTTAGGCATTTCTTTTGGTTAAAATGGCGATGATTATCCAAAATCATGTAGGGTGACCAGTAACCTGATCGTGCTCAGTTTCACAGTGTTGGGTTCATATTGGAAAGATGCCCTAAGCAGGTGGTTCACATTTTAAAGGGACTTCGGCTTAACCTGGTCTTAGAAAAAAATGGAAAGGACTTGCTGTTTTTTGCTTTTTTCTTTCTTTTTTTAATTCATGAACTCAGATACAAATATGACCTCAGAGTGAACGTTTACTCCATTGTGTTGTGATTGATAGCTCACAACATTTGAGGACACGTCCTCAATAATGGGACCTCAAGAATGGTGTTGGAAACGTTCCAAAATATTTCACAACAGGAAAATTAAGTCCTTAAGTGAAAAAGTAATGACATCGTCAAAATCCCTGGGATTTGAAAACCCCTGAATCATGAGCAAATTCATATAAAAAATACCAGGATTTTCTGCCGAGAGGGCAAGAAAAAATGAGAACAACTGGAAGAGAAGACATAGAGAAAAAAAAACATAAATGAAGCAAGGGTCTGAACCAGGAGAAAAAAACTCCACCAGTTACCAAAGACAGAAACATGAGACAAGAACAAGGTCAAAAAGGTTTTTAAAGTTCAAAATCAGTAAAAATCAAACATGAATTCATGAAATTGATGTGCAAGAAGAGTTTTGGAATCTGAATAGTCTGATAAGGAAGTGAACCTAGAATGACCCCTTTATGCTGTTGAGTAACACTTGAATGATACTTGAAGCCGCACCTCTTACTGGGAAAAATCTAGCAATTTAGCTCAGCTGAACAAAAAAAAAAAAAAAATGGTAGCAGAAAATGACTCAAATTGAAAATTAACTTTAGAACAAAGGATTAAATTGAAAAACAAATGATTCTATTATATTCATTTGTGTCAAAAACCTTTTTAATGATATGCAGCTCAATACTAGAGCCAGAAAGTAACCTGTAAATAATTTGCAAAAAGTCCCAGGATCCTGATACAGGGAAGGTTGGAAAAACTTAACTAAGATAAAATATCCAAAAGTAATTATAACGCACACATATACTAATGCTATGGTTTTTGTGCATTAGCCACAGACTTGGATGTCATGAAAGTGGAAGACGCAAAACACTGACCTTTATAATGAAGCGGTAATGGTGTCACGCATCACACACTCCTGGGCATTCTTCCCAACATCAACACAGCAGCCCTGTCAAAAAAATGGCAGCACCCACAAAGAAAGAAAAATGAGATTGTAGAAGAATGTGATTTAATCTTAAAGATGTATAAAATGCAGTAAATTCCTGTGCAACATTATTTATTATGAGGAACCCATTAGTAACTGGTTTTTGATACAGTATTTTTATTTTGTTTTAGTATGTTATTGATTTTTATTTGCAGCTGTTTTGATTTTACCATTTTCCCATTGAAATCATCACATTGCCATTTCGTGTCTGGGTTTTCCTTTGAGCTCCAGCATTTTCTCCACAATCAAAGCAATGGGTACCATCATGGTTTGCAGAACAACATGAAAAGCTTGGAACCCTTGGTCAGAGCTCCTTGCTCCACAAGACTTTGCTTCCAAAACATATGGCATATATTTTTCCATGGAGACAACCCTTACAGTACTCATTGGTGAATTAGAAAGGTTTAAGGTCTAAGAACTAACAGGTACACAGACATCAGCTTCTCAATTTTAGGCCATCCATCTCAGTACAGCTTGCACTTGATCTTTATTAATTATGACCGTCTACAACACCATATTTGGTTGCCAAAGGCAACAACTTCTATCAGCTATTAGGGCTTCTAACAGAGGTTCTATTTAAGAGCTTAGCATGCCCCAAGAAAGCTCTGAAAACATTAGCATTCTTCTTGTTTTTGTTTTGTGGATTTTTTGTGAGACTGCATTTTTTAAGTTTTGCTCGTCTGCGAGCTATTTTAATTTGGATTTTTTTTTTGACCTTCATCTTTTTTTTGGTTTGCAGTCTTGGTTTTTTTGATTATTGCATTTCCTGTTTTTTTTTTTTTGGATATTTTGGTTTTCTTTGTTAATTTTAAATTTAGTTTTGTCAATTAGTTCATTTGAAACTCATTCATTGTTTTTAGTCTATTGTGCTTTGTTATTTAAAAAATCAGTTCTTTTGGATATTTACTTTATTTAATTTAATAAATTAAATATTTAAGGTTTTGCTTATTTGGACCAGAGTGTTTTTTGCAGTTTAACTTTCTATCTTTGAGTATTTAGGATTTTTAAATATTCTGGCCTGAATCACAAGCATAGAGTAGGCATCAAAGTTCAATACCTGGTAAGCTATCAACACTTATTGCAGATGCGCAAGAATCCATCCAGTTTAGGAGTAAGCATGATGGAACTAGACCATGGGCTCATACTTTCTTCAATAACATTTAAGAATAAAATCCTTTACACTTTGGCCCACATTGCCTCAGGTAACCTGTTAAGGCATCTCCTACAACTACACCTGTGTTATAAGTTTTGTGACAGAAAGGTTACATGACATCTTATATCATCTTGTTCCACATAAAAAAACATGGTGACCTGCATGTACAGGTGTTCTGTTAGTAAAAGGAGGCACAGAAAAAAATGTCTGAATATTGATCAAGGAATGGCTCAGGCAAAATCTACCAAGAAATCAAAACAAAACAAATCTAAGTCTAAAACAGATGGAGGCAAAACCAGAACATCAATAAACCATGAGAACCAAATCACGATATGTACACTAAAAGTTATTGTAAGTATCACTAGGTAAGTTCAGAGTTTTACATCTTTTACATAACTCCAGTTACCCCTCAGACCACAGAACAACTGCATCACCAGACTGCCTGAGCCTGTTTCTGTTCATCCCAAAGTACAGTGCTGTCTATAATGTTTGGGACAAAGACACATTTTTCCATGATTTCACCTCTGCTCCACAGTTTAAAATTACAAATCAAGCAATTCAGACACAATTAAAGGTCACATTGCAGACTTTAATTTAAGGGCATTTGCATACATTTCAATCATGTGTAAAAGTTTTGAGAATGACACAAGTATTGGTTTTCACAAAGTTTGCTGCTCCAGTGTTTTTAGATCTTTTTGTCAGATGTTTCTATCGTATAATGAAGTATAATTACAAGCATTTCATAAGTTTCAAAGACTTTTATTGACTATTACATAATGTTTATGCAAAGAGTCAATATTTGCAGTGTTGGCCCTTCTTTTTCAAGACCTCTGCAATTCACCCTGGTATACGGTCAATCAATGTCTGGGCCAAATCCTGACTGATAGCAGCCCATTCTTGCATAATCAATGCTTGGAGTTTGTCAGAATTTGTGGGTTTTCATTTGTCCACCTGCCTCTTGAGGATTGACCTCAAGTTCTCAATGGGATTAAGGTCTGGGGAGCTTCCTGGCCATGGACCCAAAATTTTGATGTTTTGTTCCCTGAGCCACTCAATTATCACTTTTGCCTTATGGCACGATGGTCCATCATGCTGGAAAAGGCATTGTTCATCACCAAACTGTTCTTGGATGACTGGGTAAAGTTGCTCTCGGAGGATGTTTTGGTACCATTCTTTATTCATGGCTGTGTCCTTAAGCAAAAGTGTGAGTAAGCCCAGTCCCTTGGCTGAGAAACAACCCCACACATGATTGGTCTCAGGATGCTTTACTGTTGGCATGACACAGGACTGATGGTAGCGCTCACCTTTTCTTCTCCGGACAATCTTTTTTCTTTTTTTACCCCAGTCCTCAGCAGTCCAATCCCTACACTTTTTGCTGAATAGCAGTCTGTCCCTGATGTTTTTCTTGGAGAGAAGTGGCTTCTTTGCTGCCCTTCCTGACACCAGGCCATCCAAAAAAGTCTTCGCCTCACTGTCCTTTCAGGTTAAGTTAATGGAGATAATTAGATGACATGATTAAAGTTTTTAAATTTATGAAAGGAACTAGTACAGTGGATCTAGGATGTCACTTTAAATGAGCTCTTCATGAAGAACAAGTGGACACAGGTAGAACCTTTGTAATTTTTATGTTTATTTGTGAAGTTTTTGCTATACGAGAGTGCATACTACTATTCTACCACAATATAAACACAGTAGGCTTCTTGGAAAGTATTTTTTAGCAAACGGATGAATTTCAAAGGATTATATCATATTAATGTGTAGTCTTCTCACAATGTACACAAAAATATTTTATCACAAATAAAGTGCAATGCTGCTTTAATATTGTATTCTCAAATTTTGTTTACAGACCTAATTCAGACCCTAACAATTGGTTTCTCAGTCAAAAACATCAGTTTCACCTTCTGGGTTACTCTGAGGTGCAGTGTGTCCTTTACTGTGTCATATAACATTAATTGACCACAACCAGTGATCTATGTATATATCTTAATTATAATTTGTCATGCACGAACAAATAAGGGCTATTCATGTTAGTAAATCTGAGGTCTTGGCCTGATAAAACATCTTTACACTCTGCAGTTTTTGGGATGATATGAGGAGCATTTTCACAACCTCCAGCATACCTGTTAGGTGCCCAGAGTACATATGAGTTAATGATGAGCGTCTTTTATTTTAATGAGATTCCTCTCTGTTACTGTATAAAGCAAGAGCGGTTTGTATTGGAGTATAGCCTGCTGATTTGAAAAGTTAAATGCCCATTTCCTAAGGCTGAACACTTGAAAATGTGTGACATGAGCATTGTTGGAACATGCGATCAACAAGCTGCTGAATATTTTAGGTCATTTTTTCAGTGGTAGTGAGCCCTGTCAGTTGAAAAGAATTACTAGCTGCATCAGTATACATTTTTGTTTCAAAGTTGTACATTTCATGAAATTACATCATTTGTTAGATATTGCTATAATATAGATATAGTTATAATGCTGTTTGTAATTATGTTTCTCTTGTTTGTTTAATAGACTTACAGCAAAATTTCACTATATTGCTCACAAGTGTGCGTGTGAATGCACACCCATTAACCAAAAGCGGCTAAAAGAGTAAATCTATAAATTCTCTTGAGTGGGTTATGTACTTGATAAAGAGATGCACATCAAATATTTTTGCATGTCTTCCTCGCACTTTGATGACCTGTTTCTTCATATTCAGGGCTTTGTTCATCAATCTGGCACTGACGTAACCATCCTCTCCTAGAAATTCACATTTTAGGTTACATGAAACCTTGCCCACATTGGAGTATATTTAGAAAAAAAAGTCTGTGTACAACACACAGAAAAATCCCAACATATGTCATCACGACTGATGTGCTGTGCTGCTCCTGCAACCAATACAGACGTTTCAAGTATAAACCAGGCTTCAGAAGGTTAGGTTATGGAGGTTTAATGTGCAATAAGTAGCTATCTTTGAAAGTGACACTAAAGTTAACATCGTACATGAAGAATTGGGTCTTTTGTTTTTATCAAATTGTTTGTGATTTAGAAAATATTGCATGGAGCAAATGTTAGAAGCATCTGACATATGTAAGTGTGTAGTTTGGCAGTCTGGAATTAAAAACTGGTAGTCTCAAGTGTCCACCAGACTACCAATTTGTCCACTTCTGCCAGGTTAATATTTTTTCCAAAGGGCTGTTCATATCAGCATTTTTTTCATTCCTCCACATCAACTTCATTTGGTAACCTGGACTATTTCAGAACTGTTTGTGTATGTTTAATGGTTTATGTATCTTTGTATATTTGTTTTGTGTTGCATATAGTGTAGTTTTATGAATATAGTTCTTGGACTTTTTACCTGAGTTTAGAAAATGTTGATGTGCCACTTTTGGTTCTCTGAATTTGTGCATGTAATCTGACCACAAATTTTGATGACTTCTTTCATCCTCTGGTCTTTTTCCTCTTTTCCCTTGCCACTGGACATTTACCACCCTATACTGTCTTTAATCAAAGTGAAGATTCAAAACATGAGCAACCATAGAGTTATTAAAATTTATTTTGAAGCAAAACAGTGTTTATTACATAAGTAAGAATTATCTACCTATTTGGAATTCATATTTGCATGCTATTTTTGATACTGTTTTTATTACAAAAATTATCATTTTTATTTTTATAATTTATGACATTTGCATGATTCCATTTTGTGGTTTGATTTTGGGACCACTTTTTGTTTATTTTTTTTTGGTTGTTTTTGCTTATGGCAATGTCTCCATGTGCAACAGTGCATGACATCACTTTCAAGGAACTATTAAAAAAAGTGCCGGATGTCATTCTTTGTTCATGTTTCAGTATAAAAACAATGAAATAAGCAAATTATTAGCAATATGAGGAAAATGTATTAATTAGTAAAGGAGTCTTTAACTCCTGCTTCAGCCTGATGTATCGTTGTTTGGCAATTGGAATTTTAGGCTTTGTCTTTTCAATATAGTTTTGACCTTGGCCAGTTTCTCAGACAACTCTTTATTTTGCCCCTTTGTAGCTTAATTTCCTGGTCCATTTAAAACATCCATTTTCCCTCAGGGTATGAATTGTACAAATTCACAACATAAACTTGGTTTCTATAAAATTTGTTTTCTGAAATTAAGAAATTGTTTGAGAAGTTTCAGTCAGTATACATGGAGCAAGAAGATCAATCCGATTGAGCTAGCAGTGTTATTTATGTTTCATGAGATTGTTTCCTTGGTCCAACATATCAACAGTTAAGAAAGCTAAAAAATAAGCATTGTTCTCTAGTACTGATTACAAACAAGTGAAAGCCAAAAAATATTAGAACAATTTGGATAAGAACAGGCCATGTTGCTGAGAAAACAATTTTAGGCTTCTTTAAATGCTGGAGTGGCCAGACATAATCAAATCCTTGGGAATAACTGATTACAAATTCCATTTAAGAACAGGAGCAGCCAAAAAACTTGTTTTTGCACAATACTAAATACAGTACAGTACTAATCAATACTTAATATTTAACACTAATACAATACTAATCAATAAGCATTTACTTTAAGCATTTGATTCATGAGGGTGTACATTTGAATAAGGCAGTTCAAATGATAGGGCAATATAAGCAAAATCAGGAGGGGGTACATAAGAGTTTACACGATGTTGGTGACAGGTGGCATCAAAAGGCTTTAATTAAAATGCCTTCTATGAGAGCTAAAGGCAAAGGCTATTAGTCACCAGCTACAGCTAACAAGGATTTAAATCATTCGTTATGATCAATATATAATCAAACTGTGAAAATTACATATCTCTCTATTATATAAAAAAATCATGGGACGAGACAAGACTTTTTCAGAGAGATGAGATGAGTCATTTTCAGAGAGATAATTTCAAGTCCCGCAAGACAAGACTTTGTGCCAAGAGATGAAGTGAAAACCTAACAGGTCCAAGCGGGTGTGGAAATAAAAGACAAACAGTAGAAGAAGAAAAGACAAAGAGTAGAAGACAAAGTAGAAGATCGTTAATGAAAGTAATAAAATTCGAAAGTCTCAAAAACATGATAGTAAATATCGCATTAGCACTAACAAATGGAAATTATTACTCAGTGAAATAACAGAACAGCGAAAAGAGATCGAATATATGGACATGATATGACAGAACTATTTAGATATAGTTTGGCTTTAAACTTTAAGCTGGAGACTTGTAGATCATCTAATTTGTTTTGCCATCAGGCAAAAGTAGTGTTTCTTCCCAAAGAAGAGGCGTATCTGCGAGAATTAAAAGATTTGGTGTTTGGTAAAAGTGAAATCCACATACTCGAACAACAGAGCGTGCCCACGGTTCATTCACTTCTCAATGCTATACTGCTAACTGCTGTGTACATAGCACCAGATGCTAATGCTAACTCGGCTCTGGGGCTTTTGCATGACACCATCAGCAGTAAACAGAGCAAGTATCCTGAGGCTGTTCACATCATTTCTGGGGACTTTAATCATGCAGATCTGAAAGCAGTTCTCCCTCAATTCCATCAACACATAAAGTGTGCAACCAGGGGAGTAAAAACACTGGACAAGTTGTACACAAACATCAGACAGGCCTATAGGGCTAAACCCCTAGCACACCTTGGCCAGTCTGATCATACATCTCTGCTTCTAATCCCTGCATATACTCCCCTCAGGAAACAAGCTCCCATTATGACCAGGACTGTTACCATATGGCCCGAGGAGGCCTCCCAACAGTTGCAGGACTGCTTCCAGAGAACCGATTGGGAGGTTTTCTATCACCAAGACTTGGAGTACCACACTACGGCAGTCCTGGATTACATCAGGTTCTGCACGGACAACGTCACCAGGGACAGACGCATAAGGATTTATCCTAACAGGAAGCCCTGGATGACGAGGGATGTCCAGAGTCTGCTGAAAGCTAGGAATACTGCTTTCAGGTCTGGGGATGGGGCTCTTTACAGTGTAGCCAGAGCGAACCTGAAGAGAGGCATCCGAGAGGCCAAGGCAGCATACAGAAGGAGGATAGAAGATCATCTGAGGAGTAACAACACCAGGCAGGTGTGTCAGGGTGTCCAGCACATCACCGGCTACAAATCCAGCAACTCCTTGGCCGCTGAGGGAGACGCTTCTCTGGCAGAGGAGCTGAACATCTTCTTTGCCCGCTTTGAGGCGACACCAACAGCAGCTCCATCACAACAGCCTGTTCACAACAGCAATATACTCAAAGTTGAAGAGTGTTAGGTGAGGCTGGTGATGAGGAAAGTGAACCCGAGGATGGCTGCAGGACCCGACGGTGTGGCTGGACGGGTGCTGAAAGACTGTGCAGATCAACTGGCCGGAATCTTCACCAGGATTTTCAACCAGTCCCTGTCCCAGGCCACTGTCCCATCCTGCCTCAAGTCCTCAATCATTGTTCCGCTGCCGAAAAAATCCAACACGAAGAGTCTGAATGATTTCCGCCCAGTGGCACTCACATCTGTCATCATGAAGTGCTTTGAGAAACTGGTGCGGAGTCATATCATCGCCTGCCTGCCAGCAGACCTGGACCCATTTCAATTTGCTTACAAAGCAAAGAGATCCACGGAGGATGCTGTGGCCTCAGCCCTTCATGCTGCCCTGACCCACCTGGAGCAGCAGGGGAGTTACGCCAGACTGCTCTTTGTAGACTTCAGCTCGGCGTTTAACACCATCCTCCCACAACGACTGGTGTCCAAACTGGCAGATCTGGGACTTCCATCACTCACCTGCAGTTGGATACTGGACTTCCTGTCGGGTCGCTCCCAGAGGGTCAGGCTGGGTCTCCACACATCCACTGCTCTCAGCCTCAATACTGGGACGCCGCAGGGTTGTGTGCTCAGCCCGCTCCTCTACACCCTCTACACATATGACTGTGTCCCCACTCACCATAGCAACAAGATTATAAAGTTTGTGGATGACACGACGGTGGTCGG
Source organism: Erpetoichthys calabaricus (assembly GCF_900747795.2). Lineage (NCBI taxonomy): Eukaryota > Metazoa > Chordata > Cladistia > Polypteriformes > Polypteridae > Erpetoichthys > Erpetoichthys calabaricus. The sequence continues at coordinate 130,524,919 of NC_041402.2, read as the reverse complement.
ACTCATCTTGGGCAAGGAGGGTGAGCTAGCATACAGGGACGAGGTGGAGCGACTGTCAGAGTGGTGCACAGTCAATAACCTGCTCCTCAACAACAAAAAAACAAAGGAGCTTGTTATTGACTTTAGGAAAAACAAAACTGACATCCAGCCACTCATCATTGGCGGGGCATGTGTGGAGAGGGTCCCGGTGTTCAGGTTTCTGGGTATGGAGCTGGAGGATGACCTGACCTGGAGTGCCAACACCAAGGAGCTGCTAAAGAAGGCGCAGCAGAGACTGTATTTTCTGAGAATTCTCAGAAAGAACCACCTCCCAAAAAATCTGCTCCTTGCTTTTTATCATTGTTCCATTGAGAGTGTGCTCACGTACGGACTGTGTGTGTGGTACGGCAGCTGCACTTCCTCAGAAAAGAAAGCGCTGCACAGGGTCGTCAGGATAGCGGAGAGAACAATTGGTTGTACCCTCCCCACTCTGGAACAAATCTACACATCCCGAAGCCGCAAAAAAGCAATAGACATTTCACAGGACTCATCACATCCCGGTCATTGCCTCTTCCAGCTTTTGCCATCGGGCAAGAGATACAGAGCTATGAAAACTAGGACAAGCCGCCTTAAAAACAGCTTTTATCCGAAAGCAATCATGGCCCTGAACTCAAAATAAAACTGCTCCATATTATTCTTCCAATGTGCAATATAGACCGTAAGTCAACAAGTGCAATTTGTATATTTATTACTATTCGGTTTGTTATTATATTCTGTCTTTTTGTCATTTTAACTCTTATTCCTCACACTGAGTCGATTGCACCTTCAATTTCGTTGTTCCTTTGTAAAAGTGACAATGACAATAAAGATCTATCTACTGTATCTATCTCTATCTATCTATTTGTGTGAATGCTATTGTCAGACACAATTCCTGCGCTCTCAGCTCCAAGCGGGATTGGAAATAAAAGACAAAGTAGAACATCGTAAAGAGGTTCAATCTCTTTGGCGCGATACACATGAAGAGCAGGTTAGAGATTATGAAAGTACTAAAATTCAAATGTCTCAAAAAACTGATAGTAAAGATCATGAAAGTGAAATCCACATACGCGAGCGGCAGTGATGCGAAGTGGCTGGCGCATAGAGCAGGCCGGGGGGTTGACAAGCAAATCGAACAGGGGGCGAAGCCTCCTAACAGTAAAAACTAATTCTCCTAGTCCCCACTTTTGTTCTTTTAAAACAATACTAATCAATAAACATTTACTTTAAGCATTTGATTCATGTGGGTGTACAATAGCATAAGGCAGTTCAAGTGATAGGGCAATATAAGCAGAATCAGAAGGGGGTATGTAAGAGTTTACACAATGTTGGTGACAGGTGGCATAAAGGCTTACATAGTACACAGAAAAATACAGAAGCAGAAGAGAGTGCTTATGACAAAAGTTATTAAATCGACAAATACTGCTTTTAGCCAAGCTGGGCAAGAAGAAAGAATATCTGTAAACTAGTCAGTATTCAGTCCTAGATCGGGAGCAAACTCTGGATCATGGCATGGAAAATTTTATAAGCCTGGTCAGATATTGTGAGAAGTGCTCAGAATGTTGGAAGCAACATTTCTATCCGATCACCTTGCAGGTGCCTCCCTGGGCTGCCTCCCATGGCATCCACACCAACCAGGGCGGCTGCCCTCTCGTGGTCCAGGGGAGGCACAATCCCTCTCCTCGTCCGTCCAACAGCATTTTTTGCACACTTCTGCTGCATAATTCGTTGGCTATAAGTACTCAGTGTTAGTGTGTTAGAGAGAGGATGTGCAGCATTATTCATAATGGAACTCAGTTTTGGTTTAATCCTACCCTTTACTACTACCTCCTGGGGTCGTAAAACACTATTATACAATACAGTAATCCCTCCTCCATCGCGGGGGTTGCGTTCCAGAGCCACCCGCGAAATAAGAAAATCCGCGAAGTACAAACCATACGTTTATATGGTTATTTTTATATTGTCATGCTTGGGTCACAGATTTGCGCAGAAACACAGGAGGTTGTAGAGAGACAGGAATGTTATTCAAACACTGCAGACAAACATTTGTCTCTTTTTCAAAAGTTTAAACTGTGCTCCATGACAAGACAGAGATGACAGTTCAGTCTCATAATTAAAAGAATGCAAACATATCTTCCTCTTCAAAGGACCAAACAAATCAATAGTGCCGTTTGGCTTTTAAGTATGCGAAGCACCGCGGCACAAAGCTGTTGAAAGCGGCAGCTCACACCCCCTCCGTCAGGAGCAGAGAGAGAGAGAGAGAGAGAGAGAGAGAGACAGATAAAAAAAATCAATACGTGCCCTTCGTGCTTTTAAGTATGCAAAGCACCGTTCAGCATGTCGTTTCAGGAAGCAGCTGCACAAAAGATAGCAAACGTAAAGATAATCTTTCAGCATTTTTAGACGAGCGTCCATATCGTCTAGGTGTGCGAACAGCCCCCCTGCTCACACCCCCCTACGTCAGCGCAAGAGAGAGAGAGAGAAAGTAAGTTGGGTAACTTCTCAGCCATCTGCCAATAGCGTCCCTTGTATGAAATCAACTGGGCAAACCAACTGAGGAAGCATGTACCAGAAATTAAAAGACCCATTGTCCGCAGAAACCCGCGAAGCAGCGAAAAATCCGCGATATATATTTAAATATGCTTACATATAAAATCCGCGATGGAGTGAAGCCGCGAAAGGCGAAGCGCGATATAGCGAGGGATTACTGTAGTCTAAGATGTATTTGTTGTAAAACACTAGAGGTCGCTGTTGCCTTTTTCAACCCAACAGACAGACACACTGCACACAGGGTAAAATCACCAAGAAGATCTTTAGTGTTTTTTCTTCTCGATGCAGTGCCCAAAAGCACCTTCACCACCATACACAAGCAAAATAATAATCACTATTCACAAATCTCTCCTCCACTCCTCCCACCAAGCTCTGTCCTGTTCCCACCCAACTCCAGCTCCCTGGTGAGTTTCCACCACTCTTTAAATAGTCTTTGACCCGGAAGTGCTTCTGTCCTTCTAGCCACGTGATTTGTCTGCACTTCCGGGTCAGATGGAGACTTGTGGATTTCTTCAGCCCAGAAGTACTCCTGTGGTTCCGTCCCCATGACTTATGAATGTTTCCGGGCTATACTGGAAATATAAATTCTCGAGTCTCCTTGCAGCGTGTCCTGGTGGCACCCACGGCACCCAGCAGGGCTGTGAAGCCAAACTCCAACTCCCATGGTGCCCTGCAGGAATCTGGGGTGCCGCTATGCTGCAGGAGCATCTCCATCTGGCGTTCTGGGGGAGGCAGTGTCCCTCTGTAACTGCTTTCCCCCATCTTTCTCCTTTCTGGGCATCCCGGCTGAGTTGAGCAGTCAGCCGTCTGCCACATTGTTTAAAAACAAATTTGAATGTTTAGCCCAGAGGAATGGGTTGTGATCTTGAAATGTGTCGGTCTACAACATTATGAAATATCATACTATACATATCTGGATTTTACTGCCTTAAGCTGGAATTGTACATTATTTAGTATATTGTGAGCAATTTGAAATTGACCTGAACAAACCTTTTAATTTTGGAACCCTTTGTCCTCGAATTTGTTTCTTTTTTTTTCTCATTTATCTTTATTCACTTATTAATTCATCGATTTACTTATTTTTACTAGCTTTAAGTTTTACTCTGCTGGTCTAGCTCTCTTTCTCAGGGGTGGGGGTTGATTTGTTTTCAATCCTATTTTTGTAAAAATTGACCTATTTGGAATATTATGCGATTTAAATAAAATCAAAAAAATATATATTTGTTATTAAAAAGCAATGTCCAGTAGATCAAATTTAACTTTATATGAATATGTAAATATTGTATGTTTTACTGTAACATACTTCTGTTTTTTATTATGTTTCCACTATAAAATAAGTACTACCATTAACTTTTGGTAATTCTTTTATAGCAGTAACCCAAAACCAGAGTTTTCTACCTTGAATAAAGTTAACATGGCCTGAGTCTCCTGGTGGCATCTGTCAGAATGAAGCCAGTAACTGGGGACTCCCTTTCTCTTAACAGAAAAAACAACACTTACGTTTGTGTCACTGTCCTTAATTAAATAATACAATGGTACAGATTTTTAAAAAATATTGTTAGTTAACACAGAAAACTAATATTTCTAATTAACAGTTAGGAAACATTAATTATATATAAATAGGTTAATACCAGTTTAGAATAAACTACTCTTTAAAGAATTTTATTAACAATAAATATGAAGACATATTTCTCTAAATGAAGAAAAACCCTACCAATATAAACCTTGTGTAAATCAATTGTAAAAGAAGCACAAACACAATCTTTAAGTGTTGGGGAATCCGTCCCCGTATACTGTAAAAACTGGTTTTGCTTGGGATATGGTGAGTCATGAAATACAATAACAGACAAAGTACATGATGATCGGAGGACATTTTATGCTGCGGGGACAGAAATGGAAAGGGAATGCTGGGAAAGGAACCGCTGAGGTAGATGGGATATGGTGACATCATCATTGGGGGACCAGAGGGAAGGAAGGAACCCGTAAGTGACTTTTTCTGCTGGCTAGGGCTTTCAGGTGAATTCAAGAATTCATTGCCAAGGCTTTTACTTGTTTCAACTGGCTTTTAAAGAAATAATTCTCTGTGAAACCACATGGAGGTGCAGACAGTCTGTTCTGTGGTAACATGGAGTCAAAAAATACCCTTATTTGACCAGGCTTCTGTGAATGATATATTCTGAAAAGTGGTGGGTACCAGCAATCTTCCCCTTCTTTCAGTGGAGTGGTTGGTTCTGCATGTACATCCTGAAACATTTTCTTCATAAAGCTGGCAAACTGCTCTTTCATCTTGGGTCTTCTGTATAAAGAATGCTGCAGAGAGACAAGGTGAGAAAGAGCCTGTTCACGATTATTGGGGAGACGAGGTCTTGGAGATTTGAAAAGTAGCGGAGCAACCCAGATATTTACCTCATCTCTGCTAAGTTCCTTTTCTATAATATATATATATATATAGCAGTAACGGGGTACTACACAATAACGTGCAGTGAATACACTTGACTTAAATTGTTCATACTCTTTCTCTGTATGTTTAGCATTTGTTTGTTCAGAGGTTAATGTGCTTGGTTCGTGAGCAGCTCTTGTTTTCTCCGCTCTATCGGCCTGCTTCTTCTCTAATTCGGTTGGAATCTTTTCAGATTAACACTGATTGTCAGTTTTTATGTTGCAATTACTTAATACGTTTTTGTTAATTTTTCACTTAAGTGTTCAATCTGCCTCAAGAATAATTTAAGATATGAAGAGGTAGAGGAAGTGAAGGCAAAGGTGGTAGGGATGAGAACATTGCCTGTAAGCACGCACCTCACGGTTGCCCGCTGCCTGGAGTTGATTCTAAAACTACATACATAATAGGTAGTAACAAAAATCGATTGTTTCTTCCTCAATAGGGAATGTGTTCGTGCATCCAATGATGTATTTTTGATAGTTTGTTCACGCCTGGGAATTGTATTCGTTATTTTCAGAAGCAAGCATAACTTTCAGAAGCGCAAGCGTATTTTTTAGGAGCAAATGTAACTTTCAGAAGCACAAGCGTAATTGACACGTGTGAAATGTAAATTTGACTTAAAATTATTACAAGTTATTTTTGACAGCGATCTTACTCCATGCAGAACTGCCTGCTGATGCGTTGAAATAGCACGTGTGTCTTGAATTGGCCACAGAAGCAGCCTCGGTTTTGCATACCTTCTCCATGTCTGCAACAGTAGATTTTGGGTTGTATAAGTTGAACCGAGCGCTTGTTACACTCAAAGACAACTGCCAATTTCAAGCAATTCAGAGGAGGCAAAGTGAATAAAGCTGTAACGCTTAAGACAATCAGATCCCAATTCGGCCCTGTATGAACTGAATTTCTCGTTGTTTATGGCCACGAGAAACGCCAATCTATATTGGAAAGGAGAGCATCAAAGGACCTTACTGCGGCTTCAACCTGTCAGTAGGCGGAGTTGATTTAAATGATGTCATGGAGATTCTGCGCTCCGAATTACTGTCTTTCAGTCAAGTTGCCCTGAGATCCTTCCTTTGATCCCTGGCACGAGTGTCCCTTTACTTAGTAGGTGTGGAGCAATATTCTGCAGTCAGTCCCGCACCGTGTAATTGCCTTTTTACTAAGTTGCCACAGGATCCTTCTTTGATCTGCGTGGCCGGAACGTTAATTTACTTAGCTGTCTTAACGATCCTTTTGCAGTCTGTCCCATGACATGGATTCGACTTTTTACTTTTCTGCCTCACTTCGCACTGTCTGTGCAACGCGTCCGCAAGAGCTTAAAGAACTCGGCACATCTACATGAAAATGACAAGGGTTAGCTTTCTTAAGGCTTTTACTGGACGTACCTCGTTGTAAACTGAAATATATACAAAAGAAACATACAGGTATTTACAAGTGTAGAACCAAAGACAATAAATAATAAATAATGATTTAAAAAGCAATACATAGCAGACAGTATACATGAAACAATAACGCTTTAAAAGACACTTACAAGGCGAGTGATTTCCAGAGTCGGTTTGAGACAAAGAGAAGTGCGTAGACAGAGGTCCAGATTGCTGCGTACCACAACTAATCAGACCTAGGGGTTTATATACATTAGAGATACATTTCAGACGTGACCGAAACAAGAGATAAAGGGGTGCCTATGTGAGACACATGGGATGTATTGTATTTAAATGTTTATTATGTGACCTGTATGCTTTGCATGAGTTTCATAGACATTTATAACACCACTATGAGTGTAGGACGTGACCGACAGGTGTGTTAATAAATGTCAAGACAAAGGGGGGAGTACAGTTCAACAAATAACAGTAACAGCTAACAGCATGTTGGACAGAACAACTACTAACTTTTGCTTTCTGAACTTGGCCCTGCACTGGTTGCTTCTGCTTTATAGTTCAAAATACAACACAAGAAATTCTGCTACAAAATTTAAGTAACTAGTTAAAATTAACTAATCAATACAGAAAATTGTTAATGTTTTCCAGGTTAAGTAAAAAAGACCTAGACCTGAACACCAATGCATTTCCTTTAGTAAAGTGAAATGTACTCTTGCTTACCTGCTTCACTTTCATGATCACTGCATTTAACCTCACTTTCTCATGTGTCATTTTCAAGCTCTACTTGCTCTACAGTAAAAAAAAAAAAGTAGATCATTTAATAAAAGTCAAAGAAAACATACAAGCTACTGTACATTTCAATATATACTGTAAGCATACATACAGTGCATCCGGAAAGTATTCACAGCGCATCACTTTTTCCACATTTTGTTATGTTACAGCCTTATTCCAAAATGGATTAAATTCATTTTTTTCCTCAGAATTCTTCACACAACACCCCATAATGACAACGTGAAAAAGGTTTACTTGAGATTTTTGGCAAATTTATTAAAAATAAAAAAACTGAGAAACCACATGTACATAAGTATTCACAGCCTTTGCTCAATACATTGTCGATGCACCTTTGGCAGCAATTACAGCCTCAAGTCTTTTTGAATATGATGCCAAAAGCTTGGCACACCTATCCTTGGCCAATTTTGCCCATTCCTCTTTGCAGCACCTCTCAAGCTCCATCAGGTTGGATGGGAAGTGATGGTGCACAGCCATTTTAGGATCTCTCCAGAGATGTTCAATCGGATTCAAGTCTGGGCTCTGGCTGGGCCACTCAAGGACATTCACAGAGTTGTCCTGAAGCACTCCTTTGATATCTTGGCTGTGTGCTTAGGGTCGTTGTCCTGCTGAAAGATGAACCGTCGCCCCAGTCTGAGGTCAAGAGCGCTGTGGAGCAGGTTTTCATCCAGGATGTCTCTGTACATTGCTGCAGTCATCTTTCCCTTTATCCTGACTAGTCTCCCAGTTCCTGCCGCTGAAAAACATCCCCACAGCATGATGCTGCCACCACCATGCTTCACTGTAGGGATGGTATTGGCCTGGTGATGAGCGGTGCCTGGTTTCCTCCAAACGTGACGCCTGGCATTCACACCAAAGAGTTCAATCTTTGTCTCATCAGACCAGAGAATATTCTTTCTCATGGTCTGAGAGTCCTTCAGGTGCCTTTTGGCAAACTCCAGGCGGGCTGCCATGTGCCTTTTACTAAGGAGTGGCTTCCATCTTGCCACTCTACCATACAGGCCTGATTGGTGGATTGCTGCAGAGATCGTTGTCCTTCTGGAAGGTTCTCCTCACTCCACAGAGGACCTCTGGAGCTCTGACAGAGTGACCATCGGGTTCTTGGTCACCTCTCTCACTAAGGCCCTTCTCCCCCGATCGCTCAGTTTAGATGGCTGGCCAGCTCTAAGAAGAGTCCTGGTGGTTTCGAACTTCTTCCACTTACAGATGATAGAGGCCACTGTGCTCATTGGGACCTTCAAAGCAGCAGAATTTTTTCTGTAACCTTCCCCAGATTTGTGCCTCGAGACAATCCTGTCTCGGAGGTCTACAGACAATTCCTTTGACTTCGTGCTTGGTTTGTGCTCTGACATGAACTGTCAACTGTGGGACCTTATATAGGCAGGTGTGTGCCTTTCCAAATCATGTCCAATCAACTGAATTTACCACAGGTGGACTCCAATTAAGCCCAGAAACATCTCAAGGATTATCAGGGGAAACAGGATGCATCTGAGCTCAATTTTGAGCTTCATGGCAAAGGCTGTGAATACTTATGTACATGTGCTTTCTCAATTTTTTTACTTTTAATAAATTTGCAAAAACCTCAAGTAAACTTTTTTCATGTTGTCATTATGGGGTGTTGTGTGTAGAATTCTGAGGAAAAAAATGAATTTAATCCATTTTGGAATAAGGCTGTAACATAACAAAATGTGGAAAAAATGATGCGCTGTGAATACTTTCTGGATGCACTGTAGTAGTGAAAAACAAACTGTACTTTGCACACTGAGCAGGAAAGTAAATGGACATAAAAATGAAGTTGGTCCAGGAATGATGGTAGAGATGTCTGTTTGTTTGTTAGTCATTTTGAACATATTTATATTTAAACAGTTTGGTACAGTCTGATTCACTGAAAATGTGCCATGGATATTGCAGGTTAAATGCTGAGTATGTCTGGTTTTATTGAACAAGTTGTGCCTACAGCCCAGATGTCTTGGCTATTTTATTTATTGTAAGTGTCACAAATGAAAAATGCAACATCATATAGAAAAATACTGTCATTCTTTCTGGAAAAAGTGCACAATGTGAAGAGAGAATGTTTAGCATGCAGCAAAAAAAAAAAAAAAAAAACTCTGTCAACATGGGTGACAGTAAAAATGCTTTAGGCAATTTATTATTGACAGTTGGGAAATGCTTCAAAATCATGTATTCATGAAATTGTTTGTATGATTGTGAAGTGTGAGTGGTCATTTTTAGCAATAGGTGGCTATTTGATAAAGGTGGCCTGCTAATTCTTATGCCTCTTTATAAACATCTTTCACACATGCAGTTCCATTATAGTTCTAAAAACACAGTAAAGATTAAACACTAGAAGCTATTTTTTTAGGATCCTGCACATATGTCAGGTCATACTCATTATGGGGACCCAGGGCAAGTGGGGGAAGGTAGTAGGAGTTAACCTTCCTTAACTACCTACCCTTGTAGGGACTCTAATATGTAATAATAATGCTTCTAATACTAAAACTAACTTCTAACGGTTTCTCACTAGAAATATGTTAAATACTTGATTTGCATTTTAATATTATATTTTGTTACATTAATATAAAGACCCAAATTAAATATTTGATGCCATATTGTTATTTTTGACATTTATTTACAACAGCCTTATTCTCATTCCAAGATACTATGCAACAAAAATTGTTCTCTGAATCAGCAGTAAGAACTCTGAGCTCTGTAAATTAGTCGACAGTAAATGATTATTTATTTACTAATTATCTTAGAAAGTACCAATGTCATAATCCAAGCATTAGTATATTATTATACTACTAGCGACTTGGTGCGCGCTACACTGTGCGTTGGATGACCACAGTTGAAGGACTCCCTGTTTAAACGCGCCTGGCAGTCGTGAACTGGGTCCTTCATCGCACCGCATTTGATTTTTGCATGGGAAACAAAATTTCAAAACAAAACCTATGATTCACGAAGTGTGGGATGCAGACTAATCAGAATCGTATACATTGTGTAAATGGTTGTAAGGAAGAGGAGTGGAGACGCGTCGTTGCGGTAATGTCTGTGAGTGGTGAGTGTCAGTTTGTTGCGAGCGAGAACGGTGAGAGCGTTCACTCGGAGTTTCTTGGGAGACTGTACGTTTCTGTATATTACGGTTGTTTTGCAATCATAAGGACCTGTCGTCGGGTGTCTCATTGGCACGCTTTTGCCTTTCTTTCGCGATCACGGCGTAATGTGTCCTCTCTCTCTGTAGGAGTTTGTCTATTACGGTGGTTTTGCAATCGTAAGGACCTCTCATCGGGTGTCTCACTGGTACGCTTTTGCCTCTTTCTTTTGCGATCACGGCATAATCTGTCTTCTCTCTCTGTAGGGGTTTCAGTTGCCTTTCGTTGTGCGGCAGAGACGCGTCGTTGAGCTAATCTGTGTGAATGCTGAGTGTCCGTTTCTTGCGAGTGACTGGAACGCCTTTGCCTGTTTGCTTCGTGATCACGCTGTAATGTGTCCTCTCTCGCAGGAGCAGGTTCAGTTGCCTTTCGTTTCGGCATTGTTCGATAAGGTCTCCTCCGTATAAGTGCACATGGGTAGCTGAAGACAGAAAGGCATAGTGGGCTGGAAGGGAGAAAATAGAAAATCACGGCTTGAAACACCCATCCAACTCAGACGCGGGGCTCGAAATACTCAAGTGCACATGTAGCACAGTGTAAATGTTATTTATAATTTTATTTATTTTTTTTGTTATGAACTCCCCCAAAAGAGTTGATCCCTGTAAACAGTTAATAGTATATCAACAATATAATCTGTTGTAGTACGGGCGTTAATTAGCGTCACACCTCATAACCTGCATACACCACGTTTTTGGCTCTGACGCCAGAAGCGCGGTGGACGCTGTAAGGGTAGGTTGTGGTTTCTGTTTCTTTCGTGATTTTTTTATTTCATTTACTTTGTGTTAATAATTTATAATCGATTTAATTTATTATTTAATAGGCAGAGGGGAGAAGACGTTAATGTGACGCTCTGTCTATTTTATTTACTTTTGTTTTGAAAAGGTATGCTATATATATATATATATATATATATATATATATATATATATATATATATATATATATATATATATATATATTTTTTTTTTTTTTTTTTTTTTTTCTTTAATTTTCACTTGTTGAGAATATATAATTAGGATTTTTTTTGTATAAAGTCTATGTGTATTGTAAATAGTTCTCTTTGGAAAATTGGATTCATTTTTTTTTTGTAAATAGTTTTTTTATGTAATGTGTTTGTATAAATAAAAACGCGAGAAGCGCGGTGGATGCCGTAGGGGCAGAGGGGAGAAGACGTTAATGTGACGCTCTGTCTATTTCTTTACTTTTCTTTTGAAAAGATTTTCGGGAACAGGAAAAATAAAAACAAAGGGGAAAGAACGGTGGGGGGTAAGCAGGAGTTCTGAGAGGGGAAGGACTGGGGCTTTTCTACGGGGCGGCTATACAGCCAAAAGGAACCAGGACCCGGACACGGACACGGACACCGTGCTGGGCTTTTATTATATAGATTTTGAATGACACTGGAGGGCAACTCTCCAGACTAGCAGTTGCACATTGTTACTAGTGTTTACCATGTGTCTGCATTTAATAATTTTACCTTGTAAAAACTCAAGGAAGGCAGGGATTCACCCAAGCTGTTCTCATCTAGGTTGGAGAGGTGCTGACCTGACTGAGGATATTGTATGGAAGGAACACTTTGAGGAGCTTTTGAACTCAAGAGACATGCCTTCTGTAGAGGATGCAGAGCCAGAAGCTGATGAGGGATCAATGCCCATTCCCCTAAGGTAGGTCACTGAGGTAGTTAAGCATCCCCACAGTGGCAAAACCCAAATGCTGAAGGCTCTGTACATTGTTGGGTTGTCATGGGTGACATGCCTTTTCAGTGTTATGTAGTCATAGGGAGCTGTGCATTTGGAGTGGTAGACCAGACTGGTGGTCCCAGTTTTTAAAAAGAGGGACAAGAGGGTGTACTCCAGCTATCTGGGCATCACACTCTTCAGCCTCCCTGTAAAACCTTATGCTAGGGTACCAGAAACTAACCATGAACAGTAGACTAGTTCTTTACCCTCATGAGGATTTTGGAAGGAGCATGGGAGTACAACCAATTGGTCTGAGTGTGTTTTGTGAGTTTAGAGAAAGTGTATGACCTTGTTCCTCAAGGGATTTTGTTAGGGGTACTGGGAGAGTACGGGGCTCCGGGGCCCCTAATAATGTCTATTCGTCCCCTGTATAATCACAGTGAAAGCTGCTTCTGCATATTTGGAAAAACATCAGCAACATTTCCACTGGATGTGGGACTCCACCAGGGCTGTGCTTTGTCTCCAATCCTGCTTGTGATTTTCATGGACAGGGTATCAATGCACAGCCAGATTTGGTCCAGTTTGGTTGCCTTAGAATCACGTCTCCTTGCTTTCTGCAGAAGACGTAGTAGGCTTCATTGGACTTTGAACTCCAGCATGCATTGGCATGGTTTTATGACCAAGTGTGAAGTGGCAGGGATGAGGATCAGTACCTCCAAATCTGAGGTCATGGTCCTCTATAGTAAAAAGGTGTACTGTCCTTGCCGAGTGGGAGGTGAGTTACTGCCTCAAGTGGAGGAGTTTAAGTACCTTGGTGTCTGGTGGTGAAGAAGGATCTGAGTCAGAAGGCTAGCTCTCGATTTACTAGTCAATCTATGTTCCTACCCTTACCTATGGTCATGAGCTTTGGGGTAATTACTGAGATGAGATTGTGGGTGCAAGAAGCTGAAATGAGCTTTGTCCACTGGGCTCAGAGTGAGATTTGGGAGAGGCTCGGAATAGAGACTTTAAACCTCCCCATCGAGGGGAGCCAATTGAGATGGTTTGAACATCTGGTAGGAAGCCTTCTGGAAGCCTGCCTGTGGAGGTTTTATGGGCTGGAAAGAGACCTTAGGGAAGACCCAGGCCTCGCTGGGAGGACTATATCCCGGGGAACATCTTGGGATTCCACAGTATGAGTTGGCAAGTGTGGCTGGGGAAAAGGATGTTTGGGCTTCCCTGCTAAGACTGTTGCCCCCCTCAACCCGGGTTTAGATAAGGGTAGTAAATGGATGGATGGACCCTATAAAGAAACATTCTTTCTTCTTTTAGTTTTATTTTCTATAAAAAAGTGTACATCATCAGTTTTCACAGCCTTACTTGAAATTATATGTATGAATATACATGTGTTTTTCTTAACTTTATTATCAATAAAATTAATTTTCACTTCTAATCACCCAGCTTTATTACTAAATGTAACTCACTAGTCTATACAATAAATTGCAATACATGTATAAAAATGAACACTTCTTTTATAAAATCAGGACTACAGTATTGTTAGTACTGGCAAAAATCTTCAGTCTATTAAAATAAAATACAGTGATCCCTCGCTATATCGCGCTTCGCCTTTCGCGGCTTCACTCTATCGCGGATTTTATATGTAAGCATATTTAAATATATATCGCAGATTTTTTGCTGGTTCGCGGATTTCTGTGGACAATGGGTCTTTTAATTTCTGGTACATGCTTCCTCAGTTGGTTTGCCCAGTTGATTTCATACAAGGGACGCTATTGGCAGATGGCTGAGAAGCTACCCAACTTACTTTTCTCTCTCTCTCTCTTGCGCTGACTTTCTCTGATCCTGATGTAGGGGGATTGAGCAGGGGGGCTGTTTGCACACCTAGACGATACGGACGCTCGTCTAAAAATGCTGAAAGATTATCTTCACGTTGCTACCTTCTGTGCAGCTGCTTCATGAAGCGACATGCTGCACGGTGCTTCGCATACTTAAAAGCACGAAGGGCACGTATTGATTTTTTTATCTGTCTCTCTCTCTCTCTGCTCCTGACGGAGGGGGTGTGAGCTGCCACCTTCAACTGCTTTGTGCCGCGGTGCTTCGCATACTTAAAAGCCAAACAGCCCTATTGATTTGTTTGCTTTTCTCTGTCTCTCTCTGACATTCTCTGCTCCTGACGCGCACTCCTTTGAAGAGGAAGATATGTTTGCATTCTTTTAATTGTGAGACGGAACTGTCATCTCTGTCTTGTCATGGAGCACAGTTTAAACTTTTGAAAAAGAGACAAATGTATGTTTGCAGTGTTTGAATAACGTTCCTGTCTCTCTACAACCTCCTGTGTTTCTGCGCAAATCTGTGACCCAAGCATGACAATATAAAAATAACCATATAAACATATGGTTTCTACTTCGCGGATTTTCTTATTTCGCGGGTGGCTCTGGAACGCAACCCCCGCGATGGAGGAGGGATTACTGTACCTCTAAACACTAATAAAAATGCCTGCTTTTTTACCTTGTAATTTATCTATAATGGAATGATACGCTAGTAGCTTTCCCAGTTTCCTGCATATATGCATTGTGACGGATGGCCGGGGCCCATGCCCAGCCGGGACACCCCTGCAGCATATGTTCCAGGGGAGCAAGCATAGGAAACCCAATATCTCCCCCTGGACGCTAGATGGCAGCCTCCCTGGGTTGCAGCGGTACCTCGGACTCCCGCAGGGCTTCATAGGAATTGGAGTTTGGTGCAGCCCTGTTGGGTTCTGCAGGTGCCGCCAGGGGGTGCTGCAGCAGGAGCTACTAACCCCTCTTGGGCAATAGTTTCGCCACACCCGGAAGTGCAGCCGGATGTCGGCAATCAAACACCTGGAGCACTTCCAGGTGCCTAATAAAAGGAGCTAGCAACCACCACTCATTGGCCAGAGTCGGAAGGAAGAGGACAAACATGGAGGAGGAGGAGGAGGAGGAGTGGTGGTGGGGGAAGAGAAAGAGAAAGAGGAAAGGAAAGTGTGTGGTGTGTTTTGTGGTGCTTACATTGTTGTGCCTGTGGGGATTACGGGGAAAACGTGCCCCACAGGTGAAGAAAAATAAAAGTCTTTTTATTTTATACGTGCCTCTGGTGTGAATCTGTGTCGGGTCGGGCGCTTATATAGCGCCTTGTTACAACATAAAACAGTTGCTTTCAGGTGATGACAACCTAAAGTAATTTTAAATACACAAATAAACAATACATTTCTTACCTTCCTCCTCCAAGGCCACTGTCAATCTCCATAGCTGAAGGTAATTTCTTCATCATGAACAATATCTTTTACGGCAAACAGACAGAGGTGGGGCATTCCATCTACTACCAGTTTCTTCATTTTGCAGTTTGGATGTTTGTTGCTGCTATTGATCATTCTTCCAACAGAGCATCTATCTTTGACAGCATCAATGCTGTAACAGCAATATAGTTTAAATAAATACATAAAAAATACACATATGTACATAAGGCATACACACAGCTGATTTGCCTCTTACATGAGAACAATAAAGTATGAAGATATATTTGCTTTACATTTGTGCAATCAATGATTACTTCACATTGGTAATATATCCAAATATTAAGAATAATGACATTAAAAAAGATTGTGAATGTTTATATTTATAGGAAATCAGGTTATTATTATGCTATTATAAGTTGAAAGAAAGATGTAGTGTTAAGTCAGTGGTTTTCAGTCTTTAAGCACTTGGGGCTGGTGAAAATAGGAGAAATATTTTGGGGACTGCTAAGGAAGAAATAAAGAAAAATGAGTATTTTGTGTATTAGTTTTTAAATATATTGTAAAATGAAAATTCTCCAAAATAACCAGAAACTGGGCAGTAAAAATGCTAATAAAAGGAATGAAAATTGAAATTGAATATAATAAAATAGAACAGAAACTTTTAGAGAGCAACATTTAATTCAAATAAAGATATCTGCTGTGGTGGGCTGGCGCCCTGCCCAGGATTTGTTCCCTGCCTTGCGCCCTGTGTTGACTGGGATTGGCTCCAGCAGTTAGGACATAGCGGGTTGGATAATGGATGGATGGATATCTGCTGTTACTCTTTGCAAGAATACTTCATAACCGTGGCTGCAGTGCTGTTTCCGAGAGATGAAGTGCTGCATTGACATCCATTGACTATGTCTGTTTGGATTTTATCCGTAATAGGGCTGAAAACGTCTTCTCACACAAATAGCTAGTAGAAAATGTGACTAATAATTTAACAGCCATGGAGATAATTCACTGACTGGGCTACAGTGAAACCAAGCTTTAAGTACTCTTTATCATAATGCCTAACAAAGTTTCCTTTTTTTTTGGTTTCTGTCATATCGACACATTTCTTTTTTACCATTTCTTTTAAACTTGGCTTACTTTCGGTGTCATCAATACTTTACTTTGTCACACACGTGCGCATGGGAGGCAGCTAAAGGGCTTGAGTAAGGGCAGTTCCGAGTCATACCGGGATGTGGCAGAGTGCACTGACTCTTTTTCTCCCTTGCCTGCAGACCATTCACGGGAGATTCCACCTGGCCCTCTTGACGTCACTTCCAGGACCGAGCCTATGGAAGAAGACCTTGCCGGCTCCGGCCCTTGTGATGTCATGTCCGGGCTCGAGCCTATGGCTAAAGACCTTCATGAGCCCAACCACTTTGATCTCATTTCCTGTCTTCCCCTTTAAAAGCCTCCACCTTTTCCCTATTTCCTCAGTTCTGTTTTGGACTCGGTTTTGTGCACATCAGTGCTGTGTAACTTACTCATGACTATGCAGCCAGGATACCAATTATACGGGTGGCTGCCCCAAACCTTGCTATGGCTCTTTGTGGCTTTTGTGACAACTTCTAACTATTGTTTTTGCTTTTAAAGAAGGTTTAGTTGTTTTTTCTTTTCCATTTTGTGGGGGTTAAAACTTTACAGCACAATGACACAAGAAATAACCTGCTTTCTGAAATATCCCAATAAAGCATTTGCAAACGATAAGCATGTGTTGTCGACAGGCGAGCTGACACAACACAAGCCAAACAATGTACTGTCATCAAAAGAATGAAACTGTCCCTCCATAGCTCCTTAGTGGACAGTATGTATCCTACACCTTTATGTTTACTGCCGCCTACATTCGGCATCCCAGGCAGTGCTGTCCTCATGGACCAGCAGTTGAAAAACACTGATGCAACTTCTGCAGCACACACTTTTTAAATAATTTAGTAGTAGGCTTGTTGTATATGTCATAAGCATGATAAAGTAATTCATTACTTATTCTGGGACAGGTAAACATGATTCCATTGTCTAGTAATATTACTTTGTTATACAGTCTACTTTCATTCTCTTAACCTTATGTTGACTATTTCAATATTCACTTCAGAAGAGTACTGTAATACACGTTCAGCATAAATTAGAAAAGCGAATACAACTCACCACTAGCCTTTTCCATTCCATTTAAAGTCAAAAAGAAAGACACCAGTGGCAGGATTATACAATTGACTCCTCCTCTTTCTTTAATTCCAGTCGACTAGCTGTCCGCAGTACTGTGCCACAAAGTCCCCCGTCCCCAAAGCATCCACTGCAAATACTCCACATTCTGCAAAGGACGGAATACAACCTGTAGGATATACTTCGCTAAAATAAATACTCTATGATAATTTAAGAAGGGCGGCATGGTGGCACAATGGTAGCATTGCTGCTTCGCAGTAAGGAGACCTGCGTTCACTTCCCAGGTCCTCCCTGCATGGAGTTTGCATGTTCTCCCTGTGTCTGCATGAGTTTCCTCCGGGTGCTCTGGATTCCTCCCACAGTCCAAAGACATGCAGGTTCAGTGCATTCATCCTAAATTGTCCCTAGTCTGTGTGCCCTGCGGTGGGCTGGCCCCCTGGCCGGGATTTGTTCCTGCTTGCACCCTGGGTTTGGCTCCAGCAGACCCCTGTGACCCTGTGTTAGGATATAGCAGGTTGGATAATGGATGGATGGATAATTTAAGAAAATAAAGTGATTGTGTACAGCTTACCTTTTTCCGAGTTTATAAATTTAATTTTCTATCCCAATTACCGAATGACTTCATTTTCCAGATTAATTTGTTGTCTTCTCATTTTCAACATATGTCTGTACATATACGAAATAACTCCTGAATATAAACATGCTTAACGTATATGCACAATGCAATACATCTGGCATATAAAATTGCAGAAGCAGGACCTTTTTAAAAACTAACAAATGCAACATTCATTGACAAATCTTTTATACAAATAAATGTTTAATAATTCAGAAATAGATAACAATCACCATCTTCATGAGTTAATAATAATAACATTTAACTGTTTATGCCAGGATAAAAATACTAAAATACTGTTTAATTTATCTACAGTTTACCTAATTTTGATTTATCCTTTTGGTGCATTTCGTTTACATGCCTGCTTGCACATAGGCCAAGCCTGTGTAGTTGCCACATGACCCAATGTGTGCTTAACCCTGCAGTATCTAAAGAGGGTTTTACATACTGCGAACATCCAGCCCCAGAGCGCACACCCAGATTTAACTTAAAGAAATATGAATTTTGGGGCTATGTTAGATTTTCATGGTAGGCACCTTAGGAAGCAATTCTGCATTAATGTAATGGTAAGAATTGTGGGGACCACATTTTAGGTTCCCACTTTTACAGAATTGTTCAATGTGTGGGTGTGCAGTCAGGTTAATGTCCCCATTCTGATAGCAATACAAACAAACATACACATACACACACACACAAAATGCACAGAATTTTCACCGCTTTTACTCAAAACATCACACTGCACGTTTACACACACAGGCACAACACATCAGACACAAACACTTAACACATCATTCCCACCCCAACCCCCTGATGTACATACCAACTTTCCAAGGCTGCAGAGGACTTTTGTTTTTTTTTCCTGCATTGCTCTTTGAAAAAAACGCCTCCCTGGTGAGATGTTCCGGGCACGTCTAACTGGGAGGAGGCCACGGGGAAGACCCAGGACACGCTGGATGGACTATGTCTCCCGGCTGGCCGGGGAATGCCTCGGGATTCTCCCAGAAGAGTTAGAAGAAGTGGCCGGGGAGAGGGAAATCTGGGCATCTCTGCTCAAGCTGCGGCCCCCGCGACCCGATCTCGGATAAGCGGAAGAGGATGGATGGATGGATGGATGGATGGATGGATGCTCTTTGAAAAAAAGGTAATTATTTTTAGGGTAGAATTATGAAGATGCTGAAAATTGATTGAGAAATTTAAAAAAGGGTATTTTTAAAAAATTATTTTCTAATAGGAAAGTCCTCTATAAATCATACTCCAGTCAGTTAAATTAGCAATTATAAATAAGTTCCATGTGACAGGAGTTGCCGTAGGCAGGCAATGCTTCCCCACCTCCACAGCTCCAACCGCCCCCAGATGATCAGAATCGCGCACTTTATGTCGATTTTAATTTTGGTGCCCTGGACATTTGCAAGACACGGGAAGGGGTGAAGTCAGTAGTTTCAACCAACTGGGACCATGGTAGACACATGGTGTTGTATAGTGCTTGATTTTCCCTTACACTGGTTGCTACATAAGGGAGCTTGTATCCAGACTCAAATTAAAGCATTGAATATGTCGCTGTTAAGTTATGCTTACAACATGCATTCTCTAAGTTCTTTTTTTTTATTGATTTTATTGAAATCACACAACATTCCATACAAATACATCAATTTTACAAGAACAGGATTGAAAACAAATCAACCCCCACCCCTGAGAAAGAGAGCATGGCCAGCAGAATAAAATTTAAACCTAGTAAAAATAAGCAAGTAGGCAGTGTAGTAAGTGAATATAGATAAATGGAGAAGACAAAAAAAGGGAGAGAATCTACTTCCTCAGTGCTTTAAAAGCTTATTCTAAAATGTTATTGATTAGATCCTGCCAGGTTTGGAAAAATTTCTGCACAGATCCTCTAAGTGAGAATTTTATTTTTTCCAATTTCAAATAATATATAACATCAGTTACCAATTGACTTAAAAGGGGAGAGTTAGGATTCTTGCAGTTGAGCAAGATAAGTCTACGTGCCAATAGTGTAGTAAAGGCAATTACAGTTTGTTTGTCCTTCTCCACTTTAAGCCCCTCTGCAACTACACCAAACGCAGCTGTTAATGGATTAGGAGGGATTGTGACACCAAGGCTGTCTGAAAGGCATTTAAAAATCTTGGTCCAAAATGATGTTAGTTTGGTGCAGGCCCAGAACATGTGACCCAGTGAGGCTGGAACTTGATTGCAGCGTTCCCAGGTTGGATCTTGCCCAGGAAATATTTTGGATAATTTTAAGCTAGACAGATGTGCTCGATATATAATTTTTAGTTGAATAATTGTATGCTTTGCACATATGGAGCTCGAGTGAATTCTTTGCATTGCTACCTTCCACTCCTTTTCTGATATGTTGAGGGAGAGATCCTTTTCCCATTCTCCTCTTGGATCTTTGAAAGGGAGGGACTGTGAAATGGTTTTATATATTGCAGAGATTCTGTCTAAGTCCTTGAAACTGATAAGTATTTTTTCCAGCATAGAGGGAGGTGAGAGATGAGGAAAATTGGGCAGGTTCTGTTTAACAAAGTTTCTAATTTGAAGATAGTGAAAGAAATGTGTTGCTGGAAAGTTAAATTTAGAATTTAATTGTTCATAGGATGCAAAGACGTTGTCTATGTACAGATCTCTAAGTGATTTAATCCCAAATGTTTTCCAAACATTAAAAACTGCATATGTTTGCGATGGTTGAAAAAGGTGGTTCTCGAGCAGTGATGCCACCGATAAAAGATTCTCTATCTTAAATTGTTTTTTACATTGGTTCCATATTCTGAGTGAGTGAAGCACTATTGGGTTATTAGTATATTGGTGATAATTTGCATTTATTGGGGCGCAAAGCAAGGAATATAAAGATGAACTGCAGGATTCTATTTCTATTGCAGACCAAGCCTGCATATGTTCATCTATTTGTGTCAATGTCAAGGTTTTTATATGTTGTATGTTTGCTGCCCAGTAGTAAAACTGAAAGTTAGGCAAAGCCATGCCACCTTCTGCCTTTGGCCTTTGTAGGGTTGCTCTTTGGATACGTGGATGTTTTGAATTCCAAATAAATGTGGTTATGGTTGAATCTAATTTCTTAAAGAACAATTTATTGATGTTGTGGCGCGCGGCTGGGGGTGGTGCCCAGCCGGGATGCCCAGGAGGACAGGAGGAGGGCTCTTGCCTCCTCCAGACCACGAGAGGGTGACCGCCCTGGTTCCTTTAGGGGCCACGGGTGCAGGGCTTGGAAGCCCAACCCTGTAGGGGCCCGTGGTCTCCGCCAGGGGACGCCCCCATGCCTGAAGAACTCGGAACCCCAATACTTCCGCCAGACCAGGAAGTGCTTGGGGGAAGGAGACTGGGAACACCCAGAGGGCTTCCGGGAACACAGCCAGCACTTCCGCCACACAGGGGAGTGTCTAGGGAGTGTCGGGGATCACCTGGAGCCCATCCGGGCACTTATAAAAAGGGGCCGCCTTCCTGCAAAGAAGGGCCGGAGTCGGGTGAGGAGGAGGACGAGGTTGGAGAAGGAGGCGGGCGAAGAGAGGCCCTGTGTTTGCAGTGAAGGAACGGCGAGGGAAGAGGCCGAGATTGTGGAGAGACTGTGGGGGGTGTTTGGTGGCGGTGCACTTGGACATTGTAAATAATAGTGAGTAGATGAATAAACGTGTGGTGATGGACTGCAACGTGTCTGCCTGTCTGTGTCCGGGCTGTACCCTTTTACAATGTATATTGGAATATTTTGAAATAAAAAGAGAAGCTTAGGAAGGATATTCATCTTAACATTGTTAATTCTTCCAGCTAGAGTGAGATGAAGGTTGACTATCTATGCAATTCTTGCTTGATTTTTTCCATACAGACAGCAAAATTTTGTTGATAAAGAGCTTTATGTTTACTTGTGATGTTTACCCCTAAATATATGAACTGATCTGTGATGATAAAAGGGAAGGTGTCCAATCTAATATTGTGTGCTTGAGAATTCACTGGAAAGTGCTCACTTTTAGTCAAATTAATTCTGAGACCAGAAATCTTTTTGAATTCTGTTAGTGCTGTTAGGACTTTAGGCACAGTATTAATGGGTCTGATATATACAGTGCCATATCATCTGCATATAAAGAAATTTTCTGTTCATGTCCTTCTCTGATAATCCCCTTTATCTCATAAGCATTTCAAAAGTGAACTGCCAGTGGCTCAATGGCGATTGCAAAAAGTAGTGGTGACAAGGGGCATCCTTGTCTGGTACCACGTTCTAGTTTAATGTAGTCTGAATTAATGTTATTAATACAAACTGAAGCTTCTGTATTGGTATACAGTAGTTTAATCCATGCACAAATGTTTGGGCCAAACCCAAATTTCTCCAATGAAGTGAAACGTTAGTTCCATTCAATCATATCAAATGCTTTTTCTGCATCCAAGGATAATAAAATCTCTGGGATATTTGACTTTGCAGATGAGTATATTACATTAAACAGGCATTGAAGATTGGATGCTAAATGTCGGCCTTTAATAAATCCAGTTTGATCTTGTGATATTCCTGAAGGCAGCACTTTCTCCATCCTTCTAGCTAAGACTTTGGAGAGTATATTAACATCATTATTCAGAAGTGAAATTGGTCTGTATGATGCACATTGTAATACATCCTTATTTTGTTTAGGAAAGACGTTGACTGACACTTGACGAAAAGTTTGAGGTAGAATTTTATTGTCTCTAGCTTCTGTTAATGTTGCTAATAGAAGGGAAGCTAGCTGAGCGGAGAACTTCTTATAAAATTCGTCAGGGTAGCCATCGGGGCCTGCTGCTTTCCCACTCTGAAGTGACTTTATAGCATCTAGTAATTCTGGTAGTGCTAGAGGTTCATCCAATTCCTCAACAATAAGAGTATCTATTTGTGGTATCTGTGATGCATCCAGAAATACATTAGATTGTGTCTTGTCTTCTTTAAACTCAGTAGAATATAAGGATTTATAGTGGTCTCTAAATGTGTGCATTATATTTTTATGGTCAATGATTATGTCTCCGTTTGTGTTGGTAATTGCTGGGATTGCATTGCGAACTTCTTGCTTGTGGATTTGTTGAGCTAAGAGCTTATTAGCTTTCTCTCCATGTTCAAAGTAATGATGTCTTGATTTAAAAATGAGTTGTTCAGTTTCTTTAGTTGTTAAGACGCTGAGCTCTGAATGCAGAGCCTGCCTTTTCCTATGAAGAATCTCACTTGGACACCTGGCGTGTTCTTCATCTATTCTAGTAATTTTGTTGGTTAGCTTTAATACCTGGTTGCTTTCCAGTTTATTTCTGTGGGTACAGATATGAGATAATCTGTCCTCTTAGGAAGGCCTTCAGGGTTTCCCGAAGTGTCCCTGCAGAGACCTCTGAGGATATATTTGTCTTTAGAGAAAAAATGATTTGTTTTAATATAAATTCTGTAAAGTTCTCGTCTGCTAATAAAAGTGGGTTAAGACACCATCTGTGAGATGAGTATGTGGGGCATAATTATTTTATCTCCAGGATCAGAGGGGCATGGTTGGAAATAACAATAGTGTCGTACTTGCAGGATTTAATCGTAGGCAAGAAATGGTTATCTACAAAAAAATAATCAATTCTTGAGTAGCAATGATGCACTGGTGAGTAGAAGGAATATGTTCTTGAATTTGGTTTTAGAAATCTCCAGGGGTCTGATAAGTTGTGGTCAGTTACAAACTGTTGTGACAGATTTAGGGTCCCCGTGACCCCTTGAACCCTCAGACCACACGTTAGACACCAGGTAAAAGTCCAAATATTATATTTATTAGGACAAAACGTGCACAAAGTACCCTCTTCTCCACAATCTTCAAATAAACACAATAAACAATAAGTCAATAAATCAATAATCCTCCTCACTCCCAGACGCGTTGCCACCCTTCCACCCAGCTCAGCTCGACGTCTGGGATTTCCCATAGTCCTTTTATAGTCCTTGACCTGGAAGTGTTCCTAGTCACGTGGATAGAGAGGGAGAAACACTTCCAGGTCATATAAAAACTCCACTTCTTCACCCCGGAAGCACGTCGTTCCTTACGGTCATGTGTTTATGACGCACTTCCGGGTTATAGGGCACGTAGCTTTCTGTGAGCCTCCCTGCAGCGACTCCTGGCGGTCCTGATGTTATCCAGCAGGGCTGTGTATTAAAACTCCATAGTCCATGATGCCCTGCTGGAACTCGGGGCATCCCTATGTTGCAGGTAGGGCTCCATCCGGCAGCTTGGAGGTGTTGGCCGAAATATATGGCCGGCAATCCCTAACACTGTGTAATTGTCTTTTTAGTGTTAGATGTCATTGCCCCTGTGGCAGGAGACCTAGCTAGGTTTGGATTTAAAACACAATTAAAATTCCCAGCCATTATAATTTTATGAGTATTCACATTGGGAATGGATGCAAATACATTTTGGATGAATTCCCTATCGTCCACATTGGGTGCATAAACATTTATTAAAATCACTTTACAATTAAATAAATTACCCGTACCAATAATGTATCTCCCTTCAGGATCAGATACAACATCTGATACTACAAATGAGACTGTTCTATGTATGAGAATTCCCACACCTATAGTTTTTTTTTTGTAAAGTTGGAATGGAACATTTGGCCTGTTCAGTCTTTTTGCAGCAAGAACTGATCCTTGCTCAATAAGTGGGTCTCCTGTAAAAATACTATTTTAACGTTTAGACCTGTTAGGTGAGAGAATACTTTCTTTCTTTTTAATTCGTGGTTCAGGCCTTTAACATTTCAGCTCACAAAATTAACTGTCCCGTCTTGGAGACATTGATTCTTAATTTTTGATGTCATTTTGTAGTCTTAACCAAAAGTGAGACTGCTTTGACCTTAATTTCAAATTTTCCCAGGAGTTATTGCCATGCAGTTTGTTGTTACATTGGTAATTATAATTAGAAGGATTAACAGAAAAGATTACAGATAGCTCGCTCTCTTTCTCTCCCTCCCTAGTTCCCCCACCCCGCTTTGCCTCCCCACGTGAGGCTGAACCACACTTCACAAAGTCCCAGTCCTCTGACATACCTAGAGACAGAACACGTCCAAAACAAAACAAGCCCCCAGCAGCGTTGTATGTGAAATAAAATAGAGATATCTACTATAAGCATAAACTATAAAAAAAAAGAGAAAATCTTCAACATTCTTGAAATGTTAAGGTAGTAAACCCAGGGAATGGTGTTAAACAGTCTCCTTTAGAATAGTAAAAAAAAAGAAAGAAAAGGGTTACTAATTTAATTTCTTCCACACATACATTGTCGTACATGGCTGGGGGTCAGACCCGGCCGGGACACCTGGAAGGACTGGGTCGTGGCATATTTGTCCTCCGGGCCATGAGGGGGCAACCACCCTGGAGTAGAAGAGGCCCACGGAACGGGAGCACAGAGGCTCAAGACCGTTGGGGCCTCTGGTCACTGCCAGGGGGCGCCCCGAGCCTCATGGAGCCCGGGACTTATTTACTTCCGCCACAACCATGGAGGACGATCCTTCCAGGGTCACCCAGAAGTGCTTCCGGGTGCTCTCCTAATGCTTCCATCCCACCAGGACAGGACGTCATGTAGAGCAGCTGGAGCTCATCCGGGTGAGGATAAGAGGGGCTGCCTCCCTCCAATCAATGAGCTGGAGTCGGGAGCAGGAGCAGGACGAAGCTCCTGGAGAGAGAGTGCAGGTGGCCCAAGGACAAGGAGAGAGAAGGCCCAGAAGAAGGGAGACTGGGGCTAGAGGCACTGTGTTGTTGTGCGGGACTGTGAGTTGTGTTGTGTGGAAGACAATAAAGAGTATAATTTGGATAAAGAAGTGGTCTCCGACTGGTGGTGTCCGGGCAAATATCACAACATACATAAACGTGTATAACTGTAATTAAAATAAAAACAAATAGTGACCGAGAAGGGAAAAGGATGTATATTTACGGTACCAGTGTCATTGCAAGCGGATCAGACAGCCGGTCATATCTTCTTTTCAATGCCATGACAGGGTGCGACTCACGGTCTTATTTCAGGAGAGTGTCGAGATCAGCTTTCTTAACTCTTTATCTGCTTCCTCTCTACTGGTAAATATGTAATGTTTGCCTTGAATCTCCACTTTCAGGTTGACAGGATACAGGAGGTTGTATCTGATATCAGCTCTTCGTAAGCACTGTTTAACATTATAAAAGGATGCACGCTTAGTAGCAGTTGAGGGTGAGAAGTCAGGGAAAATACGAATTAGATTATTTTCAAACATAATCTCTTTGTTTCTCTCTGAGAAGTGACATTACATTTAGCTTTGATTGTAAATTCTCGGAGAGCACAATAAAGGTCCTATTCTTAGAGTTGTTCGATCTCCGTATGCGGTAAGCTGCAGCTATCTCTGCGTCTGATTTACAGTCCTCTCCAATTATTTTGGAGAATAGTTCAGCTATGAATTTCACTGGGTTTGGACTTTCCCGATTCTCAGGTAGACCTTCAATTCTAATATTATTCCTTCTGCATCCATCTTCCAGAGCAACAAGTCTGTCTCCGAGTTTTTTGCATTCGGAATTCGCGGCTGTTGCTTTTCCATCAGCGGTGGATGCTAGATTTTCGGCTGTTTCAATTCGAGTCGTGAATGTCTACTTAACATCTTCCAGCTAATCAGCAAAGGTGCTCAGTTTAGACTCATTTTCCTGAATGTGCTTCTCAATTTTTTCCAGCATACAATTAAAGGCCGCCTCAAAGCAATTATACACGCGTTTCTCCGAGTCTTTATAATCCTGCTACAGCTCTTGCAGCTCTCGCCGCACCTCTTGCAGCTCCCACCGCAGCTTCTCACTTGTCTTCTCGCTTGTCTTCTCACTTATTCTCTTGTTGGTCTTGAGCATACTATTTATTTCTTTCTTTATATCATTCTTTATCTCCTGCTTGAGCTCAGCAATCATCACCTTCTGTTAAGAGAGATCATTTCTGCTGTCGTGCACCGTAGGTGAATTGGCGGGCTCTATTACAGTCGATGTTCTCGGTTCGCGAAGAGTAGGTGAAAGCGCGGACTACAAGGCCTTTTCCAGTTTCAAGTGATCTTCTCCAATCGGCGAGCTTTCGTGACCTGCATCACTTGCACATTCGCTTCCATTTTCACTCTCAACTGGAGACGATGCAGTGGACCGTGGTCCAGAGGAGTCTGGGCTTTCGCCTTTCTGTTCCAGGTCAGTCTCTGATAGGCCGTATCTGGAACTTGAACTTGGACTAGTCTGTCTAGGCTTGGATGTAACTTTAAGTTTCTTTTCTGTTTCTTTCTAACCCACTTTCTTGCCGACCATGTTTATATATGCTTACATATACTGTAATAGAAACCTTGGGTTGGATAAATACAGGATACCTCGGGAAAATAAGAAATAAAAACACCGCTGCTAACGAGCTCAGCTTCAGAAGTCCATCTCCCGCAACGGACGAGACCAACTCTCTAAGTTCTGTGACAAAGCCTGGAACCATAGTTAGGTGTGGGGAATGGAGATGTACTTAGGGACTGTCACCCAAATCTTAGAGTAAAAACCCCGTTTTAAAACTGGCGACTTAAATCCAAGTTCAGGAGTAACTCAATACCTGTCTTTTAATGCTTCTAAGCCTCTTGTCAATCTATGACATACAATGAGCAAATAAATAAGGAAATAACAGTGTCAGCAGACTTTACTACATCAGAGGGAACTTAAACCTCTTTTCCAGGTTCAGAAGGAAATTTAAACCCAATGGAAAAAAACATTACCTAGTATACATTTCCCAGACTTTAACTAGAATTTGCCATCTTTCATACCAACAGAGAAGCGTCTCACAGTGAAAAGATTTCCTTTCTTGTGAGTTTTAAAGAGATGAGACGAGGTAAAATACAGAGATGGAAGGAAAAAGCAAAAAATGTAAAAAAGAAAATAAGGAGTAGAATAAAATGATCAAATAAAATGATCAACATTAGGTTTAGTTTTGGAAAATCAAAAGCATTCCGTTCCATCTGATACGTCTGTTTTGCAAAAAAGGATGCACTCTTGGTTTGTACCCTACCTCACGATCGCCTTTGGTTTCCTAGCAGGTAAACAGCAGCGACAGATTGGTTATCTTTGTGCAGTGGCAGTATCGTAGCCTATGAAGTTTATCTGAAGCGTGATTATTGCTAGTTGAAAACTTTACCCAATACCCCGCCAAGATGATTGTTTATATGATCAGCTTGTGCAATTTTTGACGGTCTCTGGGTAGACCAGTTTTTCTTGTGTAATGTTAGAATATTTTTTCCGAGATGGCTAAAAATATACCAATTTGTTTTCAGGTTTTGGAGATCTCGTGGTGCGTGACTGTGAAATAATGTTGGTGTAGTTTTGTATTCTCTGATCCGAGCCGTTTCTCTTGCCAGATGCGTCTGACAGTCAAAAGTTTTCCTTTTCGTGATCTGTTTCTCTTTTTGCGGTCAACTGCTGGTTTGGAAACAGTCACCATTTGAAAGTTATGTCTAGAAGCAAAACGATAAAGCGTTTGTTGCTACTGTCTTTTATTTGCTCCTTTATTTATTTCCTGCTATCTCTCTCTCTCCACTTCTCCTTGTCCAAGGCCATAGCAGTATTTGGACATAAATTGGAATTCCTCTGTACAGGTCAGAACATAAAAATGAAATCAAAAGTTTTAAAGGGATGAGACAGGGGAAAATACAGAGATGGAAGGAGAAAACAAAAAATGTAAAAAAACAAGATTTGAGGTGCACAAAATAAAAGGAGTAGAAAAACAGAATTTCAAATATTGAATTGTCTAAGTCCTTCTCTGGAGATGATCAGCAATTCTACTCTGAAAAGATGTACTGCTAATAACAAGAGATGAAGCCAAGACTCATGAAATCAAGAGTAGGTTTAGTTTTGTGATACTTTTCTTGGGAGGAGGAACTATCTAATCGTGGGCGTGGCTCATTTGCATAAAACGGGTTTGGATTGAAATCAGTAAAACGTCGTTCGTTAACTTTATGCACATTTACATAGACATGAGTAGGATTAAGGAAAAGTCCAGCGAAGCCTTTCTGTCGTTAATATTTGGAAAAACATAAGCATTCCGTTCCATCTGCTACGTCTGTTTTGCAAAAAAGGTTGCACTCTTGGTTTGTACCCTACCTCACGATCGCCTTTGGTTTCCTAGCAGGTTAAGAGCGGCGGCAGATTGGCTATCTTTGCGCAGTGGCAGTATCGTAGCCTATGAAGTTTATCTGAGGCGTGATTATTGCTAGTTGAAAACTTTACCCAATACCCCGCCAAGATGATTGTTTATATGATCAGCTTGTGCAATTTTTGACGGTCTCTGGGTAGACTAGTTTTTCTTGTGTAATGTTAGAATATTTCTTCCGAAATGGCTAAAAATATACCAATTTCTTTTCAGGTTTTGGAGACCTCGTGGTGCGTGACTGTGAAATAATGTTGGTGTAGTTTTGTATTCTCTGTTCCGAGTCGTTTCTCTTGTCAGATGCGTCTGACAGTCAAAAGTTTTCTTTTTCGTGATCTGTTTCTCTTTTTGCGGTCAACTGCTGGTTTGGAAACAGTCACCATTTGAAAGTTGTGTCTAGAAGCAAAACGATAAAGCGTTTGTTGCTACTGTCTTTTATTTGCTCCTTTATTTATTTCCTGCTATCTCTCTCTCTCCACTTCTCCTTGTCCAAGGCCATAGCAGTATTTGGACATAAATTGGAATTCCTCTGTACAGGTCAGAAAATAAAAATGAAATCAAAAGTTTTAAAGGGATGAGACAGGGGAAAATACAGAGATGGAAGGAGAAAACAAAAAATGTAAAAAAACAAGATTTGAGGTGCACAAAATAAAAGGAGTAGAAAAACAGAATTTCAAATATTGAATTTTCTAAGTCCTTCTCTGGAGATGATCAACAATTCTACTCTGAAAAGATGTACTGCTAATAACAAGAGATGAAGCCAAGACTCATGAAATCAAGAGTAGGTTTAGTTTTGTGATACTTTTCTTGGGAGGAGGAACTATCTAATCGTGGGCGTGGCTCATTTGCATAAAACGGGTTTGGATTGAAATCAGTAAAACGTCGTTCGTTAACTTTATGCACATTTACATAGACATGAGTAGGATTAAGGAAAAGTCCAGCGAAGCCTTTCTGTCGTTAATATTTGGAAAAACATAAGCATTCCGTTCCATCTGCTACGTCTGTTTTGCAAAAAAGGTTGCACTCTTGGTTTGTACCCTACCTCACGATCGCCTTTGGTTTCCTAGCAGGTTAAGAGCGGCGGCAGATTGGCTATCTTTACGCAGTGGCAGTATCGTAGCCTATGAAGTTTATCTGAGGCGTGATTATTGCTAGTTGAAAACTTTACCCAATACCCCGCCAAGATGATTGTTTATATGATCAGCTTGTGCAATTTTTGATGGTTTCTGGGTAGACCAGTTTTTCTTGTGTAATGTTAGAATATTTTTTCCGAGATGGCTAAAAGTATACCAATTTCTTTTCAGGTTTTGGAGATCTCGTGGTGCGTGATTGTGAAATAATGTTGGTGTAGTTTTGTATTTTCTGATCCGAGCCGTTTCTCTCGTCAGATGCGTCTAACAGTCAAAAGTTTTCCTTTTCGTGATCTGTTTCTCTTTTTGCGGTCAACTGCTGGTTTGCAAACAGTCACTATTTGAAAGTTGTGTCTAGAAGCAAAACGATAAAGCGTTTGTTGCTACTGTCTTTTATTTGCTCCTTTATTTATTTCCTGCTATCTCTCTCTCTCCACTTCTCCTTGTCCAAGGCCATAGCAGTATTTGGACATAAATTGGAATTCCTCTGTACAGGTCAGAAAATAAAAATGAAATCAAAAGTTTTAAAGGGATGAGACAGGGGAAAATACAGAGATGGAAGGAGAAAACAAAAAATGTAAAAAAACAAGATTTGAGGTGCAAAAAATAAAAGGAGTAGAAAAACAGAATTTCAAATATTGAATTTTCTAAGTCCTTCTTTGGAGATGATCAACAATTCTACTCTGAAAAGATGTACTGCTAATAACAACAGATGAAGCCAAGACTCATGAAATCAAGTGTAGGTTTAGTTTTGCGATACTTTTCTTGGGAGGAGGAACTATCTAATCGTGGGCGTGGCTCATTTGCAAAAAACGGGTTTGGATTGAAATCAGTAAAACGTCGTTCGTTAACTTTATGCACATTTACATAGACATGAGTAGGATTAAGGAAAAGTCCAGCGAAGCCTTTCTGTCGTTAATATTTGGAAAAACATAAGCATTCCGTTCCATCTGCTACGTCTGTTTTGCAAAAAAGGTTGCACTCTTGGTTTGTACCCTACCTCACGATCGCCTTTGGTTTCCTAGCAGGTTAAGAGCGGCGGCAGATTGCCTATCTTTGCGCAGTGGCAGTATCGTAGCCTATGAAGTTTATCTGAGGCGTGATTATTGCTAGTTGAAAACTTTACCCAATACCCCGCCAAGATGATTGTTTATATGATCAGCTTGTGCAATTTTTGACGGTCTCTGGGTAGACCAGTTTTTCTTGTGTAATGTTAGAATATTTTTTCCGAGATGGCTAAAAATATACCAATTTCTTTTCAGATTTTGGAGATCTCGTGGTGCATGATTGTGAAATAATGTTGGTGTAGTTTTGTATTCTCTGATCCGAGCCGTTTCTCTTGTCAGATGCGTCTAACAGTCAAAAGTTTTCTTTTTCGTGATCTGTTTCTCTTTTTGCGTTCAACTGCTGGTTTGCAAACAGTCACTATTTGAAAGTTGTGTCTAGAAGCAAAACGATAAAGCGTTTGTTGCTACTGTCTTTTATTTGCTCCTTTATTTATTTCCTGCTATCTCTCTCTCTCCACTTCTCCTTGTCCAAGGCCATAGTAGTATTTGGACATAAATTGGAATTCCTCTGTACAGGTCAGAAAATAAAAATGAAATCAAAAGTTTTAAAGGGATGAGACAGGGGAAAATACAGAGATGGAAGGAGAAAACAAAAAATGTAAAAAAACAAGATTTGAGGTGCACAAAATAAAAGGAGTAGAAAAACAGAATTTCAAATATTGAATTTTCTAAGTCCTTCTCTGGAGATGATCAACAATTCTACTCTGAAAAGATGTACTGCTAATAACAAGAGATGAAGCCAAGACTCATGAAATCAAGAGTAGGTTTAGTTTTGTGATACTTTTCTTGGGAGGAGGAACTATCTAATCGTGGGCGTGGCTCATTTGCATAAAACGGGTTTGGATTGAAATCAGTAAAACGTCGTTCGTTAACTTTATGCACATTTACATAGACATGAGTAGGATTAAGGAAAAGTCCAGCGAAGCCTTTCTGTCGTTAATATTTGGAAAAACATAAGCATTCCGTTCCATCTGCTACGTCTGTTTTGCAAAAAAGGTTGCACTCTTGGTTTGTACCCTACCTCACGATCGCCTTTGGTTTCCTAGCAGGTTAAGAGCGGCGGCAGATTGGCTATCTTTGCGCAGTGGCAGTATCGTAGCCTATGAAGTTTATCTGAGGCGTGATTATTGCTAGTTGAAAACTTTACCCAATACCCCGCCAAGATGATTGTTTATATGATCAGCTTGTGCAATTTTTGACGGTCTCTGGGTAGACCAGTTTTTCTTGTGTAATGTTAGAATATTTTTTCCGAGATGGCTAAAAATATACCAATTTCTTTTCAGGTTTTGGAGATCTCGTGGTGCGTGATTGTGAAATAATGTTGGTGTAGTTTTGTATTCTCTGATCCGAGCCGTTTCTCTTGTCAGATGCGTCTAACAGTCAAAAGTTTTCCTTTTCGTGATCTGTTTCTCTTTTTGCGGTCAACTGCTGGTTTGCAAACAGTCACTATTTGAAAGTTGTGTCTAGAAGCAAAACGATAAAGCGTTTGTTGCTACTGTCTTTTATTTGCTCCTTTATTTATTTCCTGCTATCTCTCTCTCTCCACTTCTCCTTGTCCAAGGCCATAGCAGTATTTGGACATAAATTGGAATTCCTCTGTACAGGTCAGAAAATAAAAATGAAATCAAAAGTTTTAAAGGGATGAGACAGGGGAAAATACAGAGATGGAAGGAGAAAACAAAAAATGTAAAAAAACAAGATTTGAGGTGCACAAAATAAAAGGAGTAGAAAAACAGAATTTCAAATATTGAATTTTCTAAGTCTTCTTTGGAGTTGATCAACAATTCTACTCTGAAAAGATGTACTGCTAATAACAAGAGATGAAGCCAAGACTCATGAAATCAAGAGTATGTTTAGTTTTGCGATACTTTTCTTGGGAGGAGGAACTATCTAATCGTGGGCGTGGCTCATTTGCATAAAACGGGTTTGGATTGAAATCAGTAAAACGTCGTTCGTTAACTTTATGCACATTTACATAGACATGAGTAGGATTAAGGAAAAGTCCAGCGAAGCCTTTCTGTCGTTAATATTTGGAAAAACATAAGCATTCCGTTCCATCTGCTACGTCTGTTTTGCAAAAAAGGTTGCACTCTTGGTTTGTACCCTACCTCACGATCGCCTTTGGTTTCCTAGCAGGTTAAGAGCGGCGGCAGATTGGCTATCTTTGCGCAGTGGCAGTATCGTAGCCTATGAAGTTTATCTGAGGCGTGATTATTGCTAGTTGAAAACTTTACCCAATACCCCGCCAAGATGATTGTTTATATGATCAGCTTGTGCAATTTTTGACGGTTTCTGGGTAGACCAGTTTTTCTTGTGTAATGTTAGAATATTTTTTCAGAGATGGCTAAAAATATACCAATTTCTTTTCAAGTTTTGGAGATCTCGTGGTGCGTGATTGTGAAATAATGTTGGTGTAGTTTTGTATTTTCTGATCCGAGCCGTTTCTCTCGTCAGATGCGTCTAACAGTCAAAAGTTTTCCTTTTCGTGATCTGTTTCTCTTTTTGCGGTCAACTGCTGGTTTGCAAACAGTCACTATTTGAAAGTTGTGTCTAGAAGCAAAACGATAAAGCGTTTGTTGCTACTGTCTTTTATTTGCTCCTTTATTTATTTCCTGCTATCTCTCTCTCTCCACTTCTCCTTGTCCAAGGCCATAGCAGTATTTGGACATTAATTGGAATTCCTCTGTACAGGTCAGAAAATAAAAATGAAATCAAAAGTTTTAAAGGGATGAGACAGGGGAAAATACAGAGATGGAAGGAGAAAACAAAAAATGTAAAAAAACAAGATTTGAGGTGCACAAAATAAAAGGAGTAGAAAAACAGAATTTCAAATATTGAATTTTCTAAGTCTTCTTTGGAGATGATCAACAATTCTACTCTGAAAAGATGTACTGCTAATAACAAGAGATGAAGCCAAGACTCATGAAATCAAGAGTAGGTTTAGTTTTGCGATACTTTTCTTGGGAGGAGGAACTATCTAATCGTGGGCGTGGCTCATTTGCATAAAACGGGTTTGGATTGAAATCAGTAAAACGTCGTTCGTTAACTTTATGCACATTTACATAGACATGAGTAGGATTAAGGAAAAGTCCAGCGAAGCCTTTCTGTCGTTAATATTTGGAAAAACATAAGCATTCCGTTCCATCTGCTACGTCTGTTTTGCAAAAAAGGTTGCACTCTTGGTTTGTACCCTACCTCACGATCGCCTTTGGTTTCCTAGCAGGTTAAGAGCGGCGGCAGATTGGCTATCTTTGCGCAGTGGCAGTATCGTAGCCTATGAAGTTTATCTGAGGCGTGATTATTGCTAGTTGAAAACTTTACCCAATACCCCGCCAAGATGA
The DNA here is from genome assembly GCF_900747795.2 of Erpetoichthys calabaricus. Classification (NCBI taxonomy): domain Eukaryota; kingdom Metazoa; phylum Chordata; class Cladistia; order Polypteriformes; family Polypteridae; genus Erpetoichthys; species Erpetoichthys calabaricus. The sequence continues at coordinate 130,490,180 of NC_041402.2, read as the reverse complement.
TTGTTTATATGATCAGCTTGTGCAATTTTTGACGGTTTCTGGGTAGATCAGTTTTTCTTGTGTAATGTTAGAATATTTTTTCCGAGATGGCTAAAAATATACCGATTTCTTTTCAGGTTTGGAGATCTCGTGGTGCGTGATTGTGAAATAATGTTGGTGTAGTTTTGTATTTTCTGATCCGAGCCGTTTCTCTCGTCAGATGCGTCTAACAGTCAAAAGTTTTCCTTTTCGTGATCTGTTTCTCTTTTTGCGGTCAACTGCTGGTTTGCAAACAGTCACTATTTGAAAGTTGTGTCTAGAAGCAAAACGATAAAGCGTTTGTTGCTACTGTCTTTTATTTGCTCCTTTATTTATTTCCTGCTATCTCTCTCTCTCCACTTCTCCTTGTCCAAGGCCATAGCAGTATTTGGACATTAATTGGAATTCCTCTGTACAGGTCAGAAAATAAAAATGAAATCAAAAGTTTTAAAGGGATGAGACAGGGGAAAATACAGAGATGGAAGGAGAAAACAAAAAATGTAAAAAAACAAGATTTGAGGTGCACAAAATAAAAGGAGTAGAAAAACAGAATTTCAAATATTGAATTTTCTAAGTCTTCTTTGGAGATGATCAACAATTCTACTCTGAAAAGATGTACTGCTAATAACAAGAGATGAAGCCAAGACTCATGAAATCAAGAGTATGTTTAGTTTTGCGATACTTTTCTTGGGAGGAGGAACTATCTAATCGTGGGCGTGGCTCATTTGCATAAAACGGGTTTGGATTGAAATCAGTAAAACGTCGTTCGTTAACTTTATGCACATTTACATAGACATGAGTAGGATTAAGGAAAAGTCCAGCGAAGCCTTTCTGTCGTTAATATTTGGAAAAACATAAGCATTCCGTTCCATCTGCTACGTCTGTTTTGCAAAAAAGGTTGCACTCTTGGTTTGTACCCTACCTCACGATCGCCTTTGGTTTCCTAGCAGGTTAAGAGCAGCGGCAGATTGGCTATCTTTGTGCAGTGGCAGTATCGTAGCCTATGAAGTTTATCTGAGACGTGATTATTGCTAGTTGAAAACTTTACCCAATACCCCGCCAAGATGATTGTTTATATGATCAGCTTGTGCAATTTTTGACGGTTTCTGGGTAGACCAGTTTTTCTTGTGTAATGTTAGAATATTTTTTCCGAGATGGCTAAAAATATACCAATTTCTTTTCAAGTTTTGGAGATCTCGTGGTGCGTGATTGTGAAATAATGTTGGTGTAGTTTTGTATTTTCTGATCCGAGCCGTTTCTCTCGTCAGATGCGTCTAACAGTCAAAAGTTTTCCTTTTCGTGATCTGTTTCTCTTTTTGCGGTCAACTGCTGGTTTGCAAACAGTCACTATTTGAAAGTTGTGTCTAGAAGCAAAACGATAAAGCGTTTGTTGCTACTGTCTTTTATTTGCTCCTTTATTTATTTCCTGCTATCTCTCTCTCTCCACTTCTCCTTGTCCAAGGCCATAGCAGTATTTGGACATTAATTGGAATTCCTCTGTACAGGTCAGAAAATAAAAATGAAATCAAAAGTTTTAAAGGGATGAGACAGGGGAAAATACAGAGATGGAAGGAGAAAACAAAAAATGTAAAAAAACAAGATTTGAGGTGCACAAAATAAAAGGAGTAGAAAAACAGAATTTCAAATATTGAATTTTCTAAGTCTTCTTTGGAGATGATCAACAATTCTACTCTGAAAAGATGTACTGCTAATAACAAGAGATGAAGCCAAGACTCATGAAATCAAGAGTATGTTTAGTTTTGCGATACTTTTCTTGGGAGGAGGAACTATCTAATCGTGGGCGTGGCTCATTTGCATAAAACGGGTTTGGATTGAAATCAGTAAAACGTCGTTCGTTAACTTTATGCACATTTACATAGACATGAGTAGGATTAAGGAAAAGTCCAGCGAAGCCTTTCTGTCGTTAATATTTGGAAAAACATAAGCATTCCGTTCCATCTGCTACGTCTGTTTTGCAAAAAAGGTTGCACTCTTGGTTTGTACCCTACCTCACGATCGCCTTTGGTTTCCTAGCAGGTTAAGAGCGGCGGCAGATTGGCTATCTTTGCGCAGTGGCAGTATCGTAGCCTATGAAGTTTATCTGAGGCGTGATTATTGCTAGTTGAAAACTTTACCCAATACCCCGCCAAGATGATTGTTTATATGATCAGCTTGTGCAATTTTTGACGGTTTCTGGGTAGACCAGTTTTTCTTGTGTAATGTTAGAATATTTTTTCCGAGATGGCTAAAAATATACCAATTTCTTTTCAAGTTTTGGAGATCTCGTGGTGCGTGATTGTGAAATAATGTTGGTGTAGTTTTGTATTTTCTGATCCGAGCCGTTTCTCTCGTCAGATGCGTCTAACAGTCAAAAGTTTTCCTTTTCGTGATCTGTTTCTCTTTTTGCGGTCAACTGCTGGTTTGCAAACAGTCACTATTTGAAAGTTGTGTCTAGAAGCAAAACGATAAAGCGTTTGTTGCTACTGTCTTTTATTTGCTCCTTTATTTATTTCCTGCTATCTCTCTCTCTCCACTTCTCCTTGTCCAAGGCCATAGCAGTATTTGGACATAAATTGGAATTCCTCTGTACAGGTCAGAAAATAAAAATGAAATCAAAAGTTTTAAAGGGATGAGACAGGGGAAAATACAGAGATGGAAGGAGAAAACAAAAAATGTAAAAAAAACAAGATTTGAGGTGCACAAAATAAAAGGAGTAGAAAAACAGAATTTCAAATATTGAATTTTCTAAGTCTTCTTTGGAGATGATCAACAATTCTACTCTGAAAAGATGTACTGCTAATAACAAGAGATGAAGCCAAGACTCATGAAATCAAGAGTAGGTTTAGTTTTGCGATACTTTTCTTGGGAGGAGGAACTATCTAATCGTGGGCGTGGCTCATTTGCATAAAACGGGTTTGGATTGAAATCAGTAAAACGTCGTTCGTTAACTTTATGCACATTTACATAGACATGAGTAGGATTAAGGAAAAGTCCAGCGAAGCCTTTCTGTCGTTAATATTTGGAAAAACATAAGCATTCCGTTCCATCTGCTACGTCTGTTTTGCAAAAAAGGTTGCACTCTTGGTTTGTACCCTACCTCACGATCGCCTTTGGTTTCCTAGCAGGTTAAGAGCGGCGGCAGATTGGCTATCTTTGCGCAGTGGCAGTATCGTAGCCTATGAAGTTTATCTGAGGCGTGATTATTGCTAGTTGAAAACTTTACCCAATACCCCGCCAACATGATTGTTTATATGATCAGCTTGTGCAATTTTTGACGGTCTCTGGGTAGACCAGTTTTTCTTGTGTAATGTTAGAATATTTTTTCCGAGATGGCTAAAAATATACCAATTTCTTTTCAGATTTTGGAGATCTCGTGGTGCGTGATTGTGAAATAATGTTGGTGTAGTTTTGTATTCTCTGATCCGAGCCGTTTCTCTTGTCAGATGCGTCTAACAGTCAAAAGTTTTCCTTTTCGTGATCTGTTTCTCTTTTTGCGGTCAACTGCTGGTTTGCAAACAGTCACTATTTGAAAGTTGTGTCTAGAAGCAAAACGATAAAGCGTTTGTTGCTACTGTCTTTTATTTGCTCCTTTATTTATTTCCTGCTATCTCTCTCTCTCTCCACTTCTCCTTGTCCAAGGCCATAGCAGTATTTGGACATAAATTGGAATTCCTCTGTACAGGTCAGAAAATAAAAATGAAATCAAAAGTTTTAAAGGGATGAGACAGGGGAAAATACAGAGATGGAAGGAGAAAACAAAAAATGTAAAAAAACAAGATTTGAGGTGCACAAAATAAAAGGAGTAGAAAAACAGAATTTCAAATATTGAATTTTCTAAGTCTTCTTTGGAGATGATCAACAATTCTACTCTGAAAAGATGTACTGCTAATAACAAGAGATGAAGCCAAGACTCATGAAATCAAGAGTAGGTTTAGTTTTGTGATACTTTTCTTGGGAGGAGGAACTATCTAATCGTGGGCGTGGCTCATTTGCATAAAACGGGTTTGGATTGAAATCAGTAAAACGTCGTTCGTTAACTTTATGCACATTTACATAGACATGAGTAGGATTAAGGAAAAGTCCAGCGAAGCCTTTCTGTCGTTAATATTTGGAAAAACATAAGCATTCCGTTCCATCTGCTACGTCTGTTTTGCAAAAAAGGTTGCACTCTTGGTTTGTACCCTACCTCACGATCGCCTTTGGTTTCCTAGCAGGTTAAGAGCGGCGGCAGATTGCCTATCTTTGCGCAGTGGCAGTATCGTAGCCTATGAAGTTTATCTGAGGCGTGATTATTGCTAGTTGAAAACTTTACCCAATACCCCGCCAAGATGATTGTTTATATGATCAGCTTGTGCAATTTTTGACGGTCTCTGGGTAGACCAGTTTTTCTTGTGTAATGTTAGAATATTTTTTCCGAGATGGCTAAAAATATACCAATTTCTTTTCAGATTTTGGAGATCTCGTGGTGCGTGATTGTGAAATAATGTTGGTGTAGTTTTGTATTCTCTGATCCGAGCCGTTTCTCTTGTCAGATGCGTCTAACAGTCAAAAGTTTTCCTTTTCGTGATCTGTTTCTCTTTTTGCGGTCAACTGCTGGTTTGCAAACAGTCACTATTTGAAAGTTGTGTCTAGAAGCAAAACGATAAAGCGTTTGTTGCTACTGTCTTTTATTTGCTCCTTTATTTATTTCCTGCTATCTCTCTCTCTCCACTTCTCCTTGTCCAAGGCCATAGCAGTATTTGGACATAAATTGGAATTCCTCTGTACAGGTCAGAAAATAAAAATGAAATCAAAAGTTTTAAAGGGATGAGACAGGGGAAAATACAGAGATGGAAGGAGAAAACAAAAAATGTAAAAAAACAAGATTTGAGGTGCACAAAATAAAAGGAGTAGAAAAACAGAATTTCAAATATTGAATTTTCTAAGTCTTCTTTGGAGTTGATCAACAATTCTACTCTGAAAAGATGTACTGCTAATAACAAGAGATGAAGCCAAGACTCATGAAATCAAGTGTAGGTTTAGTTTTGCGATACTTTTCTTGGGAGGAGGAACTATCTAATCGTGGGCGTGGCTCATTTGCATAAAACGGGTTTGGATTGAAATCAGTAAAACGTCGTTCGTTAACTTTATGCACATTTACATAGACATGAGTAGGATTAAGGAAAAGTCCAGCGAAGCCTTTCTGTCGTTAATATTTGGAAAAACATAAGCATTCCGTTCCATCTGCTACGTCTGTTTTGCAAAAAAGGTTGCACTCTTGGTTTGTACCCTACCTCACGATCGCCTTTGGTTTCCTAGCAGGTTAAGAGCGGCGGCAGATTGGCTATCTTTGCGCAGTGGCAGTATCGTAGCCTATGAAGTTTATCTGAGGCGTGATTATTGCTAGTTGAAAACTTTACCCAATACCCCGCCAAGATGATTGTTTATATGATCAGCTTGTGCAATTTTTGACGGTTTCTGGGTAGACCAGTTTTTCTTGTGTAATGTTAGAATATTTTTTCCGAGATGGCTAAAAATATACCAATTTCTTTTCAGGTTTTGGAGATCTCGTGGTGCGTGATTGTGAAATAATGTTGGTGTAGTTTTGTATTTTCTGATCCGAGCCGTTTCTCTCGTCAGATGCGTCTAACAGTCAAAAGTTTTCCTTTTCGTGATCTGTTTCTCTTTTTGCGGTCAACTGCTGGTTTGCAAACAGTCACTATTTGAAAGTTGTGTCTAGAAGCAAAACGATAAAGCGTTTGTTGCTACTGTCTTTTATTTGCTCCTTTATTTATTTCCTGCTATCTCTCTCTCTCCACTTCTCCTTGTCCAAGGCCATAGCAGTATTTGGACATAAATTGGAATTCCTCTGTACAGGTCAGAAAATAAAAATGAAATCAAAAGTTTTAAAGGGATGAGACAGGGGAAAATACAGAGATGGAAGGAGAAAACAAAAAATGTAAAAAAACAAGATTTGAGGTGCAAAAAATAAAAGGAGTAGAAAAACAGAATTTCAAATATTGAATTTTCTAAGTCTTCTTTGGAGATGATCAACAATTCTACTCTGAAAAGATGTACTGCTAATAACAAGAGATGAAGCCAAGACTCATGAAATCAAGAGTAGGTTTAGTTTTGCGATACTTTTCTTGGGAGGAGGAACTATCTAATCGTGGGCGTGGCTCATTTGCATAAAACGGGTTTGGATTGAAATCAGTAAAATGTCGTTCGTTAACTTTATGCACATTTACATAGACATGAGTAGGATTAAGGAAAAGTCCAGCGAAGCCTTTCTGTCGTTAATATTTGGAAAAACATAAGCATTCCGTTCCATCTGCTACGTCTGTTTTGCAAAAAAGGTTGCACTCTTGGTTTGTACCCTACCTCACGATCGCCTTTGGTTTTCTAGCAGGTTAAGAGCGGCGGCAGATTGGCTATCTTTGCGCAGTGGCAGTATCGTAGCCTATGAAGTTTATCTGAGGCGTGATTATTGCTAGTTGAAAACTTTACCCAATACCCCGCCAAGATGATTGTTTATATGATCAGCTTGTGCAATTTTTGACGGTCTCTGGGTAGACCAGTTTTTCTTGTGTAATGTTAGAATATTTTTTCCGAGATGGCTAAAAATATACCAATTTCTTTTCAGATTTTGGAGATCTTGTGGTGCGTGATTGTGAAATAATGTTGGTGTAGTTTTGTATTCTCTGATCCGAGCCGTTTCTCTTGTCAGATGCGTCTAACAGTCAAAAGTTTTCCTTTTCGTGATCTGTTTCTCTTTTTGCGGTCAACTGCTGGTTTGCAAACAGTCACTATTTGAAAGTTGTGTCTAGAAGCAAAACGATAAAGCGTTTGTTGCTACTGTCTTTTATTTGCTCCTTTATTTATTTCCTGCTATCTCTCTCTCTCCACTTCTCCTTGTCCAAGGCCATAGCAGTATTTGGACATAAATTGGAATTCCTCTGTACAGGTCAGAAAATAAAAATGAAATCAAAAGTTTTAAAGGGATGAGACAGGGGAAAATACAGAGATGGAAGGAGAAAACAAAAAATGTAAAAAAACAAGATTTGAGGTGCAAAAAATAAAAGGAGTAGAAAAACAGAATTTCAAATATTGAATTTTCTAAGTCTTGTTTGGAGATGATCAACAATTCTACTCTGAAAAGATGTACTGCTAATAACAAGAGATGAAGCCAAGACTCATGAAATCAAGAGTAGGTTTAGTTTTGCGATACTTTTCTTGGGAGGAGGAACTATCTAATCGTGGGCGTGGCTCATTTGCATAAAACGGGTTTGGATTGAAATCAGTAAAACGTCGTTCGTTAACTTTATGCACATTTACATAGACATGAGTAGGATTAAGGAAAAGTCCAGCGAAGCCTTTCTGTCGTTAATATTTGGAAAAACATAAGCATTCCGTTCCATCTGCTACGTCTGTTTTGCAAAAAAGGTTGCACTCTTGGTTTGTACCCTACCTCACGATCGCCTTTGGTTTTCTAGCAGGTTAAGAGCGGCGGCAGATTGGCTATCTTTGCGCAGTGGCAGTATAGTAGCCTATGAAGTTTATCTGAGGCGTGATTATTGCTAGTTGAAAACTTTACCCAATACCCCGCCAAGATGATTGTTTATATGATCAGCTTGTGCAATTTTTGACGGTCTCTGGGTAGACCAGTTTTTCTTGTGTAATGTTAGAATATTTTTTCCGAGATGGCTAAAAATATACCAATTTCTTTTCAGATTTTGGAGATCTTGTGGTGCGTGATTGTGAAATAATGTTGGTGTAGTTTTGTATTCTCTGATCCGAGCCGTTTCTCTCGTCAGATGCGTCTAACAGTCAAAAGTTTTCCTTTTCGTGATCTGTTTCTCTTTTTGCGGTCAACTGCTGGTTTGCAAACAGTCACTATTTGAAAGTTGTGTCTAGAAGCAAAACGATAAAGCGTTTGTTGCTACTGTCTTTTATTTGCTCCTTTATTTATTTCCTGCTATCTCTCTCTCTCCACTTCTCCTTGTCCAAGGCCATAGCAGTATTTGGACATAAATTGGAATTCCTCTGTACAGGTCAGAAAATAAAAATGAAATCAAAAGTTTTAAAGGGATGAGACAGGGGAAAATACAGAGATGGAAGGAGAAAACAAAAAATGTAAAAAAACAAGATTTGAGGTGCAAAAAATAAAAGGAGTAGAAAAACAGAATTTCAAATATTGAATTTTCTAAGTCTTCTTTGGAGATGATCAACAATTCTACTCTGAAAAGATGTACTGCTAATAACAAGAGATGAAGCCAAGACTCATGAAATCAAGTGTAGGTTTAGTTTTGCGATACTTTTCTTGGGAGGAGGAACTATCTAATCGTGGGCGTGGCTCATTTGCATAAAACGGGTTTGGATTGAAATCAGTAAAACGTCGTTCGTTAACTTTATGCACATTTACATAGACATGAGTAGGATTAAGGAAAAGTCCAGCGAAGCCTTTCTGTCGTTAATATTTGGAAAAACATAAGCATTCCGTTCCATCTGCTACGTCTGTTTTGCAAAAAAGGTTGCACTCTTGGTTTGTACCCTACCTCACGATCGCCTTTGGTTTCCTAGCAGGTTAAGAGCGGCGGCAGATTGGCTATCTTTGCGCAGTGGCAGTATCGTAGCCTATGAAGTTTATCTGAGGCGTGATTATTGCTAGTTGAAAACTTTACCCAATACCCCGCCAAGATGTTTGTTTATATGATCAGCTTGTGCAATTTTTGACGGTCTCTGGGTAGACCAGTTTTTCTTGTGTAATGTTAGAATATTTTTTCCGAGATGGCTAAAAATATACCAATTTCTTTTCAGATTTTGGAGATCTTGTGGTGCGTGATTGTGAAATAATGTTGGTGTAGTTTTGTATTCTCTGATCCGAGCCGTTTCTCTCGTCAGATGCGTCTAACAGTCAAAAGTTTTCCTTTTCGTGATCTGTTTCTCTTTTTGCGGTCAACTGCTGGTTTGCAAACAGTCACTATTTGAAAGTTGTGTCTAGAAGCAAAACGATAAAGCGTTTGTTGCTACTGTCTTTTATTTGCTCCTTTATTTATTTCCTGCTATCTCTCTCTCTCCACTTCTCCTTGTCCAAGGCCATAGCAGTATTTGGACATAAATTGGAATTCCTCTGTACAGGTCAGAAAATAAAAATGAAATCAAAAGTTTTAAAGGGATGAGACAGGGGAAAATACAGAGATGGAAGGAGAAAACAAAAAATGTAAAAAAACAAGATTTGAGGTGCAAAAAATAAAAGGAGTAGAAAAACAGAATTTCAAATATTGAATTTTCTAAGTCTTCTTTGGAGATGATCAACAATTCTACTCTGAAAAGATGTACTGCTAATAACAAGAGATGAAGCCAAGACTCATGAAATCAAGAGTAGGTTTAGTTTTGCGATACTTTTCTTGGGAGGAGGAACTATCTAATCGTGGGCGTGGCTCATTTGCATAAAACGGGTTTGGATTGAAATCAGTAAAACGTCGTTCGTTAACTTTATGCACATTTACATAGACATGAGTAGGATTAAGGAAAAGTCCAGCGAAGCCTTTCTGTCGTTAATATTTGGAAAAACATAAGCATTCCGTTCCATCTGCTACGTCTGTTTTGCAAAAAAGGTTGCACTCTTGGTTTGTACCCTACCTCACGATCGCCTTTGGTTTTCTAGCAGGTTAAGAGCGGCGGCAGATTGGCTATCTTTGCGCAGTGGCAGTATCGTAGCCTATGAAGTTTATCTGAGGCGTGATTATTGCTAGTTGAAAACTTTACCCAATACCCCGCCAAGATGATTGTTTATATGATCAGCTTGTGCAATTTTTGACGGTCTCTGGGTAGACCAGTTTTTCTTGTGTAATGTTAGAATATTTTTTCCGAGATGGCTAAAAATATACCAATTTCTTTTCAGGTTTTGGAGATCTCGTGGTGCGTGATTGTGAAATAATGTTGGTGTAGTTTTGTATTCTCTGATCCGAGCCGTTTCTCTTGTCAGATGCGTCTAACAGTCAAAAGTTTTCCTTTTCGTGATCTGTTTCTCTTTTTGCGGTCAACTGCTGGTTTGCAAACAGTCACTATTTGAAAGTTGTGTCTAGAAGCAAAACGATAAAGCGTTTGTTGCTACTGTCTTTTATTTGCTCCTTTATTTATTTCCTGCTATCTCTCTCTCTCCACTTCTCCTTGTCCAAGGCCATAGCAGTATTTGGACATAAATTGGAATTCCTCTGTACAGGTCAGAAAATAAAAATGAAATCAAAAGTTTTAAAGGGATGAGACAGGGGAAAATACAGAGATGGAAGGAGAAAACAAAAAATGTAAAAAAACAAGATTTGAGGTGCAAAAAATAAAAGGAGTAGAAAAACAGAATTTCAAATATTGAATTTTCTAAGTCTTCTTTGGAGATGATCAACAATTCTACTCTGAAAAGATGTACTGCTAATAACAAGAGATGAAGCCAAGACTCATGAAATCAAGTGTAGGTTTAGTTTTGCGATACTTTTCTTGGGAGGAGGAACTATCTAATCGTGGGCGTGGCTCATTTGCATAAAACGGGTTTGGATTGAAATCAGTAAAACGTCGTTCGTTAACTTTATGCACATTTACATAGACATGAGTAGGATTAAGGAAAAGTCCAGCGAAGCCTTTCTGTCGTTAATATTTGGAAAAACATAAGCATTCCGTTCCATCTGCTACGTCTGTTTTGCAAAAAAGGTTGCACTCTTGGTTTGTACCCTACCTCACGATCGCCTTTGGTTTTCTAGCAGGTTAAGAGCGGCGGCAGATTGGCTATCTTTGCGCAGTGGCAGTATAGTAGCCTATGAAGTTTATCTGAGGCGTGATTATTGCTAGTTGAAAACTTTACCCAATACCCCGCCAAGATGATTGTTTATATGATCAGCTTGTGCAATTTTTGACGGTCTCTGGGTAGACCAGTTTTTCTTGTGTAATGTTAGAATATTTTTTCCGAGATGGCTAAAAATATACCAATTTCTTTTCAGATTTTGGAGATCTTGTGGTGCGTGATTGTGAAATAATGTTGGTGTAGTTTTGTATTCTCTGATCCGAGCCGTTTCTCTCGTCAGATGCGTCTAACAGTCAAAAGTTTTCCTTTTCGTGATCTGTTTCTCTTTTTGCGGTCAACTGCTGGTTTGCAAACAGTCACTATTTGAAAGTTGTGTCTAGAAGCAAAACGATAAAGCGTTTGTTGCTACTGTCTTTTATTTGCTCCTTTATTTATTTCCTGCTATCTCTCTCTCTCCACTTCTCCTTGTCCAAGGCCATAGCAGTATTTGGACATAAATTGGAATTCCTCTGTACAGGTCAGAAAATAAAAATGAAATCAAAAGTTTTAAAGGGATGAGACAGGGGAAAATACAGAGATGGAAGGAGAAAACAAAAAATGTAAAAAAACAAGATTTGAGGTGCAAAAAATAAAAGGAGTAGAAAAACAGAATTTCAAATATTGAATTTTCTAAGTCCTTCTTTGGAGATGATCAACAATTCTACTCTGAAAAGATGTACTGCTAATAACAAGAGATGAAGCCAAGACTCATGAAATCAAGTGTAGGTTTAGTTTTGCGATACTTTTCTTGGGAGGAGGAACTATCTAATCGTGGGCGTGGCTCATTTGCATAAAACGGGTTTGGATTGAAATCAGTAAAACGTCGTTCGTTAACTTTATGCACATTTACATAGACATGAGTAGGATTAAGGAAAAGTCCAGCGAAGCCTTTCTGTCGTTAATATTTGGAAAAACATAAGCATTCCGTTCCATCTGCTACGTCTGTTTTGCAAAAAAGGTTGCACTCTTGGTTTGTACCCTACCTCACGATCGCCTTTGGTTTCCTAGCAGGTTAAGAGCGGCGGCAGATTGGCTATCTTTGCGCAGTGGCAGTATCGTAGCCTATGAAGTTTATCTGAGGCGTGATTATTGCTAGTTGAAAACTTTACCCAATACCCCGCCAAGATGATTGTTTATATGATCAGCTTGTGCAATTTTTGACGGTCTCTGGGTAGACCAGTTTTTCTTGTGTAATGTTAGAATATTTTTTCCGAGATGGCTAAAAATATACCAATTTCTTTTTAGATTTTGGAGATCTCGTGGTGCGTGATTGTGAAATAATGTTGGTGTAGTTTTGTATTCTCTGAACCGAGCCGTTTCTCTTGTCAGATGCGTCTAACAGTCAAAAGTTTTCCTTTTCGTGATCTGTTTCTCTTTTTGCAGTCAACTGCTGGTTTGCAAACAGTCACTATTTGAAAGTTGTGTCTAGAAGCAAAACGATAAAGCGTTTGTTGCTACTGTCTTTTATTTGCTCCTTTATTTATTTCCTGCTATCTCTCTCTCTCCACTTCTCCTTGTCCAAGGCCATAGCAGTATTTGGACATAAATTGGAATTCCTCTGTACAGGTCAGAAAATAAAAATGAAATCAAAAGTTTTAAAGGGATGAGACAGGGGAAAATACAGAGATGGAAGGAGAAAACAAAAAATGTAAAAAAACAAGATTTGAGGTGCACAAAATAAAAGGAGTAGAAAAACAGAATTTCAAATATTGAATTTTCTAAGTCTTCTTTGGAGATGATCAACAATTCTACTCTGAAAAGATGTACTGCTAATAACAAGAGATGAAGCCAAGACTCATGAAATCAATAGTATGTTTATTTTTGCGATACTTTTCTTGGGATGAGGAACTATCTAATCTATTTGCTATTTGCTATCTATTTGCTATCTATTTGCTCCTTTATTTATTTCCTGCTATCTCTCTCTCTCCACTTCTCCTTGTCCAAGGCCATAGCAGTATTTGGACATAAATTGGAATTCCTCTGTACAGGTCAGAAAATAAAAATGAAATCAAAAGTTTTAAAGGGATGAGACAGGGGAAAATACAGAGATGGAAGGAGAAAACAAAAAATGTAAAAAAACAAGATTTGAGGTGCAAAAAATAAAAGGAGTAGAAAAACAGAATTTCAAATATTGAATTTTCTAAGTCCTTCTTTGGAGATGATCAACAATTCTACTCTGAAAAGATGTACTGCTAATAACAAGAGATGAAGCCAAGACTCATGAAATCAAGAGTAGGTTTAGTTTTGCGATACTTTTCTTGGGAGGAGGAACTATCTAATCGTGGGCGTGGCTCATTTGCATAAAACGGGTTTGGATTGAAATCAGTAAAACGTCGTTCGTTAACTTTATGCACATTTACATAGACATGAGTAGGATTAAGGAAAAGTCCAGCGAAGCCTTTCTGTCGTTAATATTTGGAAAAACATAAGCATTCCGTTCCATCTGCTACGTCTGTTTTATAAAAAAGGTTGCACTCTTGGTTTGTACCCTACCTCACGATCGCCTTTGGTTTTCTAGCAGGTTAAGAGCGGCGGCAGATTGGCTATCTTTGCGCAGTGGCAGTATCGTAGCCTATGAAGTTTATCTGAGGCGTGATTATTGCTAGTTGAAAACTTTACCCAATACCCCGCCAAGATGATTGTTTATATGATCAGCTTGTGCAATTTTTGACGGTCTCTGGGTAGACCAGTTTTTCTTGTGTAATGTTAGAATATTTTTTCCGAGATGGCTAAAAATATACCAATTTCTTTTCAGATTTTGGAGATCTTGTGGTGCGTGATTGTGAAATAATGTTGGTGTAGTTTTGTATTCTCTGATCCGAGCCGTTTCTCTCGTCAGATGCGTCTAACAGTCAAAAGTTTTCCTTTTCGTGATCTGTTTCTCTTTTTGCGGTCAACTGCTGGTTTGCAAACAGTCACTATTTGAAAGTTGTGTCTAGAAGCAAAACGATAAAGCGTTTGTTGCTACTGTCTTTTATTTGCTCCTTTATTTATTTCCTGCTATCTCTCTCTCTCCACTTCTCCTTGTCCAAGGCCATAGCAGTATTTGGACATAAATTGGAATTCCTCTGTACAGGTCAGAAAATAAAAATGAAATCAAAAGTTTTAAAGGGATGAGACAGGGGAAAATACAGAGATGGAAGGAGAAAACAAAAAATGTAAAAAAACAAGATTTGAGGTGCAAAAAATAAAAGGAGTAGAAAAACAGAATTTCAAATATTGAATTTTCTAAGTCCTTCTTTGGAGATGATCAACAATTCTACTCTGAAAAGATGTACTGCTAATAACAAGAGATGAAGCCAAGACTCATGAAATCAAGAGTAGGTTTAGTTTTGCGATACTTTTCTTGGGAGGAGGAACTATCTAATCGTGGGCGTGGCTCATTTGCATAAAACGGGTTTGGATTGAAATCAGTAAAACGTCGTTCGTTAACTTTATGCACATTTACATAGACATGAGTAGGATTAAGGAAAAGTCCAGCGAAGCCTTTCTGTCGTTAATATTTGGAAAAACATAAGCATTCCGTTCCATCTGCTACGTCTGTTTTGCAAAAAAGGTTGCACTCTTGGTTTGTACCCTACCTCACGATCGCCTTTGGTTTCCTAGCAGGTTAAGAGCGGCGGCAGATTGCCTGTCTTTGCGCAGTGGCAGTATCGTAGCCTATGAAGTTTATCTGAGGCGTGATTATTGCTAGTTGAAAACTTTACCCAATACCCCGCCAAGATGATTGTTTATATGATCAGCTTGTGCAATTTTTGACGGTCTCTGGGTAGACCAGTTTTTCTTGTGTAATGTTAGAATATTTTTTCCGAGATGGCTAAAAATATACCAATTTTTTTTCAGATTTTGGAGATCTCGTGGTGCGTGATTGTGAAATAATGTTGGTGTAGTTTTGTATTCTCTGAACCGAGCCGTTTCTCTTGTCAGATGCGTCTAACAGTCAAAAGTTTTCCTTTTCGTGATCTGTTTCTCTTTTTGCGGTCAACTGCTGGTTTGCAAACAGTCACTATTTGAAAGTTGTGTCTAGAAGCAAAACGATAAAGCGTTTGTTGCTACTGTCTTTTATTTGCTCCTTTATTTATTTCCTGCTATCTCTCTCTCTCCACTTCTCCTTGTCCAAGGCCATAGCAGTATTTGGACATAAATTGGAATTCCTCTGTACAGGTCAGAAAATAAAAATGAAATCAAAAGTTTTAAAGGGATGAGAAAGGGGAAAATACAGAGATGGAAGGAGAAAACAAAAAATGTAAAAAAACAAGATTTGAGGTGCAAAAAATAAAAGGAGTAGAAAAACAGAATTTCAAATATTGAATTTTCTAAGTCCTTCTCTGGAGATGATCAACAATTCTACTCTGAAAAGATGTACTGCTAATAACAAGAGATGAAGCCAAGACTCATGAAATCAAGTGTAGGTTTAGTTTTGCGATACTTTTCTTGGGAGGAGGAACTATCTAATCGTGGGCGTGGCTCATTTGCATAAAACGGGTTTGGATTGAAATCAGTAAAACGTCGTTCGTTAACTTTATGCACATTTACATAGACATGAGTAGGATTAAGGAAAAGTCCAGCGAAGCCTTTCTGTCGTTAATATTTGGAAAAACATAAGCATTCCGTTCCATCTGCTACGTCTGTTTTGCAAAAAAGGTTGCACTCTTGGTTTGTACCCTACCTCACGATCGCCTTTGGTTTCCTAGCAGGTTAAGAGCGGCGGCAGATTGGCTATCTTTGCGCAGTGGCAGTATCGTAGCCTATGAAGTTTATCTGAGGCGTGATTATTGCTAGTTGAAAACTTTACCCAATACCCCGCCAAGATGATTGTTTATATGATCAGCTTGTGCAATTTTTGACGGTCTCTGGGTAGACCAGTTTTTCTTGTGTAATGTTAGAATATTTTTTCCGAGATGGCTAAAAATATACCAATTTCTTTTCAGATTTTGGAGATCTTGTGGTGCGTGATTGTGAAATAATGTTGGTGTAGTTTTGTATTCTCTGATCCGAGCCGTTTCTCTCGTCAGATGCGTCTAACAGTCAAAAGTTTTCCTTTTCGTGATCTGTTTCTCTTTTTGCGGTCAACTGCTGGTTTGCAAACAGTCACTATTTGAAAGTTGTGTCTAGAAGCAAAACGATAAAGCGTTTGTTGCTACTGTCTTTTATTTGCTCCTTTATTTATTTCCTGCTATCTCTCTCTCTCCACTTCTCCTTGTCCAAGGCCATAGCAGTATTTGGACATAAATTGGAATTCCTCTGTACAGGTCAGAAAATAAAAATGAAATCAAAAGTTTTAAAGGGATGAGACAGGGGAAAATACAGAGATGGAAGGAGAAAACAAAAAATGTAAAAAAACAAGATTTGAGGTGCACAAAATAAAAGGAGTAGAAAAACAGAATTTCAAATATTGAATTTTCTAAGTCTTCTTTGGAGATGATCAACAATTCTACTCTGAAAAGATGTACTGCTAATAACAAGAGATGAAGCCAAGACTCATGAAATCAAGAGTAGGTTTAGTTTTGTGATACTTTTCTTGGGAGGAGGAACTATCTAATCGTGGGCGTGGCTCATTTGCATAAAACGGGTTTGGATTGAAATCAGTAAAACGTCGTTCGTTAACTTTATGCACATTTACATAGACATGAGTAGGATTAAGGAAAAGTCCAGCGAAGCCTTTCTGTCGTTAATATTTGGAAAAACATAAGCATTCCGTTCCATCTGCTACGTCTGTTTTGCAAAAAAGGTTGCACTCTTGGTTTGTACCCTACCTCACGATCGCCTTTGGTTTCCTAGCAGGTTAAGAGCGGCGGCAGATTGGCTATCTTTGCGCAGTGGCAGTATCGTAGCCTATGAAGTTTATCTGAGGCGTGATTATTGCTAGTTGAAAACTTTACCCAATACCCCGCCAAGATGATTGTTTATATGATCAGCTTGTGCAATTTTTGACGGTTTCTGGGTAGACCAGTTTTTCTTGTGTAATATTAGAATATTTTTTCCGAGATGGCTAAAAATATGCCAATTTTTTTTCAGGTTTTGGAGATCTCGTGGTGCGTGACTGTGAAATAATGTTGGTGTAGTTTTGTATTCTCTGATCCGAGTCGTTTCTCTTGTCAGATGCGTCTGACAGTCAAAAGTTTTCTTTTTCGTGATCTGTTTCTCTTTTTGCGGTCAACTGCTGGTTTGGAAACAGTCACTATTTGAAAGTTGTGTCTAGAAGCAAAACGATAAAGCGTTTGTTGCTACTGTCTTTTATTTGCTCCTTTATTTATTTCCTGCTATCTCTCTCTCTCCACTTCTCCTTGTCCAAGGCCATAGCAGTATTTGGACATAAATTGGAATTCCTCTGTACAGGTCAGAAAATAAAAATGAAATCAAAAGTTTTAAAGGGATGAGACAGGGGAAAATACAGAGATGGAAGGAGAAAACAAAAAATGTAAAAAAACAAGATTTGAGGTGCACAAAATAAAAGGAGTAGAAAAACAGAATTTCAAATATTGAATTTTCTCAGTCCTTCTCTGGAGATGATCAACAATTCTACTCTGAAAAGATGTACTGCTAATAACAAGAGATGAAGCCAAGACTCATGAAATCAAGAGTAGGTTTAGTTTTGTGATACTTTTCTTGGGAGGAGGAACTATCTAATCGTGGGCGTGGCTCATTTGCATAAAACGGGTTTGGATTGAAATCAGTAAAACGTCGTTCGTTAACTTTATGCACATTTACATAGACATGAGTAGGATTAAGGAAAAGTCCAGCGAAGCCTTTCTGTCGTTAATATTTGGAAAAACATAAGCATTCCGTTCCATCTGCTACGTCTGTTTTGCAAAAAAGGTTGCACTCTTGGTTTGTACCCTACCTCACGATCGCCTTTGGTTTTCTAGCAGGTTAAGAGCGGCGGCAGATTGGCTATCTTTGCGCAGTGGCAGTATCGTAGTCTATGAAGTTTATCTGAGGAGTGATTATTGCTAGTTGAAAACTTTACCCAATACCCCGCCAAGATGATTGTTTATATGATCAGCTTGTGCAATTTTTGACGGTCTCTGGGTAGACCAGTTTTTCTTGTGTAATGTTAGAATATTTTTTCCGAGATGGCTAAAAATATACCAATTTCTTTTCAGATTTTGGAGATCTCGTGGTGCGTGATTGTGAAATAATGTTGGTGTAGTTTTGTATTCTCTGATCCGAGCCGTTTCTCTTGTCAGATGCGTCTAACAGTCAAAAGTTTTCCTTTTCGTGATCTGTTTCTCTTTTTGCGGTCAACTGCTGGTTTGCAAACAGTCACTATTTGGAAGTT
This sequence comes from Erpetoichthys calabaricus, assembly GCF_900747795.2. Lineage (NCBI taxonomy): Eukaryota > Metazoa > Chordata > Cladistia > Polypteriformes > Polypteridae > Erpetoichthys > Erpetoichthys calabaricus. The sequence goes on along the minus strand of NC_041402.2, from coordinate 130,472,067 downwards.
GTGTCTAGAAGCAAAACGATAAAGCGTTTGTTGCTACTGTCTTTTATTTGCTCCTTTATTTATTTCCTGCTATCTCTCTCTCTCCACTTCTCCTTGTCCAAGGCCATAGCAGTATTTGGACATAAATTGGAATTCCTCTGTACAGGTCAGAAAATAAAAATGAAATCAAAAGTTTTAAAGGGATGAGACAGGGGAAAATACAGAGATGGAAGGAGAAAACAAAAAATGTAAAAAAACAAGATTTGAGGTGCAAAAAATAAAAGGAGTAGAAAAACAGAATTTCAAATATTGAATTTTCTAAGTCCTTCTTTGGAGATGATCAACAATTCTACTCTGAAAAGATGTACTGCTAATAACAAGAGATGAAGCCAAGACTCATGAAATCAAGAGTAGGTTTAGTTTTGCGATACTTTTCTTGGGAGGAGGAACTATCTAATCGTGGGCGTGGCTCATTTGCATAAAACGGGTTTGGATTGAAATCAGTAAAACGTCGTTCGTTAACTTTATGCACATTTACATAGACATGAGTAGGATTAAGGAAAAGTCCAGCGAAGCCTTTCTGTCGTTAATATTTGGAAAAACATAAGCATTCCGTTCCATCTGCTACGTCTGTTTTGCAAAAAAGGTTGCACTCTTGGTTTGTACCCTACCTCACGATCGCCTTTGGTTTTCTAGCAGGTTAAGAGCGGCGGCAGATTGGCTATCTTTGCGCAGTGGCAGTATCGTAGCCTATGAAGTTTATCTGAGGCGTGATTATTGCTAGTTGAAAACTTTACCCAATACCCCGCCAAGATGATTGTTTATATGATCAGCTTGTGCAATTTTTGACGGTCTCTGGGTAGACCAATTTTTCTTGTGTAATGTTAGAATATTTTTTCCGAGATGGCTAAAAATATACCAATTTCTTTTCAGATTTTGGAGATCTTGTGGTGCGTGATTGTGAAATAATGTTGGTGTAGTTTTGTATTCTCTGATCCGAGCCGTTTCTCTTGTCAGATGCGTCTAACAGTCAAAAGTTTTCCTTTTCGTGATCTGTTTCTCTTTTTGCGGTCAACTGCTGGTTTGCAAACAGTCACTATTTGAAAGTTGTGTCTAGAAGCAAAACGATAAAGCGTTTGTTGCTACTGTCTTTTATTTGCTCCTTTATTTATTTCCTGCTATCTCTCTCTCTCCACTTCTCCTTGTCCAAGGCCATAGCAGTATTTGGACATAAATTGGAATTCCTCTGTACAGGTCAGAAAATAAAAATGAAATCAAAAGTTTTAAAGGGATGAGACAGGGGAAAATACAGAGATGGAAGGAGAAAACAAAAAATGTAAAAAAACAAGATTTGAGGTGCAAAAAATAAAAGGAGTAGAAAAACAGAATTTCAAATATTGAATTTTCTAAGTCCTTCTTTGGAGATGATCAACAATTCTACTCTGAAAAGATGTACTGCTAATAACAAGAGATGAAGCCAAGACTCATGAAATCAAGAGTAGGTTTAGTTTTGCGATACTTTTCTTGGGAGGAGGAACTATCTAATCGTGGGCGTGGCTCATTTGCATAAAACGGGTTTGGATTGAAATCAGTAAAACGTCGTTCGTTAACTTTATGCACATTTACATAGACATGAGTAGGATTAAGGAAAAGTCCAGCGAAGCCTTTCTGTCGTTAATATTTGGAAAAACATAAGCATTCCGTTCCATCTGCTACGTCTGTTTTGCAAAAAAGGTTGCACTCTTGGTTTGTACCCTACCTCACGATCGCCTTTGGTTTCCTAGCAGGTTAAGAGCAGCGGCAGATTGGCCTATCTTTGCGCAGTGGCAGTATCGTAGCCTATGAAGTTTATCTGAGGCGTGATTATTGCTAGTTGAAAACTTTACCCAATACCCCGCCAAGATGATTGTTTATATGATCAGCTTGTGCAATTTTTGACGGTTTCTGGGTAGACCAGTTTTTCTTGTGTAATATTAGAATATTTTTTCCGAGATGGCTAAAAATATGCCAATTTCTTTTCAGGTTTTGGAGATCTCGTGGTGCGTGACTGTGAAATAATGTTGGTGTAGTTTTGTATTCTCTGATCCGAGTCGTTTCTCTTGTCAGATGCGTCTAACAGTCAAAAGTTTTCCTTTTTCGTGATCTGTTTCTCTTTTTGCGGTCAACTGCTGGTTTGCAAACAGTCACTATTTGAAAGTTGTGTCTAGAAGCAAAACGATAAAGCGTTTGTTGCTACTGTCTTTTATTTGCTCCTTTATTTATTTCCTGCTATCTCTCTCTCTCCACTTCTCCTTGTCCAAGGCCATAGCAGTATTTGGACATAAATTGGAATTTCTCTGTACAGGTCAGAAAATAAAAATGAAATCAAAAGTTTTAAAGGGATGAGACAGGGGAAAATACAGAGATGGAAGGAGAAAACAAAAAATGTAAAAAAACAAGATTTGAGGTGCACAAAATAAAAGGAGTAGAAAAACAGAATTTCAAATATTGAATTTTCTAAGTCTTCTTTGGAGATGATCAACAATTCTACTCTGAAAAGATGTACTGCTAATAACAAGAGATGAAGCCAAGACTCATGAAATCAAGTGTAGGTTTAGTTTTGCGATACTTTTCTTGGGAGGAGGAACTATCTAATCGTGGGCGTGGCTCATTTGCATAAAACGGGTTTGGATTGAAATCAGTAAAACGTCGTTCGTTAACTTTATGCACATTTACATAGACATGAGTAGGATTAAGGAAAAGTCCAGCGAAGCCTTTCTGTCGTTAATATTTGGAAAAACATAAGCATTCCGTTCCATCTGCTACGTCTGTTTTGCAAAAAAGGTTGCACTCTTGGTTTGTACCCTACCTCACGATCGCCTTTGGTTTCCTAGCAGGTTAAGAGCAGCGGCAGATTGGCTATCTTTGCGCAGTGGCAGTATCGTAGCCTATGAAGTTTATCTGAGGCGTGATTATTGCTAGTTGAAAACTTTACCCAATACCCCGCCAAGATGATTGTTTATATGATCAGCTTGTGCAATTTTTGACGGTCTCTGGGTAGACCAGTTTTTCTTGTGTAATGTTAGAATATTTTTTCCGAGATGGCTAAAAATATGCCAATTTCTTTTCAGATTTTGGAGATCTCGTGGTGCGTGATTGTGAAATAATGTTGGTGTAGTTTTGTATTCTCTGATCCGAGCCGTTTCTCTCGTCAGATGCGTCTAACAGTCAAAAGTTTTCCTTTTCGTGATCTGTTTCTCTTTTTGCGGTCAACTGCTGGTTTGCAAACAGTCACTATTTGAAAGTTGTGTCTAGAAGCAAAACGATAAAGCGTTTGTTGCTACTGTCTTTTATTTGCTCCTTTATTTATTTCCTGCTATCTCTCTCTCTCCACTTCTCCTTGTCCAAGGCCATAGCAGTATTTGGACATAAATTGGAATTCCTCTGTACAGGTCAGAAAATAAAAATGAAATCAAAAGTTTTAAAGGGATGAGACAGGGGAAAATACAGAGATGGAAGGAGAAAACAAAAAATGTAAAAAAACAAGATTTGAGGTGCACAAAATAAAAGGAGTAGAAAAACAGAATTTCAAATATTGAATTTTCTAAGTCCTTCTCTGGAGATGATCAACAATTCTACTCTGAAAAGATGTACTGCTAATAACAAGAGATGAAGCCAAGACTCATGAAATCAAGAGTAGGTTTAGTTTTGTGATACTTTTCTTGGGAGGAGGAACTATCTAATCGTGGGCGTGGCTCATTTGCATAAAACGGGTTTGGATTGAAATCAGTAAAACGTCGTTCGTTAACTTTATGCACATTTACATAGACATGAGTAGGATTAAGGAAAAGTCCAGCGAAGCCTTTCTGTCGTTAATATTTGGAAAAACATAAGCATTCCGTTCCATCTGCTACGTCTGTTTTGCAAAAAAGGTTGCACTCTTGGTTTGTACCCTACCTCACGATCGCCTTTGGTTTCCTAGCAGGTTAAGAGCGGCGGCAGATTGGCTATCTTTGCGCAGTGGCAGTATCGTAGCCTATGAAGTTTATCTGAGGCGTGATTATTGCTAGTTGAAAACTTTACCCAATACCCCGCCAAGATGATTGTTTATATGATCAGCTTGTGCAATTTTTGACGGTCTCTGGGTAGACCAGTTTTTCTTGTGTAATGTTAGAATATTTTTTCCGAGATGGCTAAAAATATACCAATTTCTTTTCAGGTTTTGGAGATCTCGTGGTGCGTGATTGTGAAATAATGTTGGTGTAGTTTTGTATTCTCTGATCCAAGCCGTTTCTCTTGTCAGATGCGTCTAACAGTAAAAAGTTTTCCTTTTCGTGATCTGTTTCTCTTTTTGCGGTGAACTGCTGGTTTGGAAACAGTCACTATTTGAAAGTTGTGCCTAGAAGCAAAACGATAAAGCGTTTGTTGCTACTGTCTTTTATTTGCTCCTTTATTTATTTCCTGCTATCTCTCTCTCTCCACTTCTCCTTGTCCAAGGCCATAGCAGTATTTGGACATAAATTGGAATTCCTCTGTACAGGTCAGAAAATAAAAATGAAATCAAAAGTTTTAAAGGGATGAGACAGGGGAAAATACAGAGATGGAAGGAGAAAACAAAAAATGTAAAAAAACAAGATTTGAGGTGCACAAAATAAAAGGAGTAGAAAAACAGAATTTCAAATATTGAATTTTCTAAGTCCTTCTCTGGAGATGATCAACAATTCTACTCTGAAAAGATGTACTGCTAATAACAAGAGATGAAGCCAAGACTCATGAAATCAAGAGTAGGTTTAGTTTTGCGATACTTTTCTTGGGAGGAGGAACTATCTAATCGTGGGCGTGGCTCATTTGCATAAAACGGGTTTGGATTGAAATCAGTAAAACGTTGTTCATTAACTTTATGCACATTTACATAGACATGAGTAGGATTAAGGAAAAGTCCAGCGAAGCCTTTCTGTCGTTAATATTTGGAAAAACATAAGCATTCCGTTCCATCTGCTACGTCTGTTTTGCAAAAAAGGTTGCACTCTTGGTTTGTACCCTACCTCACGATCGCCTTTGGTTTCCTAGCAGGTTAAGAGTGGCTGCAGATTGGTTACTTTTGCGCAGTGACAGTATTGTAGCCTATGAAGTTTGTCTGAGGCGTGATTATTGTTTATGTGGTATGGGATATTTTTATGGTTTTTTTTTTTGTTATGTGTAGGGAGTTCTTCACGGTCTTGGATCTAGATAAGGGTAGGTTGGCATTTCCACTATTTTGTTTTCTACTTCTCTTGGTGGTTTTTATTTTTTATAAAAATGGTCAATAACAAATGGTTTTTTCTGGTAGTTCTAGTGGAAGATTTGGTTTTGGGATTGATGATCAGATGGAGCCTGGAGGAGGAGGGAGACCAGCATCTCGGTTTCCAGTAAATGGGAGTGAAAGGAGTAATGCGTTTTTGTGCTTAAAGAAAATCAGATGGAGCACAGAGAATTTAGTAAGGGGGACCTTCAGAAGACTCTGAAATTTATTCCTAGTGAGATAGAATTTTTATTTGCCTTTTCAGGAAAATTTACTTTTGTAGTAGGATTTAAGAGTAGATTTCTGTACGATAAATGTCTGGGAATTGTAGAAAGAGACAAAGATGTGAATTTGGTTCTGGGCTACGTTTTGATCGTACCTTTGAGTGACAGACTTGATAAGAAAGTTAATGTTATTATGTACACGGAGAAGATAAAAATACAAGACATTTCCACATGGGTACTGCAGTACTGTGATGTAAAAAGTAGTATGCTGACGACAGATGAAGATGGTATTAGGAATGGGCTATTTATGTTTGATGTAAATTTGAAGGAGTGTGACATGGATCTGGTGATACACTTGTTCCCCGTAATACAAATAGGGGCAGTGAGAGGACATGTGTTTTATTCTTTCCAACCTCAAGTGTGTAGAAGGTGTGGTAAGGAGGGCCATAAGGTAATGGAATGTATAATAGTAAAATGTTGGAATTTCAAAGAGGAAGGACATAGCACCAGGGAGTGTATGAACAAATAATTTGTAATTTATGTGGACAGGAGGCACATGTCTTTAAGGACTGCCCTATCTCATATGCAAACATTGTTAAAGTGAATAGGATGGATGAAGTCATAGCACTGCTGGACGAGGAGTCAGAAGAGGAGATGGAAAGGGAAGAAAGGTAGAGAGAAGGAATACTAGGAGGTGAAAGGAGAACATATGGTGAAGAAGAGCCTGAATCAACAGATAGAAGGGGAGAGGAAGAAAAAGAAGAGATATAGAGTAGTGGACAGAATGAAATTTTGAAATTTATAGAAGAGAAGACAGTCAAAAACAAAGTTGAAAGTAGAATTGAACAGCATTCGCAGGATATTCTCTTCAATACGGAAGAAATAATGGAAATTTTGAGTGGCACTGCAATTGTGTGCCAATTCCCCGCCAAAGGCTATGGTAGAAAATACAGGGCAGGAGGAGATGAAAGAAAATATGGGGATAATGCAAATTAACCCCATGTTACAATGGAAATGGGGCCCTGACTTACTATCTCCAGGCAATTCTGGGAAGGCGGAGGAGGAGAAGTAATGTTTCAAGAATGGGGGACAACACCCTCCTTTTTGGAAACTAAAGACATGGAAGGGTTCCTGTCCACAACAGGAATGAAGGGGATAGATGAGTGGAAAATATAGAGGAAAGGTGTAAGAAAAGCCAAGAAAAATGCAGTTGGAGTAAATAGGGAGAAAATGGAAGGTGGGGTAGAACAAAATACCAGGAAGAAAAAATTTAATTAAAAATAGTAACAATTAATGTCAGGGGTATCCAGAGAAAGGAGAGGAGAAGAATTGTTTTTTTTTTCCTGAAAGATACTTCGGCAGATGTTTTTTGTTTACAAGAATATAGTTCACTGTGCAAAAAATCATATGAAAAATATGTGGAGGATTGGAAAGAAGGTAACGCAGTATTTTCAGGAACAAATGAAAATAAAAACGCAGGTATAGGGGTATTACAGTTTTTCTGAATAGCTAAAACACATTTCCTAAAATTTCATCTCTTTGTCTCAAAACACTAAACACAAACTCTAAAATTCAAGCTACACTCACAAAACCTTCGACTTGTCTTGCAAAACCAAACATTTGACCCAAAACTATTTTAACTTTACTCAAAATCAAGCACTACTGTCAAAAACCACACAAAACCAACCAATGTGCAAACACAACTTAGCAATGATTACACACTACATAAATAAATACAAAACACTGTGGGATAGCGGGAAAATAATCTTTATTCATTCATTCATTTATTCTTGTACTCACATTTTAACAAAAAAAGAACTGCAGCAAAAAAGTTATATATATATTAAAAAAATATATATTTTTTTACAGCATATTCAGATAATTTATTCTACCTCAGCATCACGCCTCTGTGCTGGGTCAGGCCACAGGACTTCATCCACATCCCATGCTATGGTCTCCCTTGCAAGGCAACGAGGAAAGAATCCTTTAGCATGCCGAATCCAGCCCTGGCAAGATTCCACTCCTATCTCACCACATGCTCCATTCATTGCTTGAAGTAGATTTTCCTGTGTGTAAGGGTTCGGCGTATACTTTCCATCTCCATGCCGAGAAAAACTCCTCAATAGGGTTCAAAAAGGGAGAGTATGGTGGAAGAAACACATTCATAAAATGCTGCTCATTGTGAAACCAATCTCGTATTCTTGGACCACGGTGAAAGCTCACATTGTCCCAAATGATAACATACATGGGATGCTCTGCCTGCTCGCGATCTCTCTGCTCAAGCAAAGCATCCCGTAGACCACCCAGGAATGTTACTAGAAGTTCGATGTTGTATGGCCCAACTGTAACATGACTGTGGAGAACCCCATAGCTGCTGATGGCAGCACATATAGTTACATTTCCACCACACTGGCCAGGCAGTTCAATAATGGCACATTGACCTATGACGTTGCAACCTCTTCTTCTCCTTTTTGCTAAATTGAATCCAGCTTCATCCACGAAGATGTATTCATGAGGCCTAACCATTGAGTCAAGCTCAAAGATTCTCTGTACACAGTGACAACAAACTACATTTAGTTCTGTAAATGACACAGTATGATGTATACATGTGCTGCATCCCAGACAATACAGTATACATTCTAGTACTGAGTTTACTGTAAAAGTTTACTTACTTGCACATATTGACATCGTTGCTCTTTCACAGTTTCGCTCAAATGGTACCCGATAAACTTGTTTCATCCTTATCTTGTTGTGTTGCAGGACATGGTCAATTGTTGACAGACTCACACTATTTATTCCCTCAAAATGTATGTTGTCTTCTATAATCCGCTGCTGTATTTCACGCAGTCGAACTGCATTATTTTGATGGACCATATCCACAATAAGTGTCTCCTGGTGTTGTGAGCACATGCGTGTTCTTTCACACTCATGTGGTCGTCTTTCAATTCTAAAAAAAATACCATTTACAGTTTTTTACAATTGCTAAAGCACAATTTTGACAACAAGGCTCATTGTTGTAAATCATTTAGCACAATTCACAAAACAGTTAATATCACCAGATTTTTGTCTAACCAACTACACGCTATTGGGCAAAATGAAAAGCACTCTCGTCTTTAGTATGCTCTGCCACAATACTAAAATAGTCCAAATTGTAGAAAATTACAGTGTTCACATGCACAGAAATATTTGCAGATACACACACATGCATTTATTTTTTTATTTTTCACCAAACAAGTCAGTGCAACATATGCACAGCAGATATATTTACATTGGAGTGAACAAAAATATGCTCAGAAAAAACAGAAAACTGAAAAAGAAAATGTGCAGAAGAAATATATAGAAAAAAAAGAGGCAAGAAAAGTAATTAGGCAGCATCTTGCCTCTCAGCTGGGTCTGGCCACAATACCTCGTCCACATCACAGGCAATATCTTCCCTTGCCAGACATCGAGGGAAGAAGCACCTTGAGTGCCTTATCCATCCCTGAATTGCACCCACATCAATTTCATCACATGCCTCTTCCATAGCCTGCACAAGAGGCATGCGCACATAGGGCTGCCGGTCGTATACCTTCCACCGCCGTGCCGAAAAGAACTCTTCTATGGGGTTCAGAAATGGTGAGAATGGTGGGAGGTATTGCACGAGAAACAGTGGGTGGTCAGCAAACCAATTTTGGACTGGGGCTGCATGATGAAAGCTCACGTTGTCCCATACTATAACATACCAGGTTCTTGCATGGTCTGCATCATTCATACGCTCTGGTGGAATGAGAATGTTATGGAGTCTGTCCAGAAATGTTAGAATATGGCCTGTGTTGTATGGTCCAAGGTTGGCATGACGGTGGAGGACACCATGCATATTGGAGATGGCAGCGCACATTGTGATGTTCCCACCACGTTGGCCAGGAACATCTATAATGGCTCTGTGGCCAATGACGTTTCTTCCCCTTCTTCTGGTCTTTGCTAGGTTGAAACCAGCCTCATCTATGAAGATGAACTCATGTGGGATTGCATGAGCATCCATTTCCAGTACTCACTGAAAACAATGAACTAAAATCAGTCAATATGGTGTTATCCAGTACACTGGGAAACAAGGTTGCGTGTAATGTGCTGCAGTCAATATTGAACTTACATCGACATATACTCGTCTGAGCTCTTTGTTTCTTTGAGAGTTTCTCTCAAAATGCACCTTATACAATTGTTTCAGGCTGATTTGGTTTCGCTTGAGAATGCGAGCCAATGTGGACAGACTGACTCGTTGAATGTTGGTGAATATGGTGTTGTCTTGGATGATGTTGCTTTGAATTTCTCTTAATCTGATTTCATTATTCTCCAAGACCAAGTTTACAATGGCAGCTTCCTGTACCCCTGTGAACATTTCGCCCCTTCCTCCACCATGGTTGCGTCTCTCAGTCCTTTACAAAAACAAAAATATAGGGCTTGGACAATGCAGCCTAAAGATTCCCCCACAGTAGAGTAAATTGGACAGGAAACTTGTACAGTTAGTGTATGACATTAGCCATTCATGAAGTACACAGGTGTCACCCAACTGATACACTATGACATGGGGTGTACTACACAGTGTGAAAGACATTTTGGTTGCATACCTGTGCTCCAGTCTAAATGTCCGGATGACAGAGGCGACAGTAAAACGGCTCAAGTTGGGCTGCACTCTACGTCCAGCCTCTTGCATTGTCAGCCCATGGTTGATGACATGATCAACTAAGGTTGCTCTGATTTCATTTGACAGTTGCTGTCTTCTTCGCCCATGACCTCCTATACCAGCTCTACCCCTACCTCTCACTCTTCCTCCCCCTCTCATCCTCACCCTCCCTCTTCCTCTTCCTCTCTCTGCAATGTCTTCCATTGTTCTTGAAAAAAAGGTGCTCACCTGTGGTCTTTTTATAGTACTTACTTCCTGATTGAAGTGGTAACAATTAACCATTGAGGTGTTTGGCCAGGTGGCACATATATTGGCCAATTAGCTCATGTTCTGTCCTTTTGAATGGCAGTGTGTTGTAATGGCAAACATGTGACTTTATGTCAGATTGTTGTGTCTTATGCAGAGAACCGTATTCAGTGCATTTAGAAAGTGCCATTTTGAATTGCAAAATGTGTGTAAAGCAGGAAATGTGTTTAGAGTTTTAGAGACTTGAGAAGAGGTTTTGCTCTCTGTGTGTCAGTTTGAATAATTGTGCTATGCATGTCATTTTTGTGTGTTAGCAATTGTGAAAAACTGTAATTATAAGTATACTTTATAAATATATATATACAAATCTATGTTTTCAGTAAATGTTTTCAAACACAGTACCATGGAGAAATTATTTTTCATTGTCCCCTTACTGAGACAAGTATACTTTTTATCTGTTTTCTTCTCTGAAGGTCCGGATTACAGTAGCCACTGAGAACCTGCTTAGGTTTGGTTGCACACATTGCCCTGCCTCCCTCATAGTCATGCCATGCACCAGAACATGATCTATGACAGTTGCTTGAATGTCATTTGAAATTACAGATCTTCTTCTTGGTCTTAGTCCTTGCCCACCACCTCTGACATGGACTCCTCTTCCTCTTCCTCTTCTATTGTATTGCTCCATTGTTGGATCCACTCGTGCCATTTCCATTTCACTAGGCTTATATACTGTTTACTAATTGGGTTCACTGATTGGACACGTGTTTTCAATTTTGAGTGGTAGTGTGTAAATGATGAAAACAGTGTGTTAGTTGTGTTTAACTTCTGTAGCCTGTGTGCACCATTTTGGGTACAAGTGAACCACACTGCTAAATGTGTTTTGTGTTTGAGAATGTGTTTAGAGTTTTGGTAAATGGGAGATTCAGATTTGCAAATTGTGTCCTAACCAGATGAATAGTGTTTAAGATTTTGAGAACTGTGGGATTGATTTGATGAAAGAGTTTTGGTAGTTGACAGTTTAGTTTTTACAATGGGATTTAGTGTTTAAGCAATTCAGAAAAACTGTAATAAAGAATTAGGATATAGAAATAAAAGGATCTGAAGAAATTATAAAAGGGAGATTAATGAAAGTATTGGCTCCAGCAGACCCCCGTGACCCTGTGTTCGGATTCAGCGGGTTGGAAAATGGATGGATGGATGAATTAATGAAAGTAAAACTGGTAAAAGGAAATAATACTGTGAATATGATAAATGTATACGCACCAACAATGCCAGTCCAGAGAATGGAAATATTAAGATGTTTAGAAATCACAATGGCAAATGAAAAAAAATCTAATTGTGGTTGGTGATTGTAATTGTTCAACCGAACCAAAAAATAAAGAACAACAAATGGACAGAACATCAAAAAAACTAGGAGAAATCGTCAAAGATTTCCAAATGACAGACGTATTTAGAAAATTGAAAGGAAAGGAAAAAGGGGTTACTTGGAGAGGGGCAAGGAGAAAATCCTCCCAAATAGATTATATTTTTATGGACAAGGTTTATGAACCAAAGCATTGTATATTGCGGCCAGTGTTTTTTTTCTGATCACAGTATGTTGGAGGTGGAAGTAAAAAAAGGGAGTGATTACGTGGTCTCGTCTCGTGGTCTAAGACTTCAAATGGAAGTTAAATATAAACATGTTAGAGGACAAGAAAATAAGAGAGGAGTATAAGCAATATTATAATGAATGGCCAACTTTAAATGAATGGTGTGGGACACAAAGAGAGTGGTGGGAGCTAATGAAGAGAAATACAAAAGAGTTTTTCCAAAAAAAGGGCAGAGAAAGGAGCAGAAAAGAGAAGGAAGAAACCAAAAGATTGCAGGAAAACCTTGAACGCGAGTAGAGAGAATTATAATGAAACAAAGATAAGGACAATAAAAGAAGAACTAGAACAATTATTCAAGAAAAAAGAAGAAAAAAAATTTCAAAGTAGAGTTAGAGAACAAGAAGAAGGAGAAAAGTGCTCCAGATATTGTTTTTAAAAAATAAAATAGAGGAGGAAAAAATCAAGAATGGAAGAAATGATGGATAAAAATGGAGACATCAAAAAAGGAAATAATGGAAATAGTTTTAACTCATTATAGAGAAGTGTATGGAAAAAAAGAGATCGATAATGAGTATATCGACAAAATAGAAAAGACAATAGATTGATTTTATACAGAAGAACAAGGAAAAATGTGTCAGGAAATTGAAATGGAAGAAGTTGAAGCAGTGGTTAAAATGTGCAGCAGAGGGAAAACACCAGGGATAGACTGATCACCGATTGAATTTTATTTGACCTTTTGGGAAATTTTAAAATATGGAGAAATGACAAAGCACAATGAAAAGTGGAGTAATAACGCTTATTCCCAAGCAGAATGACAAGAATGATGTAAAAAAACTAGAGGCCAAATGCATTGCTTTGCCAGGATTATAAAATATTGACAAGAGTCTTGGCAAACCGATTAAAGGAACATATTGGTGACATAATAAAAGAAGAGCAGGCATGTGTGGTCCAGGAGAGAAGAGCCGCAGAAAATTGTGTGTGATAAGAGATTGTATTAACGTAATGGAAAAAAATTTGGATGTGGGGCTAATCAACTTAAATCTGGAAAAAGCCTTTGATAAGGTTGCACATATATGTGGAGGGTAATACAAAAAATGAGTTCCAGAAGAATTTGTGGGACATCTAAAGGTGGTATATAATGGAATAGGAAGTAAAATAAAAGTAAACAATATGTTGACAGAGGAAATAAAAGTAGAATGTGGAGTATGGCAAGGGTGTCTGTTGTCAGCAGTGCTGTTCGTGTTGAGCATTGAGCCATTGCTGTGTATGATCAGAAACGACAACAACATAAGAGGAATTGAAGTTCCAGGAAGTAGAGGGCAGCAGATTAAAGTGTTTGCCTATATGGGTGATGTCACAGTGATAATAAGGGATTCATGGAGCGTAAAACAAGTAATTGAGCACACTGAAAGTTTTTGTAGGGCCTCAGGGTCAAATTTAAACTTAAAAATATGTGAATGTAGGCTATGGGGAAAATGGAAAGAAAAACCGAAAGAAAAGATAAGACTTGCGGATAAAGTAAAAATACTCAGAATTACCTTTGGAGACATCAATACAGAAAAGAAGGAATGGAAAGGAATGCTAAAACATCAATAAAAAAACAGGGTTCTGGAGCTTGAGAAAGCTGACAATGGAAGGGAAAATATTTCTTGTTAAGGCAATTGTCCTGCCAAAATTGTTATATTTAGCAACTGTTTTTTACTCTCCAAAGAAAATACTAAAAAGATTATAAGAACTTGTTTTGTATTTCTACGGGGTTCAAAGTGTGAAAAACTGGCTAGAAAAAAGGTAATGAAGAGCAAAGAAAATGGAGGCAAACGCTTTCCAAATATTGAAAAGAAGCTGGAACTAAAATATACAGCAACAGTTGTGAATATGGCAATAAATAAAAGAGGAAAACTAGCAGATATGATATCTACTAGGGACGGAACTAAGGAAAGCGAAACTAATAACAGACCTATCATATTCAACACGCCAAAACACTAGATAGATAGATAGATAGATAGATAGATAGATAGATAGATAGATAGATAGATAGATAGATAGATAGATAGATAGATAGATAGATAGATAGATAGATAAGATAATAATAAAATGTTTACCAAGGTATGCATGGGAGGGAGGAGATCCTAAAATGTGGGGGAAAAAAAAGATTTCAAGAAATACATAGGAAAGGAGGAAACAATGAGGAAAATTCAAGCGCTCACGGAAGAGCAAGTAAGAAAAGTGTGGCAACAAACATCAAACAAAAAATTAACAAATAGACAAAAAGATTTGGGGTGGATGGCAGTAAATGCAATTTTACCAACAAACACAATTATGTATAAAAGGACAGTGGTTAAAAGTAAGATGTGTTCATGAGACAATTGTTTAGAAGTAGAGACAGCAGAGCATGTATTCTGGAACTGTAGATATGCACAAGATGTGTGGAGATATGTGAGAAGAAAATGGAAAGGGAACTTAGGTATTGAACAAATTACAAAAGAAGGTGTATTATATGGTTTGGTGGGAAAGGAGCTAAATGAAGAAATGACAATAAGGCAATGGAAAATGATTAGCATCATAAAAGAAAATATGTGGTGGTGGTGGAGGAATGAATTGGTGATACATAATAAGGAAATAACGATACAAAGACTGTTACAGAGATGTGAAAAAGAAGTGCTGGAGGAATGGAAGATAAAAGGAGAAGAAGAAAGGAACAAATGTACATAGGAAAAAGGTAAAGACCCTTAATAAAAAGTTTAAATGGAAACAAAAATGTGGCATGGTGGTGAAATTGTGATGGGTGACAGTGAATTAGCAAATGGGCCAGACTTTGTGTGTGTGCCTAAAGCTAAAACACTGAAAAGAAACAGTAAATGTAAGTGAAAGGGGACAAGCAAAATAAAAAAAAAAGATTATTGCTAGTTGAGAACGTTACCCAATATCCCGCCAAGGTGATTATTTCTATAGTCAGCTTGTGCGATTTTTGACGTTCTCTGGATAGATCAGTTTTTCTTGTTGTAATGTTAGAATGTTTTTTGGGGAGAGCTGACAATGTACCAGTTTGTTTTCAGATTTTGAAGGCACCAGTGTGTGTGTGTCTGTGAAATAATGTTGGTGCAGTTTTGTACTTTCTGCGCCAAGCCGTTCTTCTCATCAGATGTGTCTGACAATCAAAAGTTTTCCTTTTTTGTGATCTGCTTTTGATCACTAGGTATTTTTCCTTCGGTGCATATGGTTAAAAAGATGTCTTTTCTGTCAAATGTATACTTCTGCCTTTAACCCATGATGACTTGTCCTTGCAAATTAGATACATTTAAAATACAGTAAGCATGCTGTACAACTAATATATCTTTTAATCACATTTCAGACACATTTGGAAAGTTGTTTAGTCTGCTTTGTAAAATGAAGAGAAAAGCTGACATTACAGTTTTGTGTTTTTAATCCAAAAAAGAGAGCAGTGGATGAGGAAAGAGAGCAAGGAGCAGAGATAAAGAGTAGAATGACAGAGAGTATGAAAAAGATGAACAACAGGAAGACAGATAGTTTAGAGAGAAAGAGAGTGTTCAAAATACATAAGGGTCAGACAGAAAATGAATGGAGTATCATAGTTTTTCTGCAGTTTAAATGGTCCCTATGGTATGCTGCTTGTTACTGTTTTTTTACAGACTTGTAAACCTAAATAAAGACTCATAAATTAATACAAACAATTGGGTCCTACAGTTGAAAAACCATATACATTTGTATTTACCATTGTAAATAACATGAAACATAGTTATGAAAATGGACATCAAATGAGCACATAAGTTATTTCTTCTTTTTTTGCAAAAAAAAGAAATAAGAGTAGTGAGGTAATTGTAGTGAAAATGGTCATTTCTATCATAATTTCATTACTATGGAGGTAATAGGCAGCATGGTGGCACAGTGGTAGCACTGCTGCCTCGCAGTAAGGAGACCTGGGTTCGCTTCCCGGGTCCTACCTGCATGGAGTTTGCATGTTCTCTCTGTGTCTGTGTGAGTTTCCTCCCACAGTCCAAAGACATCCAAGTTAGGTGCATTGGTGATCCCTAGTGTGTGTGTGTGTGTGTGCCCTGCAGAGGGCTAGCACCCTGCCTGGGGTTTGTTTCCTGCCTTATGCCCTGTGTTGGCTGGGATTGCCTCCATCAGACCCCCGTGACCCTGTGTTAGGATATAGCGGGTTGGATAATGGATGGATGGAGGTAATATGTTGTTGTTAGTTTAAACGTGTTTTTCATTGTTCTATTATAGACATACCTACTGTAGATTTAGGATGATGGCCGGACATAGCCAAAAGTGCAAAGTTTTTCTAAAACCTTTCAAGGAAGAGTTAGGAGGTTTCTTTTGTGCTGACTGCATGGCACAGATCTAATCTATGGCTTGAATATTCACAGTCCAGAGACTCTTGGTACTGTTTTGCCTGTTTGCGTTTCTTATTACCTAATGCTCCTAAAAGTGTCTTTACTTCCTTTTAAGGATTCCATAACTGGAAAAAGGCAACATTTAAAGATAGAATGGTTTGGATTATAAACAAAACCTTGTAGGTCAAGGATACGATGGAGCAGCTGTTATAAGTGCGGAGCATTCAGGTGTCAAAGCTAGGATAAAAGATGTTGCCAAGTTTGCATTTTATGTCCATTGCAGTGCACAGTGCTTAAACTTGGTGATAGCTGACACAGTCAGAAATGTACCTGATGCTGGAATTTTTTTTGCTTTGTTTGAAAAATTGTACACATTCTTGTCTGGACCCTATTTCTTTCAGAAATGGTTGGATGTGCAGTGTGAGATGTTTACAGGGGCACCAAAAGAGCTTCAGCACCTTAGTAATACACCATGGGCCTTCAGACATGTAGCATTCCGCGATTTAATGGACAGACTTGCTGCTCTTCTTGAAGTGCTTGAGGAAATTCAATGTGACAACAATCCATGGAGAGCTATTGTAGCGCGAGGAATACTGGGTTAAATTGATCTGAATTTTGTAGGATGTCTTACAGTTTTCAGAAAGGTGATTCTCAATTTTTGTCAGACATGCTGCAGTTAAAAACTATTGATCTTTCTAAGGCTATTGATTTAATTCAATCACTGAAAGACATAATGACACGTTATAGTAGCAATGCCTACTTTGATGAGATGTGAGAGGATATACTTGACACATGTGAAAGAAGTGGTACTTCTCAAAGCAGTCAGTGAAGGTAACAGGAAAACTCAAAGATTGTGTTGTCACCACTAGTCTTGGACAGCATGTAGAACCATACAGCAAATATGCTTTTCAAGTACAATACAATACAATACAGTTTATTTTTGTATAGCCCAAAATCACACAGGAAGTGCCGCAATGGGCTTTAACAGGCCTTGCCTCATGACAGCCCCCCAGCCTTGACTCTCTAAGAAGACAAGGAAAAACTCCCAAAAAAAAAAACCTAGTAGGGAAAAAATAGAAGAAACCTTGGGAAAGGCAGTTCAAAGAGAGACCCCTTTCCAGGTAGGTTGGGCGTGCATTGGTTGTCAAAAGAAGGGGGTCAATACAATACAATACACAGAACAGAACAAATCCTCAATAAAAAAATAAAAATTTTTTTAGAAGTACAGAGCAGAATTTAACAGTAGATGATATCACATAATAATATTTAGATAATTTTAGACTCCAGGAGACCTCATCCATCAAGCTGCCTCCCCCATTTGGCCATTCCACGGCTGAAACAATGTTGGGCCAGCCACTCCGAAGAAAGGACCCCTCTTTCTCACGATTCCTGCGATCCTCCATCAGGGATGACTTTACCTTAGGCAGGCAAAACAACTTGGCAGGTGGGCCGTGGCACCAAGTGCCACATTTGAGTACCGAGAAGAGAAACAGAATAGGTGAGGGTTAGTATCCAATTTGAACTATCATGTTACTTATGTTTTAGTGCTAATGACTAACAACAGAGATGCAGTATGTACAGTTAATCAGCAGCTCTAGTCGGGATATGCTAAACTGAAGTAGTGAGTCTTCAACCGGGATTTAAAAGCTGAGACGAAGGGGCATCTCTTATAGTAGCAGGCAGACCATTCCACAGTTTAGGGGCCCTGTAACTAAAAGCTCGACATCCCATTGTTATTTTATTAATCCTTGGAACCATAAGCAGACCAGCATCTTGAGATCTTAATGTGCGCTCTGGTTTGTAAGTCATGATAAGTTCAGACAAGTAAGCTGGACCTCGGCCATTTAATGCTTTATATGTTAAAAGAAGACTTTTGAAATCTGCCCTAAACTTAACCGGGAGCCAGTGTAAGGATTTAAGAACTGGAGTTATGTGTTCGTATTTTCTTGTTCTTGTAATAATTCTTGCAGCCGCATTTTGTATTAACTGGAGGCTGTATAAAGAACAGTTTGAACATCCAGTGAACACTGCATTGCAGTAGTCAATCCTACTAGAGATAAATGCATGAATTAATTTCCTAACATTTTTAAGATGGGAGAAACATGTTTTGGACAACTTTGTAATATGTGCTTTAAATGACATGCTAGAGTCAAAGATAACTCCTCTATTGCGGGCTGATTCAGTAAAATTAATTGGGATTCCAACTGAGTTAAATGATGACAAAATATTGTTATGATCAGCGTCAAAGTGTACTACCCAGTTACTGATAGCATGACTGGGGAAATGGAAAGAAGTTTTTCTAATACCAACTGCCATATCATTTATTGGTATTCAGGCTCTAAAAGCATCTAGTTTTAGCCTTCTAAGAGAGGAGGATGTTCTTCTTTTGGTCCAATATTGGAGACTTGAAACATAAACTTCACCAAATAAGGAGAATCATAGAAAGACAAAAAGAATAACAAAGGAAGTCCTGCCACTCTGTTGGAAATTGTAAATTTTTTTGAGCAATGTGTTTTTTGAGCTGCTACGGTTGTGTAAGATAGCTGTGGTATTACCAGTCAGCACTGCTTCTTGTGAATGAAGTTTGTCAGACCTAAAGCTAATAAAGCATCATTTGTGATCTACTATGAGAGTAAGTAGATTGTCAAATTTGGCTATACTAAGCACTGAGTCCAAACACATTAATCTTTGAATTTGGATGATTTTGTGAAAAGATTTGCTTGACAACACAGTAATCGTCGTATTCAGCTTTTACAGCTAAATTTTCTGTAGTTGTACTTGTCAAATGAAAATGAACACTGTTTTTGGGACTGGTCCTTTGAGCAGACATTTTATATCTGAATAATTTCAAAAACAACATGACACTTCATTTTACAAATGTACATCAACATTGTTGAACATGTTTGTCTGCAGTTTCTTTTAGGGTGAGAATTGTAAAATATTCTAATCAAAAAATAAACTGCTGATTGCTACTGTGAAGCTGGACATTTCTTTGTAATATTTGATTTTATTTACCTCCTAAATATTACTGCCTCAAACATGCATACCACAAATGTGCAATACAGCATGGACAGCATGTAGAACCATACAGCAAATATTGCGACTCTCTTAAAAATCTTCCTGCCACCTTCTTGCCACCTCATGTAAAATTCTCTAGATCCATCCATCCATCCATTTTCCAACCCAACACAGGGTCACGGGGGTCTACTGGAGCCAATCCCAGCCAACACAGGGAGCAAGGCAGGAACTAATCCCGGGCAGGGTGCCAGCCCACCGCAGGACACACACACCCACACACCAAGCACGCACTAGGGCCAATTTAGAATCACCAATGCACCAACCAGCATGTCTTTGGACTGTGGGAGGAAACCGGAGCACCCGGAGGAAACCCACGCAGACATGGGGAGAACATGCAAACTCCATGCAGGGATGACCCGGGAAGCGAACTCGGGTCTCGTAACTGCGAGGCAGCAGCACTACCCACTGCACCACCATGCCGCCCTTCTCTAGAGCCGCCCTTCTCTAGATCCGCCCTGTCAAAATTACTAATTTCTACTAATTTATTTAGTACTAATTTACTTCTGCTTATTTACTTGTTTATTCTGTTATTAATTATTTTTAAAAGAACACTTAGAGAACACTAAATGAGCTTTAAAAATACTAACATAAGTAACAATAACTAATATCAATATTTCACCATGAGAAGCAGACTTAAAAAGAGACTTGCAGTTCATTTTTTTGTATTTTCAAAAAATAACCACTATCAAAAGAAAGCAGAAAAATCAAAAGTATTCTAAACTGAAATCAGCAGAACATTAATGCACAATAAAATGCAAGTAATTAACATAATTAATGTAGCAACAGACTTCTCTAAATTAATCTCTTGAACCCCCAACAAATATTATACTGATTTCTGAAATATATAGTTTACTCTAATATTCATTTTATCCCAAAATTCCTGAACAAAATGTTCCAGATCATCTGTAAACCGAAAAATAAACAGGTCCTTTGGCCAAAACTTCATCTTCAATATCAACCCTAACGCCTAACCCTAAGTCTAACCATAACCCTCCTCCTCCATCTGCAGAAAAAGTGGCTCAAACACTGCACCTTTGAAGAGCTGACTGTGTTAGTGCAGCCATTTTGCTGCAGTGTCCTTTTTCATCAATGGCTCCTTAAGATAAGACCACATAGAGAATTAAATAAAATAAAACATGTACTTCTATATGCCTATTTAAATATTATTAGATATTACATACATATATACCTCGTTACTGCTCTGGGTCTCATTCACACCTCTGTACAATGACACTTTAGTGAATGTCATTGTCCTGTAATAAACATTCACATGTTAGCTGGGCATTGAGAGAGAGAGAGAGAGAGATACCTTCCAACAGTAAAATTCTCCAATTGAATAATTCACCACCACCTCCTGATCAAGGGTAAATCACAGTATCATGCAGAAAAATAAAGAATATTACAACAAGTAAAGATTAGGTATGAACAGATAAACTGAGACATAGGTAGAAGCTTACAGCTGTGAAGTCAAATTGCACATCCAAGACGAGGTGCTGAGCCTACTGAGGGGTACATACAGTACATAATCTACTTATTGCAATTTATTTGTAGTGGTTCTAAAATATTTCCAGCCTAAAAAAGAAATGTGTTTGATTTCCTAGCCATCAACATGAATAATCCACAATCCACTGACCCAACCAACTGTTGTGGAAGATTCTGCAATCTAAACAACAACTGCGGATGGTCAGACCTAAAATATGTAACATAGTCTAAATGGTTATATTGTAAAATATTGTGTTCAAAGCATGTGTCCAAGTACTGCACATTAATTAAAAGTCAACTCGCAAATTAAGTTATCTTCAGATATTGTTTTAATTTGTCCAGTTAGGGCTTAAAACATTGCCACTACAAAAAGGACAATAGAACCAGGTGTAACATCTGTTGCATTGAGTCAATAGTGGTATTGACTCTCTCTTTGGAATTGTTACTTGTTTCTATAAAAACAACAAAAAAGCAAGATGGCTTTAGCAACTTTAAATTCTATATCTACAGTGAAAGCTCAAAATAATCTTTAAAAACTGTTTTAATCAAGCAGTCAAAGTTGGATTATTTAGTGCATTTTACAGTGAATATTGTCAGAAAGCAACTTTAAATTTTTCCAGGCATTAAATCCTGAGAAAGTAATCTTGGTGTCAGCTCCAGATCATTATTAAACAAAATTAAACATTGTCTGTTTTGTTTTACACATATTAAAAATAATAAAATAGCAACTTTTAAAAGAAAAGACAAAGGACAAATAAAATGTAGATTCATTGCTTGACTAAACAAATATATTTTTAGCCTAGATTTAAAAGCTGACAGACTGTCAGAATCTCATACCTCTACAGGAGGGTTATTCCTTAAACTGGGTGCTTTCTAAGCAACTGCTTTATTTCAATCTGTAGCTTTTTTATTCTAAAGACAACAACCTGTGAGAGTGATGGTAAGGAATTAAAACGCCACTCAAATATTGAGGTCCTAAACCATTCAAAGCATTATAGGTGATTGTTGTCAGCATATTGATTTGGCAAAATTTTACACCGAATGCCCTTCCTGACGTAACCCTCCCCATTTATCCGGGCTTAGGACCGGCACAAAGAAACAAAATGGTTTGTGTATCCCCTGTGGCTGGGTTAGCACCAGTACTTAATAATCAATACAAAATTTGCAGAAAGCCAATAGTCAAGCAAAATGACACCTTTTATTGGCTAAATAAAAAAATTACAATACGCAAGCTTTCGAGGCAACTTAGGCCCCTTCTTCAGGCAAGATGTAATACAGAAACTGAAGTTCCCTGTGTTTATATACACATTAGGACAAGAAACAACATTGGTAAATCTTTAAGTGAGAAGTCTTAAATGTAAAAAAATAATAGACCCCTTCAGGCTAAGGTTCATTTAACAAGAGAGAAGAACTATGTATGGTCAAGATCTTTGGATAAGATAACTGTCCAACAAAGTCTTTTGAAGTTTCTAATGAGTTTTTCCATACAATGTGGATCCGTAGTCAGGTTGTCCGTGTCAGTCTGAGAGATGCAAACAATCCTCATACCTGGCCATAAAACTCTTGTCTCTATTCAAACCATGTTGTAATGTATTAAATTTTAGTATGAGTTTGTCTTTCCATTCTTTTCTCTCTTGCTGTATTCTGAAGTTGCCCATAAGCACTGTGACTTTAAAGTCCCTCTCACAGTGTCCATGGCTGTTGAAGTGGGCCGCTACAGGAACATCTGTGTTGCCATGTTTAATGTGGAACCTGTGTAAATTCATTCTCTGGCACAGTGTTTGTCCAGTTTCTCCTACATAGAGTGCAGTGTCAGGACATTTCATGCAGACAATTAGTTAGACCACATTATATGATCTGCAGGAAAATGATCCTTTTATGTGATATTCTAGTCAGAAGTGTGGTAAAACTATACGGTCTGTATAATAAATGTGAGCACACGTTTAAATCTTTTCTGTAGGCAGGAAGATGTGCCATTTTCTGTTGGTTCACTTAGGGAGCTTCGGACAATTAGTTGCTGCAGGTTTGGTGGTTGTCTGTATGCCAGGAGTGGAGGTTTAGGAAGTACATTTTCAATGTTTGGTCATTGTTTAGCATTGACTGAAGTTCTTTTATAATTTTTCTAAGTGCTTCAAGATGTGGGTTGTATGTGACAACAAGGAGGATGCGGTTCTTGTTGTCTTTGTTTTTATATTCTAGAAGGTTGTCTCTGGGTATGGCAGTAGCTCTTCTTATTTGATGTCTGTTGTTTTGGGGGTACAACCTTGTCTGAGGAAATCTTGTCTGAGCTCCTGCAGTTGTTTATCCCGGTCTGTCGGGTTGAGCAAATATGATTGTATCGTATTGCTTGGCTGAAAATAATGGAGCGCCTTATATGCTTGGGGTGGAAGCTATCAGTTCTCAGGTAGGTTCGTCTGTCTGTTGGTTTGTGAAAAACAGAAGTTACAAGGGTGTTATCTTTTAGTTGAACGGAGGTGTCAAGGAAACTGACTTCTGGTTTTGAGTAATTCAGCTTCAGCTTCATGTTGAGGTGAAAAGAATTATATTCATTATGAAAATGGAGGTGGTCCTTCTCACTGGCATTCCAGATTATGAAGATGTCATCTATGTAACGGAGATGTAACATTGGTTTTAAGACGCACATTGACATAAAATCTTCCTCCAATTTTGCCATAAATAGGTTTGCATAGTGAGGTGCACACCGACAGCCCATTGCAGTCCCCATTTGTTGCAAGTAGAAATCTTGTCCAAAAGAGAATAAATGATGTGTCAAAGTGAATTTTATCATTTCTATTACTGACTTTGTGGGTAAATCATGTTGTCTGAGGTACGTTTCACATGCCAATATGCCATCATCATGGGGGATGTTTGTGTAAAGTGCCTCAACATCCATTGTGGCCAGTAAGATTCCCTCAGGTAAGGGGCCTAGAGCAGACAGTTTTTTAAGAAGTTCGAATAGAGACGAGAGTTTTATGTCCAGGTATGAGGATTGTTTGCATCTCTCAGACTGACACAGACAACCTGACTACAGATCCATATTGTATGGAAAAACTCATTAGAAACTTCAAAAGACTTTGTTGGACAGTTATCTTATCCAAAGATCTTGACCATACATTGTTCTTCTCTCTTGTTAAATGAACCTTAGTCTGAAGGGGTCTATTAATTTTTTACATTTAAGATTTCTCACTTAAAGATTTACCAATGTTGTTTCTTGTCCTAATGTGTATATAAACACAGGGAACTCCAGTTTCTGTATTACATCTTGCCTGAAGTAGGGGGCTGAGTTGCCTGTAAAGCCTGCATATTGTAATCTTTTTAGTTAGCCAATAAAAGGTGTCATTTTGCTTGACTTTTCACTACATTCATAATGGATAACACGGTACAAAACCCTAGTACTACAGAAAGCCAATATAAAGAAAACAAAACGGGGTGATATACATATATTTCCTGGCTCATGTAAACACTTTAGCCACTTCATTCTGAACTAACTTAAGTCTAATGTCTTCTAGGCAAGCTTCTATTTTAGAAAACTGAGATGCTTCATGTACTAGACGAGCTGAATAGCATCCACATAGCAAACAGAAAATAATATCATACTTGCAAATTATATGACCAGGGACAACATATAAAAAGAGAAATGCAAAGAACCAAGCCCTGGACCCACCCAGAAAGACACCATATTTTACACTGGATATCACAGAATATTCAATGTTTATATTTAAAAAGTGGTAGAGGTCACTTAGATAAGATTGGAATCTGCTGAGTGCCTGACAACTTATACCTGCAAGTTTTTCCAGTCTGCTCAAAAGAATATACCACCATGTATAGTATTAAATGCAGCACTTAGATCTAATGCTATAAGCCTAAAAAAGGCAGCCATGGTCAATGGAGTGGAGTGGAGTGCAAATCATTGAGTACTTTGACTAAAGCAGTCTTTGTACTATGGTATTGTCTCAAACCTGACTGAAACTTTCAAAGATGTTATGTTGTTTTTGGAAAATCTATAGGTAACTGTTTACCTACAGCTTTCTGTAAATTTTAGAGATGAAAGTATGATTAGAAATTGGTCTATAATTTGATAGATCACCAGGATCAAGATTTTGTTTTCTTAAGAAGAGGTTATTAGCCATTGTAAAAAGTTTAAATACATATCCAAGATTTAGCAATGAATTTAAAATACTTAAATGTGTTTTACCAAAGAGAAGGTTAAAGATCTTTAACAAATGTAATAAGAATATGCAGGCATGTAGAAGATTTAGACCAGTTAACTAGTGCACCAAATTCTGAATATTCCATCTGGGAAAAGGATTTTAATTGCTCAGTTTTCTTTAAAGTAATCTCATTTGACACTACCTCACTGGCTGAAAAAGAAAACATTTATTATTATATATATAGTATATATATATATATATATATATATATATATATATATAAAATCCAGCATCTGTTTATCTGTCAGTATGTCTGTCCGCTTTTCACAAGAGAACTTCTTACCGGATTTAGATCGGGTTTATTTCTATAATTTGCTTGAACATTCCGGTTGATTTTGCGACTTCTCTCATCGCGCTAAGTATCATAGTTTGCTCGCAAGAGCAATTTATTCGCACTAATCCAAGACAGAGGCTCTGGGCCGAGGGGAGGGGGAAGTGTGACGTCAGGAGTGGAGAGCTGGGCGGGGCCCTCCTCACTCACACATCAACCTGCATTCGAATTACTCTCCCTCTGGCCACACTTTGGAATGGACCTTGCCTCCACTTAGCTAACAGTACCTGTTTTTTCAACAGACATTATCATTTACAGGTTGTTAAGGAGTAACGTTTGACGTTTTTGAGAGAAAGATCAGAGCTACATATTTTAGAGGGTAGCTGCTGATTGCCAGAGATATCACGGCCACGTGCCTC
Source organism: Erpetoichthys calabaricus (assembly GCF_900747795.2). Classification (NCBI taxonomy): domain Eukaryota; kingdom Metazoa; phylum Chordata; class Cladistia; order Polypteriformes; family Polypteridae; genus Erpetoichthys; species Erpetoichthys calabaricus. The sequence continues at coordinate 130,446,287 of NC_041402.2, read as the reverse complement.
TCTCCCATCAGAGCTGAACACGATCAGATACAGTGGCAACGTTTGACATTGGAGTATACCTACCTTCTGCTTGGCCAGGATTACATTTTTTTACATTTTTAATTGATTTTTAAGGTTTCCCCTGTTTCACTACTATGTGGGTGGAGCCGCGGGGGACAGCTAGTTTATTATAAAGTTGAATAGAAATTTCAAAATTATCCCTAGATTACTTTCTCATTAAAGAACTTCTAAACTGAACAGGAACATGTTGAGTGATTGTTTCATGGAAAAAGAAGAAGCAAAAAAAAAAAAAAAAATTCAAAAGTTTATATTAACATTTGTAAGGAAATGAATGGATGAATCCAAATGATAAAATAAAATATTCTGCTCAAAATATTACAGGAACACTTTTTAACCAGAGTATAGCATCAAGTCAATGAAACTTCTGGGATATTGATCTGGTCAGTTAAGTAGCAGAGGGGTTTGTTAATCAGTTTCACCTGCTTTGGTGTTAATTAAATTAACAACAGGTACACTAGAGGGGCAACAATGAGACAATCCCCAAAACAGGATGGTTTAACAGGTAGAGGCCACTAACATTTTTCCCTCCTTGTCTTTTCAGACTGTTTTTTCACTAGTTTTGCATTTGGCTATGGTCAGTGTCACTACTGGCAGTATGAGATGATACATGGACCCAACAGAGGTTGCAGAGGTAGTCCAACCACTCCAGGATGGCACATCAATACGTGGCATTGCCAGAAGGTTTGCTGTGTCTCCCAGCACAGTCTCAAGGTAATGGAGGAAATTCCAGGAGACGGGCAGTTACTCTAGGAGAGCTGGACAGGGCTGTAGAAGGTCCTTAACACATCAGCAGGACTGGTATCTGCTGCTTTGGGCAAGAAGGAACAGGATGAGCACTACCAGAGCTCTACAAAATGATCAAACAATCAGAAACAGACTTTATGAGGATGGCCTGTGCCCACTGCCTGGCTCCGTAGAGCTTGATTGACATTTGTCATAAAATACCAGAATTGGCAGGTCCACCACTGGTGCCCTGTGCTTTTCACAGATGAGAGCAGGTTCACCCTGAGCACATGTGACAGACGTGAAAGGGTCTGGAGAAGCCATGGAGAATGTTATGCTGCCCGTAACATCGTTCAGCATGACAGGTTTGGTGGTGGGTCAGTGATGGTCTGGGGAGGCATATCCATGGAGCAACACACAGACCTCTACAAGCTAGACAACAGCACCATGACTACCATTAGGCATCGGGATGAAATCCTTGGACCCATTGTCAGACCCTATGCTGGTGCAGTTGGTCCTGGGTTTATCCTGGTGCACGACAATGCCCGGCCTCATGTGGTGAGGGTATGCAGGCAGTTCCTGGAGGATTAAGGAATTGATACCATTGACTGGCCCCCACGCTCGCCTGACCTAAATCCAAAAGAACACCTCTGGGACATTATGTATCGGTCCATCTGATGCTGCCAGGTTGCACCTCAAACTGCCCAGGAGCTCAGTGATGCCCTGGTCCAGTTCTGGGAAGAGAACCCCCAGGACATCATCCATCGTCTCATTAGTAGCATGCCCCAACATTGTCAGGCAAGTATACAAGCACATGGGGGCCATAAAAACTACTGAGTACAATTTTGAGTTGCCACAATGAAATTTCGGCAAAATGGACTGCCGCATCATTTTTTCTTTGAATTAAGTCTTCTGTAGGCTGATAATTTTAATTTCCATCAAACAATGTGGCATCCTTTCATTCCTAACACATTACCCAGTCCATATCATTATAGATATCCAGCATGATTTTTGTTCCCATTGAGATCTGAAAGTGTTCCTTTAATTTTTTGAGCAGTTTATATAACAATAAATAATAAAATTGAACTTAAAAGATCTTAACTTATGTTAAAATATCATCTTGAAGTACTGTAAATTTTCCACTCAACAGAAAAACAGACTGAAGTTTGGGAAAAATTCCTTTTATCATAATTTGTTGATAAAGCAACATTACGTGAAATTGAACAGCAACTTAACTAGTGTTACAGTCATTAACAATTACCTCACTAGCCAAACAACAAACATAACATACACGTATAAGTAACATTACGTTAACTTTTCAACCTGCTTTGAAAAACGTTTTGTAAACTGTACATTTATAATGATTATAATACTAACACTAATAGCTAATACTAATAGTAATAATAAAAACAACAATACCATACTGCTTTCTGCCATCTTTGAATTTGCATTGTGCTTGGGAATTTTGTGCTCGCTTAGAAATGGTGACGTCATTTCCTTCCTGAAACTGCTGATTTACAACTGCTGGCCTAGAACTGCGGTAACATGCTATGGCTCTTCAGGCGGATGATATTGAACTGTTCACAAAACGCTTTCCAGAACTTGGAAATAAACTGTGGACTTGTCTGACACAATAGGAAATGGAAACCTATTAAGGCACACTACTCTTTGTAAGAAGACTTCTGCTAGTAATTTGGCTAATGGTAGCCCCTTTACAGGAAGAAAGTGAGAACTTTTAGAAAACTATCAACTATAACCAGAACAGGGGAGGTGGAGGGGGTGCAGATCTGTGACAAAGTCTAAGGAAATGTGCTGCCAGGGACATGATGGCACAGAAAGAGGCTGAAGCAAACCCAGTGGAAGTCCAATGGTTTTTTTAGAGTGACGGAACAAGTTTCACAAGCAGCTGTATATTCTTTGATGTCTGTCATCCAGCCTTTCCACCAAAATGTTGTTTTTAGTAAATTCATCATTTGGGCCATCCCCGGATGTCCGGACATAGGCGATTGATGGCAAAGATCCAGTGTTTGATTACTCAAATTGATAGGAACAAAAAGTTTTGTGTCTGGTATTTTTATAGTGGTGTTTGCCTGCCCTTGAATACTCTAAACGTGCTTCAAAATATCTTGTGCATCTGGTACATTTAGCATACCAGTAACGTTTTCTGAATCAATAATAGGTGAGGGATCCTCACAAAAACCATCAGGCTTATATATATGAGAAAAGGTGTCTGCCTTTCTATTTTATCTGCCCGGACGTTAATGTGAAAAAGAATCTGCTGAAGAACAAAGCAAAACGAGTCAGGCAATCATTTATTCATTTTTGCAGAGTTTAAATATATTAAGTGTTCATGATTCGTGTAGATTACTAAAGGAAATTTGACTCCCTCTAAATAATGATGCCACTCCTCCAAAGCAAAAGCCAACTTAATTGCCAGCAGCTCAAGGTTTCCTATATCATAGTTCCACTCAGTAGGAGTTCATTCTTTGAATGAAAGGCACACAGAAGGATACTGCTGTTTATGGACATCTTTTAAGAAAGTATTGCTCCAGTTATGATACTGGACACATCTACTTCCACAATAAATGGCAATCCCATATTAGGGTAACATAAGATGGGGGCTGTGGTAAACAGTTGAAATTTACGCCGAGTTTTCCAGGTTAACAGGGTTATAGGAGCTATAATAGAAGTACTTTTTTTTTATTTTTATAAATCACTGATAGTAATTTGCAAAACTGACAAATCACTGGACTTACTTAAAACTATCAGGTGGTTTCCAATTCAGGATATCCATTGCTAAATCAGTCCATGAAATTTCATACTCCAAGAACAGAATCTTTACTTGGTGAAACTTTTTCTACTTTTACAAATAGGTTATTTTCACGATGGTGGTGAAGGACTTCCTTAAGTCTTCAGAAAAAAATCAAAATATCATCCATCCATTATCCAACCCGCTATATCCTAACTACAGGGTCACGGGGGTCTGCTGGAGCCAATCCCAGCCAACACAGGGCGCAAACCCCAGGAATGGCAACAGCCCACCGCAGGGCACACAGACACACACACCAAGCACACATTAGGGACAATTTAGAATCGCCAGTGCACCTAACCTGCATGTCTTTGGCCTGTGGGAGGAAACGGGAGAACCCGGAGGAAACCCACGAAGACACAGGGAGAACATGCAAACTCCACACAGGGAGAACCCGGGAAGCGAACCAGGGTCTCCTAACTGTGAGGTAGCAACGCTACCCACAGCACCACCGTGCCACCCCAAAATATCATCTGTATATACTAATGTATACTTCACCAATAAATTTCTGAAAATATCATTAACAAAGGACTGGAAAACAGCCGGAGGGTTAGCTAATCCATATGACATTACTTTATATTTGCAATGTCCATTTGTGGTATTAAAGGCAGTTTTCCATTCATCCCCTTCCCAAATTCAAAAAAGATTATATCCGCTCCTTAAGTCTATTTTTATAAAAACAGTGGAGCCAGTTACTTGCTTTAGAAATAAGGATATAAGTGGTAAGGGTTAATTTATTTTAAGGGTAATTCTATTCAACTCTCTGTAATCAATATTAGGTGGAAGACCTCCACCTTTTTCACCCCATCACACTATAAGACAGTTATAAAACCATTCTGAAAATATATGTAATTTATTGTTCCATAGTCTCCTGTTCTCGCTGTGACAAGGTGAAAACTTTCCCTTTAAGTAATGAAGCCTTTGGCATTAAGTCAATAGTGCAATCAAAGTCCTAGTGTGGATTTAACATTAGGGCTTGTTGCTTATTAAAACATCAACATATTCAGAATATTCAGAAGGCAGGATTGATATTCCATGACAAAGGACTGGCTGGGGTACAACCCTTAAGCAATTCTGAACACAGTGTGAGATCCACTGAATGATTTCTTTGGACACCCAGTTAAGAACAGGATTGTGCTTGTGTAACCAGGGGCAAAAGAGACCGAATAACAAAAAAGGACAATGTTTCTTTGTGAACGAGTCCTATCCTATCCTGAGAGCAGGAGTGTGGTATATTCTAAACACCCAGAGCCAATGGGCTGATCATTCACGGAAATGACTCGAGGTTTATACTGAATATATAATAATGGAGAAGCTAATAAAATTTCCAGCTGTGCATGAATCAGTCAGAGCATCTGTAACAGTATTGTTAACCACACAAGAAATTACAAAAAGTTCTTTGTACAGGGTTTGACCGCAACGTTCCCAACTTTCCAACCCCGATGTAGAGGTTTTCCTTTAATTGGTGCAGCTGTTCACTAATGACAATTATTGATTTGCCCAACTCCACAGGCTCCAGAGCAGTCTTAAATTCACTTGGTCTAAAGGAAGGTCTTCTCTCCCATATCCGTTCTAATTTTCTTCCTGCTAAAACTCATTCCCACCTTTTGGGCTACCTTTATCACAACATCAAGTGTGTCACCAATATGTGGCTTTACTAACTCATACTTTATTTGAGAGCTTAATCCTTGTCTAAACACTGGAATTAATGCCACATCATCCCAACACACCAGCGCAGCTAACACTCAGGAACTACAATATTTTCATATATGCGTTTTGAACCCTGACAACAACCCAACGATCTGTTAGCTGCTACTTTCAAATGGAGAGATATAGCAAACATTTTTTGAAACTCTTCTATAAACAAAGCCAGTGAAAAACAGCACAGGTTGATAGTGTCATACATTGCAAAAGCCCATTGAAGAGGTTTCTTATCAAGCAAAGATATTATAAACAATAAACATGTCTGATCATCTGGATATGTTTTAGGTTGGAATTCAAAAACCATGTTACACTAATTTTGGAAACCAGGATAATCATTAGGATTCCATGAAAAACAAATTGGATGCAGAATCTGAAGCTCATGATGGTGTCTGCAACTTGGAGCAGGAGCCAGATTTGACAAGGTACCAGTTGTTCCACAGATCCCTGAGTCTTCAAATAAGTTCTTTTACATTTAAAGATATCTACAGTGCATTTTTAGATATCACAAATGTATTTCAAGATATCTCAAATACATTTTCAGATGTCTCAAAATAATTGTATGTGCGATGGAAGAAGTGAAAGATTTTTTCAGGAAACAAAATTGAATAAGAATACATTGTAAAGAATAATGATGTAACAAATGTTAGCAAGGGAGAATAGCTGTACTAAAATGAAATGTACAGGAAAAGAAGCTTGACATCCTCAAATTTTTTTAACTAATGCGAAATAAAAATGATTTATTGGTTTTAGCATACCATTATAATCTAGCTATAGTGCAAGACTTGTGAAACAGTAAAAAAAAACAGATTTGTTAAAATATAAACATTGCCAAAGCAAATTATACAAAACTATAAATTAATAGATATGTAGAGAGAATAAAGGGAATAAAAGGTCCAGAAAAGACGTTATAATAATTACAAATTTCTACAAGATGAAAACAGTGCAAGAGAGATTATGCTTTTTACAAACCATCATTTAATATGGGCAGAATTAGAAAATGACAAAAAGTAAAATGAAGGAAAGCCCACAAAACTAAGGAATATAAGAAATATACAAAGTGGACATTATGTAATGGCTGTTATGAGTCTGTGGGAGTTTGTAACTTATAAAAGTAAGATATTCTTTCAGAGGAAAATGACAAAAAAATAGTAAGGAAGTGGAATAACTGATGGAGTTATGAAGGGTACAGGAAATTTATATCCATGAGAAAGCAAATGGGAATAAAGAAATAAATAATAAAGTAATAGGCAGTCAGTAAGTAAGTTATAAAGGAAAACAAAATAAAAATGAAAAATGTTAGACCTTGTCACACATGTGCGCATGGGAGGGAGCTAAAGGGCTTGAGTAAGGGCAATTCTGAGTCATACCGGGATGGGGCAGAGTGCACTGACTCTTTTTCTCCTTTTCCTGTAGACCATTCACGGGAGATCCCACCTGGCCTTTTTGACATCACTTCCGGGACTGAGCCTATGGAAGGAGACCTTGCCGGCTCTGGCCCCTGTGACGTCACGTCCGGGCTCGAACCTATGGCTGAAGACCTTCATGAGCCCAACCCCTTTGACCTCACTTCCTGTCTTCCCCTTTAAAAGCCTCCACCTTTTCCCTATTCCCTCAGTTCTGTTTTGGACTCGGTTGTGTGCACATCAGTGTTGTATTCACTTAAAAACGACTTTTGCAGCCAGGAAATCAATTATACGGGTGGCTGCCCCAAACCTTTCTATGACTTTGAGTCGAGTTTGTGACAATCAATTAAAGAAAACTTGAAAGAAAGTAGAAGCAAAAGCTGCAAAATTTAAAAAAAGGTAAGGATCACAATGAAGAAAGTAAAATGAACAATAGTAAGGATTTTTTTCTGAATGGCTTTAGGAAATGAAGAAAGGGAACTTTCTGGAATATATGTAACATGAAAAGTTAATACCCATTGGAAAGTGAAAAAACAGAATAATAAGACAGAAAAATGGGAGTGCATTGTAAAATGTTTGGTTTTTCAATTTGTTTTTTGCTGTTTCTCAGCTGTGAGCATCTGATGAGTGATGTCTCAAAAGTAAAAACAGAAACAAAACCTGCGTCTGTTCATGTGAATTTCCCCTTGGGATTAATAAAGTATCTATCTATCTATCTATCTATCTATCTATCTATCTATCTATCTATCTATCTATCTATCTATCTATCTATCTATCTATCTATCTATCTATCTATCTATCTATTGTGGTAGTGATGACAGAAAACAGCTGTTGAAAATTCTTTCACTGCACCTACAGCAAATGAGTCAAAAACTGCCTACATTCCTTTATAACTCATGTGATGCATGGCTGGGGCCTATACCTGGCCGGGACGCCTCTGCAATGTATGTACCAGGAGGGCAAGGATGGGAAACCCAGTATCTCCCCCTGGACACTAGATGGCAGCCTCCCTGGGTTGCAGCGGTGCCTTGAACTCCCCCAGGACTTCATGGGGGTTGGAGTTCTGTGTAGCCCTGTTGGGTTCTGCAGGCGCCGTCAGGGCACTGGTTTCGCCACACCCGGAAGTACGGCCGGATGTCGGCAATCTAGCACCTGGAGCACTTCCGGGTACCCAATAAAAGGAGCCAGCGACCACCACTCAGCAGCCAGAGTCGGGTGGAGGAGGACAAGGAGTGGTGGTGAAAAGGAAGAGTGTTTTGGTGTGTTTGTTAGTGCTTCGGGACTGTGCTGTGCATGTGGGGATTATGGGGAAGACGTGCCCCACAGGTGAAGAGAAATAAAAAGTCTTTGGTTTTTATACGTGCCTCTGTGTAGATCTGTGTCGGGTCAGATGCCTATATAGCACCTTATTGTTGCACTCAGTAATTCTACTGCTCAAAAGCTCTGCACTACAAAAAATACATTTTACAAAGTAGTTAGTAGATTTGTGAAAAAGAAATAAAACAGTTTGTCCTGTGTTTTTTATTGCTCTGTGTGTATCATACAGTATGAGATGGGTAAGAAAAAAGTACTGCCTAAGTAAAATGTTAACCCATACTTATAATTACATTTCAAGGATGTGGGATAACTTGCTCTTAGAACATCATAAAAAACAACCATAAAAATATACTGGAAACACTTAATCATCATAGTCTAACACAAACCGATCCCTCGGTTTAGGCTTCAGGGATATTAATCTCTCCAGTTAGGAAACATAAACAATTGTGAATCAACTTCACCTGCTTTGGTGCAAATGAAAGTGACAACAGCTGCACTAGATACAGTCAGGTCCGTAAGTATTTGGACAGTGACACAATTTTCATGATTTTAGCTCTGTACACCACCACAATGGATTTGAAGCAAAGCAAATCAAGATGTGATTGAAGTATAGACTTTCAGCTTTAATTCAAGGGGCTTAACAAAAATATTGTATAAGCTGTGTAAGAGCCAACCTAGAAAGTATTTCTTTAAGTTAAGTTAAATTTATATTAATGTTTGTTAATGTTTGCTTAGTCATAGCCATAGACAATGGTGTAGCCTTTTACCCCCTGTAAGTTAATAAGAGATAGAACTTTCTTGCTATAATTAAGAATCGGTGTGTTAATTAAGTCAGTTGCTGTTTAGAATAGGTCCCAGTACACATGGACTTAAAAGATCCACTTCCAGCTTAGAAATGGGATAGGCATACAGTTTTCTGACCATTTTGAAATGGTTCAGAAACGTTTTGAAATAATTTAACTGAATAAGCAAACTTAAAGAAATGAAACTAGAATTTTAAGCTTTGAACAGAACTTCTCTTAAACAAGAACCTTTCTAATTTTTTGCTATTTCAATATTCTCTTTATTATGTGAGCTGTCTTACTTTGAATTTTAACGAAAACTTTTAACAACAAAGATATTTTGTCTGTGGAATCATTTCGACGTGTCAGGCTTTTGTTGAATCCCATTGTTTATGTTAGAGCTGCTGAACTTTGATAATTTTGGGAAAACGCAGCTACAAGCTGTTTAGAAAAGACATATTTTTATACATCTTCTTCTTTTGGCTGCTCCTGTTAGGGGTTGCCACAGTGGATCATTTTTTTCCATATCTTTCTGTCCTCTGCATCTTGCTCTGTTACACCCATCACCTGCATGTCCTCTCTCACCACATCCATAAACCTTCTCTTAGGCCTTCCTCTTTTTCTCTTGCCTGGCAGTTCTATCCTTAGCATCCTTCTCCCAAAATACTCAGCATCTGTCCTCTGCACATGTCCAAACCAACGCAATCTCACCTCTCTGACTTTGTCTCCCAAATGTCCAACTTGAGCTGACCCTCTAATGTACTCATTTTCAATCCTATCCATCCTTGTCACACCCAATGCAAATCTTAGCATCTTTAACTCTGCTACCTTCAGCTCTGTCTCCTGCTTTCTGGTCAGGGCCACCGTCTCCAACCCATACAACATAGCTGGTCTCACTACAGTCCTGTAAACCTTCCCTTTCACTCTTGCTGATACCCGTCTGTCACAAATCACTCCTGACACTCTTCTCCACCCATTCCACCCTGCCTACACTCTCTTTTTCACCTCTCTTCCACAATCCCTATTACTCTGTACTGTTGATCCCAAGTATTTAAACTCCTCCACCTTCGCCAACTCTGCTTACTGCATCCTCACCATTCCACTGACCTCCCTCTCATTTACACACATGTATTCTGTCTTGTTCCTACTGACCTTCATTCCTTTCCTCTCTAGAGCATATCTCCACCTCTCCAGGGTCTCCTCAACCTGCTCCCTACTCTCACTACAGATCAGAATGTCATCAGCAAACATCGTAATCCACGGGGACTCCTGTCTAATCTTGTCTGTCAACCTGTCCATCACCATTGCAAATAAGAAAGGGCTCAGAGCCGATCTCTGATGTAATCCCACCTCCACCTTGAATGCATCCATCACTCCTACCACAGTCCTCACCACAGTCACACTTGCCTCGTACATATCCTGTACAACTCTTACATACTTTTCTGCCACTCCCGACTTCCTCATACAATACCACAACTCCGCTCGAGGCACCCTGTCATATGTTTTCTCCAGGTCCACAAAGACGCAATGCAACTCCCTCTGGCCTTCTCTATACTATACTTGGTCCCTTTATTTTAGGGGCTCAAAAATATTTGGACAAACTAACATAATCCTAAATATAAAGATCATTTTCAATATTCAGTTGAAAATACTTTACAATCAATGACTGCCTGAAGTCTGAAACCCATGGCCATCTACAAGTGCTGAGTTTCCACCCTAGTGATACTTTGCCAGTCCTTTACTGCAGTTGTCTTCAGTAGCTGCCTGTTTGTTGAACTTTCTGCTATCAGTTTTGTCCTTGTCACACACGTGCGAGTAGGGGGACGTTGTGTGGACCAAGTAAAGGTAATTCCACGCCAGGCCAGGGGGGGGGCGGGGTGCACTAAACCTTCTCCTGTTGTCTCTACAGACCAGCCGCGGGAAAACCTATTTGAATCAAGAACGTCACTTCCAGTTCCGGCGCCTAGAATGACGTCACTTCCAGTTCCGGCGCCTAGAAGGATGTCACTTCCTGTTCCCTACATCACTTCTGGTTACCCTACATCACTTCCTGTCTGACCACTTAAAACCGCCATCTTTTCCAACCTTGATCAGTTCTGTCTTGGACTCAGTGCAATCAACAACTGTGTTGCATAAAAAAGAAAAAACCTTTGCAGCTAGGAACATTATACGGGTGGCTGCCCCAAACCTTCCTTTACGTGTGTCGAGTCTGTTCTTTTACATCCTCCAATTGGGTTGAGGTCAGTTGATTGACTTGGCCATTGAAGAATATTCAATGAATATTGAAAAGCACTCGGTTTGCTTTTGCAGTATGTTTAGGCTCATTGTCCATCTGTACTGTGAAGCATCTTCGTATCAGTTTTGCAGTATTTGGCTGAATCTGAGCAGATAGTGCTGTACAACCCTGTACACTTCAGAATTCATCCTGCTACTCCTTCCAGCAGTCATATCATCAATAAACATATTGATTGACTTCCATCTGCAGCCATAAAACTGCCTCCTGCCTGTTTCAGAGATGATGTGGTATTCATTGGATTATGAGCTTTTTCTTCTCTTATCCATACTCTTCTCTTTCCAATATTCTGGTACATATTGATCTTAGTTTTCTTTGTCCAAAGAAAATTGTTCCAGAACTGGACAAGATTTTAAAAAATGTTTTCTGGCAAGGTCTAATCTGCCCTTCCTATGCTTGATGTTTACCAGCGGTTTGAACCTTGTAGTAAACCCTCTGTCTTTATTTTCATGAAGTCTTCTCTTGATTGCAGACTTTGGCAATGCCAGGTCTACCTCCCAGAGAATGTTCTTGCCTTGGCTAAATGTTGTGAAGGGGTTCTTCTACACCAAGGACAGAATTACTGTATGCAGTCATCCAGTACAGTTGTCTTCTATGGTTTTCTAGACCACCTGGTGTTGCTGTGTTCACCAGTGTGCTCCTTTTTTTTAAAGAACATGCCAAATGGCTGATTTGACCACTCTTTGTGCTTCTGCTATTTCTCTAAAGGGTTTGTTTTGTTTTCTCAGCCTATTGATGAACTGTTTTTACTTGCATGGACAGCTCTTTGGACCCCATATTGAGAGTTCACAGTGACAACTTCCAAATGCAAATGCCACACTTGTAATCAATTCTAGACCCTTTACTTGCTTAATAGTTAATGAAATAATGAAGGAACTGCTCGCTTAGCTGTGACATTATTTGCCAGTCAAATGTCCGAATACTTTTGAGCCCCTGTAAAAACTGGGGGCTATAAAAAATGGCTGTCATTTCTAAACAGCTCATAGTATATTTTTGGAAAAACTTTTCAATTAAAACTGAAATCTACACTTAACTCACATAATCACTTAATTTCAGGTCCATTGGGGTGGCATACAGAGCCAAAATTATGAAAATTGTGCCATTGTCCAAATATATATGGACCTGACTGTAGGAGGAGATAAATGAACGAAAGACCCAGGTGAGCAGTTTTCCGTATAAAATGTAAATTGTATTATTTTTAATATCAAACCATTTTGTGAAAACAGATGGGTGAATAAAAGCACAAAGTAGTTACAATCTTATAAATAAAGGTTCTAAAATGGCACTTTACTGGGTTATATGGTTATTAATAGAACCATTGCTTAATAAAGAACTGTTTCATAATATAAAGGGTTCTTTATGTATTGTCACACATGTGTGTTTTGGAGACAACTGAAGGGCTTGAATACATGTAATACCATGCCAGACCAGGGGGTGGCGAAGTGCACTAATTTTCCCTCTCGATCTTTTGCAGACCATTCTAGGGAAATCCCGCCCGGCTCTGGTTCCGGTGCTGATGACGTCACTTCCTCCGCTGGCCTTTAAAGCCGCCATATTGCCTGAAGAGAATCAGTTCTGTTTTGGAATCAGTTGAATGCACATGTCTTTGATGATTAATTTATTTTGCAGCTGTAAACAATTATACGGGTGGCTGCCCCAAACCTTCGCAATGTCTGATGGTCGTTATTGTGACACTGGCGTAGCCGGCAGGATGGAAGAAACCCTGAAGAGAACGGGACCGGACCTGAATCATATCCAGGTGGGAGAGTACCTGGGGCTCTGCATCGGTCTGTTGTGGTGAAAAAGGAGCTGAGCCACAAGGCGAAGCTCTCAATTTACCAGTCAATCTATGTTCCTACCCTCACCTATGGCCATGAGCTATTGGTAGTGACCGAAAGAACGAGATCGCGAATACAAGCAGCTGAAATGAGTTTCCTCCGCAGGGTGTCTGGGCTTTCCCTTAAAGATAGGGTTAGAAGCTCAGTCATCCGGGAGGAGCTCAGAGTAGAGCCGCTGCTCCACCACATCAAGAGGAGTCAGATGAGGTGGCTCGGTCATCTGATCAGGATGCCTCCTGGACGCCTCCCTGGAGAGGTGTTCCGGGCACGTCTAACCGGGAGGAGGCCCCGGGGAAGACCCAGGACACGCTAGAGGGACTATGTCTCTCGGCTGGCCTGGGAACGCCTTGGGATTCTCCTGGAAGAGCTAGAAGAAGTGGCTGGGGAGAGGGAAGTCTGGGCATCTCTGCTCAAGCTGCTGCCCCCGCGACCCGACCTCGGATAAGCGGAAGAGAATGGATGGATGGATGGATGGATGGATGGATGGATGGATGGATGGATGGAGAGTACCTGGGCCGAGCTTTCGGGCGGGGATCACGTCTCGCATTTCGGAAAGAACTGGTGCAGACTCCGCTCCCTTTGTCTAGCTCCGGGTCACCTAAATCAAATAGGGAGAGTGTCGAGGGGACACACAGACGTGGGCTGGTTTCTATGGGGGAAGTGACGGGGACTTATTATGCTCTCTCAGAGGAGAGAGCTGTCCTTCCCACCGGGGCTAAGGCCCCAAAGCAAAGTGGGGATTCCCCATACCAGCAGGTGAGAAAAATAAAAAACTGGAAATTTGACCCTGAGCGGTCTACCCAAGAGCAGCTGGATGCTCTTTGGGAAGAGGTAGCAGGTTGATTAAAGCCAGCTGAATGCAACATCTTTTCAATGGTCAAAAAAGTGGCCTGCTTTATATTTATAAATAGTCTGCCCGAACATTTCACCCAGCCGGTTTGGGGAGACTTTTCTTATGTCGCTGAGCTCGTGGAGCTCATTGAAATCTCAAGGGTAGCCTGGGAGAGCAGAACGGTCCTTTAGCGGACGCTATAGAGATTATGTCCCTCTTAATCTGCCCTCTCGGCATAAACCGGAGTTTGCACCGGAGTCCCCGATTCCGTGGGCGCGGCCCTCGCTCAGGAGCGAGGCGGAACGTAAATGGAGAAAGAGGGATGGATTGTGTGCACTTTCAAACCCTTGTTAATGGCTCATAAGGGAGAGGTCCTTATAAATGGGTACAAAGTGGAAGCTCTGTTTGATTCCGGCAGCAACATCTCTTGTTGACCGCCGATATGTACTACCACGACAATGGTTAAAAATAAAGACCAGAATTACCTGTGTACACGGAGATGTCCGCACCTATAAATCCGCTCCATGTTTCATCAGCCACGGAGGATCACTTAAAAGATTGATCGTAGCGATCCTCCCAAATCCACCGTGTGCTGTGATTCTCGGGCGAGACTGGTCTGATATTAAAAACGATGAAGTACTAAGCTCTCCTAATCCGAAATGGGGCCTAGTAACAGACGGGAATCCACCGTCTCAGGTTGTCTCCACACCGTGTGCACAGCCGGTGGAGAGAGGTATGGGAGACCAAGAGGAGGATGAGGAACTTCCTGGACCGTTGTGGGCCATCACGTCATCTGTCTGCGTCTCGCCAGAACGAGTTGATTCTCCGCCCCTTGAGGTCAGACTTGACCCTCTCTCAGATCTGAGTTTTCAGTATAGACAAACACCGGCCTCATTTAAAAGGGAACAATGGAATGATGATTCCCTTAAGTTTGCTAAGAATGCAGTTGTCCTAGTCAACGGCCAATGCACAAATCAGCCCATGCCGCAAGGACCTCACTTTGTTTTAGAGAATGATTTATTATATCGGGTTAGCGAGCACGAAGGGGCAGTGCGGAAGCTGTTGCTAATCCCACGAACTTTCCGGCGGCAAGTTTGTGAGTTAGTGCACGCCCACCTCCTAGGAGGCCACCTGGGCACCGAAAAAACACTAGAGCGCATTAAGCTCCATTTCTATTGGCCATGAATAAATGAGGAGGTTCGCCGTTTCTGTATTTCATGTCCTGAATGTCAGCTGCGGCAAATTCCTAGTAGGGACCGTGCTCCTCTTGTTCCCCTTCCCTTAATTGATGTTCCGTTTGAAAGGATAGAGGTCGATTTAGTGGAACCCTCGGCCCGAGATTTTAAATATATATTAGTCCTCGTGGATTATGCAACCTGATTTCCAGAAGCTGTTCCCTTGCGCTCAGCCAATTCTAAAGCAATCGCACGGGAACTGATGGAGGTCTTTGCACGAGTTGGAATCCCTAAAGAAATCCTTACGGATCAAGGGACTCCGTTTCCCTTGGAAACGTTCAAGGAAACAGCCAAGTTACTTAAAATAAAGCACTTGAAAACCGCAGTGTATCATCCTCAAACCGATGGTTTAGTAGAGAGATTTAATCAAACTCTCAAACAGATGCTTTAGCGGGGACGGGAGGAATTGGGATCAACTCCTCTGCCTCATACTCTTTGCCTACAGGGAAGTCCTTCAAGCCTCCACGGGGTTCTCACCCTTTGAATTATTATATGGACGACAACCCCGGGGTATATTGGACATTTTAAAAGAAGGTTGGGAAGCAGAGGCTCTTCCCTCCACTAATATTTTGGAATATATCGCGCAATTACGCGATAGATTTGAAAAAATTAGGCCCATACCAAAAAGTCACATGGAGGAGGCGCCATCAGCACAGGCCCATTATTATGACCGTGGCACGACACTTTGGGAGTTTCAACCGGGGTATCGAGTCATGGTATTGGTTCCCACCTCTCACTCTAAATTACTTGCCCATTGGCAAGGACCATACGAAGTCAAGGAGAGAAAAGGACTCTTCGACTATTTGGTGAAACAACCCAATCGTCAACCGAGTGAGCGGATATATCATGTGAATCTGCTGAAGCTATGGAAGGAAAGGGACCCTGATCCTTCCTCCGGCCAGCCCCGCTCCTTCTTCGCTCAAACTAACACACTTAACTTCGGGTCTAATTTGAATAACCGACAGAGGTGAGAGCTCGAAGCAGCTATCTCGTCCGTCCCGGAGGTGGTAGACGAAAAACCCGGAAGGACCTCTCTGGTTGCCAACGATATTGTGAGTGAGCCTGGGGTCATCGTCCGAGAACGTCCCTATTGGCTTCCTGAGGCAAAGAAAGCTGAAGTGGAACTGGAAATCAAGCGCATGCTGGACCTAGGAGTCATAGAGGAGAGTCATAGTCCCTGGTCCAGCCCAATTGTCTTGGTTTCTAAGCCCAACAGGAGTTGGAGGTTTTGCAATGACTTCCGTCGGCTTAATCAGGTCTCACTTTTTGATGCTTATCCAATGCCTCGAGTGGACAACCTCCTTGAGAGGCTTGGACAGGCTAAATATTTGACAACTCTTGACATGACTAAAGGGTTCCTTTAACGGATTCCGCAAAGGGTAAAACCACGTTTAGCACCCCTAGTGGGCCCTGGCAGTATTGCCTGGCAGCATTCGGGTTACATGGGGCTCCTGCAACTTTCCAACGTCTGGTGGACAAAATGCTTTGCCCCCATAACACGTATAGTGCTGCCTATCTGGATGACGTTGTCATCTATTCCAGCACCTGGAAGGAACACATACAGCATGTCCGAGCAGTATTATGGATGCTAGGTGAAGCCGGTCTTCGAGTCAATCCAAAAAAATGTTTCTTTGGATTGGAAGAAGCCAAATATTTAGGCTACCTGGTGGGTCGTGGTAATGTGAAGCCGCAGTGCTCTAAAATAGAAGCCATTTTGACATGGCCCCGTCCGCGAACCGAGCGGCAGGTCCAGGCATTCCTCAGCTTAGCAGGGTACTACCGCCGGTTTGTACCACGCTATTCGGAGAGAGCCGTGCCCTTGAGTAATTTAACAAAGAAGAGGGCCCCTAACACTGTGGTATGGACTGAGGCGACTAAGGCAGCCTTCAGTGACTTAAAAAAGGCCCTGACGTCGGCACCTGTTTTAAAGGCACCTGACTTTTCACTTCCCTTTATCCTCCAGATGGACGTTTCGGACACAGGCCTTGGAGCAGTGCTGAGCCAAAGCGTCAACGGTGTTGAACACCCCGTCATGTTCCTGAGCCGGAAACTGCTGAATCGCAAGACTAGGTATGCGGCGGTGGAAAGAGAGGCTCTTGCGATTAAGTGGGCGATTACACAGTTGAGGTACTACCTCTTGGGTCGGGAGTTTATACTTGTCACAGACCATGCACCTTTACAGTGGATGGCCCTGCATAAGGAGTCTAACCCTTGAGTCACGAGGTGGTTTCTGGACTTACAACCTTATAAGTTTTCGGTCATTCATCGGAAGGGTTCTCTCCACGCCAACGCCGATGCTCTCTCCCGTGTTCACGACCTCTCGGGGCAAAACGCCCGACCCGACGGGTCTGGGCTGAGGGGGGGGCCCTGTCACACACGTGTGTTTTGGAGACAACTAAAGGGCTTGAATACATGTAATTCCATGCAAGACCAGGGGTTGGCGAAGTGCACTAATTTTCCCTCTCGATCTTTTGCAGACCATTCTAGGGATATCCCGCCCGGCTCTGGGGCAGCCAATGATGTCCCTTCCGGTTCCGGTGCTGATAACGTCACTTCCTCCGCTGGCCTTTAAAGCCGCCATATTGCCTGAAGAGAATCAGTTCTGTTTTGGACACAGTTGAATGCACATGTCTTTGATGATTAATTCGTTTTGCAGCCGTAAACAATTATACAGGTGGCTGCCCCAAACCTTCGCAATGTCTGATGGTCATTATTGTGACAGTATAAAATCAGTTTCTCTGGCTTTGTAAAAGATACTAATGTGCAGATAAATAAGAAATTTTTAATGTATAGTGGGCTGACTAGCAGGATGCAACAGATCAAGAAAATGTGAACTTAGACTGAGTGATTATATAATATAATATACTAACAAAATACCCGCGCTTTGCAGCGGAGAAGTAGTGTGTTAAAGAGGTTATGAAAAAGTAAAGGAAACATTTTAAAAATAACGTAACATGATTGTCAATGTAATTGTGTTGTCATTGTTATGAGTGTTGCTGTCATATATATATACATATACACATATACACACACATATACACACATATACAGATATATAATATATACATATACACATATATTTTTTATATATATATTTTTTATATATATATATATATATATATATATATATATATATATATATATATATATATATATATATATACACATACATACATACATATACACACATAGATGCACTCACAATAACATAGAAATCAATATAAACAACATTAACATCATTATCATATGAGAATATGAAGTAATATATAAGAAGCACATTTCATATAAATATAAATAATTAAACAGTAAAATCTTCTTGTATAATTTGCTACCGTGGCTTTTCGTTGGTCTGTCCAGGATATTTAAATCACCTGTAGCTTGCAAACTGTTTCACCTATTGACTTGAAATGTGGTACACATATAATACGTCACGTCTGCTATCCGCTTTATGGGTGATGATTGTATTACTCTTTTTATGTTTATTTTATTTTAGAATCAACTCCTATCTGCGCACACCAGGGCGGCCGTGGGCAGATGCGTATGGTGTATTCACTCCATGTTATCGTGCATTGCGCTGTCACTGGTATTTTGATAAAAGAATTTGAACAATATATAAGAAGCGTATAAATTATTAAACAGTAAAACATTAACATTTAAGAAGTAAAGTTACATTGAGTACTACTGCAGTGCCTTCGGGTATACCTCATTTTTTCTTTGCCCATTACATGCTTAAATGTATACATTTTTTGGTGTACCTACCCGAGAACACGCGACATATAACCGACCGTGGGAGAAGCATGGATTTTAAAGAAGCATTGAGTTCATCTGCTGGTCTCCCTCGTGGAATAACTGGTAATGTTTCACTAAAATCTACAGCGAGTAAAACGACATTACCTCCTTTTTTTTTTTGTATGATCTCTGAGATGTTGCTTTTTTCGGTTCAAGGATTCATAAGCTCTTTTATGTTCCATGGTGTACTTAATAAGTACTAATTATCCCAATCCATCATCTTTGAATGTTGCAAGACTTTCGCCTTGTATGTAGATCGGGGTAATTACATTCATTGCATTCCTAGTGTGAATCACAATCTGATTGTATGGGTGGTTACCTGGCACTGTAGGGTTGCCACCCGTCCTTTAAAATACGGAATCGTGCCGCGTTTGACAATGAAATTGCGCGTCCCGTTTTGAATCAATAGTGCACGGGATTTATCCCGTATTTTTGTAATCATTTTTTTTTTAAAGCAGCGTCTCATGCAAATCATCCCACACGCATTTTATGAAGATGCCTCCTTTCCTACTTTTGATTGGGTAATACTTGATGTCATCGTTAGTTTGATTGGTGTTTTTAACTGTCCAGTGAGGAGGGCATGTCTTTTAAGTACAGTCTGCAAAGTGTTGGCACTGAGATGTGGCGTCAGCGCCATACTTGAAGCCCCTAACGTTGCGGTCAGCAAGTCGGCTAACATCCGCCATGTGCCGTCTTTCAGTTGCGAGAAGCAGATCATAGAATGCTTGAAACTGTTGCCCCTAACGTTGCGCCACGGCGTGTGGTTCGTTTATACCTCGTGTCTTCTCATTAAACTTTTATCTCGCGAATATGTTATTGCAATCCGCAGCGGGAGCGTTTCTATAAACTTTATTTAAACTTACGTTTTACACCGTGGTTTGTTTCCCTTATGAACATGCAGCTCTTTTATGTTCCATGGTGTACTTAATAAGTACTAATTATCCCAATCCATCATCTTTGAATGTTGCAAGACTTTCGCCTTGTATGTAGATCGGGGTAATTACATTCATTGCATTCCTAGTGTGAATCACAATCTGATTGTATGGGTGGTTACCTGGCACTGTAGGGTTGCCACCTGTCCTTTAAAATACGGAATCGTGCCGCGTTTGACAATGAAATTGCGTGTCCCGTTTTGAATCAATAGTGGACGGGATTTATCCCGTATTTTTGTAATCATTTTTTTTTTAAAGCAGCGTCTCATGCAAATCATCCCACACGCATTTTATGAAGATGCCTCCTTTCCTACTTTTGATTGGGTAATACTTGATGTCATCGTTAGTTTGATTGGTGTTTTTAACTGTCCAGTGAGGAGGGCGTGTCTTTTAAGTACAGTCTGCAAAGTGTTGGCACTGAGATGTGGCGTCAGCGCCATACTTGAAGCCCCTAACGTTGCGGTCAGCAAGTCGGCTAACATCCGCCATGTGCCGTCTTTCAGTTGCGAGAAGCAGATCATAGAATGCTTGAAACTGTTGCCCCTAACGTTGCGCCACGGCGTGTGGTTCGTTTATACCTCGTGTCTTCTCATTAAACTTTTATCTCGCGAATAGAGATAGATAGATAGATACTTTATTAATCCCAATGGGAAATTCACAACATATAAAAGAAAAAAAATACACCGAAGGCTTGAAACGCCACTTTCTCGCAAGCCGCTTCATTTTTAGCTTAGTGCCGGCTCTGCTGCCACGATACCGCCTTCTTACCTCGTCAGGTAAATATGGAACCACACCGGCACTGGCATTTGTTCTCAGAGCTCGAAGTTGAGTACTTGAATATGCGAGTCTCGGCGTGTAAAAATCCATGCCCACGTTGTAAAAGTAAGTGTGTCCAGGGAACGAATCCACATAAAATAAAGTAATAGGAGTGATCAATAAATAAAAATAGAAAAATAAAAGTAGAAAAGTACACATACATATACAGTCATACACGGAGCTGCTGAAAAGGCTGCCACTCACGGCGGCGCCGGATGTTTTAATATGTTATTGCAATCCGCAGCGGGAGCGTTTCTATAAACTTAATTTAAACTTACGTTTTACACCGTGCTTTGTTTCCCTTATGAACATGCTTGTATGCTTAACTCGCTCCGTTCTCAATTGTTTAATAAATTTTTTGCTCTTCGCTGTTTGCCGCTGTTCCTCCATTTCCCCCTACTTCGTTCTTTTATCTCGCGAATATGTTATTGCAATCCTTAACGGGAGCGTTTCAATAAACTGATTGAAAATAGTTTTGCATTTACCTTTTTAGTAAAAGGCGAGCTTTTAAGCCTGAGAAATCACCGCGTAAATGCACACGTTTAATTGGACATGTGTTAATATGTATGGTTACACAGTATTAAAAGACAGTGAACAACGTCAGTTACCTTTGTTCCCGCGTTTGATAAAAGGTGAGCTTTTAAGCCTGAGAAATCACCCCGTAAATGCACACGTTTAATTGCACATGTGTTAATATGTATGCTTACACAGTATTAAAAGACAGTCAAAAATTAACGTCATTTACCTTCGTTCCCGCGTGTGACTCGTGCTGTAAATCTCTTCCTTGTTTTTAGTTCACGTGATTACGTAGGAGGCGTGATGACGCGATACGTGACTCCGCCTCCTCCATTACAGTGTATGGACAAAAAATATGTTCCAGTTATGACCATTACGCTTTGAATTTCGAAATGAAACCTGCCTAACTTTTGTAAGTAAGCTGTAAGGAATGAGCCTGCCAAATTTCAGCCTTCCACCTACACGGGAAGTTGGAGAATTAGTGATGAGTCAGTCAGTGAGTGAGTGAGTGAGTCAGTCAGTGAGGACTTTGCCTTTTATTATTATAGATTATGATTATATTATATATAAGTCCTTTTAAAGTCAGAAACCCAGTGATATTGTATAAATCTCCTATTATCTATTCCTTATGTAAATAAATATAGGATCTTTCTGGAACCTTCATGTGGATGGTTCTTTAAGGAACCAAAAATGCTTCTCCTAAGGCATCGCTCTGAAGACCCACTGTGACATCTTTATTAAGAGTGTAGGCAAACCAGCATTCTCCAGTAATTTGAACAGAGGTTTGTCTTTCTCTTTGACAAAGAAAGTTCAGACAAATTAGTATTACAGCTTACACATCTATATACAAAATGTAACATCTAAAGCAGAAAGTGTTTATCTATTATGCCATTGCACACTGTTAAGCCTATTTTCATCAAACATTGTACAGATTTACAATTTGTACAGAGGAAAACTGTAAGCTATGCTTCATTCAGTAATTTTTCCCCTTTAGGAACTACAGTATCTTTAATAGTTGCACCTGTGCTTTATTAGAGGAGTGTCCCTTAGGAACACTTTTGGGACGTGCCACAGTTGTTTCAATGTTTCCCCCCACCATGGATATAGTCAGTGAAATTTTGTTTTGGGGCTAAATATTTTCTCATAATAATTTTATTTAGTGACCACACCTTTATTCCACCCCAGGCAGCACTAAGTACCTCCTCTAATATCTAATAAGACAAACCTGTAACCTGTTTAGTAAATTCAGTAGTATGTTGTGGTGCAAACCAGTTACTGAAGACCAAACAAGTCACATTAATATATATGGTGGTGGTAGCATCATACTATGGAGAAGTTCTTCAGCATCAGGGGCAGCCTGAATGAGGCAGAATCCAAAGAAATACTGGATAAAAACATACCAGAAAAGTGAAAGAAGCTTATCTTTCAAAAATACTGCAGTGCCTTAAAATTCAAAAATAGATATTTTTGGTATATTCTGTCATGTTCCAGTTTTCCTTCTTTCATGAGGTGCTGCTCCATGAAGAAGAATAAGTGACAGTAAAATAAAATTTCCTAACGTTATGCATAAAAGTACCAGTCTCTAAGACCATTAAATGTGAAAAATATTTAGAGGGTGAATACTTTTCTTATACAACAGTATGCTTGAGTGTGTGTTTTAAGTGCTGTGTGCAAAGTATGGGAAGCACTGAATGGACATTGTACAGAAATGTACCAGACTAACCTTTACACATAATTTAGTGAAATGTCAAGAGTGACAAAGCCATAAGTTATTATGCAAATATGACATTTCTGCATGAATTATTATGGCAACTTGAAATTAACCAGGTGAACTGAAAATGTCCAGTGAAATTAATGATAATCTTGCATGCTGCATGTACGAAACAACTGATAAATGTAATATGCATTTTCTGCATACTGTCTTGCAGTAGGGTTGTGGAATTTATAAAAGTCAATTTATGATTTTTTATACAGATTTGTACTTATTAACGTGTGCTGTAGACTGTATATTAAACAGTAATTGCTACTGGTAAAGTAATGTTATATAATGCTGTATATATCTTAATAAAATCAATAACAGTTGATGCTTCTATTTATTTTCCCACGGTTTACAAATGGTGCCAAAATCGATTCACCTAGTGAGAGAAATTGGCTCATTAGGCTTCCCAAATCCAGTAAAACTAATCTTCAGATTCTTTTCATGACAGGTAGCTGCTAGAGGAAATGGTTTTTGTTAGTGTTACTGGCATTTGATTAGAAGAATCAATACTAATTCATTTTTGACTGAGGCACCTTTTCGAAAGAGTTCTGACATCCTTGTTTGCTGATATGAATAGTGGTATAAAGTGATACCTAAGCAAAATATTTAAGCCCCTTCAGTAAAATTAAAATAAAAAAGCAGAAAAGGAGAAAAGAAAAACAGACTACTAGATGAGTAACTTGATGTCAAGCTTCATTGCAATGAGTTGCATTAGTAGGCCAATGATATAGTTGAATGTAAATGTTATTTAACAATTGTAAAAACTAGCTCGGCCACAGACAGACACGACAACGCAGTGTCCACAACACACACGTTTATTCCCAACAATATTTACAATTATTTACAGTTCACAGTCCTTGGTTCTTCTGGCCACCTCCACTCCTGTCTTGCAAGCTCCGTCCTTCTTCCACCCGACTCCGGCTCTCTGATTGGAGTGAGGCAGCCCCTTTTATCCCGTCCCGGATGTACTCCAGGTGTCTGGCGATGAACTTCCGGCAGCACTCCCCAGTGTGGTGGAAGTGCTGCCCTTGCACCCGTAAGCACTCCGGGCATAAACCATCCCTGGTCTGTCAGCACTTCCTCGTGTCCAGAAATTGCTGTCCCCCAGGGATCAAGGACCGGCCGGGTGCCCAGGGAAAAGAAGTGCTGCTGTCCCGGTTCCTCCTTCCTTCAGGCGTCCCGGTGGGGCAGGGTTCCTGGCCGTCTATCACATGATATATCCATGCTTCATATTTGAGTTTGCACATTTTCCCAGGGTCTATATGGATTTTCCTTCCCTAAACTGAAAAAGGTTGTTGCCAGCTTAAAACTGGCCTTCTGTGGGTTTATGTTCTACAATGAAGTTGGTTCCTGTATTCTGCCTTCACAGCCATGAATTATACAGTACTAGCCATCCCCTGTGGCTCCGCCCACATAGTAGTGAAACAGGACAAAATTTTAAAAATCAATAAACAAACAGGTATCACTAGCTAAGCTGAGGCAAGGTCCGCTCCAAAACATTGCCAGAGGGAGAGTGATTCAAATGGAGGCTGGCGCGTGAGTGAAGAGGGCCCTGCCCGGCTTCGATCTCCTGACGTCACGCTTCCCCTTCCCCTTGGCCCACAGCCTCTGTCTCGGATTAGCGCAAATAAATCACTCCTGCAAGAGAACTGTGATTCTTAGCGCGATGACAGAAGTTGCAAAATCAACCGGGATGTTCGAGCAAATTATAGAAAAAAACCTGATCTAAATCCGTTAAGTAGTTCTCTTGTGAAAAGCGGGCAGACAGACAGAGGTTGGATTATATATAGAGAGAGATTAGAAATGGACAGTCTTTAGAAGAATGGTTGGAAACCCTTTGTTACTGCCACAAACTTTTGGGCCTGAGGAATGTGTCAGCATGTCTCTTGCTTCCATTCCCTTCAGTAGACTCTAAGCAGCAATTCTTAAAGATCACATTTTCTGTAGAAAGTTAGTGACTAGCAAGTAGAAAACAGTTCTGTCCAACAGATGAAAATAATCATTTGTCAACTACTCACACAAAGTATGTAGTCCAAAGGAGCACAATAGAATGCACAGCAATGTAAACATAGCCACTTAACTTAAATATCTTAGTAAACACACCCATTACAAAACAAGTTACAAATCATTACAAATCAATTATTCCATTAGGAACAGCCTTTTTCCATATTCAGACTGGTTTGTCTTCTACTTATGCCAGCATAGGTAGAATAGCACAGTAACAAAAATATTCATCAACATACAGTATTTTTGACCAACTGATTTGTATTTGAGTTAAGAGCTGGATTGTTCACGTACAGATCATCCATGGCTAGGATGTGCTGAGCAATTCAGCATTTCACTGATCTGGAGTTTTGTTTTAACTGCCACTGAATGACCACATTCTGATTTTCCTATGCATATTTTTCACCCTAATACACATCAATAAAAACATGCTCTTGCACTATTTTTAAAATTTATTGTGAATGTTGCAGTATTCTGAGGTCTAATCATGTATAGCATTGCAGAAAAGAAATCAATAAGGGGAAAGGAGGGCATTTTAAAAGATAAGTGACAGCAGGAGCACTTATGGGCAGGAAAAATAAATACAAGTTCATCAAAAGAATGGAGTGTGTTAGAGAATTACAGGTTCAGTACACAAAGAGATAATTAAATTGTTATTAAGATAGAAAATCAATGAGGCAAGCAGAAAAATATTCTGCAGGATGTGTAATGCAAAGTTAAGGTATATCTGAGTCTTGAGCAATTTTAGAAAATTTTAATCTGAATCGAAAAGAAACGTGTGATGAAATTGTCAGACACAGGTGCAAATGCTGGGGTGTCACGTCAGCTATACCCCATTTAATTGGCAGGTTTCTTAAACAAATGGGGTCAACAATAGGAAAAAGGGGCTTTATTTTATTAGGAAGAAAAGGAAATTAAGTTCAGCAATGAGGGAAAATATTTTTTGGTTCTCTGAGGGGCTCCTAGTAGTTCCTGGCCAAACTGGAAGCAGAGGAGCATGAGAAAATCACAGAGGCTCTTGAAAATACAACAGTTGATGTCCTTTATTGCCAAACATTATTGTTCAAGTGCAAAACAACATACTCAATAAAAGTTAAATGTCATGAAAAAAAAACTTGAAAAATCAAAAGGTACCAAGGTAGAACATCATCAGCATACAGTGAAATATTTTGGGGTACATCTTTAATCAATATAGGACTAATATTATTTGAGTTGTGGAGAGGTACTACCAGAGGCTCTAATGAGAGACTAAAGTAGTAAGTCTTCAGCCTAGATTTGAAAGCTTGGACCGAAGGGCATTTCTTATATAAGCAGAAAGATTTTTCATAGCTTTGCGGCCTTGTAGCTAAAAGCTTGATCTCCCACTGGTAACTTTATTAATCCTTGGAGTCTTAATAAGCTATTTTGAAATCTTAATGCCACTCTGGTTTATAAGTAATTGTATGTTCAGATAGGCATACTACTACAATACTACAATCATCTGCTGGCATTAACTGGTTGAAAGGCTTCTGCAGGGGACAAAAAACTGGATTTGTGGACAACTGGGATCTCTTCTGGAAGAGGCCACGTTTATTCAGGCGTGATGGTCTGCATTCTAATTGATTTGGCGCCTGGGTCCTCTCTGAAAACATCTACAAAGTAATTTGTCTCTCCTGTCTATGTAACTCTAATCCAAATTCTTTTCATAATGCCTTGCTAGGATATGATAACTCTTGCGCAAGCTCTTCCTCAAATGTGCACTGTATTACCACTATAATAAACAACCTCAGTCTAAGTAAAAAACGTGGACAGTGCAGCATAATTGCAAAAAATGTAATTACCATTTCACCTCTAGATGTGCACTGTATTAAAACTATAACAACAGATTATAGATTAAACAAAAATCCATACAAAGCATTAACATGACTAGCTTAATTACCAATGGCTGTTGGCATTCTGAGCAGCCGTAACACTCCGGCAATTCAGCACTGTTCTTCTGAGACCTTAAATATGGCATTAAATGTCAGAGCGTTAACCAACAAGACGTTTTACATCAACAATCTTATTAGTGATAGGAAAATCGTCTTTCTTACATTAAGTGAAATGTACCTCACCTCTGATGGTGCAGTCAGTTGTAACTGAATTTGCAGCTCCAAAATACAACTTTACTCATGCGGTTTGCCAAGGCAAGAAAGGCAGTGGTTTAGCAAATATTTACTCAAGCCAGTTAAAGTGTAAAGATGTTGAGTTTGGTACGTTTGCATCTTTTGAGTAACTTCAAGGAGTTTCTCAGTCTCTAGTATTGTTTGTTGTCACACACGTGCAAGTAACATGAAGCTGTATGGACCAAGTGAGGGTAATTCTACACCAGGCCAAGGGGTGGTGGGGTGCTCTAAACCTTCTTCTGTTATCTCTGCAGACCGAACAGGGGAAAACCTGTCTGATTCATCCTTGAAAAGGTCACTTCTGGTTCCTTAGATAGATAGATAGATAGATAGATAGATAGATAGATAGATAGATAGATAGATAGATAGATAGATAGATAGATAGATAGATAGATAGAGTACATCCGGAAAGTATTCACAGCGCATCACTTTTTCCACATTTTGTTATGTTACAGCCTTATTCCAAAATGGATTAAATTCATTTCTTTCCTCAGAATTCTACACACAACACCCAATAATGACAATGTGAAAAAAGTTTACTTGAGATTTTTGCAGATTTATTAAAAATAAAAAAATTGAGAAAGCACATTTACATAAGTATTCACAGCCTTTGTCATGAAGCTCAAAATTGAGCTCAGGTGCATCCTGTTTCCCCTGATCATCCTTGAGATGTTTCTGCAGCTTAATTGGAGTCCACCTGTGGTAAATTCAGTTGACTGGACATGATTTGGAAAGGCATACACCTGTCTATATAAGGTCCCACAGTTGACAGTTCATGTCAGAGCACAAACCAAGCATGAAGTCAAAGGAATTGTCTCGAGGCACTAATCTGGGGAAGGTTACAGAAAAATTTCTGCTGCTTTGAAGGTCCCAATGAGCACAATGGCCTCCATCATCTGTAAGTGGAAGAAGTTCGAAACCACCAGGACTCTTTCTAGAGCTGGCCGGCCATCTAAACTGAGTGATCGGGGGAGAAGGGCCTTAGTCAGGGAGGTGACCAAGAACCCAATGGTCACTCTGTCAGAGCTCCTGAGGTCCTCTGTGGAGAGAGGAGAACCTTCCAGAAGGACAACAATCTCTGCAGCAATCCACCAATCAGGCCTGTATGGTAGAGTGGCCAGACGGAAGCCACTCCTTAATAAAAGGCACATGGCAGCCCGCCTGGAGTTTGCCAAAAGGCACCTGAAGGACTCTCAGACCATGAGAAAGAAAATTCTCTGGTCTGATGAGACAAAGATTGAACTCTTTGGTGTGAATGCAAGGCGTCACATTTGGAGGGAACCTGGCACCATCCCTACAGTGAAGCATGGTGGTGGCAGCATCATGCTGTGGGGATGTTTTTCATCGGCAGGAACTGGGAGACTAGTCAGGATAAAGGGAAAGATGACTGCAGCAATGTACAGAGACATCCTGGATGAAAACCTGCTCCAGAGCGCTCTTGACCTCAGACTGGGGCGACGGTTCATCTTTCAGCAGGACAACGACCCTAAGCACACAGCCAAGATATCAAAAGAGTGGCTTCAGGACAACTCTGTGAATGTCCTTGAGTGGCCCAGCCGGAGCCTAGCCTTGAATCCGATTGAACATCTCTGGAGAGATCTTAAAATGGCTGTGCACCAACGCTTCCCATCCAACTTGATGGTGCTTGAGAGGTGCTGCAAAGAGGAATGGGCAAAACTGGCCAAGGATTGGTGTGCCAAGCTTGTGGCATCATATTCAGCAAGACTTGAGGCTGTAATTGCTGCCAAAGGTGCATCGACAAAGTATTGAGCAAAGGCTGTGAATACTTATGTAGATTTGATTTCTCAGTTTTTTTATTTTTAATAAATTTGCAAAAACCTCAAGTAAACTTTTTTCACATTATCATTATGGGGTGTTGTGTGCAGAATTCTAAGGAAAAATATGAATTTAATCCATTTTGGAATAAGGCTGTAACTTGACAAAATGTGGAAAAAGTGATGTGCTGTGAATACTTTCTGGATGCACTGTAGATAGATAGATAGATAGATAGATAGATAGATAGATAGATAGATAGATAGATAGATAGATAGATAGATAGATAGATAGATAGATAGATAGATAGATAGATAGATAGATAGATACTTTATTAATCCCAAGGGGAAATTCACATACTCCTGCAGCAGCATACTGATATAAAAAACAATATTAAATTAAAGACTGATAATAATGCAGGTAAAAACAGACAATAACTTTGTATAATGTTAACGTTTATCCCCCCGGGTGGAATTGAAGAGTCGCATAGTTTGGGGGAGGAACAATCTTCTCAGTCTGTCAGTGGAGCAGGACAGTGACAGCAGTCTGCCGCTGAAGCTGCTCTTTTGTCTGGAGATGACACTGTTTAGTGGATGCAGTGGATTCTCCATAATTGATAGGAGCCTGCTTAGCACCCATCGCTCTGCCACATATGTCAAACTGTCCAGCTCCATGCCAACAATAGAGCCTGCCTTCCTCACCAGTTTGTCCAGGCGTGAGGTGTCCTTCTTCTTTATGCTGCCTCCCCAGCACACCACCGCATAGAAGAGGGCGCTTGCTACAACCGTCTGATAGAACATCTGCAGCATCTTATTGCAGATGTTGAAGGACGCCAGCCTTCTAAGGAAGTATAACCGGCTCTGTCCTTTCTTACACAGAGCATCAGTATTGGCAGTCCAGTCTAATTTATCATCCAGCTGCACTCCCAGGTATTTATAGGTCTGCACCATCTGCACACAGTCCCCTCTGATGATCACGGGGTCCATGAGGGGTCTGGGCCTCTTAAAATCCATCACCACCTCCTTGGTTTTGCTGGTGTTCAGGTGTAGGTGGTTTGAGTCGCACCGTTTAACAAAGTCATTGATTAGGTCCCTATAATCCTCCTCCAGTCTTGCCATTTAAAGCCACAGTCTTTACAACAGTGATTCAGTTCTTCTTTGGACTCCATCGAATGCACATCAGTGTTGATTTTCAAACCCATTGAAGCCTGGAATATTATACTGGTGGCTGCCCCAAACCTTTTTAAGTGTGTCGAGTCTGATCATTTCACACCGTGTATAACTAACTGTTAGTGATTTTAATTTTCATGTCGATAAACAGTGTGACCCGAAAGCAAAAGAATTCATGAACCTCCTGCACGCCAGCACATTAGCAAGCCCACACATAATGTGGGTCACACACTGGATTTAGTGATTATGAACGGATTAAAAGTTGACGTGAGGCAGATTGTGGATATCAGTTTATCTGACCATTTTTCCATATTTGTTAATGTAGAAATACTGATAGCTACAACTAATGAGAAGTGTACTCTTAAAAACGCTATTTTGATGCATCTGCAGTTTCAAAGTTTGCTAACATTCTAAAAAAACAGTCCATTTGTAGTGCTTACTACAATATTGATAATAGTGTAAATAGTAAGGTGGAAAATTTTAATGCTAAATTGAGAGCTGCCGCTGACATGGTCGCTCCTAAAAAGATAGTTAAAAAACCCTCCAGCACTATTATACCATGGAAGGGCCAAAGAGTGTCTGATTTAAATAAAACATACCAGAGAGCTGAATGTAAATGGAGAAAAACTGAATTGATAGTTCTCTATGAAATATTGAAGGCTAAAATAACGGAATATAACAACACAGT
This sequence comes from Erpetoichthys calabaricus, assembly GCF_900747795.2. NCBI lineage: Eukaryota > Metazoa > Chordata > Cladistia > Polypteriformes > Polypteridae > Erpetoichthys > Erpetoichthys calabaricus. The sequence continues at coordinate 130,415,701 of NC_041402.2, read as the reverse complement.
CCATTTGGGGAGGCGGTGATACTGTTCTAAAATTATAAATAGTAATGCTGGTAATCCAAGAGTTTCATTCTCTACAATTGATCGTTTGCTAAACCCAGGTCACTGGGTGAGGCTTTTACTATATTTTTAAACACAAAATGAATGATATTATAAATAATATAGTACATCCCCCCAGAGGTGATCTCATTAAATCCTGGTATTCCTTTTTAAGCAAATTAAATTTGTTCGCCAGGATAGATTTACCTGATCTATGTAGAATAATTTCTCAACTGAAACCTTCCACTTGCATCCTTGACCCAATACCAACAAGCTTTTTCAAAGAAGTGTCCAATGTGCTAATTGATAGTGTGCTTGACATAGTAAACTCACCATTAGATACGGGGTTCTTCCCAGACTCTCATAAGACTGGTGTTGTTAAACCCTTGCTTAAGAAAATTAATCTTGACTCTTCTGTTTTTGACAATTTTAGACCTATTTCTAACCTGCCTTTCTTAAGTAAAATTCTAGAAAAGGCAGTTATTACACAACTAAATGATCACTTGGATAAACATGCTATTCTTGACAAGTTTTAGTCAGGATTTAGAGCAAATCACAGTACAGAAACTGCACTGATTAAAGTAGTAAATGACTTGCGGGTAAATGCAGACAGTTTATCAGTTCTCATCCTCTTAGGGTCTGAGTGTAGCATTTGATACCATTAATCACAAAATTCTTATAAATTGCCTTAGTCAGTGGGTGGGTCTCTCTGGCAGTGTCTTAAATTTGTTTGAGTCTTAATTAACAGGTAGAATTTTTTTGTTATTTGTGGTAATTATACCTAGAAGACACAGAATATTCCATATGGTGTTTCTCAAGGATCAATCCTGGGACTACTGCTCTTTTTCATCTAGTACATGGTTCCATTGGTTCAAGTTATCTCAAGGCATAATGTGAGCTACCACAGCTATACTGATGATATACAACTGTATTTATCAATAGTACCTGATGACCCCGACTTTCTTGGTTCACTAACCCAATGTCTTATTTGTGTTTCTGAATGGATGAGTAGCAATTTTCTCAAACTAAATAAGGAGAAAACAGAAGTCTTAGTTACTGGAAAAAATGTTAACTAGGAAAAGAAAATCCGAGCACATCTCTCCAGTTTTGATGTCATTACATTGGTTACCCATGCCATTCAGAACTTACTTCAAAATACTGCTAGTGGTTTACAAAGCCTTACATAATCTTGTTCCGCCCTATATTTTGGAATGCCTGTAACCTTACACACCAAGTCATAACCTTAGATCTTTGAAGGAGGGTCTACTTATAATTCCAAGATCTAAACTTAAAAGAAATGTTGAGACAGCCTTCTGCTGTTATGCACCTAAAATTTGGAATAGCTTACCTATGGAAATTCACCAGGCTAATATGGTTGAGCATTTTAAAAAACTGCTAAAAGCCCATTATTTTAACATTGCTTTTTCATAGCTACATTTTAGTGTATCCCTGTTGAATTATGTGTGCATTGAACTATCGTTTCATCAGGGCTCTGCCATCCGTATTAATCCCTACTATTCTCTGCTGTTCATTTTGTTCATCTGCTGGTGTTCTGCGCTACCTTCACCTGATCAAGGCAGTATGCAGTCACTACATTGATGGATTGAAGGTAGTACCTCAAATGTCCACAGGACCATCATCATCAAATTCTTTCACATTAAGCCTGAAAGTCATAAGGACTGATTTAGATAATTTATGTTAGGTAGAATGCCCAGTGGAGGCTCGTCGGTCTCATGACCTTGGAACCACTGAAGATTTTGGTTTTTTTTCTCCCACCATCTGGAGTTTTTTTTCCCCTAATCTTATTTTTATTTCATATAAGATTTTCTTAATTTTGTAAAGCACTCTGAGCTACACCATTTGTATGAAAATGTTCTATATAAATAAATGCTGTTGTTGTTGTAGGTAAGCAGGCTTAGAGCTTTATATGTAAGGAGGCGTACTTTGAAATTAGCCCTAAGCTTAACTGTAAACCAATGTAAAGACTTAAAAATAAACATTATGTGATCATACTTTCTAGTTCTTATAATGATTCTTGCTGTAACACTTTGAATTAACTGAAAGCTGCATATAGAATGGTTTGAACACCATGTGAATAACACTTGAAAGAATTTCTCAGTATCGTTCATAAAAACCATCTTCATTTTCCCATTTTTTTCAGCTCAAAACTAAAAGGTTTTAGATAGTTTCGTAATGTGTGTTTTAAAGTATATTCTGGTATCAAACATAACACATAGGTTGTGTGCTGATTTAGTAAAATTAATATTTAGATCAAAAGACTTAAACTGTGACAGAATATTATTGTGGTCTGCATCATTCCCCTCAATAAATAATGCTTCTATGATTTTTTTCCTGTTGACACTAGTAGTTATCATCCATCCGCTCTTTAATTCACTAACGTTAATTAAGCACTCTATCAGAGAAATGTCATTTGGCCTAAAAGTAAGCTATAGCTGGGTATAGGTATAAAATAAGTATTATGTTTTCTAAGAAAAACATTCTTAACTGATGGTAGATATGTGAAAGTAAATCACAGATTCAATAAACCTGACAGTTGCAGAAGGAAATACAATTTAGAAATGACAGGAAAAAAAATAAAAGATGTTATTTTTTTGTTTTTTAATTGACATTTAATTGTGCTGCACCAATATTTGTTGATATCTGATGTGCACACCATGAGTAACCAGACTTTGGTGATTCCATAGTAATTGTTCCAGGTAACATGTAACTCTTAGTTCCCATTAAAGTCTATTTTTGAAATGTTACAAAATTGGTTCTGTGAAATTGAGAGAAGAAATAACCTTTTGCATTTTCTGTTTTTACTAATCAAAGGAGAAGCTCCTCAAACTAATTCCTTGTTCATTTGGAGTGTGGAGTACTTATATGATTGAATCACCTACCAAGTTACTTTTAAAGTAAATATTATTGGTAGTGTTTGAAGGGAATCTTATGTTTTACTTCACTCTTGAAGAACTATGTAATAAGAAGATGGAAAAGTAATAAATAATATGTTTGTCGTAATTCACAAGTTTTTCACTATTTATAGTTTAAACATTAAAAAAACATGTTTTAGAATAATTTTTACGGATAAAGGTTTTTGAAGAACTACCTCTTATGTCAACCTACTCATTGAGTTACCTCGGTGTTGATACTCAATATCTGATTCCTTTTAAATTAAGGGCAAGAATGTTTAACATTACAATATTACGCTAGCAGCAGGCATAAGGAAGCAATCAAGAACCATAATGAACAGGATACAAACTTCCTCACATATCTATATTTGTTCATTCCAATTTAAAGTTGCCAATCACACTAACACATGTCTGTGATAATAGAGGACATGAAAGGAACATGTAAACTCAGTGACAGCACCAGCAGTCAACTTCAGATTGTTGGAGTTGTGACAGCAGTACTTAGCATTGAACCACTATGACACCAATATTGTAAAATTATCAAATGTAAAACCATTAGAAACTTTATTATAGTGTGCTTGCCTAGATTTCCACTCAGTAATGACTTCCAGTGTTGAAATGAATTTTTCATAAAAAAATGATCAACCTTAACCCCTAATTTATTATCATTAAAAATATTCACATGGGAATCATTATACTGTAGTTAACAGGGTGGATGAAAGCATGAAAATTATAATTAAGATATTTAGTTAGTCCAGTTTTGATTTCTACCTCTGTTTAATTTAATTGACTGGAGATGAGAGAATGACAACTAGAGTAGTGAAAGGGTCAGTAAGTTAATTATTTAGCCCTGCTTGTTAAAATAAAACTGAAAAGGCGAAGGTGCAGAAATGTGTAAAGTCATCGATCACCCTGTAAAATGGAGATAATTTGTGTTCTATCAGTGTATTTAAAGTCAATTAACTATTTTTTGTTCAACAAGCATTTACAGTGCTATAACAAAAGAAAGTTTATATTGAGCAGAATGCAATGAATAATAATTCTATTTTATAACCAAAAGCTAAGCATGAATAAATTCAAAATAATTTACATTGATGCACACTGCACATCATTATAGAATAGTTCAATACATCTGAATTTGTGGAACATATTTATTTATACACTTTTCATCAACACACAAAAAAACTACTAAATAAATCTCAAGAATCGGGCCTCCTGTAAAACTCTACCTTCTCTAACATATGTAAGAATGTGTACAGCCTTTTCAACAGAATAAGAACTTGGATTGTATGTTCCCTTACTAAGGTCTTTGACTTCCCTTCTCACCTATGATCACCCTTCATCTTTCCTTTAAACAAGCAACACTTCTACAGTACAAAAAAAAAAAAAAATTCAGACACACCAGCATTAAAGATTCAATGTCTATTGTTGAAGCTATTATGATCAAAGAACAAGAGGACGGAGGAAACCATCACCAAATCCAGGCCATAAATAAAACTTCAAACATTTATTTTACTAAATAAAGAGGAAAAAAGGAGGAATACAAATCCAAAACATTAAATTCAAGAAAAATACAAATTAAAAAATATGAAATACTATGTGTGACAATAAAGAGTCCAAGACATCATAAAGTTTTGGGGCAGCCACCCATATATTGTTTTTCCCAGCTGCAAAAGTCGAAATAAGTAGCACGATGTGCATAGTACAGAGTCCAAAACAGAACTGATCACAAGAGACGAAGATGGAGGCTTTAAAGGCCCGTATTGGAAGTGACATCATCAAAAGGGCCGGAATCAGAAGTGATTTCATCTGGACCAGAACTGACATCAGCAAAGGGCCCGGTGCCGGAAGTGATGTCAGCAAAGGGGCCAGCACCGGAAGTGATGTCTTCTGCAGGATTTCCCGGGAAAGGTCTGTAGGGAACTGAGAAAGACAGTCAGCGCACTCCGATGCCCCCTAATCGGATGTTTTATTACAATTACTCAGGCCCTTTAGCTGTCTCCTATTTGCAGGTGTGTGAAAAAAGCCCAGACCCATCGGGTTGGGTGTCCTGCTCCGAGAGGTCATGGGCACAAGAGAGGGCATCAGCGTTGGCATGGAGAGAGCCCTTATGATGAATTAGTGAAAACTTGTAAGGTTGGAGGTCAAGAAACCAAATAGTGATCTGTAGATTCGACTCTTTGTGATGGGCCATCCACTGTAGGGGTGCATGATCTGTCACCAGGGTGAACTCCCGGCCCAAGAGATGGTACCTCAACTGTGCAATCGCCCATTTAATCTCAAGGGCTTCCCTTTCCACTGCTGCATACCTGGTCTCCCGATCCAACAGTTTCTGGCTCAGGAACATGACTAGGTGTTCAACACCATCGACACTTTGGCTCAGCACAGCCCCCAGGCCTGTGTCCAAAACGTCTGTCTGGAGAATAAAAGGGAGAGAAAAATTAGGAGCTTTTAATATTGGTGCTGAAGTAAGAGCCTGTTTTAAGTCACGGAATGCAGCGTCCATCTTATCAGTCCATACCACATGATTAGGAGCCCTCTTCTTTGTTAGATCAGTCAAGGGCGCCGCTCTCTCTGAAAACCTAGGTACGAACCGGCGGTAGTACCCGACCAATCCGAGAAATGCTTGGACTTGCCGCTTGGTTTGCGGACGGGACCATTTTAAAATGGCATCTATTTTTGAACACTGTGGTTTCACGGTACCCCAACCCACCAGGTAGCCCAAGTATTTAGCCTCTTTCAGTCCAAAGAAACATTTCTTTGGATTGATATGAAGCCCGGCTTCTCCTAGTGCCCGCAATACCGCTGTGACCTGCCGTACGTGTTCCTTCCTATCCAGATAGGCAGCACTATACGCATTATGGGGGCAGAGCACGAATGGAAGGACCCGATACTGCCAGTGTCCACTAGGGGTGCTAAATGCTGTCTTGACCTTCACAGAGTTTGTTAAAGGAATCTGCCAATACCCTTTTGTCATGTCAAGTGTGGTCAAAAATTTTGATTGGCCCAGTCTTTTGAGGAGGTCGTCCACGCGAGGCATGGGGTAAAGCATCAAATACGGAGACCTGGTTAAGCCAACGGAAGTCATTGCAAAACCTCCAACTGCCATCAGGCTTATTAACCAATATGATTGGACTGGACCAGGGACTATAACTTTCCTCTATCACTCCTAGCTCCAGCATTCGCTTGATTTCCAGTTCCACTTCTGCTTTCTTTGCCTCAGGAAGTCTATAGGGGCGTTCTCGGACTACAGCCCCCAGTTCGGTCACTATATCGTGCGCAATCAGAAAGGTCCTTCCTGGTTTTCACCACCTCCGAGACAGACAGGACAGCTGATTCCAGCTCCTGCCTTTGTCTGGCAGTTAATTCCTCGTCGAAGCTATCTCTCGAATTAAGGGTGTCTGTGTGAGCAAAGAATGAGGAGGTCTGACTGGAGGAGGGATCAGGTTTCCTCTACATCCATGGCTTCAGCAAGTTCACATGATAAACCCGTTCGCTTGGTCTATGATTGGGTTGTTTCACCAAATAGTCGACCAGTCCTTTCCTCTCCTTAATTTCATAAGGGCCTTGCCAATGGGTGAGTAATTTAGAATGGGAGGTGGGAACTAAAACCATGACACGATCCCCCAGATGGAATTCTCGGAGTATCATGCCATGGTCATAATAGCGGGCCTGTGCTGATTGTGCCTCTTCCATATGACTTTTTAACATGGTCAGATTTTTCCAAATCTATTGCATAATTGCGCGATATATTCCAAAATATTTGTAGAGGGAAGAGCCTCTCCTACCCAGCTTTCTTTCAAAATATCCAATATACCTTGGGGTTGTCATCCGTATAATAATTTAAAAGGTGAGAACCCCTTAGAGGCTTGTGGGACTTCCCAATAGGCAAAGAGAACGAGGGGGAGGAGTTGATCCCAATTCCTCCCATCCCCGCTGACCACCTTGCGTAGCATCTGCTTGAAAGTCTGATTAAACCTCTCTACTAGACCATTGGTTTGAGGATGATACACCGCGTTCTTTAAGTGCTTTATTTACGGCAACTTAGCCGTTTCCCTGAACGTCTCCGAGGTAAAAGGTGTCCCTTGGTCCATTAGGACTTCTTTAAGGATGCCGGTTCGTGCAAAGAACCCCTACTAGTTCCCATGTGATTGCTTTAGAGGTGGCTGAGCGCAAGGGAACAGCTTCTGGGTATTGGGTTGTATAATCAATGAGGACTAATATGTATTTATGTCCTTGGGCTGAGGGCTATAAGGGTCCTACAATATTGACCCCGATTCTTTCAAAGGGGACATCAACTAAAGGAAGGGGAACGAGAGGAGCACTGTCCCTCTTGGGAATTTGCCATAGTTGACATTTTGGACAAGAAACAGAAAAATGGCGAATATCCTCGTTAATTCCCGGCCAATAAAATCGGAGCTTGATCCACTCCAAAGTTTTTTCGGAGCCCAAATGGCCTCCAAGGTGGTGGGCGTGTGCTAATTCACAAACCTGCCGCCGGTAGGCACGTGGGATTAACAACAGTTTCCAGACCTCCCCCCCATGTTCCGTGACCCAATATAATAGATCATTTTCTATTACAAAGTGAGTTCCCTGTGACATGGGCTGATATGTGCGTTGGCCATTGACGAGGACACCTGCATTCTTTGTATATTTTAGGGAGTCATCATTCCACTGCTCCCTTTTGAAAGAAGCCAGCATTTTTCTAAACTGAAAGTATATATCGGAGAGAGGGTCTGGCCTGACATCAAAGGGCGGGGATTCCTTCCGACTTGTCGAGGCGCGGGTGGATGACTTATTCACCTGCAACAGTCCAGGAGTCTCCCTGTCCCCCTCGTGGGCTTACGTATCTCTCTCTGCCGGCTTTGTACACGGCGTGGAGATAGCTTGAGACGAGTTATTCCCATCTATAACGAGGCCTAAGTTTTTATCGGGAATAGTCAATAGTTTAATGCATTTGTTATCAGACCAGTCCCGCCCCAGAATCATTGGAAAAGGAGAATTAGGGTGGACCGCCATGGTAAATTTTTTTGCCGATCCTCCCTGACTAATGAAACATAGGGCGGTATTGTACATATGGATTTCTCCGTGTATGCATTTAATACTGGTCTTTTTTTTTTAATTCTTTGTCGTGGTAAGACATATCGGCAATCAACAATGGAAATGTTGCTGCCAGAATCAAACAAGGCTTCTAGTTTATAACCATTAATGATTACAGGTCCCGTAGTTGATAACGTCAGGGGGTTGGCCAGAGCGCACCTTAGTCTCAATGGACGGCTCAGCTCTCTCCTCCGAGAGAGCATAATAAGCCCTTTTTGTTTCATCCCCAGAAACCAACCTACATCTGTGTGTCCCTTTCACACTCTCCACTTTGGTAAGTTACTAGCCTGGGTTTGTATTTTGGGAGCGGAGCCTGACCTGAGTCCTTCCTGACCCTCAAATGCACTTATCCCCTAGAAACTCGGACCCGGTACTTTCCTACCTGGTTTCTAATTAGTTCGTGTCCTGGGTTCATCTGGGGCTGTATCCTGCCAGCTACACCACTGTGACAATAAAGAGTCCAAGACAAAATTAAGATTTGGGGCAGCAACCCATATATTGTTTTTCCCGGCTGCAAAAGTCGAAATAAGTAGCACGATGTGCATAGAACAGAGTCCAAAACAGAACTGATCACAAGAGACAATGATGGAGGCTTTAAAGGCCCGTATAGAAAGTGACGTTATCAAAAGGGCCGGAATCAGAGGAAAGGTCTGTAGGGTACTGAGAAAGACAGTTAGCGCACTCCGCTGCCCCCTAGTCGGATGTTTTATTACAATTACTCAGGCCCTTTAGCTGTCTTCTATTCGCTTGTGTCATATGTCTAATACAAAAATGGATACATTTTAAAAAAATTTAAAAATGCAAACTTACTTGAAAGGAATCAAGTACAAAACCGAAGATGAATTCCAGAATCGAAAAAGTAAAATCATAACAGGAAAAGCTAAAATGTTCAAACAGGAAAATCCAAAATGAAGGAAGCAGAGTGTTGTGGATTCCCCTTAACCCCCTCCACACTCATAGTCTAATGTCCTGAATCGATTTTTTAACAGAAGTTTCCTTCCACTGCCTCCTTCTTCTAATGACCAGTGCCTCCACACCATCTCCAATACATCAACAACTCCTACCACGTTAACTGGATTGACCAGTGACAAGTCCACCTGTGACCATCAGTATGGTCTGTCCATAACTAAAGAAAATGGTACAACTGAGGAGGCTCCACACAGGAAAAATCATGGGAAGGAGATGGAGTCAGTCCTGAAGTCCTTAGGCCTGTGCTGACCAACTTTGTGGTATCATCTATCACCTGTTCAGTCTGTCCCTAAGGCTCCAGAAAGTGCTGCTGCTATGGAAGACATCCCGCATTATTCCTGTTCCAAGGAAAGCAGGCACCTCTTCACCTAATGACTATAGAAGTGAGGCACTTATGAGTGCAGTTACGAACAATGCTGCACATTCTTTCTCTGACACATTAACACTGAGTACTTTCAGCCAACAAATTAATCATCAGACATGTACCAAGAAACGCTACTGGGGTCTTTTATACCAACAGCCTTGTTCCTGCATAATACCTCACTGTGACTGTGATTGTCAAGTCAGAAGTTTTTGTTTCATTTTAATTTTCTTCCTTAGTCTTTCTGCTGTGTAGTTAGACTATATTGTGTGTATATCTAAGGCTGATCTTCTGGTTTTAGAAGTAATTTTTAAAAATCGCGCCATTTTTCGAAAGGAGAAAGAGAACAGTAATTGGAGGAAAAAGACAGAACTACCTAAATGGATCAGCATCTGCATTGGCCATTATAATAAGACTACTCAAGCTCTGGGCTATTGTGTTTTTCACTGTATATATTTTTATTCACACTTTTTGGGGGTTATTGTGTGTTGGACAGAAAAAAAGTCATTGCTGTTTTCATCTTTGTGTCTTTCTTTTTTAAACGTATGGTTTTTTCTGGCTTTGCTGAAATTGCATTGTAACTGTCTTTTTTACATATACTGTATATATTAATTTGACTGTTTAGAGTTTATTATGTGTAAAGGAGATGCATGGCAGGGCTACTTCAGGGGAATAATATTGGCCTATCCTTATAATAGCCGCCTTAGAGTTATAGGGAGCAACCGGCCCGTTTCAACATATCGAGTCTGATTTGTTACAACATAATATATTAATACAAAATAATTAATAAACACCATATAAACAAAAATAATGAAATTACATATATTAAAAATCAAAAGCATAAATAACAACATAAAAGGCAAACAATATGTGGAAAACAAAGAAACCATTAAAGAAATAAAGCATAAATTTAAGGCAGGTTGACCCGAAAAACAGAGATTACAAAAGTAGACAAAAATAAAGTAAAAGCGAGCGCAAAGAGCAAAACTGAAAGTTTAATGAAACTGTATCAACACAGTGACTGAATATTATTTAAATAGTCCCCAGGTGCTATACACAGACAGAACTAAAACACCTGCAATCTAAGTATTACTGATGTCATTAAAGGCACCATTAAGTGGTTGTGTTTTTCTTGCAGGTGCCAACATTTTGTGTCTTTGTTCTTTCTTTCTTTTTTTTTTTTTTGCTTTCTGCAAATTTCAGAATTTTCCACTGCTCCCTTCTCCGTTCCTTTATTGAATTGTTGGGAATTATACCCTGTCTCTTTCCACACTAATTAGCAATTATGGCTTTCAGGTATCACCTGAAAAAGCCCTACCATCTGATTGCCTTATCTCTTTCCTGAATGAAAAAGTAAGCTTGAAGTAGGTGGTGGTGCTGGAATATTAATGATGGTTTGGCAGGAAGAGAATGTCTTGTGGTTGAGTTAATATCAGGAAAAAGTAAAAAGTAAAAGTAATATGAGAACTCTTGCAAGTGATGGAGATGAAGTACAATATGCAGTACAGCCCCGAAATTCATGGGGATTACGTTCCTAGAGCACCCACGAATTGTGAAAAAACGCAAATTTTGGAGGTGGTTAAAAAAGATGCCTATTTTTATAGTTTAAACCTTAAATATGCCCCCAAAAGAATTTCATTTCATTTCAAACTCAGCTTAATACATAACCTAAAAAAAAAATGTAAAGATAAACCCGTATACTGTACAGTACTACACTGCTATGTCTCCCGCAGTGCTAGAATGTAAAATACTGATGTTACCGCTATATGTACTGTAATTCATGCAAGCGTGTTTTCATTGCCATAAGCCTTGGAAGGTGCAGGGTATTTCAACGGCATCTTGGGGCTTTAAGAAGAACAAAACGGAAAATATGAGAACACTAAGCTGGAGATGCATCACAGAGCAGCAGTCAATCAGCAGCAAAGAGAAATGAATAAAGCTGTAGCGGTCCGGTGCCACTAAGATTCACACCATTGAGAAGACGACAATTTATTTATTTTTATGGTGGAGATACCAGGGACGCACCCAGCCTTGGCCTGACCCGCATGCACTCACAAACAGAGACAAAAACAAAGCAAACCAGTAATCAAACAGCAAATAAAGAATGTAATGAAAACAAATGAAATAAATGAAAACAATGATACCACATACATAATGATACATTAAATACAACAAAGCACAAACAAAACACACACAGTAAAGTCCATGAAAAACGGCAACGGATGAAATGTAATGATAAAAATAGATAGTCCAGAGATCCGCACGTTGAATGGGAATGTAAAGATAGTCCTACTGCTAGTTCCTGAAATGGTGAAGACGGGTGGACGGGTTCAGGAGCGCTGTTCTCTTCTCAGGATGGCCATGAATCCACTTATAGTCCTCATGTACACAGGCAGATGGCAGACAATCCAGACCCCAACCACAAAACAATCTAGGACAAAACAAATAAGTACAGGTAACCCAACAGAAGGCAGACAGGCAGGAACTTGAAACACAAATTACAAAAACTTTTTTCTTTTGGTCAACAGCCCCCTTTTTAAAAGCCGCGCTGACATCCTTTGACCCCAACAGCCCCTGCACCCTCAGCAGAAGACCAATCAGAGCTACTGCAGGGACTGCTGGGAGTTTCAGTTTCAAATTCTATTGGCTACTTTCACCATCCCAAGCCATATTTTACTCTATGGTTGCATCCTGTTCTCTCTACAGTACAGTACTGCCACAAAAAAAGCCATAAAAATTGCGGAGGATATTTGCGGTTTCCGCTAACAATTATTAGTTAGGTTCTAAGGAAAAATCCACGAACGACTGAGGCCGTGAACTCTGAACCATGACTTCGTAGGGGTCTACAACAACAACAACAACATTTATTTATATAGCACATTTTCATACAAAAAGTAGCTCAAAGTGCTTTACATAATGAAGAAAAGAAGAATAAAAGACAAATAAGAAATTAAAATAAGACAACCTTAGTTAACATAAAAAGGAGTAAGGTCCGATGGCCAGGGTGGACAGAAAAAACAAAAAAAAACTCCAGAAGGCTGGAGAAAAAAATAAAATCTGTAGGGGTTCCAGGCCACGAGACCGCCCAGTCCCCTTTGGGCATTCTACCTAACATAAATGAAATAGTCCTCTTTGTAGTTAGGGTTCTCACGGAGTCACTTGATGCTGATGGTTATACAGACTTCTGGCTTTTAATCCATCCATCATTGTTGGAACATCATGGTGCTTTGGGTAGATGGTGGTGGCACAAGCCACCACCAATAGGACACCGGAAAAGGAAACAGAAGAGAGAGTAGGGGTTAGTACAAATTTTGAATGAATAGTTATTATAATGAATTGGATATACAGAGTGTCAGGATTAAATTACAGTGAAGTTATGAGAAGGCCATGTTAAAGTAATGTGTTTTCAGTAGTTTTTTAAAGTGCTCCACTGTATTAGCCTGGCGAATTCCTACTGGCAGGCTATTCCAGATTTTAGGTGCATAACAGCAGAAAGCCGCCTCACCACTTCTTTTAAGTTTTGCTCTTGGAATTCTAAGGAGACACTCAGTTGAGGATCTGAGGTTGCGATTTGGAATATAAGGTGTCAGACATTCCGATATATAAGACGGGGCGAGATTATTTAAAGCTTTATAAACCATAAGCAGAATTTTAAAGTCAATTCTGAATGACACAGGTAACCAGTGTAGTGACATCAAAACTGGAGAAATGTGTTCGGATTTTCTTTTCCTGGTAAGGATTCTAGCAGCTGCATTCTGCACTAACTGCAAATGATTGATGTCTTTTTTGGGTAGTCCTGAGAGGAGTGCATTACAGTAATCTAGCCGACTAAAGACAAACGCATGAACTAATTTCTCTGCATCTTTCGATGATATAAGAGGTCTAACTTTTGCTATGTTCCTTAGGTGAAAAAATGCTGTCCTAGTGATTTTATTAATATGCGATTTAAAATTCAGATTACAATCAACGGTTACCCCTAAGCTTTTTACCTCCGATTTGACTTTTAATCCTAATGCATCCAGTTTATTTCTAATAGCCTCATTGTATCCATTATTGCCAATCACTAAGATTTCGGTTTTTTCTTTATTTAATTTGAGAAAGTTACTATTCATCCATTCTGAGATACAGGTTAGACATTGTGTTAGCGAATCAAGAGATTTGGGGTCATCAGGTGCTATTGATAAATACAGCTGTGTGTCATCAGCATAGCTGTGGTAGCTCACGTTATGTCCCGAGATAATCTGACCTAATGGAAGCATGTAGATTGAGAAGAGCAGCGGACCCAGTATAGAGCCTTGTGGAACACCATATAGAATATCATGTGTCTTTGAGTTATAATTACCACAACTAACAAAGAATTTTCTCCCTGCCAGGTAGGATTCAAACCAGTTTAAGACACTGCCAGAGAGGCCCACCCATTGACTAAGGCGATTCTTAAGAATATTATGATCAATAGTGTCAAATGCGGCACTCAAATCTAAGAGGATGAGAACAGATAAATGGCCTCTGTCTGCATTTACCCGCAAGTCATTTACTACTTTAACGAGTGCAGTTTCTGTGCTGTGATTTGTTCTAAAACCTGACTGAAATTTATCAAGAATAGCATGTTTATTGAGGTGCTCATTTAACTGCATAATGACTGCCTTCTCTAGAATTTTACTTAAGAAAGGCAGGTTAGAGATGGGTCTATAATTTTCAAGAGCAGAGGGGTCGAGATTATTTTCCTTAAGTAGGGGTTTAACTACCGCAGTCTTAAGACAGTCTGGGAAGACCCCCGTATCTAATGACAAATTTACTATGTCAAGAACATTATCAATAAGCACACCCGATACTCACCTTCTCTCTCTCTCTCATTTTTCCTAGGGCACGAAGCGGAAGCGGAAGCAAAGCAGAAGCGGACAATGGCCGACAGTGAGGTGAATCGCATTGCAACTGTAGTCGAGGAACTCCAGGCACTCGATGAACAGATTCAGAATCTTCTGTCCAGACGAAGATACCTCAGAGATCTGAAGGCTCGGCTGTTGGATAAACCGTCCTCGCCATCTGTTATCGGCGTAACATCAACCCCGCGTTGTGCCGCACAAGTCACCTTCACCCCCGCGCCTCGTAGGAGCGACACCGATGATGACCTCGGTGTATTTCAGCTATGCAGGCGGGGGTTCAAGGCCAGAACACCTCCATCGGCACAGGCAAGCATCGTAACCCAGAACCGGTTTGACCCTCTAAGCGTCCCCAGTTCGCCTTCAGCTCCTGGTGATGTAATTGTGGTAGGTGATTCTATTGTTAGGAACCTCAATATCACTTGCCCTAATAGAAAATCTTTTGTTTCTTGTTTTCCCGGTGCTCGTGTCCGAGATGTGACGAGACGTGCACCGGCGATCTACAAGAACAGGGCAGTTGGAGCCGTTGTTATACATGCTGGCGTAAACGACATAAGGCACCGACAGTCGGAGATCCTCAAGGCAGACTTCACTGCATTAATTAAAGACACAAAGGAGAGGACCCCATCGGCAAAGATATTCATCTCGGGTCCACTCCCTCTCGTCAGACGATCAAACGAGTATTACAGTCGTCTGCTTGGTTTAAACAACTGGCTGCAGGGCTTCTGCAAGAATCAAGACATCGGGTTCATTAACAACTGGGACCTCTTTTGGGAAAGACCGCGTTTCTTCAAGCGAGATGGCCTGCATCAGAACAGCTTCGGCGCCCGGGTCCTCTCCGAAAACATATCGAAGGTAATTCGTTTATCTTGACTATCTATCTCTGCTTTTAACCCCTTCCGAAATGCCACTCCTGTGTTTGGTCATGATAATTGTTTAAAAAAATCTTCCATAAAAGTGCGCAACATAAATACTGTAATAACCAATCTTAATGCACATAGAAAATCTAGGCAATACGGCATAAACGCCAATAATTTAATTAAAGTTACTACTTTAGATGAACAATGTATTGAAACTGTAAAAACAGATCATAGATTAAACAAAAAATACACACAGAGCGGCGCTAATAAAAATAACTTAATTCCGGTTCCCTATATCAATAACGCACATAGTATTCATCTCTGCTCCTCCGAAACATTGAATATGGCACTATTAAATATTAGAGCTTTAACTAACAAGACGTTTTTTATCAACGACATTATTAGTGAAAAAAAAATAGATTTTATTGCACTAAGTGAAACGTGGCTTAGCTCAGATGGCGCAGCTGTTTTAATCGAATCTGCGCCTCCGGATTACAGTTTTACTCGTGCTGATCGCCAAGGAAAGAGAGGTGGAGGGCTAGCAAACATTTACTCTAGCAGGTTAAAATGTAAAAATATCAGTTTTGGTAAGTTCAAGTCTTTTGAGTATCTCGCCATTGTTATTCAGGGAGATTCTCACGTTCTAGTATTATCCGTGTATAGACCTCCTAAATTCAACGCGTCTTTCTTTGAGGAATTCTCTGACTTGATGTCAATCTTAATTACGAACTATGACGCACTCTTAATAGTCGGCGACTTTAATTTTCATGTAGATAATCAATGTGACCAAAAAGTAAAAGAATTTATGAACCTCCTGGACTCTTTTGATTTGAGACAGCTCGTTAATCAGCCTACACATAAAGCAGGTCATACGTTAGACTTAGTAATTACTAAAGGACTAAAAGTTGATATAAAGCAGGTCATTGATACGGGTCTTTCAGACCATTTTCTTCTACTTTTTAATATAGAAATAATGATAGAAAACACTCATGAGAAGCATATTGTTAAAAAACGCTTCTTTGACTCATCAGCAACTTTAAAACTTACAAACATTCTAACCAATCAGTCCGTTTATAGTGCCAACTATAATAGCGAGGAGAATGTAAATAGTAAGGTGGAAAGATTTAATACTAAAGTGAGGGCTGCTGTTGACATAGTTGCACCTGAAAAGACAGTTAAAAAATCTTCTAGCATTGTTATACCTTGGAAGACCCAAAGAGTGTCTGATTTAAAGAGAACATGCCGTAGAGCTGAGCGTAATTGGAGGAAGACTAAACTAACTATTGACTATGAGATATTAAAAGTTAAAATAACAGAATACAATAACACAGTCCGTCTTGAGAGGCGCTGCTATTTCTCTAAGATTATAAATAACAATGCTAGTAATCCCAGAGTCTTATTTTCGACAATTGATCATCTGTTAAACCCAGGTAACTCAAAGGAATGCCTCCTAAGTACTTCCAGTAAAACCTGTGAGGCTATCGCTGTATTTTTCAATCAAAAAATTAATGATATTAGAAATAACATAGTATATCTCCCCAACACTAAGGATCCCCCGAAACCCCAGTACTCCATAATAAATAAATTAGAGTCTTTCACTAGGATAGATTTACCTGATTTACATAAAATAATTTCTCAAATGAAACCATCCACCTGTGCCCTTGACCCAATACCAACAAATTTTTTCAAAGAAGTATCGGGTGTGCTTATTGATAATGTTCTTGACATAGTAAATTCGTCATTAGATACGGGGGTCTTCCCAGACTGTCTTAAGACTGCGGTAATTAAACCCCTACTTAAGAAAAATAATCTCGACCCCTCTGCTCTTGAAAATTATAGACCCATCTCTAACCTGCCTTTCTTAAGTAAAATTCTAGAGAAGGCAGTCATTATGCAGTTAAATGAGCACCTCAATAAACATGCTATTCTTGATAAATTTCAGTCAGGTTTTAGAACAAATCACAGCACAGAAACTGCACTCGTTAAAGTAGTAAATGACTTGCGGGTAAATGCAGACAGAGGCCATTTATCTGTTCTCATCCTCTTAGATTTGAGTGCCGCATTTGACACTATTGATCATAATATTCTTAAGAATCGCCTTAGTCAATGGGTGGGCCTCTCTGGCAGTGTCTTAAACTGGTTTGAATCCTACCTGGCAGGGAGAAAATTCTTTGTTAGTTGTGGTAATTATAACTCAAAGACACATGATATTCTATATGGTGTTCCACAAGGCTCTATACTGGGTCCGCTGCTCTTCTCAATCTACATGCTTCCATTAGGTCAGATTATCTCGGGACATAACGTGAGCTACCACAGCTATGCTGATGACACACAGCTGTATTTATCAATAGCACCTGATGACCCCAAATCTCTTGATTCGCTAACACAATGTCTAACCTGTATCTCAGAATGGATGAATAGTAACTTTCTCAAATTAAATAAAGAAAAAACCGAAATCTTAGTGATTGGCAATAATGGATACAATGAGGCTATTAGAAATAAACTGGATGCATTAGGATTAAAAGTCAAATCGGAGGTAAAAAGCTTAGGGGTAACCGTTGATTGTAATCTGAATTTTAAATCGCATATTAATAAAATCACTAGGACAGCATTTTTTCACCTAAGGAACATAGCAAAAGTTAGACCTCTTATATCATCGAAAGATGCAGAGAAATTAGTTCATGCGTTTGTCTTTAGTCGGCTAGATTACTGTAATGCACTCCTCTCAGGACTACCCAAAAAAGACATCAATCATTTGCAGTTAGTGCAGAATGCAGCTGCTAGAATCCTTACCAGGAAAAGAAAATCCGAACACATTTCTCCAGTTTTGATGTCACTACACTGGTTACCTGTGTCATTCAGAATTGACTTTAAAATTCTGCTTATGGTTTATAAAGCTTTAAATAATCTCGCCCCGTCTTATATATCGGAATGTCTGACACCTTATATTCCAAATCGCAACCTCAGATCCTCAACTGAGTGTCTCCTTAGAATTCCAAGAGCAAAACTTAAAAGAAGTGGTGAGGCGGCCTTCTGCTGTTATGCACCTAAAATCTGGAATAGCCTGCCAGTAGGAATTCGCCAGGCTAATACAGTGGAGCACTTTAAAAAACTACTGAAAACACATTACTTTAACATGGCCTTCTCATAACTTCACTGTAATTTAATCCTGACACTCTGTATATCCAATTCATTATAATAACTATTCATTCAAAATTTGTACTAACCCCTACTCTCTCTTCTGTTTCCTTTTCCGGTGTCCTATTGGTGGTGGCTTGTGCCACCACCATCTACCCAAAGCACCATGATGTTCCAACAATGATGGATGGATTAAAAGCCAGAAGTCTGTATAACCATCAGCATAAAGTGACTCCGTGAGAACCCTAACTACAAAGAGGACTATTTCATTTATGTTAGGTAGAATGCCCAAAGGGGACTGGGCGGTCTCGTGGCCTGGAACCCCTACAGATTTTATTATTTTCTCCAGCCTTCTGGAGTTTTTTTTTGTTTTTTCTGTCCACCCTGGCCATCGGACCTTACTCCTTTTTATGTTAACTAAGGTTGTCTTATTTTAATTTCTTATTTGTCTTTTATTCTTCTTTTCTTCATTATGTAAAGCACTTTGAGCTACTTTTTGTATGAAAATGTGCTATATAAATAAATGTTGTTGTTGTTGTTGTTGTTGATACTTCTTTGAAAAAATTTGTTGGTATTGGGTCAAGGGCACAGGTGGATGGTTTCATTTGAGAAATTATTTTATGTAAATCAGGTAAATCTATCCTAGTGAAAGACTCTAATTTATTTATAATGGAGTACTGGGGTTTCGGGGGATCCTTAGTGTTGGGGAGATATACTATGTTATTTCTAATATCATTAATTTTTTGATTGAAAAATACAGCGATAGCCTCACAGGTTTTACTGGAAGTACTTAGGAGGCATTCCTTTGAGTTACCTGGGTTTAACAGATGATCAATTGTCGAAAATAAGACTCTGGGATTACTAGCATTGTTATTTATAATCTTAGAGAAATAGCAGCGCCTCTCAAGACGGACTGTGTTATTGTATTCTGTTATTTTAACTTTTAATATCTCATAGTCAATAGTTAGTTTAGTCTTCCTCCATTTACGCTCAGCTCTACGGCATGTTCTCTTTAAATCAGACACTCTTTGGGTCTTCCAAGGTATAACAATGCTAGAAGATTTTTTAACTGTCTTTTCAGGTGCAATTATGTCAACAGCAGCCCTCACTTTAGTATTAAATCTTTCCACCTTACTATTTATATTCTCCTCGCTATTATAGTTGGCACTATAAACGGACTGATTGGTTAGAATGTTTGTAAGTTTTAAAGTTGCTGATGAGTCAAAGAAGCGTTTTTTAACAATATGCTTCTCATGAGTGTTTTCTATCATTATTTCTATATTAAAAAGTAGAAGAAAATGGTCTGAAAGACCCGTATCAATGACCTGCTTTACATCAACTTTTAGTCCTTTAGTAATTACTAAGTCTAACGTATGACCTGCTTTATGTGTAGGCTGATTAACGAGCTGTCTCAAATCAAAAGAGTCCAGGAGGTTCATAAATTCTTTTACTTTTTGGTCACATTGATTATCTACATGAAAATTAAAGTCGCCGACTATTAAGAGTGCGTCATAGTTCGTAATTAAGATTGACATTAAGTCAGAGAATTCCTCAAAGAAAGACGCGTTGAATTTAGGAGGTCTATACACGGATAATACTAGAACGTGAGAATCTCCCTGAATAACAATGGCGAGATACTCAAAAGACTTGAATTTACCAAAACTGATATTTTTACATTTTAACCTGCTAGAGTAAATGTTTGCTAGCCCTCCACCTCTCTTTCCTTGGCGATCAGCACGAGTAAAACTGTAATCCGGAGGCGCAGATTCGATTAAAACAGCTGCGCCATCTGAGCTAAGCCACGTTTCACTTAGTGCAATAAAATCTATTTTTTTTTCACTAATAATGTCGTTGATAAAAAACGTCTTGTTAGTTAAAGCTCTAATATTTAATAGTGCCATATTAAATGTTTCGGAGGAACATACTGTATTATTAAAAAGTGAAGAGAAGAATTAAGGTATTGTTTAAGTTATGTTTGAAGATAAACAAACCATATCTATTAATATGACCGTTTACATTACTTGGGGAATTTATTGAGGATATTGTCAGTACAAGAACTTTAAGAAATCTGAATGTGTTATTATTTTGTAAGGATAATAAACATCAAGAGAGAGCAATGCGTGTGAAGGCTTTTCTTGCTAACTAAGGAATTCAAGGTGTTTAACATCAAATGGTCAGGGTTGTAAAACGTTTACATTACCAAATCTACCTGAAGGTATAAAAAAAATCAAGAAACCTTGTTGCTACCACATTTAAATATTTGAAATAGATTTTAAGGATAGCATTTCTCATAAAGGACTATTTAGATATATGTCAAATTGTGTGCTTAAAAAATGTCAATGATTTGATCTAAGCTTAGTTTCTAAGAGTCTGGCAGGTTGTAAATTATGAGAGAGTCCAACTTTGGGAACTACTACTATCCAATATTCGTTAGCATAACTTAAATATATATATATACTAGCAAAATACCCGCGCTTCGCAGCGGAGAAGTAGTGTGTTAAAGAGGTTATGTAAACATATATATACATAAACATATATACTTATATATACATATCTACATATACACATATCTACATATATACATATATATATATACATATACACATCCACATATATATACATATATCAACATATATATATACACATACATATACACACATACATACATACACACACATATATATATATATATATATATATATATATATATATATATATATATATACACATACAGACACATATATATACATATACATATTTACATATCTACATATATATACACATATATACATATCTACATACATACACATCTATCTATCTATCTATCTATCTATCTATCTATCTATCTATCTATCTATCTATCTATCTATCTATCTATCTATCTATCTATCTATCTATCTATCTATCTATCTATCTATCTATATATACATCCCCGTGCTTTGCAGCGGCGAAGTACTGCTTTTAAATTTTTATTAAGAAGAAAACCTTTTTAAATTGAGTGAAAATATACCAATAACAATTTGTTAAAGATCTGTTTTTTTGTGAAGCTGACTTCACACAGCCTCTCCGCTGTTTTTACGATTGTTCTGTTTGTATACCATGTTGTCAGTTCAGCACTCGGGTTGGAATATGAGCAAGCCGTGCAAGCCTACTGTTAAGAATGCAATGTATAGTTGTACAGGAGAAAAGCAATCTTGCCTCAAATCAATGGCAACCTTTTGTAGGTCTATGAACTTAATTTAAACTTTAGGTTTACACGGTGCTCTGTTTCCATAGTACCTGCACTCATGAATATATCTGTATGCGTCAGTCGCTGAAATCCCCGCGCTTCACACCGGCGAAGTACTGCTTTTAAATTTTTATTAAGAAGAAAAGAAAAACCTTTTTAAATTGAAGGAAAATATACCAATAACAATTTGTTAAGGATCTGTTTTTTTGTGAAGCTGAGTTCACACAGCCTCTCCGCTGTTTTATAAACGAACGCCATATAAGGTCTTCCTTTTTCGTTGCTTGCTCAATGGAAGCAGCCTTTTTATTTAATCCACGGGTTGTCCGCTGTTTTTTCGTTCGTTTATTACGATTGTTATAGTTCTGTTTGTATACCACGTTTTCAGTTCAGCACTCCGGTTGTAATATGACCAAGCCGTGGAAGCACACTCTTGAGAATGCAACGTATAGTTGTACAGGAGAAAAGCAATCTTGCCTCAAAGTTCAGTCAGTTCACGTGAGCCGCTCTCTTGTGTGATGTTGCAATGTCCACGGCTTTATTTAATGTTAGCTAAGACCCGGCACTTAAAAGTTTCTCGCTACAGCAATTTTAACTCCGTTACAAAGTGATTCAAAGTCTCGTTTATACCTCGTGTCTTCTCATTAAACTTGTATCTCGCGAATATGGTATTGCAAACGGCAGGGGGAGCGTTTCTATAAACTTAATTTAAACTTATGGTTTACACTGTGCTTTCTCAATTGTGTAATGAATGTTTTCTTCATCGCTCTTTGGGGCTGTTCCTTGTTTTCAGTTCACGTGATTACGTAGGAGGCGTGATGATGCGACACGCAACTCCGCCTCTCACGGCCATCGAGCTGCACTCCATTCCAGTACATGGACAAAAAAGAGGTTCCAGTTATGAATATTACGCGTAGAATTTCGAAATGAAACCTGCCTAACTTTTGTAAGTAAGCTGTGAGGAATGAGCCTGCCAAATTTCAGCCTTCTACCTACACGGGAAGTTGGAGAATTAGTGATGAGTGAGTGAGTGAGTGAGTCAGTCAGTCAGTCAGTGAGGGCTTTGCCTTTTATTAGTGTGTATATATATATATATATATAGAGAGAGAGAGAGAGAGAGAGAGAAAGACAGAGGGGCAAAAATTATAAAAATTTAGAATTTTTGGAAATGCAGAGTGGGAAACGTTTAAGGCATTATGTGAAGATTGAATGCAAGTTTTGGACATGGAGAGTGATGTTGATACCTCAGTTATTTATGTCATATTGGCTGAATGTGCAAAGTCTTAGAATAGATCATCTGCTTATAAATGTATTGAGAGACAGTTGGGAATATCAAAAAGAAGGCATTCAAAGTCAGGGATGGATGGTTCCTAAAAATGCTGAGAAGATAGGCTTATTAGATATTCAGTGCATTAACATGCACACACAGAGCTGGGTTAAGGTGAATAACCCAGAAACACATGTTGCTTTTAACATGTTACCCTATTGCTCTCGAGAATGTGTTGGTGAGTTTAGCATTGTATGTTCAATTCATCAACATACTGTAGATTTAGCAATTTCTGAAATATTGAGACAGATTATTTCAGTCAGGAGAAGGAGTAATGCAATTGCCTGAACGTTTGCCTCTGGAAATATATGCACAGGCTGACAGAGTGCAACGGACGTGTGCAGACTACAAAATCCTTAACAGTAACCCAGTTAAGGGTTTACATGGTCACATAATCGCATTATGCATGGCAAAATCTACTTCTCTTAACCAGGTTTCCCAGTCGGCCAATAACCCAATTTCTCTAATAAGAATAAGGATTTATATGGCATTTTAGAAACCAAGTTTCTGTGAAAAATTATTGAGGCTGTAAATGCGCCTATTGTTAGAAGTTCCACATTGGCCATGTGTAATAACATTGAAAATGTTTTCCTTTTCACACTAACCCTAAACCTTATGTTCTTTATTAAGTGTGAGCATATGCCACAAACTGTAGTGTTATTTAATGCCTCCACAGGTGTGTTTTGTGTGTCTCCTTATCAGACTTGAGTATTGTCAGTCATAGCGTGCCCACTAAGCAGATGGGGCTTCAGCCACTGAGGTACACTCTTACTCATGCAGTACTGTTTTCACGCAATGCATAGATGTTATTAGAGACATCACTAATCACCTCTATTGACGTGGGGCCTAAAGTATAAAATCATGCTTAGATTCTATACAATATTTTTGCTTGTGCCCAAAATGCAAAACAGTATACACACTAAAACATCTGACTTATAAAATGGCCATGCCAAAGTGCCAAAGTTCGTTTGTAGATCTCAAATCAAACTATGTCAGCATGTATGCGCTTTTATTCACTGCCTGCCTATCCACTGCCTGTCACTAACAATGCATGGCTTCAGAAACATCTATTTTGAATCTTTTTAATATACTCACTATATAAATTTACTATTGTTCCTGAGTGTTTACCACAAAAAAATGGAAGATAGAGGTAAAACAGGCATAAAATTAAACTTCAAGTATTACCTTCTTTTTGCTGGTCTCTCCTTGGTAGTCACAAATAATAGAAAAAGCCAAGTGTGGGAGTAGCTGAGTAGAGAGAGCCATAGCAATGTGCCATCATGCAGTGTGCAGACCACTACGAGTACACAGTGTGAACTGGCATAGGCTGCATGCACAAAACTGTGGGATATTATGAACATCCTTATCGAACTTGTCAAAAAAATAATTTTCCAAATACATGTCAATACTGTAATAGATAAAAGTCTCTTTACATTTGACATATAATATCTCAGTGTCTTTAAATTGCCATTATATTGATGTTCTGAAAGACAGCATCTGGGTCATCTATGCATGCTTTTACATGGTTGTGTGGTACTGCACAAGCCATCACAAATTGGCAAAAGTTTGTGGGAATGTACAGCACTGTGTTCCCCAATGAGATCAAATACCACCATCTACCTTAAAACCAATGATCCATTTTGTTATTAATATTATTGTAAGAGCCCATCTTAGAAAGTTAATGTTTAATGTAAAATTCATATAAGTGCTTGCTTAATTTATATAGAACATCAGTTTCTTATAGTTGCCTAGAATATGGCATAGCCTTTTACCCCCTGTAATTTAACATGAGATAGAAGTTTCTTGGCTATATCTGTAGAACAGAGTATTAATTAACCCAGGGATGAAACAGTCCTACATCTAGCATGGACTCTTAAATATGATTGCAAATAGAATAGAAGATGGCATACGGTTTTCTGAGAATGCCTAACGTGTCTAATGTGTTTAAATTGCTTAACATGCCTCAAGCACGACTATATGACTAAACTTAAAGACTGTAACAAGATATAGGCCTTAAACAGAACTTTTCTTTTCTTTAAAATAATTTTTTCTATATTTTTGGGTGAACTGTTTTTGCCTTGAAATTTTACTAAAACCTTTAAAATGAAGATTTTAGGTCTGTGGAATTACTTGAACATGCATCACACTGGTGCTTGAAGAAAACTAAGAGCTGCAGAACTTTGCTAAATCTGTAAAAATGCAGCTACAATTATTATAATTTATTTAGCAGATGCCTTAATCCAAGGCAACCTACCAAGAAAGTTAGAATATATAGTATAACTTATAAATGTATTGGTTGTATCACCAATCATGTTTGGGAGTGCCTTTCATTATATCGCCTACCTTATGGTGTACCCACTGTCACATGAAAGAAAGGTTATACAAGTTATCTGCAATGTACTAAATTTAATTGTTATCCTATCAGTTAATTTTATTTAATTGTTATCCTATCAGTTAATTTTATTTGCCAAGAAGCCAAATATAACAGACACAATGACCATGATGTCTGCTTCCCATGCTATTTGGTAAAATAAATGAATTATAGGTTGTGCCAGGCCACCTTGAAAAAATGAACACATTTGAGCATCACGTATTAGTTGTGTAATAACTGAATGAAAGTGCTTTCTGTTCACAAAAGCTAATTTATTCTGTGATGGTGCCTTTATCACGACATATGTGTGTCAATTGCACTAATTAGATTAGGAAAATCAGCAGTCACTGCCTTTTGATTGTGGCTGCTTACCCTGAACGTAAACAAATTGCATGCATCTGGGTGACATTTTAGTCATACCATTCCATAAAGATCGGATGACATGGCTCAGGAATGACTCAGTGATTCCTGACTGCTCAGAAAGTGATCACATGATTTCTGCATTATGGTCTGTACCAGCAAGCCCATGATTCTCAAAAGAATCGCAAATCCAAGAGTGGCAATCACTTTCTGTTCCCTCCGATACTTGGAGGGATGAAATATCATGGAGGGTGGGTGCGTCCTGGGAAAGTTCATTTAATTAAATAAACATATTTGTACTAAAGCGGTGTTTTTTTTGGAGCTGTGGCGCCTTCGTTTATTGTTTTTATCTATGCAGTCTCGTTTTTGTTTTTCTATGGCTGTGTCGTCAGCGAGAAGTCGTTTGCTGACGGCGGCTGATTCGTGTGCTGAAGTGGCCATGGCGGCGGATCCGGGCATAGAGGGCTACATTACTAAACGAACGTGGTATATGCTGTGGTGTGGGCGGTCGCGTTCGGGCAGCTGTACAACCTGGCATGCACGCTTTACCTCAGGTTTAGTTTACAGGTCATAGCCATGGTAAAGTTTTCATTTAATTAAATAAACATATTTGTACTAAAGCGGTTTCTTTGTGTGGGCGCCTTCGTTCATTTTTTTTAATCCATATGGGCTCGTTTACAGGTTGTGGCCATACGGGCTTGTGTTTGTATTTAGTTGAGCTCTTTCATTGTGGAGCCGGGACGTCTTTGCTTCTGGTGTGCCTGAAGCGTGTCGTAGGAGCCTCCGTGTATTGTGTTTATCTAAGCGGTCTCGTCTTTGTTGTTCTGTGGCTGTGTCGTTAGGTAGAAGTCGTTTACTGTTAGGAAGCATACTCCAACCTACACACACTGACTGCTGGCACAGTGGATTAGAGCAGGTGTAGTTTACAGGTTGTGGTGTTTGGGCGCCACGCACTGACTCTGGGAACTACGGGCTCGGTTTTGTATTACAAATCGTTGAGCTCTTTCGTTAATCCCAATGAATCCTCATGAATAGTGGACTCATTATAGAATGCGTTCTCAGCTAACTGTCAGAATTGTTCAGAATCTGTCCGTCGTTCCTGTGTTTGGTGGGGTCATTGTTGGAATACTGAACAACTTTGGAGCCCTTGTGCAGTTTCGTTTTGGATCTGTGCCTCTCTTGCATGTAGTGTTTCAGAAACGCATTGTAGGCGCCTTTGAGCTCTGTGTTGTTGGAGCCGTGACTCCTTTGCGTCCGCTGTTTCAGAGGCGCGTTGTAGGCGCCTTCGTTCATTTTGTTTATCCATACGGGCTCGTTTTTGTATTTCCGTTACTTGAGGTGTTTCATTTTGGAGCCGTGACTTCTTTGCTTGTGGTGTTTGTGAAGTGCGTGGTAGGTGCCTCCGTTTATTGTTTGTATCTATGCGGTCTCGTTTTTGTTTCTCTGTTACTGAAATTCCGTTATGTGATTCAAACATGCCACACAGACTGCTGGCACATACATATTACTGACTCTGGGAGGCTGCTGCGTTTGACTGTGGGCTGTGGTGTTTGGGCGGTGTTTGGGCGGCACCTACTGACTCTGGGAAGCCGCTGCGTTTTGACTCTGGGGCGCCGCGGCGCACTGCGCATGCATTTCGGTGCGTCCGTGCATAAATTAAAACTGTGGTTTAGTAATATAGATAATATATGCTCCAATTCAGCACACAACCCCAAGAGAATGGTTCTAGGATGTCTAAATCATTTTATAAGCAAGTCATTGTCACAAAACAAAAAAGTATCCCTGATAGCCTGCTATTGGTGATATCCCTAAAAAGCTAATGTTGCCTTTGCCAGCTCTGTCCTACAACACACTGCACTCCCTTTTTATAGATAAAATAGACACTAGGACAGTTAAAATTATCCATATGCATTAGATGTTATTACCAACACCGAAGTCAGCTGAACTAAGTGAACATGTCAGTTAACTGATATGATTAGTTCAATAACATCATAATGTATCACACTGGTGTTGCTAAAATGCCAACATCAAAAAGTCTTTGTAAAACTAATGGATGATTGACAGTTGCTATAATGTTAAGCCAATTTTGATAAATCCTGACTTTTGTATAAGAAATGGCTTACCTGTATACACAAGTCCCCTGGAATTAATTAATGGGCTCCTAGTTTAGAAGTGCAGATAAACTGTTCATTTATTCAATATAACATACTGTAAGTATCTAATTCGATAAGCAGAAACATAGACAGATGTACTATACTATATGCAACCTGGCAATTGCAGTTTTCAAATGATCTTCATTCCAGGTCGTGCATTTCTATACTCACAGTTAAAGAAGGAAGCCTCATAAGTCGGTTATTTTTCTGTGTTTTATTTTTTATCTTTTATCTATTAGGCATGCCAATCCAGTGAGTGCTGAGTAATGCCTCCTTATTATCCTTATTCTAAGGAAGATTTTTAAAAGACTCAGTAAAATGGTTAATAAACAAACACACTATTGAAACGATAATATCGAACCTTTTGTCAGACAGAAAATCAATTAATTCCTAAAACTTACTCAAATCAAAGAAGACTGCTAAAACAAGCACAAACTGTTAAACCTTAACCACTGTCTCACACCGATGCCACATCCATCAAGGGCTGGAGCTGCTTTGTAATGCCTCTCCCTTCCTTCCCTTTGCAGAACCAGAAACCAACATCTTGAGGGCATGTGACATCCTGGACCTGCCCATTCTGCTTCAACAACTTCATAACTGGCACCACTTTCTCCAGTCTAGTCAAAGACTCACGTTTAAGAGGACATCATTCTGATACTTTCTGACACATCTCGCTTTTTTATTTTGGCTACGAATTATATGGGGAATATCTCTGGTGCTGCAAGTCTTTATAATTTCTCTTTGTTTTTTGTAGCTAATAAATAAAAACATCTTAATTGGAGAAAAATAGAATAGAAACTGGCATTACTTCCCAGGCCATTCATTTTGGTCTTTGCTTTGAACTTTAGAGCATGGGTTTCTGTGATGGTGCGGGTCAGCGCCACATTACTGGTTCCCTCTGGGAGCTTTTTCAACCCACCACTACCTGTACTGTAACTGAGGGATGAGCCAGCAGATAAGGACACACCATAAAGCAAGTGGAAGAAGCATAAGTGCTCCAGTGCTTTTATTAACAGCAATCAAAAACAGTGTTCAAATTAGTGCAGTGCAAAATGTTCTTCATCAAATAAATAATCCATAAAATAAAAAGGTGCTTGTGATAGGTAAAAATTCCAAAAAATAAATCAATTAAAATGAGTTTAAAATTAATACAGTGCAGGAATCTATCCTTAAAAACTATGAGCCCTCATCAGTCAGTCAGGTCAGGTTGGGGAGCATGCACTGGTACAGCGTCAGTGCCACCCCTTAAAACAGCCATCTCATCAGCTTATTCTAAGCAGACCTTGCAGCCAAGGAGACAGCTGTCTGACAGGCACTGCCATCATTCTACAGGTCCAGGTTCCTACTGCTCTATGGCTACAACATGGCACCCCAATCCAGACCCAAGGCTCAGGTCCCCAAAGTCCATGGCACTCACAATGGGGCTCCCAGTCCGAGCCCCTATTCCCTTCCTGGACTTCTGAAGGTGAACCACCTGCACCACCTGGTCAGTCCAGCTCCTTGAGTCGCTCAGCTGGTGCAATACTCCGCAATAGCCCCTGAGCAGTCACCTGCCACTCCCTTGAGAGGCTCTGCTCACAGATGCCAGCCTCCTTGTTCGCTTTCTCTCTTGCTTACACTTGCACCAGCTCTCTCTCCCATCTTCTTGCCTGCTTCTCTTTCCTTCTTTTAACCTCCACTCTGTTGTCTCCCTCTGTACATTCTTTTTCCCTTTTTATATGCTGGGGAGACTTGTAGGTGCAATCGCCTATTTGCCACCCTGGGATGATAATGAGACAATTGGACTGCTTGCATGTGCCAACCTGGCAATGCACTGTCAGCCAGCCGCTTCACACCATCCCGGAGGCGAGCAGCTGTCTCTTCTGATTACTCGCACCTGTTCCACTCCCATTATTTATCTATTCAAAAAAATGGGCGCCTGCTTCTTAAGCTGTGGACCTGCCCTTCCACAATTTCTATAACAGTTATTTTGGTTTGATAAACAAAGGTTGTTATCTTTTCTCCTTCTGGACAGTCTGTCTTACATTTGTTATGATTATACTCTGTTTTTAGTTTTTGTTAGGGAGAGAAGCAGAAGTCAAGGAGCTCAGCTATCTACGCCTAAGAAGACAGCGCGATAAGACTTCACCCAGGGACATCTGCTATTTGTGGGTTTCCACCCAAAAGATAATAAGCAGTGAGGCGAATCCCCAAGAAGAGGCAAGGGTTTTATTATATGGACCTGTGGTTCTCTGGGTGTTCCTGTTGGTGAGTCGGACTTGTTTTTTTTAAATTCTTCAGGATAGCAAGAAGGCAGCCATCCTTTGACTGAGGTCCGTTTTTTTTCCTACATCCTGCAATGAGGACTGGATGACTGGATTCATCGCCATTTCACATGGACTATGTTTAAACATTACCTTTTTAATTTCTTTTCTTTTTTTGTGTTTTTCGTACTGGGGTTTAAGATTTGGCCGATGGGGGTAGGGAGAGCAGGGAGGGCGTCTGGGGAAACGAGCACCCAGTCACTTTTCCTTTAAATGTATAAACATTAAATCCTGGATTAAATTACACTTACTTATTTAACCAATCTAACTACCATCTGGGTTACTTACAAGTATTGGTGTGCACTGAGTGGGGGGAAAAGAGGTCGAGGACAGAATATTTTTTAATGCTAATATATCCTTCGAACATCGTCCACTTCCCTTTCGGTTGGTGAAGGGATTGTTAAGGACTATAAAAGGACTGTGGGAGATCCCAGACGTTGAGCTGAGCTGGGTGGAAGGGTGGCAACGCGTCTGGGAGAGTGGAGGATTGTTTGATTAGTGATTATTGTAGTGTTTATTGAGTATTGTGGAGTGTAGGTGCTTTGTGCACATATTTATTATAATAAAACCAATATTTTGGACTTTTATCTGGTGTCTGGCGTGGTGTCTGAGGGTTCAAGGGAGCGAGAGCGCCCCTATCTGTCACACCATTCAAAGTCCAAGTTAAAATCTTGTACTGCAGTAATTTATTTGCTGGCTATGGTATACTCGAGATTGTTAGTGATTAAAATACACTTAATAAAGAGTTTTGCAAATACTTTGTTGTTTGCTGTGATTATTTTTGAAAATGTTTGATCTATTTGTAATGTTTTACACTTTTCTCTGATACCACAGCAAATAATGTATTGAGAATTGACAATTTAAAGAAATTATTAACTATAAGGATCTAAATGTTGTATATGTTTGTAGCTGCGTTTGTCCAAAATTTCCAGAGTTCGGCAGCTTTTAGCTTACCTCAAAGAACAGTTCAGACAATAGTCTGATGTGTTTTCAAATAATTCAACAATCCAAATATCTTAATAAAGTTCAAAGCAAAACAGTTCACACACAAATAGATAAAAATTGATACTACAAAGAAAAGTTTTTTTTAAAGAAAGTTCTATTTGAGAAAGAAAGAAAGAAAGAAAGCCTTTTCAGCTGCTCCGTGTATGACTGTATGTGTATGTGTACTTTTCTACTTTTATTTTTCTATTTTTATTTATTGATCACTCCTATCACTTTATTTTATGTGGATTTGTTCACTGGACACACTTACTTTTACAACGTGGGCATGGATTTTTACACGCCGAGACTCGCCTATTCAAGTACTCAACTTCAAGCGCTGAGAACAAATGCCAGTGCCGGTGTGGTTCCCTATTTACCCGACGAGGTAAGAAGGCGGTATCGTGGCAGCCGAGCCAGCACTAAGCTAAAAATGAAGTGGCTTGCGAGAAAGTGGCGTTTTAAGCCTTCGGTGCCTTCTGTGATTCTGGGGAATGTAAACTCAATCTCAAATAAGATCGACGAACTGGCTGCGCTGGTGAAAAATGTCAGAACCTACAAAGAATGCAGTTTGTTGTGTTTTAGCGAAACGTGGCTAACTAACACCATCCCAGACGCTAATGTGGAACTACCCGGGTTTAGCACAGTTAGAGCGGACAGAGATGCAAGTACCTGTGGGAAGCACAAAGGAGGAGGACTCGCTCTCTATGTCAATACACAGTGGTGTAACTCTGGACATGTTAACGTCAAAATCTCCACTTGCTGCAGGGACATCGAACTGTTGGCCGTAAGTTTACGTCCCTATTACTTGCCCAGAGAGTTTTGGACACGTCATTGTTTTTATTGTATACATTCCTCCTCGGGTGAACGTGGAGTCAGCGAGTGACATCATCCATTCTGCTGTTGCTAAGTTACAAACGCAGCACCCTGAGGCGCTTGTGCTAATCGCTGGGGACTTTAACCATGTGACGCTGGACAAAACATTACCTGCCTTCTCCCAGTATGTGGACTGTAACGCCCGGGGAAATAAGACTATTGATTTACTGTATATGCAAACGTTAAAGACGCATGCATCGCCACCCCGCTGCCTGCGCTTGGGAAAGCAGATCATAACCTGGTTCTGCTTCAGCCTCACTATAAACCAAAAGTGAGAGTCCTACCTGTAACCACACGATCATTCAGGAAGTGGACCCCGGAGGCTGAGAATACTCTGAGAGAATGTTTTGGAACTACAGACTGGGATATCCTGCAGGGATCTCATAGTGAGAACAATGATGAAGTTGTTGACTGCACTACTGACTACATCAACTTCTGTATGGACATTGTAGTTCCAGTAAGAACTGTACGCTGCTATGTCAACAACAAGCCATGGATTACAAGTGACATCAAGAGCCTTTTGAACCAGAAGAAAAGGGCTTTTAAAGACGGTGATCAGCATGAGCTCAAGCACGTACAGAAGGAACTCCGAGTCCAGCTCAGGGCGGCGAAGGAGCAGTACAGGAGAAAGCTGGAGCAGAAGTTGCAGAATAACAGCATGAAGGAAGTGTGGGATGGGATGAAGATCATCACTGGCTGCAGCTCGAAGCGGGGTACCACCATCGAGAGAGACATGAAGAGAGCAAACCAAATGAACAACTTCTTCAACAGGTTTGACCACCCTAACCCACTCTCACTCTCACCTCGGAGTACTGCACCCTCCACACATCCTTCTGCTGATACCAGCATAGGAGAGACATCCCCACCCATAATTACGACAGCGCAAGTGAGCAAAGAGCTGAGGAGACTTCGTGCCAGCAAAGCAGCGGGTCCAGATGGAGTATCGCCACGACTGCTGAAGGTCTGTGCATCGGAGCTGGGGGGTCCTCTACAGCGCATCTTCAACCTGAGCCTGGAACAGGGCAGAGTCCCGAGGCTTTGGAAAACATCTTGTATCACCCCAGTCCCAAAGGTATCACGTCCTAGTGAGCTGAATGACTTTCGGCCTGTTGCTCTGACATCACATGTGATGAAGACCATGGAGAGGCTGCTGCTTCACCACCTTAGGCCACAGGTTCAACACGTCCTTTACCCTCTGCAGTTTGCATATCAGGAGAAGGTGGGAGCGGAGGATGCCATCATCTATATGCTACACCGATCCCCTCTCTCACTTGGACAGAGGCAGTGGTGCTGTAAGAATTATGTTTCTAGACTTCTCTAGCGCCTTCAACACAATCCAGCCTCTGCTCCTTAGGGACAAGCTGACAGAGATGGGATTAGATTCATACCTGGTGGCATGGATCGTGGACTATCTTAAAGACAGACCTCAGTATGTGCGTCTTGGGAACTGCACGTCTGGCATTGTGGTCAGCAACACAGGAGCGCCACAAGGGACTGTACTTTCTCTGGTCCTATTCAGCCTATATACATCAGACTTCCAATACAACTCGGAGTTCTGCCATGTGCAAAAATTCGCTGATGACACTGCTATCATGGGCTGCATCAGGAATGGGCTGGAGGATGAGTATAGGGACCTAATCAATGACTTTGTTAAATGGTGCGACTCAAACCACCTACAACTGAACACCAGCAAAACCAAAGAGTTGGTGGTGGATTTTAGGAGGCCCAGGCCCCTCATAGACCCCGTGATCATCAAAGGTGACTGTGTGCAGATGGTGCAGACCTATAAATATCTGGGAGTGCAGCTGGATGATAAATTAGACTGGACTGCCAATACTGATGCGCTGTGCAAGAAAGGACAGAGCCGACTATACTTCCTTAGAAGGCTGGCGTCCTTCAACATCTGCAATAAGATGCTGCAGATGTTCTATCAGACGGTTGTGGTGAGCGCCCTCTTCTATGCGGTGGTGTGCTGGGGAGGCAGCATTAAGAGGAAAGACGCCTCATGCCTGGACAAACTGGTGAGGAAGGCAGGCTCTATTGTTGGCATGGAGCTGGACAGTTTAACATCTGTGGCAGAGCGAAGGGCGCTCAGCAGGCTCCTATCAATTATTGAGAATCCACTGCATCCACTAAACAGTGTCATCTCCAGACAGAAGAGCAGCTTCAGCGACAGACTGCTGTCACTGTCCTGCTCCACTGACAGATTGAGGAGATCGTTCCTCCCCCAAACTATGCGACTCTTCAATTCCACCCGGGGGTGTAAACGTTAACATTTAACATTATACAAAGTTATTGTCTGTTTTTTCACCTGCATTATTATCATTCTTTAATTTAATATTATTTATTGTATCATTATGCTGCTGCTGGAGAATGTGAATTTCCCATTGGGATTAATAAAGTATCTATCTATCTATCTATCTATCTATCTATCTATCTATCTATCTATCTATCTATCTATCTATCTATCTATCTATCTATCTATCTATCTATCTATCTATCTATCTATCTATCTATTTGAGGCTTACTTATCTGTTTCATTTCACTCTGAGTTTGGTCATGCAGTCAATGTTGTTTGGCAAACTAACAGTCCATGTTTCTAGAAGTTATACTATTTCCATATTGGCTTAAGTAACACTCTGTTTTCACAGGTACAGCTTAGAATGTTCTATTTCAAGATAATTTATAGGGGGTAATTGACTATACCATAATCTAACTATGAGAAACTAATATTCCATTGAAATTAAGCAGACATTTATGTGAATTTAACATAATATTAACTTTCTAAGACGGGCTCTTATAATGTTTATATAGTGCTTTTACTTATAATATTACGTTAATCTATTTGATTTGTACAAATGTGTATGAGACTCTTTCATTTGTTACTTTCCAACTAGATTCATACCTGAGTAGTTTGATTGACAAAGTGGGAAACTGTAAGAAGGTCTTTTATATCCCTAATTTAATCACCAAACTGAGAGACCTGCTTCTGAGCACTCCATTGCACAACTGGATTTTTAACTTCATGACAGGCAGACTCCAGCTGGTTCAAGTGGGTGGCCATATTTCATCATCCATTAATCTCTCCACAGAAGCTCCACAGGGCTGTGTTCTGAGCCCTGTGCTGTTCTCCCTCTACACATATGATTCCATGGCTGTGCATAACTCTTAACATCATTTTCAAGTTTGCTGATGGCACAGCCGCGGTACATCTGATATCTAGCAACAATGAGCAGACTTACCTGGATGAGGTGCAAATCTGACACATTGGTGTTAGGACAATAGTCTACTCTGGAATGTCAGTAAGACAAAGGATCTGATTGTGAACTTTGGGAGAAAACAGTAAAGCACTACCACTCCCTTGATATTAACAGCACTCAGGTAGAGAGGGAGGACAGTTTCAGATACCTTAGGTTTTTCACATCACATAGGAGCAGTAGGCACAACAACATATTTACAATCAGGTATTTCAGGCTGCCCACCCAATTACTAAGGAACCTTTATAAATCCACCATTGAAAGTATCTTGCTAGGAAATATTACTGCCTGGTTTGGGAACAGCATGCAAAGCTCTGCAGAGAATGGTACAATCATCTGAATGCATCACTGGATATGTACTCTAAAACTTCTAGGACTTCTACACCAAGTGATGTCAGACCAGAGGAAAGAAAATTATCTGTGACACCAGCAATCTCAAAAACGGCATCTTTTCTGTTTTGCCATCAAGTAAACGATACCACTGCCTAAAGTCCAGTTCAGAGAGACTGAGGAGGAGCTTTTTGCCCTGGTCCATATGCATCTTGAATAAAGAAGATGTCTATAAATACACAATGCCCTACTGTTAACTCTCATACATTAAGTAATTTAAATTATTCAGCACATATTCATAATTTTATTAATGACTTTTTTGATATTTATTAATTCATGTTTTACTGTTATTCTCCTTCTATATTTTGGTTAATGGCACACAGTCATTGGATTTGAGCAAGTAAGCATTTCACTAAATATTGTACTGTATGAATAATTTGTATGTGACAAATAAAAATTTAGTTTGATTTGATTGATTTGATGTTCTGGAATTTGGGGTTCAATTTTGGTGTGAGACTTACTTTGGGGAATTATTATTATTATTTTAATATTTAGCAAATTAGTATTTATAAATAAATAAATAACATAAACACACTCTAAAATACAAAAGTGCCAGAGTGATTCTTCAGAGCGATGCCATAGGGAAACCATTTTTGAATCCCAAATGTCCCCTCCACATGAAGGTTCCATAAAGAACATTTATTTATTTAGATCAGTAACTACCCATACAGTTAATAACCATGAAAAGATGGTAACAGATTTGTGAAATACCAGCTGGTTCCTGAATTTAAAAGGACTCTTGCTGCATACAATAACACAGGCTAAGTGCAGGTTTTCTTAATCTATTAGTGTTTTGCTAAATATCCTACCATACATTAAAGATTTTGTTTTTTTCTATATATTAGGGAGTTTTTCAGATCACAAAGAACCAACTTAATATGCAAATAATACTTTCCAGAATGAAGTGGTGTTTTGTCAAGTGATAGTTCTGTGAAGAACAACACAACCCTGTAAAGAACAATAAAGTGCCATTAAAGAAATTGTATTCATCACAATCAGATAAAAATAAACCCTCTTGACACTTCTAGAAATTAGTGGCTTTTCTCCATTCCAATCAACCTTTGGCCCGGTTTACACCTGGCAGCAGCATGTGTTTTTGATGATACGATCACAAAGAGATAAAGAATGTTGTGTTTAAGTGCATCATGGTGTGATTATATCTGATCTCTCTGTATTGGCACCCCTTTATGAGTCATCTTTCCTTTTGATTTAACTCATGCTCTGTGCCAAACTCGACCTCTAATGTGCACGCACTGACCCTAACTTTGCTACATTGAAGTTCTTAAAAAAAAATGTCTAAAGTTTCCAGAACAACCACTTGTGATACATTACTTAGTTAATAATATAATATGGAATTACATAACTA
The DNA here is from genome assembly GCF_900747795.2 of Erpetoichthys calabaricus. Classification (NCBI taxonomy): domain Eukaryota; kingdom Metazoa; phylum Chordata; class Cladistia; order Polypteriformes; family Polypteridae; genus Erpetoichthys; species Erpetoichthys calabaricus. The sequence goes on along the minus strand of NC_041402.2, from coordinate 130,378,835 downwards.
TCAACTGGTATTAAACAGTAAACTCTTTATCACAAGCTGCTTAAAACCATTACACATCACACTGTAAGTCATGCTGTAAAGTATTTATGATGTATATTTATGTTTTCATAGAGTATTTATTTATAGTGCTAATACCATCTATAGTTACATATTTCTATGGTTTTGCCTTGTAATGGGTCCTTAAATGTCTTGAAAGGCACAATTAAATAAGATGTATTTTTAATGTATAATTAATAATTTACATTGAATTAATGCTGAATGATTGATCAAAGTGTTATGCAGCCATCTGTGATGTTGAAAAATGTGTGGATACTTCAACTGTTGACGAGACCCACTGCATCAGATCTCCTAGGATGAAGCTTAAAAAAAAATAAGGAACTACTTATGTACATTTATGTTAGTTATAATGCCCAGTGATGACTGGGCAGGCATTTGGCCTTGGAACCCCTGCAGATTTTGCTTTTTAACCTGCAGCATCTCACCCTTGGAGGTTTTTTTTCTGTCCTCCCTGGCCATCTCACCCTAGCATCAGACTTATCTCTGCTGACTTGAAAATGAATCTGTATATAAGGACTGCGCTTTTTCTGTTACTTGTGTGTATATATATATATATATATATATATATATATTATATATATATATATATATATATATATATTATATATATATATATATATATATGTTATGCAAATGTGTTGTCATTTATTCATGCTTATTTTTAACTATTTCTAATTTGTCTTTCTTTTCTTTGACATCTTTTAGAGATCTTTGAGCTACATCCTTTGTATGAAAATTTGCTAAAGAAATAAATGTTGTAATGTTGAAAAATGCACACCATGTACACAAGCTACATTATAATACATCCATCCATTTTCCTGTCCCACCTATCCATGGCACAGTCATGGTGAAGTTGGAGTTTGTCCCAGTACTTATCAGGCACAATGTAGGAACACACAGAAGCAAAATTAGCAATGCCAATTCATCTTCCCTGCATGTCTTTGGACTATGTGAAGAAACAAGTGAACGTGGAGGAAACCACATGGACACGGGGAGAGTATGAAAACTCCACACAGGGAACACCTGGGATACAATTCACAGTCTCCTTACTGCAAGACACCAGTGCTACCACTATGCCAGTGTGCCACCCATTACAGTATACTTAGGGCTTAAAATCAAGAAACGTCTGAACCATGTATAGCTTAAATTCTACAATTGGAAAAAGAATGTTGCTGAACTTTGAGCAAAAATTAAGTACCAGTCTTTTCTAGGAGCAACTCAAATGCTCCACACACCATTTTAGGCTTTCACTACTCCACCAGTATGCTGCAGCCTGTGCACTGTAAAATAACACATTTCTTGCACATTTTGAATGGCTACATCTGTACTTAGCCAATGTCTTGTTCTGGACAGCCATCACATAACAAAAAAATATCTTCTATTCTAAAATGCATTAATTTTAGGTAGTAGACAGTTTTTCCATAAGATTTAGTTGTTTTCGAAGAGTCCTAATAGTCAACTTCCAAGCAGTAATAAATGTTCCAAAACTATAGACACTTATTCTTATAGTTTTATAAATACTTAACATGACATCACTCTTGAAACACATGAATTACTCCAAGAGTACAATGTTATATGCAACAAAAAATAATCAAGATTCAGACAACAAAGTTGTGACAAGCAGGAACATTAAAGTATATATTGCTAGTTTTGTTTCCTGAGATGCAGAAGTTGTAATATCTAAGTCAGAACTTGAAAACAAAAGACAGATTTGCAACTGGACTGTAAAAAACGTTTTTTCCTGAGAGCAATAGTCATAATGATTAAATTCGTAAGCAATTATTTTTTAACTATTTTACAAGAATACTTCCATTTTTCAAATTAAAATGAGAAACATGTCTAACATCCATCTCTCTCTATATATATATTTGTAAAAGTATTGAATTATTTACCACATGCGGAGAACTGAATAGGAAATGGTAACCTGAAACTATGTATTGAATAAATCATATGACAGTAATTGGGGAAATATAAGAAACTGTAAAAAAAAATATATATATTGAAACGTTATACAGTTACAAAAAATAACAAAGTCACCTTGCATTTGTAAAAAAAAATGATAATAAGGCACAATGTATGCAAATAACAAAAGTAAAAGAATTAGTTAATTATATTTTAATGAGTGACTAGCTAATTGCTTCATAAAAATTGACAGGATATTTTCCTGGCAAATAATCAAGAGATGACCCTTCAAGGTACAGTATGCTCAAGAGGTTGTGACCAGGCTGCAGACTGCAGTCAAAAATGAATTTTTCTGCCAAGGCTCAAAGTCCTATAGATGAAGGTATCCTGCAGTATTTTGATAACCTGGGTCATGTTTGCAGACACAGAACTGCATCTTTTACCAGCTCAACTTGAAAAGATCATAAGAAAAGTTATTATAAGTCACATCTTCAAAAACACATTCATTTATATTTGTTTTAAATTGTGTGCTTTATTTTCCTGTTTTAATAACATTTTTCATCATAGGGTTGTAGTATTAGCAGAACAGTGTCACACACGTGTGCATGGGAGGCAGCTAAAGGGCTTGGGTAAGGGCAAGTCCAAACCAGACCAGGATATGGCAGAGTGCACTGACTCTTTTTCTCACTTTTCTGCAAACCATTCACGGGAGATCTCACCTGGCCCTCTTGACGTCACTTCTGGGTCCGAACCTATGGCAGAAGGCCCTTTTGAGCCTGACCCTTTTGACCTCACTTCCTGTCTTCCCCTTTAAAAGCCTCCACCTTTTCCCTAATCCCTCAGTTCTGTTTTGGACTCGGTTTTGTGCACATCAGTGCAGTTTACATTTTCACAACTTTGCAACCAGGATACCAAATATATGGGTGGCTGCCCCAAACATTGCGATGACTCAGAGTGGAATTTGTGACAACAGCTAATCTCTGAGAAAACCGATTGCATTCCAATGACTGTATGTGTTAAAGTAACATACAGTGCACATATCAATTATACATTTCTGTTTGAATCTGCAAATCTAACATAAGTAAAATAAAAAAAAACATGCTACTGTCTCTATCTAGCTCAGCTGAATAGTTCATTAAAGACCAATATGTTATAAAAACTCTATATGCTATATGTCATTTTATATTTGCCAATGGATCTCTTTGTGTCTCTCACTTTTTCTGATTTTATGTGTGTGGATGTATGAAATCATATCCAGGCTATGCTTTTCAAAGAAGCCTTCTTGTGCTGTGCTTGTGCTTTCTCTTTCTTCCTCTGTCTGTCTCTCTGTCATAATTATGTTTAAATTTAGGTTACAAGGAAAGCTGCTGTTCTTCTGAATGAAATGGCTACTTGTTCTGATAGTTATATAATAGCATACAGTGTTTAAAGATTAGAGAAGGTAGGTGTTTGGCTGAAGTTCTATCTATGTACAGTACTTCAATGCACCTGTATTATTCTAAAGGTTGAGATTTTTTAAGCCACTGTAGAATGACAACAGGAGGTGGGTTTGCACCTCAGAAGACTAACTCACACCATTTATCTCCAAGTGCCAGTCTGGGTTTACAGCTACTGGGACTTACCTATTTATTAAAGCAGTAATCATTTCAAGGTTACATGCCTTTTAATCATAAATTGGTGAGCAGTGATGTGGTGATACCTGGGCTGACCAAGGATGCTGAAAGATAGTGGTCCTAGACTATTCAGAATGCATTCCTGCCCCCAGAACTGATTTCATGTGATTTGGCCATGATGTAACACCAGGATACACCAGATGACCTGTTGAACTTAGAGTCGAGAGTTGAACTGTGGCAAAAGATTGAGTAGGAGGGACTTAGTAGGAGCAGAAACTCAGTTAGAGAGTGTGTAGGAACTGAGAAAGTGCTGTGATGTTTGAGACATTGTGTTTAGCACTGTGGTCAAGAGGACAAGCAACTCCAACTCCACCAAACAGACAAAGTCTGCTGATTATGTATAGCCAGGCCACTGGGGCAACTAGACTTTTCTTTAGTTCTGTTTAATCACTATTTTGTGTTTTCCTTTTTATCACCCCTTACATTGTGCATTTTTGGTTAATTTAACTATTATTTTGTGTAAAGATATTAACTTTATTCTAAGTTAAGTGCCTCTTAGAGAATGTATGTCAGACATGGTTTGGAAGTATTGGAATGTTAGTCTTTAAGTGTTTGAGGCTGGTTAAGACTACAGAAAATTTTTAATGTCACTTACTAGTGAATGGAAAAGATTGCCTAATCCTACAATGTCATTATGTTATCTATTAATGTAACAATACATCTGTGAATTGTTGAGGAAAACAGGAAAGCAAAAGACATTGAGAACCTGCTGTTATGGCCTTGTTTTGATTTAAAATTGTCTTTGCTTTTTTCATTTTTTTGTATGTTTCCATTAGTGTAAACTTATCTTTTAGAAATCAAGGAATATAGTTATGACATTTATTTATTTATTTTTTGTTTTTCACTGTTAGTTACTTTTCCTGTGGCACCATTTTGTTTTTGCTATGGGTGTTGGCTCTTTGTGTTCTTTCTTGTCTCTATTGCTAGGCAGTTGCTAGGTAAAAATTAACCAGAAGTGTGCAATGCATGACGTAACAGGGTTGTAGGTATAAAGGCTGGATATTTCCTGATTTGTCTAGCTTGTGTGGATATTTTAACTTTTCTTCTTAAGACTTAACACTCTGTTCTTTGACTTTAATTTTTTGAATATTCCTTTTTGGCAAGATAGGGTTGTTTATTATCATTATGACATATGCTTTGTTTTCGACTTTCTTTCATTTCCAAGACCTTCCCTTTTCTTCCTGTACACCCTGAAAGGTGTAAGAATGCCTTCACCACACCATCTATCTATCTATCTATCTATCTATCTATCTATCTATCTATCTATCTATCTATCTATCTATCTATCTATCTATCTATCTATCTATCTATCTATCTATCTATCTATCCATCCATTTTCCAACCCGCTGAATCCGAACACAGGGTCACGGGGGTCTGCTGGAGCCAATCCCAGCCAACACAGGGCACAAGGCAGGGAACCAATCCTGGGCAGGGTGCCAACCCACCGCAGGACACACACAAACACACCCACACCCCAAGCACACACTAGGGCCAATTTACAATCGCCAATCCACCTAACCTGCATGTCTTTGGGAGGAAACCGGAGCGCCCGGAGGAAACCCACGCAGACACGGGGAGAACATGCAAACTCCACGCAGGGAGGACCCGGGAAGCGAATTAACCAAACATGTTTTGGCATAAACTGGTGTACTCAGAGAAAACACCCATGCATTCATGTTTATTATTATTATTATTATTATTATTATTATTATTATTATTATAACATTGTTTTATTTACTTAGCACAGATAAATCTTTAGACAGATGTATCAAACAGCTATAGTATAGCTTTGAGTTAGAAGACAAGGACAAAAATTACAAGGCTGTAAAAAGAGCACATCATGTCAATTTAATACTTAAGTGCACAGTAACATCATAAAATTATTTTAAATCAACTGTATCTATCATAACTAATAATAATAAACTGCAATCATCATTCTTTAAAATAAAGTTATCAAGGTAGCTAATAATGAAGCATTGCTGGGGGCCTGAGTTATTATTCTGAGGTCTGATATGTTTTGTTGTTGACTAAATGATTTTCACAAGGTGGATGATAATATTCCTTGAATAAGCAATTTAAATGCATTACACAGTTTTTTATTTCAATTTATAGTAAAACTAGAAAAGTAAAATCTGGAGTTCTAACATGACCTATGTTTTATACACTAATTTGTGAGAACAAGCAGACTGTCCTGTTAATGGAAGTGCTGTGTGATTACCGTAGAACTCATTTCAAATGAAGTCTGCAACCTTGCTACCAATAACTCCTCTTATTTCATTCTGGTTCATGAGAAACACAATAAAACCAAGCTGACCTTCTGTTCAATGATCAATGTATTTTTTGGGATTCGGCAGATTGCATGAAAGCAAGTTAATGAACAAATCTTGGGAAAAGGTTCATTTTTAAATCAATCTTTGAAAGCTAACTGCTATAGGGCATTATACATTTTTAAGCTTTTATACATATAGTAGTTTGCAAAAACAAAATTCCAGAAAAATGTTTTTCATACAAAACATTCCAAATGCTTTTAACTTTTAAACATACAACTACTGATCTCTATAAATGAATACAAGGAATATTTTAAAGAGTGTATGTATACATTGTGCAAGATTACCATACATGAGGTGGGATGGCAAGTCTCTTTCAGTGATCTGTTTATTGCTGTCAAACCAATTCTAGCCATTGATTCGTTAGTTTCTGTTTATTATCATTTGACCAAATATATTTTGAAAACAACTAAAAATAATTTAGTTCTATTGCTGTGAATAATGATATATAAAAATCAAAATCCAGTGAAATGATATGAATAGTGGTAGGAAAAGATGATAAAAAATTGAATGTACAGTAACTCTGACTGATCCTTCTACCCAAACCCACACAACCACTCATAGCCAGACCCTCTACATGAACTAACCGAAATTAATAAAGATGTATGAAAAAAAAGAAGTATTCCTGCAGCTGGACATGCCAATCCAGTCAACTTTCAACCCTTTACCATTATCCATGAGATTCTGAGATAACTTGTCCATCGCTAACAGTATGCAGTCTGTCATCCCGAGTTTATGCTGTGATGATTCACTCAAAAAAGAATGTGAAAACACTGCCCAGTCCCAATAGGAATCTGAGTATACTGTATGTCCTGACTAAGTCAGTATCATACTATATCCAACTCCCTGTTCCCACCAACAAAAAAATAATATATATTAACAGAATAAAAGTAGAAAATAAGAAATATAATAAATTAGACAAAGGATACAAAATGAAACATATGTAGCAGTGCTACTTATGCAGACTGCAGTTTTCAGCAACCCTGGGAGTACTATACCATTTGGTGGCTTTGGATTTGCACAGGGGTTGCTGGAAAGAAACATGATTATACGCTTTCTATAAAAAAGAGTCGAAAAACACTGGAGAGATCGCGTGATCGTCTGTGTCTATATGTTTCAATGCTTCTCCTTCTATTGGATTATGATTACATTCACCTTGGATTACAGTTTTTCTGGATTTATGTTGCTATCCTGTACCTGCTTGTTTATGTGGTTTCGTCTTGGTTGGAGATGTTTTCATCTGGGAAGCGCTCCCAATCACTTCAAATCTTTACGCAACAACAACTGGAACCCAGCAGGACAAAACTTTACATTTCAATCAGAAGGCTGTTCACAGGGGTTTTCATTCCACTCACCACCATCATTTGCATTTATTGAACTGGACTGAGTTTGCATTTTTATCATGAGTGTTTATTGTTGATCATTTTGGATAAGGGTTTTATTAAAATTTATGTTAACTTGATATTGCCATATTGTAAGTAATCATGAAGGGCGGTTGTTGGGTAGCTGAATACATGCTGTTGGAGCGTAAAGCACATTTGTCGTGTTGTAATAGTGACAGTTTTTCAGCAATGACCAGTGACAGCAGTATAGATTCAAGTTCTCGTGTTAGCAAATCATACAAAGGTAATGATCCTGCATAAATGGTAAACTATGACGCCACTTCTCAATGTGTGTGTTATAACAAGAGCACTGGGCAACTTTCAGAGTTACCTTTCACTGATCTCCATGGCACATGGCTGATTTATCAGGTACATCAGGAATCATGTCGTACAAATTCAATTTGTTCATAAATTATTGTGCCCAACTCACTGGGCACTGCACATTAAAACAAAATTGTAGGGTGCTCATGAGGTATGATATTAGTTAAGATGAACACTTATTACATATAACAATTCAAAAGACTGATGTTTAAATGTAATGATCAACATGGAAACACATTACGGACAATCATGGATAAAAATTATCAGTGAAAAATGTTTCAACTTACTTATCAGGTGTTTGCATTTTGTTTATAGCAAGTTACCTGTCACTTCAAACAAGTGAGAAAAATCTTTTTGAAAGTAAAATTGTTCTCTATACTTTATATACCTGAGAAGAGTATTCATGCCAAATCACATGGTTTGGAAAGGTCCTTTGATAATGAACTTTATACATTTAACATTGCTGTCTCTTTAGAAAAAGATGAGGGCAGGAGGGGGTAGGCAAGCTCTTCTTATTTCCCCAAATAGGGAATAACAGTATTGGATATTTAAATCTGCATCTGAAATTTTCTTTTTGATGAAATCTTTACTGAAATACAAAAGCAAACATTTTAAGAGAAAAATAAGCCATTTTAACAAGTTAAGATAACCCTTTGCTTATAATAGGAGTATAATCAGAACACTGCTGATTATTTTTGTAAATTAAATTAAAATGATTTACTAACAAAAGATTTTTAAAAGCATAATAACTTTATTATAGCAAGGTGAAATATATCTGGCAAAACACCACAAGGCAGACTCATCACTATTTTTAGTGAATTCAACTTGATAAATACATTCACTGAACTATACACAAAGCTTAGTGCTATAGTACAACTATTCATTAGGGCTGCTGTTCAATTTTGTTTTAAAACAAACCTGTAAAATTTTTAATCAAAATTAACTTCATATTAATCAAAATTTTATGCATTTCCTTCATGTCTTATATTTTTCTATAAAGCAGAAATAACTCAGTGATTACTTTCTAATACAAAAGTTTTAGTAACCACTTGCTTAGGCATATTAAATTATTCCTGTTAGTTTGCTGAGGTTTTGCTTAGCAAAAACAATTGAATGAACAGTGAAAAACTAATCAATCAACGGCTCAAAGTATTTTTTTTATTTTCAGCTACATCACAATGCAAACCTTCTAGCACTTTGATTGGTTCTGTCAATAATGTTCTCTTTATAATAATATTGGATGAAAAATAAGACATTATTGGTTTCCTGACTATTAGATTCAGCCAAGTGCTTAAGGAGACTGCTACCTTGTTCATGAGTGAGGACAAGTTTATATTTCTGCAGTCTCTGCTAGAACTCCAAGTACGTGGAGTTGACTCCAATTAGAACCAATAGAGTCTAGCTGCAGACGTCCAGAGCACCACCCAATTACACCATGGTTAAGACCAAATTTATGGGAAGGTAATCTGACTCAAATAATGAAGACTGTCTATGTAAGACTGGGAACGGGAGAGTGACAGGTCAGCAGTCATGTGAACATTGTATCAGTCAATAAGGGTGAAGCTGAGGTAAAGCTCTTGACCTACTGGTTGATGTACGTCCCTGTTCTTACCTAGGGTCATGGGTATTGTCCAAAAAAACTAGATCATGAATACAAGCAGCAGAAATGAGCTTCCTTCTCAGGGTGTCTGGACTCAGCTTTAAAGATAAGGTGAGGAGTGCAGACACTCGGGAGGAGCTCAAAATAGAGCCACTGCTCCTCTGCATCGAAAGCACTCGGTTCAGGTGGTTCAGGCATCTAATTAGGGAAAGTGTTTTGTGCATGTCCAATCCAGGAGGAGAACTTGTGATAGACCCAGGGCATGCTCCAAAGATTATATCTCTCGGCTGGATATCTTTACTTAGACTGCTGTCTTCTCATCACGTACTCAGATAAGCAGCAGAAAAAGGATGAATGAATGGTCGGTTCAAGGGATGCTCATTTTCTTTATTAACTCCTTTTGTTTTTTGTCACTCAAAAGAACGAGAGCTTAACACATAAATCGGACATCGCACAATGGTTTTTATCCATATCTTTTTACTTTCTTTTATAGGAATAGTATTGTAATCGTCCAAAAATTCGATGTCAAGATTTTAATGAATCTCGACATTTTAGGCCTCCCTGACCTTCTCGTATACAAAGTATAGGGAAAGTATTGGAAATCCTCCATAAATTTTGATGAATCTCAACGTTTTAGACCTCCCTGAGTCAGAAAATACCATTTTTAAAATTATGTCTGTGGTCTGTGTGTCGGTCTGTGTGCGTGTGTGTGTGTGCATGTGTGCGCATGTGTATGTGTATGTAAACACGATAACTTGAGTACACTTTCACTTAGGTCAATCAAATTCTGCATACAAATATTAGGTACAAAATGTAGATTTCTGTCAACTTTTCGGCTATTTCCGCTAACCAGAAGTTGTACTTTACCTTTTATTCATGCAGCTATAGAATCTGATTTATTCAACTTTACTTTTATAATAATTGTTCAATAAATTATTAATGTGATTTGATTTGTTGTTAATAGTTCTTTAATGAACATAATATAAAAATATAACCATTGTCTTGTGGTTTACTCCCAAATATCCATTCCCATATCTGAGTATTTTTGAATTTAGTGTCCTGACCTCCAGTTGGCTACTGATTGGAACAGTTTCTGACAAGAGCCAGAAATCACACCCTCAAAAGGTGATGCTGTCAATCACTAATTTCCCACTCTAATTCCTGGAATGAAGAAATCCCACACACATTTTTTGTAAATTTTGTAGTGACTCATTAGAATGAGTGCTGAAGCAACTTCAGGTCTGCTTTGTCAGCTTTGTCTGCTCTACTACATTGTACTATGTGGATTTATAACTGTAGTTGTCATCCTCCTACCCAGTGATCCTTTCACATTAGCCGGTCTATTGCCCTCCTGACTCAAACTCTTCCTGGCTCAAGGCAAATACTGTGCACCCACACTATCTCTTTTTAATTCTCTGTTGATGTCACTTGAAAGAGTAGGAATTTCTGCCATGAGCAGAGGAGAGGAGAGCATCTGCCTGGGTTACATTCCAGCTCTTCCCACCCTCACCCATGGCATCTTCCAAGTGCCTAGCATCACAATATGCAACAAAGGTAGTTTAAGTGACTTGCTCCAGCTCATAAAATGAGTCATAGTTGGTAAGCAGTCTAAATCCTTGACACTGGTTAAAATTAACTTAAACTTAAGGAAGTAACAAACTCATGTCCACCTGTCTTAGTGATAGCAATAGGTAAACTCAAATAGAAATTGAGTGATCTGATGAAAATAGTGATCACAAGAAGCTTGATTTATCTTAACTGATAACCTGAGACTACCTGGAGGCAAATGACATGATAAGAGTAATCATTATAGTGCAAGCCTTCATAGGCCCAAACTATATGCTTTGAAAGAACACACACAAGGGCTGCATTTGTAAGCCTATTTAATTTAGAATTTTGGGAAAGAGATGACTGGTAGGAAGTTCCATTTTCAAAATTATATAGGTAAGTGAATTGTTTTACTTAGGTACATGTAAAGCTAGGAAAATGGGGCAATACCCACAAATAGATTCATGGGTCCTTATTTATAGGATATAGCAATTATACTGTATGCATAATTTTGCAAATTAAGCACACTTGCATGAAAGTACAGAAAAGTAGAAAATGTTCATACCAAAAGAGAAAACTAATTTTTGGTAAATGAAATTCTTTTAAGTTTTGAACATTTCTGAAGGCCCTATATGCTGTAATCGTTTGGTTTATGTCCTTTGAAACACACACAATTACTTTATTTAGTCGAAGCTTCTCTTAAATCCTGTTTGAACTGACAGCATAGCAAGTGAATCACCAAGAAAATAAATAAGACAAACTAAACAGTTTCTGCTGAAATATATAATTGTTCATTATTTACACAGTATGAGTGTATAACGAATTTTATAAAAACACCCATTGATGAACAAGCCAGTGCCTTTTTATTTAAAACCTAATCCCAGACATAGGAACGTAAACAGTCTAAGCACAGGTTTCCCACATAATAAGAATGCTTGCTAAAAATATAGTTCTCATTAAAAATCCTTATACATAAACTTTAAATATCAAAAGACAAAGGTGCCTTAAAAATAAAAAGTGATGTAATCTAATGTAACATGCAATGAGCATACTAATATAAAACAATATCCAGTACAGAAGGAAAGTATTTACATCGGTTGTTTCAGGAATGTAGTGTAAAATACCAGAGATAAAAATCCATAAGAGTAATTGAAATTGGTGAAAGGCTGTATGCAGATAAAAGAGGGGTAGATCTTCTGATGATAGGAGTTCAGTCAATGTCACTTCCACAAACACACAAGACAGAAGCAAACTGAAACTAGGCGAATGTTTCAGGCATGGATCAAGACAGTACTGCAATACCGGCCTGCTGCCCACAGGATAAAGTTATGGAAAATAATGCTCCTAATAAGAGCACAACATTGTCTTGTGCTGTTCCAAAGTCAAAAATCAGCAGCAAAGTTAGCCCTCCTTCACATTTGAAGGATTTTATTATTTCATCCAAGTGGCTACAAATATGCTAAAATTCTTCAACATATTAACATAATTGTAGGTCCACATTGGGCTAATAAACTCCATTCATTATAAGTGCATTTACAGTTTTCTATCAGATTATCTAATTTTATTCAGGAATAATTTTCTACATGCCTTTTTTGCACCTACCATAAAAGCAGGTTTACTAGATACGATTTTATTTTTGTCCAGGGAGCCAAACAGCAAATATATATCTTTTTGATTTTATTATTGTTTTTTTTGGATTACATGTGAACATTCTGTTATTGGGGAGCATGGTGGTGAAACAGTGCTGCTGGGTGTGAGGAGGAGTGGAGCTTTAGAGGTTTAAGCCTCTGATTTATTGTACCAAGCCCATAATTGTTTTGTCCCCCCCCCCCCTTCTTGATGTTATAAGGGTATATCAACATGCTTGAAACCCCTAGGGAGACCGACTCACATCCCCACCCTTCATTTATATGTAGACATACATAATGGAGGCTAAGAATCCTAATTTAATCACAATATAGAAACACCCCTGCACTGGAAGTTTCATTAGCTGACGTTTTTAGCGTGGCCATTGTCACACACGTGTGCATGGGAGGCAGCTAAAGGGCTTGAGTAAGGGCAATCAGACCGGGATGTGGCAGAGTGCACTGACTCTTTTTCTCCCTTTCCTGCAGACCATTCACAGGAGATTTCACCTGGCCCTCTTGATGTTACCTCCAGGCCCTTACTCAAGCCCCTTAGCTGCCTCCCATGCGCACGTGTGTGACACCATATAAAAGTTGATGTCATACACAACAGTTTGTTTATGACGTTCTAAATCCATCCATCCATCCATCCATCCTCTTCCGCTTATCCGAGATCGGGTCGCGGGGGCAGCAGCTTGAGCAGAGATGCCCAGACTTCCCTCTCCCCGACCACTTCTTCTAGCTCTTCCGGGAGAATCCCAAGGCGTTCCCAGGCCAGCCGAGAGACATAGTCCCTCCAGCGTGTCCTGGCTCTTCCCCGGGGCCTCCTCCCGGTTAGACGTGCCCGGAACACCTCACCAGGGCAGCGTCCAGGAGGCATCCTGATCAGATGCCCGAGCCACCTCATCTGACTCCTCTCGATGCGGAGGAGCAGCGGCTCTACTCTGAGCCCCTCCCGGATGACTGAGCTTCTCACCCTATCTTTAAGGGAAAGCCCAGACACCCTACGGAGGAAACTCATTTCAGCCGCTTGTATTCGCAATCTCGTTCTTTCGGTCACTACCCATAGCTCATGCCCATAGGTGAGGGTAGGAACGTAGATCGACTGGTAAATTGAGAGCTTTGACTTGCGGCTCAGCTCCTTTTTCACCACGACAGACCGATGCAGAGCCCGCATCACTGCGGATGCCACACCAATCCACCTGTCGATCTCCCGCTCTATTCTTCCCTCACTCGTGAACAAGATCCCAAGATACTTGAACTCCTCCACTTGGGGCAGGATCTCGCTCCCAACCCTGAGAGGGCATTCCACCCTTTTTCGGCTGAGGACCATGGTCTCGGATTTGGAGGTGCTGATTCCCATCCCAGCCGCTTCACACTCAGCTGCGAACTGATCCAGAGAGAGCTGAAGATCACGGCCTGATGAAGCAAACAGGACAACATCATCTGCAAAAAGCAGTGACCCAATCCTGAGTCCACCAATCCAGACCCCCTCAACGCCCTGGCTGCGCCTAGAAATTCTGTCCATAAAAGTTATGAACAGAATCGGTGACAAAGGGCAGCCCTGGCGGAGTCCAACTCTCACTGGAAATGAGTTCGACTTACTGTCGGCAATGCGGACCAAGCTCTGACACCGATCGTACAGGGACCGAACAGCCCTTATCAGGAGGTCCGGTACCCCATACTCTCGGAGTACCCCCCACAGGATTCCCTGAGGCACACGGTCGAACGCCTATTCCAAGTCCACAAAACACATGTAGACTGGTTGGGCAAACTCCCATGCACCCTCCAGGACCCTGCTAAGGGTGTAGAGCTGGTCCACTGTTCCACGACCAGGACGAAAACCACACTGTTCCTCCTGAATCCGAGGTTCGACTATCCGACGGACCCTCCTCTCCAGAACCCCCGAATAGACTTTTCCAGGGAGGCTGAGGAGTGTGATCCCTCTGTAGTTGGAACACACCCTCCGGTCCCCCTTCTTAAAGAGGGGGACCACCACCCCGGTCTGCCAATCCAGAGGCACTGTCCCTGATGTCCATGCGATGTTGCAGAGGTGTGTCAACCAAGACAGTCCTACAACATCCAGAGCCTTGAGGAACTCCGGGCATATCTTATCCACCCCCAGGGCCGTGCCACCAAGGAGTTTTTTGACCACCTCGGTGTCCTCGGTCCCAGAGATGGGGGAGCCCACCTCCGAGTCCCCAGGCTCTGCTTCCTCATTGGAAGGCATGTTAGTGGGATTGAGGAGGTCTTCGAAGTACTCCCCCCACCGACCCACAATGTCCCGAGTCGAGGTCAGCAGTGCACCATCCCCACCATACTGTATACAGTGTTGACACTGCACTGCTTCCCCCTCCTGAGACGCCGGATGGTGGACCAGAATTTCCTCGAAGCCGTCTGAAAGTTGTTCTCCATGGCCTCCCCAAACTCCTCCCACGCCTGAGTTTTTGCCTTAGCAACCACCAAAACCGCATTCCGCTTGGCCTACAGATACATATCAGTTGCCTCTAGAGTCACACAGGACAAAAAGGTCCTGTAGGACTCCTTCTTCAGCTTGACAGCATCCCTCACCACCGGTGTCCACCAACGAGTTTGGGGATTGCCGCCACGACAGGCACCGACCACTTTACGGTCACAGCTCCGGTCAGCTGCCTCAACAATAGAGGCATGGAACATGGCCCATTCGGACTCAATGTCCCCCGCCTCCCTCGGGATATGGTCGAAGTTCTGCCGGAGGTGGGAGTTGAAGCTACTTCTGACAGGGGACTCTGTCAGACGTTCCCAGCAGACCCTCACAACACGTCTGGGCCTACCAGGCCTGACCGGCATCCTCCCCCACCATTGAAGCCAACTCACCACCAGGTGGTGATCAGTTGACAGCTCCGCCCCTCTCTTCACCCGAGTGTCCAAGACATGTGGCCGCAGGTCTGACGACACGACCACAAAGTCGATCATCGAACTGAGGCCTAGGGTGTCCTGGTGCCAAGTGCACATATGAACACCCCTATGCTTGAACATGGCGTTCGTTATGGACAATCCATGACAAGCACAGAAGTCCAATAACAAAACACCACTCGGGTTCAGATCGGGGGGGCCATTCCTCCCAATCACGCCCTTCCAGGTCTCACTGTCATTGCCCACGTGAGCATTAAAGTCTCCCAGCAGAACGAGGGAGTCTCCAGAAGGTATGCCCTCTAGCACCCCCTCCAGGGACTCCAAAAAGGGTGGGTACTCCAAACTGCTGTTCGGCACATGCGCACAAACAACAATTAGGACCCGTCCCCCCACCCGAAGGCGGAGGGAGGCTACCCTCTCATCCACCAGGGTAAACCCCAATGAACAAGCTCCAAGTCGGGGGGCAATAAGTATGCCCACACCCGCTCTGCGCCTCTCACTGGGGGCAACTCCAGAGGGTATCCGTCAATAAGGGCACGCACATAAAGGCGACCTTCAAAAGGGCGACCTCAATTGGGCGCGGCGAATAAAAGCGCACATAAATAAAAGCGATCTTCAAAAGGGCGACCTCAATTGAGCGCCGAATAAAGGCGCGCGTAAATAAAGGCGAGCTTCAAAAGGACGACCTCAATTGAGCGCCGAATAACTGCACGCATAAATAAAGGAGTGCTTCAAAAGGGTGACGTCAATTGGGCGCAGCGAATAAAGGCAAACGCAACAAAATTATTACAGAAAATTTATTAGATAAAGGCAATGATTGAACGTATAAAATGGTGAAAGCAAGAATATTAAAACATCCAATTAATTAATGCATGAACTTCTAACGAACTACTTCTAACGAACTATTTCTAAAGCTCTCTATATTTCGTTGTTTTCAAAATTACAGAAAATTAGATTAAGGCAATGACTGAATGTATAAAAAGGTGAAAGCAAGTTACACTTGAAGCTGTAGATTATGTGCAATGCCACGTAGATATTCGAGATGCGGTCTATTAGCATAATCAAGGACAATTAATTTAATTCGCTCCGAAGGTCATCCTTTTGAAGCGCTCCTTTATTTGCGCGCGCATTTATTCGGCGCTCAATTCAGGTCGTCCTTTTGAAGCTCGCCTTTATTTACGCGCGCCTTTATTCGGCGCTCAATTGAGGTCGCCCTTTTGAAGATCGCTTTTATTTATGTGCGCTTTTATTCTCCGCGCCCAATTGAGGTCGCCCTTTTGAAGTTCGCCTTTTTGTGCACGCCCTTATTGAATAGAACCACTCCAGAGTGGTAGAGAGTCCAGCCCCTCTCAAGGAGATTGGTTCCAGAGTCCAAGCTGTGAGTCGAGGTGAGCCCGACTATATCTAACCTGAACCCCTCAAACCTCGCGCTCTAGCTCAGGCTCCTTCCCCTTCAGAGAGGTGACATTCCACGTCCCAAGAGCCAGCTTCTGTAGCTGAGGATCGGACCGCCAAGTTCCCTGCCTTCGGCCACCACCCAACTCACACTGCACTGTTATTTTTGAAGTTCTGGTTAGTGATTCTGGGCTCTGAGTTCTGACTATGATTTAAGTTTTGTTATTTGGTTTTGGTTGTTAGATTTCTGACTTCCCAGTTACAACTTCTTTATCGGCCATGTTTCATCTCCCTTGATCTTTTATCATTAATAGCACTTAATTGCCTAGCACTATTCTTTCAATCAAATTATAGCAAGCACAAATAAAATTTAACAGCAATTAAAAGCCTTGAGGAAAGTGGTAGGCTTTTACCTTCCTCTGTCATTGTTCTTGTTAACATATACACTACCACATGTAAATTACTCACAAGATGACAGACTTTATCCATGAATGTATTCAATAATACTGTATGCGTAAGGTAGCTTAATAAAAAATACCCTATTGGTACTTAAAAATCAGTAAGCTGTGCCTAGCATTCTGCAAGCCTAAGAAATGATTTTTCAGCCTGTGTTAGAATGATCTATAGTATATGCTGATGACATGATTCTATTTTTTAGATAGGAGATAGTATAAGATTTATGATGGTAACTGACCTTGGGCTTTGTGAGATCAGTGATATTGTTGAGAAGACAGCATCAATCTTTTGACAATAAATTATTTTGCAATTAAAATAAGCAGTGCGGCAAAGATGAATGAAGTGACAAATGCATAGATCATCATAACAAAATATAATGACTAAGAAATAAGAATATTGAAAAATAAAAATATATATTTTGAATTACACAAGACAAGATCAGTATTTAAACTGCACATTATGTGCATGTCAAATTGCAAGATTTCCAAGTTGTCCATTTCAATTTTCTTTGAAACTCTAATTTCCTTCCACTATCTAAAATATTATTCTGCTGTATTTGTATCCATGAATCTTGAACAAAAGCACTAGGTAAAACAATAATACTTGTAAGTTATTTAGTGTACTGCACAGACTACAGAACACAAACTACCAATCAGGTTAAATGCCAAAATGAACATTAAAATACAAATACAAAACACATATAGTACTAAAAATAATTTAGCTTATTGAAATCCATCCATCCATCCATCCATTTTCTAACCCGATGAATCCGAACACAGGGTCACGGGGGTCTGCTGGAGCCAATCCCAGCCAACACAGGGCTCAAGGCAGGGAACCAATCCCAGGCAGGACGCCAACCCACCGCAGGACACACACACACACCAAGCACACACTAGGGCCAATTTAGAATCGCCAATCAACCTAACCTGCATGTCTTTGGACTATGGGAGGAAACCGGAGAACCCGGAGGAAACTCACGCAGACACAGGAAGAACATGCAAACTCCACGCAGGGAGGACCTGGGAAGCGAACCCAGTTCTCCTTACTATGAGGCAGCAGCACTACCACTGCGCCACCGTGCCGCTCCTTATTGAAATCCTCCGTTATATTTCTAACCATAGAGGAGTAAGATGTCCAGGTATCTCATTAATTTTATGCTACGATAAGAAATTAATTTAAAAATAAACTGTTAGATTAGGTTGGAGAAACAAATGGCCAACGTTTTGGAGAATCCTGGGATCAGAGTCTTAATGGCACCTTTACTCTTCCATCGTGATATCATGGTATGCACTGTATGTGTAATAAGTCACCCAATCTAAGGCTGAAATAGCAAACAGGGAACCATAATAAGAGGGAAAATACAATTAATGGAAATAGGAGATTTCAGTATAACTAGTGGAACACGCACACCCCAAATCTTCACATAAAAGGCTGTTGAAAGGGTTGTAGATTACCATCATAATGATAAATTTTAAAGAGGTAGGCACCATGTCATGGAAGAGTATCCATATAGGCTGTAATGGATGGCAAAGATAAGGAGTTGTTGATACTTTGTATTTGTTTGTGTGGTAATCAAATAAAAGGGAACATAAAAAGCACTCAGAGATGTTGTAAGTTGAAAGGCAAAATCAAAGCATTTTACTGGAAATAAAGAACAGAACGTGGAAAACACAAAGACGAAGAAATGCAAGAATATGATGAAACATTAAAGGAAAAGCTTGAGGTAATGTGTGTTAATTGGTGTCACACGTTACCTCAAGCTTTTCCTGTAATGTTTTATATACTGTAAAGGTGATTTACAGTTGATTCATTGAAAGTGAAAAACTGGTCAAAACGTTAGCATGAATGCCAAAAATTAGCACTGAATTATTGTACAGTGGATTTAAATAAATGTCTAACAACCAAAAAAAGAAAAGTTATTAATTACTTTTACTCACTATAGAGTGCTGTCTTACACTGATCTGTTTCTATCATATCTTTAAAGAAGCATCTTCATGAGGTACTGAAGTAATCAGAGTCCACTCTGTCCTGTGTTGTAATTCCTCTGGAAGTGATAGTGTCTTTCCATACTGTATGTTTGATTCCAAACATATAGAAGGCAATACGTGTCCAAAAAATTGTCTTTTTTTCCCTCTGAAAAATTGCAAACTCACATTGAGGACCTAGAAGAAGTGTTCTCAAGTAGTGTTTATCTAACAAACATTGATGTGGGGCAGTAAAAACTAATGTTCACAATTGGGTGTGAGTAGGAAGTGATGGACATGTGAGACATGTGAGTGTATTTGTTGGGGTTCAATCTGTTAATGAACCATATTATCAGCACATTTCTCTCTGGTTCTACAGTCAGGCCTACATCTTGCTTGGTATGTCCAGCAGCATAATTTTGTCTTATGATCTGTTGTATGGATGGCAGTGAATCAAGACCTGCGCTTGATTTGCCCACACACAGTGTTACCATTTGTTGGTTTTCATCATGGCAGTGGGTGGAGTGGTGGCTCTGAGGCTGGGGATCTGCACAGGCAATCAGAAGGTTGCCAGTTCGAGTCCCATTAAAGCCACTTGGGCCCTTGAGCAAGGCCCTTAACCAGCAAGCACTATTCTTTCTATCAATTGCTTCATCCTGGGTATGACATTAATCTGAATCCAGCCCTGCAAGCAGGTCCTCCAACTTGCAGGGAAAACTTGGGAGCTGATGGCAGGATTGGCACTCCAGCCACTGTAAAGAACCTCACACTGTTCCAGTGTGGTGCTGAGGTGTCACCTGTTACTCGGGTCCCAATCCGGATGGTTCGTCATATGGTGGGTGCAGCAACACGGTGTAAAATCAGCAAATGCTCCCAACCTCTCTCTCACTCTTCATGGCATTGTTTTGTTTGCACTTTTCTTTTGTAATGAAGCAAATGTACTTATGCAAATTTTGCAATGTGGCAAATGTACTTGACGGTCAGTAGATGTGCATATCCTGTAACTTCAGGCGTGTCAGGTTGGCCATACATATTATGAGTAGGACAACAGCGCACGTGACTATGGGTGTTCTGTGATGTTAGGCACACCGCTGCATCTGTGCCAGCAATGAGAGGCACTTGAAACCCAATTTTGCAAGAACTTATTGGCCACATGTCAGGGCATAAGCTGTTGATTGAGACCAAGGTCAAGATTTAAAAGCCAGGGGTGATTGTGTTTTGTATGACTGACAAAAAAAGTCTTACAATTTTATATATAGATTGATGCAATTAGGTCTATAAGTATTTGGAAAGTGATACAATTTTCACAATTTTGGCTCTGTGCGCCACCACAATGGATTTGAAATGAAACAATCAAGATGTGATGGAAGTGTAGACTAGCAGTTTTAATTTAAGGCATTTAATAAAAACATTGTATGAGCCATTTAGAAAAGACAGCCATTTTTATACATGGTCTCCGCATTTTCAGGGGCTCAAAAGTATTTAGACAAATTAACATAATCATGAATATAAAGATCATTTTTAATACTTGGTTGAAAATCGTTTGCAGTTATTGACTGCCTGAATTCTGGAACTCATGGCCTTCTCCATGTGCTGGGTTTACACCCTACTGATGCTTTGCCAGGCCTTTAACTGCAGCTTCTTTTAAGTGCTACTTGTTTGTTGGACTTTCTGCATTAACTTTTCTCTTCAGCAAGTGACATGCATGTCCAATTGTGTTGAGGTCAGCTGATTGACTTGGTCATTGGAGAATACTCCACTTCTTTGTCTTGAAAAGCACTTGGTATGCTGTCACAGTATGTTTTAGCTAATTGTCTATCTGTACTGTGAAGCATTGTCCTATCAGCTTTGCAGCATTTGTCTGAATCTGAGAAGACAGCATAACCCTGTACACTTCAGAAATCATCCTGCAAATTTGTCAGCAGTCATTTCATCAATAAACATCAGTGACTACTTCCATTGGCAGTCACACATGCCCATGCCATGTAGGTAGTGTGGTGTAGTGATTAAGGCTTTGAACTTCAAACTCTGAGGTTGTGGGTTCAGTTCCCAGTTCTGAAAATTTGTGACCAGGAGAAAGTCGCTTGACCTGTCTGTCCTCCAATTGGAAAACCAAAAGACATGTAACCAATTGTATCAGCCAATTATGTAAATGTAAAACTGCCTCCACCATGTTTCACAGATAATGTGGTAGGCTACAGATCATGAGCCATGTATAAAAATGGCTGTCATTCCTAAATGGCGCATACAATATTTCTGTTAAACCCTTTGAATTTTTGCTTTATACTTTAATCATGTAATTATTTCTTCATTACATATCCATTGAGATGGTGTATACAGCCAAATGATTAAAATTGTGTCAGCAGTACAAATATTTATGGACATAACTGTATATTAGGCATAAAACATGTAAAACATATCATGACATGGTGCTGTAGTGGTTAGTCCTGCTGCATTACATAGAGAGAAATTTCTCTGTTGCAATCCTGGGTAACAAACTGTCTGTGCGGAATTTGCAGGCTTTCTCTGAGTCTGTAAAAGTTCTCTTTAGCTTCCCCATCATTCCAAAGACATGTAGGTAAGGTTTATCAGTAAGTCTAAACTGATATAGTGAAAGTGTAAATGTGTGAGTGTAGTCTGTAACAGACAACTACCTCTACCAAGGAATTATATATAGAATAATCTGCTTTAGGGCGGCACGGTGGCGCAGTGGGTAGCGCTGCTGCCTCGCAGTTGGGAGACCTGGGGACCTGGGTTCGATTCAGATTTTAAAATGGAGCAGTAAAATAATAAGGTCTCCACAGTCAATCTGTTTAATAAGCAAGTAATACAGAAAGCAGAGTGCATTCTGTCAGACAGGACTCACCCACTACATTCTCAGTTACAGTTGTTGCCATCAGGTCACAGGTTTAAGGTTCCAAGGATACAAAGCAACCGGTTCAAATACTCTTTCATTTCAACTGTTCCTAATCTTAAAAATAAGTTAAATTTTAATAAACATCCAAAGATTTAAATTATAGGATGAACATTTAGAATTTCCATCATTCATTGGTGAAGTCTAATTGCTGGCTTCATTTTTATGTCCAATATGTTTGATCTAAAGTCTCACTCTTAAGCATTATGCAAATTTTTGTATTTTATTTACTGGTACAGTTTATGTTTGATGACTGTGTTCTTTCGTGATGTGTATGGCATCTCCTTAAAATCTGCTGACAAACCTCATGGGAGAATAAAATTGAATTGAATTGAATTGCTTTTTCCACGGGTCCTCCCTGCGTGGAGTTTGCATGTTCTCCCCGTGTCTGCGTGGGTTTCCTCCGGGCGCTCCGGTTTCCTCCCACAGTCCAAAGACATGCAGGTTAGGTGGATTGGCGACTCTAACTTGGCCCTAGTGTGTGCTTGGTGTGTGGGTGTGTTTGTGTGTGTCCTGCGGTGGGTTGGCACCCTGCCCTGGATTGGTTCCTGCCTTGTGCCCTGTGTTGGCTGGGATTGGCTCCAGCAGACCCCCGTGACCCTGTGTTTGGATTCAGCGGGTTGGGAGATGGATGGATAATCTGCTTTAGAAAATGAAAAATGAAATAATGCATGCTTAACCTCTTTTTGAAAGGGGTGAGAGTGATTTATACTAAATCTCATCATCTTGAAATCTCTCCACATCGGGACACACTGATCAAAATGCTTTATTATATATTGAAAAAAGCCATAATGCAGGGATCAGAACAGGAGGAGCACAGTAAAATAACAGAAGCAAAAAACAGGTCTTAATTACATGTATTTTTTGCCATCCTCCTTACGTACATCCCAAATCACTTCAGAACACTCTCCCTTCTCAACTGACCTTTTCACTCATTTAGTGCTGCGTGTGGCTGATCCTCTCACTGTGAGTAAGCTGTTCTCAGGATGATTTTCTTTCTCTCTTATTCTTACTCTTACTCTTAGTGTTTCTAAAGTAAATCCCCTCCCCACCAGCATTTTCCCCAGCATCTACTGTCATTTAGTAATGGCCTACAGATATACAGTGGCACTCCCAGTGTGTGTTTCTCTCTCTCATTTAGAAGTTTTCAATAAGACTGTACATTGTTCTGTGCCAACACAGTGATAAATCTTTGCCAGCCTGACACCCTTTCACAGTACACATTTGATAGCAATAATACATTAGACCACCAAAAATAAGCAGTTTGTTTAATTGACTGGATTTCTTTAGCAATGTTAATGTATTGTACGCTGTACAAATTTTAAGGGGTCTAGATTAATTTTGACACTTTTGCTGATGGTGCTTAGCTGTATTTATCAATTAAATTGAATAATACATCTTCTATGACATAATTAATTGACTGCTTTAGCGAGATGAATCAGTAAATTAGTGAAAATTATTTATCATTAATTTAGATAATTTGGTGGAACAAAACATGGTATAAATTATTGTCTAGGATTCAATAAACACAGGGGGAGGGAATCAATATATTCCTGAAATATTTTTGGAAAACATTTTTGGAATTTAATTCATTAGTAAAAACATTTCTTTTTGTTTTACCTGCTCATCATGGCTCTTCGCTTACCACTGCTTATCTGGGTCTTTACCCATATTGTGGCACACACTGTCTGCTCACTCACTGTGACCCTCCCATGGCTGCCTTCCTTACACAGAGTTCTTGATACTATTGACCATAGCATAGTGAATGAATCTGAGAAGAAGTATAGGAGGACTGTCACTTTTTCAAGGTGGTTTTATTTGTGCTTGTGAAATTGTATGCAATGTATGCCTGAACCCAAAGACAGTACCCTCATTTCTATATGGAATTAGCTATGGTGATCCTCAAGGTTGGGTGTTGGCTGAATATGGCCCCCATTACACCTGTAATTAGCCTGTGTTTTGGGTGATCTTTTTTTGATCAGATAGCATTTGTCCATATTAAAAACCAGGTGCAACTAAACTTGTGATTGGATCACACAGGCCATATTTGGAGATAGTTTAGAAATAGATTGCAACCACATAGCAGCCACATTTAACAGATATGTAAATGCATATGTGTTTTATATCCACGTTCAGAAAATACATAAGTGGGAGATTATTTGAATTTTGGCATGGAAGGTGATCTTGAATCTTCATTGTGGACTCTGGTGATGCACATTAATGCCAGATGTAATTTCTTCTTCTTCTTCTTCCGGCTACTCCCGTTAGGGGTTGTCACAGCAGATCATCCTTCTTCTTCTTCTTCGGCCAGCAGTAGCCCAATTTCCACCAGCACCCTGTTGGCTAACAGTACTGGTGGCGGTCGTTGTTAACCCAGGGCTCTACCGATCAGGTATGGCAATTTGTATTGTTGTCCGCATATTGATTTGGCAAAATTTTACACCGGATGCCCTTCCTGACATAACCCTCCCCATTTATCCGAGCTTGGGACTGGCACGAAGAAACACACTGGTTTATGCATCCCCTGTGGCTGGGTTAATGCCAGATGTAATGTATTCAAGCTAAATTATATCTCAGTACAATTCTGATCATTCTCACCAATCCTGTTCAACATGTATATTGAGAGAATAATTATAAAAGTACTGACAAACAATGAGTCGGGGTGAAAGTTGGAGGAGGATGGATTACATCTGTAAGATTTGCAGACGATAAAGCAGTAACATTAAGCAATGAAGGACAACAGAAACTAACTGAATAACTAGATTACATATGCAAGATGTGAAGTGTATATCAAAGGAAAAAAGAGCAAAACAAGTAATAATAAAAATTGAAGAACACATCTTGGAAGAAGTGAATAGCTTTACATGTAAATATATGGGAAGTATGTGATTAAGAGAAGGTTGAAATGGAAAAGAAATAAAAATATGTATAGCAATGCAAAAAGCAGCCTTCAATGCAAAATGAAAAATTGATAAGAAATAGAATGGATAGAACACTGATGAAAAGAATCCTTGAAACAGTAATCTGGAGCATTGTATGGAGCAGAGAAATGGACAATGAGGAAAGGGGATATAAATAGAATGTGTAAGAAAACAAAGGGAACAAGATAAATGTTTGGGGGGATCAGCCCTGTATATTGTCTGGATTGCTTGTAAGGCAAAATTGCTATGGTTAGCAAGAGAGTAATCGTTTTGGACTGAGTCATATATCAGATTGAAGAACCGGAAAATTGTCGGGTTTATATGGTCGAGAGGGAGGAAGAGGCGGGTCATCAATGGGAAGTGACGTCATCCAATGGGTGGTCTAATGCTGAAATAGGAAGTGTTGTTCTTAATTGTTCCTGCAAAGAATGAGAGAAGGTATTAGTGCACATAACACTGGGGAACAATTTTGAACAAATTTTTTGCTGACTTCAATTTTTAAGCTTATTTACACTAAAATAGGTATGCTGATTCTAAAAGTTAGTTTTCTTCTATTACATAAGTTTTTTTCTCTACTGCTTATATTAGTACGATTACTGTAGCGTGGATTTGTATAGGCTATTCATTTACACACAAGACAGTGTGGTCAGAGGTTGTGCGCTGCTCTACATAGTGAATAAGCAAAATCCATTTTTCTACTTACACATATATTTCCTTTCTTTCAGATCATGTCTGGCTCTGCTGTTTCTCGTCGTAAGTGCCTAATCAACCGTGATTCATTTTGTTATATCTGTGGCAGTTTCACCATTCCCAGTCAAAGGGTGAACATCAGCACATTTGTAGAGCAAACCTATTTGACATATTTCAAAGTTAAACTTGGTGATCAAGATAAGTCTTGGGCTCCTCATAAGGTGTGCAAACAGTGTGTTGAGGGTTTACGGATGTGGACAAAGGGAACACGTGATAAGATGCCATTTGGTATACCTATGGTTTGGCGAGAGCCAGAAGATTATTTCAGTGACTGTTACTTTTGTATAGTGAAAACTTCAGGATATAAGAAGAAAAATAAATGTTACATAGAGTATCCTAGTCTACCATCGGCTATACGCCCAGTGGCTCATTCAGATGAAATCCCAGTGCCAGTTTTCGTTACACTACCCTCTCTTGAAAAATATGATTATGGTGATGAACTAGGTGACAACAATGATGAAGAGTTTGAAATTGAAGAGGACTCTGTTCCTAAGGGATTTGATCAGCATGAGTTGAATGATTTGGCGTGTGATTTGGGACTATCGAAGAAAGCTTCAGAACTCCTAGCATCAAGACTGCGTGAGAAAACTTACTTGAAAAAGGAACAAAGGTATTGTACTTTGAACCAAAGAAATTGCATTTCTGCAGTACTTTAGAATTGGCAGTGGTTTTGTGTATTACCATAACATACCTGGTTTAATGGAGGAATTGGGAATTCCAATCTATAACTCAACTGAATGGCGACTATTCATCGATAGCTCAAAGCGGAGCTCAAAGTGTGTCCTCCTTCACAATGGTAATATATTTGGGTCAGTCCCAAATGGCCATTCAGTTTCTCTTTGTGAAGAATATGCAGACATAAAGAGAGTCATTGAGTTGTTGCAATATCACCAACACAATCGGGTCATCTGTGTTGACCTTATAATGGTATGCTTCCTTCTTGGTCAGCAACGCGGATACACCAAGTATCCCTGTTATCTGTGCATGTGGGACAGCAGAGCTCATGAGAGGCATTGGGTGGAAAGGAATTGGCCACCAAGATCTGCCCTAAAACCAGGTGATCCAAACATTCCACATGAGCCACTTGTTGATAGAAAGAATATTATATTCCCGCCTCTACACATGAAACTGGGTCTGATGAAGCAGTTTGTTAAAGCTTTGCCAACTGAAGGAGACTGTTTCAAGTACCTCATTTTGGCATTTCCTAGCCTATCATTTGAAAAAATAAAGGCCGGTGTGTTTGATGGTCCACAGATTCAGCAGCTCATCAAAGATAAACATTTAATCAGGACAATGTCAGAAGTCAAAAAGAATGCTTGGTTATCATTCAAAGCCATTGTCAAGGACTTTCTTGGAAACACACGAGCAAATAATTACACAGAAATTGTTATGAGCATCAAGGAGCATTTTCTGCATAGCCATCTTGCTAACTTCCCGGAAAACCTTGGTGCAGTCAGTGATGAGCAAGGTGAACAATTCCACCAAGATTTGAAGGTCATGGAAGGATGGTATCAGGGTAGATGGGATGTACATATGATGGCTGACTATTGTTGGAGCATCTGGCGGGATTGTCCTAACACTGAACACTCCGGAAAACTATAAGCATAAATTTTTACCTTAACCGCTTGCCCGATTAATTTTCAAATGTTTTACTGTAAAAAAAATGTCATAGATTAACAATAAATCCTTTGTATGAACAAAAGAAATTTACAGTCCCATGTGGCGCTTCGACAATAAGTAGACCCTGCTGCTGTCTCCGATGTATGTGTGTGTGATAAATGGTAGCATTTGAAATGTAGCTATGGAGAAGGAGGGATACTATCAGATTTGTGCATTAATAAATTAACTAATGAAAAAGCACCAGAAAGGATTAATGAAGAAAGGGGCATTCTTGAAACAGTGAGATGAAGGTAAGAAAACAGGGTGGGACATATACTAAGAGGAGATGGATAGTTGAAAATAGTGTTGGAGCACTAAAGGGTTTTATTACCTAAAGCAGGTGAACATTCAAAACCGTGCCCCAGAAATACATAGGGGCTTAAGAATAACAAAAAGCTAAGCCTTCTGGCCGTTCTATTTAACCTCTAGCCTCTTCTCCTTACCTAGCAACTCACCTACATTGAGATCCAAGTGTAGGAGGTAGAGGCTTCAGTTATTGAGCCCCAAAATTTGCAATGATCTCCCTAACAGTTTCAGGGATGTCCCATTGGTCTCAATATTCATTCATTCATTGTCAAATCCGCTTGTTCCTTAACAGAGATACAGAGGTCTGCTGGACAGGAACAAACTCTGGACAGGGTGCCAGTACATTGCAGGGTGAACACGCACACACCCCAGCCACACACCAGGACCGGTTTAGCATTGTCAGTTCACCTAACCTGCATGTCTATGGACTGAGGGAGGAAACTAGAGCACCCAGAGGAAGCCCATGCAGACAGGGGAGAACATACAAACCCCACAGAGGGAGAACCCACGATGTAAACCTTGGTCTCTTTACTTTGAGGCAGCAGCACTACCACTTTGCCACCATGCTTCCCTGGTCTCAATATTAGTATTTTTTTACATTGGCAATCCTGTCTTTACACACTGAGTTATAGTTCTAACTATTGTTTTAATCAACTGTAGCTATTTTTTTTCTCTTCATCATGTCACTGTCATTTTTATCAAATATTCCCCCTTCATCTTGGGTACATTTTGCTGCACATTTTCTTATGTGTGTATTTGTAAGCTCAGGCTGCACTATCCAGTACTTTATTATTTGCTGACTACAGCCCTGAGGGAATATAACATGTTTCCATCTAGGACACACTTCTTCATTCTTCTGTGATGGTGTCTCTGCCCACCTGAAGCACCTACCGCATTCACAAAGAATACTGGTGTGTGGTGGTGTCCATGTTATTACCCTGGTATGGCATCTTTTGTTGGCATGGCAAGTGTGTATGCATTGCTAGGGCTTTGTATGACGTCCCATTCTTGTGACACCTTAAAGTGCCTATAATCTCAGCCCTGACCAGCCTCCTAACCCAGTATTCATATATATGTAGATTTCCCTAAATAATAATTGTGCTTAACATTGTGTGCTTTTGTTGCATAGCAATTTGATATTTCAGTTTAACTAAACTCTTTGTAATAGTATACAGTAAAGAGTAACTGGTGGTATACAGTAAGTGCTGTATAAGAACAAACTGAAGTGGATGAAGTTCTCTTAAAGGCAGAACTGTAATCAACAAAAGGCATATATATTTACAAAGTGGATTCACCTGTCCTCCTTTTCAAGGTGAGACCAGTTTAAAGTAGATTGGACATGGAGAGGCTGGAATATTGCAGCTGACTTGAGCACTTTTTACATTTAGATAGACTTAACTTAAGATAACAATGTCTCACATTCTTCTTTCTTTTTGTTATTTGCTTTGAATTAATCTTTTCATAAATCATGTGTAAAATATGGATCAAGACAGTGTGTTTAATGCAGCCAGCAGTGATGAATTAGAGTTGGATTTAGTTGCAGAGAAAGTGTACTTGCCTAGATTAGTTTTCTAAATGAAGCGTGACAGCACTCCTTCAAAAGAAGTGCTTACTTGGACATGAGTGGGTCACTTTTCAAGGTTACCAGATGTCACTTTTGGTGTTCAGCTGTGGAATGGAACCTACAAAGATACAAAACTATTTGGGTTCCTTGCTATCTGACATACTCTAAACCACTGGATAAAGTTGGTTATGTGAGTAGCTGAACTCACTATATTCCGGCTGGAACTGATGAAGCTTTAAAAGAAATGGTTAACTGCTTAGGTATTTGGGGGACAGGCTTGATTTGGACTAAGAACACTGAGAGTATTACACACTTCACTGGTGTGCAAACATTGTTATTTTGATTTAATATTTAGCTTTCAAGTACAACTTTCTCTAAGCTCTGGATATGTCCATTTATTTATTTATTTTTTGAAGTTGATGTCCATGTGCTTATTGATATTTATGCTTTACCTGGTGCCCTTCTTGGTCATATTTAGACTAAAATGCTGCATGATCAGAACACCTGCAAGTTATAGCTGCTTGGCAACTTTAATGCCCTGGTAGTAAGAAAGATCTGTGCATTTAGATAACCTTCCAAACTGTAGCTGATGGCCATTCATTGCGTCCTTTGAATTCCTTACTTCTTTACTGGGTTTACACTCTCTTGTTTTTTAACTCCCATTTTTCACTGTACCTTATTTTTCTTAACCAGCATTTCTGAGTTTTATTTGCATCTGCCAATGACAGTTATTAAATTTTGAATTCTACCGACATTTTGACCTTGCGCTCACATTTATGATATTGATTGGCTTAGATTCAAAACCGTAGGATCAACCATAAAATATGTTGTCATCTGCTTTATTAGCTGCTGAGTGTTTTTGGCTCACAAATAATTCTGCTTTCAAAAGCCACTGTGATATTTGTAAGGGAAGGTTGCAGGCAATGCAGGGATGTCTATGCATCCAGAGACCAAGTCTATATTTAAGGACTTATATCTCTCTTATGTATATGAACATTTTTATTACTGTTTAATCATTATTATTGTCTAATTTTAATGTTTCCTCTTTGATTGTATCTAATTCTTTGAGATCTTTGTATGAAAATATAGAAATAAATGTTCTTGTTACCTATTATATGACAAAATGACTAAGCCTACTTGAAGCTGTTTATAGTTGCAGAATTCCGAGCAGCAATTCACATCTACTATTGCATCTCCTCACACCTCCTTTAAAGTTTTAAGTGTCTATATGGATTATCCATCCATTATCCAACCCGCTATACCCTAACTACAGGGTCACGGGGGTCTGCTGGAGTCAATCCCAGCCAACGCAGGGTGCAAGACAGGAAATTAACAGAAGTAATAACATGCTCATTAGAGCTTAGTGCTGCAGTCCCTGAATTCAATGTTTCCCTTAATTTCTCAACTTAATTTAGTCCATAGGAAAATTTTCTCAAGATAGTTTACTTTCTTTGTTCTTTTTTATTTAAACAATAAAACACAAAATGTCTGAATTTGTTTAAGATGCCGTAATTCTGACGACTCATAAACAATACTGTATAACAATTTACTTCATGAGGTAGAAGTACATAACAAACAAGAATAGTTATGTCAGATATTTGAAATATTAAAATGTGTCCTTCACTTTAAACATTTAAACTTTAGTCTCAATTGTGATAGAAATTTGTCATTTTTCACCCTCTGATAGATGACTAT
Source organism: Erpetoichthys calabaricus (assembly GCF_900747795.2). NCBI lineage: Eukaryota > Metazoa > Chordata > Cladistia > Polypteriformes > Polypteridae > Erpetoichthys > Erpetoichthys calabaricus. The sequence goes on along the minus strand of NC_041402.2, from coordinate 130,347,881 downwards.
AGATAGTGAGATTCCTAGTAATGGATCAAAAGCCAAAAATAACATAATGCTCTAAACCACTAACCTTGAAATAGTTTAAATTGTTACCCCACATGCCCTGATCAGTTGTCTCCCTTGGTCGTTCTATCACACTGACCTCCTAGCCGGGTATTGTTCCTTGAGCCAACCCTGCTGGAACTCCAGTGTACCCAGTTCCAAACTGGCATCTTTTTCCAACTTCCTGGCTAAGGCATAGAATACCCTGTCTTTCTTCTTGTGCTTCCAACAGTCTGGCCTCCCGTCCAGGCAAAGAACCTTGCCTTATCATGGCCGGGACTTCCCCACATGAGTGTCGTACTTTACAAGTTTCATATATGCCATCCTTCCCCCTTTCTCCCTTTAACTAGAATATTTAGCTCTGTCTTATTTTGTATTTTCTCTGAAATTTTGCATTTTAAAAGAAGCCTTGACTCAACACTCATATAATTTCCAACATTTCATGCACATGCTTTTCCATGTACTGTACATTGAATATTTCAATATGTATGGCTAAATATTTGTATAAATTACAGTATGTAAATAGAGCCAAAGGATTACATTTACATCTGCATATGCTATTAAAGATTAATTGATTTTTTGCAGTATACTGTGTTATCTTTTAATTTGCTATTTTTGTTTTGCCATTACTTCTGCCCTGCAATGCATATTTGTTCATCTTTTTAGTTACGAGCAATCACTCCAGTCAATTTACTTACTCTACGCAACCATTAAGACAGACCCTAGAGTAATAAAAACCTCCAGAGAACCATGTCAACTAGGTGGACTACTTATGAAAGGTCATATAGCTATATCTGGATCACAATAAATAGGAGAAGAATTACAAAAGTATTGCTGATAAGCCAGTATAGACAAAGCTTTTGGAAAGCTGATACTTTACTTATGTTTTGTAAAGACTTATCCACACAGTCCCACAGTTATTGTGGTAAAAGAAGTAAGCCCACTGTAAGGTTTAAAGTTTCATTAAAAGCACCTAAGCCTTATCTGAAGGTACTTTTATTAAAATGTTTTTTGTAATGATGCAATGACATTAATCCTACAAGAGTATTTTAACATGATAAAAATAAGTTTGTGTTCCTGCCAAGCTAAAGTTGTTCTTTCTTTGACACTTTGCTTTGAAATAAAATATTGGATCATAAAAATGGTCTACCTTAATAATGCACCATTATTATAATTATATATTTGGCAGATTCTTGTGACTTAAAAGATCAGGATACTTTTCAATTGTATTTGCAGTTTTTTTCAGTTGAAGCAAAGAAAAATGAAGTGACTTGTTCATGACAACATAGAGAGTCGGAGGCCAGGACTCTGGTTCATGTTTCACTGACCTTGCTACTACATCATACTACCTTCTAGCTTATAACTATGAATCACTTACATATGATATGATTTATGAAACCTATGAATGGGACTAAATATTAAATTTTAATGATTTATCTTTATCCTTTATACTGTGGCTCCTGTTATGCAATGATAACCTATTATTGTACATCAGGACAAAATATTTTTACAACCTTTGTAACTAAATATTGTAAAACAACCTTTCTTATTGATGCTATTTTAACCGCACAGAAATAATGGTAGTGTATAATTCTGATTAACTCTTGAATATAAATTTCATGTTAATAAGAAAAGTTAATGTTCTGAATCGCTGCATGAATCATCTTTTTTCTGATTGCATTATTTGGCAAAATTATACCATTAAGACTGTGCGGGATATTGTAAAAAGATGAAAGATAGTTATTAGTAAACTTAACACATTCAGCATGGAATTCCTATTTGGAATACATTCTAAGTGTATTATAGCTATACTGTAATCCAAACTCCTTGACTATATTTTTGTTTTCAGAAAATCATACCTTTTACAAAAATCGGTCCTTAGCACTGTATTCCATAGCCACCTCAACCAAAAAATCAAATCATAAACTCATAAACTGTTATTGTACAAGCAGAGTAGGATTCCTTTCTATGTTATATTAACAGTTTCATGAAACATCATTGAATTTATTCAACTGAAATACTATAAAATAAGTACACAATAGATTTCTTTTTACAGCAGCTAATCACAAAGTCAGTTATTTTAAATATCATCTCTTACTTTCGTCACAGTCGTATCTCTCCCAGCTGCAGGGGTGCAAATCTGGAATAAGCCCAGGACTGGAGTCTAGTCCATCACAAGGTATTCTTGAACACAGTTCTTCACTGGCTCACAATTGGGCAAATGTTGTTCTTCTTCTTCTCTTCTTCATCATCTTCTCCCACTTCTGTGTGGGGCCGATATACTTGATCAACCTTCTCCAAACAGCTCGGTTCTGCACCTTCTCACCAGTCAAGTCCTTAACATAAAAGTCTTGAGAATGTGCCAGGTAACCAGGGTTCCCCATTCAGCACATGAAATGGAAGACAACACAGAGTAGGCTAGCCAACCTGTTCTTAACATGCTTTCCTGCCACAACCTTCTGTTGAGCTTTGATCTAAAGAGATCAATTGGTGATTTTCAGTTAAAGGAGGGTAAGTTGATGTGTTTTGAAGCAATTCACTGGCATACATTTGATACAGTTATGAATTGTGCATTGAGCAGTGCTAGTTTTGGGTTGTGGATGTTTCTTTATCATTTCAGACTGGCTCTGCAGTAATCTACGTCAAGGCCAGACCTCTTTTAAAAGTTTTTTGATCCACCAGGACCATTTTGAATTCTAGGGTTAAGAATCAGTGATACAACTAATTACGACCTTTGTAGACTTCAGCACCCATTCAGATCATTTAACCCCAAACAGATTATTTTTGAGCATATGTGACATTATTAATTGGCATCTCCAAAATGACCCAGTATTAGTGAGTATACATTCATGAGGTATTCTGCTCTGTAATATACTGGCAACCTAGCCAGTGCTAGTATCTTCAGATAGTGTGCCTCTGTGATCCCATGTTCAGAAAATGAGGTTCAGAAAATTATTACATTAATATCTCAGACCTGGTATATTTCATGTTTTTGAATATAAAATGACCTATTTGGGTAGCTAATTTATTTAAGTATGATTATAAAATTAAAAAAAATTCAAAACAGGCACCCGAATTCAAAGTACAGTACTGTTACATATTATAGTATGTTTAATCATTTTCACTTGGTGCAAAGCTACTGTTACTTTTTACTGATTCACAGGACAGCGAGAACTGCATAATCCATGGTATAAATTATCTAATAATGTTTTCTTTTTTGTATTATTGTTTCCAAGAAATTTTATTTTTAAAAATTGAACTTTAATAATAAGTGGGCATTGTCTGAATACAAACAGAAACAAAACAAAGCAATAATACAGGGTAAGTTTTTGAAATTATTTTGACCCACAGTTATAATAAACCAGTACTGCATAATTCATAGAATGATATTTGAAGGAAAACAAATAGGTGGCCTTGTCAACATAAAAATCTTGCAGCAATAATCTAAGATACATTGAGAAGGAAATTCATACAAGTCATGGTCATACTGAAATGATTTGTAAACTTTGCCTTAAGAAAATGTCTCTGGACTGTAGGGGGAAAAACAGCCTTTGAGAAGAATCACAGCAGCCCTGAGACAATGTACAAACACAAAGCAGAAAAGACTTGCAGACTGAAAATGATAATAGGGCTCAAGTGCTGAATCGCTGCACAGCAAACTCACCACTAGGCCCACACCTCCATATTCCCCATTCTATAAATGTTTTTATAGTAAATCTTTGGAAACTGTATATTGTTCCAGCATGAATGTAAATACATTAAACAGTAAGAGTAGTTTTTGCCTTGAGAGAAATGTTTAGTTTTTGGCATTTATTAGTCTTTGGTGAACTGTAGATTAGTGGCTGTGCATAGTATACTTAAAATTACTTTAATGTCCAGGGGCACAACTGAGTCTGTTTATGAATTAACATCTTCTTAGAGGTTGTGACCACCATGTGGCATGCCAGCTCCCCAACACCCGACACAGGCATAGACCAGGCATAAATCCAGCAACACACATTTATTTGGAGTGTGGGAAATGCTTCCTTTTGTTTCCCCACCACTGCACCTTGTACATCACAGAATTAGGCACAATAAACACACTTTTCTTTATCTTGTCTCCTTCTTTCTTCTTCTACCTCCACTCATCCTCTGGTTTCTCGAGTGAAGTGAGGTGTCTCCTTTTATGCCACACCTGGGAGTACTCCACATGTCTCGTTTGGAAGAGTCTGGAATCACTCCAAGGTGTGGTGAAAGCCTAAAGTAGGGCTCTGCAGCTCCGTCTGGCATCTGCCACAGAACCCACCAGGGCTGTGCCAGACTCCAACTCCCATGGAGCCCTGTGGGGATCTGAGGTGCCACTGCAACCCAGGGGGACTGCATCTAGTGCTCCAGTGGAGGTAGTGCCCTGTGTACATCTGCTCTCCTGGTTCTTCCACTATGACAACCTACTGGCAGGGCAAGGGCACTAGCCGTCATATAAGCAGCTTAATGTTAAAAATATTGCAGACTTTCTCATAGATTTAAAATTGATAATTCATGATGGTTATGTTCTCATGATGAGGCACTATGTAAATGTCTTTGTTCCCCAAAGCCTAAAGTAGGGCTCTGCAGCTCCATCTGGCATCTGCCACAGAACCCACCAGGGCTGTGCCAGACTCCAACTCCCATGGAGCCCTGTGGGGATCTGAGGTGCCACTGCAACCCAGGGGGACTGCATCTAGTGCTCCAGTGGAGGTGTGCCCTGTGTACATCTGCTCTCCTGGTTCTTCCACTATGATGACCTACTGGCAGGACAAGGGCACTAGCCATCATATAAGCAGCTTAATGTTAAAAATATTGCAGATTTTCTCAGAGATTTATAATTGATAAGTCATGATGGTTATGTTCTCATGATGAGGCACTATGTAAATGTCTTTGTTCCCCAATTAATGCCAGGAAAGACAAGTTATACAAAATCTATTGTGTTTATTAGATAAAATAAGCACTAGGCACGAATATATGCAGACAGAAATATAAAATAATAGAACAAAAGAAAAATCCTACTGCATCCCTGGCCTTCCTTAATGTTTCTTTACCTACTATGAAATGGGTGGGCTTGGTCACCATCACAATCCTGCTAATCTCTCTAACACATGTCCTTCCACCAGCTGAGTGTGTGTCCTTCTCCTCTTGATTCCACATTAAGTGAGTCTGTAGGCTGAACGTGGCTTTAAATTTTTTCACAGCATTACTTTCATCTAAATCCAGCAGTTACATTTGGAGTCTGGACAACCATACTATTCCAACATGGATAACAGACTAGAGTTCTCTTTAGAAGACACTGGTATCCCTGCACCCCTGAGCCATCAGCAATCTCCAGTAATCTCCAGGGTAATCTTCCAGTTTCCCCACCACCTCAATGAGCAACTTAGTTTCTGCCTGTTATGACTGGAGCACAAGACAAAAAGGGAAAGGCTGAGTCATGTGAAATCTAAACAATTTATCTAAATAACTTTATTGAGGAATTAAACAGAAAGGCTAGTAATTAATTAATTGGCTCTAAAAAGGATTAATCAAGCAAAGAAGGAATGATAATTCAAATCTCTTTAACACAAAGAACCCTAAAGACTTTCTTAACAATAGTTATAATAATCAAACACAAAGGTTGGACACTTTTAGTTATGCCGCAATTAAAGCAATAACAGTTCTGATAAAGAATAGGCCACTCCAAATGGATAAAACACCAAAACAAAAAGGCTCAAACAAAAGAAAATTCCCAGTAGCAAAACTACAATTAAATAACCTTAACCTTTAACTTAATTTCTTACAAAAAGAAAGCAAACTTCATAGAAGGAGAGCCAAAGACAAAAAGTCTGGCACCTAATTCTCTAGCTGTTAGACTGGGGCTTGAAAAATCTTAAATAGAGGGCCAGGTGACTATCTTGTTAGCAGCTCACCTGCATAAATAGGAAGTTGTACCAGCATAGGCTCAACATGAAAAGAACACAAGAAGCAAAGTAAAAAAAGGACAGTCAAGAAAAAAGGAAGATTTCTTGAAAAAGATTAACAAAAATGAATTTAAATAATGAAAAAAATATTATATACATTATTAGCAGTTACTGGGTTTCCTGTCCTCTTGTGTCCTGGGAGAGCATCACATGCTGGTGTGGGGGCCACATAACATACACATCTTGTCTCCTAAGAGTATCCTGACATGGCAATTGTCACACACAGGTGCTTAGTGGGCAGTCAAAGGGCCCAAATGAGCGTGAAAGAATAAAAGGCAGAGAAATTATCCTACCTCAAATCCATGCAATCCTACCACTTCCAGCTCTCTTCTGATCACTCCACTTCCAGGTCCTCTTCCAATGACGTTACTTCCAGTCCTAGTTTGATGATTTCACTTCCGGTCCCATATTGATGACTCCACTTCCAGCTTCTCTGGATGACATCAATACTGTCTCAATACCAATGTCATTTCCTCACAAATCATTTCAATTCAATTCAATTAAATTCTTTATTGTCGTGTTTATACGTACAAGTAACATGTACAATGAAATGCTTATTTGCATGTGCCCCCGGAGACAGTGAACATAGACAAAAAAAAAAACACACACACATGCAATAAATAAATGAATATAAATAAGTAAATACATAAAACCAGAATCCTAGGAATAAATAGAGACAGTGGCAGAATTTAATGTGCAGGTAGTAGTGAGGGTCACTCCGAGGAACCTACAGCTGCTGACCTGCTCCACAGCCTCTTCTCCGATGTTTGCGGAAATCCACAATCATCTCCTTAGTTTTGCTAACATTGAGGGTGAGGTTGTTGTCTTGACACCATTCTGCTAGGAGTCTGACCTCCTCCCTGTGGGCCGTCTCATCGTCCTCGCTGAACAGACCTATTACAGTGGTATTGTCAGCAAACTTGAGGATGGTGTTAGAGCTGTACTTAGCTACACATTCATGGGTGTAGAGAGAGTAAAGCAGGGGGCTCAGCACACTGCCCTGCGGGGTGCCAGTGTTGATGGTGATGATGGAGGAGGTTTTTCCTCCAATACACACTTGCTGAGGTCTGCCGGTGAGGAAGTCCAGTACCTAGTTGCACAGTGAAGAGCTAGGCCCCAGATCCAGGAGTTTAGCGATGAGCTGTGATGGAATGACAGTGTTAAATGCAGAGCTGTAGTCCACAAACAGCAGCCTGGTATAACCTTTCTTGTTCTCCAGATGAGACAGGGTGGTGTGAAGTGTTATGGAGATGGCATCCTCAGTCGTCCTGTTGCAACGGTAGGCAAACTGGAGGGGGTCCAGACTGTCAGGCATGATGTCCTTGATGTGTTCTAGCACCAGCCTCTCAAAGCACTTCATGGCTATGGGAGTAAGTGCTTCCTGGGCGGTAATCATTAGCGCAGTCTACTTTATTTTTCTTTGGGACAGGGATGTTGGCTGTGTGCTTCAAGCACGTGGGGACAGATGAAACTCTCAGAGACGTGTTAAAAATATCCGTACAGACAGCAGCTAGCTGGTCGCAACATGTTTTTAAAATGCGACCTGAGACTCGGTTAGGGGCAGGTGCTTTGCGGATGCTGAGTTGGGAAAAAGTTTTCCTCACATCATCCTCAGAGAGCCTCAGGCTCCTGCCATTTATACATAAAATATCCATGAAGAATGTTCTTGATGTAAAATGTCTCTTTTTACTATTTTTGTCCAGAGTATCATTCTTTTAACACTTCTCAGACCACAGAGATTACAGGGGGAATTCCCCCAACACTTGATCTGTTTTGTTCCTGTGTAATAATTTATTTTCTGGAGGCTTGACAGGCCCTGTCTCTGCCCTGTTCTATCCTTTCCTACCTGTAACCTTCTCATCAACCAGGCCACCCATTTAATGGTCTTTCTGAAATCTTAGAAACAAGTTTTGTTTCTGTTTTTCCCATTTCTGCTTGGTTTTTCAGGCCTGTAACCTGGCTGATTCAGAGTATATTAAGTGCTCCCTCTCCACATTCATCATTTTCTGCTCTCAGTGCCAGTCATGAAAGTCCGCCTGCATTTTCGTTGCACACTGTTCAATGTATTCAATCAGATAGCTGTGTTGACATAAAAACAATGGCTCATGTTGCAACAAGGCAGCTGTTATGGCAGGGATTCCTTTTTATAGGATAAAAATTGAGATTAGATTCTGGAGGTCTGTGACAAAGGTAAATTCCCTACCGCACATCCTTTGACACACCACACACCAGATGCAATGCCTTCCTATCAATTCTGGCATAGTTGTATTGAGTGTGATACAAATGCTATGGACTCCTTACTGCCCTTTTCTATAACATAAGACATCACTGCTCTAGCATCACAAGCCAGCTTCAATAGAATGGATGAAAGCATGTGAGAATTGTGTCAGATGTAACCAATTTCTTTGCCCCTTTAAAGCAATGCTTACATTCCCTGGTTCATTTCTACTGTTTACCATCATTTGGTAGCTCATTGAGAGAATGTAGTATCATTGTCAGGTTTGGCAAAAACCTGATATAAAAGGTCACAAACCCCAAAAAGATCTTAACTACAAAACATTTTGTAGTTTTGTAGTTGTGGGGCCTTCAAAATAGCCTTACTCTTGCCCTGACATTTGTCCCTCTTCATTCTTAGTCTATACTCATCCATTTTTTTCAGGATTTTTTTGAGATTTTCTGAATGTTCTTCATCTGTATCCCCAATGAAGATAAAGTCATCCAGGTAGCACTGGGCTCCTGGACACTTTATAAGACCTAATTCATGACAACTAACCAGGGAAGAAGACAACTCCATACACTTAATAATAAAGTCCTTTAATTATATAAACAGTCAGAAAAAACTTTAGAGCCCTTTTTCATTTTCATCTGGAGGTAGGCATGAGCTAAATCTAACTTTGAAAAACATTGCCCATCTGCCAGACTAGCAAAAATATGCTCAATTTTCAGCAGAGGACACTGTTCAGGCTACAGCACAGGATTAATGGAGTGCTTCAAACCCCACAAAATCTGACTATGCCATTTTACTTCACTATATTTACCCATGAACTTGAGTCTTTAGAAAGTATGTCCTTCACCTGCAGCAAAACCTACTGTTTAGCAACCAAGGGTTGGATGGCATGTGGTACTGGACTATCTATCTATCTATCTATCTATCTATCTATCTATCTATCTATCTATCTATCTATCTATCTATCTATCTATCTATCTATCTATCTATCTATCTATCTATCTATCTATCTATCTATCTATCTATCTATCTATCTATCTATCTATCTATTGTACAATATTGGTCACCATTGGGTTCTATTATATCATAAAGTTTTTTTCTTTCCATTCTGCATTAAAACATGAGCTTAACCTTTTTTCTTGCCCTTCACAACAAACTACATGGGGTAAGTAATATATAAAAATCATAATTTTTAAGCGGAGTATTCCTTTAAAAAAGATAGTCTATTCCTTATTATTTAGACCAAAGACAATCAATTTGTGTGCTGTAACTACTGCCTGTTAAATATGACACTTCTGATATGTCATTTGAAACATGTACTGGGACATTTTTCCATGAGGAAATGCCTTAATATGCAAAATGTGATGTACAGATGCAGTATGATGACATCAGATTCATGACAAACAAAAGAATGGAAATGGTTAATAACATAATATTTAGTTAAATTAAACATGGAATAAATTGCAAAACTGAACTAAAATACATTTAACATTTCACAGAGAAATTTGTTAATAGTGATTAATCTATTAAAAGTTTTGTTGACTATTGTTATAGAAGATAAGGGTTGGCTGGCATCCTGGCTGGAATGGATAGTTCTCTACCTGGCTGGGACACCTTGATAATGGGCTGGTGGAGGCAGACCGCCTCCCAGAGCCATGTGCTGCCCAATTCTGACAGTTGGGAGCAGCTTTCTGCTGGGTCTCCCATATGCATACCAGCAGGGCTTCATGGGAATTGCAGTTCCAATGAGTAGCTCTGCTGGGTCTTGTGGAAACCGCTAGAAAGAGCTGGTGGGGAGGAGGTTTCGACCCTTTAGGAAGGTTCTGCCTGACCCAGAACTGCTTTCTGGATGGAATATGGCAGTACCAGAAGTACTCCCTGGTCTGCTATAAAGGAAGACACTCCTCCTCACTCAGTAAGTCAGAGTCAGGTGGAGGAGGACAAAAGTCACTGAGGAGAATTGGAATAGAGGGAAAAGACGTAGGAGAACACTTTTGCTTCTAATTGTGCTTGTGCAACCTTTGAAGAGGCCAGTGAAATGTACTTATTCACAATGAATCCCTTGTTTGAACCCAGGACATGTGTAGCTGTGGCTGTGTTTGGGGTGCTACAATGCTTCCTGCTTGTCAAACTATGAGAATAAAAATGACATCCATGGATTCAAAATAGAGAAATACATGCATTTGTGATTAAATAAAAATGTAGATATCAGATTTAAAAATTCTTTTAGACTCACATGTTTAAAATAATATATATTGAATATTGCAAAAGAGCCATTATGTAAGAAAAATCAAAAAACACCCTTTTGTTGGCTTGGAAAAATTGTTCATAGAATTTATGTTAGCTGTGAGCAAGTTCCATATTTCTGCACTCACTTCAAATAAATTCAGAAATACAAGAAGAAACAAATGGGAAAATAGATCCCAACATGACGCAAAACAAGGCATGTGGCTACTAGAAAAAATGATTAAATGTTGGTGGTATGCAGAAAAGCAAAATGATTTACTAAAAAATGTTGACTCTTTTGCTTTTAAATCCTGTGGCTATTGCAGATCATCAGAACTTTGCTAAAAACCTGAAGGACTTAAATCGTTCAGACAAAGCAGCACAGAAAGAAAGACCAGGAAGAGATATTCTGAACTATTATGGGAATAATTTATGGTGAGTGAGATTGTTTGGGGAAAAAGTGTCTTCATAGAGAACAAAAGGACACATCTATAAAATGGCTCCCATAAAAGCATTCTAAATACATAAAATTCTTCACTTTTGATTCTTCACCTTGGAAGCATTTTAATAAGAATTATCAGAATGTTTATGCAAACATGTTTTTGCCAAAACTTTATGTGTTAAAATGAGAGTCCATGTTAAATGGCATGGCTAACACAGCCGGGAGGACACCTGTATTGATACCGGAGAGGGAAGGAGGAAGAAGGGGCATCAGGCAAAAAAAAGCAATAGGGAAATGCAACCATCCAATTCTTAAAGAGTGTAATGGTATGAAGAGTAGTTGAAACCGTGGAGCAGACTGAATGACCCTGTCATACAAATTTATTTGATTTGTATTTCATACATGACACCAAAAACCAAAATTTAGAACCCAAGTGTTTCTGCAATGGCTGAATTCCTTGAACTGACCTATTTTAATTATATGTTGAATATATCACAGAGGAATGCTGGACTGAAAGGAATAAAGGAAAGAATAAAACTGACAGAACTACCAACCAGCTATCAGAAGTTGCCGGTCTGGTCAGATTCCAGGTGTGGCCATTATCTGTGTGGAGTTTGCATGTTTTTTCCGTGTCCATGTGGGTCTTCCTATAGGCATCTTGATTTTCCACACACATTCCAAGGATTTGTGTATTAGGTGACAAGCCTTTAGTGAGTTTGGTGTGTGTGTGTGTGTGTGTGTGTGTCAGTGGGTTCTGGAGTAATCTTACACTATTGGCTGGATTAAAGTAGTTTTAAGACTTTATGTTGTGTTCTGCTATTTTACAGTAACCAAAACTCCACAAGTCACAAAAAGAGAGTTTTATTAGCAATGCAGTTTTGCAGAAAACGTTTATGCAAATTACATTATTTGACTAGCAAACACTAAGACAAATGATAAATCATCATATTCATTTAATGGATGATAATTTGGAATAAAGAGAATACAAATGATATTTCTTGCTGCTGCAGCCTGAACTATGAGGGCCATTATTAAACTTGGCAGTATCACTGATACATGTAACTCTTCCGAGTTTTGTATTGATGGCTCTGTTCATTTTCAAATTATTGTGCAAAAGTAATTCTCATTAGCATACCTACCTACACAGAAATACAAATGGACTTCTTTAAAGAACTCTGTGCTCCATGATTCCTATTATTGAACTTGTCCACTAGATTGATGTACACAACTTGAACAATTTATTTTTGACAGCTCTTCTTATTAAAACGTCATGGTTATAACTATACTTAATGACATTCATCCAAAATATAAAATTATGACTGGAACTCTTGTGGGAATAGCATTCATCTACAGTTGCATTACTGAATAGATCTTTTTTTTGTTGCTTTTTAAATGACACAATAATCTTTCCATTAAGATAAAAGCAACACTATTTAAATTGTAACATGAATATTTAAGAGTGGATGTTGGGAATGACAGACATTAGCAGTACTGGTTACATATGACAGTAAATGTTTCTTAAAAAAAAATAAAACCTTCAAATTCACTAGAGAGGAAATGTAATATTGTATTAGAAAAACCAAAAGGAACCCACTGTATTCTTATTTTGATTTGCAATTTGTAGGGTTTGTTTAATCTGTTGCTCTCTTCTGTCTATAGTATGTGTACTTAATAAAAAATAAATAGTAAAGTGCATGGGTTGTCTTTGTAGAAATTTCAGAGGCAATGCATTTTTTCTGTCATAAAGATTTAAACTTTCAGCCTTTCAAATATGTGAAGGATACAGAATACAGTTTTTACTTTTGAGTACCACTTTCAAATGTATTCATTTGTGAGGAAAACACAGCTTATTATATGATTGGTAAACATTTAATTGTTTAGTTTTGTGGTTAACTAGGTGCCTTCTGTGAATAATTTTAGTAAATGGCTATCACACACTTGCTTATTGGAGACAACTACAGGGCTCATCTACTGGTAACTGCATACCAAACCAGAGTGTGGCACTGTCACTTAATGCCTTTTCTCTTACTCCCTCTGGAGAATGGATTAGTTCATATTCTACTTCTGACGTCACTTTCTGAACCTGTTATGCTACTGAATATCATCTCTCCTGTCATCTTGAATTTGGTTGTATCGAGGTCCTCGTCTGAAGAAGACTTCTCCACGATTATTGTGTTTATTTTCAAATATCTAACATCTTTTAGTTATACGAGGTTCACCTAGGTGTCCCAAACCCTTTATGGTTTGTTATCTCATGGATTTACATTGCCTACATTTGAGTAGACATAGAAGTCGTACCTCAGTGTGCGAGGAAATGGATTAATGGGCCAATGAGTCAAAGACCAGGACATGTGTGTGAAACTACACCAAGCCCTGTGGAGTCATGCTAAAGGCAGAACTCATTGCTGTGGAGGAAATGTTTCATGTATGAGATACTAGGGAGAAGACTACCATCCAAAGCTCTCACAGTAGCAAAGAAATGGTTTGTTGTGTTATATGCAGGTGACTTCCTGGCACTCCTTTCTTAGGTTCAAACTGAAAGGTTGTCAGTTTCACTAAAGTAGAGGGTGCTCTGCTTATGTTTGCTTTTTATTTTCTCCTATGGAGATTAAATCAGATCATGGACTACCAAAAAGTGCATCAGGAATGGGTACTGACACTTCTTGCCTTCCTGTTTACGGTTTGTTACAGGGTTATGCTCAGGAAGTCGGTTTAGGGTTGGAATCCTCTGTTCTTTGGTTTTTTGAATACTGTTAAACAAGACAATGTAATGTCTAAACTGTGGCCTTCTTTGAAAGACCTGGGGCCTTATGTATAATGCAGTGCGTAGAATTCACACTAAAACATGACATACGGACAAATGCGGAAATGTGCATACACACAAAGAAATCCAGATGCATAAATCTGTGCGTATATCATCTTCCACGTTCTTCTGCTACATAAATCCCAGTCAACATGAAATGTAACGCACGGGCATGCCACTCCACCCCACCCAGACTCCTCGCAGAATTATGCCTCTTTGAATATGCAATTCAATATAAATAGCCCCTTATGTTTTGCGTTCTGTGAAAAGACAATGGCAAAAGCATGGGAGAAAAAGAAGAATATCAGTAGAGAAGTAGAGGCAAGGAAAAACATACTATTTTGTTTAAGCAGTGATATAAACAACAAACGAAAGTTGATCGAGTAACAGAGTGGTGGAGGACCTCAAAAGTTCAAGTTCAGAAAGTCGCAAGGTGCCCAAAATAAATAAGAAGTGGTCAGATATCAAAGTCGCCTTGAAAAGGTGATTCATAGACCGCCGTCTGAGTGTCATATGGAAGCATATTTGGGTACACAGAAAAGAAAAACAAAATAGGGACACAGTTGAAAAAAATGTCAACTTTAATCTTGAAATTTCCACTTTAATCATGTAGTTTATTTTGTCATTAAAGCGGAACTTCATAAACTTAATCTTAAAATCTTTTAAATTTACTAGTTTCTCAGATCCCATCGTAACTAAAGTAGCATGTTAAATGCTTTATATTCTGTGTGTTGTAAAAAGATCATACTCAACGAACTTAAAAAGGTTTGGGGCAGCCACCCGTGTAGTATCTCTGGCTGTAATGGATTTTGTTTTAAAGACAGAAGTGTCTTTGATGGAGTCCAGACATGAACTAATTGAGTTTGGGGAAGATGGCGGTTTTAAATGGAAACACCGGAAGTGACACTGGAGAACCATAACTGACCTTCTGACATCATCCTTGGCACCAGAACCTGGAAGTGATGTAGTCCTAGGTGCCAGAACCGGAAGTGACCGTCTTCAATGATGAGTCAGACAGGTGTTCCCGCGGGTGGTCTGTACAGATAACAGGAGAAGGTTTAGTGCACCCTGCCACCCCCTGGCCTGGCATGGAATTACCTTTCGCTTGGTCCATACAATGTCCTCCTACTTACAAGTGCGTGACATAGCCCCAAACCCCCACCCCCCATCCCAGACCCATCGGTTCGGGCGTACCTGTCTGAGAAGTTGTGGCACCAGGAAAGGACATCGCATTGGCTTGCAGTACACCACGGCGATAAACGACCGAATACTTGTATGGCTGTAGAACTAAAAACCACCTTGTGACACGTGGGTTTGAATCTCTGTGCAAGGCCATCCACTGTAAAGATGCATGGTATGTTACAAGAGTGAACTCATGTCTCAAGAGGTAGTACCTTAGCTGAGTAATTGCCCATTTAATAGCCAAAGCTTCCCGCTAAACTGCTTAATACCTAGCTTCCCGATCCAGCAGTTTCTGACTCAGGTACATAATGGGGTACTCAACTCCATTGACACTTTGGCTCAGCATTGCAGTGATATTTTCATAACGAAAATGAGAACTAGAACTAAAAATATTGTTTTTCATTTTACAAGAACGAGAACTGAAATTAAGGCAAACAGAGAAACTAAAACTAAATAAAAATAAAAATTAGTGATTTCTGAACGAACTAAAACGACAACGAAAATTGAGTAAAAATGAAAAAAACAGCAATAGCATTTTCGTTCAGTCCAGTTCAGTCATGTAGAGAGGTTGTTTGTAGGTCGCCCTGAGCGTTCACTTACATTGCGCTGTTTACTATGCTTGTTCCTTGAGCCTACTATAGTCATGTGGTACATCTTCCATAAAGGACTGTTATTTGTTTGTTGAGCACATTTAGCTCATCAGGTTGAAGTAGTAATAGCTTGTGGTTGACGATAGTGAGTTTTGCACAGATGTTTGTGGGTAGAAAGCGAGAAAGTAACGTGTGCAAATACTTTAATTACAGTGCAGATGATAATAAAAGCAAATGTAGCGTGCGAGAAGAAGAAGAGTCTCGGAGGTTCAGTGCAGGGCCGGCAGGATCAGTGCTTAGTGGAAGTCCAGCACTTCTCTGGCACCATGACTGCACTTCATACAGGGACATGCGGTCTCCCCTGTCATCATGAAAAGTAAAAAAAATAATAATGATAACATAAAATAAATGTGTCCACTGGTCTGTGCTATAAATTTGTTTTTTCTATGATTCCAATCATTTTGATAATTTTTATAGTCAAAATCTCTGAATTTGTACATTTCCTGTTTAAATATTAAAATGTTTAAATATTCCTATTTAAATATAAGATGAGCTGTCACCTCAGACTGCACTGTCCCTCACACACTGGGTTGATGCATGCAATTGGAGCGTGCTTGTTGCTGTCTCTCTGTATGTTGCCAATAAAATGTTTGCACACGCATTTATTTACACCCTGACTTTCCACAGTCTGCCTAATTTCTTTAATAAATGTGTGTGACATATCTAGTCTTGCTGATCGGACTTATAAAACTGCAGTGAAAAGGTACAAGGTTGTAAACCCAACATGTGCTTGTTGCTGCTGTCCTACGCAGAGGCTCAAGGTGCCAAAAAGTTAGCGATATCAGAAAGTCAAGTGCACTGCAGCGGTCCATTTACTTTTATTTTTTGTTCCGACTGACTGCCAAAAATGGAAGATTAAGAGTTTTTAAACTAAAGTAAAATAAGCAGAACTTTAACAAGAAAGTGATGAAGATTTTCATGGAGAAGGATAGGGGCATAGACTTCATTTACAAATAAAGGTAAGACCATAAATGGTTTTCAATTTTATAAAAAAGGGATTAGACTAAGAAAAAAAATCCAATATTTAAAAACAAAATTTTGACCTTAAATAAAATAACCTTTTGTTGAGCAGTCTGTATTAAAATTGATTAAAGCATCAGAATTAAAAGCTTTTAAAAACAACTAAATATTTCAATTAAGGTCAAAATTGAAATCCGTTTTTTTGTACACCACTCTATACTTTCATTTGTATTGAATAAGTATTAATTGTGAAATTGCAACAGCAAATTTAGAACACATGGAGGGTGAGGAGCAAATGCGCTCTCTCTTGCCACTATAAATGTAACGTTCCTTCTTAGCCAATATGTACCTTACCTATGTGTCTGTAAAGAATGCTGCATGCTGCCAGTTGAATAGTGAATAAGCTACCCTTTTGGGTTCATATGTTTGTAAATCTGACTCTGAAGGAGTCAGTGCCTCACAAGCCATGAACCTCACCGCACGTCACTGCTTCAGTACTGGCAGCAGAAATCGTCAGCATTCAGTCTGCTGGCACCAGTGGCCAAGGACCTCGTCTGTGCACCTGCATTACAGGCGCTCGTCAAGCAAATATTTTCACTGTGCGGCTATCTGTGCAATCGCCATCGTTGCAACATGAAGAAATCTCTCGAAATGAGTGCTTGTTTAAAGCTTAACAGCAATGTGCTTGCACAAACTGGTTTATTAGGTTGAAACATTCGATCTTGCTGACTATACTCATTAGACCACTTGATCTGTTTGATCATTGATAGTCAAGCTGTGTTTAACAGCATTAAGACCTGTGAGTGTATTTTGTTGACTGAAACATAATTTGCATTGAAGTATGTGTAGGCCAGCAGTTGTGATCTTACAACAGAGAAAAACTAAAATTGTACGAATACAGTATTATGTAAAAAAGCCAGAACTAAATAAAATAAAAACTAAAATTTTAAACACAGAACTAAATAAAAATAAAAATTGTTAACTCCACTGAACACTAGAACAAAATAAAAATAAAAATGCATTTTATAAAATAAAATAAAAACTAAAACTACAATTAATATCAGAACTGAAATATTAGTGCAGCATTGCTCCAAAACCTGTGTCTGAAGCGTCTGTCTGGAGGATAAAAGGCATGGAAAAGTCAGCTGCTTTCAGTACAGGAGCTGACGTAAGGGCCATTTTCAGGTCACTGAATGCAGCTTCTGTTATATCATCCCACACCACGTGATTAGGTGTTGTGAGGTTTGTCAAGGGCGTCGCTTACTCAGAAAAACGGGGTACAAACTGGTGCTAGTAACCCGCTAAACCAAGAAAGGCCTGAACCTGCCTTTTGTTTATCAGACAGGGCCAATTTAAAATGGCATCTATTTTAGAACACTGTGGTCTCACTATACTCCGGCCCACTAGATAGCCTAAATATTTGGCCTCGACTAACCCAAAGTAACATTTCTTCAGATTAATACAAAGACCAGCTTTTGCCAGTGACTGCAATACAGCACCAACCTGCTGTATGTGTTCTGCCCAGGTGGTGGAATAGATGGCAACATCATCCAAGTAGGCAGCACTATACGAATTATGAGGACAGAGCACTTTGTCCACCAGACGTTGGAAGGTCGCAGGTGCCCCATGTAATCCAAATGGGAGAACACGATACTGCCAGTGACCACTAGGGGTGCTAAATGCTGTCTTTTCCTTAGCGGAGTCTGTTAAGGGAACCTGCAAGTACCCTTTAGTCATATCTAGACTAGTCAAGAATTTGTCGTGTCCTAGCCACTCAAGGAGGACATCCACTCACGGCAATGGATAAGCATTGAATTGGGAGACTTGGTTAAGCCGGCGAAAGTCATTGCAGAACCTTCAACTTCTGTCCGGCAACTGACCAAGATGATATGACTGGACCAGGGACTATAACTTTCCTCAATCAAACCTAGGTCCAGCATTCATCTGATCTCCAGCTCCACTTCAGCCTTTTTTGGCTCGGGAATTCTGTATTGCCGGTCTCGGACTATAAACCCAGGTTTCATCACAATGTCATGCACAACCAGGGTAGTCCATCTTGGATTTTCACTGACTACCTCCGGGATGGACAGGATAACATCTTCGAGCTCCTGTCATTGTTGGCGAATCAAATTATCTCCAAAGTTAAGGTTTAATTTATGAGCGAAGAGAGAGTGGGGCTGTCCGGAGGAGGGCTCTGAATCCCTGTCCTTCCACGGTTTCAGCAAATTGACATCATAAATCCACTCGCTGGGATGACAACTTGGTTGTTTTACCGAATAATCAACCAACCCCTTCCACTCCTTAACTTCAAAAAAGATGAGGGGGAGGAGCTGATCCCAGTTCATGGGGAATGGAGGATGTTTCATCATTGCCACCACCAGCTTTTTAAAAATGCCATCGTGCAGAAATAACAGTGGGCAGATCTATAATATTGGACATCCCCATGAATACAGGTTAGATGGGTCTAATCTTTTATCCACTGTTGCGGTATCACTAAATGGCAAGCAACAATAGAAATGTTACTGCCTGAGACAAATAAAGATGTAACTTTGTGTCCATTAACCAACGCTTATCCCGTATGGGCAAAGACCAGAGGAGTAGCGATCACACACTGCACCTCCCCCGGTATCACTCCACAGACCACTTTGTCACTTTGTGGAGCCTTTCACCACACATCAGGTTCTACCAGAGCATGCCTCGCTTTGTAGCAACGAGACTCAATGTTAGGGAAGCAAGCACATCCGGGTTCACACAAGTCCCGTTCTGGTTCTCCCAAGCAGGTTTCCGCTCTGAGATTTTCGATTACTCCCACTAGGGAGATTATATTGCCATATCCCCAGGCTCGCTGGGCAATTTTATGGGGCATAGCACAGATCAAAAAGGCACAGGCAACCTACTCTACAATTTGGTGGTTATTACTTTGGTGTGGTTTTAACCACTTGACCACCTTTGCCCAAAACTTTACAGCCTGTCCTCTGAGTGCCTTAGCTGGGTTATAGGACCAGGCCATTACATTTCTCGCCTGCCAACCAGGGTACTCCCACCTTTCGCGAAAGGCTTTCCTTTCGTGGGGTACTTAAAAGCAGTCCTCATACTTTCAAGACCATAATAAGTCCCCCATGTGTTCCCAGCCAAACCAGGCTGTATTCTGTGGGTCCCTTTTCTACCCTCCCACGTGCCTCTAAAAGGTTGCTGAGTTGAAGCATACTCTAGTTTTCCCTGGCTTCAACCCAGCTTGGGAGCGGTACTTACCCTACTGACCCCTCTTTGCTTGTAGTTTGGAGTAGTGTGTCGAGTCTCGGTTTTAGTCCAACTTCCCTTCTAATAAGGAGATCATCATCCTGACAACTATGCCACTATAAAAAGATCAGACTCGACACACTTAAAAAGGTTTGGGGCAACCACCTGTGTATTATCCCTGGCTGCAATGGGTTTTGTTTTTAAGACAGAAGTGTCTTTGATGGAGTCCAGACATGAACTGATTGAGTTTGGAGAAGATGGCAGTTTGAAATGGAAAGACCAGAAGTGACATAGGGGAACCAGAGGTGACGTTTTTCTGACGTCATCCTTGGCGCTGTAAGTGATGTTGTCGTAGGAGCCAGAACCAGAAGTGGCGTCATCCTAAGCACCGGAACCGGACGTGACGCCTTCAATGATGAGTCAGACCGGTTTTCCTGAGCCTGTTCTGTAGAGATAACAGGAGAAGGTTTAGTGCACCCCGCCGTCCCCTTGGCCTGGTGTTGAATTACCTTTGTTTGGTCCATACAACGTCCTCCTACTCGCACGTGCGTGACAGAGTTCTTTTATATACTTTATGTGTTTCAATCACTATGTGCTTCTTAAACAGGCTTTCTCTTCCACCAACAGGACACAGAATACATTACATTCATGATATTACAGCTCTCTGAACAATTTAAATATTTAGATATATAGTTGATATAATTTTCATAATGATAAGAATTAAAGCATGTATTAAACATGGGTACACTGTGGCAAAGTATTAGCGATGAGCTGGCGCCCTGTCCAGAGATTGTTACTGCCTCCCGCAAGATGCTTGACTCAGGTTGTGTAATAACTGTAATGCAAGTTTACAGTGAAGTGATTGTACTTATAAGTATGAACAGTTCTATCAGGAGCACTTGATGGACTGATTGGGTGCATTTAGAGCTCTTGGGATGAAACTGTTTCTGAAGCGCGAGGTCCTTACAGGAAAGGCTCTGAAGCGTTTGCTGTACTGTATAGAAGAATTTCAAATAGACTGTGCGCATGGGTGAGGCAGCGTGTGCTAGATGCTGCATCCCGATAATCCTCTTTCCGATCAGCTGCTGTAGAGCTGTGATTCCACACTCAGATACAATGGGTTAAATACTCAGTGGTGCACTGACAGTAACAACACTAAAGCAGCTATAGTATTTGGAATAGTTTGGCCATTCTGTGCTCCATTATATGGTTACGGGTTGATTACAATCAGATGCCTTAAACTAATAAACGATATGCAGTTAAATTCAGTTTATTTGATAAAGCCGCGTCAGGAATGTGAATCTAAAAAATAAAGGGAAACCACACAGGAACAGTAGCACTGCTTTGACGCTGGGTACCGCCAATTTGGAAAACCAAACGGAGAACTTGCATACGCAAGGGATTGAACTGGCATGAAAATGTGTGTGGCTTTATGCCAAGTTTAGTTTTTATACATTGCAATATGAGTGAGGAAACGGGCATACGCAACATTTTTATGTGTATGCACCGTTTATACATGAGGCCCTTGGTGTTGCAGTAAGTTAGATTTGCTTGCTGAAAGACTTACATGATAATCAGAAAGCAAGTGTCAGAACCAAGTCTGGACCCAAAAAAAAGAGACAGTTTCTCAAGAATTTATTCTAAAATCTTAATTAATTTGTTCGCAGAACATACTGTAAGATGAACACTGGTGGAAAATTTGTCAAAAATATTAAAAAAAACTCCTAAAGAAAAAGATGGTCCCAATCATGGATTACACCTTAATAATAAAAAGTCAAAGATAACATAAAAGATAAAGTCACGAAGATAAAGTTGAATATAACAACTGATCTTATTGTTCATATGTGGATGGGTTACCAAAATGCTGAAAATTACTAAGCAGTCCTTCTTTTTTCCAACCCTCGGTCTATATAAAAATTTGTTGAAACTAACTTTATGCTACACTCTTTGAATAATTATTTGGACAATATTGCACTGTAGAAAGTATTGTGTTGTTATCATAATGTTGAGAAAAAGGCAATTAACGAATGAAGACAAATACGCCATTACAACACTTAAAGGTGTAGGACTTTCATTTAGAGAAATTGTTATGAAAGGCGGGCGGCATGGTGGCGCAGTGGGTAGCGCTGCTGCCTCGCAGTTAGGAGACCCGGGTCCTCCCTGTGTGGCGTTTGCATGTTCTCCCCGTGTCTGCGTGGGTTTCCTCCAGGCACTCCGGTTTCCTCCCACAGTCCAAAGACATGCAGGTTAGGTGCATTGGCGATCCTAAATTGTCCCTAGTGTGTGCTTGGCGTGTGGGTGCGTGTGTGTGCGTGTGTGTGTGTGTGCGTGTGTGTGCGTGTGTGTGTGTGTGTGCCCTGTGGTGTGCTGGCGCCCTGCCCGGGGTTTGTTTCCTGCCTTGCATCCTGTGTTGGCTGGGATTGGCTCCAGCAGACCCCCATGACCCTGTAGTTGGGATATAGCGGGTAGGATAATGGATGGGTTATGAAAGTGTGCTTGCCTAGCTGAATCCCACACTCTACTGGCCTGCTTTACCCGACAGAGGTCTAAAGGGGGTTTTCTCTTCAAAATTACTTTAAATGTTCCAAATTTCTCAAGGTGCCTCTCAAGGTGCCTTTAGCTTGAAGAAACCATAAACAAAATAATATTTATAAATGAATGTTTTTTTCCAAAATAGAAAAAGTAACAAGAAATTCCAAAAAGAGAAAGAATGGAAACCAGAGCAAAATTAATCAAAAACCAGAAAAATCCACTGGAAAAACAATACTCAGATTCCTCTGTTCAAACCTAAATAACCACTAGATGTCCTCTTGGGGTACCATTCATAAAAGTAGGCAAGGATCAGTTTTCAAATGAGAGGAGAAAATTATGAGTTGCAGGTTTCAAGTAAGAACATCATTATAAAAATGCAAAAAGAGAAAAATAGGCTTGCCTGGGCCAGGAGCCACTGCCAGTGGACTACTGAAAACTGGAAAAAGGAATTATGGACCAGTGAATCAAGATTTGAACATTTTGGTTCATCACACTGTATTGCGTTAGTGAAAGAATGGATCTGCTGTCAAACATGAAGGGAGTAGCATGATGCATCGAGGGAGCTCAGTGATCTTTTGTTGGATTCAGAGTCTCAAACTTGCACAGTATGACTGGCACCCTGCAGGATTTTGCAGTGCCATGCAGTATCCTCTTGTCCATTCTTAGCTGGTCAGGGGTTCATCCTACAGGAAGATAATGACCAAAATAACCAGACTACCTCTAGACTATGTCAGGATACCTTAGAAGAAGAGAAACAAGACGGTAGGCTTCAAATCGTGGAATAGCCAGCACAATCATCTGTCTTAAATCCCATCAAGCTGGTTTAGGATGAGTTGGACAGAAAGCTTAAACCAATTCAAACTATAAGTGCAACACAGATGTAGGAACTTCTGTAACAGTATTATGAAGAACTTTCCAAACAATATTTAAATTCTAGAAAGAATACCACAAGTATGTTCTGCTGTTATATCTGCAAAATGTGTCTGCTTTGATGCAAAAATTTAGATTCAATTTTGTTAAACAAAATGATCCTATGATTTCTTTCGTTAAATCTCCAATTGTTTATTTGTTCTATGCTTTAATTTCAAAGTATAGAGATGTTCAACTGCACAAAAGAATTCAGAACTCAGTTTTGATTATTGTACTCATGACTACATATTAGCATAGTTGCTTAGTTTAACTTTCTTATTCATAACCAGGTTTTTTGTTTTCATGTTAATAAAAAAATTATTTAGCATTTTTATAATTATAAACAGCCTTCAGGACATTATAGATACTTACATCAAAAACAACAGCTCTTACGCAAACTGCACAACCAAACACAGAGTGGACTTAAATGCTGTAAGGCACCCTGTCTACGAAGTAAGTCAAATTTTACATTTTTGCACCGCCTTCAAAATATTGGTGTTGCATCTAATTTGAGAATTGTATTTTTTATACTTTTGAAATGCTATATTGGTGATTGGACTGTTGTATCTCTGAATCTTTCTCTGCAAAAATGAAAGATAAATAACTTTTACAGAGGAAAAAAACAAAAATTATATGAACACAGAGCCACTGCTTTGTAAAAGTTTGCAAATGGGTATTTATGAGTCCCTGTTTATTTAATAATTAAAGGTTACTCAGAGGTGAACTTATGGATGGGGTTGCCATGAGTCAGAATTATGTGGTGGCCTCAAACAAACTGGGATTGCATCTTTTCTTGAATTTAGGATGTTCAGGTAAGGATGTAAGTTGTGGTAAATGTTCCATGATGGAAAGATGTTTGAACAGAGAGGTAAATAAAGAGGGAAGATGTCCCAGCTGATTGATACAGACACCTACTTTAGATATATTTTACACCAAGAAAGATCTTTTAAGAGCTTTGGGTTAATCCTTGTCACACACTTACTGTACATGCTTATGTGAATGCAGTTAAACTCATATTAGGACATACAGAAATAACATTTAATCCTTGTTTCATGCAGTTGAGCTCAACTTTTTCTTTCTTATTAAAAAGATGTTTTCTAGGACAATGCCTTTGAATTGACCTGTATGAGTAATTGTAGCTGCCTGCGTGTTTTTTCCCTGTAATAAACTTGTGCCCTGTTCAAAGTTAGGCCCTGTCTTGAGCCCAGTTTTACCAGGGTAGACTTTGGTCTCCTGTAACCTCAAATTAAATTTAGTGGGCTAGAAAATAGGTGGATCAGCAACTCACCCTAATTTTTTGTTCAAAAAGTTATAACAACCCAGACAAACTTCCAACTTAAAAATTATTTTAACCTCAAGTTTGGGAAAATAAACATATCTAGGTACAGTGGCGGCTCACGTATAGGCACTGTGGAACTGCACCACCCCCTATTTCCACTTGATATTATCGATAACATTCAATATAATGAGTCCTTTTTTCTTTAATTCTTTCTTTATACTTGTACAATATATAATCCTTAAGCTTAATGTCAGCAGCCATCCCCCAGTTTATGAAAAAGATACAAAAATCTTTGTATGGAACTGTGCACTTCACAGTTCCAGTGGCGTGGTGTTTGGCTGTTGTGCGCATGTGCACATAGGAAGCAGCACGCGAGGCTGCGAGGGAGAGACAGCACTGTCGCTCCCGCAGTGCCGACCCCTGCTTTCAATGGAGAAAAATTTCCTCAGTTGTCATCCAGAGATCAAGGAGAAAATTATTGATATTTTCATGCAAATTAAAACAAGAAGAATGGATTTCATTTTTAAATGAATAGATCAAACTTGAACTGTAACAATTTAGGATATAGTAAGTAAGAAATGTTTGATTTTGTTCTTTTAGGATTTTATCAAGTTTCTGAATAAATTTTCTTTTTATACGTGTTTGTTTCCTTTTACACAATTTTAAAACAAAGGCTAAAAATTTTCTGGAGCAGCACCCCCAATAATTTTAGCTACGAGCCGCCACTGTCTAGGTATATCTAAGAAGACTATATATTATTAAAATTAATTTAGGAACATGCAATTCTGACATTTAAGCGAAGAATAACAAGTCAACATCATCCTATAAAACCATCATGTTCTTTGATACAAATAAATTGCCTTCTAGACTAGAGTCTACTCTACTCAGAACAGTTCATTCATATTGCATAATTTCATATTATTTTGCTTGATTTACCAAAACATTTATTCTGTTAAGTTACAAATGATGAAAAGAGAAAATTTCAAGCCCAACGCTGTATTTTAATTTCAGAGGAGAATATACATTACCGTAATTGCAAGAGAAAATATCAATCTTATTTCAACCAGTATTACATACTATATAAGACAAAATAGGCAAAAAGAAGGCAGAGAATGGTCTCTGAAATTATTCTTATATTCTCTGCCTGCAATATATATCAAGATAATAGTTTTTTAGTATTTTTAGACATGCTGTTTTAAATGAATTCCACTGTATTCATATAAAATCTTGTGCAATAAAATGGAATCAAAATTGGCACATAAGAATACTGTCTGTTCTCAAAATGTTCCTCAAATGCGGTTAGGTGGGCACAACCTTTAGCCACTGGTTCAATATACTGTTTACAGTTGCTTAAAGCACTCTATTTTAGACCTGGAGCAGGGTCTCCAAGAAAACATTTTTATTTCCTTGCGTTTCACAGATTCTTTCAGTTTTTAGGTTTTGGACAATTTAAATTGATTCAAGGAGTATTCTTTGTACAGTATGCACAGAGATTTTAAGGATTTCTCCTTTTTTAACTTTTTCTTCCCATTTGTGCTATATTGCATCATGGCATTGCTTGAAACTTAAAAAATAATTAAGCCCAGTTAAGGGATCCTTAGTTTAGGTTTGCTGTTGTTTGCTTCATTGTATCTCCTGCAGATGATTTTGTTGTCCACGTCTATGTTGCTGCTATTGAATTGAACTCTGCTGCTAGAAGCAGAGATACCAGCTCTCTCCTGACTATCCGTATGGTAGGTCTCATAGTCTCAACTGCAGCATTTATACAGTAGCTCGTTCAAAATGCTTGTTTAAGTCATCATTTTAGTTTATTTTTTGAAAATGATAGATACAGTTTTCAGCAAACCAGAGTCTTTTGCTTATATCTCTTTTTAATTTTACTTTTCACTGCACCACTGGGTTTTGAATGACCTATTTAATTTTTTTCTCTTTAGAAACACATCCACAATCTCCTAAAAGTGACATCTGCCACACCCTGCACTGATCGTGTCTCGCTCTTTTCAATTAATGAGGATTTTTCTTTTAAAAGCTTTTTATTTTGGTCTTATTGGAAAAGTTTATAATTGTGATTAGGGGGTCTGCTGGATAGAAGATTGCTATGAGTGCCTGTACTGTCAGTGAAAATGTGGACTGTTATTGTTAACTACTCATGACTGAACCACATGAAGTTCACTTCAATGTAAATTTGGTGAAACCACAGAAAAATTAGCAAATTTCATCAAACCTGTGCAAAATGCATTGAAGTCAATGGGGAAGGTGGACCTGAACTAGTTTTGAGTGAACTATAAATGTTCAGTTGTCTTTTACATGTCCCTGAGGACATTTGCTATATAAATTTTAGTGGCCAGATATGTGATATGAGCTGTGAGACAACAGTGCTAACAACTGTGCCTCTGTCCCTCAAACAAAAGGCAAAGACAGTAAGAATACCATAAACAAAATACAACAAATGTGCACAAACAGCAATAAGTAAATAAAATATAGATCATTGCGCTCACAGAGTTTTACTCTTGGAGCAGACATTAGCTGAGCCACAAAGTATCTGTGTTGGAGTGGCTCATTCCATTGTCTGAAGTCCTGGCTCTGGGTGAAGCTGGAACATCTTTTTTGTTTCTCATGTATGTGTGCAGATGATTCCCACTTTCTTCCTCCATCAAGAAGAAAGAAACATTTTCTAAATAAAAATATATTTTTTCTTTTTATTATCTTACAGAGTGTCCTTTGTTTTTTGATGAGGGGAGGGGGAAGGCTCCTTTAAGGCTTGTTTTGAGATGCAGCTGTACACATGGCTAATTTGCATACATAATTAGCCATGCGGTTTTGTGCTGCCAATGCACAGGGATCAGCGTTGTATATCTGGTGGCAGTACACCTAATAGTCTCACTATAGTCACCTACTGTACCTCTCAAATGAAAATACTGCAAGGTTTCTATAAATTGTTTTTAGACACATGTAGCATGAAAATCCAGCAGTTTTTTCCAACTGTTATGGCTCTGGGACCCATTTTTACCTTTTACATTCACTGACAGCCCATGTACAGCAATCAAAGTGCCTTGGGGGAGTTGAAACGACTGCAAGTGGAAGATCAGAGTTTTTTCTTTGTGAAACAAGTGCAGTTAGAGATGGATGGGAGCTGGTTTCAGCACATCTCAGTAGATGGCATTTTATTTCTTTTGTTCTTGTAACTCAGTGACAGCCACATCAGCAATGATCTCACAATAAGCACGCCTGAAAGTTCTGTGCATGGCTGCCGCAGCTCTGTGATGACATGTTGACCTTGCAAAGCATCATAGAACATTTGGAAAAAAGAGTCACCAAAGCTGGTCATGAAATGAATTTCTAGAAAAAAATTCAGTGAACAAAGTGTTGTATCAGAAATAGCAGTTCACACATGTGTAATGCTTAACTATCTTTTCTTTATTTAACATCCACACCATCAACCAATACTTCCGTTTTCCTCCTACAATCCCCACATCCTCTTCTGCACAGACATCACACAAAGTCACCAGCAAACAAAACATTTTTACCGCAAAAAAACGCTTTAGTGAATTTCGCCAATCAACGCTATTGTTAACAAAACAAAATGAGAAGTTATTGTAAGTGCTCTTTGAGGCATTCTTTGTGTGTTATTGGGTCATAAAAATAAATTGCTGTTTTTATTGTTATTAAGGTTTTTTTCTGTCACATATGCAAAGCCTTTTTTGCTAGTAGTGTGTAAGCCCAAGTCATCCTGATGATAGATCAGGCCATGACTACCTGCCTCCTAAACTGACCACTAACCACTCTGCTCATTACTTCTCTTTATAACTGCCCCAGCAGACAACACTTTGCCCTGTGCAACATGTGCACAGCATTATCAAAACAGCTGTGAGAAGTTAGCCTGATGTGTTTGTGTACACATCAAGCTAATAATAATAATTCATTACATTTATAGCTTAAATCATAAATTGCCTTGTATAAGTAGACTAAGAGAAGGAGTCAAGATTGCGTTTCAGTATTATATCACTGCACCTCTACTATTGCATCATTTGCTAAAAATATTAATTTCCAGCAAATGCTACAACAATATAATCTGTATTTTTAGCTTTACACAGAGGCTACAAAAATATTAAATTATTAATATTAAATAAAATAATTAATATTAAAAATATGAAAACATGAAATTATAAATACGAGAACATGTGGAACAATGTAAATAGGTTATTAATTTGTTTTTTTACAACATAAATACAATATTTCCTGCAAAGGTTTTGGAGTAGATTGAGTACATGTGGACAGACAAGGAGGACAGTCCTCACTTGTAAATAATTGATCTGTCAATGACGGTTGAAAGTGAGCAAAAGAAGGAAAACAGACAGCTTATTAAAAAGCAGTTGTTCAAAGTCAAATCCTCTCATGATTGGTAAATTTCAATTTGTTGCATTTCAGTACTGGAAACATATAGCACTTGTATGCTAACACATTATTCCAACCTGGGAACTCAAGCTGATGCTCTCTGAAAAGTCTTTCAACAATGCAATATGTAAAAAAGCTATACAAAGTCTGGGCCATAGTGTTCCTCTTTTTGTTTCGTTTTTCCAAGAAGGTGCAAAAATAAAACCTTAATATGCAGCGGTCCGGTGCCACTAAGATTCACACCGTCAATAAGATGGTGATTTATTTATTTTTTTGGTGGAGATTTCAGGGATGCACCCAGCCTTGGCCCAACCCATACACACTCACAAGCAGAGACAAAAAAAACAACTGGTAATAAAACAGCAATTAAAGAATGTATTAAACGATAATAACTTAAACAACAATCCCACCCCAGTTCCCCTTATGGCAATGTACAATAAACACGAATTTGACAATAACAAACCACTAACAAAAACCACTCACTATGCAGTCCATGAAAATGGCAACTGATGAAATGAAACAATGGTAGATAGTCCAGAGATCAGCACTCTGTATATGAATGTAAAGGTCAGTCTTACTGGTATTTCAAGATAAGATGATGGCGTATGAATGGGACCAGGAGAGCTCCTTTCTTCTCAAGATGACAGCAAATCCTCAGATAGTCCTCATGCAGCAGGAAGACACCAGATAGTCCATACACCCAAAACAGGTGACGATCCAGGACAAAACAAGAATCCACAAGTATCAAACAGGAAGGCAAACAGACAGGCAACTCCAAACACAAAAGACTTGTATCACTGGCCCCATTTTAAATGTCGTGTTGGCCTCCTTGTACCCAGCAGCCCCTGCACGCTAAGCAGATGACCAATCAGAGTCACTGCAGGGACTGCTGGGAGTTGAAGTTTCAATCCCCAGTAGCACCAATACAACTACTATGAAATGGATTAAAATGGAAAATCCACAATATAATGTATTAATTGGTGTATGCAATAGTCAGGTTTTTGGTTCAGAGTTCCATCTTGTGGGTTGCTCGTCTCCCAGATGAGATGTCTCCTTCCAGGAGTACTCTGTTTTTATAGCTCCTGGACCGGAAGGGTCATGGGTGGAAAGGGAGACAAGGTGGTTAGCAATTTGGTCCCCTGGTGTGTCAGGCTGGTAGTGCTTGCCTTTGACTAGCTCGAAAGGTGGCCCCCTGACACGAATACCTGAAAATACACAATAATCATGAAGTAAATGCATGTAATTTTTATAATTTCTGTATCTTGTTCCAGTTAAACCATATACAAACAGAATGTTGGGATATTTCAAACATACTATTTTCAGTACCTGCATGGAAAACCTTTTGTGATTGTACATGTTTTGCTGCAGGTGTTTTTTCCACATCAGTGAGGCAATCTGTATTTATAAATGCTAATCTCCAATAAAGGAACATAACTATTAAGCACCTGTGAAAATCAAAAGTGCTAATAATTCAATTACTGTGTTTACTATTCATGTTTTTTTCATTCTTCTTGCAGCATTTTTGCATTCACGTTATTTTAATATGGTATTTTAAATGGTTATGTTACTGGTCAAATTTTAATTGTTAATATAGCTTGCATAACAAATATAATCAACTGATAGAGTTATAGTGATTCCTTCTGAGGGTTGTGCAGGTACATGACCGAATATGTCCTTGTGAGAGAAAGGGACAACTCTACTGGAGGTGGGGTTGTAAACAGACATTCCAGTGTGAGATTATGGTAGCCATATGACCTGTCAATAAATGGATTGTCTTAAAAAGTATTAAGTAGAAATGCCAATACAGGATACAGTGATGCAACCTGCGTGTCAGGCGCCATGGCTGATCAACAGTTTTTTTTTTTTGTAGTTTTGTTCCTGGTTATTGCTTATTTTCTTTCTTGCATTATTTGCTGTTAACCTCCCACAGCTTTCATGGATTCAGGATACCCACCTGTTGTGAGGTACAAAATCTGTACATTTTGGCTTATACAGTATTTCCATTATATTTTGTTCAAGACAAGACAACAGATGAACTACATTCAGGACAAATCTAAGTATTGCTTTTCCCCAATTATATCTCACTTTTAAAACAGCTGTTCCAACAAAGAAAAGAAGACATGCTGGTGGCTCAATTACTTTATAACCTGAGAAAGGATGGACATCTAATTATCTTACAGAAAGATATAGTGACACCTCAGAGAACATAAAAAAGTTTTATTGTTTGGGAAAACAGACAGTGAATTCTTTTATCATATTGATGGCCAGCCAATCAGAATATCTAACAATCACATCTTGCAAAACCCCCCAGAAGAGTTTTAGAATAAATATGCCTCATCTGAGGGGCGATATAGTGAGTAAGGAAGGAAGGAGGAAGAAGAAGGAATGAAGACGTTAGAGGAGGACAGAGTGACGTCAACGTGAAGCCGTTTCCATCTGGTCATCAGAAAAGCATCATGAGTAACTACGAGTGCTTTATCACAAGCCGCCTGCAACATTCATCCTTGTCATCTTTACTTTTTCGTAAGCTTTTTCTAAAGACTATATATATCCAGATTTTTCTATCAGTCCTATTTTCTATTATTCTTTGTTCCAGTGGTATTATTATTCCTGTAATAAATACCATGCTGCTTTTAACTTTCTATGGTTTGTCTTCTTAATGTCTAGAGTGATTGAAGTAATAAGGTAGATTTACTTGAGTACCTGGTACAGCAAGAGGATTGCAAATAACTTCTGTGCTGTGAGGTTTATTAAGTCTGCGAGTGAGAGCTCCACTCAATAGTAGGGAACAGTATGTAAAGTATGGCATTCTTGGTTGACAAATGGCCTATAGTCAAGAGTGCTGAGCCTTTGTAATGTTTAAATGTATTCTTGTAGACCAAAAGTAATATTTAGGTCTGAGATATCATTAAAACATTGTATGTTGTTCATGCCCATAATAAGTAAGTCTCTTGAAGTGCTGAGAGAGTGACAGGCTGTGTTATTCCTAAGGCACTTGTGTGGTTTAAAGTGCCAGAGGTTAATCAGCTGTGCGTTTGTCATTCATGGGGCACTGTTGAGGTTCTGTGTGTACGCGTATAGCTATGCATGTGTGTGTTAATCTTAAAGTGCAACAGTAGACCAACCTGATAACGAACTTGACAAGTACACTTACCCTTGAAGAAAACAGGTAACAGGTAAGTAGAGGGAAATACTACGACAATACACCACCAAATCACAATGCCCCAGAGGCATGGTTGCTTAGATTTAAGAGGATAACTATGTGGCGGGTATGTGATATTAATGTGATTTAATCACATTGTACGGCCGATTTACTCTCCCTAACTGGCAGCTACACCACCAAGACCCGTGGCCTGGCAAGATAAGAATGTTAGACGTGATAGGCAGTACTACTTCCAAATAAACTTCCTCCAATCCACGATCAAAAATAAGCCAGAAAACAAACATTATGTAAAATAATAAAGTGAGTATATATTGATAAAGAAAGAAATGAAAAAAACTCCAAACAAACAATACCTGCTCTCTATATATAAAATCCTAAGCCTAAAAGTGCAACGATTTTGTGCAACGATTTTATATGACTTTTTATGTCATTATTTTTTGTCACGCTTTAAATTGGGCTTATTTTAAAACCTACTTATATATGTTTGGTATCATTCTTTTCAGAATTTATCAAACTTTAATATGATGTTGTAAATTTTCAGATTCTAAACTAAAATATCAAAAAAGTCATGTTTTTTAATATCAAGAAAGTCATAGTTTTTATTTTTGATCAAGTAAACTTTCTTTTAAAATTATTAAAAAAAATTTCTATTCATAACACCAATGTTTGTATTTAGGTGATTTAGTTAGCTGAAGGTCGACTTACGATGATAATTTCCTGTTATTTAAATGAGTTTTTTTTAAATTTTTTATCTATAAGAATGTCAGTTAAAACGAATGGATCGTTTATTTAGTCTCTTATAAATACTCATCGAACATAGTGGACCTCAGTCTAACGAGAATACTCCAATCGGTAAAAGAGTAAATATTTTATTCTCATTTCATGATTTTTACTCTGTTAAATAATAATTAATTTTTCTTTTACATATTTATAGAATTTTGTGATTTTGACTCCAGTAAATAATCATTTTTCTTTTGTACATTTACAGATTTTAATAATATTCTGGCTGCAACTTGGGGTTGGCCGTCATATATAGTATATACAGTACATATATATATATCCCCAACCAACCCCAACATAACATACAACCCCAGAAATGTCCGGCAGAAAGTACTAATAAAAAGAAGTGCAGCACAACATTAATATATAATACAAACCCTCCCTTGAACCCCCACTGAACTCAATAAAACACACAGAAAGTACGAAATGCACATAAAAGTCCAGAAGATTTAATGGAAAATGGATAATGTTTATGAACCTGATTCAGCTAGAAAAATAGTCCTATGGAAAGTACACAGATAAAAATGATGGCTTGCTCCTCTCCCCAGACAACAATAAACCTCGGAATGTGGCATGATCCAGAACCCCAGGGTTTTGCGGTGCAAAGCTGTTGTTGTCGGGCATTGAAAGTGGCAGGTAGACAAAGGTGTGAATGATTTGAAGCGGTGCTTTCTCCTGTCTCTGTAGCAGAATGGTGGTCTAGTAAACAAGATGGGGTTTTTTTCTTTCTTTCTGTCTTTCTGTTTAAATAACGACTGATAGGATGCAGGTAATGGAATTGACAGGACCAATTATCGTGCTGGGCCACAGTTCCACAGAGTTATTTTTCCCCCCATTGTTTCCAGGGGAGCATATTTACATAGACACACACACACCATGTAAACAGGACAACGCTACGAAAGACGGGACTCAGCACAATATACATTACGAAGACATTAATCATGTAGCGCCGCTACAACATGGTCTTGCAAGCCATTTTGAGACACTATGTAAACTATACTGGAAGCATTGCCAGATGGTTAGATCTAATCATTTTCAAAAAGCCAGACTCAGTCATTTTAAAATTTCAATTTTTCTTTCCAGTATTGTGGTGTTCTTATTTTCATTTGGCAGTCTGTAGCATTGGCAGATACCCATGTTGATTATGTTACAGATAGTAGGTATTGCAAGCTCTTGTGACCTTAGTGTAGACTTTCACCTAGCTTACTTTGTTTCAAGCTGGTATTAGGACCTGGAGAATTTTTTGCACCGTAATGTTTCTGTTGTCTCACTGTCACAGCAAAAAACAGCAGAACAATGATTAATATTTTCATTTTTTTATGTGTGCGGCTTTAACTCTTGGAAGAAATTTAAACTGTACCCCACAGGATGCTGGAGGGCAGGTCTGCAGAAAAAAAGAGGACACAGAAGGTTGCCAGAAGAATTAGAATTATTATTCCTATGGTCTTAACTCCCCAGCCCATTGGAAACTGAGAGGAATGGGACAGTGTTGCCAAATTACTGCAAGCTGCCCACACTCTGCTTGAATGACCTAAATCTTTAAGAACTACTGAAGGTTCAGGGACACAGGGACTAATAGAAAAAGTTGTAACATAATACTAATTTAGTAACAAGGCCTCATCTGCTCTGGAAGTGACCTAGCAGCCATTGAGCCAACTGACCTAACAGCCTCAGGTGTCTTTGCAATTCAAGACACCATTTGTCCTTGAGAGGGACAGGTAAACTGCATGTTCCCTGTCATAGGCATTAGGGTACCAGTAATAAAACAGGCTTTCCTCCTGATAATATAACAAAATAACATTGTAATCAACTCATCATGCCTACTCAAACTCCTACTCAACCCACACACCCTACCAGCCTTAAATAAAAAAATCCAAGCCTTAATTACCTTTTCTTTTGGAAAGAAAATCAAATTGCTTCACAACCAAAAAGAAATAAAACATGTATATACCAAGAACATAAACTCAGTGCTGACAGATTAGGTACACCTAACTAGTATTGATTTTTTCTCCAGGACAAATTCTTCTAGGTATTGTGCTGGAAATGCTCCTAAGGATTTTAGTTCATGCTAACTCGATAACATCATATGGTACCAGAAGAATATTTCTTCCACACCTTCTTGCTGTATACACTCTGTTTCACCACATCACAAAGGCACTATATTGATTTGTGGACAGTGCATATTATTAGGGTAAACTGAAATCATGTAGAGGCTTGTAGAACTAGCAACACAAAGAAGTAGTTGCAACAATTTGCACATAGTTTAGAAGACATCTTTGCAGATACAAGTCCATCAGTTGGGAGGTAGAGCTGGTGTTTGCATTGTACGCAAAACAGAAGATACAGGGTTAAGTGAGGAAAAAGAAGTCTGAAAGTGAACTTATGGATCCTCAACTTTTGGAGCGTCTGGTCTGTAGATAAAAAGAAGAAAATGTAAACAATAGTATTCCCTCTTCCCCCGGGGTGGAATTACCACCTTTACAGCAGCACTGAGAATGCTACCTTATACAGTATGTATATATAGTAAGATGTGACCAGGAAGGAAGACGACTCTGAGAAGTCAAGAAAGGCTGGGGTGCCATCCTGGTAGCCCCATTTAATAACAAACTGAAAAAGATAGTTGCAAATGGCTCAAAAAAAAAATCATAAATATGTTAGTCTTTTCTAGAAATGTTTAGCAGTATTCCTCTGGAATATTCAGTTTCGCATCTGACACCACCTTCCAGAAATAAGCCAGTTTTATATTTTGGGGACCGGAAGGGGTGGAGTCAATCGTTCCTCTTGGGAGCTTTTTCTTGGCTATTGGGGAGGAAGGAGAAGATAAGGTTAGCTTCAATGCCCCCTTTTATTCCGGGGTGGTATTGCTTACCTCATCAGAACCAGGAAGACGGATCCCAGAAGCACATGTGTGACGTGAGGTATACAGCATACATAATGCAGAATTTAAAATATTTCCAGTACTAAAAGCATTATTAATTTATTCTTTTCATTTTATCCAGTTTATGTAGTCCTGCAGTTATCATGTAGGAGAGTAGTTCCCAAACTGGGGGTACGCGAAAATCAAGACCGGATGGGGGTATGTGAAAATAATATCGGTAATAATACGCAAAAATAATATTGGTAATGGCGGAAAACACCAAAAAAGGACAAATGACAAAATCGAGTCTGTGATCAAGAAATTGGATTTTTGGGAATCATGTATCAAAAAAGACCAATGTGAAGTTTTTGATACACTTCACAGTTTCTTATCTGAGAACGAGCTGAAATTGTCAAAAGCAGTAAAAAGTAGTATAATAGCTCACTTAAAAGGACTTAAGGTGTTGTTCAGACAGTAGTTTCCAAAGCGAAATAGTGAAGATAACTGGACTTTAAATCCATTAAATGAATTGTTTTTTCAACAAGCCAGAAAACTATCAGTTTCTGAAAAAGAAAAATTGATTGAACTTTCGACTGATTCTTCTTTACAATCTGATTTCAAAAAAAGAAATGTCATTGGCTTCTGGGCAGCAGTGAAAGAAGAGTACCAAGAACTTGGTGATAAAGCCAATAAAATGTTTATTAACTTTCACGAACACAGATTGTCCTAAAAGCATTCTCGTCTTATGCGTATATTAAGAATAAATATCGCAATAAGATTGATGGAGCTCCTGATTTGTGGTTATATCTGTCTTCATTTGAACCTGATTTTGAAAAACTCGGATCCATGAAACAAGCTCAAGAGAGAAAGAGAGGTTAGGAGCACACACTGAAACAGCGCATTGCCACACCCACCACATGAGAAACCAACTCAGGCTCCCAGAGTAGGGCCTGAGTGCAGCCATGCAATGGGCGACACCTCAGCACCACACTAGTTCAAATGGAATGTAACAGTGTGAGGTTTTTTTTATAGTGGCTGGAGTGCCAATTCTGTCACCAACCCCTAGGTTTTTCCCTGCATTTTGGAGGGCTTACATGCAGGGCTGGATATAGATTAACTTCATACCCAGGATGGAGCAATTGCAGGTTAAGGGCCTTAAACAAGCTCAAGAATCGCATTACAATTATTAAGAGCCACGTTGAAAGACTTGTATATCGAGATGAATAATTGTTATGTACTTTCATCATAAGTTAACGTGGGTAAAAATTATTTTAATGCTGTTTTTATTTGTTTTGATCTTATGTTAGGCTGCTATTATAAAAAATTGAAATAAATTGTAAAATGTAAAATCAAAAATAAAAGCCTATAAAGTGTCATTAGGTTAATTTGAGTCATTTGATTATTTAGCTAACCTAATTTTTTTAGGGATGGGTGGTGGTAATGAAGAGAGGGGGTACTCATTAAATGAAAAGCCTAATCAAGGGGTACAGAAGAGAACAAAGGTTGGGAACCGCTGATGTAGGAGATGCAGGTGCTAAATTACTGGAAATTAAATAATATGGCACTTTTTTACTATTGATGATACGTGTTAGTTATGCTTCATAGGACCAATAATGTAGTAAAGAACAGACATACACAGGATAAGAACAAATGTTAGTTACTGATGGTTCTCTGCTTAGCCATTAGGCCATCATAAAGAAAGAACAG
Organism: Erpetoichthys calabaricus; assembly: GCF_900747795.2. Lineage (NCBI taxonomy): Eukaryota > Metazoa > Chordata > Cladistia > Polypteriformes > Polypteridae > Erpetoichthys > Erpetoichthys calabaricus. The sequence goes on along the minus strand of NC_041402.2, from coordinate 130,310,524 downwards.
AGGGAGACAGCTTCCCGTGTTCACTCTGTGTGCTGGGTGGCAGCATGCCTGTGGTGAACCTCCCACTTGTGCACATGCAGGCCCGCATGGGAGCTGTAGTCCCATTGGGTGGCACTATTGTAATACTTGGGTTCTGCCAGGGGGAGCTGCCAAAAGGACATTCCCCTGTCCTAGAGAAATTTCAAATGACTTGGAAATGCTTCTTGGTGGCATTATTGTAGCATCGGAACTGCTTCCAGGTCCTCTTTGAAACAGAACTACTTTGCCCTTCCCATAGTAGAGTAACACTCACCTGGGGATTTTCAGAGGAAGGAAAGGAAAGAAAGAAAAAGAATTGTAATGTGGAAGGAGATGAACAAGAAGCCGGTGTAAGGTATTTTGTCAAATAAAATATTTCATTGAACCCAGGAATTGTGTGGGTAAAGTTGTGTCTGTGGTTTGGGGCTCTGTTTGTCCCCTACAGTCTACAACTGCCTTTATAGACTGTTGTGAATGTATAATACCTTTTGTCTTCTGTTTGGCTTTGCTTGAGGAGAGGAACCACACAGTACTGTGCATAATAAATTATTATAAATGCAGCCCTGTGAGAATTGTATAATTATAAAACCATATCTGAACTTTTATTGACAATTCTGGACTATAATTGCCTCTGGCAGTGACTCAGATGGATGGTTTGCAAGTCCTTTCATTTGAAAACTCTGTGTAGAAACCAATTAGCCACAGAATTTGAACCAAGAGCTCTGAATCTTTTGAATGATTTGCTACATTCATAATTACATGAAAAATTTCATATGATTAAGGTGGTGGACAAGGTGGTGCAGTGACTGTCCCAACTACAGCTTTCTGAAAGCACCACAGATTTTTGATTAATTTCCAACACAGTAAATAATTAGGGGTTCATGTTGGTTTCATTACAAATCTTAAAACATATGTAAATTAAACATTTTCTTAAATGTCCTGTAATAAGTGAGTGAAATTGAGTGCATGGGTGTGCCCAAATTTCATCCAGGAATCAGTTACTGAGATATGCATGATGTTAGCTGTTGTCAGGACAGACTTTAGCTCAGTGCAACTCTGTCCGGAATAAAGGAGGTTTGGAAAATGGTTGATTAGGTAATGCTGATTCAGACATGCCTGCATTCCCTCCAATATTCCCAAACTGTCCTCTATCACCTTCATTGTCAGTGGGCGCACTCTTCTGTCATCTAAGGTCATGTAATTGAACATAGCTGAAAAAACACTATTATTTAACATAAATTCCATAAAATATCCATGGTTTGCATGTGTATTTAACAGTGACTTATTTTATAGATTTTATCAGTCAGTAGGTGTCCTTCAGCTCTGTTTATTGACCAATGCCATCCAGACAGGCTACAGAAGAATTATGAAACATAATGCATCTTGGGCATCTTGCTATGCTGCTTTATGACGGCAACTAACTCTGATATAATGCAGCAGACTTTGAATGACATCTCATATACTGGGAAGAATTCATTATTTAAAAATCATTTATGCATTTGTGCTTTGACATTCATCTTAATATTTTAAAGCATACATAACAGTAATACAAAATAAAGATATTGCAAAATAATATTATATGAAACAAGCTTTGTTCTTTACAAGGATACGGTAAACTTACAGTGAATTGCATAGCCAGCCAAGAAGCAAGCTAGGTTTCTGAATCAAAACAATAATAACATGTGTTTATACTGTTTAAAGTAAATGTACTGTAGAATGTTTTTACACTTGCGCTTATTGTTGAGTGGTAACAATAAAATTGTGCCTTAGGTAAAACGATACGTCTGTGGTCTAAGGCCATTTTTAGTAAATGTACTGCTAGCTTCTAGTTACATGGAATATACACTTTATTGTGTGTGGTAATATTCCATGGCAATGTGATGTTCTATTACTCTGTTACACCTTTATTTCTGTAGAGTGCATAAACCATCCAAGACTGTCTTCAATGAAGAACGCAATACAAGAATTGGCTAACTTTATAGATTCAAATATGGCAGCCACAGTCTTCTTCTTATTATTATTTTAAGAACATAATTCACTTTCAAATCAGTTGGTGAAGGATAATGTATCAACTTATTAAGTTGGCCTTTCAATGGTCTGGCAAGTGCCAGCACAGTTGGAGCTACACTCATCAACAACAACAACAACAACATTTATTTATATAGCACATTTTCATACAAAAAGTAGCTCAAAGTGCTTTACATAATGAAGAGAAGAAAAATAAAAGACAAAATAAGAAATTAAAATAAGACAACATTAGTTAACATAGAAAGGAGTAAGGTCCGATGGCCAGGGTGGACAGAAAAAACATAAAAAAACTCCAGAAGGCTGGAGAAAAAAATAAAATCTGTAGGGGTTCCAGGCCACGAGACCGCCCAGTCCCCTCTGGGCATTCTACCTAACATAAATTAAATAGTCCTCTTTGTAGTTCGGGTTTTTCACGGAGTCACTTGATGCTGATGGTCATACAGACTTCTGGCTTTTAATCCATCCATCATTGTTGGAACATCATGGTCTCATGCACAACAGAGCTAAGCATCACTTGCAGTTCTGGAAGCCATCTGCTCCTATCTTGATAATGAGTGCCAAAAAATTATGCAATCATAGTTTTTAAAGTTTTGTTTACTCAGTTCGTTCAATTTATTTCTGGCTAGAATGGTGTGGTGGTCTTCTGAATAATATTCCAAGCTGTATACCACTCTTTAACTCTTACTTGTCAACTGTGACATTTTGTGTGGAAAAAAGGTAAATATTAACTTTTTCAATATATTACTTATTGCTGTTTCTTGATGCAATCAGTATCATCCACTTACAATAGTAATTCACCATCACCAGTGCTGACAGATCTCAATAGGACTACTCCAAGGATTTCCAATGCTTCAGTTACTTTTGGTGGCTGTAAACAGCCTGCTGGTGATCCTTATACTGCTAGCAAGTTAAGCTTTTCTTCATACTTCTGGCCACCAGGGGATATCTAGGATAGGCTGTAGACTTTATATCTTCCCAAAATGACCAGCAAATGTACCATCATGGTAAAAACTCAAAAAGTCTGAGACAAACAGTATTCTTCATGGTACAGCTAATTGATCATTTTAGCTTTCAAATCGTCTTTGAGTCTTTCTACATAATGTTCTTTGACAAACTGGCTCTGATCTCCAAACGTTTATGGGTTGATCCATTGCTTCCCAGAACTGTGTACTCCAGTCAAATATATAATACACTTCTAGCAACCTCAAGAACACTAATGGCTTTTGAGTTTTTGCAGTAGCCTTCCATAAATTGCTGGAAGGTGGCTCCTGAAATTTTCAACTTGAACAGCATTACTTTGGAAAGGTAGAGGCAGTCTGGAGTAATTATTGCTGTTTTCGGCATACAGTTATTTGCTGTGCACTCCTGCCAATCCTGTGTAGATCAAGGGGGCCTTGAAGAGATTCTAGTACCTCATGCACTGTGAGAAGAGGTAGGAGTCACATGTGATTTCAGCATTCCTATACCTGTAGTCAAGACAGAAATGAAACATACTATCAGATTTGGAAACAAGTACAACTCTAGCATCCCTTGATGAAATTCATAGTTCAGCTATCCCCTCTAAGAAAATCTTCTGCATGTGTTCATGAATAAGGGCCTTTTTGCGAGGAGAAGCCTGATATCTCTGGTGCTTAATGTCCAAATTTTGTGTTGAATAACATTTGTCTATTTGCTTTGTTCTCATGGTTGAACATTTCCTCTTTGGAGGCAGTACTAAATAAGGCAGAGGAATCATTAATTCTTCTGTTTTGTCTTCAAGATAAAAATGAAAGCATGTCTGTACTTCTACCAAATTTAAATTGGCCCAGTTCTTTTGCAGGAACTTTTACACATGATAATCACTCACCTTAAACTTCTCTCTTTTAAAATCCAACATCAATTCTGAAGTTATAAGGGCATAATAACTTCTTCACAGTGGTATATAGCAAGGTGTGAGTTGTCTGTAATATACACATCTCCCACTCATATCAGTGCTGAGATCTGCTTACTCACAACTTTCAAAAAAGGTGCAGGCCTAGAAAAAAAGACCTGTACCTGCCAAAGTGTAGGCCTCACCATTCTCTAGCAGATGAACCCCCAAACTCAAGTTTCAGGCTTAAGGCTGGCACAGGCTTAATAGTAGGTCAAAGGTTTTAAAGTCAAAAATATTCAACAGGTTAGAGAGGAAAAAAAAAAACATTAAAAAAACTGTGGCCCAAGAAAGCAAAACAAAGTTTCTTTTAATATGTAATGATTTATTATGAATGCAGAAATTATACAAAAGATAACATGAGTAGAAAGAAGTGAAAAGAGACAAAAATGTCGACCTCGATGGCAAAAATGAAAATGAAAAAGTCTAAGACAAAATCTACTGTAGCAATTATACTGTAATTTCCAATTAGATACAGGATACAGGTAGTACATTGATTTCCAAGCTATATGAGTATCTTCAGAAGAACATTCACTAAGCAACATTGGGAACAACAGGTTTCCATTAGATCTGCAGATAATGGATGGAAGCCAGCCTTAGATAAAATATGTTCTTTCCTTGACTTTTATGAAGTATTTCAACTCAGAATTGTATACTGCACATTTCTCTTAGCTCGCCTCTCTCAGCAGATATTGCTGTGCAAAATCATTTTTTAGTACATTCTATTAATCTTCTGAAAAAGCTCAATGGTTCCTTGTTGAATGACACATTGAAAATCTTTTACTTTGCTTGACAATTCTTAAATGCATAAAGTTACTTTTTTTAGCAGCCACTGTATGACAGTTATAATTACAACTGCATGGCAGTTGTGGCCAAAGTGAATTAAAGGTGTTACAGTCTTATTTTTGGATCAATAAAGTATCTATCTAACTGAAATTCTCTTTGACATTAGGATAAAGTTTAAGTCCTTCTTGTTTGACCTCCAGCGGGCATTAAGACAAAATCTTCTCTTTACCGATTCATTCACAAGGATCTCTGATCCAGGAAACAAGTTCTGTGACTTCTCAGAATTCATTACTTCAGTTAAAATGTAATCCAACTCCCTCACCTTCACTAAATAAAAATGCAGTCTTGATTTAGAATAGATTTAGAATGTCATTCAAAGCATTGATTCATGTGAAAATGTCAGTTTTGTTAGATATTTATCTCTGTCCACATTCAGTCTCTTCTGCAATTATACAAGCTATGCAAAAATAATAATGCACCATGTAGTTTTTAGCAGTTTTGTATGTCTCTGCCAAGCCTGTTGTAATTGTCAATGAGAGATCCAACCCCTAGGCACACAATCATCCCTACATTGCCTGCCTATATGCAAATTTAAACATGCTTACAATAGATACACTTCCATACATAACATACTCACGGGTGGCGCAGTGGTAGTGCAGCTGCTTTGCAGTAAGGAGACTATGGAAGGTTGTGGGTTCGCTTCCCAGTTCCTCCCTGTGTGGATAGTGCTTTGAGTACTGAGAAAAGTGCTATATAAATGTAATGAATTATTATACTGTACCATTTTATTCTCAAACTTGCTTAGTTCAAGTCAGGGTCACTGAGACCTCACCCTACCCAGGCAGAAATGGGCTCAATACATAAAGGAAAAGTAAAAATCATTAATAACAATAATAATTAATGACATTATATTCCTAACTACTCAAAGCATTTCACATAGATAAGTGGGTGCCACTTCAACCATTACCAAAGTGGAGAATCTCCTGGATGACACAATCCCAGCCATTTTTGTGCCAGTATGCTAACCACAACATAGCTGTTATGTGGTGAAGAAGTGATGCTTAGCTTCAGGAGGATTACCTTTTCTGAAAAAGCAGATGGTATGGCTGCTGGATTAACAATAAATTGCATAGACTCTCAGTAATTTGTGCTTTATGGCTTGCTGATTTAAGTGCTCTATTTCTGCTAAATTTAGATATTTACATGTTGATTAAGAATACATTTATGTCCACATATATAAAAATTGGGCTTGTACTTGAAAAGCTTTTTACTTAAATTATGTTACTAAGGCTTTTACTGTGATGGTTTGTTTATGTTAATCATTAACGTTAATTACCTTTTACTCTTCATTAAACATAATTTTTTAGTTAATGTATAGAAATATTTATGCCTTAATCATTTTATTGCATTACATATGTAAATATTTTTAAGTACTCTTGAGCTCATTTGAAGTGAAGAGAACTATAGAAAAGAAAACTTAATTTAACTGAACTTATTGTCATGTCGGAAATAGTGGACCTAGCCCATTCTTCTAGGTTTTAGTGGCCCACAAGGCCCATTAAGACAAGCAGATTTAACAGGGAGGCAGACATCCAAGTGTAGCAAACCTGCACTTGCATTCCAGAAAGCAGCTGAAATGCAGTTCATATCAGTCCCTAGCCCTGTCCTTCATTCATCTAATACCAAAGGTGTAAATCAGAGTTAAACTGACATCTCTGCAGACTCATTCAGAGCAGAAGGAGCCAAAAGGATACCCAAATCCGAACAAAGAGCTATAATTCAACAAGCGACAACTGTGGTGGACAAAATATTGCACCAATGAGCAGGCACTGATTTTGTAACTGGAAGTGACTTTAATCCAATCACCAGGAGTTCCACCTTCCTTCAAAAACTGGCTGCACTCATCTCTCTGTGCGAAAATGGTCAAAACTCTTCAAATTGACTTCTTGAATTCTCTGAAACATTCAATAAAACAATAATAATAAAATAAAGTAGAAATTTACCAAATTATTTAATCAATTTCTAGCACTGCCAAAGGCAAAGCTGACAATCGATATAATATTACATGTGACTTTTACACAGAAAGGTACTTTGCAATGTTAGTATATAGAGGCAGTCTGTAGAAAACAAATAAAATGAAGGTCAGGCACAAGATTTTTTTATGTAAACATTTTTTTAGCCAGAATGTTTCATTTGCAGAAAAAAGCAGAGAAAAAAAATAGAATATTTGAATACAATGATAAAAATAGCAGTTACTTCACTGTTCGCCAACTTTCACAATTGTATATAACCCATCTTATATGCAGCTGCTGTGACAGATCATTATATATCTGAATGTTCCTAAGCTTAAAGTCTCTTACTGCTGCTGCCTATGTGTAAACTTCCCATCCTTTAACAACTATACAGTATGTTTCAAGAATTTAAAACTAGCATTAAAGTCAGCTTAGGTGCTATTGTTCTTTAATGTTTGAATGCTTTGTCTTTCGATTCTCTATTTATGAGATGTGTGTATTTGTGAAAGGATTAGGCAGTTAAGTTGAGGCTGCAAAAAAAAACAAAACATGCCATTTGGATCAAAATTATTATATACTCTTTTGGATGCTTGTGTATTGAGAATGTATTTTAGAATAATCTGATTTTCATAATACAGGTTGACATTCAAAAATCAGGCAACCTCCAGACGTAAGGAGTGCTGGATTTTCGAAAATACCGGATTTTGGATGGTTATATACTGTACGCTGTATATATTTAACAGAAAATGACTACCTGTACAGTCCTTTAAAGAAAGTAAATTAAACACTAAATGAAAAGCAAATGGTTCGCACAGACACGCTGCTATCAAGTTTTTTTAGCACTTCCACTTTCTCTGAGATCGACAACGCACGATGCTTACGTTTTACGCCACCTCTTTTCTTTGCTGAATTCATAATGGGGCTGTACAGCAGCAAATAAATGATAAAATGAGAAGGAATGAGCAGGAATGCCTGTTAGCAGGTGCAAGCAGGTCCCAACAACTGTTTATTGACTACAGCACCATCAAAACATAAACGGCACCTCCAGAAAACTGGTGCACCAACGCAGTAAATTTGAAAATGCTCTCCAAAATCCATGCCGGAAATCTGAAGGAACCGGATTATCGATGGCCGGATTTTTGAATGTCAACCTTTACTGAATTATACCGCATTATATTTATATTATACTATTCATGATACCAGAGAGTGGTGACATGTTGCATGTTGATTAGATGTACAATAATTATAACCTAATACATGAAAATTTCACAAGAAACTATAAAGTCCAATTCCAATTTGTTTCCAGAATTCTGGACTTTCATTTGAATTGCATTGGCTGGTAATTGAAAATATTCATTGAATAAATGGCTGCTTAATTGAAATAATTGTTTAATGTTCATTGCAGAATATTAATTTAGCCAAAAATGCTATAATCCCTTTCTGTCAGGATTTCCTCTTTAAATTGAAAAAATTATTATTATAAACATGGAGAGAAGGCTAATAAGATTTTAGCTGAACCAATCCATAGACCAGGAAGTTCACAAAGCAATAACTGAAACTACCAGTGCAACTGGTGATAAAAACATAGACCATAAAAATATAATTTACACATTCAAGAAGTACTATAAGTCCTTATATTACTGTCCATTTAAAGAAGGTGAGACACAATCTGAGGGGTTTTATCATAAATAGATATACCAAAGCTTAATACTCTAAGTGCTGAAAAACTTTACAAACTGCTTACATTCTCAGAGCTACTGGATGCTACAGAATTCAACACAATTGGGAAAGTGGAATGCCCTGATGGCTAGTTAGTGTAATTTATAAAAATATTCAACTAAGTTAGCTCAATTGTTATTAGCAACGTTCATAGAAGTGAGAGAAAATAAAAGTTTACCTCAAACTTTTTGCCAAGCATTGTTTTTCCAAAGAATACTAACACTGTGCATCATACAGACCAATTTCACATGTGAATAATGGTATTAAGATACTTTCCAAGGTTTTAGCTAGAAGAAATGAGAAAGTGTTTCCTTCTGTAATATCACAAGACTAAACTTAATTTATTAAAGGCAGACACTTAGCTACAAATCTTCAGCATCTGTTTAATGTAGTATACTCAACCACAAGATATAACTAACCAGAAATCATATCTTTGGATGCAGGAAAATCCTTTGAAAGAGACTATCATTTCACCACTTTCCACAGATTGTTGTTTGGCCCAAATATATCCGCACAGTTAAAGTGACTTTATTCCAGTTCAGAAGCTTCAGTTTGTATTAACAACACAAACTCAGACTACCTGAACCTAGAATGTGGTACTCAACAAGGGTGCCCTCTATCACCATTGGTTTTTGCAATAATCAATGAGACATTGGCTTTTTATTTGTTAATATATAGCAGAGATAAAGGGCATTATAAGAAAAGGACTCAAACAGAAAGCATTACTATACGCAGATGATATTATATATCAGACCCACAAATATCTTTAGCATTAGTCCTTAAAGCATTGCAGAATTTCAAAAGGCAACTAGATTCAAAATTAATTTAAATAAAAGTATGCATTTTCGCATTTAACTCTCCAGCATATCGACTAGACATCTATCTTCTCATTCAACAAACCCATTTAAAAATCTAGGAATAAACATCACAAGTAAATATAAAGATCTTTTTTGACTTTTTTTTAGTAAAAATCGCACACAATGTTTTTGGATAATCTACCCCCCATCTTACCTTAGCAGGGAGAATGAATTCTGTCAAGATGAAAATTTTTCCCAAGCTTCTGCTATTTCACAGCATCCCTATATACATTAACAAATCATTTCTTAAGAAACTAGACTTACAACCTTATTTATCTGGAGTTCAAGACATCCATGCATTCAATAGAGGAATCCACAAAGAAAGACCTAAAGCAGAAGGTGGAATGGTACTACATGCACACTATAAAAAACCTGAATTTCAGCACACATTAATGAATTTACACCAACCTGGTCAACAATGTAAATGAACTCTTGCTCAGGTTCTTCTTTATATACCTAGCTTTGCACACCAGTAAATAGTAACTTTTGTCAATATACCAATAATCCAATTGTGCACCACTCACTGAGAATATGAAACCAATGCAGTACACACTTCAAGACAGAGAAACTTTATCTGGTGCTTCTCTACATGACAATCACCTTTTATACCTTCTCAGACCTACTCCGTATTTAATCTATGGAAAACGCTATGGATTAAGACACTTGTGTTATCTATATTCAGTTGCCTATTTGCATCTTATGAATATCTACATTTCAAATTTAACTTTCCAAAAACACAATTTTTCCACCATTTTCAAATTAGATTTTTTTAGAAGAAACTTACCCAATTTTGTACATGTCCTACCCATTTTTGTTCCAGAGGCATTACTAGTCAATCTTGAAGACTCAGACAGTACAGTATCTCAACAGTATATCAAACCTTTTCAAAGAATCTTCAGAGATTCTTAGGTATGGTGGGAAAAATACCATATAATTAAAATCTCAGAAAAGGAGTGAAAGTCAGTCATACACAGAAAATACTCTAGTTGTATATGAGACCAGCACAGAATAATTCAACCAAAAATCTTTCAACGATAACACTTATCTTGTTTTAAATTGTCAAAAATGTAACCAAATTAACATCACTTTGAACAAAAACCTTTAAATACATATCAGACAGCCTTGGTGTCACAATCACTCTTAACCCTTAACAGCTGTATTTGGTGTATTCCCAGATGGACTGGACATGGACAAATTGTTTGTAATAGCCTACAACACACTACTACCACGCATACTTATCCTGCATCATTCATATAGGGGGAAAACAATGTTTTGCTGTTTTTTTTTCATCTGTCTTTCTTTCTCTGTTCTTTCTCTTTGGTAGGGGTTCAATTTTTGTTTTGCTATGTTTTGTTTTTCTCTGTTTTCTATTTTTATTTCTCTGGTGTTCTTCTCGATTAATTTTGAAGCTTTTGTTGTATAAATTCTGTAAATTTTATCTACATGATTGTATACTATTTTCTTTCTTTATAAAAAATTAATATAATTTAAAAAATAGGAATTTCCTGTGGTGTTGGTATTTCTTCTTCCATTTTGCTTTAACAGCTAATCTTTTTTTTGCAACTAATATCTAATTTATGGTTTGGAAATAGTTTCATTCTATAAGTTCATAGTATGAAGTTCCAATAATGCAAGGCAAAATACTAAATTGAAAAAGCCATCAATGTAGACTTACTGACGCTCCCTCCACTTTGTGGAAAGAAGCCAGCAGTATAATGTCCGTTTCAATGAAATGCAGAGTTCTAGCGTGGAAGGAGCAGGGGCCTCATGTATAAATGGTGCGTATGCACAGAAATGTTGCGTAAGAACGTTTCCACGTTCAAATCGTGATGTATACAACCTACACTTGGCATAAAGCCACGCACTTTTCCACAGTACCTCATACCCTGTCGTATGCAAGTTCTCCACTCGGTTTTGCAGACTGGCGGCACCCAGCGTCAAAGCAGCGCTACTGTTCCTGTGTGGTTTATCTTTCTTTTTCAGATCAACATCCCTGACGCGGCTTTATAAATACACTGAAATTAACTGCATATTGTTTATTAGCGTAATGCATCTGACTGTAATTAACCTGTAACAATATAATGGTCCAGGGAAAAGCCATAGTATTCCACATACCATAACTGCTTTAGCGTTGTTACTGTCACTGCACCTTCTTTTTCTTCTTTCAGCTGCTCCCGTTAAGGGTTGCCACGGATCATCTTTTTCCATATTACTCTCACTGCACCACTCGGAGTATTTATATCACCTCGCGGTTCAGAAACAGTTTCATCCCAAGAACTTTAAACACAGTCAATCAGTCCATCAAGTGCTCCTTGTAGAACTGTTTGTACTTATAAGTACAATTACCTCACTGTAAACTTGCACTTCAGTTATAATATTGCACAACCTGCGCCACTTTATAAAGCGTGTATTTACATATGATGACGAAATCATTTTTAAGATGAAATGCAGCAAAATATGTTGATTATATTATACAGATAAAACTAACTTAATTTAAATAATCTGTATTGTTAATAATGAAACATGTGAGGACACGGTGCCGCAGCACTAGCTACTTCACAGATTGATCCTGATTGATTGCTGTATGCTGGAAGGATAGATGGATAGAATAATTAAACACGTACCACGAAGATATTTCAATGTTCCTTAAATGTTTTGAAGAATCGTCGTTGGAAGCTTACAGATGGCTTAACTTCTATTACAGAGCTGATTGTGTGGCGATTGGGTATTTGGAGAAAGAAAAGGAAGGACAGGAATTAGAGGATAGTACATTTGAAAGAGACAGTACCACCACCATGTTCCCATGTTTATTAACATACTTTCATTCCTATCATCATGAAAAAGATACCACGTATACATCTCAGTATTTTAATTATTCAGACAGCTGTTATATCACGAATGTAATGGATTCTGTGTCCTGTCGGAGGAAGAGAAAGCCGGTTTAAGAAGCACGTAGTGATTCACACACAGAGCACAAAGAAGATCAAATACAAAACAAAGCATTTAACGTGTTACTTTAGTTACGATGGGATTTGAGAAACTAGCAAATTAACTGATTTTAAGATGAAGTTTATGATGTTCTACTTTAATGACAAAATAAACTACGTGATTAAAGTGGAAATTTCGAGATTAAAGTTGACATTTCCTGCTTTTTTCCCCCACTGTCTGCCTATTTTTTTTCCTCTGTACCCTAATAAGCTTTCATATGACACTCAGACGGTGGGCTACGACTCGTCTTTTCACGGCGACTTGGATATGTGACAACTTCTTTTTTATTTCGGGTACTGTGCAACTTTGTGAACTTGAGCTTTCGAGTTTCTCCGACACTCTGTCACTCAATCAACTTCCTTTTGTTGCTTATATAACTGTTTAAACCAATAAATAGTAAGTTTTTCTTTGCCTCCACTTGGTATTCGCTGAAATTATTATATTTTCCCCCGTGCTTTTCCCATTGTCTTTTCACAGAAGGCTGAGCTTAAGGGCTATTTATATTGATTTGCATATTCATAGACGCATAATTCTAGGATGAGTTGGGGCGGGACAGGAGGCGCGTGCACGAGTGTTACTTTTCACGCTGATCGGGATTTATGTAGCGGAAGAACATGGAAGTTTGCGTACGTGCAGATTCCTGCATCTGGATTTTTCTGTGCGTAAGCACATTTCGGCTTTTGTGCTTACGTCATGTTATAGTGCGAATTCTATGCACAGCGTTATGCATGAGGCACCAGGTCTGAGTTTGCGAGAAAGAAATCAGACTTGTGGGGGCATTCCAGTTGAAATTTAAGACTAGGAAATCGGAAATTCCAACTTCTCAGTTCAAATGGAATACAGAATTAGTGTGATGTACTATTGTTTACAATGCTTAATGTTAGGGATGAGTAATACAACAAAAACATTTATACATTTTTTTTTCCATATCACTCAATATCGATAGTTATCATGACACTAGCTGTGTAAGCCTGTGCTGTAAGAAGAAACTATTGAAATCGTCAGAAAAAAATTGAAATGCAGAGTCGGCAGTTTAATTTTGGGGAAGTGTCTCGTCCCCCTCGTCTATCAGCGGCTAAGCGAGTTTCTCTCTCATTTGCCTTTCCTCTGCAGTTTCACTTTTGTAATGGAGTTGCTTTCTTTCAGCTTCTTGCTGTACCCTCGTCCTTCTTTCCTCTTCTGACTCGTTAACTTGGGGCTGCCTTTCCAGCTCTTTGAGCTTCATGTTGTAGCCTCGCAACTTCCGGGCCAGACAGACAGACACATACACTTCCACTCGTAGATGTTTATATCTAAGAAAGCTCAAATCAACAATTATTCCATTAGGATTGCTCATTGGAATCTGAACCTAAAAAAATCAACACAAATTAAAGGGACAGCAAATATGAATCAAATTTTAATTAATACATTACACACATAAAATAAAATCTTAAATCTTGTCAACATAAATACTACAGTGTTCAAGCATTACAGAATTCCAAAATGTAAACTTACACAGACTTGGATACCTATTGTGTTTGTTCATAAGTCAGTCAATACACATCATTTTTCAAACTTTTTTCCAAATTTAAGTATTCAGTTAAAGATCAACGAACAAACCAACAAAAAACTTCGCACACATTGTGTCTTTTCTTCAAATGCTGTATGCCATTTACTAAATCACTAAAACACTAATCAAACTTTGAAAATGACTGGAACATATCCCAGATATAGAAATTCTTGTTAAGAAAAGACAACTCTTCATTAAAAACAGTCTGATTGAAAGACAGTGAAGTAAATAACCTTCGCTTTTGGAAAACATACTTTTACTTACAAACAAGAATAACTATGCTCTGTTTTGCATTTCTAAGCAAATCTAAAACATCAAAATTTGCTATTGCTTAATAATGACAATACACACATTTTAAACAGGCATTTTCTTACAAATTTTGAACAAGGAAGACAAGCTGACAGTAGAGTTTGTCACTGGGCTTTTTCAGTGACTTGCTCACTTCTAATTCCTGGGGACCTCTTTTGACATTGCGTGTGTTTGTGAATGTAAGTGCTTGCATTCTTTATGTTCAATTAGATGTCAAAGCTTCAGGTGGTAAAATAAGCTTGTTGCATTTCCATTTCACTTGACACAAATGTTTGACAAAGTTTACAATACACAGCAACAGTCATTAAATAGCTAAAAGACAGCCACACCACCAATACTTTTTTATCTTGTTTATCCACAATATTTTCTGTTTTACAAGGCTTTGTGAGTGCTGAGCAGTCAATTTCTTTATCCATCCATCCATCCATTTTCCAACCCGCTGAATCCGAACACAGGGTCACGGGGGTCTGCTGGAGCCAATCCCAGCCAACACAGGGCACAAGGCAGGAACCAATCCTGGGCAGGGTGCCAACCCACTGCAGGACACACACAAACACACCCACACACCAAGCACACAGTAGGGCCAATTTAGAATCGCCAATCCACCTTACCTGCATGTCTTTGGACTGTGGGAGGAAACCGGAGCGCCCGGAGGAAACCCACGCAGACACGGGGAGAACATGCAAACTCCACGCAGGGAGGACCCGGGAATCGAACCCAGGTCCCCAGATCTCCCAACTGCGAGGCAGCAGCGCTACCCACTGCACCACCGTGCTGCCCCTCAATTTCTTTACTGACACTTAAAGATTCTGCTGAATGAGTGTTCATCCTTTCCATTTGTCTTATGTATACAAACCAGCTGCATGTGGCAACCTTTCTTTTTAGTGCACAGGCATTCAGTTCTTAAAAGAGCAGCATACGATTGATTGGGACTGTGGTAGTTTCTGTGGCTGATGTTATGGTAGTTTTGATTGGCTGATGTGTGTGATCAAGCAATGCTCCTGATCGGCGGTTTATCAATGTTTCATATGTTTTATATGATTTAAATTTTACCTGATGATAAGTGTACATATCATTTATATTCTTGTTAGCCCTACTTAAGGTTATAGACTTCAAACTGGTCTGATTATGTCTTTTTCATGTGTAAGTAACATCAGAGGTTCAATTATGTTTATTTAGCATATGCTTTGTGACAAAGCCTTAGGAGCTAAGTAGCTATCTTAGCTTGTGTTACATAAATAATATTTCATATACAACCTCAGAGTCTAAGTATGGTTTCCACAGTATAAGAATTAAAATAAAACCTCAGAGGCTAGCTAACTTAACATGAGTTAAATATAATTCAAAGTCTATCTATTAAAAATACTAACCGAATATGCATATATAGACTATGAAGCCTGCATTCTGGAAGAAAGGTTTATTAATCTTCCAAATGTTCGATAAAACCTGACCTATTAACAAACTACAAGAACCTAAAGCATAATAATTAAGGTCAGAGATTCAGGGGTCTAATCAAAGCCATATTTCTCTAAATATGCTCACCAACTTCTATAGATGCTCAGTGGATTCTGTCATCACTAACTCCATTCTGGTACAACTTTTGTAATACTACCAAATATTTTGATAGTCAGTCTCAAAGATACCTCTATTTCACTTATGAACAAGACTATGATGTACCTGAAGTCCTTTGTCTGGAGTAGCTGTTCACAGTTCACTTGCAGGGAACATGCTGTTTTGTTCAAGGATTAGATTGTAACCTCAGATTTGCATCACTCTCAGTTACAAACTGTACCAGTGCGGGCCACAGATAACAGTCTAATGAGGGTAAGAGAACATTATTTGCAAATTTGTTAAAATGTAATCTTAGGTTCCTATACCGGAAGGCAACACTCGACTGGAGGAGGGCAGTGCAGTGGAGAAATGAGAAGTTACTGTGGAAGAGATAACTTGTGTTTTGGTACTTTCTGCAGGTATTTATATAATAAACAACTCTTTGCTTGAACCCAGGACTGTGTTCGTGTTGGTCGTGTTTGGGGTCTGGGTCTCACTGGCGCCCCTGTTCTATCACACCTTGTTGAGGTGTTGAATGGTTTGCTCAAAACTTCTTTGAGGCTGTGTTTTATTGTGTTATCGGATTATCTATGGTTTGCACCAAACATTCAAGGTACCAACTAACCTCCTAGGTTCTTTTCAAGAGGAGGAACAGGAAGAAATGTCAAAACGGACCATGTAACTGATACTGGCAACCTCTTACCTGGTTTTACTGTTCATGTGGCATCCTGCCTCTTTCTCCCTAGGGACTTCTATGGCAGAATGCTAACTTACTTGGGCCTGTATTTATTTTCAGCTCTTTATTTCAACCCAGTTTATCACCAATAATGGACTTCACCAAGTGTCCACTTGTGTCCTTAAGGGACTGCAGTTAGCAATGAAAGAAAAATCTAACCTCCTGGCCTGCTAGTAGCAGTCAGACAGAAAAAGATTGGCTTTAAGATTTCATTCACAAACTAGATTTATTTGCATCAAAATCAACTACAGCAAATACAAAGTGACACATCAGAGAACCTGGGTGGGTTTAAGTTTCATGCAGTTCCATTAGCATCAGCAAGATGCTGGTGAACATTGCTAGGTGGGTCCAATTCTTATTTGCAGGTCAGGTCTTCTCAATCTCAAACAAAGAAAAAGAGTTCTTTTAGAGGGATAGACAAGGCTCTCTGAAAGGGTGTTTTTCTTTTTAAGGAAAAGCAGCCCCCCCCCCCCCCCCCCCCCCCCCCCCCCCCCACCCTTCTTGATTATGTAAAACAAGACACCCTGATTTACTTAGCAACACATTCTCATGTCTGCTAGCAGGCTGTGTTAACATTTTACAGTTTCTCAAAACACATTGAAAGTATGTGTAAAAACAAAGCAATGAAAATGTTATAAAACATTAGCACTTAAGCTTATAATCTGCAAACATACCACTCCCAGCTCAATGTTAGTTCCATTGAACTCAAAGGTCATAAATAACCTGACTATGTAGAACACTTTGCAACACAGATGGCACTCATATTCAGTTTAACAAAATACCTATCACCTGGCATCTATAAGCTGAAAAGTTTAAAGTATATCTTGTACACTGTCTAAAAGTCATTCTACATAACCTCACCAAACTCCATTCAGACATGGACCTTCACTACATGTTTAGGTTTTCAAAGTGTGTCCAGTGGGCCATCTATCCATTCAAGCTATCACACTAAGCTTTGATCAGCTTCACAGCTCTTTGTACCCAAGTGTCCAGAACAGATCCTCTGACATGACTACAAAGTCAATCAATGGCCTTTCTGCCAAGGTACTCTGTTACTAGGACACTGCCAAGCAATCTTTTGTTACTTAGTTGTTTAGTTGTTAATGTTTTGTAGTTTAGTTATGAACAATCTATGACTAGCAGAAGAATCTACTTACAATTCACCACTCTGATTCATCAGGAACCATTTTAGGACCATTTTAGTCCAATATCTATAAAAATTCTATATATTCAAAATAAACTGTTTGATGCAAAAACACAAACAACAGCCAAGATTTCCTCACTGCAATTCAAAGTCATACTGAAGTGACCCTGTTGTTTTTGGAAGAAACATAAACTGTATGGCATCCAGCCAGTCTCATGGTTAAAACATTTTGTTCCCGAGCCAATGAAGTGAATGAAAATATATCTAACAGGTATTTTTCAAACTCTTGCATGTGTTCTGACTTCTTCCTCATCAGAGAAGTTATATTTCATATTCCAGGAGTCAGTTTCCACTGCCAAGGTCTGCTATAGCAGCTACTGTCCCATTCTTGCCTTTTACCTGACTGACATTGCACCTGTCCCTCACCCTTTGCCCCTTGTGGATACGGAGCTGAAATGGCAACTCCACGTGGCTTTTTAGATTCATCAGGCACTCACTAGCAATAATAATTTGCAGCCCTGTCTCCAGTACTGGGACCTGGTATGAATAAATTAATAATTTGACCCTTCATTATCTTAATAAATAATTTAGTTTGATGGTACATTGGTTGAGTTTTAGACTGTGTAATCTGTTGTAAGGGATATCATTCTATTATCTATCTATCTATCTATTTGTGCATGCCAGGAGGTTTTTTTTTTTTTTTGAACTTTAAAAATTCTGCTTAGGCACCATGGTGGCAAAGTACTTTCTGTTAAGGACCATGGGTTACTCACTGTGGTGTAGCGGGTCTAGAGCTCATGTCAAAATGGCCACTTTTTAAATAAATAATTGCCGAACTTGTGGCTTAGCAAGGGGGCGTGGTATGTGTGGCCAAGCGGTTCCCTGGTGATGTGTGATGCGGATGGTCCTCACTTAAGTGCACAGGTGAAAAGTCGTTTGCATCCGTAATTGGTGCCAGGAACTGCTTATTGCGACATTTAATCCACGTCCCCGTAATAAATAGAAGCATGAGGCAGCTAGGAGGAAGGGAGAAAAAGAACGTGAAGGGAGGTTAATGGAGAAGGAAGCAGGAAAGAGAAAGCCGGTGAGAGAGACAGAGAGAGAGAGAGAGAGCATGCGCGCATACACGTGCTGTTTGCAAGCAGATGGGGAGAGGTGAGCCCGAGTGGTGTGTTTGCCTGGCACCCGAGGGCCGACGGTAGTGGTCACTCCTGCTGAGCGCCTGTTGGGAGCAGGAGTGACCGGGAGAAGGTTGGCTCGCCACAGCGAAGGCAGCGGGAGTCGGAAATTTGGAGTAGAATCCCCAGTGTGAGCATCCTGGCCACTGGGGGAAGCCAAGTCTCGGTCTGGCAGGGGCTGAATGAAGCCAGCGATCAGGAGGCCACCAGACCAGTCCAGCAGAAGAAGGTCAGCTGCATGTAGGGTGACTCCCCTGGTGCATAGCCTGGATGGGAGAAGCAGGGGAGTCGCCAGTAAAAGAAGGAACCATGCTTTGTGTTTTTAACGAGACTGCTTCCAGCCAGTCCTTTTTAAAGGATTTTTTTCTGTTGTGTTTTTAACCTCCACGATTTCACCTTGTTTTTATTGGACTATTTATTTGAAGATTTGAGAGACACTGCACTTATTTATTTGAACACTGTTTCGTTTGTTGATTTTAACTAAAAACATTTGGCACTTTTTGCACCATCCCCTTGCTTTGTTGTGCCTCACTGTCTAGCTCATCGGTGACATTACCGACGGTGTCGGGTTCAAGGGCTCCCAGAAGCAAGATGGGAGCATGGAGTAGATTCCGCATCATCATACTCACTTCATTGATGTCTGTGTGGATTTGACACATTTCCACTCAAGACAAACCCCACACAAATGTCTCTCTACTCTCTCTGTTCTCATTTTACTTCCAAGTATTCCCTTTTTTAGGTTAATTGGTGAAAAGTGTTGGTGTGCATCTGGTGCCAACTCTAGGGCTGATTGCTACCTTCTTCTTTTCAATTCACTGCATTAGAAATAGTGTTTAGAAAATGGTTGCAGCCAGAATATATCTTATAGAGCATCAAAAGGAGCTTGATCTGCCACGTGGCTCTGTGTTCAATTTATTTCTAAGTATACCATTCGATAATAGTGTCAAGTGTACAATCTTCAGAATGTTTTAACATTTTATTAATTGGTCTTTAATACCTTTTTACTGAGACTGAAAAAAGCTGTTGTAATACTCTAACCTGATATGGTACTTGCACAGAAAATATGTGACAATGAAGATCATGTCTGCTCTTTGAAAAGTGATCACTTAGGAAATTAAAGTTACCCATAATGAATGCAAGCAGTATTGCTTCCCAATACATGAATATTCCATTTGTTGCAGCACTTTGTGACAAAGTAAATTAATGAAATGTTACAGAATGATTTTAAAGTAGTAATTTCACGTTTCACATCTTCACTTTTGAGACTTTGAATAAATGGTATGACTTGAGTATTACATATCAGAGTAACGGTGGGCTGGCGCTCTGCCTGGGGTTTGTTTCCTGACTTGCGCCCTGTGTTGTATGGGATTGGCTCCAGCAGACCCCCGTGACCCTGTAGTTAGGATATAGCGGGTTGGATAATGGATGGATGGATGGATTTTAGAGTAATAGTTATCAGAAACATTTAGAAAGTCAAATTAACATTCAGAGAGTTTTAATGTATCTTAGACATCTCATACATAAGTCAATGTAAAGATGTCTGAAATATTTTGGAAGAAATCTTGATTACATTTTGAAATGTCTTGCAAAATCCTCTAGAGTATTTTAAGATATCTTAAAATAACTTGCCGTGCAATTTGAGATATCTGTAATGCATCTGAAGATATCTCAACATGACATAAAGTTCTATTGAAAACACTAAAAATTCTACATGAAGTAATTTTAAGGTATGATATTTTGAATTTCATTTCAGATATCTCAAAATGCACACAAAGGTATTTCCAGATATCTTGAAATGTAGTACAGGTATCTCAAAATTCACAGAAAGTCATTTCAAGACATCTTGAATAATTAAAAACTCTTGTTTTTTAACTCAGGGAATTTAACTTTATTTTTGTATTCCCAAACAGAAATGTTTTAAAGTTGTTTTTATTAACTTACTTTCTAACATAGGTGTTTATATCAGTTTTTGCAAAGAAATAAAGGAATGAAGTTTACTTTGGAAAGAATAATACACCAATCCCTGAGGCATGAGGAACCAATGACAAATAATATTGCAATGTATTCAAAGAGAATAAATACTGAGGATATTAAAAGTGCCTGGAGAGGTATTGTGAGGTAAAGAAAGAGACAATAGGAAAAGATGAAAATGAAATAACAATGGTTATTATAGTTTACAGGTCAATTTAATGATGTAGATGGAAATTTAAAACATCATCTTCACCCTTGCAGAGAGGAGCAGGAAGAGCAATTACTTTTTAGCCTGCACAAATGTTTAGGAGATTAGACCTAATAGGACATAAGATAAAGTTAAGTGTGGGATCTGTAATGAAACAGACCATTTACCCAGAGTTAGTAATGTAGCCAAAGGGCTTAAGTGTGCCACTGTGATGTGTGAGGTACATTACAAACACATTAATTTATTTATAAAAAGGGTATTTGCTAAAGCCACACAAGCCGGCTGAAAGTGAGAGAGAAACTGATCTTGCCACACAAGCACCCTGACAAAAAAGATGAAAAACAGACAACTGGAAGGCTATTTAAAAGTACTGAGGTGCTTCTTTGGTGTTGATCAATAGCTAGGGGGTCACTATCAGCTATTTAGAGTAAAAATATACAAGCCAGAGAGAAACTGATAGTGCCATGCAAGCAGGCCATTAAAGGAGAATAGGACAATTGTGTGCTGTTCCCGCTATTTCAAGGTTACCCGCACAAGAAACCTCTGCAGTAACCTGTTCTATTTCCTGTTTATGCTTACCATCAAAGAATAATATCCATGTTTGGAGGTTGCACGCTCAAAGAGTAATAAATAAATAAACAAACTTCAGTCTGAACACTCACCAGAATAACTATAAAGCAAGAAAATTAAAAAGAAAGAAAGGTTCTGACTTGACTGTCACAGTCACAGTGAGGAATTATGCAGAAGTATTGCTGGTATAAAGGATCCCCAATAGCAATTCTTGACACATTTCTGCAGAATATGTCTTTAACTGAAAGTACTCTGTGTTAGTGTGCCAGAGAGACAATGTGCAGCATTGTACACCACAACGCAGAAAATCGCACTGCCACCAACAAGTTATAGAAGATCTGAAGGATGTCATTTCCCACATTAAAGGAATGCAGTCTCCTAAGGACAAAGAGCCTGCTCTGCACTTTTGATATAGTTCCTCTGTATTGAGACCAGTCCAACATGTCATTAATGTGAAGAGTGACTGGACAAAGAGGCTCTTTGGTGCATCAAAAGTCAATAACCAGTTTGTTGGTTTTGCTAATGTTAAGATGCAGACAATTCTCTCAACACCAAGAAACAAACTTCTCCACCTGACTCCTGTTCTCTGTCTTATTCCCTTTAACAGTACACACCATAAGAATCAGCTGAGAATACCTGCAAGAGACATTACCTGGTATTATATTTATAGTCTGAGTTGGACAGAGTAAAGTGAAAAGGAGACAGGACTGTTTCTTGTGCTGCTCCAGTGTTGATCAGAAACACAGTCCTTGAGTCTCACAAAGAGCTGTCTGCCCAAGAGATAGTCCATTATCCAGCACACCATAGGCTCATCCACCTCTATCTCTCTAAGCTTGCCTCTTAACAGGGATGGCTGGATTTAAGGTGCTGAAGAAATCAATAAACATAAAACCAGTTTTATCCAGTTGACAATAAGCCTTGTGGAGCAGATAGATAATTGCATCCTCCAAAAAAGTACTGGGTCCAGGTGGTCTACTACAAGAGGACTCATATCGTCCAGGACCATATGGTAATTCGCCTGCCAGGCATTACCATTTTAAAGAAAAATGGTTTAAGAACAGTGTACAAGTGATTGACTTTTAGTAAAGCTCAACCACTTACCTTTTTAAGTCATTAAAGTGCGAGGTGTGCTTCCGCAAGGATTTTAACTTTAGCTTCGACAGACTGCATTTTAGGCCAAAAAATTGAGCATCTCCATAACCACCTGTCATTAACAAAGTAACAAGTGTGGAGCATTAGTATAGATAATTTCAGGCATCTATGAATTGGTTTGAGAAGAGGCTCCCAAGATAAAATTCCAAGGCAAAGTTATAAAAAGTATGGAGCATGTCAAATGTGCGCTTGTTCTTGCTCGTGCAGACGCGAGGTTTCTTTGCTTTTGCATTGAAGGAGTTGAGAGTAACACGTACGCAGAACGCACCTGCATCAACCACTATAGGTGGAGGAAAGCAGTGTGACACAAAATTGCCTGAAATTGTCAATCCCAGGTATAAAAGGCACTATAGGGGTCATCTTTGAGTGAGTGAGTTTGGTATAGTGGTTCTTTTAGTATACCAAGCATAGCTTGTGCCTTATTTGTATATTTTTTCTTTTTGTATATAAATAGATATAGATATCTCCTATTTATAGTTTAGTTTTGGTATTTATATGGCTTGGGTTTGTGGTGCACTTTTTTGTCTTACTTGTTGTGGGGAACAGCCCGGGCACAGACAGGTAGACATGATGTTTAAACCACACACGTTTATTCACAACTACTATTTACAACAGTAGTGAGCGCAAACCCAGTGCCACAGCACCAATCACCCCTCAAGTCCTTGGCCACACGCACAATGCCTTCTCTCAGTCTCTGGTCCGCCTCCACTCCTCTCCACCAAGCTTCCTCTCCCAGACACTTCGCCACCCTACCTCCCAGCTCAGCTCAGTGTCTGGGCTTTCCCAGAGTCCTTTTATACTCCCTGACCCAGAGGTGTTCCTACCCAACAGTCCACAAGTCCTTATTACTTCTGGGTCAGGGTAAAAGTCCTTTTCTTCAACCTGGAAGTACGTCATCTCTCCTGTTCACGTGACCAGGACATACTTCTAGGTTATAGGGCACATATAAGTCCGTGAGCCTCCCTACAGCGACTCCCGGTGGTCCCCAAGGTATCCAGCAGGGCTGTGCATAAAAACTACATAGTCCATGAGGCCCTGCTGGAATTCAGGGCCCGTCCCTGCTGTCAGGAGAGCTCCTCCTGGCGGCCTGGGGGTGAGGGCCGGAATATGAAGCCGGCCATCCATCACATTATATATACATTGGTTTTTTTTGTAAATATTTTTTGGGACTTTATTAAAAGGACTTTACTTTGTGTAGTTTCTTCCTGATCGTCCTTTCTTTATATAGGAAGACTACATTTTTGTCTTTGCTTATGTTTTTATTTTGGGACTGGCGAAATTCACTGTAAATACTATTCACTATTTTTGATTTGGACATTGCTTTTGTGATTTTGTGTACCTATAAATAAAACCCACTATAATTTTTTTGTAAATACCATCTTTTTGTGTCTGTGTCTCCATGCCTGCCATCTCCCAAGTCTGATCTCGGATGGTCCCAAACTACAAGATGCCAAGAGTGTAGTCTGGTACCAACCTTACCACAACATAGGGTGTCACAAACCATTCTCTCAAAGGTCTTCATGATGTGGAATGTAAGTGCCACTGGTCTGTAATCATTAGGGGAAAAGGCACCTGTCTTCTTTGGAACAGGAACCACCAGGATGTTTTCCATAGCAGCAGCACTTTCTGAAGACTTAGGGACAAGCTGAACAGGTGGCAGAGGACACCACAAAGTTAGTCCGCACAGGCCTTAAGACCTCATGGACTGACTCTGTCTGTTCCAGCAGCGTTTCCTGTGTGTAGCTTCTTCAGTTGTCTCCTTACTTGCTCTTCAGTTATGAACATTCCACACTGATGGTCAGAGGTGGACTTGTCACTGGCTATTCCAGTTGATGTTGTAAGAGTTGTTGATGTAGTAGGATTGGTATGTGGAGACTGGTCAGTGGAAGAAGCTGGCAAAATCTATTAAAAAATTGCTTCAGGGCATTAGCTTTGTCCACATCCCATTCTAGCACTTGAGCCCTGGATTTCATGAGTCCAATAGGAGATATTAACTGTGTGATTAATGATTATGAAAGGGATTTGGGAAATCTCCTGATACTTAAGAAAAAGTAAAAAGAAGAGACTTTTGGAATGGAGAAAATAAAACATTTAGGACATATTGGATTCTAACATCCAATCGATATAAACTTGCAAATTTTCAGATAAATCTAATTTTTTTCTGATGATCAGATTCTAATAATAGAATTAGAAAGGTAGGAAGGCATTCAAAGTGGGAAAAGTATTAAAGTAACTGAAGATATATAGAAGAAACAAATGTACAAAATTATTAAACCTGGGGGACTGAAAGACTGATATAATACTTAAAATGAGTGACAGGAACTTATGAAAAAGCCTAGCTTTCTGCAAATGCAGGATTACAGAAGAAAGGAAAAAGAATAGACCGAGTCAAAAGAGTGACAGCATAAATTGAACAATTCTATAAAGAAAGAAACAGAGCTTAGTTTTTCTCCAGCACACACATTTCCAGCGTATGGCTGATTTAGATACATAAAAATATTTCCTGGCCATACACCATTTTATTAAAACAGCAATAACCATGTAAATGAAACAACAGTGTTTACTGATCTGGACACTTTTTAACAAATCATATAGTTACCAATGCTATGCAATCATGGTAGTCTCCAGGCACGTCAGTAGTTTTAGCTCTGATCATGGGCTTAGAATATCGTATGAGTATGTATGACTGTGTATGCATACAGGTACAAAGTGTGTATACACTGTGCATGCATGTATGACTGTGAGATCAAAAACGGCATTCCCCCCATGGGGTTTCATGCGAGTCATACTTGAAAATAAAATCAAAGAGCAGCTGTTCCCTATGGGACTTTGTGCGAGCTGTACTTAAATATCAGATCGAAGGATGGGGGAATAAAGGAGAGGGGCTGTGGAAGATCAGAGGCTGAACGCCAGAGATCAGGGACTTTAGCCCCCACCCAACAACACCACTGGTAGTCTCTTAACCATTCCTCATCAAAACATTTTCTGCATTTCGCTGTGAGCAAAGTCTTCACTCAAGATGGAATCAAATTGGTTAAGGCTGGGGAGGACAAAAGTGCATTAGAATGAGATGTTAAAAATAAATTGTGATGGTTTTGGATAAAGAAAAATGGGGATTAAGGACAGTGTTTTGGTACTTGATATCACAACTGAAATTAACCTGGTGCTTGTTTCAGCAGTCTGTATTTATTAGCGTAACTCTTTGCTGTGTTCACTTTAATCCCTAGTTGGGCTTTTGAGAGATTGCTTTTGATTTGACCCTTGTTTTACACAGCAAGCAGTTATAGATAAGCTGTATTTTTAGCGAAAATGAGAGATAAACAAAACACATTAGATGTGTGCCACATAACTTTAAATATAATTTGATGACAATCTGACAGACCCGATTTCAATGTTTTTATTATATAATACTAGCTGTCCCCCGCATCTCTGCCCACGTAATAGTGAAACTGGACAAACTTTAAAAATCAATAAAAGAAAAAAAGAGAAGTAATAATTTGTATTGAGAAGAACTTATATTGATAGCTTTCATATCCGAGGGCCTCTTGATCGTTATATATAATACACTACCGTGGCTGTTCGTTTGACTGTCCAGGATTTCAAATCACCTGCAGCTCGCAAACTGTTTGACCTATTGACCTGAAATTTGGTACACATATACTATGTGACATCTACTATCCGCTTTCGGGGTGATGATTGACCTCCAAGGTTATTCCTGTTTTTATTTTATTTTATTGTAGGATCAACTCTCGGCAGCAGCCAGCAGGGCGGCCATGTGGCACATGCATATGGGCGCCATTCTCATCCCTACCACCTTCGCTGTCACTTCCCCTACCTCTTCATATCTTAAATAATTCTTGAGACAGATTGAAGACTTAAGTGCTAGCTAAAGTAAAAAATTTAAGAAAATGTACTAAGTAATTGCAACACAAACACTGACTTAATCAGTTTTAACGCGAAAAGATGCTGATGAAAGAAGAGAGAAGCGGACCACTAGGGTGGAGAAAAGAAGAGCTGCTCAGGAAGCAGCATGCGCATCAACCTCTGAGTAAATGAATGCTAAACGTACAGAGAAAGAGTAAGAAAAATATGAATGCTCAAATCAAGTGTATTCACTGCACGTTATTGTGCAGTGTGCGGTTACTGGTATGCAATATTTTTGCTTTTGCTATCAGGGGCGAGAATGTAGCTGTGATCTCTTTGCCAAAAATGTAAAATGTTGGCAAGGTATCTCTGGTTAAGCAGAAGGTAGGTATGGTCCAAAGTCAAACATTGTTACTGTATCTCACTGTGTTCAGCTCTGATGGGAGAGTGGCCCCCGTGTGGGAAGAACAGCATGTGGCCGTGATATCTCTGCCAGTGAGCAGGCATCTTCTAAAACACACGTAGCTGTGATCTCTCTCTCAAAAATGTCAAACGTTACTCTTTAACAATCCCTAGATGATAATGTCTGCTGAACAAACAGGTATCGCTAGCTAAGCAGAGGCAAAGTATGCTCCAACATGTGGCGAGAGGTACAGCGACTTAAGTGGAGGCTGGCAACAGAGTTAGGATGGCCCTGTCCAGCTCCCTACTCCTGAGGTCCCGCCTCCCCCTCTCCTTGGCCTGAAGCCCGTCTCTCGGAATAAATTGGTGCTGCAACCAAACTATGATACTTAACACGATGAGAGAAGTCGCAAAATCAATGGGAATGTTCAAGCAAATTATACTAAAAAAAATACGATCTAAATCCATTAACTGGTTCTCTCGTGAAAAGCGGACAGATATACAGATATTCAGATAGACAGATAGAAGTTGGATTTGGAGAGAGAGAGATGGGAAGAGGTGAAAGGTAAACATTACATTCATGACTGTGCAAATTTTCAACCATATCCCCATGTTCTAAGTCTTCAACAAGAACAGTGGGACATGGTTGGAAACTTAAGGACAAATTTCTTACAAATGTATGTCATAGGAGGCTGGGGGGCAGACCCAGCCAGGACGCCTGGATGGACTGGGAGGAGGGTTATTTGTTTCCCGGGCCACGAGGGGGCAACCGCCCTGGATAAAGAAGGGACCACGGGGATGGAGCCAGAAGGCTTAAACCCATTGGGGCCCATGGCCGTCGCCAGGGGAAGCCCCGAGCATCGTGGAGCCTGGGAAACCTGCACTTCTGCCACACCTGGGCAGATGGAGGAAGAACCTTCCAGGGACACCTGGAGTGCTTCCGGGTGCTCATGTGGCACTTCCGCCACACCAGGAAGTGCCGCCGGAAGGTCATCAACGAGCACCTGGAGCACATCCGGGTGAACAATAAAGGAGCCGCCTTCCTACAGTCTGGTAGCTAGAGTCAGGAGTTGGAGCAGGACAAAGCTCCCGTGATGAGAGGAAAGGCAGCCCATGGCCACTGAGAGAGAAGCCCATGGAAAGGGTGATTGGTGCTGGGGGCACTATGTGCTGTGGGGGACTCATTTCTGTAAATAAACGTGTGTTTGTGGTAAAGTGCTGGTGTCTGACTGATGGTGTTCGGACCCGAGCTCACATGTAGTAAACTTTTTCATCACAGACATATGGAATAAATTAACTGAGTGGTGGAGAACAGAAATTTAGGGACGGACCTTCAAGTCTTGAATGATGTAATCTTGGAGAATCTAGCTGAATAAGATTGATGAGCGTGTAGGGCTAAATGGCCTGTCCTTGTCCTAATTGTTCTAATTTACTAATGTTTTAAGTTGACAAATTTGGGTAGCACTCATTTTTTTTAATTCTTCCAGTGGGAGATGCCACTTTGAAGGGTGTTCTCATGAAATTTCCTATGGAGAAACACATATTTCCAGGTTGTCTGATAACATGTGAATATACTTGAAACTGCATTATGACACAAGTGGAGCAATTGTACTATTACAGCATGATGCAGTTTAAATACACAGGGCACCTGTTCATGCAATCCAAGTAACACCAGTATTTTCAGGAACAACAGTCACAATATCTGCCATATCCACCCCGTACACTGTATCAACTGCAAAATACATATTACCTTACTTATTGTGAAGCATGATCTTCCATCCAACCTTAATAAAAGGAAAAGTGTCTGTGTGTCTGCCACAAACATTTTTAGTAATGAAACGCATTGCTTTTGTCATTTTAATAGATAGTGCATCACAAACCTTAACACTGCTTTTACAAATCCCATGCCAAATGACATATAACAGAGATGAATGCATTGCATGGTGCACTGGAAACGTTAATGTTGAGGTCTATGTTGATTACTTGTTGTTGTTGATTTAAACCTGTTTTCGACGGGTAGCTCACCTACAGTTGTTCACAATAATTCAGTAACTCTTTGACATGTATAAAATGCAGCCCTTTCTTGCATTTATGTTACACTCTCATTTAGTATCATTATGTGAAGAGAAAAGGAAGCAGTTTATAATTGTTTATTATTTGCAAATTTAAGTAACATGAAGATATTCAATTTTTTAGTTCAGTTATTATACTAGGTAAACATTTACTTGGTACAGCAAAAGGAAGCACAAGGAACAAGTTAATTTTCTCCATTATTTATATAAATTTTGCTCAAATTCATTTTCATGGTATTATTATATTCCCCTCCTCGAACCGCCACCTTACCGTGGTGGAGGGGTTTGCGTGTCCCAATGATTATAGGAGCTCTGTTGTCCGGGGCGTTATGCCCCTGGTAGGGCCACCCAAGGCAAACTGGTCCTAGGTGAGGGATGAGACAAAGTGCGGTTCAAGAGACCTCCTATGACGAATAAAAAATTTGGACGGTGTTTTCCCTTCTTCCGGACGCGGGTCACCGGGGCCCCCCTCTGGAGCCAGGCCTGGAGGTGGGGCTCGATGGCGAGCGCCTGGTGGCTGGGCTTGCACCCATGGGGCTCGGCCGGGCACAGCCCGAAGAGGCAACGTGGGTCCCCCTTCCCATGGGCTCACCACCTATGGGAGGGGCCAAGGAGGTCGGGTGCAGTGTGAGTTGGGTGGTGGCCGAAGGCGGGGACCTTGGCGGTCTGATCCTCGGCTAAAGAAGCTGGCTCTTGGGACGTGGAATGTCACCTGTCTGAAGGGGAAGGAGCCTGAGCTTGTGCGCGAGGTTGAGAGGTTCCGGCTAGATATAGTCGGACTCACCTCGACGCACAGCTTGGACTCTGGAACCAATCTCCTTGAGAGGGGCTGGACTCTCTACCACTCTGGAGTTGCCCCCGGTGAGAGGCGCAGAGCGGGTGTGGGTATACTTATTGCCCCCCGACTTGGAGCCTGTACATTGGGGTTTACCCTGGTGGACGAGAGGGTAGCCTCCCTCTGCCTTCGGGTTGAGGGGCGGGTCCTAACTGTTGTTTGTGCGTATGTACCGAACAGCAGTTCGGAGTACCCACCCTTTTTGGAGTCCCTTGAGGGGGTGCTAGAGGGCATACCTTCTGGGGACTCCCTCGTACTGCTGGGAGACTTCAATGCTCACGTGGGCAATGACAGTGAGACCTGGAAGGGCGTGATTGGGAGGAATGCCCCCCCCACCGATCTGAACCCGAGCGGTGTTTTGTTATTGGACTTCTGTGCTCGTCACGGATTGTCCATAACAAACACCATGTTCAAGCATAGGGGTGTTCATATGTGCACTTGGCACCAGGACACCCTAGGCCTCAGTTCAATGATCGACTTTGTGGTCGTGTCGTCGGACTTGCGGCCACATGTCTTGGACACTCGGGTGAAGAGAGGGGCGGAGCTATCAACTGATCACCACCTGGTGGTGAGTTGGCTTCGATGGTGGGGGAGGATGCCGGTCAGGCGTGGTAGGCCCAAACGTGTTGTGAGGGTCTGCTGGGAATGTCTGGCAGAGCCCCCTGTCAGAAGTAGCTTCAACTCCCACCTCCGGCAGAACTTCGACCACGTCCCGAGGGAGTCTGAATGGGCCATGTTCCGTGCC
Organism: Erpetoichthys calabaricus; assembly: GCF_900747795.2. Taxonomy (NCBI): domain Eukaryota; kingdom Metazoa; phylum Chordata; class Cladistia; order Polypteriformes; family Polypteridae; genus Erpetoichthys; species Erpetoichthys calabaricus. Next base: position 130,279,921 of record NC_041402.2, on the reverse strand, counting down.
TCTATTGTTGAGGCGGCTGACCGGAGCTGTGGCCGTAAGGTGGTCGGTGCCTGTCGTGGCGGCAATCCCCGAACCTGTTGGTGGACACCGGCGGTGAGGGATGCTGTCAAGCTGAAGAAGGAGTCCTACCGGTCCCTTTTGTCCTGTGGGACTCTGGAGGCAGCTAATAGGTACCAGCAGGCCAAGCGGAATGCAGCTTCGGTGGTTGCTGAGGCAAAAACTCGGGCATGGGAGGAGTTTGGGGAGGCCATGGAGAACGACTTTCGGACGGCTCCGCGGAGATTCTGGTCCACCGTCCGACGTCTCAGGAGGGGAAAGCAGTGCAGTGTCAACACTGTATATGGTGGGGATGGTGCGCTGCTGATCTCAACTCAGAATGTTGTGGGTCGGGGGGGGGGGGTGTACTTCAAAGACCTCCTCAATCCCACTAACATGCCTTCCAATGAGGAAGCAGAGCCTGGGGACTCGGAGGTGGGCTCTCCCATCTCTGGGACTGAGGTCACTGAGGTGGTCAAAAAACTTCTTGGTGGCAGGGCCCCGGGGGTGGATGAGATACGCCCGGAGTTCCTCAAGGCTCTGGATGTTGTAGGGCTGTCTTGGTTGACACGTCTCTACAACATCGCATGGACATCAGGGACAGTGCCTCTGGATTGGCAGACTGGGGTGGTGGTCCCCCTCTTTAAGAAGGGGGACCGGAGGGTGTGTTCCAACTACAGAGGGATCACACTCCTCAGCCTCCCTGGAAAAGTCTATTTGGGGGTTCTAGAGAGGAGGGTCCATCGGATAGTCGAACCTTGGATTCAGGAGGAACAGTGTGGTTTTTGTCCTGGTTGCGGAACAGTGGACCAGCTCTACACCCTTAGCAGAGTCCTGGAGGGTGCATGGGAGTTTGCCCAACCAGTCTACATGTGTTTTGTGGACTTGGAAAAGGCGTTCGACCGTGTCCCTCGGGGAATCCAGCCCCTGATAAGGGCTGTTCGGTCCCTGTACAACCGGTGTCAGAGCTTGGTCCACATTGCCGGCAGTAAGTCGAACCCGTTTCCAGTGAGAGTTGGACTCCGCCAGGGCTGCCCTTTGTCACCGATTCTGTTCATAACGTTTATGGACAGAATTTCTAGGCGCAGCCAGGGTGTTGAGACGGTCCAGTTTGGTGGACTCAGGATTGGGTCACTGCTTTTTGCAGATGATGTTGTCCTGTTTGCTTCATCAGGCCGTGATCTTCAGCTCTCTCTGGATCGGTTCGCAGCTGAGTGTGAAGCGGCTGGGATGGGAATCAGCAGCTCCAAATCCGAGACCATGGTCCTCAGCCGGAAAATGGTGGAGTGCCCTCTCAGGGTTGGGAGCGAGATCCTGCCCCAAGTGGAGGAGTTCAAGTATCTCGGGGTCTTGTTCATGAGTGAGGGAAGAATGGAGCGTGAGATCGACAGGCGGATCGGTGCGGCATCCGCAGTGATGCAGGCTCTGCATCGGTCTGTCGTGGTGAAAATGGAGCTGAGCCGTAAGGCAAAGCTCTCAATTTACTGGTCGATCTATGTTCCTACCCTCACATATGGTCATGAGCTATGGGTAGTGACTGAAAGAACGAGATCGCGAATACAAGCGGCTGAAATGAGTTTCCTCCGCAGGGTGTCTGGGCTCTCCCTTAAAGATAGGGTGAGAAGCTCAGTCATCCAGGAGGGGCTCAGAGTAGAGCCGCTGCTCCTCCGCATCGAGAGGAGTCAAATGAGGTGGCTCAGGCATCTGATCAGGATGCCTCCTGGACGCCTCCCTGGTGAGGTGTTCCGGGCACTTCCAACCGGGAGGAGGCCCTGGGGAAGACCCAGGACACGCTGGAGGGACTATGTCTCCCGGCTGGCCTGGGAACGCTTTGGGATTCTCCCGGAAGAGCTAGAAGAAGTGGCCGGGGAGAGGGAAGTCTGGGCATCTCTGCTCAAGCTGCTGCCCCCGTGACCCGACCTCGGATAAGTGGAAGAGGATGGATGGATCTGCGGTGGGTTGGCACCCTGCCCAGGATTGGTTCCCTGCCTTGTGCCCTGTGTTGGCTGGGATTGGCTCCAGCAGACCCCCGTGACCCTGTGTTCGGATTCAGCGGGTTGGAAAATGGATGGATGGATGGATGGATGGATGGATGGTATTATTATTGTATTTTTTGTAATTGTAATTTTTGTATTGTAAACCCCAATTCCTAAGTTTCAGACTAAAGATTTTTTTTGCAACTATATAGGAAAAGGGGAGCAGATTAAGGGAAAAATATAGAAATGAACAAAGAACAAGAAGAAAAATTAACTTCCAAAGCAGTGTGCAAGAAAAAAAGAGATATTTCTCTTTTCAAACACCAAAAGACCAAAGATCTAAATAATATATAAAACAAAAAACAAGTTGGTATAAAATACAAGCAACAGAAAAAAAAACAACAGGAAGGTGATTAAACAGCTGTAAGAAAAAAATAATGTATACCAAAATAAAAAAATGAGGAGGCAGCTTCTTAAAAGAATTTAACACAACAGGGAGAATAGATAAAAAGATTTTTCTAAAAAGAAATAACAGAACTCTTAAACCCTGGGAGTATATAAAATATAGATAGCAGTACAGTTTTACCAAATTGTTTGAGAAGTAATAAAAATTATATTCCACAATTTAGAAGGAATTAAGGAATCACCCAGATGTGAAATCAAAGAATTTTTAGTTTCATTCTTAAACAAAGTAATACTAAAAAAATGAAAATGTTAGGAACTGATTATGTTCTTGTATCATGACAACAAAATCTGGAGTAGGGTTATAGCAGCAAAATCCAGAAAATATGAAAGGAATTAATCAAAGAAAATTTGACATGTATTGTCCCAAGTAAGAAAATAATGGACAGCTTGGAATACATATAAGGGTAACACTTTATTAGAATGTGAATAATCTGAAAGGGTGGCATGGTGGCGCAGTGGTAGTGTTGCTGCCTCGCAGTAAGGAGGACTGGGTTGGCTTCCTGGGTCCTCCCTGCGTGGAGTTTTCATGTTCTCCCCATGTCTGCGTGGGTATCCTCTCACAGTCCAAAGACATGCAGATTAGTTGCATTGGCGATCCTAAATTGTCCCGTGTGGGTGTGTGTCTCCTGCGGTGGGCTGGCCCCCTGCCCGGGATTTGTTCCTGTCTTACGCCCTGTGTTGGCTGTGATTGGCTCCAGCAGACCCCTGTGACCCTGTGTTAGGATATAGTGGGTTGGAAATGACTGAATAATCTGAAACCTTACCTTAGTTTACAGCAGTGGTGGCTGCAGGTTTTTGTTCCTACCAGATTCATAATCAGTGATAATAATCAATAACAACTGATCTCATTTAATTAGCTGGACAAACAGGACAAACTTTAAAAATCAATTGATGTTGGCACTATATCTGATCATGTTCAGCTCTGACTGGAGAGTGTTCCCTGTGTGGGGAGAAAAGCACATGGCCGTGATATCTCTGGCAATCAGCAGCTACCCTCTCAAAAATGTCAAACGTTACTCCTTAACAATCTGTAGATGATAATTTCTGTTGAACAAACAGGTGTCGCTAGTTAAGCGGCGGCAAGGTGCACTCCAACACATGGTGAAACATAGACCAACTCGAACAGAGGCTGGCAAGGGAATGAGGAAGGCCCTGCCCTCCTGCTCTCGACCCACGGCCACTCTCTTGGATTTGCATAAATACATCAGTACCGCAAGCGAACTATGGTACTTAGTGCGATGAGGGAAGTCGCAAATTATAAAACACAACCAGATCTAAATCCGTTAAGTAATTCTCTCGTGAAAAGCGGACAGACATACAGACAGAACACGCTTGAATCACAAAATTTTTAAAACCGATCCTCAAGGCAGACTTCACAGCATTAATTAAAGACACAAAGGAGAGGACCACATCTGCAAAGATCTTCATTTCGGGTCCACTCCCTCTCGTCAGACGATCAAACGAGTACTACAGTCGTCTGCTAGGATTAAACAACTGGCTGCAGGGCTTCTGCAAGAATCAAGACATCGGGTTCATCAACAACTGGGACCTCTTTTGGGAAAGACCGCGTTTTTTCAAGAGAGATGGCCTTCATCTGAACAGTTTCGGCGCCCAGGTCCTCTCCGAAAACATATCTAAGGTAATTCGTTTATCTTGACTATCTATCTCTGCTCTTAACCCCTTCCGAAATGCTACTGCTGTGCTAGGACATGGTTATCATTTAATAAAATCTTCCATTAAAGTGCACAACATAAATACTGTAATTACCAATCTCGATGCACGTAGAAAATCTAGGCAATACGGCATAAACACCAATAATTTAATTAAAATTACTACTTTAGATGAACAATGTATTAAAACTATAAAAACAGATTATAGATTAAACAAAAAATACACACAGAATGGCGCTAATAAAAATAACTTAGTTCCTGTTCCAAATATCAATAACGCACATAGTACTCATCTCTGCCCCTCCGAAACATTAAATATGGCACTATTAAATATTAGAGCTTTAACTAACAAGATGTTTTTTATCAACGATCTTATTAGTGATAAAAAAATAGATTTTATTGCACTAAGTGAAACGTGGCTTAGCTCAGATGGCGCAGCTGTTTTAATCGAATCTGCGCCTCTGGATTACAGTTTTACTCGTGCAGATCGCCAAGGAAAGAAAGGCGGTGGCTTGGCAAACATTTACTCAAACCAGTTAAAATGTAAAGATGTCAGTTTTGGTAAATTCAAGTCCTTTGAGTATCTCGGCGTTGTTATCCATGGAGATTCTTACGTTCTAGTATTATCCGTGTATAGACCTCCAAAATTCAACGCGTCTTTTTTTGAGGAATTCTCTGACTTAATGTCAATTTTAATTACGAACTATGACACATTCTTAATAGTCGGCGACTTTCATTTTCATATAGGTGATCAGTGTGACCAAAAAGTAAAAGAATTTATGAACCTCCTGGACTCTTTTGATTTGAGACAGCTCGTTAATAAGCCTACACATAAAGCAGGTCATACGTTAGACTTAGTGATTACTAAAGGACTAAAAGTTGATATAAAACAGGTCATTGATAGGGTCTACCAGACCATTTTCTTCTACTTTTTAATATAGAAATATTGATAGAAAACACTCATTAGAAGCATATTGTTAAAAAACACTTCTTTGACTCATCAGCAGCTTTAAAACTTACAAACATTATCAGCAATCAGTCCGTTTATAGTGCCAACTGTAATAGCGAGGATAATGTAAATAATATGGTGGAAAGATTTAATACTAAGGTGAGAGCTGCTGTTGACATAGTTGCACCTGAAAAGACAGTTAAAAAATCTTCTAGCATTGTTATACCATGGAAGACCCAAAGAGTGTCTGATTTAAAGAGAGCATGCCGTAGAGCTGAGTGTAAATGGAGGAAGACTAAATTAACTATCCTATGAAATATTAAAAGTTAAAATAACAGAATACAATAACACAGTCCGTCTTGAGAGGCGCTGCTATTTCTCTAAGATTATAAATAACAATGCTAGTAATCCCAGAGTCTTATTCTCAACGATTGATCGTCTGTTAAACCCAAGTAACTCAATGGAATGCCTCCTAAGTACTTCAAGTAAAACCTGTGAGGCTATCGCTGTATTTTTCAATCAAAAAATTAATGATATTCGAAATAACATAGTATATCTCCCCAACACTAAGGATCCTCCTAAACCCCAGTATTCCGTTATAAACAAATTGAACTCTTTCACTAGGATAGATTTACCTGATTTACATAAAATAATTTCTCAAATGAAACCCTCCACCTGTGCCCTTGACCCAATACCAACAAATTTTTCAAAGAAGTATCGGGCGTGCTAATTGATAATGTTCTTGACATAGTATATTCGTCATTAGATACGGGGTTTTTCCCAGACTGTCTTAAGACTGCTGTAGTTAAACCCCTACTTAAGAAAAATAACCTCGACCCCTCTGTTCTTGAAAATTTTAGACCCATCTCTATCCTGCCTTTCTTAAGTAAAATTCTAGAGAAGGCAGTCATTATGCAGTTAAATGAGCACCTTAATAAACATGCTATTCTTGATAAATTTCAGTCAGGTTTTAGAACAAATCACAGCACAGAAACTGCGCTCGTTAAAGTAGTCAATGATTTGCAGGTAAATGCAGACAGAGGCCATTTATCTGTTCTCATCCTCTTAGATCTGAGTGCCGCATTTGACACCATTGATCATAATATTCTTAAGAATCGCCTTAGTCAGTGGGTGGGCCTCTCTGGCAGTGTCTTAAATTGGTTTGAATCCTACCTGGCAGGGAGAAAATTTTTTGTTAGTTGTGGTAATTACAAATCAAAGACACATGATATCCTATATGGTGTTCCACAAGGCTCTATCCTGGGTCCGCTGCTCTTCTCAATCTACATGCTTCCGTTAGGTCAGATTATCTCAGGGCACAACGTGAGCTACCATAGCTATGCTGATGACACACAGCTGTATTTATCAATAGCACCTGATGACCCCAAATCTCTTGATTCACTAACACAATGTCTGACTTGTATTTCAGAATGGATGAATAGTAACTTTCTCAAGTTAAATAAAGAGAAAACTGAAATCTTAGTGATTGGCAATAATGGATACAATGAGGCTATTAGAAATAACCTGGAAGCATTAGGATTAAAAGTCAAAACGGAGGTAAAAAGCTTAGGGGTAACTGAAATCTAAATTTTAAATCACATATTAATCAGATCACTAGGACGGCATTTTTTCACTTAAGAAACATAACAAAAGTTAGACCTCTTATATCATTGAAAGATGCTGAGAAATTAGTTCATGCATTTGTTTTCAGTCAACTAGATTACTGTAACGCAGTCCTCTCAGGACTACCCAAAAAAGACATAAATCATTTGCAACTAGTGCAGAATGCAGCTGCTAGAATCCTTAACCAGGAAAAGAAAATCCGAGCACATCTCTCCAGTTTTGATGTCAGTACACTGGTTACCTGTGTCATTCAGGATTGACATTAAAATTTTGCTTATGGTTTATAAAGCCTTAAATAATCTCGCCCCATCCTATATATCGGAATGTCTGACGTCTTATATTCCAAATCGCAACCTCAGATCCTCAACTGAGTGTCTCCTTAGAATTCCAAGAGCAAAACTTAAAAGAAGTGGTGAGGCGGCCTTCTGCTGTTATGCACCTAAAATCTGGAATAGCCTCCAGTAGGAATTCGCCAGGCTAATACAGTGGAGCACTTTAAAAAACTGCTGAAAACACATTACTTTAACATGGCCTTCTCATAACTTCACTGTAATTTAATCCTGATACTCTGTATATCCAATTCATTATAATAACTATTCATGGTGGCTCTAAAATCTGTACTAAACCCTACTCTCTCTTCTGTTTCCTTTTCCGGTGTCCTTTTGGTTGTTGCGCCACCACCATCTACTCTAAGTACCATGATGTTCCAAAAATGATGGATGGATTAAAAGCCAGAAGTCTGTATGACCATCAGCATCAAGTGACTCCGTGAGAACCCTAACTACAAAGAGGACTATTTCATTTATGTTAGGTAGAATGCCCAGAGGGGACTGGGCGGTCTCGTGGCCTGGAACCCCTACAAATTTTATTTTTTTCTCCAGCTTCCTGGAGTTTTTTTTTGTTTTTTCTGTCCACCCTGGCCATCGGACCTTACTCCTTTTCTATGTTAGCTAATGTTGCCTTATTTTAATTTCTTATTTTGTCTTTTATTTTTCTTTTCTTCTTTATGTAAAGCACTTTGAGCTACTTTTTGTATGAAAATGTGCTATATAAATAAATGTTGTTGTTGTTAGCGAGCACCTATGGGCCAAGGGTACCCTACATTCCAAATTTCAAGTCCCAAGTCATCATGGTTCGGGAGATTTTGTGATGAGTGAGTCAGTGTTATTTGGCTTTTATATATATATACGGTAGATTGTTTAAAAGTTTATAATATACTTCAAATTATATTTGAATGTTGTATGGGTTTTATATTTGAATGTTGTATTTGTTACTGTGCATTTATTTTGTTTTATTTTTCCCTCAGAGTGTCTGAATAGGCTACACGAAATGTTTTACTTTGTTTTTTTATTGTTTCATAGTTTTTTGTTTACTAAGTGCATTCTTTAAAAATGCTTGACAGAATTCTGTGGCACTGAGACATTTTTTGAGTATTTTGTCTATTGAAGAAATTCAAAGTGGTCTTTTTTGACCAACACTTCAAAATTTGTGGAAAAGTAATCAGCATTACCATCCAGACACTATTAGCGGCTGTGTAGATTCCAGACTCACAGTTGAAACTGCAAACATAATCTATGCACCGTGGATTCCACTGACACCTACTTTTTGTGGTTCAGTGCTTTTTGGACATTTCTCTTGATATACATATTATAGAACTGTATGGTGTATTTATTTATGAAGGGTTGTTTTACATTTTATCAGAGGTTGTCTTAAAACTAATATTTAAGAGTGTAATGTATGTGTAAAAGCTGAATCTTCTAATTCATAAAAAATTCCAAGACAAAATGGTGTTAGTTGTTTTTTTGAGTCTGTGCCCATATAAGAAAACTGATGTATATTGTGTGGCCTGGGTTAGACTTGGGATTCCCGGCCTGAGTAAGTTCCTCAGTTCGGCCCTGCTCACGTCTAACTTACCCTTAACCTTCATTTTCATTCTTTGATCACACAATACCCCCGACACATTCTTCAAATTGTTCCATCCTCTCTGCACTCTATGGGTTATTTCTGCATCTAACTCTCCACATTGGGATACCACTGATCCTAGATATTTAAATGTATCCACACTTTTCAATAGCTCTCCCTGTAGACTGACTTCTGAATTCTGTTCATCATTAAACCTCTTCTTCCTATTTATCTTCTTTATTTATCTTTCATTTCCTCTTTTCTGGTGGTACACAACATGTCATCAGCAAAAAGCATGCACCCAGGGGATTGGTTTTTTATCTCATAACTCAGCATATCCATAACCAGATCAAAGAGATAAGAACTTAAAGACGATCCCTGGTGTTGCCCTATTCTTACTGGTATCTTGTCTATTACCCCAACAATGCTTTTAACCTGAAACCTCACTCTGTCATTCATATCCTGGACAATCCTAACATACTTATCTCATGCGTCTTTTTCTCTCATGCATCTCAGACCTCTTGACATGGCACTCTATCATAAGCCTTCTCCAAATCAATAAACACCATATGTAAACATTTCTCTTTTTACCTATTCTCCTGTATGAGCTGTCTCAATAAAAAGACTGCATCAGTTGTTCGTCCTCCTTTGCATAAAAACAAATTGATCCTCACCTATGGTGGTCTCTTCCATAAGCTTTCTGTCTATAACCCTTTCTCAAATTTTCATTGTGTGTGACCTCAGCTTTATCCCTCTATAGTTTCCACAATCCTGAATATCACCCTTCCAATTATAAATGGGTACAATCACACTGTTCCTCCACTCCTCTAGTATTTTTTCCCTTTCATAGATCTTCTGCATTAGATCTCACAACACATCTATATCAGTAACTATGAATAATGTAAAAATATATGTTTTTCAGTATACCTTTGAGATCTATGGGTAAAATAAACAATTACCAAAACATTTTGTAAACTTTCATTATTTTCCTCTCTCAGTATGTAGTCATTTCATATAATATGTCATATATGTGGGCTACAAGCTCTGATTACTATCAACCTATAATAAAATGCATATAATTCTGGACAGGTTTCAACTTGTTATCAGCCAAGTTGCAAAAATAAACATTTGTTTGATTTTTTACTCACTTATCTTGTGTTAAAGCTTATCTGAAATCAGCTATAGTTGGGCAAAGACCATCAACAATTAAAAAATGCAATGCTGCTTAGAAAAAAGCCTATCAATTTCACATCTGTTCTCAATAGATACTACATTTCATTGAATTATACTGCCTTATAGGTATGGTAGAATCAGATAAACAGTTACAGCACGCCCTTTCCCTTAGTGATAAGACCATACAGAAGTTCTGATTGTCATCTCTCCATGTCAGGACCACTGCGTCCTGTAAGCTAGTGTTCTGATGGTTTTGGTTATGATATTGATGACATGGGTTTAATGTTGACTGCCTGATGGTAGGATTTGTTTTCGGTTTTTAACTTACTTTGAGAATGCTGTGAAATGTGTTGCTGCATATTTAAGAGCACATTATTTAACTTTCTAAAAAAAAAGAAGAAGAAAAAACCTCTTTCAAGTGCAAGTAAGCGGAAAAGCAAATATCTTAATACATTGACTGCTGGACCATTTATTACCAGGATGTGCTGCAGAATTGTATATACATAGGTGATAAATAATGGATTTTTTCAAAACTTGTAAAAAATGTAAAGAAATGTATTAGAAAGCAATGGTTCTATTATCAACAGTAACGCTATCAAAAATGTAAAGAGAATGTTAATTATTTTAACCGGTAACAGATATTCTTAGAACATGCAAGTTTTGGACATCATATTGTAGCAACCTCCAAATAAAAATAAAAACACAAAATACAGGAACAAAACAGTATCTGTACACAGTTAAACCCCAAAATAATAACTAAAGTACTGTGTTTGGTGGGATCAGGCATAAGAAGGAGGACAAAAAAGATAAGCAAAGAAGGAAGAGAATCATCATGGTGACAAAGATGAAGAAGATCATTTATAGTATTTTTTTTTTTACATTTTTTTTCCTTTTTTTATGACTTGCATAGGTATTAGAATCTATGCAACATAGGTGACATATATAATGGGAAATCTGTCATTATATTAAAATGACAGATTCTGGCAAATGACAGAACAGGACTGTATCTCCAACTGCAATTGCAAGAAAGGACTTTAAGAATAATTTATGCTAAATTTAGATTTTCAAAACAGATGCAATCAAAGAAACAAGAAAGATCAGTTGAAATTGTGTGTCATGTGTAAAGTATTGCTGTGTTGACTCTTACTCTTAACTGATGTGACACCAGTAGGGGGCGTACCAGCCAGCCAACCCCCGACACAGACAGATGCAGGAGGCACAGTTGGGAAAACACATGGGTTTTATTTACTTTTTCCCCCTTGTGGGCAATTCCCTCCCTCTTCCCACAAGTCAAACACAGTCCCAAGGCACAGTTCAATAAGGCACAATACCACACAAATCCTTCTTCTTTTCTTCTCTCTTTTTACTCCTCCACTCCTCCTCAGAAAGTTTCATCTCCCTTCTCCTGACTCTGGCTTACCGAGTAGTGTCTGCTGACCCCTTATATAAGGCACTCGGACGTGTTCCAGGTGTTTGATGACCTTTTTCCTGCAGCACTTCCGGGTGTGGCGGATGAGCTGCCCATGAGGGCTCAGCAGTTGCCCCCTAGCAGCGTCCACGGATCCCAACGGGGCTGCACCAATTCAAACCTAGTGACCTCTGTCATCAGGCTGCTCACTGACTATGGCTGTCTTTACTTTCACTCTTTTACTTCAACTCACTTTACTACTAAATGAGGGCCTCTCAATGGTGCCCCCTTAAGTACTTAGGTTAGAGAGAGAATAAACAATTTTAGCTTCTCAACTTGCTTGTAGGAGTTGGACAGAGACATTTACTTAAGCTTTCACTTAAAAGTTATATTTATTCTCATCAAGACCAGTAGCAGCAAATATAAGTAATGCAAAGCTTCCCAAATCTCAAAATTGTTACTAAATCATTATTACAGCCTCAAAGTTATATTTCATAGGGAATCAAAAGCTGCACTTTCTAACTAAACAAAATTTTCAAGTCCAGCTTCGCCTTTCAGCTTTCCCAGAATACATCCATCCATCCATTTTCCAACCCGCTGAATCCGAACACAGGGTCACGGGGGTCTGCTGGAGCCAATCCCAGCCGACACAGAGCACAAGGCAGGAACCAATCCCGGGCAGGGTGCCAACCCACTGCAGACCTGTTCATATGTTTACAAATAAAAGCCTTCACTATTTTCATCATGGTCCTGTGCAGGCCTCAAGCCTGTTTCTTTAATTTTTGAGGAAATACCCATTATACTTCATAGACTTCAGTTGCAGCTTATGTGTATATTTTAGAGGCTCACCTCAATTTGACATCTGATAGCCTGGCAGATCATAATACTAACCCTGTATCTCTTCTCTTTCCTGACTTCTCCTTTAAATAATCAAATTTTCAATTTGAAATGCATTGAGATTTTCTTGACATGGATCCAAACCATCTCTCCTGTTTGGTATAGGGAACACCTCACGGCCCCTGGTTTGTTGAGTAGGTTGGCAGGCACACCACTTTTTCAGCCCTTGGGTGCGAGGCGGTTTGAGTTCGCAGGTAGCGTTCCTGAGCTTCTTGGTAGGAAAAGCAGCAAAAGAAGAAGAAAATGACAAAGACCATCATCATTGAATTGACGAAAGGAGACCCACGTTTCGAGGATGGTGCTTGAAGAAGACAGAAAGAACACGGTTCGGTTCCAGCTACTGAACGAGAAGAAGATGGACAAGAAAACTTTTACCACCACCATTCTTCTGAGAATTCTTGGTTTCCTGCCCAGGCAAGTCGATTTTATTTTTTCACTTCCAGATAGGCAAACCTTCGAGGTGGTATTCACAAATAGTGTGCTTGTGGAAAGTTGTGTTAAGGTGTGGAGGGAGAAAAGGGAATCGGAGTTAGGATTAGCAGACATGACAATGCAGCCTCTGGCTCAGCGAGAGACAAAATCAATCACTGTCGCTATGCTATCCGAGAGAATAAGAATAGAGGACATCCAACAATGGCTAGGAAGATTCCGTAGAGTAGAGAGAGGGACGGCAGGAAGAGACAAGCATGGAATAAAAACTGGATACTACAACTTTCAAGTAAAATTGAACGTTAGTGAGGAAGGAGACCTAAAGCACCTACCGCCAACTATACAAATTGGCACTATAAGGGGGTTCATTTTTTAAAGCGGACAACCAAAAATGTGCAGGACTTTTTTTTTTTAGACATTTCAAGCAATACAAGATATATAACCAAAAGTTTCCAAATAAAACCAACCTGCTACTCTGAACACAGCATCATTGTATCCAAGTGTGAGGAAGAAAGCAAGGACAAGAGAGGGAAGGACTGTGGAAACTAAACACATTATTATTAGGAGATAAAGAAATTAAAACAGAATTTGAACAGAAATATAAACGATGGGAAACACTGAAAGAAGGGTGCAAGACGAAAGGAGAATGGTGGGACATTGCGAAATTCAGAACGAAACAATTCTTCCAAAGGAAAGGAAAAGAAAGAAGTAAGAGAGAGAAGGAACAGCTAGCACTCCAGCAAGAGAAATTGGAGGAAACTTACAGACTGGAAAACAAAGGGACAGGTACCAGAAGTCAAGTGGAGCAGATTAAAACAGAAATGATGGATATATATAGAAAAAGGGAGGAGAACCTAAAATTCCAAAGTAGGGTCCAGTACCTGGAGGAAGATGAGAAGTGCTCACGCTTCTTCTTTAAAATAATAAAACAAAGAAATAAAAAAAGTAACATTGAGGGGATGAAGAATGAAGAAGGAACCCTACAAATAGAGGAAACAAGAAAACAACAGATTGTAGAAGCCTTCTTCAGAGAGCTATACAGCTGCAAGAACAGGGACATCCAGAAAGAAGAGGAGGTGTTAAGAAAGATTGACGGGAACGCCAATAGAAAGAAATGTCAAAGGAGTTTGAAATTAGTGAAATTGAAGAAGCAATAAAGACCTGTAAAAAGAACAAGACCCCTGGAATAGATGGCCTAACTGTAGAATTCTACACAACCTTCTGACACTCAATCAAAGAAGACCTACTAGAGAACTTTCAGGAAATACTAAGAGGGGGAGGAGGTTCCCAAGTTATGAAAGAACAGGATAATCACACTTATCCCTAAAGACGGAGACAAGACAGAAATTTCAAATTGGAGGCCAATAACCCTGCTGTATTAGGATTATAAACTGTTGACAAAAGTCCTAGCAAATCGCTTCAGGAAAGTTCTTTCAGACATCATTAAAGAAGAGCAGGTGTGTGCGGTCCTAGGACGATCCATAAATGACAACCTGATACTGGTTAGAGATATCCTGGAATACACAAGGGAGCATAATCTATCAGCAGGACTTTTGAACATTGACAGGGAGAAGGCCTTTGACTCGATAAATCACGACTTTTTGTGGTAAACCTTAAGAAAGATAGACACACCCAAACAAGTCATTTATGTCATCCAGAGCTGTTACCATGACATAACAAGCAGAGTATTGATAAATGGGAACTTAACACAAGATATTGAAATTGCTAGAGGCGTACGACAAGGGTGCCTGCTTTCCGCAATTCTATTTGTCCTTGCGATTGAATCCCTGGCAAATATGATCAGGAAAAATCAGGACATCAAGGGGATAGAAATCCCCGGAAGTGGAGGAAAGGAGGCTAAATGCATCCTGTACATGGACAACATAACAATCTTTTCAAAAGAAGGAGTATCCGTACATAGCGCACTACAAATAACAGAGCTATTTTGTAAAGCCACCAGTACAAAAATTAACTTGAGGAAAACGGAGTGCCGAGTCCAAGGAAAATGGACAGAGGGTACTAATCCAAAAATAAAAACCCACAGGAAAACAATAAAGATACTGGGAATTTGGTTTGGAAGTAACAAGGAAGAGGCAAAAGACTGGAAAAGAACATGCAAATATGTGAACCAAACAACTGGGATGTGGAAACTGAGGAACCTTAGTTATGAGGGGAGAATCCTCCTCCTCAAGTCAATTATCCTGCCAAAACTAATCTTCTTGGCAACAATGTATCTACCAAGGAGAGAAATACTCAAGAAGATTGGAAGACAATGTTTTTATTTTTATTGGGGATCAAAATGGGAAAGAATTAATAGGGAAACCCTAGTGAAAACAAAAAAGAATGGAGGGAGAGATTTTCCCGACTTAAAAAACATTCTGAAGGTCAGGTACACAAGTGTATACATTAAACTGATCAGAGAAAGGAGTGGGAAAGTTGCGGATATGGCCAGATATATGATGGGAGGAGCGCTAAGAAAATATAACTTGTGTACAACCACCAACAAAAGACCGTATGCCTTCAACATCGCCAAACTCTACAAACCCATAATCAGCTGCATAGAAAACAACAACTTCAGAGAAGAAGTAGGGAAAGTGTGGACTAACTGGAGATTAATCGTGAAAACAGTTTAGGACAAGAAACCAGCCACATGGCTTAAAGAAACCTCAAAAGCAGAATCCGAAAAAATATGGGAAATGACATCAGGAAATGATATAATCAAATAAGACAAATAGACCAAATAATCTGAAGAACCTAGCATGGCAGGCCATACACGACACTGTCCATACAAACAACAATCTGTTTAAAAGAAAATCTATGAAAAACCCAAAATGTCCATACCCACAATGTAAGGAAATTGAAACTGAAAAACATGTACTGTACGAATGTAAGAAGGCACAACTAGTGTGGAATAGGGTAAGGGCAGAAAAAATAGTGGAAGGGCCAATAGATAAAGAAATAGCCATGTTTGGCAGGTCCAAAAAAGAAAATGTGGGTAAAGCAAAATGGGTCAGAATAAATTATATAAAAGAGGAGATTTGGGTTAGGAGGCAACTATACACAAAGAAAGAGAAACTTCTCCCCATTATAAGTGTTTTGCAGATGGCCAAAGACAACATAAAACTCCTTGAATCAAGGACCTGAAAAGGAACACCATCCCTGGGGCAATTTAAGTTTGCATATCTTTTTAAATTGTTCATATATGTAATGTTTTTCTGGTTTGAAATGTTTTTATATATGAACCACAAAACCGGCATTTCCAAAATGGAAGCCATGGAACAGTCATGGAGTTCACAAGGAAGCCGGGAGTGAAAATAAAAACTAAATTGTTTTAATCGAATAAATCAATTAGCACAAAAAAAAAAAAAAAAAGAAGGGGCCTGAGCTGCCTTGATAGCTTACATATTGTAATCTAAAAGGTGTCATTTTGCCTGACTTCTCATTGATCTTGAACACTAAGTGTTAGGAATTTATTGCTATTGATTCTGTTGATGACCCATCATACAGCCATCAAGGGTACTATTCGTAATGGTTGGCTTTTCTTGTGATTTGGCTCAGTCTTCCCAACCAATGATCTCAGCGTTTCAGTAATATATTTCAATTTTAGAAAACATATAGTCCTGTAATGTTCACTCAGGGCATGAGCTACTAATCACATATATGAAATCAGAAATAAAGTTATTACTTTAGCAAAGAAATAATTTGAAATCCTTTGTTCATACAGTAGGTGTGTTACTGGTTCTCAGAATCAGAAAGTACAACACATTTGCCTCTGTCTCAATCATTAAAAATAAAATCAAGACCCAATACCAATATACTATGAGAATGAATTACTGTCTTTTGTCTATTACAGTGCATTATTTGGTGAAAATTCTTACGCTGTGCAATCCTAACTTTTCTCTTTAGAGAACCTATCTAGACTTATTGAGGAAGAAGCCTTTTTATTGAATTTCACTTTTACTTGAATTAAACTTAAGGAGGCTTGGGACTCTGTGGGCTCTGAGAGTTTCATGGGTCCTGATGACTTGTTTCCCTTAGCTATTCTCAGTTTTCTGCAAGTAGTTAACAGTTCCATTTCTCCAGATATTGAAGGTTGGCATCCAGTCTTCCCAAATAAACCCCTGGAGGTTCATGATCAGTTTTAATGCAGAATCATAGATAAACTCAGACACATCCTTGAAGCCTTGGATTCATCTTTGGTCTGCAAGGCTCCAGATATTTCTAGTGTCTTATGCATGGGGGAAGGGAACAGTTTGGCAGTATAGCAGTGGCGCCAAGTGCCAAAGTATGATCCCAAGAAAAGAAGTAAATTAGAGGTGGCACAGTAAATGTTCAATTAAATATTGCAGCACTTATTTTTTCGTAAAATGGCTAACAATAGTCACAGCTAATCATCAAGTCTAATCATGGTGCGGTGGACCAAAGTAATGATCCTTCAGTCTGAATTGAATATGTTAATGGGTATGTTTTATACAAGCACGCTCTTAGAAGAGAACAGTGATTTACAAAGATGCTAGACAAAGTTGGCATTTTCTGTTTTTCTTGCTATTAAACCTTTCACTGACACCTCTTCACATTGCTCTTCCTTATTTACACGGGATTAATCCTACTATGTTATGTGACACTCACCAAAGAACTTTCCTATATGCAGGTGATAGTTTGCCTTTTCTCTATGACACTCCTACCAATCCCTCCAAATGTCCTTTGTTTTTTTAGTTGTTATGAAGCTCCGTCTGGTTACAAAATGATCTGGTCTGAATCTGGTTATCTCCATTTCAGTTACCTTTGATATCAGTCATTTCTTTTCCCCATTTGACTTGTGGGCAAGCTTGCTTATAGATAGATAGATAGATAGATATAGATAGATAGATAGATAGATAGATAGATAGATAGATAGATAGATAGATAGATAGATAGATAGATAGATAGATAGATAGATACTTTATTAATCCCAATGGGAAATTCACAATAACTAACTTATAACTAAGTACCAATATTTTACTTTACTACAGACCATCATTGAGCTAAATTACTTTCATGTTTTTAGGAATGTCAAGGAGACTGTCACAACGCGGTCCTTTCTATGCTTGTCTTGTCACACACGTGCATATGGGAGGCAGCTAAAGGGCTTGAATGAGGGTGATTCCGAGCCAGACCGGGATGTAACAGAGTGCACTGACTCTTTTTCTCGCTTTTGTACAGACAGTTCATGGGAAATTCCGCCTGGTCCTGATGACGTCAACTCTGCTTCTGACCCCTTTGACATCACTTCCAGGTCTGAGCCTATGGATGAAGACCCTTCCGAGTCTGGCCCCTCTGATGTCATTTCTGAGCCCGAGCCTATGGATGAAGACCCTTCCGGTTCCTACCCCCCTGATGTCATTTCCTATTTTGGCCTTTAAAAGCCACCACCTTTCCCCTATTCCCTCAGTTCTATTTTGGACTCTGAATCATGCACCTTAGTGCTATAATTTTTTTCAATTTTGCAACCAGGAAACAATATACGGGTGGCTGCCCCAAACTTTGCTATGGCTCTTGGTCTTTTTTAACAATTATGAAAAAAACATTAATTTGTCATTTTACATTTTGTGAGCACTAAGCTTCCCCATCAAATACAATTTTAAGGTTTGGTTCATTTTTCTTTTTTTTTGTTGGAACTGCAAAAAGCCCTCTGTTAAACAGTTCATCCTGATTGATGAAAGGTCAACGTGAATAAGGTGTCCTTATTAGAGTTAGAAATGTACCACCAGGCATTATCTGGAAATAGCTGGATCCCCTATCATCTTGCCATCCTGGTTTTCAGCAGAGCTCAGCTTGGTACATCCTTCCCATTCTTAAGTGTTCTTCCTTTCACTTCCTAGAATTTAGTCCTATTGATTACTTAGGCACTTAAAACACAGCATTAGGTTGAGAAGCATCAGGTACTGACACTGTCATACTACTTTTTTTTACAGCGTATCTCCTAATTTGGGCACTTTGAGATATTACGATGCTTGGTAATAGTTTTGATGACTAAAGGCTCAGAATTTTCCAGTCATTGAGCTACTGCAGGTTATTTGATACTTCTTCACGTTTTTTGCTTGAATACAGCTCTGAACAGTCATCAAGGTGAATATGTCTTGCTATCTGTTCCACTTTTTCCTCACCCTTTTTTTCCTTTTTTATTATCCTTGCTCCCAATTTGAGGTCAGCCACAATGCTGCATGCAATTCTAACGTGTAAGGTGTCCTTCAGATCCTTATTGTTATATTTATTGTGGAAGTGTTACTGCTTATTCTTGCTCTTTTCATGGAAAATTTTTTCATACTTACGATTTTCTTCTAAAAACCCAACACATTCAATTTGAACATGTGCATTGTTTGTATGCTCCACCTCACAAGTGTTACACTGTGGGTCCGGAAACTAAACCCTGCTGCAAACTCTCCATCCATCCATCCATTTTCCAACCCGCTGAATCCGAACACAGGGTCACGGGGTGCTGCAAACTCTACTCTCTAAATTCCGCTAATACCTTTCTTGTCATGTTCTGGAATTGACCCTCTGTCTCTCACTTTTGGTCTGCAATGTCTGACATTTTTTCTTAAAATTTCCCTATTGCTATTCCCTTTTTACCTTATTTTTTCACCACCAGGACCTTACTCCTCTTTCTCTTACTCCTTTCCAGAAGAGGCTGTTCTTTCTGAATGAAATTGCTGGTTAATTAGCTCTGGCCTCTTGTTTGAATTCCCCCAATTTTCTTTTTTTTCAACTTTTAGATCGTCTTTCTTTAATTCGTTTTTGCTTGAACTCTCTGCTGTGTGGACTGCAGGGCAGTCTGCTGTGTTATGGTTTGACAGCTGGATTGCTGGTGGCTGGCATCTTCATGTCTGCCAACCTTTTGACCTGTCCTTATCTGTGTGATTTTTTTCTTTTTGTTTTTCCTTCTCCATTTCTGTTTGAGCTTACCAAGTAGGCTGTTTCTTCTTCAGAGGCAGTATAGGTATCTTTGGTTATGATTTTTTTTCCTGTATTTGTTGTGGGGAAGTTTAGGTGTTGCCTTGTTTTATTTTTTCAGTTTAAGTCTGGCTGATATTGTTTCTGTTCAATTTCTGGTTTGGTTTAATTATAACCTGATCACAAAAAAAAAATAAGTTGTGAGTTATGTATTGCTGTAGCATTACTTTAACTACATTGTACATAAGTCTTGAGTCATTATAAAGATGATGATGATATACAGTGTTTTATTAACCTCCGAGGTTTGACCTTTAGGGGTCACAGCACAGCCTCAGCAATTGTACAGCATCCCAGGAGCAATTTTCAGGTGTATATTTTCATAAGAAAGGCAATTGAATATCCACTTTATTTGTGTTTTTCTGTTTAAGGCTTGGGACAGTTTGGTCTGTGATTACTAACAACCCTGGAAGAATGTGATTTATTTGTAATGATGTTTGTGCCTTAGTTCTCCATAAACATTGAGTATATATATTTGTTTACTTGTTGATAATTTGTATGATTAATGTAGCTCTAGGTAGCCCTAATACAATCAGATATGCATTACAATAATTATTAGAAAAACTTCTGTTTTTCCTTAGTGACTGTATTGGACTATTTATTTCAGTTTTGTTGTTCTGTATCTGCTAGTTTCATTAACTCTAATTTAAATCACAAGTACAAAGGAAACTGGAGTGCAATCTCTGAGAAACAAAAAAAAAAAAAGAAAGAAAAGAAAATCTGATCCAGCTTATTTCAGCAAAATATAATAACCACAGTTCATCTGGCTTTAAGGTGCACTATCCTTTGAGAACACTAGAGGGAACCAAAGTCACACAACAAAGAGACAATAATATTATCCAGCCCATTGAACATTCACATTTTCTTGTATTTGGCCATATGGTCGGGCTATTATGATTAATATCCCAGTATTTGTTGCTGTTTTCTTTCGTGCTTATGAAATATTCAGCTAAGGGAAACAGAGATTGACAGGCTGCATATCTCTAGTTATCAACAATAATTAAAACATTTCACTCGCTGGTGGCAGTTAACACCGTAAGCATCCATTTCAATTAAATCACAATTTCGATTTCTCAATGCTTATTTTGTAGGATTTGATAGAAAAGAAAGAAAAACATATAGAATTTGTCTGTTATTTAAAAAAAAATTGATCAACTTGCTTTGTAGTGTGTTTATTGCATAATTCAAGAGAGGGACAGTTTTAATGCTTAATTAATGATGTGCTTGATAGTCCACAGTATGGTGACTGTGTAAATATGTTCTATTTCTGTTGTAATGATCACATTAGATTTTAGCTATGAATCTCTGACACAATTTATAAAGACTTATTCAACTTTTATTATCTTAATTTGGGTATATTGTACATTAGTTACTGGGAAAAAAACATAACTGACTTATTTCTGCTAATATAGAAACACTTCAATATTAATGAGAAACAACAGTAAAAGACTAATATTGAGAAGTGCACATTTTTTAGTTAATTTAAAAATCAGAATTACGAATCTGTTTGGTACAAGCCATTCAGAGCACTACTACGCTTTTCTGAAAAGATACAGACCACAATTTAATTGGAATGTAAAGCATATTTTTAAGCCTGCTTGATGCTAAATTGTTGCTTAAGACAGTACTGGATTAATCCGTTCATATAAACAATTTAACTACCTGTTTGAAAGTTCTCACAGAACCAAATGATTCATTGATTATTACACCAGAGGATCTCTAAGCCTCACTCGGTTTCACAAAATTTGTATAAATTAAAAAATATATACTGTATATAAGTTATTGTTACTTCCACACTAAAAAGTCAGAGGCACAATGTTTTAGCTATTTAGCCTTCATCCTGCGCATATTTCATTTAGTGCCTTTAATTATTTATTTTCTCAGTGAAAGTCTAACGCAGTTAAGTTCCATGCCCCAAATTATACAGTGTGCTACTTGCAAAATATGAACTCACGACATTGTTCTTTTAATCCAGGCAGACTAGATACCTACCTACTAAATCTGAACTTAAGTTCTTTTTCAACACTGGTTTAGAAACAGTGGTCAACTCTAACAAGACAACCATTGCTTGGCATGTGCAGTGCAGTATTTACCAAAACAATTATCAAAATTTCTGTATTGTTCTGGAATAATTGAGTTTTGCAAATTAAAGGCTATGTCACAGTAGATGACGTTTTCAGCGATTTTCAGTTTTATCTTTCATTTACATAGTCTTGGCCAGTCGGAGGCAGTCGGAGGCTATCAGTGGCGCACTCCTGTGAACTCAATGTGACATACGCAACGACTGAGACCAACAAGTCTTCACCTGGCTACAGTAAAATCAAAAAGGGATGATTTTCTCTTTGGTTGGAGAGATGGGCTCTTTGCTTGAGAGGGTTGAGAACCAAAGAGCATTCACCAGGCAGTACAATGCATAGAATGTAATATAAGGAACATGTATGTTTTGAACCTCACAAATGGAAGAGTAGTTCATCTGTTTGATGTCTCTTATTTTACATACCATAACAGAATGGATAAAAACAAACAAAGGGTAGAGATTGCTGCTAAACCCCCTGCAGTTGTTAACACTCTATACAGCACCAGCTCCTTCAGGCAGCACACTGTTGGATGTTATAAA
This sequence comes from Erpetoichthys calabaricus, assembly GCF_900747795.2. NCBI lineage: Eukaryota > Metazoa > Chordata > Cladistia > Polypteriformes > Polypteridae > Erpetoichthys > Erpetoichthys calabaricus. The sequence continues at coordinate 130,257,786 of NC_041402.2, read as the reverse complement.
AATTAAAGAGCATGACTGTGCTGGATCATCAGTGCTCATTTGGCAAATGTGACATGTTCTGTGACTTTCAGTTGTGTAATTTGACATGGGGCCGCAGTGACTGTGATCAGCAAATTTGACATACTTTATGACAAAAAGTCATCTAATGTGATAATAGCTTAAGGTGTACTCAGTAAGTAATGGAAACATTTTTATTTTAAAGTCAATCTGCTATACTGTTTGTCTTTGGTGTGCCTGGAAAACTACTGAAGAAATGTAATGCAAAAGAACTTTTATATCACAAAGCTTTTACCAATTTGTTTAAAGATACATATGCATTTTACTTATTTCATTTTGATTCCACATGATATGTGGATCAAGTTAAAAAAAATTACCTTTGGCTTTTCTTTTTTCAGTTTGGAGAATTTATTTCTTCATGTCCATTTAATAGATTAACTTATTTGACGACTCATTGTTCGAACATCACAGATGTTAATGTGGTGTAGCAGGTCCATAGCTCACGTCAAAAACGCCACTTTTTAAATAAATAATCGGCGTCTTCAGGGGGAAGTTTGTGATGGGGGCGGTCCTCGCTTAAGTACACAGGTGAGGAGTCATTCGCATTCGTAATTGTTGCTGGGAGCGGCTGATCTGCCACACCTGATCCACGTCCTCGTGATAAATAGAAGCGTAAAACAACTAGGAGGTGGGGAAAAGGGAAGAATGAAAGAAATGGAGGTTGCAGGAGAGTAAGGAAGCAGGGAGACAAAAGCCGGTGCAAGAGAGCAAGAACGAGCGAAGGCAGCAGGAGTTGGGAGTTGGGACGTGAAAACCCCAGCATGAGTGCCCTGGTTGCTGGGGAGCCCAAGTCGCAGCTTAGTGAAGCCCATCGGAGCCAGGGATCGGTGAGGCGAACGAATTAACAGAAGAAGGTAGAATGAAGGTCAGCTGCAGGTTGGGTGGCTCCCCTGGTGCATAGCTTGGACGGGAGAAGCAGAGGAGTCACCAGTAGAAGAAAGGCACTGGGCTGATTTGTTTAAAGGGGCAGCTTCCAGCCATTGTTTTAACCTCATTGTTTTTTTCTAATGGATTTTAACCTCCACAATTTCACCTGCTATGTTGTGCCTCACTGCCTACCTCATCAGTGACATTACCGACAGTGTCGGGTTCAAGGACTCCCAGAAGGAAGATGGGAGCATGGAGCGAATCCGCATCGTCACTGTTATACTAGCTATATTTTTAGTTTACTGTACTAATCTCACTTTTAAAAGCCGTCTTTACAAAGTTTCTGTTTGCAACATTCAAATGCTACCATGCAACCTGTGGACCAGTGGTTCCCAAACTTGGTCCTTGGGACCCCCAGGGGCTGCAAGTTTTTGTTCCAGCCAACTTCTGTTCTTGATTGGACTCGTTATTTTCCAGTTCCTGTGTTTTGGGGTCAATGAAGAAATTACAAAAGCAAGTATGTTAATAAATCTCTCTATTATATAAAAAATTCTGCGACGAGACAAGACTTTTTTGAAGATATTTTTTCAAGTCCCGCAAGACTTTGGCCATGAGATTTTGATATGCCACTCGTATTAAAACGTTAACAGTTTCCTGTCATTTTATTTAACAGAGAAAAAGAAATGAAATTCAACCACAGGCAATTATACGTTGCATTGTCACGATGAACGTCCAAACACAGAATCAAAATTCAATGCGATATTGACAAAAATTAAATAAAAAAAATTGCTTCTACTGAAGTTTTACAGTAAAAGTGCAAGTTTAAAAGTTTTTGTGTGTTAATTTCAAAGCCAAACAGAATGAAATCGTATTACTCAACGAATAACTCTAACGCAACATGAAATATAATTTACTTTCAAATTATTACATTTTACTATTTTTGAATATGGTTAATTACTTGCTGTAATGTAAAATAGTTAGTTCTATTATGCATATGTAACAATTCCCATGAAAATAAAAATATGTTTAAATTGAACATCTGCATCCCCATACGCGAGTGGCAGAACCGCAAAGATGCTAGCGCTTAGCGCAGGCCCAGGGGTTGGTGAGCGAAGCGTTTATATTGATTTCCATTCTGCCTTTCCATTATTGAGTAATTAGTGGGTCTTACATTGAAGCAGTTGCAGCCTTTCATCATTTAGTGTTGTTCGCCTGGGTGTCTGCTTTGCTTGTTTCTAATTGTCACTATTAGGATACAATGAAGGGAGCAGACTACACAGAATATGAAGAAAATCATAGGAAAACATTAAAAAAGAGTTAAGCATTTAAAGCCATAGCAAAAAATGGAAATATTTTTAAATGTCTTAAAATGTAAAAATCTTACTGATGTGCTTTTCTGAAAGCAGAACAAGAAAGCAGAAAAATAAAAAATAGCTAACTAAATGAGATCAATTATTATAACTGACGGTGGATTTGGTTGGAACAAAAACCTGTAGCCACAGGGGGTCCCCATGACTGAGTTTGGGAACCACTGCTGTAGTTTTTTTCACTGCTGCAGAGCCTGTCTAATCATCATAATACATACTGTACGTATCCACCCCCCTATTTCTCCTCCATAATCAGGTGACTGATTACTTTATTGTATTACATATTTGCTTACTAAGCAAGTGATCTGAATCAACTACACATTAGTTTCAGGGTGGGGGTTAAATAAAGATTGCCCATATTAATCTATGTTATTTACGTTGAAGTTGCTGGCAGTTGAAGCCTGTCTGGAATTTACAAACTAATGAGCCATTGCTTACTTTCATACTACATTCTTTGCTTATTTGTCATTATAACGCTAGACTCAATATTATTCTACTATTCCATTCCTTCACTTGTGTGCAAATGATGATGCCATTCATATCCTCTGAATCACATATACTGTCTAGCTGGACTATTTTCTGTGCCTGATGTACAGTTAAGGCTGAGACTGTAAAGGCAACTAATATGCAAAGTAAGTGACATCTTTATTTACTACACTCCTATGGGCTGTGTTCAATGACCTTAATCAGTCACACACAGAAGCACTGTACCATTAAATTATTACAGTAAGCTTCCAAAGAAGTCTGCTTAATGTTTACTTGGATGTGGTTATTGTCAAGTGCAGTTATCTTTATTTTACAGTACTATTTATACCTTAAAAGTCACTTCAAGTTCAAAAAAGGAAAATCGTCCTTCTTAAAGATTAAATTTCTATAAAAAAGGTGAGGTGGATTGATTTTTATGCTCAAACAGAATCACTTCACTTTATGTGAGTTTTCTCTGGATACTCCAGCACTTCTCCCATATCCAGAAGATGTGTGTAAAGTTAATTCATTGGAGACTTTCAAATCGGCTTTCTCTGAGTGAGTATAAATGTATACATGAGTGTGCTTAATAATGTACTGAATTCTAATCCAGGGATAGTTCATTCTTTCGGTGTGACCCTAACTTGGGCAAAGAAGATGAGGAACCAAAGGATGAAGTACCACTGTTTTGGGTGTAAGCATGCAGTCAACTGTGATGGATGCCAGTTCATTTAAGGGCACATTTAAGCTTGTGTATGTTTGCTCATTAATCTACCACCATGTTCAGTGTGAAACAGTAAAACAGTTGAGTCACTAAATTTGTGGTTATTCGTAAAGTCACCTGTTTTCTGATTTAGTTTAATTTTAAACAGGGTCTTAGAGAATCAGGAGCATATCATGACAGTAGTAGGCATTAACAAACAATAAACTGGTTGGCAGTTAGTCCAAGCACGCGCACACATCTACACTAGGTCCATTTAACATTCAATTTAATATAACAGTCAACTTAATTTGCAAGTCATTGAGATGTTAGAGGAAACTGAAGTACCTGGAGAAAAGCCACATGGACACAGTGAGAACATGCAACAACAAGCAGCTGTTCAATTATTATCCTTCATGTAAATGACATATAATTAATCATAACTGTTTTATTGTAATATTTTATGATTTTGTTTTTCATTTAAACTTTCTTGAACCATATTAGTTGCTAACTACTGTCTTATTGTTGGGTACACGTAACTGCAATTTACAGGAAAAATTAAAAAGAGAAAGGTCTGGTATCACAACTTGAATAATAATTCAGCAGCATTGATTCACACAAAGAACTGAATCCCAAAAACTGGGTTTGCCTTATCTGCCTAGACTGCAGTGCTGGATGTAAGTGAAATCTGGTTCTCTGAGATATTTAAGAATAAAATAACCTAAAATAATGAGAAATACATGTATATAAAATTTTTTTCTAGTTATCTAGTTATCAAGAATGGAGTACAGTGTGTGTTGTGTGCAATTACTGGGAAAGTGTATACAGTTTATTTCTTAAAGATATACATTAAAAATACAAAACTTATATTGATTCCACTGGTCTAATTATGAATGTGCAAAATATGCTGCCACAGAGATGAATTACAGTGGACACACTGCTCTACAGTATCTGGAGAAACCAACTTCAAATCCTTTATAAGGACAGATTATCAGGAGCTCATCTGATATGTGTATGGGACATGTTAATTCACTATGTGCATCTGCTGATCTCTGGTGTCATTGAATTTATTAGTCTTCTTTCAGAAATTGTTTGATTTATACAAAAAAGTGTGTTTTTATGTCTATTTAAAAAAGACCAAAAGGAAGATAAATGAGCAGGCGGTTGTGGAGATTTCCAGAATTTGAGTTTTCTACTATCGAAAAGCATTAATCTCTTTTCTTTCAGTTATGCATGAAACCTCATTGTCTTTTTGAATAGAAGGTGATTATTTGCAAGCCAAGCTAAGATAAAACTATGTCAGGTCGGGATTTTGTGGCAGCAAAAGTCAGAAATGACATTTAAGGAAACTCAACCTTCTAGTTCTTTAAGGTAAGACTTAGTATGATTGTCAGAGATGATGCTTTTGATAATTATATATATAATAGGTGCTGTAAGAGCCATTTCCTAGTTACATAAGATTCATAAATGTTTTACTAAATGAATAATCTATGGGAGGTTCCTATAGCCCCCATAAGTAGAATTGAATTGGTATATTCTAGCTATTTCTAACTGCTCTGACGAAACATTATTCTCAGTTAGTGATCAGCCTTGCCATGTGTAAGGTGTAGAGGGCACATGGTTTTAAACTGTGCCTACTGTGCCTAATGAGCCTTTTAAGAATTGCGTACCTTGTGTGCGTGTTTTGTGTGTCAAGTAACATGTAAGACAAAGCACTTAATTTTAAGTGCAGCACTGTACGCTTAAAGCGTACAGAAGAAGAAGTTAAGAATCTTTAAGTATAGAAGAAGAAGTAAAGACCTTTTAAGTACAGAAATAACTAAAGTTTCTCAAGAAAAGCTAAGTTTAGAAAAGATACATTTTTCCTTTTTTTTTGCCTTTTATTCTACATGTGTAACAACTTTTTTATTTATTCTTGTGTGGATTATTTGCTCTGAATTTTCACTAAATATTTTAAAACGAACTTTTGGATTGAGAGATTTCTTTTACCCGTGCTTGAACTCGCTTTACACTCCAGCGGCTACAGATGCAATATATCAATTATTATCAAACTCTTTATATTTAATTTTTGTCTAGAGATTATTTTCAGCAAAGTAGACAGCACTATTTTGTAACAATTCCTTATTTTTACCAACAAAGAGCAGAAAACAAAAATTGAGATCAAGAATATACAGTTAAGAGCCCGATTTTACAAATATTATCAATTAGATTTGGAGGTCCTCGGAGTACTTCTATCTACTGTACTTCTTGTATTTTATTCCATGTGTTTTTGGTTTAGTCTGTGAGTAAAAAGCCTTCTAACATCTGTGCAAAATTTACCTTTAACCAGCTTCCATCTTACATGCTCTAATCAGAGATCTCAAATAACAGCCACCCTACTAATTTATTTTTATAATCTGAAAAACCCCATCTTATCACCCATTAATCTCTGTTTCCTTAACCTAAAATGATTCAACTCAACAAAAACTTCCTTGAATACATCTAATGTCACCTGATTTGCAAAAAGGTCCTTGTAACATAGACTCCTTTCGATTTTTTTGTCTGCTAAGCATTATATTTATTAAAACTAAATAGTATATAGTATACAGTATGACACAGTACTATAAATTGTGTTATATTATGAACTATTAAAATCTTAATAGTTCAATTGCCTTTACCCCTGAGTTGTATACAGACTACTACTGGACATTAAATCTAGACTGGGTTCTGCTTTCATTTGTATTTGGACAAACTGGGTTAAAAAGTAATTTACTACAGTTGAGAACTCTACTCCTGTTTCTGTGTTTTAGTATTTTGAATAATTTTCACAGTTAAAACTTGATTATTTAAAGCCCTCTATTACTATAACATCTCCCTCACTTCTTTTGATTTTGTTATAAAGTAAAACATGCTGTATTCTGTGAATGTTACACTACAAGGGGTCATGCATTTACACTTGTTGATTTCTGCTGAACCTAAAGTATACCTGCTTATGTATCACACTAATAAATGAGTATCCCACTTTTACTACTTTTCTCTTTCTGGGGTCAGTTACCCATTGGGGTTCTTCATCAGTGCCTACCACCACAGAAATATCAATCACTGCAGTGCTCTGAAAAAAAGCTCATAACAGTTGAGTCCTGTAACTCTGGAGTTAGTACTTTTGTTCAGTGTGCACCTCTTATCCTGCACTTACATCTGACTGTAACCAACTTCTCTACCTTTCAGGAAGACTCCAATCATGCCAATTTAGACATGCACACTTGTAAAAATGCAAAATTAATTGTTTTTGTTTATGGCCTAATGTCTTATTTTTGTTTTGTATTTATTTTTGTTACCAGTGTGTTGTAAACATATAGTCCAAGTTTGTTGGGACACCGGTGGTACTAGGGCATTAAACAGAGCATTTAATCTTTTCTCTGTTAACTCTTAACAATATTTTATGTTTGTGCTGAGAGGCCCTGTCCTGATAGACCCCTCATCTCTCCTCTGCATGTGCCCAAACCATCTCAATCTAGCCTCTGCCACTGTGTTGTCCCTCTAATTTACTCATCCCTAATCCTGTCCACCATCTACCGTCTACCCTCGTTACTCCAATCGAAAATTGTACCATCTCAACTCTGCCACTTCCAGCTCTGCCTTCTGTCATTTCATCAGTGCCACCATCTCCAAACCATACAGCATAGCTGGTGTCAGTACCATTTTATAAATATTCCCTTTCACTCTTGCAGGTACTCTTGTATCACACATCACCCCTGCCACTCTTCTCCACCCAGTCAACCCTGCTTACACTCTCTTCTTCACCTCTCTGTCAAATTACTTTAGATTGTTGAAACCAAGTATTTAAATTAGTCAGCCTTCACCACCTCTGCTCCTTGCAGTTGCACCCTTCCACCACTTTCCCTGTCATTCATGCACATGTACTCTGCCTTACTCCTATTGACTTTCATTCTTAATAAATATATCCATAAACAATATAAGCAGTAATTTAGTTATTACATTATTTATTTTTCCTGTTATTATATTATCAAATGAGCCTGAATTAATGGTTATATTTGGGAAAAGTCCAAATCCCCGAACTGGATGAAGCAGATGCAGAAAATGGCTGGGTGGATAAACCGGCCCATTTCTGACATATTTGGTATCCCAGGCAAGAATATCCCCTTTCACACCACCATATATATACACACACACACACACACACACAATATGCTACTTAAACAGGTTAATCGCTTATTTAATTAAAAATAAATAATTGTAAATAGAATATCCATTATCCAACCTGCTATATCCTAACTACAGGGTCATAGGGGTCTGCTGAAGCCAATCCCAGGGCGCAAAGCAGGAAACAAACCCTGGGCAGGGCACCAGCCCACCGCAGGGCACGCACACAAAGCACAATTTAGAATTGCCAATGCACCTAACCTGCATGTCTTTGGGGTGTGGGAGGAAACCAGAGCACCCAGAGGAAACCCACGCAGACATGGGGAGAACATTCAAACTCCACGCAGGGAGGACCCGAGAAGCGAACCCGGGTCTCCTAACTACAAGGCAGTAGTGCTACCACTGCACCACTGTGCTGCCCTGTAACTAGAATAATAAAATAATAAAATAATAAAAATATAACAATATAACTGTTTTGCTAGTAAATTGTGAATGTACCAAAACATATAAAACTTATGCAGAACAATAAAATAACAAAATAGAACCATTTTGCATATAAATAACTTATTTAACAGACTCCACAAACTTTATATAGAAAAAGGAATTGCAACAAATAAATAATATTAGAACCATGTAGCGGGTAAATGGAGGGACTTAACATTTCAAATTAAAGTCTTTTTAAAATCAGACAGGCCTTGACTTTCTTGCAGCAAAATCATTTATGACATCATCATATGATATATTCCTAGACATTTCTCTGTTAATGTTTATCACTGCAAGGCCTTGGAGACAATCGTGTGACATTGTAGACCTCAAGTAAATTTTTTTATGACCTTCAGTTTTGAGAAGCTTCTCTCTGCAGAAGCTACAGTTATGACAGCAGCTGTGTGTCTGTCTGGCAGTAATGCACCCCAACCAATAGAGGGCGTCCAAGGCACTTTCCTGGACAGCCTTGCCCAGAAATGGATCTGGAATAGATAGATAGATAGATAGATAGATAGATAGATAGATAGATAGATAGATAGATAGATAGATATTCAAATAAAAAATTCAAGAAACAGGTCAAAAATATTGTACGTGATGTGTGTTTGCATGTGTTTTTCATTTACAGTGTATTTGTTAATGAAATTAATGTTTATTTTATAATACATTTTTTTCTTTTGGGTCATATTTTGCAAAGTGTTAAAAAAACATTGAGGATTACTAGTATAGGTGCTTTAGTCTTAGTTGAAATGACTTTTATGTAATACTTTATTTACCTTTCTAGAAGCACTTTGTAATACTTTCTGATCCCTTTGATCTTATCCATCCATTTCAATCATATATCTCCCTGACAGATCCTTCCTTTGATGTTGTTTCTTGTTACTGATGTTTTTAGCACTGTGATGTGAATAATAAACAGATATCAACTTTTATATTTAGTTATTTATACAACTAATTATAACATTACTTAGAAGATTTGCTGTATTTATTTTCTTTTTTGTTAAAGCCTGTACTGTGTTAACCATGGTGTGTGGATTAACTTTAGCACACTTTAATATTCTTATAAAAGATGTTTGCATAACAACATTTATTTATATAGCACATTTTTATACATAAATGTAGCTCAAAGGACTCTAGAAATTATAAACACAAATTATAATAGAAAAAAGTCACTAATGGTTACAATCTACAACTGAATACCAGCAAAACCAAAGAGCTGGTGGTGGATTTTAGGAGGACCAGGCCCATCATGGACCCCGTGATTATCAGATGTGACTGTGTGCAGAGGGTACAGACCTATAAATACCCGGGAGTGCAGCTGAATGATAAATTGGACTGGACTGCCAATACTGATGCTCTGTGCAAGAAAGGACAGAGCCGGCTATACTTTGTTAGAAGGCTGGCGTCTTTCAAAATCTGCAATAAGATGCTGCAGATGTTCTATCAGACGGTTGTGGCGAGCACCCTCTTCTACGCGGTGGTGTGCTGGGGAGGCAGCATAAAGAAGAGGGACGCCTCACGCCTGGACAAACTGGTGAGGAAGGCAGGCTCTATTGTTGGCACGGAGCTGAGCAGTCTGACATCTGTGGCAGAGCTCAGCAGGCTCCTGTCAATCATGGAGAATCCACTGCATTTACTGAACAGTGTCATCTCCAGACAGTGGAGCAGCTTCAGCGACAGACTGCTGGCGCACTGCCCTGCTCCACTGACAGACTGAGGAGATCATTCCTCCCCCACACTATGCGACTCTTCAATTCCACTCGGGGGGGTAAACATTAACATTATACAAAGTTATTGTCTGCTATTGCTACTATCTATCTATCTATCTATCTATCTATCTATCTATCTATCTATCTATCTATCTATCTATCTATCTAATATGCAAAACCTGATGTCTGAACTGAAAATATATATTATTGTAGTAAACAGGCCATTGAGGTAAGGAAAACAAATGCTCTGTCCAGCATGGATTCTACAGACAATAAACCTCTAGGGCTTCCAAGGCCAAAAGACTCTCCAGCTACCACACCGGGCATTCTACAGTACTTTTATATGACAAACGTATTCACAAATATCTAAATATAAGGCAATGTTCCTTTAATATCTGATGTAGCAGGTATCATCTTAATTATGGTACCCTTCATCCTTCCTGACACTACAGCTGACTGCAGAGAACATTGGTCAGGTGGCAGTGGCACAGTGAGCCACCACGGGATACCAGAAAAAGAAAAAAAAATGCGATTAGGAATAATTAGAATTGTCAAACGGATTTAATTTATCAAACCAGCCATGCCTGCTACTGTGAATAAATGTAAAGCTTATAATATGCAATGACACAGAATTCATTTTCATGTTATAAAATTGATGTGCTATATATAAATTATAAAAGGGCCAAATAAAAAAATGTTTTCAGCACTTTTTTGAAATGTTCAACAGAACTATCCTAATGTACCTCCATCAGTAAAATATACCAGATTTTCAGTGCATAAAAACAAAAAACTGCCTCATCAGTTCTTTTATTTTTCACTCTCAAAACATAAAGACAGCCTGTGTGCAAAGATCTAAGATCAAGATATAGGATGTACAGGGACAGGCAGAGATTGTTCAGGATTTGTTTTTTTCTTACTAGATGTAAGAAATTACTCCTGTGGGAGTGGATTGTTACTGATAAATATGTAAAAAATGCTGCAAAAGCTTCAAACTAAATCATCAATGCTTTGCTTGTCCATTCCCTACAAGTAGCAGGTGTTAACAGACTGTCAATGGTTGAAGAAAGTATTCTTGCATTTTCTACACTGCAGTTTATAATTTTGTTGAAAAGGAAGTCTGTCTGATCGGACTCCTGTATTGTATTTGGTTATGACCCCAAGTTAGAAAAAGCTGGGAAGGCATGGAAAATTCAAAATAAATTAACACAGTGATTCTTAAATATTACTTTGACTTTTATTTAATTGTAGACAGTATTAACCCAATATATTCCATGTTTTGCCTGCTTAACTTCATTCCATTTTAATATACATCCATTTCTGCATTTCAGGCCTGCAACACAGTCCAAAAAATGCTGGGATGGTAAAGCATTCACCACTTTGTAATGTCGCCACTCTTTGTCAGAAAACTTAAAAAAAAACATTTTGGCCAGTGGCATCTGGAGAAAAAAAATTGTGTGTGGGGGCGGGGGGGGGGCAAACTGAAGCAGCACTTATCTATTATATAGTCAGTCATAGTGCCTTTCACGTCTATCTATTATATAGTACATTCACATCTATCTATCTATCTATCTATCTATCTATCTATCTATCTATCTATCTATCTATCTATCTATCTATCTATCTATCTATCTATCTATCTATCTATATGGTCATTCCAAATGCTCTTGTGGTCCTCATCATAGCGTCAATGCACATCTTGGCCTGTCCAGTACCAAACCCATTGGACAATTCCCTGCATAAATGTATTATTGTATTATAACCTTTCCACCATGCTGCCCAGTTTGATGCCAGCGATCCCATTTCTACTGTGCTCCAAAACTTTAGCCTGTGGCATCCCATAACTTGCCCTATAGATGTGGAATTCTTTGCATTTATATAGCGCTGTGGAAAGAAACAAGTACACCTGCCACCCAAATTTTCTAATACACTTTTCTCTATAATTGCCTAGTCCTCTGCCAACTTGCCCAGTTCCCCATTCTGCTAAAACACACACCATAATGTTCACACCCCACCTCTATAATTTGCCAATAACATGGACTTCTGTCGTATAACAAATTCATAGCATAAGTCCAATCAAAACCTTATTCTGCCTCTGCTAACAGAGTGCCCAGTCCATGGCCCTTTCCACTGTATTCCATAAATCCACATCATACAATCAATAGTCAAGTCTTGCGTCTCAGTTTAATATTTACCACACTTACAGAGTCATTCCCACCCTAACTTTATTCTACACTTGCTGCCAGTCTGCTCAGTCCTATACAAATTTACCAGGCTTAATTCACCATGTACACCTCAACACATTAAAAGATTCACAGACCCCCACATCTTAAAACATAACTCGCCCCCCCCAACCTATCTTGTACTTCACCCACAGGACAAGTCCAATCTAAATCTTATTCTGCATTTACGATCAAGATACCTATATGTTCTTGAACATAAATTTTGCCCTCCTTTCCTTCATGCCTGAAAATTTCTCAGTTACATTCTGATTAAATTGAGTCATTTCACAAAGCCTGCCAAAAAAGTTAGCCTCATACTAGATCAGCATTTCCCAACCTTTTTTTTGTGTAGTGGCATTTTGAAACTTAAATCATCCCAAGGCGCACCACTATTTTACTAACCACAAACACATATACAGTATATCTCATACACTTGCTCAACTTCTTGAAGGGGTGGGAAAACCAGAGAAGCCAGAAAAAAATGAGCTCCAAGATCAGCATTCGCAGACATGGCACTTAGTGAGCACTTTAGCGGCATCTCCAAGCTGTTTCGTCCCTTTGCCTGCCCATCTCTGCCTCAGAGGAAACTCGTATGTTCACTATTCACCAGCCCTGTGAGGCTTGCTGGCAATCACACACCCAGGGCAGATAGACTTTAACAGCCAGGAGACATATACAAAGTGTTCTAACATGGTGATTGTGATCTGCTTTTATACCACCTTCTTCAGGTACACCTATCCTCCTCAGAAAGGTCTCGACCACCTGTGGAGCTTGTCCCTCTCAGGTTCAGACCCAAGAGTGCTACACTATTATTTCCATGGTGGACCATTGTGCCATGGCACACTGCCTGAAAAACACTGGTCTAGATGACTGTGGCTATTTTCATATTTTTCAGAAAGATGTTTTAGGTCTCGTACCCCTGTTGTTGTCCACAGTGCTTAGGTACTGAGACTTTGAAACAACAACCAGGGAAAGCAAAGAGAGGCATTACTTACTCTGTTTGTCATAACAAGAGCAGGAAAAAGTCTGTATGTAACCTCATTGTCGATCACTTGACTGCTGCTGAATTCAAAAGAAATACACGTTGGAACCAGTTTTAATGGATGTTGACATATACTGACACCAGGCATGTTATGCAAAAAAACAAATTTACTTCATGATTATTTCACATTACCTAATTAATTTAAGTAGAGTTTTTTTTAAATATTTGGAGGGTGGTGGCACCCCAAGTGTCCTGCATTACAAACCGCCACTGGTTTGGCAATGAGAATACCAAGCAATGAAGCTTTTCAGATGTTATTTTGTCCCATTTTTCCTGCAAACATGTCTTAAGGTGCATAACAGTTTGGTGTTGCTTGTTTCTTGTCGCTTGTTTGTTTGTCGTTTGTTTCAAAATTCTCCATGCATCCTCTATTGGGGACAGGACTGCATATACTTGTGTGATGGAAATATCCTGGGTTCATACTGTCTGCAGAGAAATAAAAGTCAAAGTAAATTTAAGAATCACTGTATTAATTTTCTTAAATTTTCAATACCGTCCAAACTTTATTTGATTTAGGGTTCTCAAATTTCATAGTGTACTGTTAATTTAGTTTTTTTACACAATATATTGTGGTACTACATATTTTATTTTTACAGACTGCTTAGGTTTTCCATGTATCTTAACTGCAGACATTTAAATAACATCATAGCTTCGTGTTCAGATAGGAGACATAATCCAATTCAGGCTGTTCAGAAATTATGACTATACAATTTTAAGCCAAGGGGGATGTATTTATTATACATGACACATGTTCATAACAAGAAGGAAAAAAGACACTGTGACTTAATACTACAGTATTTTATTAGACTGGCAGCTTGGCTTACTTCCACTCTTTTTTTCAATGTGCTGCACCATCAGAAGACATGCCCGCTGTGTCCACGCTACACAGACATACCAAGTATTGATTTCATTAAAAATAACATCTTAAAAGGGAAAACCTGGGTTTGCAAATGTGATCACCTGCAAAGAACAAATGTCTTTTGAGAATGCTGTGCTGCTTAGTTTTTGTGCAACATCGTAGCTACTATTTTAAAGTGCTTTTAAATGCATTACATATGAGCAATTTCAGACTTGATTTCTGGGCTGGGTAAATATTACCAACAGAATACTTTTTCCTGTGTTATAATTTGAAAGGTACATTTTAGCATTTCCAATGAAATGGAAAAGTGTAAATTATAATATAAAACAAAATGGCTGTTGGTGCAGGAATAAGTTCAGGTACTGTACATTATAACTAGCACTAATAGTGCTCACTGAATAAAAGAAAAAAGTCATCATATTTTGTACTTTTAGCAGATCCATTTTATCAAATTAGCACAATTGGAAAATAGTAATAATGATCATAACTAATAAGTAATCACCAGCAGTATATATATTGTCACACATGTGCGAGTAGGAGGCAGCTAAAGGGCCTGAGTAATAATAATTCCACTCCAGACCAGGGGGTGGGGGGTGCACTGACTGTCTCACCCATTTCCTTGCAGACCTTTCTTGGGTAATCCTGCCTGCTTCCGGCGCCTCTGATGATGTCACTTCCGGTTCTGGCGCTTTCGATGACATCACCTCAGATTCTGGTGCCTCTGATGACATCACTTCCTGTACTGCCTAATAAAGATGCCATCTTTACTACCATACCCTCAATTCTGTTTTGGACTCAGATCTGTGAACATTTCTGTTCTAATTAAAGCCTATTTTGCAGCCTTGGAACAATATACGGGTGGCTGCCCCAAACCTTCATGATGTCTTTGACTTATTTGTGTGACAATATATATATATATATATATTGTAACAGTAGGGGGCATTAGAGCTCCCTTGAACCCTTAGGTACCACGCCAAACACCAGGTAAAAGTCCAAGACTTTTTATTTTTATAATAACAAAGTGCACAAAGCACCCTTCACTCCACACTACTCATATAATCAATAAACAACCTATAATCTCAATTCCTCCACTCCCAGACACATTGCCACCCTTCCTCCCAGCTCAGCTCACTCGTCTGGGGTTTCCCACAATCCTTTATAGTCCCTGACCCTGAAGTGGTTCCAACCCTACAGTCCATGATTCCTTATCACTTCCGGGTCAGAATAAAAGTCCTTTTCTTCAACCCGGAAGCACGTCGTTCCTTCTGGTTATGTGATCATGACATACTTCCGGGTTATAGGGCACGTATAAGTCCTTGAGCCTCCCTGCAGCGTCCTCTGGTGGGCCCCACGGTGTCCAGCAGGGTAGGGAATAAAAACTCCATTATCCATAATTCCCTGCTGGTCTTCAGGGCACTCCCATGCTACAGGGAGGGCTCCATCTAGCGGCCTGGGGGTATTGGCCGGGATGAACAGCCGGCCATCTCCCACAATATATTTATATATATATATATATATTGCTCAAACAATTAAAGGAACAGTTCTTAATCAGAGTATAGCATCAAGTCAATGAAACTTCTGGGATATTGATCTGGTCAGTTAAGCAGCAGAGGGGTTGTTAATCAGTTTCAGCTGCTTTGGTGTTAATGAAATTAACAACACGTGCATTAGAGAGGCAACAATGAGATGACCCCCAAACAGGAATGGTTTAACAGGTGGAGGCCACTGACATTTTTCTCTCTTCATCTTTACTTACTGTTTTTTAACTAGTTCGGCATTTGGCTACGGTCAGTGTCACTAGTGGTAACATGAGGCGATACCTGAACCCTACAGAGGTTGCACAGGTAGTCCAACTTCTCCAGAATGGCGCATCAATACGTGCCATTGCCAGAAAATGATTACTTGACACAGACGAACTTCTTATTACCAACTGAGTATCATTTGAAAACCTAATTAATTTTTTAATTCGAAAAATTAATTCTTATTATGGGCATTAATTTATGACCACAGTCTATTATTTTTAAATGGATATCTCCAGCAGAATCATGTGCCCTACCATAAATCCCACATCATCTCAAGCTGATTCCACAAACATAAAAGAAACCCAAATGGTTTCTGCAATCCCCAGATCCCAGTTTAATACCACAGTAGAACACTATTTGGAGTAGGTGAAATAGGAGGAGTATCACAGTTTAGCTGAATATTCTACAGGGACTGTGTTATGTTATTGAGTAAACATAGACCAAAATACCTAAGGAATGATTCAGCACCTTGTAGAATACATGTTTTAAAGATTTGGGCTATTCTAAACAGAAACTTGGATCACCAAGAAGCTACAGTAGGTCAAGCCCAAAAGTGCTTTGTTGCCACAGTTATTACTTGCCTTTCTCTTCTCTTCTCTTTTCTTCTCTCTTGCTAAATGTTTTTGCATGTTCCCTCTTGGATTATCATTGCTTTGGCTGAGGTTCCCAAAGAATAACTAGAAGTATGTCTATGGCTGGACTAATCAGTTCAATGATCTTTGTTAGGACAGTGACAACAGTCTGGTAAGTTTACCAGGAAAATTCTCCACAGTTTTCCAGATTTTTGTTAAACCTATGTCATACGTGTGTGTCACAGGATCTCCTCACAGGCTTGATCGAGGTATGTGATAACCCACCAGGGCAAGGGGGTGTGCTGTCGCTAACATATTCTTCTCCTTCTCTCCCCGCAGCACAGAGAAACCACCCAGTGAGGGCACTTAGCCCTGCCCCTTCTGGTTTGCGCAGTATAAGAAGCTCATCTGCCCGGAAGGAGGCTATATTTTCCATTTAGAGCTTTATTTTTTCACTGCCCAAGAGAGCTTACTTTTTTTTGTTATTGTGACCAAGTGGCCATTTCTTTTGCCACCTAAAGGGGTGATTTTTGTTTGAATATTCATATTAAACATGTCCCAACTTTTCATTGTTGCTTGACCTGTCTTTCCTACACCTACCAGTGTGGAATCTAGATATGTCCAGAAGTATGAACCATCTTATGAGATTCAGTCAAATGAATTCATAAAATAAATCGATTTACTGAATTTATGCTATACTAATTTAACAAAATAATATTTATTCTTATGAACTTTTTTCACTTCCTAAGCACTGATAAGAGGTAAAACTTGAGTTTGACAAATGTTTTGTAACTTTGTGAAAAAGAGTTTTAAAATATACTAATCTGTTTTAACATGCAGCACTCCTGCTTGCAAATCAAAGTATTTTATCATGTCATTGTTTCTTGATGTTACTTGGACTCAAGTTACCTTCTGCTTCAGCTGTGCGTGCCAAGCAGTAAACAGAGTGTGACTGTACAGGCGGCACACCTGCAAGACAACAAACTGCAATGCTTCCACGCGGTGTCATATTTAAACAGGCATTAATTTACCTGACTGTGATCGATCGTGCCAAATAACTTGCCTCATTAAGATGTACTTTTTTTAAATTAATAAGAATTTGCCATCCAGAAAAGCTTAGTTTCATATTTTTTGAAAAGAAGCCTATCAAGATATCTTAAATATTTCAACAGATATTTGCATAGGTTGTTCAGATGTTGCTTTCTTCCTGAGTATTGAATCTTCTCCTATTGTTCACAGCTAGAGGCTATTGTGCTGAACATTTTTTTTATGAATTCAGAATACATTTTGCCAAAAAACATGCAATCCTTTATCCTGTTCAAGACCAATTTAGTTAAAAAAAGATACAATATACATAGTGATAATAATTTGGCACAATACATTTCAAGTATCATACGGGGGAAATTATGAACAAGATTAAAAAAAATAGTTCCAGGTTGTTTATAGAAAGTGGGTGACAAAGGCGGGGAATGGTGTACTGGGAAGTTTAACTTTAATTTTTTTTTCTTTCAGTACTATTCTTGACCTTCTGTAAACAAGCATGTCATTGAGATTTTCTTCTGAATACTGCCTGTGCACCATCTCATTATACTGTCAATCAAGCAGACAAAGACATGGCACAAAAGAAAAAAGAACAAGATTACAAGGTGACGGGTGCTCTGAAGAAGAGAATAATGGGCTCTTACCTGAAAACACCTTTCCCATGCTCTAAAAATCACATTTAAACCATACTATGTTGAGTAACTGCAGTATAAGTTGAACACAGAGAAAAAAACTGCAACCTCTGACATTAGTCATAATTAACATCTAAGCAGAAGCTTGCAAGTATGTCTTTTGGTCTTCCGTCCATTCTTCCATACATTTTCTGCTGTTTATCCTGGTCTGAGACCCAGGGTCAACAGTCTTAGCAATAATGCCTAGACGTCCCTTTTTCCCAACACCTCCTCCTACTACTCCGGGGGGATACCAAGGCATTCCCAGGCCAGTTGAGAGATATAATCTCTCCGGCGTGTCCTTGGTCTGCCCTGAGCCGTCTCCCAGTTTGACATGCCCAATCACCTCTCTACAGAGGCATCCAGGAGGCATCCTAATCAGATGCGTGAACCGTAGAGGAGCAATGTCTCTAATTTGGGCTCCACCAAAATGATTGCTTCTCACCATATCTCTAAGGCTGAGCCCAGACACCTTGTGAAGCAGTAAAAATTTTACTTTTTTCAGTATTGCATGCCTTATATTAGGCTACTAGCAAAATACCCGCGCTTCGCAGCGGAGAAGTAGAGTGTTAAAGAGGTTATGAAAAAGAAAAGGAAACATTTTAAAAAGAACATAACATGATTGTCAATGTAATTGTGTTGTCATTGTTATGAGTTTTGCTGTCATATATATATATATATATATATATATATATATATATATATATATATATATATATATCTATCTATCTATCTATCTATATATATATATATATATAGCAAAATACCCGCAAAATAAACTGAGGGAAATTATACCAATAATTATTTGTTAAGGATCTCTTTGTATACCATGTTGTCAGTTCGCCCCTCCGGTTGTAATATGACCAAGTTGTGCGCTGAGCTTACTCTTGAGCATGCAACGTATACTTGGCCATGTGAAAAGCAAATCAAGAACAGCAAGACCGCGCCAGCTGCAGAGCTCAGCTTGGAGCGAAATGAAGTGAATGAAATGAGGTGAATGAGGGGAGATGATCACGTGACTCCAACACCCGCCTTAACTCTCCATCCCTCCACAAACACACAAACACAGTCTCTCGGATCCCAACTCTCCTTTATATATATAGATAAATAGCAAAATACCCGCGCTTCACAGCGGAGAAGTAGTGTGTTAAAGAGGTTATGAAAAAGAAAAGGAAACATTTTAAAAATAACGTAATATGATTGTCAATGTAATTGTGTTGTCATTGTTATGAGTGTTGCTGTCTTTTATATATAATATACACACACACACATATAAACATATATATACATATACATATATACATATATATACATATCTACATATATATATAAATATACACATCCACATATATATACATATATATATATATACACATATCAACATATATATATATATATACACATACATACACACACACATACATACACATACATATATATATATATATATATATATATATATATATATATATATATATATATGAATGGAAGAGAAGGTCTGTGATACGGTTTGCATATTTGCAGTTGGAGATCCACAAAGGGAGAAAAAACGAATCACGTATCATAAAATAGTTTTATTCCTGAGCTTTCAACCCCTGTCAGGGGTCTTCATCAGAGGATAATGCTTAGACTTACAAGAATCAAAGGCAATATATAGCAACACATTCAGTGGGGGGTGGGTGGAGGTGACTAAGTCAGTATGATCAAAGGGGGGGGGGGGTGTATCATTTAATTAAAGTGCATATGTCCTTCTTAAGTTGGCATATGCTGGATTTATGTCCAAGTGTCTGTTGATGGCATTTTCATCTGATAGCCAAGACTCAGCCAACTCTCTGGCGCTTTTTGTATTGGCCTTAAATTTTACTTTTACGTTGTCCCAGTTGAATGTGTGTCCTGTCGATTTAGTATGTGCATATATCAAAGATGGGGCGGCACGGTGGCGCAGTGGGTAGCGCTGCTGCCTCGCAGTTGGGAGATCTGGGGACCCGGGTTCGCTCCCCAGGTCCTCCCTGCGTGGAGTTTGCATGTTCTCCCCGTGTCTGCGTGGGTTTCCTCCGGGCACTCCGGTTTCCTCCCACAGTCCAAAGACATGCAGGTTAGGTGGATTGGCGATTCTAAATAGGCCCTAGTGTGTACTTGGTGTGTGGGTGTGTTTGTGTGTGTCCTGCGGTGGGTTGGCACCCTGCCCAAGATTGGTTCCTGCCTTGTGCCCTTTGTTGGCTGGGATTGGCTCCAGCAGACCCCCGTGACCCTGTGTTCGGATTCAGCGGGTTGGAAAATGGATGGATGGATGGATTCCTAGTCTGAATCACAATCCGATTGTATGGGTGGTTACCTGGCACTGTAGGGTTGCCACCCGTCCTTTAAAATACGGAATTGTCCCGTATTTGAGAATGAAATTGCGCGTTCCGTTTTGAATCAATACGGGACAGAATTTGTCCCGTATTTTTTTTATCATTTTTTTTAAAGCAGCATCTCATGCAAATCATCCCACACGCATTTTATGAAGATGCCTCCTTTCCTACTTTTGATTGGGTAATACTTGATGCCATCGTTAGTTTGATTGGTCTTTTTAACTGTCCAGTGAGGAGGGCGGGTCTTTTAAGTAGAGTCTGCAAACTGTTGGCACTGGGATGTGGCACCCGCTGCAGTATGCGTCCCTTATTTTTTTGTATTAAAAGTGGTAACCCTACCTGGCAGGTAACACTTATGTTTGGTCATGAAGTCGTCTAAAATCAGCCACATGCCCTCTTTTAATTGTGAGAAGCAGATACATATAGCCAAATTCTCGCGCTCCGTTGCGGCGAAGTACTGCTTTTAATTTTTTAAGAAGAAAGTAAAACCTTTTTAAACGGATCGAAAATATACCAATAACAATTTGTTAAGGATCTGTTTTTTTGTGAACCTCGCTTTTCACAGCTGTCCCGCTACGGCGTGTGTTTCGTTTATTTGACAATATGTAGATCGTGGTAATTAAATTCATGGCATTCGTTTTCTGAATCACAATCTGACTGTATGGATGGTTACCTGCCAGGTTACGCTTGTGGTTGGTCAGGAAGTTGCCTTACATCCGCCACGTGCCCTCTTTCTGTTCCCAGAAGCTGATCATAGAATGGTTTTAATAGTTTACTTTCAAATAATGCAAAGAGTATGCGACACGTGTTTCTCCTTAATTCTGGGCTCATCAGGCATACACACTCACTGCAGCCCCTCTCGAGAATCGAATATCGTCAGCGCCAGAGTTGAAGCCCCTAACGTTGCGGTCAGCAAGTGGGCTAACATCCGCCATGTGCCGTCTTTCAGTTGCGAGAGGCAGATCATAGAATGGTTGAAACTGTTGCCCCTAACGTTGCGCTACGGCGTGTGGTTCGTTTATACCTCGTGTCTTCTCATTAAATTTTTATCTCGCGAATATGTTATTGCAATCCGCAGCGGGAGCGTTTCTATAAACTTAATTTAAACTTACGTTTTACACCGTGCTTTGTTTCCCTTATGAACATGCTTGTATGCTTCACTCGCTCCCTTCTCAATTGTTTAATGAATTTTTTGTTCTTCGCTGTTTGCGGCTCCTCCTTCATTTGTCCCTACTGCATTCACAGTCTTTTCACGTTATTGCAATCCGCAGCGGGAGCGTTTCTATAAACTTAATTTAAACTTACGTTTTACACCGTGCTTTGTTTCCCTTATGAACATGCTTGTATGCTTCACTCGCTCAATTCTCAATTGTTTAATGAATTTTTTGTTCTTCGCTGTTTGCGGCTCCTCCTTCATTTGTCCCTACTGCGTTCACAGTCTTTTCACGTGATTACGTGGGAGGCGTGATGACGTGACACTCAACTCCTCCTCCCACGGCCATCGAGCTGCCGTCCATTACAGTATATTGTGAAAAAAGAGGTTCCAGTTATGACCATTACGCGTTGAATTTCGAAATGAAACCTGCCTAACTTTTGTAAGTAAGCTGTAAGGAATCAGCCTGCCAAATTTCAGCCTTCCACCTACACGGGAAGTTGCAGAATTAGTGATGAGTCAGTCAGTCAGTCAGTCAGTCAGTCAATCAGTCAGTCAGTCAGTCAGTCAGTCAGTCAGTGAGGGCTTTGCCTTTTATTAGTATAGATTACAGTGTTCTTGAATAAAATACAATAACTATGAAGACTTTTTTATTTAAATACAGTTTATTGAGTTACCCAGCAACAAACACGTATAACCATATATGCTTATATCCTTCAAAAAGAAAATGCAAGTATACATATAAATCACCACTCAGTTTCCAACAAATGGTGACTGTGGAACCAGCGTGTATCTGAACTAACTTATTACACTGCCAGTCAAAATTTGCGTCGCATATTGCATGTCCAATGGGGAAAAATATAAAGTGGCCTCACAAAGTACAGTGGAACCTCGGTTCACGACCATAATTTGTTCCAAAACTCTGGTCGTAAACCGATTTGGTCATGAACCGAAGCAATTTCCCCCATAGGATTGTATGTAAATACAATTAATCCGTTCCAGACCATACAAACTGTATGTAAATATATATTTTTTAAGTTTTTAGCACAAATATAGTTAATTAAACCATAGAATGCACAGCGTAATAGTAAACTAAATGTAAAAACATTGAATAACACTGAGAAAACCTTGAACAACAAGAAACTAACAAGAGAAAACTAACACTGCAATAGTTTGCGCTACAGCACTACCAACTGCTGGCTAAAAACACTTTTTTTAATGAGTTTTAAGCACAGGGAAAAAATGAACATTTGAAAAAATCCGTAATTTATTTAATAAACCACCAAGAAAAGTAACATTGCAACAATGCACGCTATGGACTGATCGCTGTAAACAGAAGTGAAAACAAAATCAAGCCCAGTGTATTCTTTAATGCCTTCCTACCTTATGCGTCCAGCCCTCTCTCTCGCGCTGCCTGTGTGTGTGCGTCTCTCTCTCTCGTGCTGCCTGTGTATGTGTGTGTCTCTCTCTCTCATACGCCTGTGTGTGTGTGTCTCTCTCTCTCTCGTGCTGCCTGTGTGTGTGCGTCTCTCTCTCTCTCGCGTGCCTGTGTGTGTGTGTGTGTGTGTGTGTGTGTGTGTGTGTCTCTCTCTCGTGCCTGTGTGTGTGTGTCTCTCTCTCTCGTGTGTGTGTCGCGCTCTCTCGCTCTCTCTCTCTTGCTCGCTGCACAGGAAATGCACAGGGAGAGACTGAACATGTACAAACCGAAAGGGAAACTGGCTTGTACATACACTGAGTGTGTGGTCGTGAACTGAGGTAAAAGTTTGGCGAACTTTTTGGTCGTAAACCGATTTGTACGTGTACCGAGATGTTGCGTGATCCGAGGTTCCACTGTACAACGTTTTCCTAAATTCGAAAGTGGAGCTTCACCATGCGCTCGTGTCAGTGGGGGTGCAGGTTAAGCAGAGGCAGGTAGACAGCAGACAGTGCCTATTTGATTTTACGTTATTTTTTCTGAATACAAATAAATGGCAAAAAATTTGTACAAAATAAATTTTCATAAAAATCCACTATTTGTGCTTATCCGAATACCGGATTCAGCTCCACCTCTACATTACAGGGTAAGGCAAAACGTTTAATCTGGACCTAAAGCAGATCCAGAATGTTACATAAAACTGAACTAGCTCGCATTCAAGTTCTTCACTTGCAAATGCATTACTTTAAGTTCACCATTCTTAGAAAAATTACCTTGTTCAATGAACATGCTCTTTTTGTCGATCATGCACAACACTGGAAACAGCAACTCATCCCCAACTATAACCTCAGAGTTAAAGGAGGTAATTCTCATCCCTGCCATTTCACATTCGACTGCAAGCTGCCCCAGTGCACATCTGAGGTCACAGCCCAAAGAAGCGAACAGGACCACATCAACTACAAACAGCAAAGATGCGATCCTGAGGTCACCAAACTGAAGACCCCCCAGTCCTTAGACTCTGCCTGGAAACTCTGTCCATAAAAATTATGAACAGAATTGATGACAACCAAGAATGCAAACAAAGTTGCTTCAGTTGTACAATGACCAGCATGCTTGCAGCAGCAAGCCCAGTACGCCATACCCCAAAGCACTCTTCACAATATACCCTGAGGGATGTTGGTGTATGAACACATGTAGACTGGTTGGGCATACTCTCATGAACACTTCAGGTTCCTTGGGAGGATAAAAAGCTGGTCTAGTGTTCTGCAACTGGTCCAAAATCTGCATTGTTCCTCCTGAATCTGACCCTCCTTTCCAGAACCCTGGCACAGGTCTTCCCAGGGAAGGTGACGAATGTGAGCCCCCTAAACCCTCCGGTTCCCTTTCTTAAAGATGGGATCCACCACACCAGGTTGCCAATCCAATCATTAGTGCTGTCTTTTTTATTTGTCATTTAGCAACATGGCAAATGGCATATGCTTGTAAGCTAATCAATAACCATAAAACTAGTTAGTTTTGCAAAATGTTGAACATACAGTAAGTAAAGGTACAGATTAGAAGGTATTCTTAGGCCAGGGACACGGAGGTGAAAATACTGTTGTAAATGTTAGCATTGTTAGAATTGCACAGATAATGTTTGTTTTCATGATTTTATTTTTACAATGTATGGTATATGATAATGACATCAGTATGGTAATCATGTTTATTAATATTCTTTTCTTAGGTGCCATCATTTTGTGTTTCTTATTTCCATGGAATTTGTCATTGTGCGTTTCTCTCTCTTTTTTTTTTTTTACATTTTATTGAATTTATCAAAAGCAAGTAACATTCCATATAAGCAAGTCAGACTTGACAAAACTTCCACCCGTGAGAAAGAGAGCTAGGCCAATAGACAGAGTAAAACTTTAAGAGTGGCAAAAAAAGGAAGAAATATCCTATTCACCAATGTAAATGCTTATTCTAAAATGTTATTGATTAGATCCTGCCAGGTTTTAAAAAAAATTTGCACAGATCTTCTAAGTGATAATTTGATATTTTCCTATTTTAAATAGTATATAATATCAGTTACCCACTGGCTTAAAAGAGGTGGGTTAGGATTCTTCCAGTTGAGCAAAATAAGTCTATGTGCCAATAGTGAAGTAAAGGCAATTACAGTTTGTTTGTCCTCCACTTTAAGCCAGTCTGGAGGTACACCAAACACAGCTGTTAGTGGATTAGAAGTGATTGTAACACCAAAGCTGTCTGAAAGACATTTAAAGATTTTGGGCCAGAATGATGTTAATTTGGTGAAGGCCCAAAACATATTGCCCAATGAGGCTGGAGCTTGATTGCAATGTTCGCAGATTAGATCTTGCCCTGGAAACAGTTTGGAAAATTTTAAGTAAGGCAGATGTGCTCGATATAAGATTTTAAGTTGAACAGCTTTGTTCATATGGAGCTAGAGTGAATTCTGTGCATGGCTGTCTCCCACTCATTTTCTGAAATGTTGTGTATGAGATCCTTTTCCCACTGTACTTTGGGATCTTAGAAAGGAAGGGGCTTTAAAATGTTTTTATATATTACAGAAATGCTGTCTGACTCCTCAAGACTGATCAATATTTGTTCCAGAACAGAAGTAGGTGGGAGGTAAGGAAAATTGGGCAGATTTTGTTAAGCAAAGTTTCTAATTTGGAGGTACTGAAAGAATTGTGTTGATGGAAAGTTAAATTTGGAGTGTAATTGTTCATAGGATGCAAATACATTATCTATGTACAAATCTCTTAGCCAGAGGTAGCCAACACGGTGCCCGTGGGCACCTGGTCGCCTGCAGGGATCATGTGAGTTGCCCCTAGGGTATGTTCTAAAAATAGCACTAGACACTATGGAGCTTCATCTAAAACTTGTATTTAATTCTGTTGCTGTTCTTTTTGAATCAATAACACTTGCATTGATGTAGATTGGGGGGTAGTCTGTGGTCAAAATTCAATATAGTGCTTAACACAAACCTCCATCTCACTCTTCGCTGACACAATTAAACGGGTGCAGCTACAATTGGGAGCTAGATGTGGTTTTTACCCCCTTAAAATAAAGAAAAACATGGCAGAGAAGCAAAAGAAAACTTTCCAATTTCACAGTGATTGGGAGGAAGAGTTCTTTTTTATGACAGTGAAAGAAAAGTATGTATGTCTCATTTGCGGGGTGACTGTGGTGACGGTAAAACAGCACAATGTAGAGAGACACTTCAACATGTGTCACAAAAGCTTCCAATGTAACTACCCACCTGGCAGCGCAGTATGGGCAGAAAAAGCCAGTGAGTTAAAGGCAGCTTTGGGTAAACAGCAGTCTTTTTTCACGAGGCCGGTGAGAAAGTCAGAAAAAGAAACTGAAGCTTCATTTAGAGCTGTGAATTTTTTGATAAAGAACAAGAAAGCCTTTTCAGACGGGACGGTCTTGAAAGAAGCAATGATGATAATTGCAAACACTGGGTTCAAAGACGAGAGGAATGGTCCCGATGTCATCTCCACTCTCTCTGATGTCCAACTGGGGGCAGGTAAGAGAAGAGTGTCAGCTATGTCCGACAACTTGACAGAGTAGCCTGACCAGGATCTGGTTAAATGCAGGTGGTTTAGCATCCAGTGCGATGAGTCCATGGACAGCAGCAGTACAATGTAGCTGATGATATTTATCTGAATGGTGTCTGATGATTTCTCCACAAAAGAAGATCTCTTGACACTACTGCCCCTAAAGGCAATAACGAGGGGAGTTGACATCTACAACGTGGTGAAGAGGTTCTTCATGGAGAAAAAAGTACCATTGGAAAAGCTGGTGTCGGTGACTACAGACGGGGCTCCCACCATGATGGCCGACATGCAGGCTACATTGCGCAATGCAAGGGTGACATAGACTTCCCAAAATTTCTACATTACCACTGCATCATACACCAGCAGGTGATATGTGCAAAAGTGGTTGGCTTTGATCATGTGATAACTCCCGTTGTGAAGATCATAAATGGCATCCGCTCCAAAGCCAAACAACACAGGATATTCGAAGTACTATTGGAGGAGCTGTCAGCTGAATATGGTGATCTATTACTACACACAGAAATCCGATGGCTCAGCAGGGGACAAGTTTTGCAGCGTTTTTTGTCACTTTTGGGTGAAATCAAAGAGTTCATGCAATCCAAAGGGGAAGATGCCTCGCTGCTCAAGGACACTGAGTGGATCCTTGACCTTGCATTTTCACTGGGAAGCTGAGCCATTTGAACTGTGAGCTACAAGGCAATTGTAAGACTGTTGCAGACATGATACACACTGTAAATGAAGTTAAAGCTAAGATGAACATTTTCTCTGTGCATTTCCAGAGAAAAAAAGTGCTGCACTTTCCCTCCATGCAGTCAGTGCTGAATGATAATCCTTCTGCATCTGGAGCTTTTAACAAAGCTGCAGAAAAATACTCTCAAGTCATAAACAGACTTGGCCAAGAGTTTGAGAATAGGTTTTGTGACTTTGATCAACTTGAGCCATGTGTGTCCTTCATTTCAAACCCTTTCATGCAAGTGGACATGACATGCATTGCTGAGCACCTAAGTGCAACGTTCAGCTTGGATGCTAGACAGGTGGAGATTGAAATCCTAACGTTGCAAAATGACCTCCACCTCAAAACCCATCAGGGTACATCAAACTTTTGGTGTCTTGTGGACAGAGAAAAGTACAAAGGTATATGCACAGCAGCTATAAAAGTTGTCTGCCTTTTTGGTTCAACCTATCTCTGTGATCCAGCATTTTCTGACATGAACTTCATCAAAAACAAACACAGAACATGCCTTACTGATACACATCTACAAGACTCACTCAGAGTTGCAGTGTCAAATTATATGCCAGATTTCAGTGTGAACAGCATACAATGCCAAGCGTCCCACTAACAGACAAAGAAAGAGGTAACAAATGTTTTCACTGAAACACCATGACAACGTTAAACTCAAATATTGTGCAAAAATATGAAAAATAATTTGTTCAAAAAGTGTAACAGATGTGACGATTTGTTTACAGTGCCACAGATTTGGTGATTAGTTCAAATGTGATAGTATTCATTTAAGAATGTAATAGAGTTGATTTTTTTAGTCTTACATAACAGATAATTTGTACAAACATGGGACAGAGTTCATGATTTGTTCAAAAATGTTACAAAGGTACAGGTTAGTACAAACAGGACATGATATATGAATATTTATTATTATTATTATTATTGTTGTTGTTATTATTATTATCATTAATAATATCATTAAAGGTGAACCGTGCAACTTTATGTTATTCAGGAAGTTTGTGTCAAACAGGTAGCTCTTCGTAGTACTCAGTACCCTTGAAGTAGCTCTCAGTTTCAAAAAGGTTGGTGACCCCTGCTCTAAGTGATTTAATCCTGTATGTTTTCCAACCATTAAAAACTATGTATGTTTGAGAGGGTGGAAAAAGGTGGTTATCTTGCAGATAAAAGCTTCTCTATCTTGAAGTACTTCCTGCATTGGTTCCATATTCTGAGTGAATGAAGCGCATTTGGGTTGTTAGTATATTGGCGATAACTTGTATTTACTGGGGTACAAAGCAAGGAATATACAGAAGTACTGCAGGATTTTATTTCTATTGCAGACCAAGCCTATGTGTATTCTTTGCTAGTGCTGTTAGGACTGCAGGTACAGTATTTTGTGGATCTGATATATTTATAGTACCATATCATCTGCATATAGTGATATTTTCTGTTCAAGTCCTTCTCTGATAACCCCCTTTATCTCATAAGTATTTCGAAAGTGAACTGCCAGTGGCTCAATGGCGATTGCAAATAACAGTGGTGACAGGGGGCATCCTTGTCTGGAACCACATTCTAGTTTGAACTAGTCTGAAATAATGTTGTTAATACAAACTGAAGCTTCTGGACTGGTGTACAGTAGTTTGATCCATGCATATATGTTCGGGCCAAACCCAAATTTCTCCAATGTAGTGAAAAGATAGTCCAATTCAACCATATCAAATGCTTTTTCTGCATTCAATGATAGAAATATCAGCTGGTTGTTAGACTTTGTGGGTGAATACATTACATTAAACAGGTGTGGCAGATTGACTAGCAGGGTGATGCCCAACCTGTTGCTGCATCTAAACGGTATCTTCTTTTGCCTTTATGACTGGTACAGCTGTGTTGTTTTTCTTTGTTGTGTGAGTGGATGTTTCTTGTGGGGAGGGTTTCTGTTCTCTTTCTCTGATGTAGGACCCTCATCCTCATCTGAGTTCACCTCTGTTATAGCACATCTTTATTTGAAAACAGCAGTGTCAGATCAGGAGGAACGTGAACGTGCCTGAGAGAAAAAAAACCAAAATGCTAACCATAAGTACCATAAATTTACACCAGTACATTCTTCTCACCAGTACATCACTGTTACTCAAGAATTGATTTTTTCTTTTTGACATTTTTTCTTGAGCAAGAAGTTTTTTCACAGCACCCCCCCCACCCCCACCCCCAAAACCACCATCTCTTTGATATTTTATACCTAAAGGCCTTTACAGGCTTATACGTTTAGGGCAAGGCTGCTTAGGGTGGTGAGGCCTAATAGTTTGGTGGGTTCAGTCTTGTGGAGTTGATAACAGGCCTGTGTGGAATATGACCCAGACACAGACAGGCAGACACATTTAAATCACCCCACACACGTTTATTTTGGGTCTCCATTATACAATCCATTAGTACTCACAAGCCCCAATACCCCACAGTCCAGGCCTTATCACAATGCCTTCTTTCCCTGTCTCTTCAGACCGCCTCCTTCTCTTCTTCAGCAACCTTGTCCTCTCTTCCACCCGACTCAAGTCCATCTCTGAAGGGAGGCGGACCCTTTAAATAAGCACACGGATGTGCTCCAGGTGTGTTCCCGGCAATCTCCCACTGACATGCCCCAGTGTGGCGGAAGTGCCAGCTGTCTCCCCGGAAGCACTCCGGGTATCCCTGTTCCTCTTCCCCCCAGCACTTCCTGGTGTGGCGGAAGTGCTGCGGTCCAGGGTCCTCCAGGTATTGGGGTCCCCCTGGCGGTGACCACGGGCCCCTACAGGTTCGAGCTTCCCAGCTCTGTACCCGCGGTCCCCAGGGCGGTCACCCCCTCGAGGTCTGGAGGAGGAATAAGCCCTCCTCCTGTCTTCCTGGGCGTCCTGGGTGGGTACCACCCCCATCCGGGCACCACACCTGGCTTTCATATTTGAAGCTTTCTCTTTTTTTGTACATCATAAAAGCAGGAATCATAACAGTGCAAGACTTAACATAAATGACAAATATTGGCCGTTCTTGCTAATGTGATGCCTGAAGTTATTAGTTTTAGATGTTTCAAGGATTGTCTAATTATTAAGTCAATGTTGAAGAAAAAATATATGTAAGTTAGCAAAACAAAAAACCTAACCTTAAAACGTAACTCATGCCTATTAGTAATGTTCGCTTTTCTAAGCTTTAGTTTTCTGTTTATAAAAGGCATTTCACAGAAAAGTGTACACAAATTGCAGAGTAATTGACAGTTTTCTTACTTACATTGAAAATTATGAAGAGTCATTGAATGTGCAGTTGAAGTTATTGAAAGAGTAGGTCATGAATTCTAAATGAGTCCATATTAGTGCTGTATTTAGTGTTGCTGTCCATGGGACTAGTAATTTCTTTTTTAAGTTATTTCTTGTTGGATTAGCACTAAAAACATGAATACGTTCAATTATGTACAGCCTGCTTCAGGCGATAAACGTACTACTGGTAGACTGGTATGAAAATCCAAAGCTGACAAAACTGGAAGGAGCTGTGATGGGACAAATAGCAAAGGAAAAGAGAGGAAAGGCAGAGCTTCATGAATGATAGGCTGGATAAAGAGGAATTTTGATAGGTAAATAAGACACTTCCCATATAAACTGGAGATTCGCCATAAAATCTCAATATATGATATATAAGTAAGATTTGCCAGATAGGTTTGATATCTGTCAATATGAAGAACAATAAAATAACACACTTGAGTGTTTTTACATTCCAAATGCTCCAAAATATTTTAAACAATAATACTACAGGAAAGAGTATCATTTAACTATTTTAAATATTTGATCTGGAAGCAACATTCAAATATATAAAAAATACAAATAGTTAAAAACCATTTTATTACCCTTTTGCTGTTGTCACAAAAATGAGACATAATCACATAAAGGTTTGGGGCAGCCACCCGTATAATTTGTTCTCCTGGCTGCAAAGTTGCTTTCTTTTGAAATATAGCACTGATGTGCTCACAACAGAGTCCAAAACAAGACTGAGGGAATAGGGAAAAGGGGCAGGCTTTTAAAGGGGAAGACAGGAAGTGAGGTCATAAGGATCAGGCCCATGTTCTTCAACCATTGGTTCGAGCCCGGACGTGATATCACAGGGGCCGGAGCCGGTAAGGTCTCCTTGCATTGGCTCGGTCCCGGAAGTGACGTCAAGAGAGCCAGGTGGAATCTCCCGTGGATGGTCTACAGGAAAGGGAGAAAAAGAGTCAGTGCACTCTGCCACATCCCGGCATGCCACAGAACTGCCTTCACTCAAGCCCTTTAGCTGCTTCCCATGCGCACGTGTGTGACACAGTACATTCTGCATATAAATTGCACACAATCAAGCTATCTATCTGATTTTAATATACTGTAAATCAATGGTTCTTAAATTATGGGTTGTGATGCAATTTGGATCACAAACTTGTTTGTAATGGGTTATTACCTGATTGTGTAGTAAAATTATCTGAGTTTGTCCATGATGTTTGTTGCAGTAGTATACGATCTGAGATGTAACATGTAAACAACTTCACTGGTACCTCACAATGGGCTTTTGTTTCTATGGTACAAAAAAAATAATTAATATTCCTTTTCTAAACCAGCCTATGAAATAATCAAACTGAGATGACTGACAAGCAAACAAACTTATAAATAGGGGAAAAAAGGAGGAAATGTCAGACAAACATTTAAGGTGAAGAAACCAAGGTTGTATTTTGAAATGTCAAAACAAAATGAACTGGTGAGGCACAATGATGAAGGATGTAACAGGGTTTTTTTGGGTTTGACTGTTTTGTTGGGCATACATATTAGTGAAAGTTTTTTATACTATATGCAGCTTTCAACTTGATTTTGTGTTTGTAGTGTCACACACGTGCGTTTCGGAGGCAGCTCGAGGGTCTAACTAAGATTAAATCACTGGGACAGGGGCTAAATGAGTGGACTAACACTTCTTCTCTCCCCTTTTTCAGATCCTCTGAAGAAAACAGCCAAAACTAATCTTCCTCTTCCATTTCCTCACCACACCCATGATGACCTAATTTCTGGTAATCACCTCATTATCCTGCCCCTTCTTTTGGGGTTATTTAACCACCCACATAACCTTTGTTTTCAGTCTTTCTTTTGTTGGAGACTCAGTCTATACTAACTATTCTGCGGATTGCTGTTAAACTTTTGTTGTCTTCTGAACAATATATGGGGTGGATCCCCCCAAAACTTTTTCTGCCTTTGTCTCACTTTTACAGTAGTTATGGAATATATTGAATTTAAAGTAAAACTTTACTTATTAACAAGCATGCAAAGAATATTTTATTTTTAATTTAACGCGATTTAGCAAGAACAAATTCCTTCTCGATGCAATTATAAAGTGGTTTGATGAATTTCAGTCTAATAGTAGGGTGAAGGACATGTGTTTTGGGCAATTAAGAACTATAAGAATACCAATAAATATCAAAAGGGCGAGACAGACTATAGAGTGGACTTTGGCATTCAGGACTATATGTCTGTTTAAACATTTCAAAGTGGACTGTTCACCTAATTCTTCATCAAAGTTTATTCTGTCTCTCTTTCCAAGCATTTTCCTGCTATGTGGCACACCATTTTCCACTTTACTCGGTTTAAGGTGTATTTGGGGGTACTATTTGCTTGCCTCATATCTTTTTTCAGTTGGTCCAATATGTCTTTTTCAATCGTCCACGTGGCCTATGTCATTCTGGGGAGAGATGTAAAGGCGTCTTCACTACTGATTGATTGTTGCCATCGAGACCATGACCATAACAATGAAGACAGGCTTTATGGGTGCTTCTGCAGGGCTTTTATGGAGAGATTTCCATAATTTTTCGGGCGTCCTTGTTTGTGACATAGTCAAGCTGAGTCAGGCTGGTTGACTAGCCTCGTATTTTTATTTCCTCCAAGTGGAGCCTTCTGTCATGTTTAGTAGACGCTGGCCAACAATCCACACCAAAGAGTACAAACAGGCGCACCAGTCTTATACATCTTCTCTTTGAGATGGATGGGCATACATTGATTGTAGAGAACCCCAGTGACTTGGTGCCATTTTAGCCATGTGCCACAGTTACATGCTCAGGCGTCAGGGAGTGTTTTGCCATTGCTGTAGACAATTGAGCAAAGGGAGTTTTGATAAGGAGTTATCCATCAGTACAGATGGTACCATCCATCCATGGGCCGCATTCCATGTACTCCAACTTTTGAATGCTGAGTGTCATCCCATTTTCTTCATGCCAGGATTTCCATTGTTTTCCCTGATTTGTACAATGGCTGAACCTGCGCTATGACCTCAAAGGTCATGCAAATAGACAATTTCCCTTGGAGATTAATACAGTGTAACAGATACCAAAATATTTAATACCACTGCATATTGAATCAATCCAAACAGTGTATAATTGTTTTAGAAATAATTTAGCTACACAACTGAAACTTTGTATTAACTTCTAGTTCAGCTCTTAGTTAAATTCCAACTTCTTCTTTCCTATTTGCTGAACCTTAGCTTAACTTCTTTTTTATTTTCTTTTTACTAACTTAACTATATATCAACTGTATCAGACAACATTAATCTTACAAGAATATGCAGTTTAGTCTTCTAAGAGGTTTATCATTAGCAGCTTTTTATTAATGGAAAAAGGGAAAAACAAAGTTCTTAAACTGCTAAGAAAGAGAAGACTAGCGAAGCTTAAATTTAACTAAAGGACAAATAAATTTTTTTGACTCTGTTACACTTCTGCTTCATTCCCATAAATCCTGTTCAAAAATATATTAACTGATAATGGAAGTTATTCAAGAAATGTCTTATATGAATAGAATTCTCTATACTTTTTACATTCAGAAAATAAGTGTCTATACAATTAATCTCTCCCTGGCCCAATAATGAGAATGTTAAAAGATTAAGCTACTAGTTAATTTTCAGTGTATGAAATTTTGTCTAATATTTTTAATTGAAGATGTTGTTTGGTTATTTTTTAAATCTATTAAGTATTGCAACTCCAGAAACGTACGCTAATTGAACTAAATTGATTTTTTTTAATTATGTTTGTAAATGTTTAGGCAGAATGGTGAGTGAATTTTAAACAGGTTCTTTATAACGAAAACACATTGAAAACAGTTTAGTGCTAGAATTTTAAATATAATAAAAAGGAAAGATTAAAAAATAAAATATGGATTGGCGACTCAGGTATTTTTCCTTTTTCTAAGAACTGTACTCTATATTCAAAACATCAAGCCAGGGGTGTCCCGAAGGCTTTGTGTAATTATGCAGTTCTCTAGCATCACATAAACTAAAACCTCTGATTATATTATATGCAAAGTTCTGAAACGATTCCTGAATTTTCCTTAAAAGATTTACACTAACTAGTTCAGCAAAAGTTTTTGCTCACAAGTCCAAAATCTTGAACACCAGAAGCGTCATACCCATCCACTTCCGTCCATTTTCTTTACTCACTTATCTAGAACATGGTTGCAGGGAAGCAAGAGCCAATCCCAGCAAGCAATGGATGCAAGGCAGGAACAACCCTTGGAGAGAGTGCCACCCCATTACAAGGTAAACACATATACACACACACGTGCACACACTCACCGACACATATCAGGGGCCCATCAAGAACTGCCAATTCACTTAACTTGCATGTTTTTTAGAAGGAAACCCATGTAGACTTGGGAGAAACATGCAAACTTCATGCAGGGAGCACCCAGAATATGTATCCAGGTCACCTTGTTGCAAGGCAGCAGCACTAACTCTGCACTACCATGTCACTTAAGTACCATACCATCATAGTAGTATAATGCATGCACCTTCTGTCAAAATGTCAAAAAAATGATTGATGAGTTAAGCCCCGCCCCTTTTGGATTGACGTCATAAACTCCCGCCCCCTTCCGGTGTTCCCGGCCGGAAGTCCAGTCCTTCCTTGAACCCTCCCATCCTGTTTTTAAACCAGGAAACATCTGTCCCTTCCTTGAACCCTCCCATCCTGTTTTTACCCCAGGAAACGGCCAAGATCCGTTTGGCGGATGTCCGGTCCTTCCTTGAACCCTCCCATCCTGTCTTTACCCCAGGAAACACCTGTCCCTTCCTTGAACCCTCCCATCCTGTTTTTAAACCAGGAAACATCTGTCCCTTCCTTGAACCCTCCCATCCTGTTTTTACCCCGGGAAATGGCCAAGACTTTATTTGATGGATGGGTGCCCCCTCCTTGAACCCGCCCCCACTTCTCCCGAGGACAAGTTCAGGCAAGTCTGTAGCAGACCCTGCTGTCCGCACCTCTTGGTGGTCGCAGGTCTTCTGACTTAGAGTTTCCTGCCCACAGTCGGTTAACCCTGAGGACGCCCCCTTCCGATCCCCCGGCCCTAGAGGAAGAGACCGCCCACACACACACACACACACACACACACACACACACACAGCAGCAGCATCCTGACCCTTCTGAAACTGATATATAAAAAGCGACACATTTTTGTTTCTAAAGACTCTGTGAAGAAAAATGGAATCTATGACCAGCACCCCCCTGAAGCGCCCGATCCGCAGGGTCCGATTGATGGAGCGTTTGAGAAGGATTAAAAGATGTTTAATGCCCGAGTTTCGTGCAGCTAAAGCGGAAGACGATGCGGGGGCTACGTTGCGCTATACACAGGAGGTCTCAGAGGACAACAAGGAAAACTGTCCTTGGACTCCGCCGCCGACTTCTTGTGCGAAACACAGGAGGCCTCGGAGGACAACGAGGAAAACAGGTCTCCGCCTTTAGTAGTCATGGATTGATTTCTGCATATTGAAGGGAAGGATCAGGCTGATGACGTAACGGAAATACCACCTTTATTTTACACCACACCCCTTACCCTTTTACCATAAATACTCAGACTGTTACTCAACGGACCCAAAAGGAGGACGTGAACATTTAAGATCCCCAGCATGTCGGCCTCTACAGACTCTGAAATGACAGGGCTCGGAGTGACAAACTCAGGGATCCCGTCTGAAGCACCAAGGCCTGAATCTTGCCAAGTCTATAACTCATTCCGGACGGACGGACTTCGGGATCCACGTTATTTTAGTATACTCCCCGATTACACTCTCTGGTCAAGAGACCTTGAGCCACACAGTGGCTTCCATTCTCCAGATCCTTGGTGTTCTACCCCCGTCTCCGCTGATGATCAGACGGATAGCCCTGTCTCCGATAAGGCTACTCAGACGGATCTCTCTTACCTAGCTCCAGGACAGCCGTGGGTGAACAACCAAGGTCCCCAGGAGCCGATGTCAATCGGCCTATCTGAGACGGAGATGGATTGCCCAGACGGTGTGCTGCCTGAAGCCTGGAAAAAGGCCCAGCAGATTATTAAAGGTCTGATGACGTGTCTGCTGGATATTATCGTCTACTACGATCAGCAAAAAGAGTGTCAAGGCTGCAAGGTTGATCATCCAAGTCAGAGGAGACATACCTGTCTCTCTGAACCTGAAATCACCTACCGAGATGGACGCTTTCTGAGGATTCTGAATATTTTCCGCAAGTCTTGGCTGAAACGGCTGGCTGTGAAAATTCTGGGGTATTTTAACTTTCTTTTGCCGGTTCACAAAATAAAAGCTGTGGTTGAAAAGACTGTGGGTGAGTTTGAAAATACTAGCTCTATTCATGATACTGTAATGCAGTCATTTTATGAAATGGATGAATACTCCTATTCTATAGTCCGCCGTGTGGCAAATGAGTTTTGTAAGCGGAATATTAATCATGAGGGTTATATGAACCCGTGGACTAAATATGATTTGGAGTTTAATGATATGATAGAACTGAGTGGTAATTCTGTACCTGAAGCATTGTGAACAATTCAGACTCCTAAATAAAATGTTTTCTATAGGTTAAGTGTTGTCAGTGTCTGGTTTATCATCGACGATGGAGCAGGTCTTGGAAAAAACATATTATAATTCTGAGAACACGGGGGCCTTGGGGGGTAAAGACTCTTTGAAAAGAGCTCTCAGGCACGCGGGGATCCATATTGGGGACCGAGAGGTATCCGAATGGTTATCGGGGCAATATACATATACGATCCATAAACCGGCCAGAATCCATTTTAAAAGGAATAAGGTGTATGTTTCCAAAATAGACGGACAATGGCAGATCGACCTGGTGGATATGACAAACCTAGCCGAATATAACCAAGGTTACAAGTATCTACTGACTTGTATAGATATTCTTTCTAAATATGCCTGGGTCAGGGTACTGAAAAACAAAACGGGTAAAGAAGTAACGAGGGTTTTTCGAGAAATTTTGGAGGAAGGAAGAATTCCCGTCAAACTTCAAACCGATAGCGGTAAAGAGTTTCTCAATCGGGAATTTCAAAGCCTGCTCAATAAACACGGTATTAAGCATTTTACCACCGCTAGTGAATTAAAAGCGTCGGTGGTGGAGAGATTCAACAGAACTCTGAAGACCAAAATGTGGCGTTATTTCAGCTCCCGGAATACCCGGTCCTATGTGGAAGGGCTTCAGAACTTGGTGAAATCTTATAATTTCAGCCATCACCGAGGAATAAAAATGGCCCCTGCCGAGGTGAATAGTTCCAATTCTTGGAAAGTCTTTAAAAACTTATATGGTCTAACTAAGCCCCAAACAAACCCAAAATATAAGTTCAAAGTCGGGGATACGGTGAGAGTGTCGAAATCCCGGAATCCTTTTACCAAAGGATACGAACAAACCTTTTCAGACGAGGTATTTACCGTTTCTGAACTAGTCCCGAGGGAACCGCCGGTCTACAATCTGAAAGATTATGACGGGGAAGACATTATAGGTTCTTTTTACGACGCAGAGTTACAAAAGATTCGAGGAACGGACGTCTTCAGGATTGAAAAGATTTTGGCAAAAAAAAATATCAATAGAAAAAAGCATATATTGGTGAAATGGCTCGGATGGCCCGAAAAGTTTAATAGTTGGATCCCTGAAAGCTACGCGCAAGACATTAAATACTGAGAAGCAAAAAATTAGTATTTCATTCACGGGTTTTACAATGGAGAGAAAAAGCTTTTACGTCGTCCTCCCCAGCAATTCTTCCCGAGATGTTTTCCCTAACAACACCATCGCCGAGTTTACAGTCAAATTAGCCGCACCCATCGAACTACAGGGTCCCTGGGAAGTCGGTTTGGCCGAAATCCAGTATCCTCACACCTGGAACACCCTAGACAAACCGGATAACGACTTTATTGTAGTGTCATCGCGCTTAACTAGGTTTTATAGTATTCCCGCGGGCTATTACTCTAGCGTCGAGAAAGTGACCTCTAAGATGAATGAAGCGGTGACGAGAGAGCCCAAAGCCATCGAGGCAGGTTCTTCAGGCTTACCGATACCAGAAAACATCGTGAGATTCCGCTACAATGCTCTGGAGCGAAGATTCTACATCTTAAACGCCGCGAAGGATGAAGCTCTTCATGTCAGGGGGCAGTTGGGGAGAATTCTAGGAGCCCATTCAGACATGACCATAGGCCTGACGAATGATGCTCCTTACCCCGCGGATATTAGAGCGGGGTTTTATACCTTGTACGTCTACAGCGACATCGTATCTCACCAAAGAGTCGGAGACAGCTATGTCCCTCTCTTGAGATGCGTACATATTGAGGATGAGATGAATAAGATTACCACAATCACCTAGGACAAGCCGCACTACGCTCCGGTCAGCAAGACTCAGTTTGATACTTTGACCATTGAAATAAAGACGGATCAGAACAAAGCTGTACCATTTCAGTTTGGCAAGGTCATAGTCAAGTTACATTTCAGACCCTCTAAGAGGTGCGTGCACGATTAATACAGAGATGAGATCTTACCAGGACCCTAGCCCTTATGTGCATTATTACGAAGCCCAAGCGGGTAGCGGGCTCCCCGGGTTCTCTGGGGCTCCAGTGATGTACGGGTCGGGGATCGGAGGAATATTTCGTGGTCTGTTTAGAAGAGCTTTACCTCTCTTGAAAAGAGGATTCGAAATTGTCAAACCGCACATTAAATCAGCCGCCAAGAATATTGTCAAAGACGTGGTGGCGGGGGCCATGTCCGGAGCTATGACACGAGGAAGTGAAGAAAATCAAGGGGGGTTGGGTCTGATGGTCATGAGGAAAACTAAACGTAAGAGACCTCCCGGGTCACGCGCAGGACCCATCCTCAAAAAGACACGCCGTTCAGCTTTTACATTATTTCCTTCTCACCGCCACAAGGATAAGTCCCGCACCCGCAGAAAAAAGAAATCGAAAAACATTTTTTAACTCAAAATGTCTTTCGTTCATCGCATGTCTCAAGAGTGTGTGAAATCCGAACTGGACTTGTTTACGGTACCCTATACTCAGACTAGCGTAGAAAAAAGCATCTACGTCGAGGTGCCCCCTCTCTCGGCTCTATCTGAAGTCACTCCGCTAGAGTTTCTGATTACTGGGAACGGTGAAGACTACTTGGACCTGAATAATACACTTCTTCACATCTAATGCCAAATCGTCAATGCCGACGGAACTAATCCGCCACCCGTGGCCAAGGTAGCCTTTGTTAATTATCCGATAGCCTCTTTATTTTCACAAGTGGATGTGACCCTGGGAGACCGCTTAATATCCCAGAGTTCCAGCCTTTACCCGTACAGGGCCCTTTTTGACGGACTGCTAAATTACAGCAATGAAACTCTCAGGTTCCAATTTGCGTCGGGTCTTTTTTACAAAGACACGGCCAACGAACATGAAAACACAGCCTTGGACGGTCCGAATGAGGGATTCAAAAAAAGAAACGGCTATACATCCCAGGGTAAAACAGTAGAACTCCTTGGCCCTATTCATTCTGACCTATTTTTTCAAGAAAAATTAATTCTAAACGGTGTGGACGTCAGAATTAAAATGGTGCGGAGCAAAAATGAATTCTGTCTGATGTCCGGAGATGCCGAGCGCTACAAAGTAAACATTTTATCCGCCTCTCTTTTTGTCAAGAAAGTGAAAGTTTCAGCGGCTGTGAAATTGGGACACGCTCACGCTCTCACAAACGCCAATGCCAAGTACCCCATGGAAAGAGTGAATATGAAAGTTCTCAGTATGCCTGCTGGGATACGTGTGAGCAATCAGGAGAATTTGTTCTTGGGGCAGCTGCCCAAGTACGTGGTCATAGGCATGGTGGACAATGAGGCCTTTTCGGGGGATTACGCTAGAAATCCCTTCAATTTCAAGCATAACCATGTGGAGTTCCTGGCCTTGTATTTGGACGGAGAACAGATTCCAGCCAAGCCCTTTCAACCCAATTTTGCTAATGACAACACAGCTCGAGAATATTACAACCTCGTGTTGGCCTCCGGAAAGCATTTGAAAGATCAGCCTCTAGCCATCAGCCGTTCTGACTTCTCCCGGGGATACACCCTGTTTGCCTTTGACTTGACACCTGATCAAGAATGCGGGGACCATTTCTCCTTGGTGAAAACAGGGAACATGAGATGTGAAATACGTTTTCGACAGCCTCTACCACACACTGTGAATCTAATAGTGTACGCAGTCTTTGACAACATTATTGAAATAAACCAGAGAAGAAACATCCTTTATGATTACTAAAAAAGCATGAACACCCTGCAGATCGAGGAACTCATGGCCAGCAACCCGTACACAGAAAAACTGTTTTACGGAGTGTTGGCGTGCGATGAGCTGCCTAAAAAAATACTTACAGATCTCCCGGCCATGATCATAGTCAACACTCACCGTCAACATCAACCCGGAGAACACTGGTTGGCGATATACCTCAGAGAAGACAGAACTGGAGAATTTTTTGACTCCTATGGAGCCCCACCAGACTTTATCTATTTTCCTGAGGAAATATACAACTTTTTAAACAGAAACTGTAAAGAAATTATTCACCATACCCGACAGCTTCAAAGCTGGTTCTCCAACGTTTGCGGACAGCACTGTATTTTTTTCCTGCATCACAGAGGAAAAGGACGATCTTATAAAGAGATCATGAACCTGTATTTTAACGAGGACACCAAAAACGATTATATGGTTCAAAATTTTGTCAGTACCTTGTCTAAGAATATTTCAAGAAGTTTTCAGGAGTACCCCTGTATGCAAAGCTCTATGATTTGTAATTATCTTAATAAAGAATAGACATTCTGTATAATCAAATGTAATATTTTATTAAACAAAAATAATTACATTTCAATAAGGAATCCATTCATTCTTTTTACGAGATTTGATTTTCTTGTCAACAGGTGTAGCGGAAGCAGCATCAGAGGCAGTGATAGAGGCAGCGGCCTCCTCTGGGGAGGAAGGTTTGAAACTCTCTAAAAGTTCTCTCGTGTCGGCATTTGGCACAACAGAGGACGGGATATTCAAATCGGCCAGGGCCTTAACAAATTCTTTCCACCCCCTAGGTCTCCGATAGGACGGAATATTGTGTCGGGCGGTCAAGTTCCGCATTAGATCGACCATATTCGTCCCTGGTAAAGGTTCTCCACGAAGCACAAACTCTCCCAAGCCATTCCAGTAGGTTGTATTAGGGTTATACGACATTTTCTGTAAAATAATTTCTGTGTATTTCTTTGATTTATCCGGCGCACTTTTCAAAATCTCATCGTACACACGGTCTTCGGGGTTACTAGGAGCCTCTTTGAGAGCCCCCGGCGGTTCCTCTTTGCTCTCGGTAGGCAGTAATAATGTCAGAGACCCGGTTTCTTTATCCGCTTTTTTCACAAAGGTCAAGTATCTCTGCAAAACGTTCGTATAAAGTTTAACTTTTGCCTCGGCGGTCAAGTCACTACGTTCGAGTATGAGTTTCATTTGTTTATCCAGCTCACTTTCCGTAGCGCTTAAAAGGCCGGTGGAAGCTGGGGCTTTCTGCTGCCATTGAGCCATTTGTTGTTGAGGGACCAGGTACATCTTGCGCGTGTATTCCATATTTATACTCTCGATCCTATTAAACTAGTAATGAAAGGAATGGCTGCGCTTAATAGGGCACCGAGAAAACCTCCTTTTTGATTTAATAGGGTTTTTTTCTTTTTAATTTTGAGTTTTTTATTGCCGAGTTTTTTAATGGCGCAACGATGCTTCTTCAGCAACTTGAACTGTCTGGACGTCAGAGGAACGCGGCCTTTTAAAGTATTGAGAGCTATTTCCGACAGAGCGTAAATTAAAT
This sequence comes from Erpetoichthys calabaricus, assembly GCF_900747795.2. Classification (NCBI taxonomy): domain Eukaryota; kingdom Metazoa; phylum Chordata; class Cladistia; order Polypteriformes; family Polypteridae; genus Erpetoichthys; species Erpetoichthys calabaricus. The sequence goes on along the minus strand of NC_041402.2, from coordinate 130,215,469 downwards.
CGTCCGGAGCCTTGCTCAGCACCGCTTTTCTTTGGCGACAGGAACCCTTATGTAGGGTCTTGAGCAGAGGGAAATTTCTTTTTATTCTGCACGACATGCCGACTCTTTCTCAAATACTTGAAAAGTTGTCCGTCTTTATCTTTTCACGACGTACGCAGCAGGCCAATCGGGAGGAAACAAACCGGTACGTAATCGAAATTCGTCAGGCGTATGGGCTTTCAGGTCCACCAGGAGATAACCGTAAGGTTGCCTTGTAGCGTCCTCAAAGGCCTCCAAGAAAAATTTAACCCTCCCAGGACACATTTGACGCGCTAAACTGGTAATTTGCAGTTTATCTCGGGGGTTTTTAAAGAGGGTAATGTAATTGGCATTCAGATTTATAGTTCTACTTTTCTTGCCTTGAAAAAATAAATTTTGGACCAAGTAAATGATGGACAAATTCCGGTGGTGAGTATATTTTGTGAAGGCTCGCTCTATCTCTTCGCTATGACTCGCCTGTTCCATCAAATCGTCGACGATCACCAGGTTGACACGATCAGGGGGCAGTAGTTCATCGTCGCTTAAGGAGACGGGTAATCCCTCCAAAAATTTGATTTTGGGAAATCGAGCTAGTAGCTCGTCGTACAGAGGCTGCCAGCAGCTGTAAAACCAGACTATATTGTCGGGGCGACGAGAAAGTACATGGTCCGCGTGCTCCAAGAGTTTTTTCACATAATGCGATTTGCCCGAACAAGAGGGTCCCGAGACTATTTTCGAGAACGGATGCTGAAGTCTAACGTCAAAACCCTCTTTAGTATCCATAAGGGAGAGTGGTGAAATCGGGCAATAGAACCCTTTTGTTGTACACCACTCTGAATCTTTTTCTGAGTGGCCGAGTTTGTAATGTCATGTTCTTTTTGTTCCTATGAATCTGGGAACCCTGAACCGTTATTTCTTTCGCGAGATCGTGTTCCACAAAACTATGCACTAGATCCGTTAAAGAGTATAGGTTTACCATTTGAACCGTTTCGTGATTGAGAGTAATGCCCTTTACCTTCATGCAGACCTTGCCTTTGAATGTTTTGTACGCGTACGTTTTCGGACCCCCAGAAACAAACTCTTCTATGAAATCGTCAGGATCTAATTCGCTGGTGAGTTCCCCTAAATAGTCCCCGAGCGGCGGGGGAGGCTGTGAATATAACGGAATCTGTATCATGATACAGAATCCTCGGGCCTAAAAGTTCCAGCAATTCGTACAATTCTAGGCGAGCATAGGCCGTTGTAAAAGCGGCAATCACCACGTTGACTGGCCCGGGTACAACGTATCTGTCATCAGCATACCTCCACTGCACTTGAGCGATTTGGTCGCTGACAAAACCAAAATAGGACACCCTATACACGTCTGAGAACAGGTAATCAAAGAATTCTTGGGTGTGTTTAACAAACGTTGTAGTCGGTTGGTTAGGCTTCTGACCGAATTTTCCCCAAAGAGAATTCAGAAATAACTTGGAAATTTGTCTCTTAGCGGGGTTGGAGGCGATGTTTTCACTCTCCAATAAGACTCCTTCTTTTACGAAATAGTCTTCAACATACCGCCGGCGGGAGGCCTCGTCCTGGGCCCACGAGGGCCACCCAGAGGCTTCCTGTTTGCCTTTCAAATGAATTTTGATATAATCGGAAAATAAATCAGATGTGCTCTGTTCATAGTGCCATATCTCGTGTATTTTTAAAATTGTATACCCTTTATCCAAGGCTTTTAGGATTTCAACGCTGCACCAGGTTCCTGTTAAACACCTTTCCCTGTCATTGTGACTGCAAAGTCCAGTGTTTGCTTGGGTTTCTGCACACGTACGGCACAGAGTGAACATCAATTTACCACAAATTCTTAAAGGGAGGACCGGAAAATACAGATTACGAGGGGGAAGCATGGTGATTTTAATGAGCCCAAAGTAATGTTTAAGATCCGTAAAATCCTCAAAAACAAATGTCGGATGTCCTGTCGGGTAGGTTTTTGTTTTGTTAACGTAAGGGTACAGGCTTGTAAAATCGTAATAATGCATTTGTTCATCGCCTTGAACCTTATGATATAATTTGATTGCGTTGGTGCGCCCTCCATACAGGGCGTCATGGGGGTTGATAGGTTCAGGAAACTCGAAGCGTTTTAAGAAATCCTGAATCTCCAAGTCCTCTTTTTTCATACATTCCCATTCATGTTCCCAGAGCACTCTAACCGTCAGATTAAATTTTTCACACAAGTCCTTCAGTTTGTCATCAAATGTTTTAAACAACTCGGCAAAAGGATCCCCCGTGAGAGGATGTTTAGCTTGCGCATCGTAGCATTTGGGGCAGCCGTGATAAAAGCACCCGGCAAACTCAAAGGCCGTAGGGACACCCTGAACTTCTGCATAACCGTCTAGATAAAAGGACCCCATCTTTACTTCACCGTGATTCAAAGCGTGTCGAATGTTTATATTTTCCCTCTCGGAAAGAAACATCAGCCATTGAATAGAGGCATTAGAATAAGCTTTGTGAGTGTTTTTGTAATGATCACTCGGAATTATTCCAATCACATTATCAGGCATGCAATTTTGTCTGTACATGGACAGGCAGAGAGAAGCTAGGGTCATACATTGAAAAGGATCGATATTACCGATCCTGAGCACTTCCTCTCTAAATTTCATGCACGCTGTTCTCAAAATAACCACGTCGTTTCTATAATAGTAAGCCATTTCTTGTCTAAAGTTGAAAATACCATTTTTAATCGAATCGTACCAAGACAAAAATTCCTCTCTTTCCTGACTCATCATGTTTTGAATGCCATAATATTTAGGTTTGGGGTACGGACCTATGTAATTTTGATTTTCAACGGTGTTAAAGAAATGGGGAAAATACCCTTTATGAGCCTGGAAACCAAGGGCCTTGGGCATACCGCTCAATTTCATGGGTAAGAAGCTCAACGAGTCGATAAATCTCAAGTCATAATCTTCTTCTATAAAACAGATTAGTTTACAACCCTGCGCTGTAACATCCGGAGTTTGCCCGCTCTCGATGAGATACTTCATTAGGAAATATCCGTCATACCCCTTAGAATTGTGAGCTATGAACGTGTACTCTTGGTATTTTGGACATCGGTATCTGTGGAAGAACTTTGCGACACAGTCCTCCCCGGCCCAACTCCACGACTGACCGTTCCAATGCATGCAGTGGATGTAATTGGGGATATGGATTCCGTCATCTTGACGGCACTCAAAATCATAGAACACATACTTTTCGTAGAGTGGTCTTTGCTGTAAGCTTTGAATAAAACACCGATGATTATCACCAGATTTTTTCAGGGCCATTCTACAAATGCGACAGTGTTTGGGACGGCACTTGTGAGGTTTTGACTCGGCATTCACTATGTATCTCCGTTTGCAAAGAGGACAGACTTTATGGACATCGCAGATACTTTCAGACCTGCGCGTCTTTTCATTCCATTTGAGCGTTTTGTGGATTTTGAAGCATAGCCTTGATCGACAGAAACGATGGCAATCGGAACATCGAATAGCCTCCCCGTCAACCCAACGACAGTCTGTACATAAACAGATGTCGCAGTGCTGCTCACAACGATGTCGTGAAGGATGAGAGTACCCCGTGTAGCAGACATCACAGATATAGGAAAACCCCAGAAAGCCTTTTAGATTCAAAATTCCGTAATAATGATCCTGGTGTAAAAACAGAAAAGCCGTCTTTGTTTTTCTGTCACGGGATGCTTCAAATTTTAAAAAAGTTGTAGTGTTCGGTTCCCGGTACCAGACGATGATTTTAACTCCCATTAACTTCTCAAACTGTTCAATATCTGCAAACGTTACTTTCTGATCCGTCGATAATCCGGCCCTAATGTGTATTCGGCGAGCCTCTTGTTCACACAATTTCTGATTGTTTCTGAACCTAGTATTTAATACAGCCAGCACACCCCTGGCAAAACAGCACTGATCATCCGGGTTGAAAGAGACCCATAGGTGTTTCCGTTTCTTTTCAACGATATAATCGTTGAAAAGGGTACAGGCTTTACGCCTAGATCCCCCCGATGGAACCCTCACTACCTGAACGATTAACGTCAGACTGGAATCGGCTAAAATAGTTGCGTGACTCTGAAGAAGTAATTCAATTTGGTTTAAAAAATCCTCCGCAGAAAGCATACCCGCTGTGGTTACGGAAAAAACACTGGGGCTGAGAGATTCGGCCCGTAATTCTAACTGCACTAGATCCCTAGGATCCAAAGTGCTCGTAAAACTGTCTAATATTTGCTGCACGGTATCATGTATATGATTAAAAACTTTGGCGAATGAATCAAGTGTGTAGGCCTCAGAAAAATTGAAATCGTGTCTAATTTCGAGGTTGTTAAATTTTGGACGCTCCGTTATAGATAAATTATTTAATCTAGAAGTGGATGGTTGCGGGGAGCTTACTGATGGGTCTGGAGAGGAAGGATTGACCGTATGCGAGGTAGATGGCTTTGGAGAGTTGGGTTCGAGACTCGATTTTACCACGGACGGATTAGTCACTCCGGACCCTGTCTGAGGAAATGATTGAGTCGACCCTACTAAATGATCAGCAGACGAGTGCTGATGTGAGGTAGATGGATGTGGAGAGTGAACTCCGGACCCTACTAAATGATCAGCAGGCGAATGCTGAAGAGGGGCAAAACCCTTTGAGGTAGAAGGTTGTATTACTGGGTCATTGACTGGTGTGTGATGAAGTGTGTGTCTAATTGCACCAGAGGCGCAAGACAACCCCGAAGTAGAAGATTGCGGGGTTTTTACATTCGTGTCTAGGTTGTTAGGATATTGTGAGGGATCTGAAGCCGTTCTGGCCTCAGAAGAGGTGTTCTTCAAAAGATCCCACAGCATGTTAACTACAGTTATTTCATCAGAATTTAGAACCTGGAGCGAATTATTAATGATGTCAAAATTGTCAATCGGATGTGTCACTGGTTGTTGTGGTGACTGATCAATTTGAGGAGATCGTGGAGGGGTGGGGATTTTAGGGGGCTTTATAGAATATTCTAAATTATCAGACATCTCTTTTAATAGTCTCAGATTTTCACTGGACGGTCTTTTCCTACCTTTACGCCCTCCAGAATATTCACCGCCTGTATCACTGCCACTGTTGCTGCTGCTGCTGCTAGAGCTGTTGTCAGGCATGACCTAAATGTAAGCAAAGTTAACAATTGTGAACACAGAATATTATTTTCCTTTAATTACGATTTAGAGCAATGTAAAAAAGCATGCATTAAATGTGAACACAGAATATTATTTTCATGAAAAAAGTATAAAACTTTTCCTTTAATTACGATTTAGAGCCATGTAAAAAGCACACATGTTCATCAAATGTGCACACATATCGGGTATGGAATTGTACACAGGAGCCTCTAATTCTACAAATTGAAACAGTAAATGGTGAAGTTGATCAGTCAGCTGCTCCAGTCTTTCTCGATGCCTCTGCCGGTAGTCAGGATGAAGGGAATAGCGGCTTCTACGGCGTGTTCCGCTGTCAGAGTGAAACACAGCAGGCATGGGTGTCCATCTTCTAGAATAAGAAGGTGTCGGAGATATTGGCGAAGAGTGAACGTCGCTCTCGGAGGGATCAGGCGAAGGCGGAACGATGCTCTCAGAGGGATCCGGAACGATGCTCTCAGAGGGGTCCGGCGAAGGTTGAACGCTACTCTCAGAGAGAGGAGGGGTTTGTAGATTCTCCCAATTATTGTACTGGGCTAGATTTTCGGAGCCTTCCAACAGTTGCGTTAAAATACCTGGGGGGCTGTTTCCTGAAAATAAAATATGGACAGATGTTTCCTGGTTTAAAAACAGGATGGGAGGGTTCAAGGAAGGGACAGATGTTTCCTGGTTTAAAACAGGATGGGAGGGTTCAAGGAAGGACCGGACTTCCGGCCGGGAACACCGGAAGGGGGCGGGAGTTTATGACGTCAATCCAAAAGGTGCGGGGCTTAACTCATCAATCATTTTTTTGACATTTTGACAGAAGGTGCATGCATTATACTACTCATCATCTTAAATACCTTCCAGCTGGAACTAAAAAAACTTAAAACTTAATTTAAGAACACTTTTATTATAGACTCCCCAAAATGTAATCTTACTCACTCAAAGGGGATCATGCAACATCAAAACCTACATGTGTCTAACACGGCTGTCAAGTCAAACATTGCTCTTTAAATAAAATGTATTTAAAAAATGTTACTTAAATGCTAAACCTGATAATAGAATGTAAATGAAGAGCTAACTGTTTTTTCCTTGCACTAATTTCAACATTACTAGAAACATGTTATGCATTTTTTGCACATCCCCAAAAAGCAAGCATCAGCCTATTCTCATTTCTGAGTGGCTTGTGGAGTCAATCATTAGTAAAGTAAAGAGCCTTCTGCATGTTAAGCATGTTTATTCACAAAGCATTCTGAGGCATATTTTCCTATTCCTGCATTGTGAAAGGCATTCTTGCTCTCAAAATTTCTGATTTACTGCTGTTTTAGGCTAGTAGTCCATCCGTCTTAGTATGCAAACCTGGTCTTGCTTTCCGCATTACTGTAAATATTTGACACTGCTATCGTGGGCTGCATCAGGAGTGGGCAGGAGGAGGAGTATAGGGACCTAATCAAGTACTTTGTTAAATGGTGCGACTCAAACCACCTACACCTGAACACCAGCAAAACCAAGGAGCTGGTGGTGGATTTTAGGAGGCCCAGACCCCTCATGGACCCCGTGATCATCAGAAGTGACTGTGTGCAGATGGTGCAGACCTATAAACACCTGGGAGTGCAGCTGGAAGATAAATTGGACTGGACTGCCAATACTGATGCTCTGTGTAAGAAAGGACAGAGCCGGTTATACTCCCTTAGAAGGCTGGCGTCCTTCAACATCTGCACTAAGATGCTGCAGATGTTCTATCAGACGGTTGTGGCAAGCGCCCTCTTCTACGCGGTGGTGTGCTGGGGAGGCAGCATTAAGAAGAAGGACGCCTCACGCCTGGACAAACTGGTGAGGAAGACAGGCTCTATTGTTGGCATGGAGCAGGACAGCTTGACATCTATCTATCTATCTATCTAAATACAACACCACCCAAAGGGAAATCAATGCAATATTTCTGATTTTCATTTTTTTATTGCATCACCTTTTTAAAGAGCCTTTTGGTTGTGCTCATTTTAGTTACCTTTGCCAACACATGGTTTTACATAGTCTGCATTTTAGCTGACTGATCATTTAACATGCATAGGCTAAAATATTAAAACAAAATATTATCATTTTGATTCAGCTACAAAGTTTAAAAAGACAAACAGTTTGTTAGTTTCGTAAGCTGCTCCTTGACCACCTTCTCCTGCTCACTTCACTAAATTGAACTGATGTTACAGGTGAGGCCACCACTCTCTGTCACCAACTGAAGATGTTTTTTGCTTTTTTTAATTTATCTTTCCATTTAGCCATGCAGCTAACTTAATCTTGCTTTGTCTGCTTTATTTTAAATCTTTTTTGGTATTATAACTTAATCATTCCCTGATAAACACTCACACTCTTTTTACAGATTATGTTTAAATTTCTCTAAATAAAACATAACATTCCTGAGATGTGGTTCAAGTAGAATATATACAAATTATTATAAAAATGACAGACCCAAACACATGCAACAGGTCACAAACAAGGCTCATTGTTTATTGATCATGCTCAAACTGACATGTAGGGTATGTCCCCACTGACCAATTAATACTTGTTCAAACTTAGACATTAACACTCTATTTGCACTATCTGCACCTACATTAATGGGGATAAAATACCACATATTGCTTCTTATGAACTACTGAGAGTAAAGAGTCATGGTGCCTCTATATATACATAAAAAGAAAGATGGGTAGGGAACAGGACAATTTTCTGTGAAGAAATATTTCAGAAAAAATAAAATACATATGCAATGGAACACATGCATTGTGAAATGTCCATCCATCCATCCATCCTTTTTCCAACCCGCTGAATCCGAACACAGGGTCACGGGGGTCTGCTGGAGCGAATCCCAGCCAACACAGGGCACAAGGCAGGAACCAATCCCAGGCAGGGTGCCAACCATTGTGAAATGTGACCATGAATAATAACAAAGTAATATATGATTAAAAAAATTACATTGATAAATATGTGTTGTAAGAATGCTAGGGTCTCTTTTGCCCCATTAAACCCAACAGACAGACGCAGACACAGGTTAAAAGCACTCAGAAGTATTTTTAATTCTTCCTCTTTCTAAGCTGTGCCTCCAAAGCACCCCAGCCACAATAAACAGGCAATTCTACTTCTTCTTCTTTTGGCTACTCCTGTTAGAGGTTGCCACAGCGGATCATCTTCTTCCATATCTTCCTGTCTTCTGCATCTTGCTCTCTTTCACCCATCACCTGCATGTCCTCTCTCACCACATCCATAAACCTTCTCTTAGGCCTTCTTCTTTTCCTCTTCCCTGGTAGCTCTATCCTTAACATCCTTCTCCCAATATAGCCAGCATTTCTCCTCTGCACATGTCCAAACCAAAGAAATCTCGCCTCTCTTACTTTGTCTCCAAACCTTCCATCCTGAGCTGACCCTCTAACTCATTTCTAATCCCGTCCATCCTCGTCACACCCAATGCAAATCTTAGTTTCTTTAACTCTGCCACCTCCTGCTCTGTCTCCTGCTTTCTGGTCAGTGCAACCATCTCTAGCCCATATAACAGCTGGTCTCACTACTGTCCTGTAGACCTTCCCTTTCACTCTTGCTGATACCTGTCTGTCACAAATCACTCCTGACATTCTTCTCCACCCATTCCACCCTGCCTGCACTCTCTTTTTCATCTATCTTACACAATCCCATTACTCTGTACTGTTGATCCCAAGTATTTACACTCATCCACCTTCGCCAGCTCTACTCCCTCCATCCTCACCATTCCACTGACCTCCCTCTTATTCACACACATGTATTCTGTCATGTAACATTTATTCTTCTCCTCTCTAGAGCAGGGGTCTCCAACAAGTCTCTTGCGAGCTACTGGTAGCTCACAACCCCTTTCCAAGTAGCTCGCCAAAGGGTTAATGAATCCTATATAAATTTGAAAAATGATTAGTCAAATTAGGGGTGAGTGATCTTTCCAAAAAATTGTATCATGATCCTTTTAACACAAAATCACGATCCACAATCTGCATTGCAATCTATCTTTTCAATGTGGCATACACTTAAGAGAATATGCAGACTCAAACTCATCAAGCCCTAAGTAACAATTTATTTTAAATATCAAACAGTTGAATTCAATTGTTCTCTCGTTCGCTAGCTAAGCGGAGTTAAGGAACACGCCCTGAAGCTGGTGAATGAGTGAGGAAGGCCCCTCCCCACGGCCCACTGCATGTTTCTTGGATTCGCACAAATAAATTGGTACTGCAAGCAAAAAGTCCAATGTTGAATTAACTCCCACAGAGTTGATATCAACACTTTATCTGGGTTTATATAGCTCCACACTCTCCAGAGTTAAATTAACACTTTCAAAAGTGTTAAACACTTAACACTATGTCAGAGTTCCTTCTTTAACTCACAAAACTGAGTTGAAGTAACATTAAGGGATTAGACAAACAACACTGCTCAGTTAATTTTTTTTACTAATTTAATTGTGTTAGTTTCACTCCTTAAAGTGTCAAGTTATCTAGATCGAAAAAAATGTTATAATAAGAATTATTTTCATAAAGCAACATAATTTTCAAAAGTAACATTTATTTTTGCCTTTTTATTCATACAATTTGATTAAAACATTGTGAATGAAGGTGTAATATGCAATCTTTCATCTGAAACATTGTATGAACTTTGAATATCAAATGTTTTATGAATTTTAAGCTCAGACATTTTTATTAGACAAAATTCCTTACTTCGCAATACTACAAATGCATGATGATGATCATCAAAGTTCTCTGTGAATAGCTTGTTTGTCAAGAAAAAATGTGATCAACCAGAAGTATTTCACTTATTTGAGAAAACACTTGGTATACCTTCATCAATTGCACTGCAACCAACAAGTCCAGGTTTATATTCTTCACCATCAACTTTAACCCAACTAGTTGAGAAGACATCTTTTGACAAGATCATTTCAAGCATTTCATTGTTGACCACAAAGTCATCAATGAGAGAAAAAGATTTAATTGGCCCATACTCGTACTGTTTGAGGTTGAAGGTTTCCCAGTGATAGGCAATGGCAATCTGATGCTTTTTAGCCAGTGATTTTGTGATGTTTTTGAAATTTTTAAAATAATCTTTAAACACCTTGTGTTTGGCTTCAAACCTCATAGACCACATATATAATAAGGGGCCAATCTTCCTTATAGAAGATGGGTAGTAAAAATAAAATGATGCTTGGGCAACAGGTTTGTATGTGGATACAAGTGCTTAAATAGCTTAATTCTTTAACAATTTGTTACATTTACTACTCAAAGCGCTCTTCACACAGGGAGAACCCGGTAAGCGAACCCACAATCTTATAACTACAAAAGCAGCAGCACTACCACTGCACCACTCTGAACTTGTGGCAGTCAACAATCAAATGCTTTAAATATATCGTCATACTCAGAGTGCGAGAAGGTGAAAAAACTATGCTCAATATTTGAAGTAACAACAGTAACAAATTCCTGTTTTTGTTCCCTGCATTAATGATGTCACCAAACAACAGTGGGATGTTTTTCACAAGACACAATGTCTGAACAGAATTCAAACCAATGCCATTGCCAGCAGTCTCCAAAATTATCTTTGTGGGATGTATTTTTCATTCTAAAAATCCATAACCATACATTCTGGACAAGAAGTCTTGTTCTGAAATAAAGTGTTCTGTAACATATGCAAAAAGCAATTTGATTTCATATAGCGCCACACCTTCTAGGAGATCATGCATTATATCAAATGAATAGTTGTTACAAACATGGAAATAATTCAGTGAATTAAGTACTGAATTTTTTTTTCAAACCATATATTGACACCAATTGTGGGTTTTCATATAGAGATTTGCAATGCATTTCAAATATGTCTTTTTCACGAAGGATCACCTTAGGATCATCCTCACTGTATACTGTTTGAGAATCATTCTTCTCAATCAAACAAAGGCGACAGAAATGACGACTACTGAATGACTCATTAAAACCAAGAATTGTGTGCATTCCTAGATTATCTCCAGTGATCCGTGAGATTGTACCATATATCTGCTCATCAGAAAAGGGAAGGCTCAGCCCTTGGTTTTCCAGTATTTTCAAATCATTTATCAATGGTTCCAGTATAACATCAAAACCATACTTGTGCAAATCTTGTGCATGAAAAAGCGATACCAAATGAATGTTCATCAAAACCGAATTAAATTTTGGGGGCAAGTTTCTTAAAACAAAATAAAGTCAGCCAATTTTATGAATGCCACGTTTGGAGCCCAAGGGATTGGCAGTTTCAAAATCGTCATAGTACACTTGAATTTGTAAGGCATGTCTTTTTGTGCTAAACAAAGGGTAGGATTTAAAATAACTTCCATCAAAAAAATCATTGTACTGTAAGTGTCAGGCTCTGGTTTACACTCTTCTCTTAGGAAAGCACAAATGTCTAGATTTCTGCACATGAACTTCAATGTTTCTAAAATTGGTACATATATAAAAGTACCATTTGCTGGTACTTGATCATAAGTACCAGATTTCTGATTTCGCCTGTTGTCATATCTCACTCCCAATGTTATTTCAACTGGCTCAACAACTCCCCATTTTAGGTTGAAGTATTTATTTCGTTTCCATTCAGTATTAAGATTTGTAAATGGGTTTTCTAATTTTTCAAAAGATTCATTTATCTCAGATATGTTGGGATCATTAATAAGTATAGCAGAAATAGCAGTATGCTTTGCTTGTGAGCGGAGCTCACGTGTTAGTTCCTCCAAATCTGCTACAATTGAGGACACCAAACTGTTAGAAATTCCACTACCCTGTAATTTGGCCACAATGGATGCACACATTTCTTTGGTTGGATCTTTAAGTCCTGAATTATTGCTCTCAGAAGAAACACTAGAAAAGTTCCATTGATTTTGGGGACCAAATCTGTCTTCCAAAGCATTCGCTTAAGATAAAGATGCAATTGTCTAACTATAGGAACACACAATAGTTGAAGTTTGAACAATTTGCTGAACATTGCTACGAACACTATTAAGGTGCTTCCGAAAACTTGCAAAGGTTAGGAACTGATGCCTACACCCTTGCTGAGCATAAAACAATTTGAACTTGGGTCCAGGATAGTAATCATGTGTAACTCTTAAATGTGAAATCAACTGCTGACTGCTGGGATACAGTTTCTGACACATGAAACAGGTGAGCATCATTTTAGCCTCTTACTCACAGAGTGAAAATTCTACTGGCTGGTTAAGCAGTCTGGCTCTCAATTCTCTAACTCTGGGTGACTCCTTCATCTTCCCCACATCAATGTTATCTGCAGGAATGTATAAAAACTCACTAATGCAGCATTATAAGACAAATTAAACACAAAATGTGCTTTGAAAGGTTCATCAAATGCCCCAAGGGATTGGTTTGCCTGGTATGGGACGAGGTGCTTATCCATGGAGATGTAGAAGCTGTTAATCTTGCTCTTCTGACACCCAACAGCAAGGAGGTATGGCTGCCGACTGTGCTGGCTGCGGACATGCTCCTCCAAACTGTAGCATGACTAGGTTGAGACAAGGAAACGGAACATTAGAGAAGAATAATGTGCAGCCATGGACAAAACTATATTTAAAGTCATTATTCAAACACCTCACTGGCCAGATGTGAGTGCATATGAAGATAATTTCACTCACTTTTTAATACTCATTTATACATGTGGCTTAGAAGTTGGAGTGGGCAATTAACCAAAAAATAACCAAAAGTGATTTCCTATTCCTAATTGATGTAATTGTGCTCAAGTCAGTGTATTTGGTTAATGCATTTGATGAGTGCTTGTCAAAGCTCCATGCTCTCTAATTATATAACTGTAGAAATGTACAATTTTTAGAACTCAGAAATCCTAAAATAAATTGTTTGTAAAAAGTGTTTGCTTCAGCCAGTTGAAGGCACAGTGTACTACCACATACACATGTGCTCATGATCAGGATAATACCACCTCAGCCTTATTTTGAAAGCCCTGATAAAAGTGATTGTTTTTCATTCTATAGTAGCTTACTCACTTGATAAATAAGAATAAAGGCTGCCCCCAGGTTCATCAACACACTTCTCATCACACTTCAAACAAAATAAACACAGTGGATAAAAAGCTATATGGGCCCACTTCAAAATTTAAGCATGGAGACTCCCAATGGGGTTTCTTTGCAAGTGAAATGAGGAGTTCATGACAAGTGTATTAATCGTAACCAAGGTAAAGGTGTCAAATAATCATAAAGTATTCCAGGGCATATGGCCCAGCCCTACTTACAAAGTGACATGACAAATTAGTATAATCCAAACAATATCAATTACCTTATGAAAGACTACAAGTCTCAAGTCTCTAACCGTGTCACTTGCACTAATTTTAGGAGCCTTTGGTCCTCCAGGACATGGTGGGAGAAGATGTATCAGCAACAACAGGGAGGCCATTTCTTGGTCATAAGCTGAGTACAAAGATTCATCCATCCATCCATTATCCAACCCGCTATATCCCAACTACAGGGTCATCAGGGTCTGCTGGAGCCAATCCCAGCCAACACAGGGGCAAGGCAGGAAGCAAACCCTGGGCAGGGCCCCACCTCACCGCAGGGCGCACACACACACACCAAGCACACACTAGGGACAATTTAGAATCACCAATGCACCTAACCTGCATGTCTTTAGACTGTGGGAGGAAACCGGAGTACCAGGAGAAAACCCACACAGACACGGGGAGAACATGCAAACTCCACGCAGGGAGGACTTGGGAAGCAAACCCGGGTCTCCTAACTGCGAGGCAGCAGTGCTAACACTGCGCCACCAGACTGCCTAGTACAAAGATTTACAAGAATTAAATGAAAACTTAAAATTTAATATTTTCCAAGTTGAAAGGACATTATGAAAATTTTAAACAGTATTGTTCATATTTATCCAAAATTTTAGATCAACTGTCAGAGATGCACTGAATAAACAAATCTAGTAAAAAAAAAATAATAATCATAGATGATTTTGCTTCCTAATTTTAATCACTTAGTAATAAAAATGATGAATAAAGCAACTGTAACAGAAAATTCTTCAAAACAAATACAACTCACTTGTTGCCTCATCAACACCACTTCCTGGGAGACTTTCTGCTGACTGCATCAAGTGGCGCAACTCTGGTGTTGAAGTGAGACACTTAGCCTCTTTTATGACATTTGGCTTGAAGAACAGATCCCATTTTTGAAACAGCCTAGAGGATGCGTCATCATCGAATAGGAGAGTGAAATCTTGATCCACCTTTAGGAAACAAGACATTAAACTAGTACTACAAGAAATACTTTCAAATGTCAAGCCATTCTAAACACTGTATTAGAAATTTACCAGTCCTTTTGTATCCAGGAATCTTGCGAAAAAGTGGAGAGAATATCAACACTTCTGCCTGGGTTATTAACAAGATTCTGACGGTGGTGAAAGGTCTCTCTCATCTTCTAGAAAATTTAGGGAATTGTCTGTGATATGGTTGAGTAAAGACGTGGCCTCTTTGCAAGTATCCCCATCAAGCTGCCTTTCAACAGTAACCATCCTTTGGAAATTTGGGCCTAATGGAGAAAGGTCTGTAGAGCTTTTTGTTGGGAGTACAGATTCTCTACACATCTTCCTTTGGACTGTCTTCAGATGCCAAGAAATGTAACCCATGCTACTTGCAGCATCATAGAAGTGTTCCTGAAAGAAAAAGAACAAAATTAAATACATTGTCATACATGGCTCATAAATAATTTCAGAAAATTTAAATGTGAAAGTCATGCACACACCTTTGCAAGTATGACATGAAAATATCATGCAATTATTATTGTTATGTAATAATTACGTAATTATTATTTAATAATGATTATTACATAGCCTCTTGGTATATGGATCCTTGAGGGAAGGGAACAGTGTCACTATCCCAACAGCATACTCTTCTCGTATTGCTTTAGTGGGATGGAGCCTGAGAGAAGATTATTAAATTAGTAATCTAAATTTGTGCAGTGGACATGCAGTTATTCGGCACAAATAAAAAGAATATTAAAACATACCCATGATTATCAATCATGTGAGTCACCAGTATGTTAACCATTTGTCTTCTTGTGCTATCTGTTAGGGTTTCTGTTGTTTGGTACTCCTGTAGTACTTCTTCACTACCAGACTTGGCTCTTAGCACACCTTCTATCAACTAATAAAAAGAAAAGCATGAGAATGCAAAACATGGTGATACACAGCTTTTCTAGAGACAGAGTGAAAAATGTGTTAAAAAACTCCAGAGAAATCAAGCTTTGTTAAAACCTGTTTAGAAGACAATGCACCATCCTCAATTCTCCTTCTCTTGCTAGGGACATCATCTACTATTACAGATGATGCATTTGAGTTTATGCTTGAATCAGACATCTCAGAAGCAGAAGACAAGAAACATGTAGATAATTCTAAAGGAATAGAATAGGAATATAAATGAATATAGGGTGTAAAATGCTTCAATATACCTGACTTCTTACCATCATCACAGAAAACTATCACCACCACATTGCCTTGTCCAACAAGTTCACTGAATATTTCTGCATCAATTTCTGTCCCTGTTGCATCCCTACATGTACCTTTTGCATCAGGTGGCAGGCAAAATTTCTCAATGTCACTGAAAAAGACAGTGAGATAAAAATGAATGTGCTTTTGAGGTCAGCACTGTTTGCCTCACAGCCAATGACTGTTCACATTAAATATACTCATCGGCCACTGTATAATCATTACAGGACTTTTCTCTCACAAAACCCACTCCTAGGCTAGGGATCGATGCTTTTTACATGCATTGATATTCAGAAAATTTTCCTAATGGCTATCTATATATCAACATTTTTCAGATAGAAATAAATAGGCTAAAATAAATACTCAAACTCTTAATTATCCAAGTTACAAAGGTTTATCTGTATTCAATGTCATTTAAGGAAGTACCACTAGATGAAGCCTGAGTGTGAATGTGCAGTTTTCAGGTCAGATTGTGTCTTCTCAAGGCCATAGATTTTATATCGCCGCTTGTCTCCAAAACCTGTTATTACAGACTACATTAAACAGAAGGATAACTGAAAGTGTACATATTAATCATCTCATTTAAAATTTAATATATTGATGTCTCAAATATATTAACTTACTGATCAATCAATATATCAATATTTTATGACATCACTACCCATTCCCTCCTAAGTTCAAATTTGAAAGATAATAAATGGCTTTTTAGTTGACTTTTGATGTATATTATATTTTACTCTGAGGCACATGTTGCAGAACTTAAAATGTTTAGCAATTTACCCCCATTTATGAAATAGTTTGCTAAAGGAATGTAAAGAAATCAGAGTCTACAAGGAGCATTCAGAATGAATTAAAAAAAATATATGGATGTACAGTACACCCCCAAAATTCGAGGGGGTTACATTCCTAGAGCACCCGTGAATTGTGAAAAATCGCGACTTTTGGATGTGGTTAAAAAATGTCTTTTAAATGCCTATTTTTATAGTTTCAACCCTAAATACAGTATGCCCGAAAGCACTTTAATTTTGTTGCAAACTCAGCTTAACACATTAATACATTACCTAAAAACAGAATGTAAAGGTAAACCCGTCTACTGTACAGTACTGTACTGCTATGTCTCCCGCAGTGCTAGAATGTAAAATACCGATGTTACTGCTATACGTACTGTAATTCATGCAAGCGCGTTTTCTTTGGTATGAGCTGTCATTTTCTTTATTATAAGTAGAGTAAATACATAATAATTTCATTTAATTAAAATACAGTAGGAGTTGGTCTCGTCCGTTTATAGGAGATGGACGTCTGAAGCAGAGCTCCGCTAGCAGCTGCTTTATTTTCCCACGTATTTCATATTATTTAGAGGCATCCTGTATTAAACCCGACCAAGGAACTTCCACTACAATATACAAGCATGAGTAACAAGAAGAAAAGTCAGAAAGAACCGGAAAAGAAACTTAAAGCTGCATCAAAGTCTGGACAGACTACCGGCCTGAGTGCAAGGTATGGCCTCATGGAGACTGACCTGGAATAGGCAGACGAATGCGCAGATTTCCTGGGACCCCGCTCCACTGTATCGTCTCCAGTCGAGAGTGAAAATGGGAGCGAAGGTGCAAATGATACAGGTTGCGATGGATCGCCGATTTCTGAGGATCATTCGAGACTAGAAAAGGCCCTGCAGGATGTGCTCTCATCTACTTATCGCGAGCCCACAGCACCTGCTGTAACAGGAGCTGCATTTCCACTCGCGGAGCACTAAAGCCGAAGCGAACTGTCCGAACTGAAAGAGATGATCGCTACACTGGCCACTGCCATGGTTACGGCCATAAATGAGCTTAAGAAAGATAACAAGAATGATCTTAAGAAGGCGACCATTGAGCTTAAGAACGAGCTTAAGAAGGATAACAAAGATAAGGAAACGCGTCTATTTAAACTTTTTGACGTGAACTTTAAAGGCATGTTGGAGAAATTAGTGGAACACATCGAAGAAACTAAATCCAAACTGAAAATGCTTGCCGACCAGATTAATGACGTTACAGATCAGCTGGAAGACGTTAAGCAGGGACTCACGGCTCGAGTTGAAACAGCGGAACAACTGGTGTCTAACGCCAATGAAAAAGCCACAGCTGCGAATTCCAAATGCAAAAAACTTGGAGACAGACTTGCAGTCCTGGAGGATGGGTGCAGAAGAAACAATATAAGAATTGAGGGTATACCTGAGAAACGAGAAAGCTCAAGCCCAGTGAAATTTGTAGTAGAATTACTGTCTAAAATAATTGGAGATGACTTTAAACTCGACATTGAGATAGCCGCGGTTTATCGCACAAACAGACCAAGCACCTTTAAACCTAGGTCTTTTATTGTCCGCTTCGAGCGACTACGATGTAAGCTTGATGTGATGGCACTTCTCAGACACAAGCAAGAGATTATATTCGAAAATAATCTTATTCGTATTTTCCCCGACTTCTCACCATCAACAACTGCAAAACGTGCAGCCTACATTGACATTAAAAAGTTGCTACGGAAAGCCGATATCAAATACAGCCTCTTGTATCCCGCCAAACTGAAAGTGGAAGTTCAAGATCAATATTATATTTTTCTAAGCAAAGAAGAAGCTGAAAAAGAATTAAAGAAGCTGTTTCAGACACTTTTTTGAAAGTTAATAAGGAGCCGTATTCTATCAAGGCATGGGAAGGACCTATGATCTGCGCTCTGGATCCATGTTTAAAGAGACTGGTATTATAATTATACATCCTTTTCTTTATCTGGACTTTATATGTTTATGTTTTAATTAGAGTTATAGAGTTATAGACATGAGTGTGAAAGTGTGGAAGTAATTAAAGTAGGATTCGTTTTTTTTTGTTTTTTTTATGTATTCTACTATACCTTAAAGTAGACTGTTTAACATCATACCCTTGGTTTATTACTTTTTCTACTATTTATACTATTACCATTATACTATTACAGTAGGAATTACCAGGTTTATCCTAGACTAGTTGATTCTTCTTTTTTTTTTTTTTTTTATCTTAATATCTTAATAACTTAAAAGCGCTGAAGATTATTTCAAGCTTAAAGACTGTTAATGATAATATTTTCGGCAGATAGTATTAAGAATTTAGCTGCAAAAGATATCTCAGTTTTAATTCTCTAACGCCGCTGCAGGGTGGGGTTTGTTTTGTTTTGGACGTGCTCTGTCTCTTCGTATGTCAGAGGACCGGGACATCGCAAAGTGGGATCTAGCCTCATGTGGGGAGGCAAAATGGGGGGGTGGGGGGATAAAAGGGGGAGAGAAGGAGAGCAGGTTATATCTAATCTATTCTTGTAATCCTTATAATTATAGATATCAATGCAACAATAGGCTAAAATGCAATAACTCATGGGGAATCTTGAAACTAAGATTAAAACTGCCACATTACCAATTAAAACTATAAAATGACATTAAAAACTCAGAATCAATGTCTCCATGATGGGACAGTTAACTTTGTGAACTGGAATGTTAAAGACCTGAATCACGAATTAAAGAGAAAGAAAGTATGCTCTCACCTAACAGGCTTAAACGCTAAAATAGTATTTTTACAGGAGACCCACTTACTAACCAAGGATCAGTTCAGACTACAAAAAGACTGGACTGGCCAAATGTTCCATTCTAGCTTTATAAAGAAAACTAGAGGGGTGGGAATTCCCATACACAGAACAGTTCTATTTGTAGCATCAGATGTAGTATCGGACCCTGAAGGGAGATATGTGATGGTCATGGGCAACTTATATAACAGTAAAATGATTTTGATAAATGTTTATACACCCAATGTTGATGATAAGGAATTCATGCAAAATCTATTTGCATCCATTCCCAATGTGAACACTCATACAATAATAATGGCTGGGGACTTTAATTGTGTTTTAAATCCACTTTTAGATAGGACTCCTGTGACAGGGGGGACGACATCTAATACTGCAAAGATAATTACACAGTTTTTAAATGATCACAACTTATCAGACCCCTGGAGGTTTCTTAACCCAAACTCAAGAACATATTCGTTCTACTCACCAGTGCATTATAGCTACTCAAGAATTGATTATTTTTTTATAGATAATAATTTCCTGCCTACAATTAAATCATGCAAATATGACACAATTGTTATCTCTGACCATGCCCCTCTAGTCTTGGAGCTAAAATCATTAAGCCCCTCACACTCACCTCGTAGATGGCGTCTTAACCCTCTTTTATTGGCAGACGAGAACTGCACAGAATTTATATCCAAACAAATCAGCTTCTTCCTAGAGACAAACACGCCCACAGAGGTTTCTGCAGGAACACTCTGGGAAACTCTAAAGGCCTTCTTAAGAGGACAGATTATTTCATATCTTTCCCACAGAAATAAATTAGAAACCAAGAAAGTGTCAGAGCTAAGAAGTGAAATTACTAGAATAGATGAAGAGCAAGCCAGGCATCCAAATGAAGTTCTCCACAGGAAAAGGCAGGCCCTGCATACAGAACTTAACATCTTAACAACTAAAGAAACTGAACAACTTATTTATAAGTCTAGACATCATTACTATGAACATGGAGAAAAAGCTAATAAGCTTTTAGCTCAACAAATTCACAAACAAGAAGTACACAATGCAATACCAGTAATCACCAAAAAGAATGGAGAAGAAATTATTGACCATAAAAATATAATGCACACATTTAGAGATTATTATAAGTCTTTATATTCTACTGAGCCCAAAGAAGACAACACACAATCTAATGCATTTCTGGATACATCACAGATACCACAAATAGATACTTTAAGTGCGGAGGAACTGGATAAACCTCTAACGCTAACAGAATTACTAGACGCTATAAAGTCACTACAAAGCGGGAAATCATCAGGCCCTGATGGTTACCCCATAGAATTTTATAAGAAATTCTCCACTCAGCTAGCTCCCCTCTTATTGGCAACATTTACAGAAGCTAGAGACAACCAAATACTACATCAAACATTTCGACAAGCATTAATCACCGTCTTTCCTAAACAAAATAAGGACTTGTTACAATGTGCATCATACAGACCAATTTCACTCCTGAATAATGATGTTAAGATACTCTCAAAAATCCTAGCTAGAAGGATGGAGAAAGTGCTGCCCTCGGTAATATCACAGGATCAAACTGGATTTATTAAAGGCCGACACCTATCTTCCAATCTCCGACGCTTGTTTAATGTTATATATTCACCAGCAAAATCAAACACCCCAGAGATATTATTATCATTAGACGCAGAAAAAGCATTTGATATCATTGAATGGAATTACCTTTTCACTGCATTGGAGAAATTTGGGTTTGGCCCGAATATTTGTGCATGGATCAAACTACTGTATACCAATCCAGAAGCTTCAGTTTGTATTAATAACATTTGCTCAGACTACTTTAAACTAGAACGTGGTACCAGACAAGGATGTCCCTTGTCGCCACTGCTGTTTGCAATCGCTATTGAACCACTGGCGGTTCACTGCCGAAATTCTTATCAGATAAAGGGGATTGTCAGAGAAGGACTGGAACAGAAAATTTCTCTATATGCAGATGATATGGTCTTATATATATCAGACCCAGAAAACATTGTCCCTGCTGTTTTAACAGCACTAACAGAATTTCAAAAGATATCTGGTCTTAGAATTAATCTGAATAAAAGTATACTCTTTCCAGTGAATTCACAAGCATATAATATTATATTAGACACCCTACCTTTTACCATAGCAGATCAGTTTAAATACCTAGGGGTAAATATCACAAGTAAACATAAAGCTCTTTATCAACAAAATTTTGCCGTCTGTATGGAAAAAATTAAGCAAGACTTGCATAGATGGACAACCCTTCATCTCATTCTAGCCGGAAGAATTAACATTGTTAAGATGAATATCCTTCCTAAACTTCTCTTTTTATTTCAAAACATTCCAATATATATCAATAAATCTTTTTTTAAACAGTTAGATTCAACAATAACCTCATTCATTTGGAACTCAAAACACCCACGTATCCAAAGAGCGACCCTACAAAGACCTCAGGCAGAAGGTGGCATGGCTTTACCTAATTTTCAGTTTTATTACTGGACAGCAAACATACAAGCCATAAAAACCTGGACACAAATAAATGAACATACACAGGCTTGGTCCGCAATAGAAGTATAATCCTGTAGTACTTCTTTATACTCCTTGCTCTGCTCTCCAATAAGTGCAAGTTATCGCAAATATACTAATAACCCAATTGTGCTTTACTCACTCAGAATATGGAACCAACTTAGAAAGCATTTTAAGATGGAAAATCTTTTATCAGTGGCACCTCTGCAAGACCCCTCCTTTAACCGTCACCTTATCGTGGTGGAGGGGTTTGCGTGTCCCAATGATCCTAGGAGCTCTGTTGTCCGGGGCTTTATGCCCCTGGTAGGGCCACCCAAGGCAAACTGGTCCTAGGTGAGGGATGAGACAAAGAGCGATTAAACAAACCTCCTATGAAGAAAAACCATTTTGGACGGCGTTTTCCCTTGCCCGGACGCGGGTCACCGGGGCCCCACTCTGGAGCCAGGCCTGGAGGTGGGGCTCGATGGCGAGCGCCTGGTGGCCGGGCCTGCACCCATGGGGCTCGGCCGGGCACAGCCCGAAGAGGCAACGTGGGTCCCCCTTCCCATGGGCTCACCACCTATGGGAGGGGCCAAGGAGGTCGGGTGCAGTGTGAGTTGGGTGGTGGCCGAAGGCGGGGACCTTGGCGGTCCGATCCTCGGCTACAGAAACTGGCTCTTGGGACGTGGAATGTCACCTCTCTGAAGGGGAAGGAGCCTGAGCTAGTGCGTGAAGTTGAGAAGTTCCGGCTAGATATAGTCGAGCTCACCTCGACGCACAGCTTGGACTCTGGAACCAATCTCCTTGAGAGGGGCTGGACTCTCTACCACTCTGGAGTTGCCCCCGGTGAGAGGCGCCGAGCAGGTGTGGGTATACTTATTGCCCCCCAACTTGGAGCCTGTACATTGGGGTTTACCCCGGTGGACGAGAGGGTAGCCTCCCTTCGCCTTCGGGTGGGGGGACGGGTCCTAACTGTTGTTTGTGCGTATGCACCGAACAGCAGTTCGGAGTACCCACCCTTTTTGGAGTCCCTGGAGGGGGTGCTAGAGGGCATACCTTCTGGGGACTCCCTCGTTCTGCTGGGAGACTTCAATGCTCACGTGGGCAATGACAGTGAGACCTGGAAGGGCGTGATTGGGAGGAATGGCCCCCCTGATCTGAACCCGAGCGGTGTTTTGTTATTGGACTTCTGTTCTCGTCACGGATTGTCCATAACGAACACCATGTTCAAGCATAGGGGTGTTCATATGTGCACTTGGCACCAGGACACCCTAGGCCTCAGTTCGATGATCGACTTTGTGGTCGTGTCGTCGGATTTGCGGCCACATGTCTTGGACACTCGGGTGAAGAGAGGGGCGGAGCTGTCAACTGATCACCACCTGGTGGTGAGTTGGCTTCGATGGTGGGGGAGGATGCCGGTCAGGCGTGGTAGGCTCAAACGTGTTGTGAGGGTCTGCTGGGAACGTCTGGCAGAGCCCCCTGTCAGAAGTAGCTTCAACTCCCACCTCCGGCAGAACTTCGACCACATCCCGAGGGAGGTGGGGGACATTGAGTCCGAATGGGCCATGTTTCCGTGCCTCTATTGTTGAGGCAGCTGACCGGAGCTGTGGCCGTAAGGTGGTCGGTGCCTGTCGTGGCGGCAATCCCCGAACCCGCTGGTGGACACCGGCGGTGAAGGATGCCGTCAAGCTGAAGAAGGAGTCCTACAGGACCCTTTTGTCCTGTGGGACCCCGGAGGCAGCTGATAGGTACCGGCAGGCCAAGCGGAATGCGGCTTTGGTGGTTGCTGAGGCAAAAACTCGGGCGTGGGAGGAGTTTGGGGAGGCCATGGAGAATGACTTTCGGACGGCTTCGAGGAGATTCTGGTCCCACCATCCGGCGTCTCAGGAAGGGGAAGCAGTGCAGTGTCAACACTGTATATGGTGGGGATGGTGCGCTGCTGACCTCGACTCGGGACGTTGTGGGTCGGTGGGGGGAATACTTTGAAGACCTCCTCAATCCCATTAACATGCCTTCCAATGAAGAAGCAGAGCCTGGGGACTCAGAGGTGGGCTCCCCCATCTCTGGGACTGAGGTCACCGAGGTGGTCAAAAAACTCCTTGGTGGCAGGGCCCCGGGGGTGGATGAGATACGCCCGGAGTTCCTCAAGGCTCTGGATGTTGTAGGACTGTCTTGGCTGACACGCCTCTGCAACATCGCATGGACATCAGGGACAGTGCCTCTGGATTGGCAGACCGGGGTGGTGGTCCCCCTCTTTAAGAAGGGGGATCGGAGGGTGTGTTCCAACTACAGAGGGATCACACTCCTCAGCCTCCCTGGAAAAGTCTATTCAGGGGTCCTGGAGAGGAGGGTCCGTCGGATAGTCGAGCCTCGGATTCAGGAGGAACAGTGTGGTTTTCGTCCTGGTCGCGGAACAGTGGACCAGCTCTATACCCTTAGCAGGGTCCTGGAGGGTGCATGGGAGTTTGCCCAACCAGTCTACATGTGTTTTGTGGACTTAGAAAAGGCATTCGACCGTGTCCCTCGGGGAATTCTGTGGGGGGTACTCCGAGAGTATGGGGTACCGGCCCCCCTGATAAGGGCTGTTCAGTCCCTGTACGATCAGTGCCAGAGCTTGGTCCGCATTGCCGGCAGTAAGTCGAACCCGTTTCCAGTGAGAGTTGGACTCTGCCAGGGCTGCCCTTTGTCACCGATTCTGTTCATAACTTTTATGGACAGAATTTCTAGGCGCAGCCAGGGTGTTGAGGGGGTCCGGTTTGGTGGGCTCAGGATTGGGTCACTGCTTTTTGCAGATGATGTTGTCCTGTTTGCTTCATCAGGCCGTGATCTTCAGCTCTCTCTGGATCGGTTCGCAGCCGAGTGTGAAGCGGCTGGGATGAGAATCAGCACCTCCAAATCCGAGACCATGGTCCTCAACCGGAAAAGGGTGGAGTGCCCTCTCAGGGTTGGTAGCGAGATCCTGCCCCAAGTGGAGGAGTTCAAGTATCTCGGGGTCTTGTTCACGAGTGAGGGAAGAATGGAGCGTGAGATCGACAGGCGGATCGGTGAGGCATCCGCAGTAATGCGGGCGTTGCATAGGTCTGTCGTGGTGAAAAAGGAGCTGAGCCGCAAGGCGAAGCTCTCAATTTACCAGTCGATCTATGTTCCTACCCTCACCTATGGTCATGAGCTATGGGTAGTGACCGAAAGAACGAGATCGCGAATACAAGCGGCTGAAATGAGTTTCCTCCGCAGGGTGTCTGGGCTTTCCCTTAAAGATAGGGTGAGAAGCTCAGTCATCCGGGAGCCAGGACCCAGGACACGCTGGAGGGACTATGTCTCTCGACTGGCCTGGGAACGCCTTGGGATTCTCCCGGAAGAGCTAGAAGAAGTGGCCGGGGAGAGGGAAGTCTGGGCATCTCTGCTCAAGCTGCTGCCCCCGCGACCCGACCTCGGATAAGCGGGAGACAATGGATGGATGGATGGACCTCTGCAAGAGAACCACGTCTTTCAACCTTCGCAAGTACAGTATATCCAGTTTTTAATACCTGGAAAAGTTTTGGGATTAAAATGCTCAGAGATCTTTATATAGACAACATATTTACATCTTTTGAACAATTACGTTCAAAATTCAACCTCCCAGCTACACATTTCTTTTACTATCTTCAAATTAGAAATTTTGTTAAACAGAAGTTGCCCGATTTCCCCCACCTTGCACCCTCCACAATGCTGGAAAAAATACTGCTCAATTTCGAGGAATTAAACACTATTTCCGCATTATATAAAATCTTATTAGAGTCCCTACCTTTCAAAGATCCAAGAGGACATTGGGAAGAAGATCTCTTAATCAATATATCAGAAAAGGAGTGGAAGGTAGCAAAGCAGAGAATTCACTCGCGTTCTATATGTGCAAAGCATAGAATTATTCAACTAAAAATTATATATCGAGCTCATCTGTCTCGCTTAAAACTGTCCAAAATGTTTCCAGGGCAGGATCCAACCTGCGAACGCTGCAACCAAGCTCCTGCCTCACTGGGTCACATGTTCTGGGCCTGCACCAAACTAACATCATTTTGGACAAAAATGTTTAAGTGCCTCTCAGACAGCCTTGGGGTCACAATCCCTCCTAACCCATTAACAGCTGTGTTCGGTGTTCTTCCAGATGGACTTGAATTGGAGAAGGACAAGCAAACGGTGATTGCATTCACTACACTTTTGGCACGCAGGCTTATTTTGTTAAATTGGAAGAATCCTAATTCTCCTCTTATAAGTCAGTGGGAAACCGATGTTTTATATTATTTGAAATTGGAAAAATCAAATTCTCAGTTAGAGGATCTGTACAAAAATTTTTCAAAACCTGGCAGGATTTAATCAATATTATTTTAGAATAAGAGAAATAACTATTACCGCATTTAATTCCCTTCTCCATCTCTTATTTACATATATATTTACTTCTCCCTTTCCTTTGTTTAATGTTGCCTTATTAAAAAGCCTTAAGCAATTTTCCTTTAGCTAAGCTCTCCTTCTTAGGGGTGGGGTTTGATTTGTCTTCAATTTTGTTGGGTTATAAATTGATCTATTTGTATGGAATGATTACAATTAAAATTAATAAAATAAAAATATATATAAAAAAAAAATACAGTACGGGTTCTCACCAATGATGCATGATATTGATGATGATGAAGGATTTAAAACTCCTCGGGTGGCGCCTCTTTTTCAGGCACTTCAGGAGGAGTTGTATCTGTGTACGTGTCTTCTTCTGGTGGGGTTTCGTGCTGGCATTTCTTTATTGGTTTCAGGAACATTGTGATGGGAAGTTGCTACATTGTCTCCTGTAGTGAACTGCTGGTACAATTTCCGTGCTTTCTCACAGATGATGTTACCGTCCAAGGGGATGTTCTTCCTGCAGTCGGTGATCCACAGTGCCAGGCAGATTCCATCCTGACGACATTTTTATTCCTTACGGTCGTTAACCTTTTTGGCACTATCACAGAAACTTAACAGATACGGTACTCCAGATCACTGCTTCATTCTTCTTTATGTAGTATACGGTGCTTTCATTAATGCCATAGTGGTGCACTACTGCAACATAACTTTTTACTTCCTGGAGCAAATCCAGTAGTTCATCTTTCTCCTGGAGTGTTTTAAACTTCTTTTGGTGCTTAGGCTCAGTTCCAGAAGCCTTAGAAGGTGCAGAGCGATTCGACGACATCGTGTGCGTTTAAAAATAACAAAACGGAATAACAAAATGGAAAACACGAGGACGCTCAGCTGGAGACGCATCACAAAGCAGCAGTCAATCATCAGCAAGGAGAAATGAATAACGCTCTCAGAATGGCTTTTTTCATCATCCCAAACCGCGGTGGTAAACCCACTCACCTGGAGACATGACACAAAGCAGCAGTCAATCATCAGCAAGGAGAAATGAATAATGCTCTCGGATTGGCTACTTTCACCATCCCAAACCGTGGTGGTAAACCCACTCACCTGGAGACACGTCACAAAGCAGCAGTCAATCATCAGCAAGGAGAAATGAATAATGCTCTTGGACTGGCTACTTTCACCATCCCAAACTGCGTTTCCCTCAGCGGTTGCTTCCTGTTCTTTCTACAGCACAGTATTGCCACGAAAAAGCCATAAAAAATTGTGGAGGATATTTGCACTTTCCGCTAACAATTAATAGTTAAGTTCTAAGAAAAAATCTGCGAACGACTGAGTCCGCGAACCCAGAACCGCGACTTTGCGGGGGTCTACTGCATTTATAAACCATTTTTCTAAGCAACATATAATTACCTTTTTCATGGAACTGCAGAAAGTCAAACTGCCCTTCATCCTCATCCAACTTTACATACTTCTGTTGTTGGTTGTGCTTCACCTGAACCAGCATGTTTTAACTGGAACGTAATAAAGATTGACAAAGTAAATTATCATTTAAAGGTAAAACTGTGAATAATAATAATAATAATATTAATAATAATATGGTGAAGTCATGGTCACGGACAACTAAGGCACAGTCCACACGGCAAAAGAGGCTCTTAAAAATGATGTTTTTCAAGCCTTTTCAAAAGGTTCATGTCCTCATGACGTTTTAAGAAATACCGTCCACAAGGAAATGTAAAAACAAGTAAAAACACTGTGGGATTTATTCAGACTAAATAGAAATAAAACCTAAACACCAATCGTTATAAAACCGAAGGAAAAATCACTGAAACAGACAAAGGCAGAATGTGAAATGAACTGGAATGACAGGGAAGTGCCCGAGCAGGGGGAAGAGACAGGCAAAAATAATCAGACTACTGCTTCTCCGAGATGTTTATGCCAATTTTACTATCTGTTTCTTTAGCAACAAAATGTCCTTTTTTTCCCTGAAGCCGTATGGATTTTAAATCAAGACAGACACTGTGTGCAAAAAGAATGCAGCCAAGAAGTAATTATTTTAAATCATTTATATTGAACCATTTTTATTTTGATCAGTCTATGGATAAATTTAATCTATGTTTTCACCTGTAAACACGGTGACGATAGAGTTGTGTTTTCAAAAGTCTCCACTCTGGAACCCACTTACAAAACGTTTTCAGGTTCTTCTGTCTAGCCAATTGGTACAGGTCCTTTCCTCCCTTCTTAGTGTCCAACCTCTCATACAACTCATCATATGCCTTTTCTTTAGCCTTCACCATCTCTCTCTTCACCTTGCACCTTATCTCCTTGTACTTTTGTCTACTTTCTGCAACTCTCTCACTATCCCACTTCTTCTTCGCCATCCTCTGCATCCTCTTCCTCTGTATACTCTCCTGTACTTCCCCATTCCACCACCAGGTTTCCTTTTCCTCCTTCTCTGTCCAGATGTCACGCCAAGCACCCTTCTTGCTGTCACTCTTACTACTTCTGCTGTAGTTGCCCAGCTGTCTGGCAACTCTTCACCGCCGCCCAGTGCCTGTCTTACCTCCTCCCTAAACTCAACCTTGCAGTCTTCCTTTTTCAACTTCCACCATTTGATCCTTGGCCCTGCTCTCACTCTCCTCCTCTTCTTCTTGATCTTCAATGTCATCCAACAGACCACCATCCTATGCTACCTAACTACACTTTCCCCTGCCACCACTTTGCATTCTTCAATCTCCTTCAGATTGACTCTTCTGCATAGGATATAATCTACCTGTGTGCATCTTCCTCCACTCTTGTATGTCACCCTATGTTCTCTCTCTTCTTAAAATGCGTATTCACCACAGCCATGCCCATCTTTTTCACAAAATCCATTATCATCTGACCTTCTTCATTTCTCTCCTTTACACCATACCTACACATCATCTCCTCATCTCCTCTGTTCCCTTCACCAACATGTTCATTGAAATCCACTCCAATCACCTTCATTACTCTGTCTGACACTCTTTTCACCTTCAAAACACTCTTGACATATGTTCCTTCAGAATAATCCCTACCCCAATTCTTCTCCCATCCACAGCATGATAGAACACTTTGAATTCACCTCTGATCCACCTGTCATTACACCCGTTCTATTTAATTTCTTGCACGCACAATATAAAAACCTTACCTCTCTCCATCATATTGGCTAACTCTCTCTCCTTACCAGTCATACTGCCAACATTCAAAGTTCTTACCCTCAGTTCCACTCTCTTTACTTTCCTCCTCTCCTCCTGCCTCCAGACATGTCTCCCCCCTCTTGTTCTCCTTCTTCGGCCAACAGTAGCCCAATTTCCGCCAGCACCCTGTTGGCTAACCCAGCCACTGCGGATACACAAACCAGTTTGTTTCTTCATGCCGGTCCCAAGTCCGGATAAATGGTAAGGGTTATGTCAGGAAGAGCATCCGGTGTTAAATTTTACCAGACCAATATGCGGACAATGATACCAATTTCCATACTGGATCGGTCGAGGGCTGGGTTAACAACAGCCGCCACTAGTAAGGTTAAACAAAGTCATACAATTGCTTTAAATACAAACGGATTTTTATTTCTTAAGGTCCCACATGACAAGCAACATATTGCCATCTTGGTCAGTCAGATCAATCTGATCAAATCACAATTCTTTTGAGAAGCCTGTCAAGATGTATTTAAGAAAACTATTGGTTAATTCTTGGTAGTTTCGAACAGCATCAACCCTGATCAGCATAGATCGGGCTAATTTTCGTCAGACCAACCAGTGACATACATGTTTTTATACATGCAAGCTTGGGGAGTGTCTCATGGATGCTGCTACAGAGAAACACAGGGGCAAAATTCTGGGTGAATCACAACACTAACCATGTTTCCATTCCCTTTAAAGTGAAGGAACATACCCTGGAAGACACCTGACATCATGTCTGGTTTACAGGTGCAAGACTTACCTCTTCTGGAATATAAAATATATGAACCACACTCTTTCTGGAAGTTTCTCTTCATTTTGGGACCTGCTTCTGAAGAGAACAGATCTCCACCTTTGGAAAGATTTTTTTTAACACAGAGGAGCAGTACATACTGATGAAAGACATAAGAACAACGTTGATTTCATTTTTTCTTTTTCATTTTCAAATGGACTTTAAATAGGATGACTACTGGAGCCTGAATCCATTTTTTGTTCTTTATGGTTCTATAACAGTGTATAAAAGGTCATAGCTTAAAAAAGTCATAATTCTTGTATCTGTCTTCTTATAAGGGGTACGGCTGGTATAAGGGCAACATGTCTTCAAACATGTTACAAAGCCTGCTGCTATTAAACTTTTTTTTAAATCAAGGAAATACTGCTAGCAAAGGAAATCCATTCTGTGCACTGCCTCTGATGACTTGGGACAATACATACCTGAAGTTACCCTACATGCTGTGGGAGGAAATCATCCTTTTACCTCACACAAATTTGCATTCTGGAAAAGATAAAAACTGTAAGTAACATGGGGACACTCATCAAAAAAAAAAAGAAAAATGCATCATGATTCAAACTGGTAGATTTATCAGGTTCTTGCTGAGCATTTTTCCCCCATATAATTGGTCTTTTAGCTAACCGCTTATAGAGGTCACTGAGAAAATTTAATACCTCAAACATAAATGAAATCTCAACCTACCGAAGAACCCAGCATATAGCAGACCACCACACATAGCCTGAATGAATAAATGAGTATAATTTGGCAAAACCTGCAACACCAGGCCAAACTGTAAAATGATGCATCTTTATCTCAGTTTGATTCATCAGTCAGAATCTCATTAGATGCTGCTGACTTTACTTTTGACCAAGTCACAGGCTGAAACAGATGCCTAAGCAGCAAATAATGCAAGATATAATGGAGAATACATTTCACAGGTATTTGAAACATTAAATCTTATTAAGAAATATTATGCAAAGGAATTGTCTGAACTTTTAAAATGAAAGAGAGGAATTTATTTATAAAGGAATGGCTATTTCTAGAAGCAACTTGCTGGAGTCGGTCTTCATGTTCATTCAGACTCAGCTTCTCTTATGCAACAAACCCAAAGGCTGGGATACATTCTTTCAGGCCATAGCTGAAAAAACCTGTCATACTTTGTTCTAACCAATATTGCCAATAGACAGTTTTTGGAAGAAATGAAGTCTGGTAAGGGTAGGGAAGGTGGAACCTCTACAGCAACATATTATCCTGTTTGCCCTGTCAAAACACCTCGAAGAGGAAGAAAAAAAGATTCACTAGACCCACATGGTTGAGTGCGTGGATGTCAGAGTGATTTAAAATGGTCAGGGCATCCTGTATTATATTAATGTATATAGCTGATAAGGTTTTTAAATGAGACTGTAAATGTAAAACACTATATTATAGTTATAGTTAACATGATGAATTTTTATGTGAAATGAAATGTGTAAGTGAATACATTGTTAAGTGAAGCTTTTGTCTGTTGTTATATAATTTTACTGAATTCACAAACCACACATTAAAGATACAAGAATATTTATTTTTACCCATGGTGAATAATAATAATAATAATAATAATAATATTCTGGCTACCAAGGGAACAAACTAGCCCAACTTAGTGCTGATCCTGAGCATGGATTACAAGAAAGAGTTGGTGCCAAAACTCCATAGGGGCATTCTAAGACAGCCCAGTCAGGGGGGACACTTATACGTAAAATATTTTTTTAATAATTGCTTTGGTGGGCATGACCTGGAAGATGTCCATCTCCTACCTTGAGAATTCCTCTGCAGCACAATGTACAAATGCCACAATAAGGATATATACCCAGACTTGATGTGTCATAATCCACTTTCTGCCTTTTCTTTCTCTAGCGCTCCATCCTTTTGACCTTTTTTGAGGTATCTTCAGTGATCCCAGTGGAACTTGGGATGACTTTCTTTTTTATCTTTATACCTCTCCATAAGACTTTCCCACTAAAAACCTTCTGAGGTGGTACAGTGAATTCACAGATAACTGCATTAGTCATGTACCTCACAAAATTTGGCTTGATATTTCCCAACCACTTTTTAAGATTTGGTACAGCCTTACAGAAACGTGCTTTTAAGATACTGCCATATATATCTATGTATTCTGTATACATCCAAACAAATACTTATCCTTTCATGTAAGGAAGCTGGGGCACAAGTTAGACACGGTCCCTGGACAAGGTGCCTGCCCATTGCAGAGTTAAAGCACACATACACACACACAAACACACACACTCTGGGAGCAAATTTAGTATCACAACCCCAACTAACCTGCATGTTTTTGGACTGTTGGAGGAAACTGGACCACCCAGAAGAAACCGATGCAGTCAATGGGGGAACATGTCAAATTTACCTACAGAGCATCAAGAATGTAGACCCTGGTTTTGTTGTTGTGAGGCAGCAGCTCCTCCATGCCTCCCCATATACATATGCATTTTAAACACATCAGCCTTTATATTCTAAATGCTTTATTAGCTACAGTAATAAGAATGCAAATACCCAAAAAATCTAAAAATATATTCTAAAATCAGCAGTGATGACTTTATTAAAAGATGAACTGTTACATTTATGGCTGAACAGTAATCTAGCAGAATTTCATTTCAATACAAATTTTAGTGAGGTTAAATTTAGATGATGAAAAATTTGCATAGAAATTCATGACTTTACCAAGAAGATCAAAATTAATGACAAAACGAGTGGCAAAGAAATGTTAATCACTGAAATGGTGTTTAGAGCAATATAACAGAACAGGTCTAATTAATTTCTGTGTCTTCATCATTCCTTTTCCTTACTAAAATTACAAGAATAGAAAACCATTATTCATGTGAGAGCAGATGATCAGGTTAAATTTAGGACTGAAAAATTGTTTAAGAAGTAAACACATTTTAAAAGTGATAACTGATATTAAGTATTGTACAAGATTTAGGAAAATATTAAAATCACATATATTGTTTATAGATATTAGTCCACTGTGCATGTATGCTCTAGCTACCTCATGAACCGGGGACAATAAAAAATGTTTGCAATGTATCAAAAGGGACATAATGAAAACTCTGGGACTCCAAGTCTAATGAATGTGGATTTTAGTCAAAAATCAATTTGTTTTTAGAACTCATTAACATAAATGCTTCAGCTGTTGATATCTTCAACCTGGAATCAAAGTGAACAGTTCTGTTTTTTTCCCTTCAGCTGACAATGTTCCTAACTGTTTGCTAGCTTATTCAATGCTCTTTGGCTGTTAAACAAGAACCCACCACTCCTATGTCTTATTCACAAAGATGGATCAGTGCAACGAGGACTCAGCACAGCAAGAGTAGATGCATAAGTGCATAGGGCTTTCATTCAATGAGCAATCATAACAAACAGTGTTCAAATAAATAACAGTGTGATGCAGTCTTTTCTTATGTAAATAAATCTATAAAATAAAGAGTGCATGTGGAGATTAAAATCCAAATGATTAAATACATCAAAAGATTAGTTGAAAGCAGTTCTAAAAAAAGTCAGGGTCTGTCCCTGTTAAAATCTTGCACCCCAGTGCATCCATCCAAAACTACGGTCCCTGTAGCTCACCTTAAGAGATCTGATCAGCTACAGGAGGCACCTTCCAGCAAGCATGGTCAACCATTTAACTGGCTTGTGCCCCATGGCCATCCCTTAACATCACTCTGTTCTCTCAAAGCCATCCATTGGTGCACATGGGACCTCTTGGAATGGGTTGCTACCCCTGCTCCATGAAAATTTGTGGAAAATCCATATCCCTGTACCGCCTCTTCTTGACTGCCATGCCTCCTATGTATTGTACCAGCCCCTACCACAATCCTCACTTTCCACCAATCACTGTCTTCTGGTTCTCTGTAGATCCCATCTTCTGGATCTCTCTAGATCTTGTTTATTTTCCCCTCACTCACTTTTCCCAGACTCTTTTTATCCATTGTGCATGTAGGTGCCTTGACTATGATCCCCGGAGCACTAAGGAGGACACTGGCTGAACTGGCCGTATCCACACATAAATGTATGATCCACCAATTTCCCCATTAACACCCCAGGGCTATTTGACAATGCTGTCACATGCCACTGACCCCAAGTGCACTCTTTTTAAATGTAAACACACATTGCTACAGACCCCTAAGTGTGCTATACCTCAAGGAAAAGTTGTGTAGTTTGATGCTGGCCTTAATTATCTAAATGTAAATCTGTCACTTTTATGTGAGACTTATTATTAGCAGCTTGAGATAGATGATCTGTATTGGCCCTCTATGGGAAAAAAATCACCTGCTCCAGCAGCAATATAAAAGATAAAGAAAAATTCTAAACAGAGCTAAAATATGAGAGGTTTTCAATGTCAGAGAACATTTAATTAGACAAGCTTAGTACATGCCATGAAGAAAAGCAACATTTCAAATGATATAAATGCAAACTATAAGTAAAAATTTATAACATATATGTCAATTTCCTGATGTTTTTACATTGAAAAGAAAGTTGATATACTAATTCTGCTATTTTAGTACAATTGTGTAAGTGACAGCGATCATCTGAAAGTTATAATAGCAAATGATTATGAACATGCTGATCTGAAAAGGAATGTGACACATGAGTATGACTGACTTCACAGAAGAACCAGAAATATAGAACATTTATGTAAGTTGTCATGAGAGGATTTTATGAACTGGTTAAATGTAAATTAATTTAACCAAAGAATATACCTATCACCTGCGGTGGGTTGCGCCCTTCCTGGGATTGGTTCCTGCCTTGCACCCTGTGTTGGCTGGGATTGGCTCAGGCAGACCCCCACGACCCTGTGTTAGGATATAGTGGATTGGAAAAATGGATGGATGGATATACCTATCACAGAAAAGGCATGATATAAAATAAAATTAACCATACTTGATTTTACTTGATGATGAAGTTCCAAAATACAGAGGAATAAATAATGAGGCATTTAAAAGAGATAAAGTTCATCAAGCACAGACAGGTCATGGTCTACAGAGGCTGTCCAGGTAGAAAGAAAATGGTGTAGTACACCACAAATAGTAGGTAAAGTATATACTGTATGTAATTTATAACTCAGCGCAGAACCTAGGTGAGCACAGTCTGTTATAAACAAGCCAAATGTTTTGAATGCAAGATGATGTTATTGTTGATTTCAATGCAAAAGTGAAAAATTAGGAAGTACAGGGGCATATTATTATCACCAGACATTCTGGAAATGACTATCCAGAAAGCACATTAAATTAATATGTACATAGTTAAATGGTGATTGGTAAACATTGTATTACTTTACGGAGTTACAATTGAAATGCACTTGTTAAAATACATAGAAGAAATAACATTGTCAAATGTGAACCAGAAAGATCACTGAAAAAGAAAGTGCAGCATTACATTATCACGACAAGTACTGCAAATTCCAGAGCTGCTTAAAGTCAAGAGAGTATTATAATGAATGTTAAATTAAGCAATTACTGCATAAGAGAAGAATTTTCTACCCACTCCGTATGTTTGAAAAGTTCCTATTGTAAAGAGTAATGCTGACATCAGGATCAGTTTATTTAAAGATGGTAAACAAAAGAGCTGCATGACCTTATTCAGTATTTTAAATTATTATTCTTAAACTAATATTAGTGTTCTTCAACTTAAACACCTTTAGTCATTTCTGGTACTGATCAACAAATAAGTGTGCAGGAAATAGACAAAATTTAAAACATGTTTTAAAAGGTACTGTTTCTGAAGACTAACTTTAGAAAAAACAAACAGGCACCAACTTTTTCGAAATAAGAATCACCCAACCTCTAATAAAACTCAGATTGTTCTAAATGCTTCACAGAATATGTTCCATTCTATTAGTGCTTACAAGAAGAGCATTACTGCAGAAAGCATCTGGGTTCAGTCTGTGGAAAATTTAGAAATTTGGACTACCAACCAGAACACCTTGTTTATTTTCTGTTTCAGGAGGGGAAGGCTACAATGTGTTAATTGCACCTGTACACTATTGGAAGCAATAGTTGCAGCCTATAGAACTAATCTTTCATGCAGGTAGTTTGTCTCCATTTCCATGCAGGCGACCAGACTGCTCAGTTTTGTAGGAGGATTCCTCTTAAAGGCACATCTGTAGACAGAGATGGGATGGCACAGGAAACGCTGGACTAAAGGCTTTCACAGAGGCAAAATAAACATGGCTGAACAAAGTGCCTCTGACCTGGCTCTTTTTTTTATGCACTACATGATTACTGCCTGATTAACTCTAGAAAAGCCATTTACCACTATAATGGTTTAAATTTTAATTGTTTTATCAGTGCGCATCATGATTTTGAATTAAACATTGTTGCCCAAATATGAATTGTTGTCTCCCTTCTCCAGACAACTGGAAAATATTTCACACTAATAACTATATACCATTGTTTCACCACAGGTAATAAAAGAAGACCATGGACAAATCTGAAAAATTGTTTGTGCTCTACAGTAATCCCTCGCTATATCGCGCTTCGCCTTTCGCAGCTTCACTCCATCGTAGATTTTATATGTAAGCATATTTAAATATATATCGCAGATTTTTTGCTGGTTCGCGGGTTTCTGCGGACAATGGGTCTTTTAATTTCTGGTACATGCTTCCTCAGTTGGTTTGCCCAGTTGATTTCATACAAGGGACGCTATTGGCAGATGGCTGAGAAGCTACCCAACATACTTTTCTCTCACTCTTGCGCTGACTTTCTCTGATCCTGACGTAGGGTGATTGAGCAGGGGGGCTGTTCACACACCTAGACGATACGGACGCTCGTCTAAAAATGCTGAAAGATTATCTTCACGTTGCTCCCTTCTGTGCAGCTGCTTCCTGAAGCGACATGCTGCACGGTGCTTTGCATACTTAAAAGCTCGAAGGGCACGTATTGATTTTTGATTGAAAAACAAATTCTGTCTCTCTCTCTCTCTCTCTCTCTTTCTCTGCTCCTGACGGAGGGGGTGTGAGCTACCGCCTTCAACAGCTTTGTGCCGTGGTGCTTCGCATACTTAAAAGCCAAACAGCCCTATTGATTTGTTTGCTTTTCTCTATCTCTCTGACATAATCTGCTCCTGACGCGCACTCCTTTGAAGAGGAAGATATGTTTGCATTCTTTTAATTGTGAGACGGAACTGTCATCTCTGTCTTGTCATGGAGCACAGTTTAAACTTTTGAAAAAGAGACAAATGTTTGTTTGCAGTGTTTGAATAATGTTCCTGTCTCTCTACAACCTCCTGTGTTTCTGCGCAAATCTGTGACCCAAGCATGACAATATAAAAATAACCATATAAACATATGGTTTCTACTTCGCGGATTTTCTTATTTCGCGGGTGGCTCTGGAACGCAACCCCCGCGATGGAGGAGGGATTACTGTAGTTATTTTAGTTTGCTAAAAACCATTGTGACAGTAGGGGGCGCTGTCGCACCTCCATACCCGCAGACAATACATCCAAACACCAGGTAAAATTCCCAATAATTAATTTATTATAACAAAATGTGCACAAAGCACCTCAACCTCCACTATACACAATAATAAATCAATAATCAACAATAAACATTAATTAATCCTCTTCTCCACCCAGCAGCTCTGTAACACTTCCTCCCAACTCCGGCTCAGTCTGCTGGGTTTCCCACAGTCCTTTAAATAGTCCTTGACCCGGAAGTGCTTCTGTCCTTCAGTCCATGTGATGCCATAGCACTTCCGGGTCAGATCAAGAGTTATATTTTTCTTCAGCTCGGAAGTACTTCAGTTCTTCTGTCCCCGTGATGAGGTAGTACTTCAGGGCTATAATAGAAACACTTGTGCCTCCCTGCAGCGGCCCCCATGGTATCCAGCAGGGCTGTGCAGCTGAACTCCATTGTCCATAATGCCCTATGGGAATTTGGGGCACCTCCATGTTGCAAGGAGGACTCCCTCTAGCAGTCTGGGGGTGTTGGCCGGGATAAACTGCCGGCTATCCCTCACACCATGTACAGTATAAACTCACCCAAAATGTCATCACAATGTTTTTCAAACAACCTTTAGTAACAAATACATAACTGTGTGCTGCTTTAGGTGCCCAAGCAATGAATGCTAAGTGCAATGCTGCTAAACATGGACTTCACTCAACAGTGACATGTCATCTGATATTGAGCCAAATGGCAAACTACTAGTTGAAGATGTTTTGGATAACCTTTTTCAAGACAATTGTGATGTGAAACTGCTACTACAGATAATCAAATTTTTGTGGTTTGAAAACAGGGCAACACAGCAGGACCTGTTTACTGCTATAATACATAAAGATTGTTTTAATCAACATAAGGGCATTCTATCAGAAGTGGGGGTGTTTAGGGCCTTGGGTCTGTGGTTACTATATACTATAAACATTTTTTGCCACAGCAGTATGCTGTATGTATAATTTAGAGATGAAATTTCTCCAGTTCTCTTATCGATTCATTGATTTCAGTGCTATGAAAACTAAGTATTTAAAAAGATACTAGCTGAATGTTAGTCTTTTTTGACACAAAACCCTCATTATAGTTTCTACATTATTTTACAGGCAAGTGAAATCAGACTAAATACAGTAATCCCTCCTCTAGGTGAAAATCCGCGAAGTAGAAACCATATGTTTATATTTTTATTTTTATATTGTCATGCTTGGGTCACAGATTTGCACAGAAACACAGAAGTTGTAGAGAGACAGGAACTTTATTCAAACACTGCAAACAAACATTTGTCTCTTTTTCAAAAGTTTAAACTGTGCTCCATGACAAGACAGAGATGACAGTTTCTTCCTCTTCAAAGGAGTGCACATCAGGAGCAGAGAATGTCAAAGAGAGAGAGAGAAAAAAGCAAACAAAAATCAATAGGGCTGTTTGGCTTTTAAGTATGCGAAGCACTGCCGGACAAAGCAGCTGCAAGGATGTACAACGTAAAGGTAGTCTTTCAGCATTTTTTAGAGGAGCGTCCGTATCCTCTAGGCCAGTGTGCGAACAGCTCCTCTGCTCACACCCCCTCCGTCAGGGGCAGAGAATGTCAGAGCAAGAGAGAGAGAGAGGGAGGAAAGCAAACAATCAAAAATCAATATGTGCTGTTTGATCTTTTAAGTATGCGAAGCACCGTGCGGGAAGCATATCGCTTGACAAAGTAGCCATACCCTGTATGTAAGCCCAGCAAGGAAGAGAGCAATGTGAAGGTAATCTTTCAGCTTTTTTTGAGGAGCGGCCGTATCCTCTAGGGGTGCGAAAAGCCCCCGTGCTCACAATATATTTGAGGAGTTTTATTTAATATGTAATATGCGCTCTGGTTGGGTAGCTTCTCAGCCATTTGCCAATAGTGTCCCTTGTATGAAATCAACTGGGCAAACCAACTGAGGAAGCATGTACCAGAAATTAAAAGACCCATTGTCCGCAGAAATCCGCGAACCAGCAAAAAATGTGCGATATATATTTATATATGCTTACATATAAAATCCGCGATAGAGTGAAGCCGCGAAAGTCGAAGCGCGATATAGCGAGGGATTACTGTACCTAACACCCTGCAAATTACATTAAATTTGCTTTCATTTCATATCTCCATTGTTTACTTGATAAAGTGTTTAACTTGTGTCTTCTTTCAATAAGTTGCATTTTGCATGAAAGTTGTAACAAATCAATGTTTTACTGATGCTTTCCTGAGTTTTGTTGTGATGCCATCTACTCTTTCCTGTTATATCCAGTTTTTTATTGCTGCATCCAGCTATGCACCACCCTAAAAGGATGGGCTTTTGTGCACCGAAGATGCTGATAGCAAGACCCCTGTTTCTTTTTTTAAAAACCCTTTTTTGCCACTTCTATCAAACTTACTGCTCGAACTGGCCGAAACGTCTGATGTATACCAATGCTTATAGGGATGCTATAATGGAGTTGGAGTAATCTCTTCTACTTCCAAAGGGTAACCAGGACTGCAATGAAAAAGTTGGAGTTGGAACAGAGAAGTCATTAGTCATTAGTATCTCAAACAATAAGTATAACTACTCGGATTTTGAGAACTGTTAGTTGTAATTTAATAGATAAGACAAAGCTAATGTATTATGGTATTAGTGTCACTGTAACTGAAAGGTAGTAACCCTTGTGAAGAATAAGTTATGACTGTTATGAGTTCCATCCATCCATTTTCCAACCCGCTGAATCTGAACACAGGGTCACGGGGGTCTGCTGGAGCCAATCCCAGCCAACACAGGGCACAAGGCAGGAACCAATCCTGGGCAGGGTGCCAACACACCGCAGTGTTATGAGTTTCTCATCCTAAATCCATTAAAAGTGCAGAGCACCATCTCAAACACACACACATGCATACACAATTAAAACTGTGTGGAAAGTATTAACCCATGTGATAAAAACACAGACCAGACATCATAAAAAAGTTTGGGTCAGCCACCCGTATAATATCCCTGGCTGCAAAAGGTTTTTAAATTGACAGAGATGTTCGCAATACTGAGTCCAAAACAGAACGGAGTTCTTGGTGGTAAAATAGCGGCTTTAAGGGCCCATGTAGGAAGTGACGACATCGAAGGGGACAGACCCGGAAGTGACGCCATTGAAGGGCCCCGGCTTTAGGGATACTGGCTCACGCAAAGACACCTACTAGTTCCCGCGTGATTGCTTTAAATGTAGCTGAGCGCAAAGGAACAGCTTCCGGGTATCAGGTCGTATAATCCATGAGGACTAATATATATTTGTGTCCTTAGGCTGAGGGCTCTAAGGGTCCTACTATATCGACCCCTATTCTTTCAAAGGGAACGTCAATTAGGGGAAGGGGAACGAGAGGAGCACGGTTCCTTATAGGAATTGCCGTAATTGACACTCCAGAGAAGAAGTACAAAAATGGCAAACCTCCTGGCCAATAAAATCTGAGCTTGATCCACTCTAAGGTATTTTCGGTGCCTAAAAGACCTCCAAGGAGGTGAGAATGTACCAATTCACAAACCTGCTGCCAGAAGGTTCGTGGGAATAACAACAATTTCCGGACCTCCAATATAATAAGTCATTCTCTATTACAAAGTGAGGTCCTTGTGGCATGGACTGATGTATGCATTGGCCATTAACGAGAACAACTGCATTTATTGCAAATTTAAGGGAGTCATTATTCCATTGCTCCCTTTTAAAAGAAGCCGGTGTTTCTCTAAATTGAAAATGAATTTGGGAGAGAGGATCCGGGTTGACCTCAAGGGGTGGAGATTCATCACGAATCGTTGAGGCATGTGTGGATGATGTTTCTACCTGCGACGGTCCCGGAGTCTCTCCATTCTCCTCACGGGGTTCCATACCTCTCTCTGCCGGCTGAATACACAGTATAGAGACAGCTTGAGATGACTCATCCTCATCTATAACTAGGCCCAAGTGTGGATCGGGAGTAGTCTGTAGCTCACCGCATTTATTATTAGACTAGTCCCGCCCCAGAATTACTGGAAAAGGTGGATCAGACAGACTGCTACGGGAGAATTTTTTTAGTGATGCTTCTTGAGAAATGAAAACTAGGGCAGATTTATAGTTACGAACTTCTCCGTGAATACATTTAATACTGGTCTTTACTTTCATCCATTGTCGCAGTAAGACATATCAACAATCGACAAAGGAAATGTTGCTGCCAGAGTCGAACAATGCATTGAGTTTGTAACCATTTACGGCTACTTGTCCCGTATGGGAAACCATCAGGGATTAGCAAGGGCACACAAACCGCTCTCTGTCCTCCACCTGCATTCCACCTTGCTCCCGGATAGGTTATTCGCCAAGCGGCCCAGGAACTTCGGAACAGGCTCCGGTTTATGTGGAAGAAACTTATGGTGTAGGACATAATCTCTAGGGAATCCACTAGAGAACCGTTCTGCTCTCCCAGATTTCGAGGCTGACTTAGGTTTTTTTATGAGCCATATCAGCTCTTCCATTGAATGGAATTCTTCCCAGACCAGCTGGGCAAAGTGCTGGGGAAGCCCTTGTAAAAAAAATAAAGCATGCAATTTGCTGCACTATTTGGAAGGGGGTTAATTCAAACAGCCTTAGCCATAATGACACCCCCGAACTGATCCCTTAGGATCGAATTTCCAAGTGTTTATTTTTCCTGCCTGCTGGTCTGGGGCTCACACATTTTTAGCTGAGTCCTTGGTCCCAATGGGCGGCTCAGCTCTCTCATCTGAGAGAACATAATAAGCCCTTTTTGTTTCATCCCCAGAAACCAGCCTACGTTTCTATGTCTCCTCTACCCTCTCCTTCTGGTAAGATACTAGCCCGGGGTTGCACTTACAGAGCAGAGCCTGTACCGGGCCTTTCCTGACCATCGGACAAACTCCCCACCCAGAAACACTGCCCCGATACTTTCCTACATGACTGAAGTTTAGGTCCTGTCCCAGTTTCTTCTGGGACAAAATCCTGCCAACTACACCACTGTGATAAAAACACAGACCAGACATCATAAAAAGGTTTGGGGCAGCCACCCGTATAATATCCTTGGCTGCAAAAGGTTTTTAAATTGACAGAGATGTTTGCAATACTAAGTCCAAAACAGAGCTGATTTCTTGGTGGTAAAATGGCGGCTTTAAAGGCCCATATAGGAAGTGATGTCATCGAAGGGGATGGCCCCGGAAGTGACATCATTGAAGGCCCCCGTGCCCGGAAGTGACTTCGTCTGGACTGGAAGTGATGTCATTGAAGGGCCTGGACCCGGAAGTGACGTCGTCTGGACCAGAAGTGACGTTTTCTGAGGTACCGGAACCTGGCAAGATTTTTCGGGAACGGTCTGCAGGGAACTGAGAAAGACAGTTAGTGCGCCTCGCCGCACCCTGGTCGGATGTGGCATTACCATTACTTAAGCCCTTCAGCTGCCTCCTACTCGCATGTGTGTGACACCCAGCACAGACTAGCTGTTAGCAAATAAATACCACCAAGCCAATACAAGAAGGTTAATAACTAGGTTAAGAAAACACGATCACCACAAAAAAGAATTGGGGATCTACCCTGTATATTGTAGTGCTGGGAAGAGAAGAAAATAAAAACATTGGAACAAGCAAAAAGGAGTAGTGACTTTGGATTGAGTCTATACAGAATGTGTATTGACTGCTTGACTTTTGGCTGTTGACTGGTTTTATAGTGGGAGGACAGGAAGGGCATGCTTACAGGACAGGAAGTGGAAATTAGGTAATCAATAGTTGCCGGAAGTGAGGTCAGGAGCAGACAGTGGAAGTGCTGCAGTCAGGTTGTTTTCCCTTCTGAAGGTGCCCACTTCCAACCCTCCATCCATCTTGTCAACACCTCTATTTAACCCCTTTGACTACCTCCCAAGTGCATGTGTGTGACACTAGCTAAAGAACTAATCCATATTGAACGAATTATTTGAAAGAGCAGAACTCGTACAGTATGTGCTTTTTTGTATAAGAAAGAAAAAAGATATATCAAAGCTAAGAAATAGAATTCATAAGTTATGTGCCTTTTTCAGAAGGAGAGAAGTCAACTAAGTTCTTGTAATTTTATGCTTTGTGTTGTTTGTTATTGTCTTTTGTCTATATATCTATATATATACTTGCATATACCATCTTCTATTCTCCTCATGTTATAAATAAATTGTGTTATTGCTATTTATTTCAACAAGCGTGTCTGGGATATTTGTGAAAGTAAGTCTAAGGCCACATTCAGACCACAACAGAGAAAGTGAAAGTGTTAATGCAGACTTTTGCTGATTTATAAATTGTATAGATCTCTTCATATTTCTGGTGTCCCAGCTGGGACGTGAAACAAAAATCCTCACTCACATTTAACTTGGCATCCCTTAGGGGTTGTCTTGCTGATTATTTTAATTAATTGCCAGCATTGCCAAAGGCAAAACTGCTAATTAATTAACTTAGTGATCATACACCACTCCCTACAACAGTAACTGTCTATTTTAATTTGCATAGTAGTACAATAAAATGCTTACTTCCATGCTACCTCACAAATAAGATGAAGATACATAATCAAATAAATAATAAAAGCAATTATAGTTTTCATTATGGCTATAATGATAAAAGTATACATTCCCAAATAGAAGCGTACTTTTCTTCATTTTCCTGTTCTTCATCTTTCCATGGTCTGTACGAAAGTACAGTAGAGTACGCCCAAAAGTGCCATATCTATCACAGTTCTAGAATTGAGCTCTTGGAAGGTTGCTGATGCCTTTGATGATTTGGGAAGTTACATTCTGAGAAATCAAATTGTTCTTTGAAGACACTCGTAAAGTCCCATAGCTGGGAGACATTATACAATACCAGACACTTTTATTATCTTTTAATTGTTTAGGCCTAATGTCACTTGTAACACTCTCTAGGTTTACAGATATAACTTGACATACAATCATTAAACATTCTTTACATATATAAGCATACTGCATTTTGGTCACTTAGATTGTGCTGTGTTAGGATTTGGAATGCTGATATATTGACAAAAACATTATTTTCAAGAAATTTGTTCTGACTTTTTTCTTGTCCTTGAAGCATGAATTCAGAAGCAGGTGAGTTAAGACAACCTATTTCACCCTACAGAGTGCCTCAGTTGGAATTAACAGCAGCTAAGAATGTATCTCAAATTTTCTTTAATGCCGTAAATGTGGAACACATTCAGAGACTTACATTTTGGGATGACATTTAGCATGTAGTCCTGCGGTGGGTTGGCACCCTGCCCGGGATTGGTTCCTGCCTTGTGCCCTGTGTTGGCTGGGATTGGCTCCAGCAGACCCCCGTGACCCTGTGTTCGGATTCAGCGGGTTGGAAAATGGATGGATAGATTTAGCATGTATTTGAGAGAACAAGTATAACAATGAGAAGTTTTTTGCTAGGTGTGCCACTGTCATAAGAATTTC
The DNA here is from genome assembly GCF_900747795.2 of Erpetoichthys calabaricus. Taxonomy (NCBI): domain Eukaryota; kingdom Metazoa; phylum Chordata; class Cladistia; order Polypteriformes; family Polypteridae; genus Erpetoichthys; species Erpetoichthys calabaricus. The sequence continues at coordinate 130,170,478 of NC_041402.2, read as the reverse complement.
CAACTGAAATAAATTTAATCATGTTGGTCTATTGTGCCCTGTTCATTTCTCTTTCTCTCTATCTCTAACTTTCTCTCAGTGACTATCTTATAATTGCACTCTCGGATCTGAACATATCTGTGAAATACCAGTTGCCCTGTCAAGTGTTAGGCTAGGGGCATGGTTAGTGTCCTGAAGTTTTTCCATCACTAAAGAGAAAAGACCGTTGAGATTTCTTTTGGAGACTCCACAATCCTCTGTGCGCCTCTGAATATTTCAATGTAATGGATCTTTGCTGAACATTACATTTATTGTAGTTGTAATAGGATATGACAATCTTGTTTTTCATTTTTGGAGAGTCCAAAGCTAGTACTGCTGCTTCTTTAAAGAATGATGCTGTGAGGTGCCAATATTGGGAGCTTTTAAATAAAACCTCAACAAACAATTTGATGGTAATGTTTGACCAGTAGTAGCATTTTCTCACCTCATTTGTTCCACAATAAATAATCACTTTCAATAATCACTTTTAATTTCACTCTTAACGTTTATATAGTAAGCAAATATTAATTTTAATTGCAATGTAGATCTTAGTATAGCAGAAAAATGAACTGGCATTGATCAAGGAAATGCATTGGTTGATGCCTTATGATCTGCACTTGAGTTTAACAAAAGCAATGTAAATACATTTTAATATTTGCTCTTTTATTGAAATCCAACCATGAGTTAGGGCATTGATCTTAAGCCCACCATTGTATATACTTGCTTAAATAGCAGAGAAGGACAAACTCTGTACTTCAGTGGTAAAATAAACAATTATTCCAGCACACCAGAGTCAGTAAGATTATAATGTATCTGAGGATTTTTTAAAGAGAGAGGGGTCTCCACATAAACAAGTCACCATTTCTGTATTCCTGTTAGAAAAAACTAGTTTACTGTATGCTGTTATGTAGCAATCTGACATAATGTAAACTGAAAACTGTTCACATCGTTTACAATATAATCTTTCTTTTCCTGTTACTGACAGTATTTTAGATTTATTTTTTGACTTTATTATAAAGCATCAGTTGCTCTTTATTGTACTGGTAGATTTTGTCAGTGCTTCACAATGAACTCAATGCAGAAACAGAAAAATACTTAAATTTTGTGCTGCTAGGTATCTTTTATTTTAAAGTGTAATCTAAAATGTTATGTATGAAAAAATCAATCTGAATAAGAATATTAAAATAGATCAAACAAATGTAGCTTTAAAGAGAGATTTTGTTTTCTTTTACAATTTCTTCAGTGAAAAGCTATATATAATTTTGTTTAAGACTCTTTGTGCAGGGGAACTGATTGCAATATGTTATGTACACTGATAACAGCAAAGCTGAAATTACTTTTTTGAATATCTATTATTTGATTGTTTATAATGACAAACACAAATGCTAAAGGATAAAAGCTGGGCTTTAAAATGCAAGACAGCGTGAACTTAAATCCTACTTAGTGCTGATTTTTGTCTTGCATTTAATGCTGCCACAAGGACCCTCTATTAAACTAAATAGGTTAAGAAAATTAATAAATGTATGTACTGTGTCTAATTTATATTAATTTTTCATGGTATTGTAACTTTTACTTTCTTACATTGTATCTGTAAGTCTGTGCTTGGGCATAAAAAGTCACAAACCAACTCAAGTTGGGTGCCAATACATCACCAGGCGCTCTTACATTGAACCAGTAAAGAGATGCCATTCTATAGAAAACTGGAGTACCTGAAGAAAACATAGATGCAAAGCCTACATTTGAACCCATGACTTGCATTTTGAGGTAGCAGAGCAACAATTGCTTCACTCTCCTTTGAGGATCATAGTTGTAGCAATGGAATAAAAATGTGTTTTTTCTATATAACATGCTATATTAATCCTTGACTGTCAGTGCATTGCCTTAAGGATTATTTACCAGTAAGTGCCTTGGAGTGTGAAGGTGCTTCCTGTCTTGAAGGAACTGCACTACATTCATATTTTTTAAAAGGGTTATTGGCAGTGGGACTTCAGGGTCAAAATGGAAAAAGAAACTGAAATGGGTGAATGTAAGATGTTTACCTAGAAAAAGTAGAATCGAACTCAACAAAGGATTAATTTATGGAAGATCACCCCGATATTTTAAAAGCTCCTGTGTTGAAACAAGGGGAATGTACTTTCAAATAAAAAGAGACTTGACAGATATACAATTCTTGAGCCTGATCTATCTATCTATCTATCTATCTATCTATCTATCTATCTATCTATCTATCTATCTATCTATCTATCTATCTATCTATAATATTCTGACATTTTCTTTTTTTCCAGTTTTTACTAACCTAAATGGGTGGCACAGTGGAAGCGCTGCTGCCTCGCTGTAAGGAGGCGAACCCAGGTCCTCCCTGTGTGGAGTTTGCATGTTCCTCCCGTGTCTGCATGGCTTTCCTCCAGGTGCTTCTTCCCACAGTCCAAAGACATGCAGGTTGGGTGGATTGGCGATTCTAAATTGTCCATAGTGTGTGCTAGGTGTGTGCGTGCCCTGCAGTGGGCTGGCACTCTACCTGGGGTTTGTTTCCTGCCTTGCGCCCTGTGTTGGCTGGGATTGGCTCCAGCAGACCCCCATGACCCTGTAGTTAGGATATAGCAGGTTGGATAATGGATGGATGGATTAACCAAACACAGGGGTTGGCGAGCGAAGCGATATATAGGGCTATTCAAAATAAAAGAGCAGATTTCAAAAATGTATTTCACACATCACTGGATAGTGGAAATTACTAAGTTTGGTTCTTTTATCCTTGAGGTTGCATGAATTCAACATGAGCACCATGTGTAGCAAGGCAAACATCAAAACGGCAGACCATTTCTTGCCACACACAAGTCAACTGGTCCCTAGTTACTGAATTCATAGCGTCCTCAATTCGATGTCGCAAATCTTGAATTTTAGTGGTCATAGGTGGAACAAACACTCTTTCTTTAATGTACCCCCATAGATAAAAATTGTAGGGGTTAAGGTCTGGAGATCTGAAAGACCATAGACAATGAGCAAGATCTTGTTGTCCAACTCTTCCAATCAGTCGTCCTGGAATGGTGTCATTCAGGTAACACCAAACTTCCAAGTGGAAATGAGGCAGGGCACCAGCTTGCATGAAAATGAAGTCATTCGATTCTTCTTGAAGTTGAATGTTTAAACTTTGAACTTTCCTCTATCCAGTGATGTGCGGAATGTGTTTCTGTCTTATGCAGTTTTGTTTGAAATACATTTTTGAAATCTGTTCTTTTATTTTAAATAGCCCTCTGTATATACAAGGGGCAGCCAAAATGTTCAGAGAATTGAGAAATCAGATTACTCATACATTGTTGTGGAGGGGAGAGCAGAACATACTGTATGTAGTCCAGTTACAACAGTGCTGTGCCACTAGCATATCTGAAGCTGATTTCCCCAATTTGCACATGAACTTGATATTAGCACGTTGTTTGAACTGTGACATTGCACTGAATGACTATGCACACATCTAACTCAAATGGTAATTAAAACAATACTTCACACTGAAATCAATCCAGACATGCACTGGGCATAAGGCAGAAAACATCACCAGACAAGACTACTATGTGAAGAGAGGTCTGTGGCACCGTACTAATTTTAAATAAATAATCATACCACGTAAAGTGCAGGCTGTAATGGGGCACAGGTGGGTGTGCCTCATTGATTCCTGGGAGGGCGTGGCACATCCACACTTGTGCCCAATTGAAACAGTAGTATAAAAGGAGCCTGCACAGTCAAAAGGGGGAACAGAAGAAAGACAAGAGCCATGAGAACAACATTGGGTGGAGTGGCAGGATGAGCCAGCCAGCTAGTCGGGAAAGGCAATGTGGTGGATGGTCCTACATAACAGCAAAGGATCGGCACTCTAGGGGCAGATAGTTCCCACTGATTTAGTGTTGTGGAGTGGGTGTGATCATGATGGAGTTCTCCCTAGGGATCTAAGGTATGACGGAGCAGGCAAGAAGGAAGACAAGAGGACAACAAATTCCAAGCCATCTGGCCAACACCTCTTGTGGCAGCCAAGACGGGGATCAGGTGTAGAGAACTGTGGCTGCAAAGTGGCTCCGCCAGCTGAGCGAGCAATAGATGAGCTGGGGAGATGAAGAGGGTGTTGCGTTGGGCTTGTTGGATGGAACAAGGACCCAATGACTGTGATGGACTTATTCTTGTTTTAAATTCTGGAGTTTAATTGCGCGGACATTTTTTTTTAATCGCATGGATTATTTATTTGTTGGAGTTTATAAAGCACTGCACTTTGAGACTCTCTTTGATTTAAAATTGTTGTAAAAAAGCACTTCTGAACTTTATTGCACCTACCCCTTGCTTTGTGTGAGTGTTCTCATTTGCTTGGCTCATCCCTTAATTACTTTACTGACAGTTGGAGGTTCAAGAGGCTCCTGGAAGGACCTAGTAGCGTGCAACTGACCTACACCATCACATACAACCTGCTCGCTGCAGTGCCCATTGATACACACCCACACTTAGAGTCATACTGGGGCCAGTTTGGAATTGCTAATCATCTTAAGGTTCATGTGTTTTGAGATGTGGGACAAAAAACAGAGTATCCCAAGAAAAATCTGCATAAAGAACACTTGGATGTGGGATTCAAACCACAAAGTTGCATCACTGGCCACTTTGCCACTGTGCTGCCCTAATTTGTTTTGGAGATTTATACTGAACAATTTTTAATATATATGCAAATGTTCCCAGTCAACTTAAGTAAGTAGGTAAGAGTATCTGCTAAGACTGTCTGAAGAGGTGAGTTTCAGAAGCCCACAACAGTAGTTAAATCAATGACTTTGTTAAATGGTGCAACTCAAACCACCTACACCTGAACACCAGCAAAACCAAGGAGCTGGTGGTGGATTTTAGGAGGCCCAGACCCCTCATGGACCCCGTGATCATCAGAGGTGACTGTGTGCAGATGGTGCAGACCTATAAATACCTGGGAGTGCAGCTGGATGATAAATTGGACTGGACTGCCAATACTGATGCTCTGTGTAAGAAAGGACAGAGCCGGTTATACTTCCTTAGAAGGCTGGCGTCCTTCAACATCTGCAATAAGATGCTGCAGATGTTCTATCAGACGGTTGTGGCGAGCGCCCTCTTCTACGCGGTGGTGTGCTGGGGAGGCAGCATTAAGAAGAAAGACGCCTCACGCCTGGACAAACTGGTGAGGAAGGCAGGCTCTATTGTTGGCATGGAGTTAGACAGTTTGAAATCTGTGGCAGAGCGATGGGCACTCAGCAGGCTCCTATCAATTATGGAAAATCCACTGCATCCACTAAACAGTGTCATCTCCAGACAGAGGAGCAGCTTCAGTGACAGACTGCTGTCACTGTCCTGCTCCACTGACAGACTGAAGAGATCGTTCCTCCCCCAAACTATGCGACTCTTCAATTCCACCCGGGGGGGTAAACGTTAACATTATATAAAGTTATTGTCTGTTTTTACCTGCATTATTATCAATCTTTAATTTAATATTGTTTTTTGTATCAGTAAGGTGCTGCTGGAGTATGTGAATTTCCTCTTGAGATTAATAAAGTATCTATCTATCTATCTATCTATCTATCTATCTATCTATCTATCTATCTATCTATCTATCTATCTATCTATCTATCTATCTATCTATCTATCTATCTATCAATAAGTCAAGTAGTTTTATTGTCATACTATCTATACACAGTATTACAGCATACAGTGGCACAAAAAACATTGCCCAGGACTGTGGTACAAAATATGCATACAGTGCAACACAGGTAAAAAAGTACTAAAATAGAAAATAAATAATTGGTAAGTGATGTAAAAAGAACACAAGACACTCATAAAGGGTTGGGGTTTTCCGGCCCCGTATACTGTAAATACTAATTTCAGGTCCAAAATATTGTACATCACAATAACAGTAGACAACAAGATGGTGCACTGGGGGAATCTTTATGCAGGGGGACCGGAAATGAAAGTGAGGGCTGCTGGGAAGGGACCGAGGTGGATGGTGGGATGCTGACGTCATCATGGATCGACAGAGGGAATGCGGAAGTGGTATTGCATGGTTGGATACTGGTGGTGTCTTCATGGAGATGTTGTTTCCTTTTTTCTGCCGAAAACAAAGAGAGAGAGGTTAGTGCTCCGCCATTCCCTTCTGGCTTGCGGTTTTACATAACACTTTAGTCTTTCCGCGGCTTCCTAAGCGCGCGTGCGTGACAATGAATATATAGTATTAATTTGAAATATATATTGAATAAATAAATCAAAACAACAGCTAATAATTAATAGCCACAATAGTAACAAGTGTAATAAATGTATAACCTACTTGGAGCAGATATGAAGGCAGAAGGGCAGCACAGAGTTCAGAGTCTGGACAGCCAAGGGGTAGAAGCTGTTAAATTACCTGGCAGAACTGGTTCTGATGTTACAGTACCTTCTGCTAAATGGTAGAAGGACAAAGAGACCATGGGAGAGGTGGGAGTGGTCTCTCACAATGTCATAGGCTTTACAGATGCAACACTTTATAAAGATGTCTTCAATAGAGGGCAGAGAGGTCCCAATGATTTTTTCTGCTGTGTGCACTATGTGTTATAGGACCTTATGGTCACAGACACTGCAGTTCTCAAACCAGACAGCTAGTCAGGTCATGTTCCCTGTAGAATGTGATAAGAATGCTGGGAAGTGGGCTTGGTCAGCTGCCAGGTGCACACCAAGGAATAAATATACAGTATTGTGTTTTGCAATATTGAAAAATGTTCTAAGAAATAACATTGCATACCAGTTATTTAATGTCTTTTAAATGTAAGATTTTACACAATGATTTAATATTAAATATTATAGCTGTTTTACAAAGTGCTTATAGGATATTTGTTTTGTTTATCTAATTTAATCCCAAGGGCACGACTCATTTTCAACAGATAAAGACATTCTGCAAAGAATATATCCTTGGAAAATAGGACATATTTACTGTTTATTTATTTATTTTTTTAAGGCAAACAGTGCTGACTTTAAGGAAAATGGCATGTCAATGCCAAACTGAAAAGAAAACTAAGCTCACTTTCACAATTTTGTGCAATTGACATCCTACATTTGTTTTTCAGAGACGCTCAGCTCCATTATGCTCATATACCAGTATTCAGTTTAAGACCTAATGCTTTGAAATATACATTGCAGCAATTTTAGATTGTAAGTTTCTAGTGGAATCTTGGAAATATGTAAAACCTAAAACTGTAGAAAAACAGAAAGGACTTGTGGCAACACTAGCAATTTAACAAAATAGACAAACAATCTATGGAAATACAATGAGCTGAAATAACCTTATTTACATAGTTATATATAAAATATCTTTATTGTAAAATCACTCTCATTCTATAGTTGCCCACATCTTGCTAAGAACTCCTTTCTTTTATCACTTGTTCTAAATTTAGAAACTCCTAGAGGTAAGTAGACTATTAAAGCCTACATGAATTTACAGTGTACTTTCGAAGGCCAGAATAGGTTTGAGGAACCATTTGTTCAACTGCAATCCCAAAACATGTTTTAAATTTAATAAACCATGACCCTGTCATGTTTCTAGGCTGCCTGTAAGGAAACAGACAAGAAACTCCAAATACTCACAAGAAGGTTCTCCACATTTTTCAGGAAAGTAGTATAAAAAATAAGTAGCAGGTCAACACCTAGAAAGAAGGCAGAGGGAGAGAGAAGTACAGTACAGTCATAGCTAAAGTATGTTACCTCCCTTTTCATTATTAGAACATTAGAACAGTTTTGACAAAAACAGGCCATTCAGCCCAATTAGCTCACCAATCGTATTCACTTAGATTCTCCAAATAATAGGTCTATAGTTCCTTCTGTTAAGAAATAGTCCACTGTGTGAAAAAAAAGAAACTCATGTGACAAAGCTGACAATAAAGGAGGGCTAATGAAAAAGTTCAGTTCACTTTGGCAGCTCTATAAGAAGGAACTCTGCCTCTCTTCATCCAAAGGTGTACTCATAGCAATTTTATCTCTCCTTGAGAACTGCTAAATGTTTTTGCAAACTAATACAAAAATTACTGCTGTTGTAGGTCATAAAGTCCTACTCACAGGGTCTGAGATATGTTCCAACATGAGCCAAGTGTCTTAATGGCTAGTGATGCTTTTTAACATCTCAAACAATTTTGGGAATCATCAGTTTGAGTCCGTTAGATGGGATAGGGGCTATGGGCCAGTTATACAGTTCAGTATCTATTGATCAATCAGAAAGCGACTCGGCGTTTATGCTTTTGCCAGCATAGACTGGTTAAGCTGTGGAAAGAAAACCATCTACTATATGAAATTTATTCTAAGATGAAATAATATGGAACATTGCCCAACAGCAGCCCAACAACAATTCCTGGTAGCATTTCAACTTTGTGCTTTTAAAAGATTTCTATAAGTAACCTAGTTCAATAATCATATGATACCACTTAGCCACATTTAGTCTACTTTATAAAGATGCAGTTAAATATTATATAATTCTTCACCATCTCAAATTAAGCAGTGATGCAGTCACACAAGATTGTTCAAAAGACTTCAAATGTTTATGAGTCCATCAAATTGTACAGTGTATGCCTGCATCCGATGAGCTACCAGTACCAATAAGCAATTAAGTCTGAAACAACTCCTGATGTTCCAATGTTAGTAACAAATGACTTAATTACATAGTTTATGCCCACACTCATTTGGAGAGAAGTTCAGGATTGAAGGGACACTTAGGTTTAATAGGAGAGGTTTCAGAACATAGCCCCAGGAATTCAAGACTATTCACCTTAGAAACTATTAGTGGAATGCTCTCTGAAGTGGTTCCTGGTTGCATCTTAAAATCTCTTTTCAGATCAGACACTTAATGAATGTGGAGTCTGCATGATACTTAATTGCAAGCACTTGATTAGTGGAAGGAAGAAAGTACACAGTAAGGAGACAGAAGTGGAAGGTGAGAACAGGAGGAGGAAAATAGTTACTATTAGGTAGGCAAATAGAACAGCTACCTTGCCTAAAATCCAGGGCGTAAAACCTCCCCACTGTGGCTGTTGGATTTTGTTTATTTATATATTTTGTACCCTATGTCACAAATGTATTAGAAATGCATTAGAAAATAAATGTGCCCGAATGTGGGCCTTAAAGAAAAGTCCAAATTTCTTGTTTTTTCAAGCATTCTCTAACTCTCAGTGTATAATAATGCCTCTTACCATGCACTTTTTGAGAACTTCTGCCTCCTGTGCCATTGTAATATTGTTTACCATAACTCCTCAGAAGGATGAGGAAGATAGATGGAAGGAAGTGCCGGTGCAAAGGAGTTGCTGATATCAGTGTAGTGAGGGTGCGCAATCCTCAATCACACCACTTCACTTCCTGTCAGAAATCCATGTGCCAAACCAAGTGCAATATGATGGAGTACGGCAGGAAGTTACACCACTTTAGATGGATCCTTGGTGGGATGGGATGTGGGTAGTTGAGTCAGGACCTCACCTCTGATTTTGCTGTCATAGGTGGCCCTACCAGGAGTACATGACTCCTAATGGCATCGCTCAGGGGATCATCGATCACACAAACCACTCCACCACGTTAAGGAGCTGACTCAATGGAGGGCCTCTTAGAGTGATAAAGAATACCACTCTCTGGTGATTACCTCCACACTGTTGTTTATAGATTTTTTTTTCATTTGGAAATGTACATTTTTCTGCTTTATGTGTTTTATAATATATGATAATGAATATATTACAAAGTGTAATCAAAGAGATTTGAGCCTGAACTTGAAAAGCTAATTTTATGTTGCTGATGTTGTGACTAGCCAAAGATTACTGCCTGCGTACTAAAATATGTGGATTTCAAGTTTCTAGCATTTGTGGTGTATAGTGTAAATTTCAATATACACTGAATCAAGTTAACATGGATGCAGATAACTATTTTTGCCTAGTCAATGTGTACCAGGGCCAGTCTCCATCATATTCCATAGTCAACAGATTTACCCCAGAATTCTGTTGTGGAAGAACATATTTAAAAAATAAGTCAAAGTTTGGCCAGCCTTAAATACTGACAGCAGAAGATGAGATTATCAGAGTGGAGGAAATCAAAATAGAGAATAGAAGAGTGATGGTGCATGAGACAGCAGACACTATAGAGATAAGTTATGTATGGTTCAGTTGAAACCATTCTGCATGATAAATGCACAATGTCTGTGCACACTGGGTTTCCAGAAGAAAAACTTCACTGCATCCAGTGTTCCACGTAGAATCTTGAGCTAATGATTCTGGACTCAAAGAAATTTAAGAACATTTAATAACAAAGAATAAATCATGGTAATATCAATATGAAGTAGAGTTCAAAAAACTGATGAAAGAATTAATTATGACAATTCTCTCACAGCAAATAAACTGAATGTTCGAACAAGTGCCAACAGCATATTTTTTTTTTTTTTTTTTATGTTGAGGGTGTAATCGATATTGATTACATGTCTCAAACGGCAAGTTTTATGCTAATTTGCTTTTAGTCTCTGTGGTATTAAATCAAGTCGCAAGAAAAACTGTTAACACTCTTCCTTTTTCTTCATAATAATATCCTACACACAGGTTGCAATGACGGGGTGCAGTGAAACTGTGACTTTTTAGAAATGCCTGTGACACCCCATGTAGTGTTTGTATTTGGAAAGGAAGTTGGACTACTCAAAGAAAATCCTTGTGAAAAGTCTACTTAAAGACTTAAACTGGGCCAGGACATACATCCAGGTCCTTGAAATTGTAAGATGGGGGTACACTGTGCAACTAACTGTCTACCCATTTCTGATCTGCTTATCCAATTTTGCAGTATTTTTATTGAATTATCTTCTTGTCATTTGTATTCCATGATGCTTTATTTCTTAATTTTATTACCTATTATGCTTGGGTATCTTGAAAGATGACTGTAAACACAGTGTATTCTTATTTTTCATCTTATTTTTTACTTTCTGAACAAACTTCTGCCCTTTCTGGATTCCAGGAAGTTGGTGCTTATCCCTGCCCACGCTGGAACCAACACTGATTTGAGCAACAGACCAAATTAGGGCACACTCACCCTGTCACTTCATTCTAATATAGAGGTGCTATCTAAACTAATACACAAATACATGGAACGTCAAAAAAAATATCTTGAGAAAAGAACACACAGACATAGGAAGAAAGTGGATTGTAGAAATGTCATGATTCAGACCTGGGTTTCTGAAACTATGAAGTAGTGTTGATTAATGCTGCACTACTGTATCCCCTACCTTTACAGAAAAAGGGATTTTTTTTTTTTTTTTTTTTTGGTATGGACAAAATGTCATCTTTCTTGAAATCTGCAGAAACATGCCATTATAAATTTAGAATGTCTTCTTGCTTAATCTACTGTATACTTCCATCATTACCTAACCAAAGCGCCTTGAGCATGGGAAAGGTGCTATATAAATTTATTATTATTATTATTATCATATCATTGTTTAGTTTAACTCTTTATTACTCAGTGGATTTCCCCTTTCTTTGCTGTGCTGGAGTCATGGTTGGAAAAAAAGGCACAGATGGCAGTCAGAATATCCATAAATTGCTGACTTATTTATTGTGTTGTTTACTGTGCACTCTCTTTATACCTTTAGCTGTGCTGATGTGTGTAAATCATACATAGAAATTAAAGTCCTTCCTTTTGGTTTAAGGGGGAACAGTTGATTCTGTGCCCTGCTGTTATTCTGTTTATCAATTTTGCTAACACAAATTAAAATCTTTATGTTAATCCTAAATGTGAGGTGGACACTTTCGCTAAACTTAGCACTTCAAGCTGCATTCACAATATGTGTATATACAGTATATATACAAACAAAGACTGTATATAATATATATATAAAATTTAGAATCCAGTGCAAAATTTTCAGATGCTTTAAGTGCTCAGCTTTCATGTGAACCAGAAGGGCTTAGATTAAGGGGATTTAAAAATGGTTGGATTGATGGATGAATACAGTCAGTCCCATGCTCTTCTCTATGTTTTTTTTTTAGGGTTGAATGTTTTTATTATATGTCAGAGTGTTTGAGTGCTGACCCTCTGTTTATATTTTTCTGTCCGTTGCTGCTGTTTTCTTAACATGGCTCAATCAAGTACCAGTATGAAAAGCATATCTTTAGGTAAATTTTTTCTTTCATACATAAACCTGGAATTTGCCAGTGAAATGTCTGAATGATGGAAATAACTACCCACTGCCTCCTGTAATGACTGATTGATTGTGCTGTTGAAAATAAAAAGAAAATGTCCCAAATATACTGCTAAATAATATTTCATGTCTGTCTGTTGTACATAATTCAAAGAGTTGTATGCCTTTGCAGAAAATAAAATTTCCAAGAGCATATAAATACTGTACAATAAAATAGCACCGACAGGTTAATAATAATGTAACTCAGAATATCAAGAATTCTTCACTTTTAGTGCTAATAATTAAATTCAATGTAGTGAGTTCATGCATATTTCAGCATTCATGTGTCATAACTGATACCCCTTCATTTTGGAAGATGCTCCAGACTGGTAAAATGAGCGCCACATGCAGTAGACAGCTGGAACTCCTTTCCGATATAACTGTGCTTCCCTTCTGTGTCAAACTGCTACTTAGTATATGATACACTAGCATTTACACACTGTCTGCTTTGCAGAATCAGCACAAGGCAGTGGCACACATTGCAATTTGTAAGTTATACAGTATACCCTATATGAAAAATTATTTATGCCATTTTCTAAAATGCTTTTTATACTCTATACTCCAATTGCTTGATGTACTCTTAACAATTTTTTTTTAGTTCTGGTGGATTTCATATGGTAGGTACAGCAACATGCTGTATCAGTGCATGCTTCTAACCCTCTCTCTCCCTTGTGGATTTACTGGGAGAGCAGAAAAATGCCATGCACATATATCATAATTGTAGTGTGCCCTTTTTTCCTGCCATGTGTACCTGTGCTGGCTGGGATAGGTTCTAGCACCAACCCTGTACAGGACTAAGTGGGCAATAAATGTATGGTCCACTGCTTCATTGCCATTAAGGGTACTACAGTACACAGTAGGTAACCTTGGAGCTATGAAAGAAAAATTAACTGCTTGCAAGCTACTTAGGGTTAATAGCTGACAAAGCCATTTTTCTCTAACAGCAGGTTATTCATACAGGCGTCTATCATAAAACGGTGCAGTAAGCTGACCCAGGAACATTTCCAGTTTCTTTAGGAACGCGTCAATTTTACACAGGAAAGATGACCTTTCCTTCTTTAGGGTCTATCTGACAAGTGAAAAAAATAAGAACAGATGGTCCATTAGCGTAATAAAATAAATGATTAAGTAAATATTATGTTTTTTTGTTATAAATAAGGGGAAGGGGAAGGAAGAAGAAATTATAAAAAGCCAATGGAAAAAAAATGTAACTTTGCAGAAGAGCCTTGCAACGTAGAATCCAGGTACTCATCTGTGACTCAATAAAAATCTAATTGACTGAACTTGTCCTGTCTTCCTCGGGAGGTTTTCTCCCACAGAGCTTAGTTTGGAAATGAAAAAGTAATAAATATGTTGAACTCTGTGAATAAGCTGAAATAGTTGGCTTGACTCATTGTACAGTGAATAGATAGCATATTAGATGCATGTCAATTTCTGTCTTCACTGTTTTAATAAGCATTTATGCTTTCAGCTTTGACTGAAGATTTTAAAACCACTGCTACTTATAAATGTTAGCCTATTTTCTGACTAACATGCAACATGTTTGCCACTCTCTGGCACAATCAACAAGTATTACTAATCAGACATGGACCTTTACCTTGAAACCCCTAGATTCTTCAGACTGGGTGTCAGATTAAATATATACAATACAGTATTTTTCTTTTTTCTTCTTGAGTAGAACATAACATTATCTGGATCTTAGTCAATAGTGTATTTTTGCACTACTCTAGTATTTCACTGCACATACACTATGTGTATGTAATGTTTTTCTAATATCATCCATAACAAGAAACGTTAGTTATTATCTTTGCAGACTTAAGAACAGTTTTTGACACTACTGACCGCAAAATTTTATTATACATACAGTATTTGAGAATTATCTTGTACTTCCAGACAATATTAAACAGTATGTGGCTTAGTTACTGCTTATCATATCACTGTCAGTATGGGCAGAGGTCTGATGATAGCATTTCCCATTCCTGTCTGAAGTAAAATGTTGTGTTACTGAGGTTTCAGTGTTGGGATCAACAGAATTTCCTGTTCATATGATGCCAATAATACAAATCTGCCAGAAACTTTTTAATAGTATATTAATGGCACTCTAGTTTACTTAATAATAAGAACTAATAATATTTACCTGTTTTTAAAATTAATGAACTGTTTTAAAGATTTAATAGATAACTACTTCTCCCTCTATAGGCAAAAATATCTGAATCTGCTGAAAATTTAAGAGCTGTCTTTAAGCTCTCACATTACTGACCTAAAATCTCCTGCTTAGAGATATAGTAATAGCAAGGTGTATTTCTACTACTGCACAGAAGTTAATGTGTTTATTTGCTTTATGTAAAATTAACTGCTGCAAATGCTCATATCATTACCTTTCCATCCTGCTGGTAAATGAAAGTGCAGCAGTAAGGATCCTGAGTAGAATTAGGAGGTATGAATGTAGTACTAGGGTGTTGTACCGTGTTAGCCATTATGAATGTTGAGAAAAGCCAAGCAAAATGACACTTTTTATTGGCTAACTAAAAAGATTACAATATGCAAGCTTTCGAGGCAACTCAGGCCCCTTCTTCAGGCAAGATGTAATACAGAAACTGGAGTTTACTATGTTTATATACACACTCTAGGACAAGAAACAACATTGGTAAATATTTAAATGAGAAATTTTGAATGTAAAAAATTAATAGATTCATTCGGGCTAGGGTTAATTTAACAAGAGAGAAAAGAACAATGTATTGTCAAGATCTCTGGATAAGATAACTGTCCAACAAAGTCTTTTGAAGTTTGTAATGAGTTTTTTCAAAACAATGTGGGTCTGTAGACAGGTTGTCTGTCATTCTGAGAGATGTAAACAATCCTCATATCTGGCCATAAAACTCTTGTCTTTATTCAATCCATGTTGTAAAGTATTAAATTTTAGCATGAGTTTAACTTCCCATTCTTTTCTCTCTTGCTGTGTTTTGAAGTTGCCCATAAACACTGTGACTTTAAAGTCCCTCTCACAGTGTCCATGGCTGTTGAAGTGGGCCACCACAGGAACATCTGTGTGGCCATGTTTAATGTGGAACCTGTGTAAATTCATTCTCTGGCGGAGTGTTTGTCCAGTTTCTCCCACATAGAGTGCAGTGTCAGGACATTTCATGCAGAAAATTAGGTAGACTACATTAGATGATCTGCAGGAAAATGATCCCTTGATGTGATGTTCAAGTCGGCAGTGTGGTATAACTATACGGTCTGTATCATAGATGTGGGCACATGTTTTACATCTTTTCTGTAGGCATGGAGATGTGCCATTTTCTGTTGGTTCACTTAGGGAGCCTCGGACAATTAATTGTTGAAGGTTTGATGGTTGTCTGTATGCCAGGAGGGGAGGTTCAGGAAATACATTTTTCAGTGCTTGGTCATTGTTTAGTATTGGCTGAAGTTCTTTTATAATTTTTCGAAGTGTTTCAAGATGTGGGTTGTAGGTGACAACAAGGGGGATGCGATCCTTGTTGTCTTTGTTTTTATATTCCAGAAGGTTGTCTCTGGGTATGGAAGTAGCTCTTCTTATTTGAGTGTCTGTTGTTTTCGGGGTGTAACCTTGTCTGATGAAATCTTGTCTGAGCTCCTGCAGTTGTTGATCCCGGTCTGTTGGGTCTGAGCAAATACGATTGTACCGTATTGCTTGGCTGAAAATAATGGAGCGCCTTATATGCTTGGGGTGGAAGCTATCACTTTTCAGGTAGGTCCGTCTGTCTGTCGGTTTGTGAAAAATAGAAGTCACAAGGGTGTTGTCTTTCAGTTGAACGGTGGTGTCAAGGAAGCTGACTTCTGTTTTTGAGTAATTCAGCTTCAGCTTTATGTTGGGGTGAAAACAATTATATTCATTATGAAAATGGAGGAGGTCCTTTTCACTGGCAGTCCAGATTATGAAGATGTCATCTATGTAACGGAGATACAACATTGGTTTTACGATGCACATTGACATGAAATCTTCCTCGGATAGAAAACATTACTAAGGGAAAATACAGAAATCATTATCAAACCAGCAGACAAAGGGGGTGCTTTAGTCATCATGAACACATCAGATTACATACAGGAGGCACAAAGACAATTGTCCAATACTATGCATTATTACAAACTGCAAGAAGACCCAACAGATCTCTACAAAAAGGAACTAAAAAAAATAGTAAGTAGCTTTCCTCTTGACATCAGGGATCATGTAAACAGTTTAATTCCTGAGAACCCCAAAATGGGTTACTTCTACATGCTTCCTAAAATCCACAAAGAAGGGAACCCAGGAAGTCCTATAATCTCAGGAATTGGCTCCCTTACAGAAAATGTTTCAGGTTGGGTGGAGCACATCCTTAAACCCCTCACCCGTAATACAGCCAGCTACATCCAGGACACCACTGACTTCTTAAAAAAACTGTCTGCTTTAGGCCCCTTACCTGAGGGAACCTTACTGGCCACAATGGATGTTGAGGCACTTTACACTAACATCCCCCATGATGATGGCATATTGGCATGTGAAATGTACGTCAAACAACATGATTTACCCACAAAGTCAGTAATAGAAATGATAAAATTCACTCTGACACATAATCTATTCTCTTTTGGACAGGATTGCTACTTGCAACAAATGGGGACTGCAATGGGATGTCGGTTTGCACCTCACTATGCAAATCTTTTATGGCAAAATTGGAGGAAGATTTCATGTCAATGTGCATTGTAAAACCAATGTTGTATCTCCGTTACATAGATGACATCTTCATAATCTGGACTGCCAGTGAAAAGGACCTCCTCCATTTTCATAATGAATATAATTGTTTTCACCCCAACAAAAAGCTGAAGCTGAATTACTCAAAAACAGAAGTCAGCTTCCTTGACACCACCGTTCAACTGAAAGACAACACCCTTGTGACTTCTATTTTTCACAAACCGACAGACAGACGGACCTACCTGAAAAGTGATAGCTTCCACCCCAAGCATATAAGGCGCTCCATTATTTTCAGCCAAGCAATACGGTACAATCGTATTTGCTCAGACCCAACAGACCGGGATCAACAACTGCAGGAGCTCAGACAAGATTTCATCAGACAAGGTTACACCCCGAAAACAACAGACACTCAAATAAGAAGAGCTACTGCCATACCCAGAGACAACCTTCTGGAATATAAAAACAAAGACAACAAGGATCGCATCCCCCTTGTTGTCACCTACAACCCACATCTTGAAACACTTCGAAAAATTATAAAAGAACTTCAGCCAATACTAAACAATGACTAAACACTGAAAAATGTATTTCCTGAACCTCCCCTCCTGGCATACAGACAACCACCAAACCTTCAACAATTAATTGTCCGAGGCTCCCTAAGTGAACCAACAGAAAATGGCACATCTCCATGCCTACAGAAAAGATGCAAAACAAGTGCCCACATCTATGATACAGACCGTATAGTTATACCACACTGCCGACTTGAACATCACATCAAGGGATCATTTTCCTGCAGATCATCTAATGTAGTCTACCTAATTTTCTGCATGAAATGTCCTGACACTGCACTCTATGTGGGAGAAACTGGACAAACACTCCGCCAGAGAATGAATTTACACAGGTTCCACATTAAACATGGCCACACAGATGTTCCTGTGGTGGCCCACTTCAACAGCCATGGACACTGTGAGAGGGACTTTAAAGTCACAGTGCTTATGGGCAACTTCAAGACACAGCAAGAGAGAAAAGAATGGGAAGTTAAACTCATGCTAAAATTTAATACATTACAACATGGATTGAATAAAGACAAGAGCTTTATGGCCAGATATGAGGATTGTTTACATCTCCCAGAATGACAGACAACCTGTCTACAGACCCACATTGTTTTGAAAAACTCATTACAAACTTCAAAAGACTTTGTTGGACAGTTATCTTATCCAAAGATTTTGACAATACATTGTTCTTCTCTCTCTTGTTAAATTAACCCTAGCCTGAATGAATCTATTAATTTTTTACATTCAAAATTTCTCATTTAAATATTTACCAATGTTGGTTCTTGCCCTAGAGTGTGTATATAAACATAGGAAACTCCAGTTTCTGTATTACATCTTGCCTGAAGAAGGGGCCTGAGTTGCCTCGAAAGCTTGCATATTGTAATCTTTTTAGTTAGCCAATAAAAGAGGTATGAATGTGTAATTTATATGCAAAGCATATATTGTATATAAATAAAAAGCAAAGGCTTTAACTGTAGGACTCTGGAATTATGAAATGATCTACCTTCCAATATAAGGGCATTCTTGTTGTTCCCAGAATAAAAAGCTAAATGACTTTGGGGTACTGTAACATGCTTATGTTATGTTATGTTATGTTTATGTTATGTTATGTTATTCTAAGAAGTCTTCTTAGAACTGCTGATGCAGTTGTTTATATTTTTTTAAAGTGTGTTTATTGTTTTTGTTAAAATATTGTTATGAGAATCTTGATTGACACAGTGATGCAGGCTAGCACTGCTGCCTCACTAATCAGAATTTCTGTGTGGAATTTGCACATTCTCCTCATGTCGGCATTAGATTTTCTCTAGGTGGTCCGCTCCTCTGAACTCCAAAACAAATAAGTGCTAGGTTAAATGTTCAAAATGTTTCCTTTGTGAGTGTATAATTGTGTTGTGTGAAGAATTGGCATCTCATTCAGGCTTTTGTCTTGCTTTACACCTGATGTTGCCAAGAGACAATTATCATGATAGACTATTATTCTTTTATATGCCAGATTATTTCTGTTGTCTATCCATGCCACTTGTTGCTGCTTTTGCCACTATTTCACTATATTAATCCTTGTCTAAAGATGTCAGATTGGATTTGATGCATGACTAATGACAGATTGCAGTGTCATGCAATATTACGATGTAATTACCATCAACATACTCTGGAATAGTTTGTTGAAAAGTCAAGGAGGGCATGCCTCTCCAGTACATTTCATAAGAACTATGGGTCCCAGATATGTATTTTTTTCCAGGAACTGTACCAGTTCAGTATCAACTGAAGTTTTACTTTTCCTTTACCATACAGCCATTGTTAATCTGCTATTGTGTATAGATAAATATGTGTAGATATTGATTTAAGTAGACTCATGACTAAAGACTCAATCAGTTTTACCTGTCACTGTTACATTTCTAACATATTCGCACCTACCTGCACAGCTCATGAATGGGTATATGAGCCGAAACCCTGAACATACCAGCAAATTTTAAGTCTTTTATTTTACCTAAGCTTAATTAATATTGCAGAATATGGCTTCTGACCAAGCCATCAGAAGAAGGTCAGGTTCCTTCTGTTCATTTTCTGAACTTGTTTTCCAAAATTGCTCAGTCTGTCTATTCACTATTCGTGAATATGACTTCCATCCTTTTATTGAACTTGCTTAATCTAGTCAATAAAACATTCTTTCTTTTTCTGTAAACTCTTGCTAGAATACATATGAAATATAGGAACTAAAAAATGTTTCGTACACTGTCTAAGTGAAGAAAGGATTTTAATGTTTTGATTATTAGACACATTCTCAAAAAATACTTTTCAAAAATATTTTTTGGTAAACTGTTTTTTAAAAATTTACTTGACAGTGTATGCCTTTTTAATAAAATAAATGTAACTATTTTGTTTTTAAATGTTCATGCTAATAATATAAAACCTAACTTACTGTAAGAGTGACACTTTTGATTTCACCTTGTCTAAAGGATAGCAAAATTATAGTTTCACAGTGAATTCACACAATGCAAAATACTTTCTGGCTCAGATCAAAGAAATTGGCATTGTTCTTAGCTTTTTTGAAGTCTGGGTGGCCAAGAACTTCATGCTTTACAAAAGACATTTGAAAGATTTTTGTAGGTATGAAATGGCATGAGTTTTGAGTTTATGGGAGTCAAGGTGATAGATTAGATTCTCTCCAGCAAATTTGGCTTGGAACAGAGAGTCCTTGAGTCATTGTTTGGATAATACTTAGAGGAAAAATGCAAGGTGTTGGAACTGCAAGGGATTGTGTTGATTTTTTATTTATTTATTTTTTTGTGCAAAAACAAAGTGAAGCACGTGCTATTTTGTCTGACAAGGTTTGTGCTGGTTGGCAGAGACACCAGATCTTTGTAATAAATTGAAAATTAAGATATTTCAGATGTGAGTGAGAAGTGTGTAGGGTTTTTAGGCACATTTATTGTAACTTCTAGTAATCAAAGTCATCAAAGGAGTGTAACTGTGTACTTTACTGTATACTGTGCCAAGCATGCAAGAGAAGGAGGATGTGTGCCATCACTTGGTAATTTCAATGATGATTTTGAACATCAAATGAAGAATTGTGCAGAAGGTGTTTAGTGTAACTTATACGGAACATCTTTTCATTGGACTGCCAACAGAAGAGTGAAAAAAGATACACAATTAATGGAAGGTATAATGGAGAATACAATGGTTGTTTGTAAGTGTGATGGCAAAGTGTTGTGATGTGAGATTTTGTATACAAGTTGATAAATATTTTGTATGTCTTTATTTGTAACTTAGGCAAAGCAATGTTACTGTTACATTAGTACATTAGAAAAGCATTCACGTTTACAATAGCCCACCAACCAGGACTGAGTGTATTTGAATTTTACAGCAGGATTTGGGGGAAATGCCTGAAACAAGTTTGGTAAATGTTTCTCTAAATTCTCTCAACTCCCACGCAAAGCCAAGCTTTACCTTAACATATGGTTTTGGGGGATGGCAGGTGATAAGATGTTCTTTGCCCCATTGGTCTGAAGTATGGCTGTTTGGGACTGGCTTGTATCAGAAGCCTAACCCTTTAACCACCAACTCCCTAAATATTCCCCATGCCAGGAGAAATCTGAAAAATTTTCGTTTTTTTACTTTACATTTATTCAAGCAGTATTTACCTGCTGAAATGTTTCAAATAAATGGTCAATCAAAGGACGTAGCTTGAACAAGTGGTCATGGTTTGGATCTTTCTTATCTGGCTCAGATAACGGGCAGCAGTCCAGTTGAGATGCTGGGGATACACCCACTCATCGCCATCATCCGATGCGTCGTCATTCACAGTATCATGCAGCGCACGTTGCTGATCATCATTGTCGCTAAAATCTTCTTCAGAACTGCTACAATCATGATCAGAATTATTGTCCAAAATCGCCTGCAAAACCTCACTTGAAGTCAGTTTACGTTTCGCCATATTCACAGCTTTCACTTTCGAATCACATCACGTGAGCGGCCAATACAACCGCAGAGTTGTCGAAATACAATGTAGTAATAATACCCACGCCAAACTGTCAGTTATACTACGCGCCAGGCATTCACATAACCATAGGCAAATGTGCCGGATAATTCCGGCAGTAAGGCGTCAGCAATAACACTACGATGCCGGATATATCCGGCAGAGGGCGGTTAAGGGGTTAAGTACTATGATGCCCTATTGCCTCTAGGGGTTGGACAGAGAATCTATAAATTTACTCACTCTCTCACTCTCTCTCTAACAACTGGATGAATGACCACCTCACACCATGAACTGAAAAAGACAACACAATGAAGAGCACAGCTCGGCAGCCATATTAAGACAGGCATGCGGCCTGTTCTGAAGAAAGCTGACCACCAATGATGCCTTAACTAGAGACATTTTTAAGTAACTAACAAGTCTGTGTGTGCTGCCTGATCTACACATCACCATTTATCAGGTTGTATGGTTGCCAATATTCAAATGTACTTTACTTATTGTTATTATTTATGAATATTACCTATAATACATTGTTTAAATTGTAACTTAACTTCTGCTTGTCTTTTACTACACCTAATTGCCTGAGGTTATAAATGTAGAAGGAAAAGTGGGGAGAAGTTATATACTATAATACCTTATAAACAGTGGTAAGTCTGGGAGATTTGAGGCATTCTGACAAAGGCTACATATTAATAACACAATAGGGGAAAGTAGAGTAAAATATTACTCTACCAAGACAAAACACAGAGGAACAGTGAATTTAGTTGAGGAAAGTGGCTATGTAGTTATCAGTTATCAGGGAGAGGTGATTAATGAGAGTAAAGAGGAAGAGGATACCTGTCTATGTATTTTTTGTTACTTTAAGTTTTAAAATGAAAAATATGCAAAACAAAATCTCAAGTTAACTAAAACGTCTGTATAGAAGTTGTTTAGCATATGAAACTGGACTGTCTTAAATAACTATAGCTGCTGAACAGCAGGCCTAGCAGTAATAATATCTTAAAACCAGTGTGAGGTTTCTGAACTCTTTTGGGACCTCCCCCAACGGGAACACACAGCGAAGTGTGATTGTTGTGTCTGTAACATGGTACCAGAAGTGGGGTCTTTCACCAATGGAACCCCAAGAGGCGTTTAATATCCCAATATCATTGGAGCAAAATGAGGCTTCTGCGGGCACTCCAGCCATCATGCTCCCCATGGATGTTCTGGTGAAGATGACTCCCCCAGACAACCCAGAGTGTTTCCTAGTCTGCTCTGAGCACACGGCAAAATTGACCCCATTGTTGTGGCCCCATTTTTAACTGGGGATGCCCTACAGTTCGTGTGAAACTTCCCTCCTGAAAGGCTCGATGATTATGACTTCCTGAAGCAACAGATACTCCTCCGCAAGGCTGCGAGCCCAGTGGCCAAGGGGCGTCAGTTTTGTCTGTGACGTATTTATCCAGACTGCCCTATACGAGGACAGATCCAGGGCTTAGTGGACCTGATTCAAACCTGGATACGCAGAGACACTTTTGAGCACATTGTGGAGAAGCTTGCTATTGATGCAGTCCTGTCAGGGATAGATGAGAGCCTTTTTGATGAAATGCTAAGGAGCGACATTCACTCGCTGCTAAACCTGACATGCAGACTGGAGGGCCACCTGGAAACAATGGGGCTACCCAGGCTTGACCCCGACTTTGATCTAGTCAGCACAGACTTCCCAGGTCGCTGGCACCATGGGTGAAGACGCCATCGTGGGCACACAATATTGTGGACTGAACGCAGCTGCTCTCACTGTGATCAACCAGGACAACAGTGACCATCGGTCTGGCCCAGGAATGCAGTTTGCAAGTTTCCCCCAAGATGTTAAAGGAGGACAATTTTAAGACCTCTATTATGTTGGCCAGGCGGGAAGTCTCTGCACTGTTGGACTCTGGTAATGACCTCTGTGTAGTCCGCTGTGACTCAGTCCAGCAGACCCCTTATAAGACCACAGAACAAGGACATTAAAACACCTTGGTTTTTGCATTCAAACAAATCCATGTCACAAATGACTCTTACTATCTGGAGAGAGAGGACCCAAACTTTAAACCACCACATTTTTTAATTAAGTATGGTTTCCTGTATCGGGTGACTTCTGATTGGGTGTATCAAGAAGCTGGTGTTGCCACGTGGGCATAGGGAAAAGGTTTTAAAAATTGCTCACAGTCACGTTTTAGGGAGTCACCTTTGCGTGGTAACACTTTTATTGGCTGAATATAGGTCAGGATGTGGAGTGATTCTATAAGGCCTGTGCCGACTGTCAAATAGTTTTTTTTACTGATGCCCGTTCTAGATGTCCCCTTTGAAAGGGTAAGATTAGATATTGTTGGCCTACTTCCCAGGAGTAAAAGTGGCTTTCAGTATATGCTCATATTAGTCAATTACACCCACAAGCTACCCAGAAGTAGCTGTGCAACGGTGGGCAGATGCCTGGACTATTGCAAAAGCACTCTCATAAATGTTCACCCATATAGGTATTCCTTATTTGATTTTGACTTATCAGGGCACACCCTTTATGTCTGGTATCATGAAGCAGCTATGCAAAAGTTTTGCAAGTAAGCAGTTACACTCCACAGTTTATAATTTGCAGATGAATAGCCTGACTGAACGATTTAATAAAACCCTAAAACAGATGATTCGACAAGTGGCCCATGACGACCCGACTTCGTGGCAAACAGTAGTGCCCTTCCTCCTGTTTGCCGTTCGAGAGTCTCCCCAAGCATCTACCAGGTTGAGCCCTTTCGATCTACTCTTTGGCCGCCGACTGCGCGATGTCTTAGACATCTTTCGAGAAGAATGAACAGGGACTCGTGCAACACCTTGAGAGGGCATATTTGTCGACTGAGTTGTGTCATTGAAGGAACAGATTTTCAAACTGTCCTCCACTGCGGTGGAACATTTTCAGTGTGAGCAGGAGGTACAGAAACGTGATTACCACAAGACAAGGAAACTTTGCGACTTTAAAAAGGGGGATTGGGTGCTAGCGTTGATTCGGTCGGATCTGCATACATTTTGGATTGAGTGGTTGGGTCCAGCAGTCATAGAACAGTATATACAGTATTTTCCTTTGAATTATAAAGTTGTGATTCCAGGGCAGTGGAAGCCAATAAAAGTTTTGTATATTCACCTGCTGAAGGAGTGGCATGAACCATGTGAGGTCATGGTCATGTCTGCAGCCGTCCCTCAGATAGAAGTCGCTATAGGTGAGGATTTAACTGACACTCAAAAAGTGGAATTGCTATTGGTGATTGAGAGGAACTTCGACATCTTTGCAGCCACGCCTGGCCGGACAACAATTGCAGAACACAAGATCGTAACTCTGCCCAGTGTTACTGTGCAGCTGCCCCCGTATCACCTGCCAGAGATGACAAAGAAGTGATACACAAAGAACTGCAGCAGATGCTCCAGTTAGGTGTTTTTCGTCCAAACAAAAGCGAGTGGCGGATCCCAATTGTACTTGTCTCGAAGCCCAATGTTTTGGTTCGGTTCTATATTGATTTTAGGCATTTCATTAAGATTTCCAAGTTGGATGCATACCCGATGTCGCGTGTGGACGAGCTGTTGGAGAAGCTCGGGCAGGCCTCAAATATTTCTACTCTAGACCCCATAAAGGGATATTGGCAAGTGCCTTGGAGGAGTCCAGTTGCGAGAAGACTGCGTTCACCACTCTGGACAGACTGTTTGAATTTATGGTGATCCTGCGTTCCCCTTCCGTGTACGCAAGTGCCTGTCTTGATGATGTTATCATTTTCAGTAACGACTGGGAATCTCATCTCATCTGCCTTCAGGCAGTGCCTGACAGTTTGCGGCTAGCAGGGTTGACAGCTAACCCTAAGAAGTGCAAGCTGGGTATGTCGGAAACCCATTATCTGGGATATTCCATGGGGAAGGGTTTGCTCAAGCCTCAAATGGACAAGGTGGGGGGAGGTGCTTGCATATCCACGTCCCGAGATACAGAGGCAGGTTTGTGCCTTCCTTGGGATCACAGGGTACTACTGGCAGTTCATTCTCAATTTTGCGCATTGGGCTGCTGCCCTCACTGACTTGACAAGGGATAGAAAGAATCGTAGTGTTGTCTGGACTGATGCCTGCGTTAGAACCTTCTTGGACCTAAAAGCCACTTTATCCTCATTCCCAGTTCTGCGCAATCCATACTTTTCAAAGGTATTTATTATGCAAACGGATGCAAGTGCTTTTGGTTTAGGAGCAGTGCTGTCACAATGTTTTGACAGGGAAAAACACCCCGTCATTTTTCTCAGCAGGTAGCTGCTGCCTAGGGAGCGTAATTATTCAAACATTGAAAAGGAGTGTTTAGAGATTAGGTGAGCACTGAAGGCCCTCCGTTACTACATCTGGGGACAGCAGTTTACCCTGGTGACTGACCACACCCCGCTTCAGTGGCTGTACAAACAGAAGGATACAAACGCCTAGCTCCCTCAGTCGTCTATTAGTTTTCAGGCTTTTGCTTTTTATGTTTCCCACCATCCTGGAGCTGCACACACCAATGCAGACATTCTCTCCAACTTGGCCGAGCCCGGTTTGGAGGGTTACTTTGCCCACACTGGTGTGAACAAAGCTGAGGGGGTGAATGTGTGGTTTCTGAACTCTTTTGGGACCTCCCTCCCCCCAATGGGACGACACGCTGAAGCATGATTGACACGTCTGTGGAGGGCTGCTTGTCTGTCGCTGAGGCAACTGCAGGTTTGCAACACCACAGCATAGTGCCAGTAGAAACAACTATGGGCCAATCGAGGTCGCACTAACTTGGCCACTGACCTGAACTGTGCTCTTCCTGTTTCAAATTGAATAAAGCTGGCACTGAGACTCATTTTGCAGGTGCAAGACAGCGACTCACGAATCACACCAGTAATAACATTTTTAATAACAATCTTTAATTATCTCAAATCACTTAATCAAATTTTATTGATATAGCCCATTTAATTGTCATGTTTGCAAATTTGTGTTATATAGTTTGAAACTGTGATGTTGCTAGCATATGCACAGGTGAATACAGTTACGAAGAAAACATTTTAGAGAGAAATTATTACTGTAGAGTTAAAAAAATATCACCCCCCCCACCCCCCCGATTCTGTTAGCATAGGTTTCCATGTGTGCGTGTTTCTCTATTGATTTCAGATTTAAACATTCTCAATTTTTATGAGCTTTCTGGGACAAGATAAAATATAAGATAATTACGTACAAAAAGACACTGCATCAAATCTATTCTGCCACAGCCAAGGAATATTTCTTCTGGCTCTCTCATTTGCATAAAGTTAATAAATACCAGTAACTAAGCAATCAAGCATTTAGGCCTGCTGTATCCAGACGATGAATTTAGAAAGAGCCTTGCACTTCACATTTGTCACTCCCCTATCAATTCAGTTTTTAAAACCAACCTAATGACTTGCTTCTTCAGTTAGGCTGTTTTGCAGTGACTGCATTATTTGAAGTGAGTCTTCTGTTTGATGATTTTGTCTTTTCATTCATCTGTATTCTTGAGTATTATGAAAGGGCCTTAATCTTTATAATTAACATATGAAATGATTAAATTAAGGATTAAATTGGACAGTGTATCCTCTCTGTTTTAATTCAGTACTTGTATCTGGATTAAAGCCTGTGCTTATTTCTGCATTTTGTCAGACACACTGTACATACACAATCCTCATGTAAAGTGTATTGGCTTGAGAAGGTCACAATGAGGTCGCAATGAGTGGCAGCATCCTTTTTGGGATCTATACGTGGATACTGATTTTTTATACCAAAACTGATTTTGCAGGTGCACAAAACAGGTATTTTTGAACAAGCTTGTGTTTTTTTAAAAGCATGTGCCACCACAGGCATTCTAAACACTGTAACATTGCTAACTATAGATGCTCTATAGACTCCTGAACACAAGAGTGCTTTTTTTGGATTAAACAGGAAATAATAATGATAATATATACATTTACAGAAAAAAATTAGACACTTGTGTTCTACAATCTGACTTTTCTTCAATAAATATTAGAATACCTGACTAACAAGAAGAGTAGTGCCACTGCTTCTTTAAACAGTTTGGTGTTTCCACTTAGCTGTCTAAAATTCTCACATGGCTGCCTTTTCTGCATTAAACCTTTTGCATCTGTCTCCCTATTCCATGTAATTGAAGCCTGGCAGTGTTCATGCTAGAATCACTTTCAGTGTCTATGGCTGTGTCATAAGGTCCTTGGGCCACAGTGTTTCATGGACATCCTTGGATTCCTTGTAACCTGACCTGTTTCTAGACCTTTTGGGACCATAATCAGGATACCTAGTTCAGATTAATTTCCCAAGGAGCCACTTTTCTTGTTTAGGCTAGGAAATAGAATTGATTATAGCCATTTCGCCTGAAGTCTGATTGAAGTTCTGATACATTAATCTGTTATTGTGTTAACTGTTGTTCACTATATGCCTTCCTTAATTTTAGTTGATTTACCATAACCATTTATTCAGTCTCATTGAGATTAACAAATCTTTCTAAAGAGAAGGAGCCGTTGCTTAGAGATGGGAGACCCTAAAATACCTTAGGTACCTTTATGCAATGCTTGCAGTGAGACTAAATTCTTTTCATCTAATACATCTGTGAAAAATGTCCATTTGATATTTAGGCATTGTGTCTTTTTTAGGATTTATCTAAACACATGGACAATGACAGCTGACTGTAGCATAGTTTAAAACCATACAGTATTAATCAGCATAGTGATCCCTCACATGTTCTACAACTCTGTGATGGCCAGTGCGATTTTCTACGTTCTGGTATGCTGGGCTGGTACATCACAACAAGATAGTTAACAACAAGCTAATTAAAAAGGCAGACTTTTTATGGACAGCACTTTGGAACTTGTGGAGGTAGTAGCAAAGGAGAGAATTCAAACAAAACTGAGTGCCATTATGAACTATGCTGCACATCCTCTCTGACACACTAACACTGAGGACTTTCAGCCAATGGATTATTCTGCACGAAGTATGTCAAGAAATACTACTTGGGCTCCTTTATACCAACAGAAATATCTCTGCACAATGCCTCACTGTGACTCTAGCTGCTAAATTAGAAGTTTTCTGTTTTATTATTTTTTAATCATTCTGGTGTGTGTGTTCAGACCATAGTGTGTATGTGCATCCATCTATCTATCTATGGAGGCAGACCACTGCGATCTCAAAAACAATGCACATACCGCAAGCAAAGGCATTATACTATTGAATAGTAGTTCAGGGAGATATTCTCACCATACTGCAAACTTTGGCAGAGTTCATCATAAATCATCTTCTAATAGTGAGTTCTGAAAGTGAGACTAAGCTACCCGAAAAGAGGAGTCTGAAGAAATGTCTATTATAGTTCATAAGAAAAATGCTGAAAAGATCAGGTCTCTAAGCCCAATATATCGCAATACTTTTTATTCGCCTATAATTTTTGCAAAATATCATTAAGTTGAGTTTGGAAGGTACTCAAACTACAATTGACTAGGTTGTTCCTTTCTTTGATAGCAAAGCCCTAAAGGATTCCTTAACTACGGATAAAGAAAACTCTGAATATTACAGCAAGCTGAAGGAAGCACTGCTTATTAATTGGTTCACTTTCACACACCAGATGGCTAAGTAAGACTCGATGCACAGAGATCTTTGGTAAAGGGACGCTTTCTGGGACAAGATTTGTTACATTAGAGTACCCTGGACACAAATCAGTGTCTACTTTCAATTCTGTTTTTTTTTTTGTTTGTTTTTTTACAGTAACTTTGGATGTTACTTCAGAGACATTATAATATTCACAACATTATCAAAAATGGTTGCACATAATTGCTGATTATATGTGATTAATAGATACAATATTACACTCTACTGAACATATACTTTATTTTCCTAATTTAAGAACAGAGCAAATAAGATATTGCTAATTACATGTAATACCAAATATAATTTCTTGTCATCTTAATACCAAGAGATCACATAATAACACAAATATTCACAGAGTCACTAGAAATGATCACCTTTTAGAAATATCGTGTATCTTTTGCATTAGGCTTTAATCAAACCATTTTACGATCTAGAAACTCTTTCTGTTATATACAAATGAGGGAGAGGGATCACACAAAATTAACTATATATTTGTTTTAATAAAGATATATTTAAAACATAAAATAATTATTCTTTTTAATTTATGAGAAAACAAACCTAAACCTGACATAATCTAGATGTTGTCTGTTGAAAAACAGGAACTTGAGCTACTGAGGGCCAAGGGTCAGTAGCTTGAACCATCATAGCCACCCAGTTCTTCATATCCTGTGTTTGTGAGCTGTGATGAGTAAAACAGCTGGGTCTCATTTTTAATTGCAAATTGTGAGTCTGATTAAAACATTTTGTGGTGATTTTTAATTTTTTTTGGGTGGAAGACAAGGAATATTGCTCCCTAAATCATTGTTCCAACTTATATTTACCTGTGTTTTATTTATTTTTAACCTGTACAACTAAGATAACAGGCAATATACCATTAAAAGTAATTGTACTTATGGCTCATGTTAGCATCACCACAGAGATGCCCCGCTACAGCATAATGATTTTTTAAAAAATGCGACATGCTGAATATTTTCTACATGAAGCCGTACCATCTTGCATATTACTGCATTTTCTCTGCAGGAAATTGCACTACACTACACTATAATGTAATTTTGCGCAAACTGCTGGATTGTCACTGTTTGTCAGTAACTGCTGTGATAAACTGGCATCCTGTCCAGTAGCGGGTTACTGGTTTGTGCCTGGGACTACTGAGAAAGGCTCTCACTTCTTATATCTCAGCAATGACAGAAATTAATCCAGAAAAAACTATAGGACAAAAAAAATACATAGTATTGAAAATCACATTTCAAGATTCCCAAGCACAATATACAGTAAAGTCAAGGAATAAACAAAAAGTACCACAAAATGCAAAGAGACACACTTTCTGTTCTAAGGTGAGGAGCTCAGCCAACATAAGATGGTGAGTAGAACCATTGCTTCTTCTGATTATATGCTGCCAGTTTGGGTATTATAGGCAGGCGTATAGCTAAGATGTTATCTGTGGGTCAAACGTGGTGAAAAATACAAGGCATGCCCCACTAGAAAAAAACTGATAAATATACAGTATGTCCCAGCTATCCTGGGAGTGCCTAAGGTGTTATATACTCAATTTTAAATGGAACTCATTCTAGAGCTTCCAACCTGCAAAAGCAATTTGCCAGTCTTGGAACAAAGCCTGATCAGAAGGTCTGGAGGAAGCAGAGTTGAAACTGAAAACAGGTACATTTATTCAAAAGAAATGGAGGGAGGAAAAAAAGAGAAATTGTCTGGTATTTTACACAGCAGCCTAGCTGCACACATTTATATAACCTTAACCATAAGCTGATTTCTGTCATATAAACAGCTATACTCTGTTGGGGATGTTCAGTGTTAATTTTTGTCATACACCATCTATTGGAATGTATTTTGTAATGCATATAATACTAAAATGCACTACATTTTTCATTCCAATAGATACTACATTGTAAACATTAGCATTGCTATTAAGAATCCTATTGCAAATGCCATAAAAATGAGGCAACTGACAGCCTGACACTATAACTTAATAAAGAAAATTTTAAAACAAAAAAGTATGTAAAATAAAGAGTCCATTAAACATTCTGATGATCGGCCCTCATTAATGCAGCATATTACAGCAGGAATTAATCATCTAAATAAATAACAAATTTTATCTACAGGTAAAAAGAGGCCATGCTGGCCAATCAGGACCTGAGTTTGAGACCGCCACATTCATACTGTCAAATACTTCTCTTTCTGTGACAATCAGTTGGTTCACTGGGATTAGTACTTACACTTTAGCATTTTCTTTTCTTTCATATCATTTTTTCCTTTGTTAGGTTATGGTGTCAGTTGTATATGTCATCTGTTGGAATAATCTGTTGCAAGTCTCAAGTGAGGTTGTAGGTATTATGCAGTTGCATTCTGTTAAATTTATTTCAATTATCTGATGCTTCAGTACCTAGATTCAATAAACACTATACCAATAAATAGTACACCACTTATTGTGGATAGGGCCAGCTAGCATTATACTGTGTAATGAAGTAGATCAAACACACATTAATCATTTTATTTTTTTCCCTGCAAAATTTCAGTTGCTGTACATATTAACATTAGAAGTGCCATGTCCAATGTTTGTTGGTCATATGTTTTTAAATCTTAAAAAATTTCCTCAGGGTGTGTGTCATGCTCCTGTCCCTCCTTGACTTTTTCTAATTTGCTGCACTGCACATGCCTAATTGTTGTAACTATGAAATTTTGTTTAGAAAGCATGATTTATTATATTTTTCTATTCTTTTATTTTTTTACTCAAAAGACCCCATATTATCTCCATAAGCAATGCCACTGAACATTGGCATCCAGGTGTTAATCATTGTCTCTCTCAATTAGCTTGAACATGACTGCATTTGTGTATCCTCTTTCACTTCAAAAAATCCAATCTAGCCACCCTTATTGAGTTTAATGTACGTTTTTGAAAAAAATTGAATTGCTGTCTTTCTCTCTCTCTGCCAGTTGACTAATAATGAGAGAGAAATAAATCCCTTATAATCAATCATATTTTTTTCAGTACATATAATAAAAAGATAATATGCCAATCTGAAAACTGTCACTGCTCCAGTTATTTCTGTTAGCTAAAGAAAGGTATATAATCTCACCTCTGAAATTGCTTTTGAATTTCACAGAACTTGAAATACAAAGTACACCTCCAGCATCAGTCTGACCTGGTGAAAAGAGAACATGCGAGGTGGCACACTTTTGATGGAGCGAGCTGTGAGTGAAGCAGCTTGCTTTTAGTACATTCTTAGACATGTCAAACCCAGCAATGTGTGCAAATGTAAAAATCAACAGTGAGGTTTCTTTATGAGGACAGAAAAATTGATGCGATGTGGTACTTGACTATGAATGAGATACCTTTCAGAAAAAAAATTGAGTAAAGCTATATAAATATCTTTTAAACATAAAAGGAGATGGAACTCTAAACACTGTATGTGCAAGATACAACAAGAATAATAAGCTCAGTGGTCAGATAAGGCGAAGAAAGGTTAGTAGGCCTAAGCCTTATTTTTCAAATAATTTCTTTAAGTCAATATCCATAGACTAGGACAATTGGCTTTGCATGCTGTTAGGGACGGCCGGCAGTTTATCCTGGCCAGGACGCCCCAGTAATGGAAGGATGGGGGAAGGCAGCTTATCAAGGACACTGCCTCCCCCAAGATGATAGATGGCAGCTTCCCTGGAATGCAGCGGTGCCCCAGATGCCCACAGGGCATTATGGGACTTGGAGTTCGGTAGCACAGCCCTGCTGGGTACCGCGGCTGCCGCCAGGGGATGCTATGGGAGGTTGGTGGGAAAATAAATTGTGACCTAGCCCGGAAGTACTAATAGACAATGACAACGGAAGCCCCAAAGTACTTCCGGGCTGATTGAAAACCTGATTTCTCCAGCTGAGCTGGAAGTTCTAGTAAGTCACGTGGGATGAGGAACAGAAGCACTTCCAGATCAAGGACTATATAAAGGACTGATGGGCACCCAGCAAGCAAGCCGGAGTTGGGAGGTAGAAGATAGAGCTTGCTGGGAGGTGTGGTGGAGAGAATTGTATTGATTTATTATTTCTTTATTTGTGTATGGTGGCTGTAGTGTTTAAAAGGCACTTTAAAGAAAGAAGAATAAGTAAAGGATCTTCTTTGTGCTTTTACCCTGTATCTGCGTATCTGTCTGTTGGGTTCACAGGGCAACAGCACCCTCTAGCATTCTTACAATGCTTATTGCATCATTCATATACTTTAATAACCTCGATAGTTTTGTAAATCTGTTCTTGAAGGTCTATTTTTTGTCAATGCAAGTTTTAATGTGCTGTATAACAGATAAGTTTTGTTCTTATGTTCATGATGTAGCATAAAGAAGGAAATGCTGACACTGCTTCAGCTACCATGCATTTTTCATTTCACTTGCCATGTAGGCAACATTTTTATACAATATTCCTAAAATAAGGATGAATGTTGATTTGTATAATGTGCTTTGCAGATTCTATTTTGTGTAAATGCTTCTATTTTCCATGATCCTTTTTAGAGACCACAGAATGTTTTCTGTGTGAATGATGTACTTTTTAAATGGATGACTGAGCCTGTCAGAAACTGCATTTTCACAAATCCCCCATGAAAAGTAATAATGTGCAAAAAACAATGATACTTAAAAAGAGCAGTTGGTTGTTAAATGTATGCAATGACACTGTGAAATGCTGGCTGACAATGCAGCCAGAAAAAAATGATAAAACTGTTCTCTATCAAAATTCATTTTTCTCCTGTGACTAGCTGTAATGTATTCAGCTTTGCAGTGTTACATATGAGATTTTATTTTTAACAATTTTCTCTTCCTTTTGTTCACTTTGTTCTCCTGTCACTCTTGTAGAATGTGTTCACTTACCTCCAAGTTATCTTATTTTCACTGAGGCTGTGAGGTGAGATCTCCGGACTGAATGGTATGGTAACCTCTATGAGGTCATTACATAGCACATGTAAAGAATGCATGATTGCACTTATTATAGAGTCAGGATATACAAAATACCTTCAGGAAGTTTCATTTTACATTCATCTTCTTTCTGAAACTGAATACTATTTTTCCTGATAATTCATTTTAATAATTCTCAAAACATTTATACAGTATTTTTTACGCCTCTAGACTAAATGTTTTGTAATGTCGTGTCCATTGAGAAGTGTGACTTAGGAGTAATTGTTTAATATTCATCCAGAATAATGAGAAGACAAATCACTAGGAATGACCAATCCTCTGAAGGTGATAAAGAGGATTAGGAAAGTTGAAAGGACAAACACGTAAGAAATTTAACATTGAAGTCCTTTTAAAGTTCATCACTCGTGAGTCCACTAACTACCATGAAGCTTCTTTTAAAAGGTTTAGTGTAGGCTTCCAAAGACACATGTCTCTATAAAAGTTGTGTTGCAGGAATTAAGTGGAACCAGAAGCCTTCTAAAGGCATTATGGCCACATGGCACTAAAACTTTATAAATTTTCCTCCCAATGTAGTAAGTCTAGAGATTGGCCAAACCCGGCCCATGGAATGAGGTTTAAAGCTGCCTCAGGGTTAAAAGTTCTTTTAGCGTATAGGTAGAGGGTGAGAAAGGACAAGCACTTGACTAGCATGTGTCAGAGAGTTGGAAAAAATGGGAGTAAGGAAAAGAAGTGTTTACTGAGGTGGTTAAGCCACCACATTAGGTAGACAGGGTTTCAACCCTGTGCAGGCAGACCCAGGATGGTGGCAGGTGTTATGACGTACTCCCCACTTGAAATCACGGCCATAGTACTTTCCCACCTGGATGTTAATTGAGGTTGGATCCTCCTGGATGTATGTCACGCCCTGTTCCTGGTACTTCTGGGAGTCCATCATCCTGCCAACTACACCAATTGTCAATGATGAGACAAAGAACCATAAAAAAGTTTGGGGCAGCCACACATATAATTGTTCCCGGCTGCAAAATTGTTGAAATTAGTGTACAGTTGTGTACAGATTCAAGTCCAAAACAGAACTGCAAAAATGGTGGTTTTAAGGAAGGAAATGGTGTCATCTGTGTCGGAACTGAAAGTGATGTCATCAGGGTCGGAAATGGAAGTGATGTCATTGGGACCAGGTGGAATTTGCTATAACCGGTTTGCAATGGAAAGAAAGAAAGGATCAGCAGACTCCACCGCCCCTTGGTCTGGCATGGAATTACACTCACTCAGGCCCTTTGGCTGCCTCCTATGTGCACGTTTGTGACAAGGCTCTCTCCTCATCCCAGATCCATCACTTGGATCTGCTGTAGGTGTTTCTCCCATGTGCTGGAATAGATGACCACATCATCATCGTAGGCAGCACTATATAACTTATGAGGCTGGAGCACGTTATCCACCAGGAACTGGAAAGTTGCAGGAGCCCTTTGTAACCCAACTGGAAGGACACAATACTTCCAGTGACAGCTAGGGGTACTAAACAAGTCTTAGCCTTTGCGGAGTCCATTAAAGGAAGCTGCCAGTACACCTTTGTCATGTCATGTTATGTCAAGAGTGGTCAAATATTTAGCCTGTCCCAGTTTCTCGAGGAGGTTGTCCACTCGTGGCATTCAATAGGCATCAAACTGGGAGACTTGATTAAGTCGACGGAAGTCACTGCAAAACTCCCATCTGGCTTACTGACCAAGATGATGGGACTGGACCAGGGACTATGACTTTCCTCTATCACTCCTAGTACCAGCATGCGCTTGATCTCAAGCTCCAGCTCGGCTTTTTTTGCATCTGGAAGGCAATACGGGCATTCTCGAACTATAACCCCAGGTTCTGTCACAATATCATGTGCAATCAGAGAGGTCCTTCCAGGTGTTTCACTCACTACCTCCAGGACGGGCAGGATAACTGCTTCCAGCTCCCGTCGATGTTTGGGACTTAAATCCACACAGAAGTTAAGGTTATTTTTGTGAGCAAATTGTGAGCGGGGTTGATTGGAGAAGGGATCGGGATCCCTGTCCTTCCAGAGCTTCAGCAGATTTACATGATACACCTGCTTGATCAGTTGACTATTACGGTTACCAAATAACCGTAATAGTCCTTTCATCTACTTAATTTCATAAGGGCCTTGCCAATGGGCTAACAGTTTAGAATGGGAGGTAGGGACAAGGACCATGACCTGATCCCCCAGCTGGAATTCCCGGAGAGACGTGTTGTAATATCAGGCCTGTGCTGCTTGTGCCTATTTCTTGTGACTTTTTTGTAAGGAACAAATCTTTCCAAACCTATCATGTAATTTCGAGATATATAACTAGGGGGAAAGCCCCCTGGCGCCTTCGATGCCAAACCCCAGTTGCGGCCAGTATGCCGCTTGCATTGTGAAGAGGGGGGCTGAACGTACCACAAGGAGATGCGGTCACTCCTCCGAAACCCCCTCTTAAATGGTGATACAATGGAAAACAAATAGTCTTTTTTTAACCTCCTCTTTGCTCGATCAGATGCTGGCTTGCTTGCTTGCTGCTGCCATGCTCCACGATCTGCATTTCACGCGGCACTTCGAATATTTTAAAGCCTTTACAGCAGCTGTCCTACTCTTTGTCTTTTATTTCCGGCCCCGGGCGTGGTTATATCTCTTGGCACTCTTGGTTAAGTCTCGTCTCGTGGGAAGAGAGTTCTTGA
Source organism: Erpetoichthys calabaricus (assembly GCF_900747795.2). Classification (NCBI taxonomy): domain Eukaryota; kingdom Metazoa; phylum Chordata; class Cladistia; order Polypteriformes; family Polypteridae; genus Erpetoichthys; species Erpetoichthys calabaricus. Next base: position 130,133,774 of record NC_041402.2, on the reverse strand, counting down.
TATTTTTTAGTTTATAATTTAAAAACAGAATAAGAATCTCAAACTCTAACAACATCATATTAAAGTCTGATAAATTCTGAAAAGAATGATACCAAACATATATACTGTATGTAGGTTTTAAAATAAGCCTGATTTAAAGCGTGACAAGAAACGTGACATAAAAACTTCACATAAAATAGTTGCACTTTCAGGCTTAGGATTTTATATACAGTACTGTGCAAAAGTTTTAGGCAGGTGTGAAAAAATGCTGTAAACAAAGAATGCTTTCAGAAATATAAATAATGATTGTTTATTGTTATCAATTTACAAAATGCAAAGTGAGCAAACAAAAGAAAAATCTAAATCAAATCAACATTTGGTGTTACTACCTTTTGCCTTCAAACCAGCATCAATTCTTATAGGTACACTTGCACAAAGTCAGGGATTTTGTAGGATTATAGTCAGGTGTATAATCAACCAATTATACCAAACAGGTGCTAATGATCATCAATGTCACATGTAGGTTGAAACACAGTCATTAACTGAAACAGAAACAGCTGTGTAGGAGGCTTAAAACTGGATGAGGAACAGCCAAACTCTGCTACCAAGGTGAGGTTGTGGAAGACAGTTTCATGTCATGGCAAGATTGAGCACAGCAACAAGACACAAGGTAGTTCTACTGCATCAGCAAGGTCTCTCCCAGACAAAGATTTCAAAGCAGACTGGGGTTTCAAGATGTGCTGTTCAAGCTCTTTTGAAGAAGCACAAAGAAACGGGCAACGTTGAGGATCGTAGACGCAGTGGTCGGCCAAGGAAATTTAGTGCAGCAGATGAAAGACACATCAAGCTTATTACCCTTTGAAATCGGAAGATATCAAGCAGTGCCATCAGCTCAGAACTGGCAGAAACCAGTGGGACCCAGGTACACCCATCTACTGTCCGGGGAAGTCTGGCCAGAAGTGGTCTTCATGGAAGAGTTGCAGCCAAAAAGCCATACCTCCGACGTGGAAACAAGGCCAATCGACTTAAGTATGCATGAAAACATAGGAACTGGGGTGCAGAAAAATGGCAGCAGGTGCTCTGAACTGATGAGTCAAAATTTGAAATATTTGGTTGTAGCAGAAGGCAGTTTGTTCGACGAAGGGCTGGAGAGCGGTACAATAATGAGTGTCTGCAGGCAACAGTGAAGCATGGTGGAGGTTCCTTGAACGTTTGGGGCTGCATTTCTGCAAATAGATAGATAGGTAGATAGATAGATACTTTATTAATCCCAATGGGAAATTCACATTCTCCAGCAGCAGCATACTGATACAATAAATAATATTAAATTAAAGAATGATAATAATGCAGGTGAAAAACAGAAAATAACTTTGTATAATGTTAAATGTTAACGTTTACCCCCCCGGGTGGAATTGAAGAGTCGCATAGTTTGGGGGAGGAACGATCTCCTCAATCTGTCAGTGGAGCAGGACAGTGACAGCAGTCTGTCGCTGAAGCTGCTCTTCTGTCTGGAGAAGACACTGTTTAGTGGATGCAGTGGATTCTCCATAATTGATAGGAGCATGCTGAGCGCCCTTCGCTCTGCCACAGATGTTAAACTGTCCAGCTCCATGCCAACAATAGAGCCTGCCTTCATCACCAGTTTGTCCAGGCATGAGGCGTCTTTCCTCTTAATGCTGCCTCCCCAGCACACCACTGCGTAGAAGAGGGCGCTCGCCACAACTGTCTGATAGAACATCTGCAGCATCTTATTGCAGATGTTGAAGGACGCCAGCCTTCTAAGGAAGTATAGCCAGCTCTGTCCTTTCTTGCACAGCGCATCAGTATTGGCAGTCCAGTCTAATTTATCATCCAGCTGCACTCCCAGATATTTATAGGTCTGCACCATCTGCACACAGTCATCTTTGATGATCACGGGGTCTATGAGGGGTCTGGGCCTCCTACAATCCACCACCAGCTCCTTGGTTTTGCTGGTGTTCAGTTGTAGGTGGTTTGAGTCGCACCATTTAACAAAGTCATTGATTAGGTCCCTATAGGACCTATACCTATATGGAGTTGGAGATTTGGTCAGGATTAATGGTGTTCTCAATGCTGAGAAATACAGGCAGATACTTATCCATCATGCAATACCATCAGGGAGGCGTATGATTGGCCCCAAATTTATTCTGCAACAGGACAACGACCCCAAACACACAGCCAAAGTCATTAAGAACTATCTTCAGCATAAAGAAGAACAAGAAGTCCTGGAAGTGATGGTATGGCCCCCACAGAACCCTGATCTCAACATCATCGAGTGTGTCTGGGATTACATGAAGAGACAGAAGGATGTGAGGAAGGCTACATCCACAGAAGATCTGTGGTTAGTTCTCCAAGATGTTTGGAACAACCTACCAGCCGAGTTCCTTCAAAACCTGTGTGCAAGTGTACAAAGAAGAATTGATGCTGTTTTGAAGGCAAAGGGTGGTCACACCAAATATTGATTTGATTTAGATTTCTCTTTTGTTCATTCACTGTATTTTGTTGATTGATGAAAATAAACGATTAACACTTCCATTTTTGAAAGCATTCTTTATTTACAGCATTTTTTCACAGCTGCCTAAAACTTTTGCACAGTACTGTATATAGAGTAGATATGTTTGTAGAGGGGAGTCTCTTCCTCCCATCTTGTCCTTTAAAATATCCAATATGCCCTAGGATTGTCGTCCATATAATAATTCAAAAGGGGAGAAGCCTGTAGAGGTTTGTGGGGCTTCCCAATATGCAAAAAGGACAAGGGGGAGGAGCTGATCCCAGTTCCTACCATCCTTGCTGACCACCTTGAGAAGCATTTGTTTGAGAGTCTGATTAAACCTCTCCACTAGACCATCGATTTGAGGATGATACACCGCGGTCTTTAGATGCTGTATTTTAAGTGGGTTAGCCGTTTCCCTAAATGTCTCCGAGGTGAAAGGTGTCCTTGGGTCCATTAAGACTTCCAATTCCCATGTGATGGCTTTAGAAGTATCTGAGTGCAATGGAACAGCTTTGGGATACCAGGTAGCATAATCCACTAGAACTAAAATATATTTATGTCCTCTATCTGAGGGTTTCAGGGATCCTACTAAGGCAACCCAAATCCTTTCAAACGGGACATCAATTAGGGGAATGTGAATGAGAGGAGCACGGTCCCTCCTAGGAATCTGTTGCAATTGAAACTCTGGGCAGGACGTGCAAAAGCTACAAACCTCCTCTTTAATTCCCAGCCAATTAAATCGAAGCTTAATCCTCTCCAAAGTTTTCTCGGTGCCCAAATGGCCTCCTAGAAGGTGGCCATGTGCTAACTCACAAACCTGCCGCCAGAAGGTCCATGGAATTAGCAGCAACTTCCATACCTCCCTGTCATGCTCCGCTACCTCATACAAAAGGTAATTTTCTAAGACATAGTGAGGACCTTATGGCATGGGTTGATGAGTGCGTTGTCCATTGACAAGAACAACTGCATTTTTTCAGAATTTAAGGGAATCATCATTCCATTGTTCCCTTTTAAAAGAAGCCAGAGCTTCTTTAAATTGATAATGTAACTGGGAGAGAGGGTCAAGACCGACCTCAAGGGGCATGGTTTCCTCCCGTGTCGCTGGTTACACGGCGTGGAGGCAGTTTGAGACATATCAGCACCTGTCTACAACTAGGCCCAAACTTGGTTTAGGAGTGGAATGTGCTAAACCGCTTTTACTTTTAAACCAGTCCCGCCCCAGTATCACCGGGAATGGTGGGTTCGGAAGAACCGTTTTTTAGCAATCCTTCACAACTGATGACACAGGTAGCTGACCTGTACCAGCGGGTTTCTTCATGGATGCAGGTTAGACTGGTCTTAACTATCAGCCACTGTTGCGGTAACACATATTGGAGAGCTACAATAGAAATGTTGCTGCCGGAGTCAAATAAGGCCGCGGTTTAAAACCATTCACAATTACCACTCCTGCGTGTGGAATCACCAGGGGATTTGTAAGTGCACAACACCCCTCCTTCCCCCTCCATCTGCATTCTCCCTTGTCCCCAAGTAGGTTGCATGCCCGGGAATCCAGTTACTTTGGCGCAGACTCCGGTTTGTGACTGTGGGGCCGAAATTTTGGGACATTATCTGTATGGGTTTTACTAAGGGATGGTTCTGCCCACCCAGATTGCGAGGCCATCCTAGTTGTCTCCACGAGCTCTAAGAGCTCTTCCATATTCCAAAACTATTGTCCCCAGATTAGCTGGGTGAAATATTCAGGAAGGCTATTTAGTAACATGAAGCAGGCAACCTGCTCCACTATATGTTGGGCAGTGTTCTCGTCTGGTCTTAGCCAGTTCCCTGTCTTAGCCCATAGGGAGAAGCCTAATTTGTGGGTTGACCGCTCTGGGTCAAACCTCCAGTGTTTTATTATCTTCACCTGGTGGTCTGGGGCACCCCCACGTTTAGCCAAGGGCTCTACCTTGGTGGGGAGGAGGGGACTCTCCTCCGAGAGAGCATAATAAGCCCCTTTTGCCTTCCGCATCTGGACCAGTCAAATCCTGTTAGCCACTCCCGCACACTCCCTGTGGTATCTAGTTCTAGTTATGTGTATTGGGGATGCAGCCTGCACCTGTTCTTTCTGAACTATGGGACGGGACGTACTCCCCACTTGGAAACTTGGCCACAGTACTTTCCCACCTGGATGTTAATTGAGATTGGATCCTCCTGGATGTACCTCAGGTCCTGTTCCTGGTACTTTTGGGAGTCCATCATCCTGCTGACTACACCAATTGTCAATGATGAGACAAAGAGCCACAAACAAGTTTGGGACAGCCATCCATATAATTGTTCCTGGCTGCAAAATTGCTGAAATTAATGTACAGTTGTGTACAGGTTCGAGTCCAAAACAGAACTGTCTTGATGAGGCAAAGATGGGGTTTTTAAGGGAGAGTAGTAGAAGTGACATTAGCGGTGCTGGAATCGGAAGTGGAGTCATCAGGATTGGAACCGGAAGTAGAGTGATTGGGGCCAGAACCAGAAGTGATGTCATTGGAAACCAGGCGGGATTTCCCATAACCAGTCTGCAGTGGAAAGAGAGAAAGGATTAGCTCACTCCGCCACCCCCTGGTCTGGCATGGAATTACCCTCATTCTGGCCCTTTAGCTGCCTCCTATGCACACATGTGTGACAGTATATATCCCTTTAGTGTTTCTGTGTAGCAAAGACACCATTTTTGTATATTTTGTCCTCCTTGGAATCTATTGCAATTATGATTTGCTTACATAGTACAGACTATCTCAATGGTACTGGGACACAATAAACAGAGTATTTCCAGATAGTTTGGACTACTTCCAGTTGGCATAACATTTCAACTTATCTATAAATTATGCCATATTCCACTTCATATCAACCAGCAGTGTCTGGATATTATAAATCGATATTCCTAGACTGTTCATAGACTATAGTTAAACATTCAACACTGTTGTAGCATCAAAGCTGATCTGAAAGTTCCTACACTTGGGAATTGGTGCAACTGTCTGCATCTGGATTTTGGACTTCCTAATCAGAATCCAGTACAGTAATCCCTCCTCCATCGCGGGGGTTGCGTTCCAGAGCCACCCGCGAAGTAGAAACCATATGTTTATATGGTTATTTTTATATTGTCATGCTTGGGTCACAGATTTGCGCAGAAACACAGGAGGTTGTAGAGAGACAGGAACGTTATTCAAACACTGCAAACAAACATTTGTCTCTTTTTCAAAAGTTTAAACTGTGCTCCATGACAAGACAGAGATGACAGTTCCGTCTCAAAATTAAAAGAATGCAAACATATCTTCCTCTTCAAAGGAGTCAGGAGCAGAGACTGTCATAAAGGCAGAGGAAAATCAATAGGGCTGTTTGGCTTTTAAGTATGCGAAGCACCGCGGCACAAAGCTGTTGAAGGCGGCAGCTCACACCCCCTAAGTCAGGAGCAGAGAAAGAGAGAGATAGAGAGAGACAGAGTTTGTTTTTCAGTCAAAAATCAATACGTGCCCTTCGAGCTTTTAAGTATGCGAAGCACCTTGCAGCATGTCTTTTCAGGAAGCAGCTGCAGAAAAGATAGCAACGTGAAGATAATCTTTCAGCATTTTTAGACGAGGGTCCGTATCATCTAGGTGTGCAAACAGCCCCCCTGCTCACACCCCCTACGTCAGGATCACAGATAGTCAGCGCAAGAGAGAGAGAAAAGTAAGTTGGGTAGCTTCTCAGCCATCTGCCAATAGCGCCCCTTGTATGAAATCAACTGGGCAAACCAACTGAGGAAGCATGTACCAGAAATTAAAAGACCCGTTGTCCGCAGAAATCCGCGAACCAGCAAAAAATCTGCGATATATATTTAAATATGCTTACATATAAAATCCGCGATGGAGTGAAGCCGCGAAAGGCGAAGCGCGATATAGCGAGGGATCACTGTATATAAAATGCTGTAGCACTCCTTTTTCCATGCTGATCCATAAAACAGCCTCACCACTGGGTAGTATACTGTGCCACTGTTCCAACTTCATTATTAAATTTTATGATAACACCATAATCACATGCCTGATTACCAATAATGATGAGATGGTCTATAAGATGCCAGAACAACAATCTATCACTAAAAAAGAAAAAGCTAGACATGCACATAAGAAGAGGAGGCAGTACACACCTCTCTTTACACTGAATGATGAATTCATTGTATGGTTTTGTCTGTTGTTGGTATTATACTACTGTTAGAGTACTCTGCAGAAAAATGACAGTAAGAATTTTACATGCCACACTTGAACATTTATTTATGTTAATGTCTGGTGGTAGTATTGTTGTAGGGGCACACTTAAGAGGTTATTTTACACTACAGCCTAAGGCTAGCCCTTAAAATTCCCTACAACCATACCCAACACGCACATGTCCACATGTCTAAAAAACAAAGATAAAACATTGAACAGTAGGGGGTAGAAACACTTCACTTGACATGTAAAGCTGTTTTAAGTACTTGAACCAATCAGCTATAAAGGCAGAACAACAGCATCATTAAACATGATTTTTTAGTACAACGAGAACAAAGACAAGCTGGGTTTGCTTTCCAGAGGGGTATTTTTCGTACGTGGATTACTCGTTTAGCCGGATGTAATTTTTGACAATTTGGCATGATCCTGGATCTGTCGGTTTTTCGAAACTCTTGCTGGAAGTGTTGTCATAGCAACACATCCTAATCCTCCAACCTGCTCGGACCAGGTTTGTTCGATGTAAACAAGGATTAGCTCACACACTTAATCAGTGTCCATGCGTGGAATTCATTCAGTCATGACTTCGCCGTTCATGAATGAGCGGCCAATTGATATCGGTACACAAATTATAAGAAGAGAATTTCATATAGAGAGGGTTTTGCGCGATCAGCAAGATCCTTTATTGCTCCCGGAGGAAATTCTTTTCGAAAGATACCGCTTTAGTCGAGGGGGAATATTGAACCTCAAAAATTTTTTTGGACCTTATATTCGAAGTCAAACTTGGTGAAGTCGAGCTCTCACAACCACACAGACAGTATGCATCGCTTTGAGGTTTTTTGCAAGCAGCACTTTTTTTAAATACTGTAGGCGATGCGGAAAATCCATCTAAAAGTGCAGTTTGCCAGGTAATTTGTAAAGTCTGTTTGGCTCTGAAAGATTTCCTTCGGGTTTTCATTGTGTTTCCTGGACACCTGCATGTGCAGACAAAAGAGGCGTTTCATGCCATTGCAGGTAGGTAATACACAAGCAAAAACACCCACAGTTCCATAAAGAATCTCACAATCAGCCTAACATTCTCATTACCCAGGATTTCCAAATGTGATTGGGGCACATGGGACTGATCAGAGTGGAGTTTGATCAAACATTATTTGGAAAATGTACCTCTCCTCCTGATGAATAATCAGACACAGTGTCTTCATCAAATATTTGACCTTCGTCAATATCTCATTGGTCAGACACAGGTTCAAGGGATATGATATTCCCTGCAACTGACCCAACAAAAAAAGAGGGCTATATGGAACATACCTATGGCACACACTGAGGACAAATATATGCAATGACCATCCTTTACCTGAAATGAAGTGACCACTGCATCCTGCCACTGGTTCTGAGGAGGAGCTTCCCCGTGGAATGCCCTCAGAAACAGGGAGATGGGCATTTTGCTGGAGAGCCAACTCTTCTGCAGGGGTTAGGTCTGGACCTCCACCTGTTTTTTGCTTGTCTGCCTTCTTATTAGCTTTAAAATTAATGTTCTTTACATTATATATGATTCTTTATGTCATCAATTCTTTAAATAGTTATATACCAATATTTACCAGTTTGGAGTATGTTCTTGTACTTCACTTTAACCTGTTCCCGTGTTCTCCTTGTGCTCACGTTTGATCTGGAATTATGACATATTAAATAATAATTAATCTGACACGTAGGAAATGAAACGCTGCTTTCAGTAAGTACAATGCACACGCATTTAATTTGTCAGCCACTTTTTGCCAGCCGTCTTTTCTGGTTTGTGCTGCTTTTGCAGTGTTATCCCTTGTGCATATTAAATCTTGAAATTCTTCATGTCCTTCGAATGAAAGGTCTTGCTCCGCTTGTGTGAAAAAAAATGCACCCGTTCTTTTGTCATTTTGTTACAGCCTATCAAAGACTTGCTGATCATGTTTTCTAGACTCAATATATATGGGCTTTTCAATCAGCGCGGGTGCGCGCCTTCATCTCGGATGATTAGATCCAGCTTGACTAATCTACTACACCTCTGCGTTTGAAAAACCGACTTATCCCGGATGAGTTTCACCGGCATTATCTCATCCAAGATGAGGCATCTGATCTTGGATGATTTAAGCGACGTACGGAAAATACCCCCCAGGTGTGTCGGGGTAGTTTCGTTTAGAGAAAATGTTAAATCATTCAATGACTTCAAAACAAAACAACACTCAGATATTAAATGATTCTGATAGACTGGCAGTCTGTGAGCTAAATCTATGTGTAAATTTGTGAATGTATCAAAAACTTATATATGACTGCAAAATCATTAAAGCATAAAAAGCTAAAATAAAATTGTAACAGCTGACCCCTTACCCAGCCAGCAGCTACACCTCCAAGACCTGTGGCCTGGATAATTTACTGAGCTTAAATCTAACTATCAAGCCGTACCTCTAACAAATTAAAACTTTTCCCCCACAATCGACGGTGTAAATATAAGCACTACAGAAAAGCAGATATGTAAAATTAAACTGATTGATTGTATTAAATGAAATATGCAAAATAAATAAGTAGAAAAAAAAAAATATAAATATCCCTCCACCACAGCAACAACGAGATACCACCATATATAAATACAACAAACCCTCCCTTGCCCCTGTAACATATAACAAACAACGAACAACAATAATGAATGATATACGGAATGAAAGATCGTGAATTTAAGTCCGGTTATAAAAACTGTCCTGAATACGGATGACTGAACTAGAGATAAATGAGTTGTTTGATTTTCCCAGCAATTGGAGCAACCTCACTGTGATTCCTCGGCGTGTGGTGGATGACGTTGCGGTCTCCTTTCATCATCGGGGGACGGCATTCACTGATACACACATAAACAGCAAATGGGACAATGGAAACAAGACGCACTCAGTACTAACATTTGACAACACTATAAACTATGTAGCCCCATTACAAAATGCATTAATTATATTTGCTGAACACTGCAACTACAGTGTTAAATTACTTGATTGGTTGGACTGTCTTCTAAATGCAGGCAAATATTTGTCATTTATATTTGATTTATAGTTCAAGAAACTTCAATAGAATTCATCAATCAGCATTCATCAGGTGCAAAGGATAGATTGGCATTCAGGAAAATGTTTCAATAATATGTATCATAAGCATCATATTTTTTTAAATAAATATAAAAGTTAGTCTTATCCTTGTTAAATTATCACAATTCACCACATGCCAATAATCACAATGTATAAGAGCTTCATTGTTAGGCTAGAATTTACAAGTTCTCAGTAGACACTATATAAGTAGGCTGACTTCTCACTGTTGCTTCTACATATTGTTCCTTACGGTCAAGATTTCTGGATCTCTGCATGTTCTTGAGTGCACTTTTGTTAGGGTTAGGGTTAGGGGTTTTTAACTTTGAAGTCCACAGCTTTTTTTTGTTGTTTCCTTCCCACTTGAACTCTGTCAAGTGAATGCACTCAGGATTAGGGTTAGGATTTTAATGTTTCTTCATTGACAAAGAAAATGCCTGTATAGTGCCCTGGATTAAAACATGAGTATAATGATATCAGAATTATGTTTTTAGGACCAATGCTCACACAGTACTCAAAGGCATGGAAAATGTGTCTGAGTGGATGCTCAAAGGATAATATTCTGGTTTGATGTAGTGATGCAGTGCTGATAAAAAGGTGTTCAAATAGGCAATGAAAAAACAGAAATTTGGGTTTAAATGTTATACTTGAATCCTTACAGTTTCTTTGGATGAAATTTGACCCGGTGTTTGAGATTGAAATCACTAGCATGCCACCTACCACCCTATCCCCAAATATACACGAAGACGCAAATGCAGCGATTATTTATTTAAAATGCCAAACAGCTATGGACCTCACTTCACCACAAATGGGCAGTCTTTATTATTTTATATGAGTACCAAAGTTATATACTCAGATCTTAATGCAGGTACTTGCTTCAAATTGACTTGACTACCCTGTCAGTGTAATGGACCAAATGTTAATTACCATGATGTTTACTTGGAGGTGTTATAGTTTATTGGTATTTTTGGAGGGGAAAAGAAACTTTTATTATATAACAAATAGCATAAAGTGCCATCTTTGTATATGATTATTTTAAATAATCATGATAGCACACCTTTAAATGTTACAGATGTGTTAACTGTGTGTGTCTGTGTCTAAATGTCCCCCATGATTGGCTGATCCTCCACATCCTTGAATTCAATTAAATAGTTTTGTTAAGGAAATAATGAATAGATTAATTAATCTACTGTACATCAGTCACAGCAGATGACAGCTGTAGAATAAATGTGTGAATGTTATTATAAGAAAAAAGATTTTCATTATAAATTTTAAAACATGAAAAAATATTATTCTTACATTACATTTGTAGTTTATGAGGCTTTAAAATTGGTTGCCCCACACCACCTTGTTCTTAAGCATTAGTTGGCGGTAGTGGCTACTGAACTGTGTATGGCTGGATTAAATTTGCCTACTGAAGCAAGTAAAGCTCATTGGGTTTTATGTGTAGGATTTTATTCTCCTGTTACAAGTTTCCAAATGATTATGCAATATAAATTAGCTTTGGAACAATTATACACACATCTGAAAGCTATTATAGTGGATACGGATGTCTCTGTACTCATATTTGAGGATAGTGAACATATTATTTCTGCTCATTTGCATTCTTCCTTCTGTCATTGACAGAAAAGGATTATTAATTTGGCCTTTGGGTGGCTTGTTTTTATACTGATACCTTCTCTTCATATTCTCCTGTCATCAAGTAGGTCTGTGAATATTGTCAAGCTTCACACGATTCTAAAATACCAATCTGTTTAATTATTACTGCATGTACATGATGCATGGTATGATAAATCTCTGGACTGTTTGGTGGATTAATGCTGAAACAGAAAACTATGAAATTTTACCAGTGTGACACTAAGAATGGAGATGAGGCAAGCAGGTATGTTGACCTTGAACTTGCTAAAATTACGAAATGCTGCCAATACTCACTGGTACTGAGATTTACTGAAAGACTATACAGTATGTCAAAAATGAAGATAAACTGAAGAAACTGTTTAATATGTTTTCTTTTCTCTGTTTTCCATCATTTGCAATCTTATTGTTGTCTGTCAGTTTGCTTACTGGCCTAACTTTGCAATATGTCACATAGCCGATGCCCGCCATAGCATACGGCGGTGTAAGAATAGGAACGGAAAACAGTGAAAAAGGAATTCAGAAATCAAGAAGAAATAAATACTTCTTGAAAGACGCAGTGTGCATGTAGAATTTCCAGCCAAGCAGGATTACATGTGAAAGTGATAAATAAATCAGGCTTTCCGAATTTACGTACTATGGCCATGGCATCCTGATAGGTTTGTTGCATGTATCTTTGACTTCCTGGAAATGTGGACTGTAATATGATCATTTTGCCTACATGTACGTTGTTATTTTCAGCGTTTGCTTGCAGTGTGTGTAATAGTTCCACACGCAGATCTTGTTGATGTAATCTGAGATAGTTGAGACGCGCGCCCTGTGTTTTAACATACGCATCTACGACGTACTGTTGGAAAAGTTTGCCGCTGGAGTGCAAAATACTAAATGTATTCCTCATTGCTAATCTGTACTCGTAAAAATAGCATTGAGTAAGCCTTATTCACTTGGCGGTTCTTTTATCGGGAACATGTTGTAAATCTTTGTGCCAGCCAATGTCTCCGTAAGGGAATAAAAGTGGGTAAACCATAGGGTCGCAATTCAAATTGAGTGTAGAAATCTGTTTACAGGAGTTGCCTATGAGATAGATGCAAATGTCCCTTTCGGCAGGCGTTTCGCTGTCTTCTCCGACGAAAATCGCTTTAACATCAGTGTGACATGTTGGGGCATTGTATCATCGTAAATCCTGCCTAGGGTTTTCCTTGAAAACCATTTGTACAGATGCTGTTGGATTGGACTGAGCAATTTCTTTCATGTGTTTGTATGATTTAGTGAAGCGGTTGATGGTTCTGAGCATGGAATCTAGCTGAAGAAGTACATTTTCGCTGCATGTAGAATTTGCTTTATTTTGTAAGCGTACTTCAGTATCTTGCACTGTGTCAAAAACATACAACTGTCCATATCCTGGAGAGGTAGAAGTGTTAGCATATAGTGGAGAGATTTGGTCATAAATTTGTATTTTAACACTAGAATTACCAGAGCCTACGAAAAAACTCGTATATCCGGCCCACCTTAAATCGCTTCTTAAAACCTTTCTCACCTCTCCGCCAGAGTCTTTTGTCATCTAAATGTACTGATAAAGACAAGCTGCCAGCAGCCGGCTATTCCATCCCCCCAACGACTTAGAACGTAAACAGGCTTTTCCCAGCTCTTGCCTTGATTGATTATCTGGGAGTGAAGTGGAGTTTTAGAGTAGAAATAATAAGATTGTTATTTGAAACACACGCATTTCATATGTGTTGCATTTCTACAGTAATCTGTGTAAACACATTGTTAAAACAGAAACGTGTTATATATTCTAGTAGCAATTGACAAAATGTAGGCATAAACTATATAATGTATGAAGCCTGAAGTCCAAATATCAAAGACACACTTTCACAAAAGATACAAAAAAAAGCCACCGCCAAAAAAACCCGCCTTAGTGTGAGACATTGATATGAGTTAACTATCACTGCTTCCGTGGCGTAACAGTATCAGTCAGTGACTACGCATCAGAAGGTCATGAATTCGATCCTGCACAACTCCCATTTGAGAAGTGTTCTTATTTTCACTATTTTAGAATAAAAAGATACATTTGATTTCAGTCTGTAACAGCTGGTGTAATTTATGATATTTGTAAAGGTTAGCTTTATTTTTTTTAAATTCACTTTTCATTGTCTCAGTCGCGTTCAGGATCCATCCCTACCGCCCCGAACCTGACACTGCGGTTTTTACATAAAGACGCGCTATAGTTCTGCAGTGTATCACGATACATACGACCGCGTGTTTTTTTTCCCCCAGTATTGCCAGTCCCCACGTGTTGCTGTATGCTGTTTCTTTTGTACTCCAGGACATGCAGAGGAAAGCATAGTAAAGAGCAGTAACTTCAGCGCTATATGCAATCATCAGACACTCCCCATCTGACACTGCTGTTTTCACATAAAGACGCGCTATAGCTCTGCAGTGTACTTGTGACTGCATTGTCGTACCAATGCTTGCGAACTGAAGTGTCTGCATGCACTTTTCGTGGCATTACACGCGTATTTTTTGAGCATGCCCATGTAGCTCAAACACAGGAACATATGTTGATGTAAAAGTATAACAAAACAAGTGCACTTTTTATTCAAGACTATAACCGAAGAAAAAAGAAAGCAAGTTACAGTAGGCGGTTGATATGACAGCTTGCGTGGTGGAATGCTAAGAACTGCTGATTTCCATTCTGTGCTATATAACTTAACATTTGAATCTGATGATTGCATATAGCGCTGTCTGATTTAGTGTGCGCAAGAACATGCAGGTGGCCAGTTGCTGAGTGCTACAACGCACATTTTAAAAAAGAAAGAGACAAATATATGTGACGTTTTGAAGAAATCATTTTATGACGCGAATAGTACCAATCAGAAAACATCGTCGAAGTAATGCAATATTATTTGAAAACGAACAGCGTCAGGTTGGGTGTGAAGTTATACTGGCGCTGTTTGAGTCAGATCAGAAGCTGAATAAGCTGAAAAAGCTCCTGTTCTGACTCTAAGTAAAAAAGCATGAATTAATCAACAGAAATAACCGCGATTGACATTTTAAAGTTAACGATTTACAGTGCATGCCAATTTATAAATTCAATGTCCGTTTGAGGAAAAAAAAATCACTTTCTTCAAAGCTGGGAATCGAACTCGCGTCTCTGTGGCACAGTAAGGCAGTGGTGCTCCAAGTCAGCAAACCGTCCTTATAACTTATTTTTTTCAAGATCCATAACACACAGACAGACAGAGCACTGCGTAATACAGAGACAGACAGGCAGAGATATACAAATAAACAGGGAAGGCACATGTACTGAAAGAAAAAAAAAATCAACATGTGCGTTGTTTCTGCAGCACTGAATGAGCTCACGTGCTCTAACATCACCCCTCCCCCGATCTGACTCTCTAAGTAACAGCGCAAGTACAGACACAAATCAAGTGCATGTGTGTACTGTATAATATTAACAAAAAGAGCAGCTTACTACTGAAAACGGCAAATATAGGAGTGAGTGGGGATCGAACCAGTACTCTTGATTACACTTGGTTTGCGTCTGTACTTGCGCTGTTACTTAGAGAGTCAGATCAGGGGAGGGGTGATGTTAGAGCTGGTGAGCTCATTCAGTGCTACAGAAACAACGCACATGTTGATTTTTTTTTCTTTCAGTACATGTGCCTTCCCTGTTTGTTTGTATATCTCTGCCTGTCTGTCTCTGTATTACGCAGTGCTCTGTCTGTCTGTGTGTTATGGATCTTGAAAAAAATAAGTTATAAGGACAGTTGTTCATGTTAATTGCAGTCTCAATTGTTAACAAAATATTTTAAAAGGAGCATCCCACATGAAAATATAACGATCTCATTAACTGACAGTGCATACCAATTTACAAATTTTATGTCCGTTTGAGGTTAAAAACAAAAAAAAGAAGTAACACTTTATCCCCAGTGGGGAATTGAACTCATGTTTGTGAGGCAGAGAAAAGCTACTTGGTCTGAGAAGCAAATCTTAGCGTGCTACGCCACAGAAACTGTTATATGGTGTGTGAAGCTTTTGTGGAAGTGTTTATTTGATCTTAGGAACTCGGGCTTTACACATTCTACATTTTGTAACATTTATTACTAAAATATGAAAAAGTTTCTGTTTTAGCAATGTGTTTACACAGATTACTGTAGAAACGGAACACGCATGAAATGCATGTATTCCAAATAGCGATCTATTATTTCTATTCTAAAACTCCAGCAGTTCAGTCACTCCCAGATAATCAAACAAGCCATGAGCTGGAAAAACTTAGTGAACGTTCTGCGACGGTGGGGGACGGAATAGCCGGCTGCTCGCTGCTCCTCCAAATCGGCACATTTAGAAGACAAAAGAGAGGTGAGAACGGTTTTAAGGTGGGCCGGATCTACGAGTTTTTTCGTAGACTCTGGTAATTCTAGTGTTAAAACAGTATGATCCGTGGCCAGGAGGTTGATTTATCTGTGCACCCATGGAAGCAAACGCTAGAGAAGAGTTGTATTCTCGAATGTGTTCACGATAATTTTTAGCTTCTGATGTTTGCTGTGTAAGAAGCTGTTGTAAAGACACAGGTGGCTCCCTCAAAGGTGGTAAAACTACTTTATCATTGTGGCAGCACCTCGAGTACTTGTTGGATGTATTACACTCAGCAGGCCAGTATAGTGCATGACATGGAAGAGGACGAATAGGAATCGAGAAATGCCGTGTCGGCTGCGTGTGGGCAGGACTGGTTTTGAAGAGGAGCCACAGGTAGCATGGGGAAGGGTTTGGAAGAGGACGAATAGAAAGTGGGACCGGTTTTCAAGTGGAAGCAGGATGAACTAGAACAGAAATATATATAAGAGATAGTATAGGCTCTTATATTATGTGATATATCTTATTTATTACCCTACATTTTAACCCATCAGAATGCGTAATATTTTTTAAACAGCTTGCCCAAATAATAACTTTTAGGACACAGATGTTGTACAAACACAATTTCATGCATTCAGCTTTTACATTGTCATTAAATGACCAAACAGGTACATCTTTTGAATGTGGGAGGAAACCAAAGTGTTTGGAAAAGATTGACAGGGACATGGGATAAAATTTTTATATAGTAAACTCTGGTACAAGGAGCTGTGAGGAATATTAATTAAAAATGAATTCATATTCTTTATGTATAAAGCGATTTATACTGGCTGAACAATTTATCATGGCAGTATAGAGATCACTAAACCCGTAAAAAATTGTTAAAAAAGAATATAACTCATAGAATTCAACATAAAAGTATAGTCTTGCTTTAAAGGCATTCTTTCACCTAAATGTTGGTAATACATACAGTAAATCCTGAATAGTTCTGTGGTTTAATGTGCATCAATATGTCATGTAATCAGTGGCAGGTTGTAATCATATGTTACTTTGCTATCCTTCAGTGTGTTATGCTAGTTGTTTATTATCTCTTCCAGGCAGAACCAGATCTCACATTATTTTGTAGATCTATATCTTTTTGTCTTATGCTGAACAGGTGAAGATATGTATTGTAGTACATACATGATAAGCTCATTCACTGGATGACAACTCTTGTTTTCCCTTATCTATATATCTGAAGTCTGAATTTGACCATCTGTGTGTAAGACGTAATTTGCTGTTTTGCCTCAGTTCCACTTTGCATGTGCATCCATGTATCTGCATGAAACTGTGGAGTTATTCCTTAAAAAGGTTGCAACATCATATCAACTGTGGTGTTAAGATTATATTTCTTTTGTAATTTTTTTCTAGTGTTTTCTCATTGAACTTCTGGATGGTTTTCTACATTTTTGAACATGAAGATTTTCTTATTTGAGTATTTGTTTTTCTTAATTAATCTTTGTTACGGAATTATAGAAATTATTGCTTATTTTGAAATTTCTAAAACGCCATTTTGTTTTGGTTACAAACACTACCATTTTAGGCACCCATAAGAAGAGACACCTTCATGGGTTGCTAGGCAATGTCATCTAAAAGTGGTGCCAAGTGATGTCATCAGCTCAAAGGAATACAAGCAAGATTGATAAATGACTCGCTGTCCAAGTTTATGGATACAGTCAAAAGTGTTTGGTGTGATTATAATTAGGGTTACACTTGTATTGATTATTGGAAGATAATTGTTAAAAGTGATTATACTCTTCCTCTCATTTAATCCATCTTAAATCAGGTTAATGGTTTCACAATTTTTATAAATTCAGCTCTGTGAAATCTGTGCAATTTATTTAGCATTAAGGAAAGAGATGAATGGTAGACTACTTTCAACACTTCTACAGGTCATTATGAGTACAAAGTTACGTGATACGGTTTAGCAAGTGCACCAGCTCTACTGCAAAACTTTGTGAATGATATTTTCAGGGATTAATTGGAAATTAGTGTATTGTCGTATACTAATGATATTTAAATTTTTTTTGAGTGGTTATGATAATCATTTGAATCATGTATGGAAAAATGTTATGAAGGCTTACTACAAACAAGCTTTATGTTAAATGAAATTTATGTGAAATGCAAATTTCACTGAGAGTCTGCCTTGTTTTTGGTTTTGAAATTTTCTGAGAAATACAAAGCAAAAGAAACATGACACCTTTTAATCGCTAACTAAAAAGATTACAATATGCAAGCTTTCGAGGCAACTCAGGCCCCCTCTTCATGTACTCTGCTCAAACAACCCCCTATTTTAATGAATGCCTACCAAACAACACAGTCAGAATCCAAAGATTTAACATATGATCTATAAATGGTGTTATGACATCTAGGTGAGCGCTTGATTTTAGAACTAGGTGTAGTTGTCGGTTGACTTTGTGAGTTGTGAGTTGAATCAAAGTTAAAATAGAGAGAAGTATTTTTTACTGTTTTTTGTGGTCCAATGTGCCTCATATATGCTTAACCATTTTGTGATGATTTGATTTGTGTTTCACAATCGATATGTGCCCTTTTTAAACTTTGGAACTGTATTCTGTATTTGGGGGTGCGTCTTTGTGGTAATATTTTTGGTTCAGTGTTTTTAAAATTTGTGTCATCCATTTTATCTATTAACATTTCACTTCTTCCTTATGTTTTGGTAGTTCTAGACCTTTCTTAGCTGTATCTTTTCATTTTCCAGCAGATGCTAATGGGATAATTGATGTGAAACCTCCTCTAGCCTGTCTCTGGATAACTATTAGTAAAGATTTTTTGTTGAAATACAAGAGTCAACATTTTAAAGAGAAACATAAGCCACTTTAACAAGTATTAAAATAATAACCCTTCTCAACCCAGTAACCCCCAACACTGTCAAATTCAAAACTGAAGACAACAATAAAATAAGCAATGAAACCTGTGTGAACCAGCAAATGAGGGAACAGTACAGCATTGACTCTGTTAAGAATGAAAAGGTAGGGCTGTGGCCAGGACCATGGGGAATCCAACCCTGGAGTAGCTGTATCATATCAGACCATTTATCAATGTAAGAGCCAGATGCCCCATTCATCCTTAATGCATTGAGTTCCCAAAGGAAGAAAGAGTATCAGGGGACTTTAGCAAGAGGAAAGGACAACTTTTTCCTGAAGCAAATAGCCTCTTCTAGAAAACAGATAAATGAGAGATGGTCTAGAAAAATGCGGTGAAGCAAAGGAAAGTTGAAACAATAAATGTAAGAAAAGACCCCTCAAGACCAATTAATGAACACAGCAGGGCAGTCTCAAAACAAATGCCCAAACATGCCTGGTGTGTTCAAGGAAAAAAGGTAATAGGGTTAGTGGACAGTCGCCTGGTATATTGTTTACATGAAATGAAAACTTTAATTGGATTTGCTGATACTGTAGTTAGGATTTCTTGATACTAAGAAGACATTTTAAAAATAATATTTTATGATACAGAAGGAGCTCTGGCAACTTCAGAGCAGCCCAGTGTAAGTCAATGTGCCATGTGATGGCCTTCTTGATTCCTACCTTTTAATGTTGCTATCAGTATTAACTTTAGTTCTCTGTGCTCTTGTAAGAAGGTACAGTGAAATCATAAGGAACAAGTAGTTAGTGATAAACTATTATGTCTCATTCTTTATTAAAAAAACACCTTACAATTCACCTTTTCAAAATGGTCTTCTCAGTGCCATAGATTCTAACCTTTTAAATTGTTCTGATTGATTGTTTTATTGTGTTTTTAATAGGATTCCATCCATCCATCCATTTTCCAACCCGCTGAATCCGAACACAGGGTCACGGGGATCTGCTGGAGCCAATCCCAGCCAACACAGGGCACAAGGCAGGAACCAATCCTGGGCAGGGTGCCAACCCACCGCAGGACACACACAAACACACCCACACACCAAGCACACACTAGGGCCAATTTAGAATCGCCAATCCACCTAACCAGCATGTCTTTGGACTGTGGGAGGAAACCGGAGCGCCCGGAGGAAACCCACGCAGACACGGGGAGAACATGCAAACTCCACGCAGGGAGGACCCGGGAAGCGAACCCGGGTCTCCTAACTGCGAGGCAGCAGCGCTACCACTGCGCCACCGTGCCGCCCTTTAATAGGATTTATTTATTTAATTATTTATATTTATTTAATTATACAGTTTTATGCTTTTATCTTGTAATGTGTCCTAAAGTGTTTAGAAAGGCATAATTAAATTAAAGTATTATCGTTATTATACTACTACTAGCCAACCCGCGGCGTAGCATACGCCGCATAATTATGTATTGATGGATGAACACTTCCTGAAAGACACAGTTTGTCCAAATGGGGTGGGTTTGAGGACACGACTGTAAGTGAATGCAAAGATGGAACTCTGGAGAGAGGGCGGGGGAGCGGGCCCGAGAGGTTTCGGGTCCTAACTGTCCAACGACGGGCTGGCACAACCGGTAACGATCCTTCCATAGCTTCACCTACAGAACCCGTGTTAGGACATTTACTTCCTCTAGATAGGCAAGTTCGATCGTCTGATGCCCATTCCGCCCACGCCATTCTAGTCTGCCAATTTCTTAAGTCATCTCTTAGTCATCGTTCAGTACGCACTGCCTGCTCATGTATCTGCCCCCAACTCCTCACCTGAATTGCTTTCGTCTGGGTACAGTCCACATGCACTTGTGAGTCACGTTGACTGTTCATTTTCCACACACCGCCTCAGTCGCATGCACCTGTGAGCCACGTTCAGGCCGGGTGAGGTTTCCGTGTTGAGTCCAATTAAGCCACAGGCTCCACACCTGGTGGTGCCCTTCTGTCAATTCCTTTCAGTTTCAGCTTTGCAACCATACTCCCCCTGGAACCCAAAGACTTTGGTTACCCGGTTGGCTGCCCGGCAGCTCATGGGAATAACGCCGCCGGATCGCCAGTCGGCATCGTGTATGGTCGGAACTACGACGGTATGTGATCTTCTTTGAACCTCCGACTTTCATTCTTGATTAATGAACACATTCTTGGCAAATGCTTTCACTCTCGTGCCATGGTCGGCTGTTTAGTGAATTGTTGGTGGGCGGGGCTCTGTGAGTTGGCGGGCGTGGCTGTCTTGCGTGCATCTTGCTTGCCATGGACTTAGTGAATTATATATATAGATTATTATTATTTATGCTATATTTCCAAAATCTGTATTCACTATTGTAAAATTATGCTGCATTGCAATATTCAGTAATACTTTATTTTAGGTACTGAAAATGCATCAATTACTCTTTTACTTTTATGTTAACAAGACCTTAACAGGCTGCTGTTGGTATAACTAACACTTAAAAGCCTCAGTTAAGTGATTATTCATCTATGAAGTATGATTAGCTAAAATAACTTCACTTTGGAATGATCAATAATGGCTTAAGTGAGACATATGTCTCTTGATATTACATTCTTCTGTTTAAGACTTGTCAATCCTTCATATTCATAAGGAATATTACCAGAATTTCAATGCAACACTGCACAGAGATGAATAACCACTTTACTGATGCTTTATAAGCGTAATAAAAACCAAAAGAACTCTTTGTTAAAGTCTTATTACATAAGAGTAAATTAGTAATACACCCATTTTTGCACTACCTAAACTAAAGCATTGCCCAATGGTCACATAATTCTAGTTTTGCGCACAGGAAAAATGCATATTTAAAAAAATTCCAAAACTTTAATTTGGTACTGTTTCTGTTTGATTTTATGTTCTGTTTTTTTGTCTACGTTTCATTTAATTGTGCTTAAAGTCAAGAAATGGGATTCTCGTGGCTTTGTTTTCAATTGGTAATTTGTACTAAAGGTATCAGTTTTAGTAGCATTTCCAATTAAATAAAATGAGAAGTAGTCCACTTCTTTTCAAAGATCTTAATTATTTGCTGGTGCAAAGTTTCTTTTCTTATGCTTTAATAAATCTGTCAAAAAACAAACAATCCTGTTTTTCAATTCTATTTTTTGTAAAAATTGATCTATTTGTATGATTGATTACAATAAAATTAATAAAATTATAAAAATAAATAAATAACTAAATCTGTCAAATTATTTTTATATATTTTTGTTCCTCTGTCTTTCATGCCTCCTTTCTATTCTGTTGTAAAGTGCTGCATGGTAAATAGTGGTTTGGTGTGGTGGCAAGAAAGTACTTTATTGCCCTCCTCGCCCACTAAGCACCTGCTACAATTGTATCATATATACTGTCACGCACGCGCGATTAGGGAGCCGCGGAACGACTCAAAACGTGACGCAAAATCACATGTCAGACGGGAATGGCGGGGTACTAACCTCTCTTTCTTTATCTCTGCAGAAAAAAGGACGCACCGCCGCCATGAATCCTCCTGAACACATGAATACAATACCTCACTTCCGCCTTCCCTCTGTCTCTCCCTGATGACGTCAGCAATCCCAGCATCCATCACGGTTCCTTCCCAGCAGTCCTTTCACCCATATAAATGTTCCTCTCTCTGCCATTATGGCGCTGTATATTGAATGCCAGTTTTGAACGTTTATTTTGTACAAAACTAATATTTATTTACAGTATATGTGGCCGGAAACCCCAAACCTTTATGTGCCTGGACTCATTCTTTTACAGTGGCGTAGTCAGCAGGATAGAAAAGTGTCTGAAATGTCAGAAGGACAGGACCTGAACGACGTTTTGACCGGGATGGCATCCCAGATCCAGAATTTGCAATTGGCTCATGCCGCGACACAACAAGAATTGGAGGAAACTAAGGCGCGATTAACCGCAGCAGAATCGGTAAGACCGGAGCCCGCTCGACCTCTGCCTCCTCCAATGGTCCCACGCGGACGACATAGAGTCCTATTTGGGCATATTTGTGAGGACAGCCTCTCGGAATCAGTGGCCGCCGTCGGAATGGGCGTCCATTTTGGCCCCTTACTTGAAGGGTGCCACGCAGCGGGCCTATTATGACCTCCCCAAGGAGGAGGCCGCGAATTCTGACCTCCTCAAGCCGGAGATCCTCAGCCGCTACGGCATCACCATGGACCAGTAGGCGAGTGAATGGTGAACCTGGCAGTTTGACCCCAAACAACCTGCCCGAGCCCAGGCTTTTGATTTCTGGGGAAAGATGGGTCGCTGGCTAAGACCAGAAGGTCCCCAGGCTCACCGAGTAGTGGAGCAGGTGGCGTGTGAGGGGTTAGTGAATGCTATGCCGGGATATCTCGCCCAGCAGGTCCGTAGACATCCTTATAAGGACATGAAAGGACTCCTGGAAGTCCTGGAGTGTCAGCTCGTGGTCCACCGAACCGGGGGGTCGGAAAAGCCAGCTCGTGGTGCCCGACAGGGACGGGCCAGCCACCCTGAGCCCACCCATTGAGCGGCAGAAGCTCCGATGAAGCCCCGGGAAAGACCGGGTGTTCAAGTGTGGGGACCTCGGTCACCTGTTGCCTGCCTGTCCGCTGTACCAGCAAGAGCCAATGGATTGCACTTGGGCCACTCCAGAGAGGTACTGTGCTCTGTCAAACCCTCTGGCTATTCCTAATACGGGAGTGGTTCTGATTAATGGTCATTCTGTGCTTGCCTTGTTTGATTCCGGCAGCAACATAACTATTGTTGCTCGCCGTTACGTCCTACCGCAACAGTGGTTAAATCAGCATGTCAGCATAACTTGTGTACATGGGGAGACCAAGTCATATAGGTCCGCAAAGTGCTATATTTCCTGGAAAGGTGGCCTGACTCGATTATCAGTTGCGGTGTTACCCGAGCCTCCTTTTCCAGTCATTTTGGGACACGACTGGTCGTATAATAAAAGCAGTAGACGGAAAACCACTCCTAGGGCTAAGTTGGGTCTTGTTATGGGTGGGCGAGGCGCCATCCCCGTGGCTCCCACGCCATGCACACGGGCGAGCGACGGTGACGTCAGTGGCTGGGGGAAGATTTTCTGGCGTCGGACCCTGAACCGGAAGAAGACCCGGACGAGGGCCCGAGCCAGAGAACCAATAGCGCTCCCGAGCATGTGGACCCTTTAGACTCTATGAATACTCAATTCAGATCTACCCCCGCGTCATTTAAAAGAGAACAGTGGAATGATGATTCCCTGAAGTTTGCCCGGAATGCAATTGTTTCAGTAGATGGCCAGTTGTCAGACAGTTCCTTGCCACTGGAGCCCTACTTTGTATTAGAAAATGACCTCTTATATCGGGTCGTGAATCACGAAGGCGGAGTGCGGCAGTTGTTGTTAGTGCCGCAAACCTTCCAGCGGGAGGTCTGCGAACTAGCCCACTCACACCTCCTAGGTGCCCATTTGAGAGCCGAAAAGACGCTAGAGCGAATCAAGTTGCGTTTCTATTGGCCAGGAATAAATGAGGAGGTCCAACGCTTCTGTCAGTCCTGCCCAGAGTGTCAGACCCGTCAGATACCTAGGAAGGACCGCGCTCCTCTGGTTCCTATTCCTCTCATTGACATTCCCTTTGAAAGGATCGGTATAGATCTTGTTGGACCCCTGGAGCCTTCGAACTGTGGCCAGAAATATATATTAGTCATGGTGGATTACACGACTCAGTATCCAGAGGCAGTGCCATTACATTAGAACACTCTAGACGAGAACAGGCCATTCAGCCCAACAAAGCTCGCCAGTACTATCCACTTATTTCTTCCAAGAAAGCATCAAGTCGAGTTTTGAAAGACCCTAACGTCTTACTGTCTACCACACTACTTGGTAGCTTATTCCAAGTTTCTATCGTTCTTTATGTAAAGAAAAACTTCCTAATGTTTGTGCGAAATTTACCCTTAACAAGTTTCCAACTGTGTCCCCGTGTTCTTGATGAACTCATTTTAAAATAACTGTCTCGATCCACTGCACTAATTCCCTTCATAATTTTAAACACTTCAATCATGTCACCTCTTAATTTTCTTTTGCTTAAACTGTAAAGGCTCAGCTCTTTTAATCTTTCCTCATAATTCAACCCCTGTAGCCCTGGAATCAGCCTAGTCACTCTTCTCTGGACCTTTTCTAGTGCTGCTATGTCCTTTTTGTAGCCTGGATACCAAAACTGCACACAGTTCTCAAGATGAGGCCTCACCAGTGCATTATAAAGGTTGAGCATAACCTCCTTGGACTTGTACTCCACACATCATGCTATATATCCTAACATTCTGTTAGCCTTCTTAATGGCTTCTGAACACTGTCGGGAAGTCGATAGCTTAGAGTCCACTATGACTCACTAAATCCTTCTCATAAGGTGTACTCTTGATTTTCCGACCGCCCATTGTGTATTCAAACCTAACATTTTTACTTCCAATGTGTAATACTTTACATTTACTGACATTAAATTTCATCTGCCACAAATCTGCCCAAGCCTGTATGCTATCCAAGTCCTTCTGTAATGATATAACGGATTCCAAATTATCTGCTAATCCACCTATCTTGGTATCATCTGCAAACTTAACCAGCTTGTTACTTATATTCCTATCTAAATCTATATCTATACTAATTAATAAAAGGCAAAGCCCTCACTGACTCACTGACTGACTGACTGACTGACTGACTGACTCATCACTAATTCTGCAACTTCCCGTGTAGGTGGAAGGCTGAAATTTGGCAGGCTGATTCCTTACAGCTTACTTACAAAAGTTAGGCAGGTTTCATTTCGAAATTCAACGCGTAATGGTCATAACTGGAACCTCTTTTTTCGCAATATACTGTAATGGACGGCAGCTCGATGGCCGTGGGAGGAGGAGTTGAGTGTCACGTCATCACGCCTCCCACGTAATCACGTGAAAAGACTGTGAACACAGTAGGGAGAAATGAAGGAGGAGCCGCAAACCGCGAAGAACAAAAAATTCATTAAACAATTGAGAAGGGAGCGAAACAATAAGAAGCGAGCGAGTGAAGCATACAAGCATCTTCATAAGGGAAAAAAGCATGGTGTAAAATGTAAGTTTAAATTAAGTTTATAGAAACGCTTCTGGGAACAGAAAGAGGGCACGTGGCGGACGTAAGGCGACTTGCTGACAAACCACAAGCGTGACCTGGCAGGTAACCACCCATACAATCAGATTGTGATTCAGAAAACGAATGCCATGAATGTAATTACCACGATCTACATACTGTCAAATAAACGAAACACACGCCGTAGTGCGACAGCTGTGAAAAGGGAGCTTCACAAAAAAAACAGATCCTTAACAAATTGTTATTGGTATATTTTCGATCCGTTTAAAAAGGTTTTCTTTTCTTCTTAATAAAAAATTAAAAGCAGTACTTCGCCGCAACGAAGCGCGAAAATTTGGCTATATATATCTGCTTCTCGCAATTAAAAGAGGGCACGTAGCGGATGTTACAATCAGATTGTGATTCAGACTAGGAATGCAATGAATGTAATTACCCCGATCTACATACAAGGCGAAAGTCTTGCAACATTCAAAGATGATGGTTTGGGATAAGTACACCATGGAACATAAAAGAGCTTATGAAGCCTTGAACCGAAAAAAGCAAGATCTCAGAGATCGTAAAAAAAAAAAAAAGGAGGTAATGTCGTTTTACTCGTTGTAGATGTTAGTCAAACGTTGCCAGTTATTCCACGAGGGAGACCAGCAGATGAACTCAACGCGTGTTTAAAATCCATGCTTCTCCCACGGTCGATTATATGTCGCGTGTTCTCAGGTAGGTACACCAAAAAATGTATACATTTAAGCATGTAATGGGCAAAGAAAAAATGAGGTATACCCGAAGGCACTGCAGTAGTACTCAATGTAACTTTACTTCTTAAATGTTAATGTTTTACTGTTTAATAATTTATACGCTTCTCATATGTTGTTCAAATTCTTTTATCAAAATACCAGTGACAGCGCAATGCACGATAACATGGAGTGAATACACCATATGCATCCGCCCACGGCCGCCCTGGTGTGCGCAGATAGGAGTTGATTCTACAATAAAATAAAATAAAGATAAAAAGAGTAATACAATCATCACCCATAAACCGGA
The DNA here is from genome assembly GCF_900747795.2 of Erpetoichthys calabaricus. Taxonomy (NCBI): domain Eukaryota; kingdom Metazoa; phylum Chordata; class Cladistia; order Polypteriformes; family Polypteridae; genus Erpetoichthys; species Erpetoichthys calabaricus. The sequence goes on along the minus strand of NC_041402.2, from coordinate 130,106,991 downwards.
TAGCAGACGTGACGTACTATATGTGTACCAGATTTCAAGTCTATAGGTGAAACGGTTTGCAAGGTACAGGTGATTTAAAATCCTGACAGACAAACGAATAGCCACGGTAGCAAATTATAGAAGAAGATTTTACTGTTTAATAATTTATATTTATATGAAATGTGCTTCTTATATATTACTTCATATTCTCATATGATAATGATGTTAATGTTGTTTATATTGATTTCTATGTTATTGCAAGTGCATGTATGTGTGTATATGTATGTATGTATGTGTATATATATATATATATACATATATATATATATATATATATATATATATATATATATATATATGTGTATATGTATATATAATATATGTATATATATATGATATATCTGTATATGTGTGTATATATATATATATATAATATATGTGTATATGTGTGTGTGTATATATATATCACGCTTGGGTTACAAGATTGCACAGAAGAGCAGTGGAAGTTGAAGAAACTCGAATTTTTATTCAAACACTGCAAACAAACATTTATCTTTTAAAACTGTTTCAAACGTGCTCCTTGAAAGAGTTTACACCTCCGCTTCGGAGGAATACGTGCGAGGAGCACCAGAGGTCTGAGAGAGAGAAAGAAGCAGAAAATCCATTTTTTAACCACAGAGAGAAGTCGGCACAGGCTTTTTGACAAGGCGGAGTAGCGCGCGGGAGGCAGATTACGCGACAGAGCCGGCCAGAAGGAAAAGGAGAAATGTGAAGGTAGTCTGTTTAAGTTTCCTAGGGGTTTCCTAGGGTTTTTTCCAGGGGCATCTGTATCTTTTTGGGGGTAGGATTAGCTTCGCAGCTCACAATATATATATGTGTATATGTATATATATATATATATATATATATATATATGACAGCAACACTCATAACAATGACAACACAATTACATTGTCAATCATGTTACGTTATTTTTAAAATGTTTCCTTTACTTTTTCATAACCTCTTTAACACACTACTTCTCCACTGCGAAGCGCGGGTATTTTGCTAGTCATTTATATATATTAAAAATAGCAGCGGCCCTAGCACTGACCCCTGTGGAACACCACTCTTAACATCGACCAGTTCTGATGAGGTTACTCGCACCATCACCCTCTGCTTCCTTTGTCTGAGCCAATTCTGCACCCATCTACGCTCCGCTAATTCCAAGAATATCGCAGGGGAATTAGTCAAGCTCTTTTCGAGAGTGGGATTACCTAAAGAAGTCCTCACGGACCAAGGTACTCCCTTTACCTCGGATGCGTTCAGGGAGGTGGCTAAGTTACTCCGTATTAAACATCTGAAAACGTCTGTCTACCACCCGCAAACCGATGGATTGGTAGAGCGTTTTAATCAGACGCTTAAACAGATGTTACGCAAGGTAGTCAGCGCGGACGGTAGAAACTGGGACGAGCTTTTGCCTTTCGTGCTTTTTGCTTACCGGGAGGTGCCACAAGCCTCCACGGGTTTTTCCCCTTTTGAGCTCCTATATGGACGCCAACCTCGGGGACTTTTGGACATTCTAAAAGAAGGCTGGGAAGAGGTGGCTCTGCCCAGCACTAATGTTTTGGAATACATCGCGCAACTGCGCGAGAGGATGAATAAGATTCGGCCTATCCTAAAAGACCATATGATTCGTGCTCAAACAGCGCAATCGGAATGCTGTCCTCAGGGAATTCCACCCCGGGGACCGCGTGATGGTGCTCGTACCCACGTCCCATTCCAAATTACTGGCTCATTGGCAGGGCCCATATGAGGTAAAGGAGCGAAAGGGGCTGGTCGATTATTTGGTGAAACAACCGAATCGTCGGCCTAGCGAGAGGGTGTACCACGTGAACTTACTGAAGCCGTGGAGTGATTGGGACGAGGCTCCGCCCTCCGGTACTGCCCTCTCCCTTTTCGCAGAACAACCAGCCCTTAACCTCGGTCCAGACCTAATACCACTCCAGTGGCAGGAGCTGGAGCAATCTGGGCCGTCCCAGAAGTGGTTAGCGAGTCACATGGCCGTACTTCACTGATTGAGCACGACATCATTACTGAGCCGGGGGTGGTAGTCAGGGAGAGACCCTATCGCCTCCCGGAGGCAAAACATGTAGAGGTGTAGCTTCAAATCCAGAGGATGTTGGACATGGATGTCATTGAGGAGAGTTATAGTTCCTGGTCCAGTCCTATCGTCCTCGTTTCCAAACCAGATGGTTCTTGGAGATTCTGCAATGACTTTAGACGTCTGAACCAGGTCTCCAAATTCGATGCCTATCCCATACCTAGGGTGGATGACCTACTCGAGCGCTTGGGTAAGGCACAATACTTGACTACTTTGGACATGACTAAAGGGTACTGGCAAATTCCCTTAACGGCATCCGCAAAAGAGAAAACAGCGTTCAGTACCCCTAGTGGACATTGGCAGTATATGGTTCTCCCATTTGGACTGCACGGGGCCCCCGCAACCTTCCAACGTCTTGTAGACAGAGTGCTCCGGCCCCACCAGCCCTACTGTGCCGCCAACTTTAATGATGTGGTCATTTATTCCGGCACCTGGGAGGAACATATACTGTAGGTGTACGCCGTCCTCGCAACGCTAGCGAAGGCCGGTCTCCATATCAATCCCCGCAAGTGTTTCTTCGGATCGAGGGAGGCCAAATATTTAGGCTACCTAGTGGGACGGGGACAGGTGAAACCACAATGTTCCAAACTAAAAGCCATCCTTGAATGGCCCCGTCTGAATACCAAGCAACAGGTGCAAGCCTTCTTGGGGTTAGCGGGGTACTACCTCCGGTTTGTTCCCCATTTCTCTGAAAGGGCAGCACCCTTGACAAATCTCACAAAGAAAGGGGCTCCTGTATATGTGGTATGGAACGATAAAGCGGAACAAGCATTCAGTGACCTAAAGAAGGCCCTGACATCTGCAACTATATTACACACTCCTGACTTCTCTTTGCCCTTTATCCTCCAGACCAACGCTTCAGACACAGGCCTGGGTGCCCTGCTGAGCCAAAGCGTCGATGGTGCCGAACACCCCGTAATATACCTGAGTCGGAAACTGTTGGACCGAGAGACAAGGTACGCAGCAGTGGAGAGGGAGGCCTTAGCCATTAAGTGGGCGGTGACTCATCTGCGGTACTATCTGCTGGGTCGAGAGTTCACCCTAGTGACAGACCATGCTGCCCTCCAGTGGATGGCCCTGCACAAGGAGTCGAACCCCCGAGTCACCAGGTGGTTCTTGGACCTGCAGCCCTATAAGTTTACCGTCACTTATCGCCGGGGTCCCCTTAAAGCCAATGCTGATGCCCTCTCCCGGGTTCACGACCTCTCGGTTCGGTCCGCCCGACCCGGTGGGTCTGGGCTGAGGGGGGGTCATGACATGCACGCGCGATTAGGGAGCCACGGAACAACTCAAAACGTGACGCGAAATCATATGTCAGGCGGGGTACTAACCTCTCTTTCTTTATCTCTGCAGAAAAAAGGACGCACTGCTGCCATGAATCCTCCTGAACACATGAATACAATACCTCACTTCCGCCTTCCCTCTGTCTCTCCCAGATGACGTCAGCAATCCCAGCATCCATCACGGTTCCTTCCCAGCAGTCCGTTCACCCACTTCCGGTCCCTCCATATAAATGTTCCTCTCTCCGCCATTATGGCGCTGTATATTGAATGCCAGTTTTGAATGTTTATTTTGTACTACTAAAACTAATATTTCTTTACAGTATACAGGGCTGGAAACCCCAAACCTTTATGTGCCTGGACTCATTCTTTTACAATACTTAAAAGAGTTGTAAAAATTATTTCACAATGCTAGAAGATATCTTCAGGGACCAAATTCTGTTCTGTAACAGACACTATAAGCTTCCTCCTAAACAGCAGTAATTCATTTAACTTACCAGACTTCCCACAGGACAGCAGAGATAAAAGTAACTGGTGTCCAAAGCAATAGCAAATTCAAATGTGATTGTGTTTCAAAGTAAAATTACTTAGAATATCAAAAAATCTAGACTGTGTCTTAATCAATATTATTTTATGTCAGTTATGATAACTGAGTACATTTTGCTTTAATCCAGCCTCACTTTGAAGCTGTAAAAAGTTTGGCTTCATTGAAAAATCACCTTTGTAGCTCTCCTGGAATTATGAATGGAAGAACATGTGCCATTGGAATGTTATCACTGACTGCTGAGCATGCAGTACAGTAGATGTTTTATGTATAACAAGCATACATAAAAACATTGATTGATTTAGAAGTGTTAAAATAGAAAAAAGCAATGATCTGAAATAAACATTTATTGAACACTTGCTTACATGCAGCTGTAATAATCAATTACATGCCACCATTTAAAAGAAAAAGTAAGCTGTTTCAAAATAAATTTCACCGGCAGGTTGATTCAAAATGAAAAATTGGCAAAAATTTGGAAGAAATTTCAATCAAAGAAGAATAACATAGCTTTATTGCCATCTAGACTCTGATCACTTAATGATGCTTTTTGTTAAAAGAATAATTACATTTTTAGGGCATTCAAACTGCATGAGATGCTAGATAGTATAGAAAAAAGCGAAGATAAAACTCTTTTCAGTACTACTGAATACATCTCTCAATAACCAAACTCATTTAACTGAATTCAGCATCACAAGGGTTGGAGTCAATTCTGGAAACATCACACACAACAGAAGAACTAAGCCAGGATGTACCCATAATAAAGTGCACTCACACCAGGCAGATTTGTAGTTTAACATAACATTAATGTCAGTGGGAGAAATCCTAGAGAAAATAACTAATTATACACAAACACTAATCATTCTAGGAAACAAAACCAGTATTCTAGGACAATGAGACAACAATTACCATTGAACCAGAGTGTCACAAGCTATTGAGAAAATTATGTCTTTATTCATGAAGTACTGGTGGTAGAATGATGGTGCTGGCAGTGTTACTGCTTGAAAATAATCAAAAAATGTTGCTCTGTGGATGATTTGCTGTCTGAAAACACCTTCTTATTCATTCTCCTCTGTGATTCCTTCTACATGGATTTTCAATGTTTTTAACATGATTTTCTGAGCTTTTTATTGACATGCTTCCAGGTCAAGGGTTGATGTATGGAAATAGCTGTGTATACCTTCAAATGCCCTGGAATCCCACTTGATAAGAAATCCAACTGTTCTCATTTGTGATAGGTCAGGCTCCAGCTCCATAAAATTCCCTAAAGCAGACATCAGTTTTCATTTGTGTTTGTCTTCTGCGCACTCTACAAGTAAATGTAAATTGAGATTTTAACTTTAAAGAGGCAGAAGAACATCAATCATGCATGCATTAAAAATAAATATTTCTCATGTGGTGTTTTTATGTACGTTTTAATTACTGCAGCACTGAAATTACAATACACTGCCAAAATACAACACTGTGTATTGCTAGAATTCCTTAAGGATTATTTTTTAGGAGATTAAATCAGTGGTATTTTTGGCATGACAATTCTGGAGAGGTAGCATCATTATTTTTATTTATCTGTGCAGACTTCTCTAGCATTACCTAATAAATAATATTTGACTCTCTTTTGCTCAAGACTAGTGAGATGTTCAAGCTCTCACACATTTATATAGTAGGACAGACTGGCATTATCCATTCTGCCAGGATGGAACACAAATCCTGGCTTAGCAAGCTGCTGCCAGATACTCTTAATATCAGCTACTTTTACAGTGGACCACTTGCCAGAATGCAGCCTTCACGCGTTATTTGATAATATGGATACCAAACCATATAACATCACAGGAACTTCTCTGGAGGGCACGAGCTGGATACCCAAGAAGTTTGAACAAAGGACCATAACTCAGGGATAAGTAACATAACTTTGCACCAATGATCAACCAAAAGGATAGGCTTATGTGCACCCAAGAAACCAAAGGAAAGACCTCTATTCTTTTGTTTAAAAACCTCAAGTACACATCGTCTTGCTGAAAATGGTGGTTAACTGTTCAGCAGCCGACCTGGCAGGCATAATTTTGCAAGCAGCTGTGGACACTGTGTGTGTAAAAACATCAAAAAGAAAGTGCAGTACCACCTGCAACCAGAAGGTGCTACCAAGGCGAAAATGAGAAGAGTTCCTAAAACAAAAGAAAGTGTGCTGGAGATTCTTCAATATGTCTGGAGAAAGCCAACGAGGAAAAGAGCAAAGCATTGCATACACTAGAACATAAGTATTTTGATTCTAAGAACTATTGTAACATAGTAGTTAGAACAAAATCAGGTAATGTATTGTAGTAATAGTGTATTTGTAACTGAAAGGTAATAATCTTTGTCAAAGATAAGCTATAGGTGAGTTATAAGTCTTCCGACATCCAACCTTCCTCTTGTGTTAGGGTCAGCACCGACCCGTTTTACTTTTTAAATGCATAAAACTGCTACCTAATTTTGTTTATTGCATCAAGGCTTTTTGACTTTGTCAGGAATCTGTATTTAATTAAAATAAAACAAAAAAAACAATTGTACTAAATTATAAAATGCTCTGGTGAAAATTATTACCTTTGTGTTGGTAGGGTCAGTTTTGACCCAGTTATAATTTAAGGTTATAAAACAATAGTTAGGGTTAAAACAAAAGTCATAAACGCACTTTGAGGGGCTTCTCTCTTTGCCTGTGTGTCTCCTTACCTGAACAAACAAAACAAACAAACAAAAACAGACCTGTTCAGACATGTAAGGCTTGCATAAGACAAATTTAGTTTAGCGTTGGTGACTTGCAGAGTACACATCTCCTGTTTGCAGCAGTCAAAAATGAGAAGAAGATTTATAGTAAGCTAAGCTCTGGATCATATCTTTTCTGAAAATGAGGCAGAGGACACAGAACAGCATAGTGATACAGATGAGCAGGTTTCCGAGGAGGAAGACATTGTAGAGTATCTACCAGAAGGCACAGACACATCTGATGAGTCTGATGAGGAGGTCACCGATGCTGAAGCTGCACTTACTCCTGCTGAAACGTTCAAATCCAAAAGTGGTAACATCTGTTGGAGCTCAGTACCTCCTGACTTACATGGCAGGGCAGCTGCTGCAAATGTCATCAAAATGACCCCTGGAATCACAAGGTTTTGCTGTGATGAGAGTAAGTGACATCAAGACATGTTTTGATCTGTTTATGCCATTGTCACTAAAGAAAGTCATGATTGCTATGACAAACCTTGAAGGAAAAAAGGTTCATGGCGACATGTGGAATGACATTGATGACGAATACCTGGATGCTTATATTGGTGTTCTTCTTCTTGCTGGTGTTTACAAATCCAGCAATGAGGCCACTGATAGTCTCTGGGATGCGTCGACAGGTAGAAATATTTTCCGGGCAACAATGTCACTTCAGTCATTTCGAATGATATCAAGAGTCCTTAGATTTGACAACAGAGAAACTAGAGAAAAATCTGACAAGCTTGCTCCCATCAGGGATGTCTGGGAAAGGTGGGTGCAGCTCCTTCCACTGATGTTCAACCCAGGGCCAGAGGTAACAGTAGATGAACGTTTTGTCCGTTTCCGTGGAAAATGCCCTTTCCGGCAGTACATGACTAGTAAGCCAGGAAAATACGGCATAAAAATTTGGGCAGCCTGTGATGCAAAAACCAGCTATGCATGGAATCTGCAGATTTACACAGGCAAACATGCAAGTGGCATTCCTGAGAAAAATCAAGGAAAACGTGTAGTCCTCGATATGACTACTGGACTGCGGGGTCACAATATCACATGTGACAATTTCTTTACCAGCTATGACCTTGGACAAGAACTTCTCAGGTGGAAACTTACCATGGTGGGCACAGTAAAAAAAAATAAACCTGAGCTGCCTGCCGAAATTTTGCAGGTGAAGGACAGGGCTCCACTTTCTTCAAAATTTGCTTTTACAGACACCACCATGGTTGTTTCATATTGTTCACAAAAACACCGGAGTGTGATACTTATGTCCACTTTCCACAAAGGCGCAGCTGTGTCATCAGCAAGTGACAAAAAGCCCATAATTATCTTGGACTATAATAAAGACAAAGGTGGAGTGGACAACCTGGACAAGCTGACTGCCACCTACACTTGCCAAAGAATGACCAGGAGATGGCCAATGGTTGTGTTTTATAACATTCTAGATGTGTCTGCATACAATGCATTTGTGTTGTGGACCCACATTCACCTAGGATGGAACTCAACCAGAAAAAACAAGCGGAGAATGTTTCTTGAGGAGTTAGGAAGTTCCCTTGTCAAGGCACACATTGAGCGAAGGGAACGGGTGCCCCAGGACCCAGCCGCTGCAGCCTTGGTCAGACAGCTGCATAGCTCACGTAGCACTCCTTCCACACCATCAGCAACACAAAGAGCATCAGTGCCAGCATCCTCTTCGGCCAGCACTGCCTTAACATCAACCTACACAGCCACAGCCACAACCCCACTGAGGCCACCTGATTCTAAAAGAAAGAGGTGTCAGGTCTGCCCTAGCAATAAAGACAGAAAGACAAACGGATTCTGCTTCTACTGCAAAAAATATATTTGCAAAGAACACACTAAAAGTGTCACTTTTTGCCACACATGCATCTAAAAGCACATGCATGTTCTTGCACACAAAGATGTTTTTTGGAACTAGTGCCTCATTTCTATTGGTTTGATTTGCTTGATTATTCGTTGTTTGTTTGACCTTGCAAATCCACATTTTGAGATTTACTTGTTTAGCTTTCCATTTATATTAAAGTTATTTTTGAAAATACTTTTTTGCCTTTTTCTTTGAAATAAATATATATGGGTCAAATTTGACCCGTAACACCATAGATGTTACTATAGTAATTAATATTATAATAAAAAATATATATAAAAACTTTATTTAAGAGATGTGTTCAAATACCCCTCAGTAATAGTCAGGTAACATAACAACCTTTTATTTATTTAAATAATTCTCTTGAGGTTCATTTAATCATTTTTTAAAATTGAAAACGAGAGGTATGCTGTTAAAGTAAAAGCTCATGAGGTCACAGCAAAAATATTAAAAACATTCTTTTGATGGACAAGGGAGCGTAACAAAGTAACCAAGAGGTAAGGAAAAAAATTGGATGATAAATAATTGTTTTGAGGGTAATATGGCTGATTAAAGACACAGGTCAAAACCGACCCGTTAACATAAGAGATAGTAACAGAAAGCTAACATAAGAGGAAGGTTAAGAAAGTGCAAAGCAGCAACTCACACCCATGAGCACACAGAAATTATGTGGGGTAAGGTAAGGCAGCACAGAGACTAGACATGCGTAAATGAATGCACTGACATGCAATAAAAAGCTTACTAACCAGCTAAACAATGTATCCATCATAACTACCTGAACAAAAAGATCAGAATTCATAAGTTAAGTGCCTTTTTCTATTGGTGAGAAAAAGTTTAAACAAACTTTCATAAGTTTATGTTTTGTGTATTTGTTATTGTATATCTATCTATCTATATGGGTGCTTGAGGATCATCATTGTGGCTCAGATCAAGCAGGTAAAAACACTTTGGGACACAAGGGGGCACTGCTGCTAACTGTTCTGTCTCTTACTCCCACAGTTCCAAGAAGATGCCAGGAAGGACACATGACATATGCATGAGAGACTCTACGGCTTTTGGTTACTGGCATTATAAAAGTCTATTGATAACTGAAAGAAGTATTATTTCTTGGATCTGAGCCTATGAGGACAGAGCTGCCATTTAATAACCTGCTGTTAGAAGAACTACATTAAAGTAGATTGCCTTAAGAGGCATTAACTGGAAGCCAGAGAGAGCTATGCAGTGCTATCGTGCACTTGGTTATTTAAGCACAAAAATTAAACAGGATTTCCAGGATGGCACTCCAACTTTTCGCTGGGATGTTGTAAAGTTACTTGGGCAATTGCAATATATAAATAAATAAATTATATATATAGTCATACATGCACGCTTGGGGACCACCTTCCTGACTAAGTCTTACCACCTAGTCTATGCTTGAATTATTTGTGAAAGTAAGTCTATCCACATATAAACCACACAGAAAAAGTATGTAAATGTAGACTTTTGCTGATTTATGAACCTCGTTGATTGTTTACATTAATTTCCAGCATTGCAGAAGGTAAAACTGATAATTAATTAACTGAGTGATCAAACACCCCTTTCTACAATATCACAAAAAAGAAATATCTCAAATGCTGGGGTTGCTGGCTCGAATGGTATCAGATCATTTTGATACGCCTTGATATTAGATAGCTAGATAGATAGATAGATAGATAGATACTTTATTAATCCCAAGGGGAAATTCACATATTCCAGCAGCAGCATATTGATACAAAAAAAACAATATTAAATTAAAGAGTAATAAAAATGCAGGTAAAAACAGACCATAACTTTGAATAATATTAACGTTTACCCCCCCGGGTGGAATTGAAGAGTCGCATAGTTTGGGGGCGGAACGATCTCCTCAGTCTGTCAGTGGAGCAGGACAGTGACAGCAGTCTGTCGCTGAAGCTGCTCATCTGTCTGGAGATGACACCGTTTAGTGGATGCAGTGGATTCTCCATAATTGATAGGAGCCTGCTGAGTGCCCATCACTCTGCCATGGATGTCAAACTGTCCAGCTCCATGCCTACAATAGAGCCTGCCTTCCTCACCAGTTTGTCCAGGCGTGAGGCGTCCTTCTTCTTTATGCTGCCTCCCCAGCACACCACTGCGTAGAAGAGGGCACTCGCTACAACCGTCTGATAGAACATCTGCAGCATCTTATTGCAGATGTTGAAGGACGCCAGTCTTCTAAGGAAGTATAGCCGGCTCTGTCCTCTCTTGCACAGAGAATCAGTATTGGCAGTCCAGTCCAATTTATCATCCAGCTGCACTCCCAGGTATTTATAGGTCTGTACCCTCTGCACACAGTCACCTCTGATGATCACGGGGTCCAGGAGGGGCCTGGGCCTCCTAAAATCCACCACCAGCTCCTTGTTTTTGCTGGTGTTCAGGTGTAGGTGGTTTGAGTCGCACCATTTAACAAAGTCCTTGATGAGGTTCCTATACGCCTCCTCCTGCCCACTCCTGATGCAGCCCATGATAGCAGTGTCGTCAGCGAACTTTTGCACGTGGCAGGACTCCGAGTTGTATTGGAAGTCTGATGTATATAGGCTGAACAGGACCGGAGAAAGTACAGTCCCCTGCGGCGCTCCTGTGTTGCTGACCACAATGTCAGACCTGCAGTTCCCGAGACGCACATACTGAGGTCTGTTTCTAAGATAGTCCGCGATCCATGCCACTAGGTATGAATCTACTCCCATCTCTGTCAGCTTGTCCCTAAGGAGCAGAGGTTGGATGGTGATATTATTATCATCTGACAAAATACAGTAATAGATTTAAAAATTAAGCAAACTGAGAGCCTCTCAACCACCTGCTGCCATGAAAAAATATTGATGCTGTATTGTGTAAATTGAAACAGCAACTTAGAATTGAACAGCTTTCAGATAACAAAGGACATGGCACAAGAACACAGTATGTGATTTGAAAACAAGTCTCTGAGGCTGTCTGGTAGCTGCACGATCCAATGTTTGCTGATCAGCAGATGACAATTGGCAAAATGATTTTCTAAATACTTGTATTTCTGTACCCAGTGATAGAGGTGGCCTGTCTCGTCTTAGTATTTTTAATAGACAGTATAGAATTCAGGGGGTTGATGTAATTGAACCATTAGGATCTAGAGATCACTCTATATGTAAGAGCGTTTTAGCAGAGGATACATTCAGAACTGAAAACAGTTACATTTTAAGTTAGTATGGCAAATTTTGATCAGATGTGGCAAACTTTAAAAAGGGTAAACTGATAGTACAAATTCTTAAGCTATTTTTTTCAAAGTTTTTGTCATGTGTTCAATGTAAATTCTTATCTGTAAAAATATTCCCTTCTTTATTATGTGAAATTGTCTTCATGCCAGGTACTGCAAACCAGTGTCTGGCTGTTTAAAGTGGTCCTGTACTGTTAATAATAATAATTCTTTGCATTTATATAGCGCTTTTCTCACTACTCAAAGCACTTAGCAATTGCAGGTTATTATAATAATGCTCAGCTCTGTATAACTCCAATTTCCGGATTTAATCCCTGATACACCTAGCACTAGCCCAAACAATTTTAGCGTATTACAATGTTCTTAACTGTGGGCTAGGAATTTCCAAGTTATCTTGAATTCTTATATTTGTACTACTGTCTGTTACTTTATGCAAAGTCTTTGGTTAGAACAACTCTGGGAACCAAGTTGTCACATTTGATTCTGTGCCCAACACCTGAACCATACTGGACAGTAACACCAAACTCTACTGACAATTAAACTGTATATGTGTTGTTTTAGAGTCTATTATACTGTATGTATTACAGCTTGCTTTGCTTGTTTACTGAAGGAAAAGTGCAAATTAGAATACTGAGGTCATAGTGACATATGACACATTGGGTAAAAAAAAAAAAAACTATCAAAATTATCCCTTTTATATATACCTTCTAATGTTTATATTATTATTATATGTCCTATACTTAAATTTCCATTGTCTGGGTGTAATACTGTAGATGGTGCAGTGGCTGGCACCACTGACTAAAACCTCCTAGAGATTGGGCTTGCCCTGTTACTAAGATGGATTTGCATGGTTTCCTAATATTTGCATGGGTTTCTCCCGCTCCCTAAAGGCATCTTTATTGGGTTAATAGGCAAACTATATACTTGTTATTATTAATATATCTTAACTGACCTTATATTGGAGGATTGTGGGTGTGGTAATGAGTGTTATTGACTAGCACCCTATGTAGATTTACACTGCCTGAACCCTTACATTGTTTTAAACAGGTCCAAAAATTGTTGAATTATTTCTGATAGCAAGGCAGGAACCACAGCTGTACATCTTTACTAAATAAACAAAAAACAGCCAGTTAAAAATATTATGGATGGGTCAGATAAAAACTGCATTTTGTTCTGTTATGTTGTTTATAATAGCATCATCCATAATCAGCCATAATTTTAAAATAAACTGCAAATATTGCAATGCTGTATGATGTACATAGTAGCATTTAGTATACTGTACACTCATCATTTTCTTCAAAGTGTTCAGTGTGATTTAGGAATATCACTTCAGGTACTGAGGCTTTATTTTAGAATTATGTGACCATTTTTTATTTGAATAGGGAGATATTTTAATAACTCATACTTGATGCTGCAGTCAATAATAGCAGATATTTTGGAGCCAGAATTGATTTAACAATTCACTGCCGTGGGAATCTTAGTATCTCAACTTTTCATTACTAATATTACAATTATTTCCCCAAAGAAGCTGATTTTGTTTTGCATTAGCTGGTGCACACTATGCCATTTTAGTAATTTTAAGCTTTTTTTTTTTTAAGAAAATATTTTAAAGCTGCATTGACTGACTGATATACACTTGATCTTGATTTTAATTTGAACATTTAATCCTTCAGCTTTGCTTTTTTTCCCTCTGGGAAGCAAATAGTGCCTGCCTTTAAAAATTGCATTGAGCTGTGTATACTATTACTTTTACAATAATACACTTTTTAGATACTGTCTGTTTGTTTGCAGGCTCATTTTGAAGAATTATTACCATACTTGTGTTTATTAATCGGAAATATTACTTATTCTTTAGTATGCTTTACAAAATAAGCACCACATGCTCACAGAAATCAATAGTTATTTAAAGCTGCCATTTTCATCTACGTTCTTGTTCAAATCGCATCAGTGGCATGATGTCTTCCATTATTTTTCATGCTGCATTTATTAAGTTTCATGTCCATTTTCAGTTGCAAGATAAGAGATTAAAAAAAAAATCTTTGGATTTTTATTCTGCACTAAAAGTGACTGGTGAGAGAACACAAGGATGTCACTACCAAGATTATAGAAAATAGAGAGAAGAAAAACCTACTGTTGCCAAGAAAGACTCAAATTACATCAGATAATTCCTTGCTGTTCAATAAGCCATTTAATTCACAATGCTTCAAAATGTGTAACAGAAAACTTTTTTACTATACTGTTTCAGGAGCTACATAACATGTAATGTAATAATAATATAGAATATTTGGAAATTCTGAGAAGCTACAAGGAGATCAACTACTCTTCAGTATATATGAGGGAGTGGAGATGGTGCATATACAGTATATATATATATACAGTATATATATATATATATATATATATATATATATATATATATATATATATATGGAGATCCATATGAACAGTAGAGTGCTTTAGGTGGATAACACAGACCTACTGTACAAAAATAAACGGAGAAAGCTCTTCTCTTTGTTGGGCTTCCTATATTTTAACATATGTGGATATTCTGTTAGTCCATAGTGATTAGTTTACTATTATACACTGTGGTCTGCTAGTGGAGAAACACCAGCTCAGGGGAAGATAGATGGCTGAATATACTGATCAGGAAGAGTACAACACTGACTGTAATCTTACTACTGGGAGTGGTAGAAAAAATAATGATGGCAAAATTAAACATAGTCAATGGCGGATGCTACCCTTGTTCTGTTGTCCTACAGAGAGTTTATTCCGCCATAGTGTTCTATAAAGGATTACTGTGACTTATTTTTTTATTGTAAGGGGAAAAGCTTGTGCTTGGACCTGTGTTGTCCTATTTAGCTAGGTCAATCTAACTGCATTTTTACCCACACATTTAATCTGCACTCTCTTCTATGTCTCTGCTGTTAATATGTTGCTTCAGGGGATTAATACATTACTATCTATCTATCTATCTATCTATCTATCTATCTATCTATCTATCTATCTATCTATCTATCTATCTATCTATCTATCTATCTATCTATCTATCTCTTCTGTGAGTGTATGTTATTGCCATCTAAAGTTTCAAGTTTTTTCTGTATCTTTTTTTCTATTCATAAAATTGCACTGTAAATGAAGTGTTACCCTCCTGATGCTTATTAAGTTTCATTAATGAGAAAGCAGCTTTTAATGAATTTTTAGGTGCTGAATGCTATTGTAGCATTATAAATAAGAAAGAAAAGAGTCAAAATTCATTACAAAATCATCATCCTCCACCATAATTGTCAGACAATGATCCTCAGGGTAAGAAGATATTTAAACTGTAATGAGCATGTAGCATAGTCTTAACTCACACAAAGATTTCTATGGTATTATTTTTTTCTTTTTGTATCAAGCTGATAGATAACAGTACATTAACAATTAATAACTGTTTCTAATCCTGGCAGATTTATTATCTGTTGGGTTTTACAATTTGTGAATGAGCTTACTGCTTACTTGTATTCTGCTTAGCACGTCAGTCATCAGTCTTTGGAGCAAATGGTACCAGCCTTCATACAAAATGCAGATGCATTTGGTACAGCAGATTTCCAGTTTTAAAATACAACACATTTCAAAATAAACAATAAAACAATTATAATAAAAGTAAATAGGGTAAGTAATTAAAATTATTCATAACGAGCTGTATATACCCGGCGTTGCCCGGGGCAGAAGTAACCTAATCGGTCAAACACTTACATATATACCAAAGTAAACCTAATCGGTTAAACAGCTTCATATATACAGATGCGAACCTAATTGGTCAAACAGTTATGAATGTGCAGAATGATTTTACAAACATTATGCGTGTTAACAATCATTAAAAAGAAAAGATTGAGGAACTGTTCTTCTATATGTGATGAAGCCACTAATAAGACAGATTTTTTTCAGGACCCAGCTGTTTCATAACTAAACTACTGCCACCCCAAAGTAATGCCTAATACTGGTTTTTGGGGTAGCTGTGGAATAAAAAGTGTGTTTTTTAGTCAGTAACAATCTGACAGTACCCTTCAGTACGGGCTGAAGGGTGCCTATGTAAGGTTTTACATCCTTCCCGTATGGAAAAAAAAACATACTAAACTTTTTTTTCATCATTACAGATAATCTCAGTCAAATCGAAGTACGCATTCTCAATTTATTTTTATGTAATTTTTACTTTTTCACAAAGCCATCCCATGCCAATTTGTATGAATAAACTTTTGCTAGAGAGTTACCAAAAGTTTATTCATGCACATATTTTAATACAGATAATCTATCTGTAATCAAGGTTCTCATTTTCATTCTAATTTAAAATAATAATAGATACTCATTTTTTTCTTCAGTTTTAGAAAAACCAATCTATGCCACCTACGTCTTCGTCAAGTCAGCTTCATCCAGCTTCATCACATATAGAAGAAGAGTTCCTGAATCTTTTCTTTTTAATGATTGTTAACACGCATAATCTTTGTAAAATTATTCTGCACATGCATAACTGTTTGACCAATTAGGTTTGCTTCTGTATATATGAAGCTGTTTCATCGATTAGGTTTGCTTTTGTATTTATGTAACTGTTTGACCAATTAGGTTTGCTTATGTATATAGATTAGCTGTTTGTCCGATTAGGTTCGCTTCTGTATATATGAAGCTGTTTAACCGATTAGGTTTACTTTGGTATATATGTAACTGTTTGACCGATTAGGTTACTTCTGCCCCGGGCAACGCCGGGTATATACAGCTCGTTATATATACATATACACATATATTTTTATATATATATATATATATATATATATATATATATATATATATATATATATATATATATATATATATATATATATATATACACATACATACATACATATACACACATAGATGCACTTACAATAACATAGAAATCAATATAAACAACATTAACATCATTATCATATGAGAATATGAAGTAATATATAAGAAGCACATTTCATATAAATATAAATTATTAAACAGTAAAATCTTCTTCTATAATTTGCTACCGTGGCTTTTCGTTGGTCTGTCCAGGATTTGAAATCACATGTAGCTTGCAAACCGTTTCACGTATTGACTTGAAATGTGGTACACATATAATACGTCACGTCTGCTATCAGCTTTATGGGTGATGAATGTATTACTCTTTTTATGTTTATTTTATTTTAGAATCAACTCCTATCTGCGCACACCAGGGTGGCCGTGGGCGGATGCGTATGGTGTATTCACTCCATGTTATCGTGCATTGCGCTGTCACTGGTATTTTGATAAAAGAATTTGAACAATATATAAGAAGCGTATAAATTATTAAACAGTAAAACATTAACATTTAAGAAGTAAAGTTACATTGAGTACTACTGCAGTGCCTTCGGGTATACCTCATTTTTTCTTTGCCCATTACATGCTTAAATGTATACATTTTTTGGTGTACCTACCCGAGAACACGCGACATATAACCGACCGTGGGAGAAGCATGGATTTTAAACACGCGTTGAGTTCATCTGCTGGTCTCCCTCGTGGAATAACTGGTAATGTTTGAGTAAAATCTACAGCGAGTAAAACGACATTACCTCCTTTTTTTTTTTTTACGATCTGTGAGATCTTGCTTTTTTCGGTTCAAGGCTTCATAAGCTCTTTTATGTTCAATGTTGTACTTAATAAGTAGTAATTATCCCAAACCATGATCTTTGAATGTTGCAAGACTTTCGCCTTGTATGTAGATCGGGGTAATTACATTCATTGCATTCCTAGTCTGAATCACAATCTGATTGTATGGGTGGTTACCTGGCACTGTAGGGTTGCCACCCGTCCTTTAAAATACGGAATCGTGCCGCGTTTGAGAATGAAATTGCGCGTCCCATTTTCAATCAATACTGGACGGGATTTATCCCGTATTTTTTGTATCATTTTTTTTTTAAAGCAGCGTCTCATGCAAATCATCCCACACGCATTTTATGAAGATGCCTCCTTTCCTACTTTTGATTGGGTAATACTTGATGTCATCGTTAGTTTGATTGGTGTTTTTAACTGTCCAGTGAGTAGGGCGTGTCTTTCAACCGTAAGCAGATTTTTTGCAGTGGTATGACTGACCTCGACGACGGCAACGTTATACGTCAAAAATAAATTACGATAAATGACGATTTTAGCGATACTTTATTACGACGGCGGCTACATAGACACGATCAAATAAAAACAAAAAAATCAAATAATCATTCTACATTTTCAAAACGTCGAAAAAACGACGGAATGAAAAAAAGGCCCACCCGACGACCCACCCATTCCATTTTTATATATATAGATATATTATTTAAATTATAAGTGAGTTACTGTTTGTGTTTTACTCTAAAATTAATATAGAGTTCATGCTCAATAATACTCAATTAATTCAGATTACAAGTTTAATAGACACAGAATGTGAATAATAGAAGGTTTGTCATGCTGGAGGACTCATTGCTGGGTTAAGCTGACTTTTTCCTCCAAATTGTTTTAAAATGACACTGATTTCATAATTCTTCCAATAAATGGGAGGTATTCAGGTCTACAGATGAACGAAACATCCCTGAACCAAGACATACCAAATAACATAATTGACAGCGAACTTAGATTGGCAGACCCTACAATGTAATATATTACAGTGTTTTTAAAAGACGCTATAGTTGTTAATCAGATACTCAAGGCATTCTAGACTGTATAGTCTAGAGTACCTTGCTCAGTTTCGAATGATTTAATCTATTAGCAGACTTTCAGATGATTTCTTTTTATCTGAGATTTCTTTATTAAAAAACAATACTATATATACAGTATAATATAAATAGTAAATTGGAGCAGAGATACAGAAAAGTTAATTGATTTGCTTAAGGTTACAGTGAGTCAGAGGCCAGGATTTAACCAGAGGCCTTGTGGTTTTAAAGTGTAATTCCTTAGCCACAAAGACACACTGCCTGCTTCAATCAATATTAACTAGATTAGGCTGATAAACTCACAAAATGAAGGATAACTCTGGTTAAATAAATAAAGCAGACCTGGAGATAAGCACATGGCAACAGTGATAAAAAATAGTGTTTTTTTTAATTAATAATGGCCGTAAACATATTTACATTTACATTTATTTGCTTGCCACTTTTATTCAAAGCGACTTACAACAGAGGTAAACATAATCGAGCAACATTAGTCTAGGGCCTGTTTCTTCAGCAAGTGTAATAGGACAAGTATCAAAAATTGATTGCCACAAGTGAAAAGATGTAATAACTAATAATTTACAATCACAGATTACAATCAATACAGCAATTAAACTTAACAGCAGATTAACCAACAATATAAAAAATCACAGAGCATAGTTTTTTTTTCTTTTCTCTTCAATCAATTAGACAGATATTCAGAACACAAATGGGTATTCAATTGCTTTTTAAACACACTGTGGGAGTCAGCAGTTTGGATGGAGGTGGGTAGCCCATTCCATCAACTGGGAAATACAAAGGAAAAGAGTTTGGATTGAAAATTTATACCACGCAGAAGCTGTTCACTAGTAGACCCTGAGTGGGCAAAGAGGAGCTGACCCACTGACTACTCTGCAGGCAAGCATCAGGAATTTGACCTTAATGAGTGCTGCTACAGGGAGCCAATGTTGTGACCTGAAGAGAGGAATAACATGTGCCTATATCAGTTGTTTAAATACAAGGTGGTCCGGTGCATTTTGGGTCATCTGCAGCGGCTTGATAGCACATACAGGTACTTTGTAGTAGGGCAAACGTGACAAGACCAGAGGCTAGACTAGAAGTTGTGCTGCATACTCTGTCAGATAAGGTCTGATCTTGCAGATGTTGTATTACATGATCAAGAAGCAGTAGAAATGTGGTCAGAAAAAGATTTCTGCTCATTAATCATCACCTGAAGGTTGCGTACTGACTTGGCAGGTGTTAGCAACAGTAAGCCTAGCTGTACAGAGGTGGAGAGTTGAACAGACTGGCTGGCCAGGATCACAAGAAGCTTGGCTTTTGCCAGGTTGAGCTGCAAATGGTCCTTCATCCAGGTTGAGATAAAAGTAAGGCATGCAGAGCCTCTAGCTAGGTAACGACAGGAACAGCTCTGTATCATCGGCATAGCACTGATAATAGAACCCATGGGATTGGATGATAGAGCCCAGCGAGGTGATGTACAGAAAGAAAACTACAGGACCCAGCACAGATCCTTGGGGTACACCTGTGCATGTGTGTTGTGCCTTTAATAACTCTCCATGCCATGACACGCTGTAGGACTCAAACCATCAGAGGGCATTTCCAGTGATGCCAGTGTCAGAGAGGGTGGCAAGAAGAATGTCGTTGTTGACTATGTCAAAGGTAAAAGAGCAATCTAGCAGGATGGGGACCAATGACATGTTGGTAGCTCTAGCAAGTTATAGATGGTCAACGACTATTAGTAGAGTCATCTTAGTCTACTGGTTCCACTTAAAGCCAAACTGGTTGGTATGAAGCAATCAATTCTGTACCAAGGATCAGCAATGTCTATAGAACAGCATAATTTCACTTTAGATATATTAAAGCATAACTGGAAGGCAAACATCTGATAAATTGAATGTTCTTGTTTGAAATGCATAAGCCTTTACCAAAAAATTTGAAATGCATGCGTGTTAAAGATGTAAGCAGTATTAACAAAGATTATTTTATAATCAAATTTTTATTGACAGCAATAAAAAAAACAAAAAAACAGGAATGATTGTCAATTTAAAAATAATAATTCAAATATTCAGTATCAGGATGAACCCTTCCTTTTTCAAAATGGCATCCATCCGACAATACCTTGATGCTCCCTATCTCAAAACTCCATCCTCCTTCCTACTTCTTTTAAAATGGAACCCAACCTCCAATAAAAACTGCGTTCCCATTCCACCATCCTACAAAATGACATCCTCCCTCCTACCTCCTCTATCCTCCCACCGATACTCCGACCTTAGACCTCAAACACAAAAACGAGAAAAATGCAGGCTGGGTGCTTCAGGAAAAATTGTGTTTTAGTCTGATAAACTATAAAAACCTGATGCCCGTGAATGTCCGCATCTCATTTGGACTTGGACTTGCTGAAGCATGGCGCTCCACATGACAGACCCACTCTTAATAGTGACCTACTTTAAGAAGCCAGCATGTCTATATATATCATTTCTTTTTGTTTGACAATTTGCATTACAATTAAAAAGAGTGACCTGGCTGGAACTCCAACACTTCTTTGGACTCACCCTGTGTTTCTTCCAACCATCCATATATTGTCACACACAAGCAATTAGGGGGCAACTAAAGGACCTGATGAAGCGCAGAAAACCACAGGATGGGGAACTAAGGCAGCGTATTAATGTTTCTCTCTTTATTTCACCAGAAAAACTGAAGAACAAAAGAATACAGCACCTTGAAATTATTGCGAAAACATCATCCCAACATTCTGTCTTGCCCTGATGACTTCCCATCCAGTCACTCTCTGATGACATCACCTCTGTCAAAGACTATCCACATCACCCTTCCTGCAGTTTACTTCCTCTTCAGATCCCATAAACTGCTCCATTTGTACGCCATTGATGGTCAACTGCTTTTTACAAAACCTGACCGTTGTTCTTGCTCAAGCAAGACGTTTATTGGACCACACAGTATACAGGGTCGGATCCCCTAGCCTTAATCTGTGTCTCTGTCATTTCTTCACACTATATATATATATATATATATTCTCTGTCATTTCTTCACACTATATATATATATATATATATATATATATATATATATATATATATATATATATATATATATATATATATATATATTGTCATGCACAAGTGCATGGGGAGCAGTTTAAGGACCTGGGCCACATCTCGACAACTCATGCCGAGGGACAGAGAGGGTGCACTAACCTTTCTCTTCTTGTTTCACCAGCCACCGTAACAAAGCCGGGAAAAAACATAAAGCCGCCATACTTCCGGGTTCCCTTCTACCCTCCAGTTCCAGGATGATGATGTCAATCTCCCGTCCTGCATTTCAGTTTTCCCAGCGTTTCACTGTTTAATTTCCTGTCCCCCTGTATAAATTTTCCCCATTCCCTTCATACTGTGTCCTATGTTGACCATTACCTGTATTGTGGAGACGTTACTCTGTTTGTGTTGCAGTAAACCGGGGCAGAAACACCAAAAGTTAAAAGCTGTGTCGTTTGCTTTCTTCACAATATATATATATATATATATATATATATAGTAAAAAAAGAGCAGTACAGACAAAAAACGTCTGGGGTTCCATGCCTTATATTCACACGAATCTGCAAAAGAAATAAATCACTCGTATTAACAAGCTGAGTAGTCTCTTACTGCTGAGTCAAAGATGGGACAGACAAACAAAGGAAAGTGGCAGGTTTTATAGTCCGTGATAAGGAAGGGGTGTGTCCAAGGGGTTGTAGCTGGAAGTGAGGTCAGGAGAAAGGAAGGGACTGGAGCCAGAAGTGGAGTCTGCTTGAAGACTGGGGTTAGAGTTAGGCAGGCTATGTTCGGAAGATCTGCAGAAGAAGGAGTAAGGGTATGCACCGTTGCTTCCCCTTACGGAGATTGAACCTCAGATGTCAGCGCCCGAGACAAAGCCTCAATTAGGGCAAAACACTTGTTGTGTACTCTTTGTATTATTTGACAGGTTCTGTATGACATATCTATGATCTACTTCTCGCAAATGAGAGGATGTTGCAGATGTTTGCTGAATGGCCGACCAACCACAAGTATTACCTGGTAGGTAACCATCCAAATAATCAGAGTGCAAATCAGACCTATGAATATATATATATATATATATATATATATATATATAGATATATATATATATATATATATATATATATATTCATAGGTCTGATTTGCACTCTGATTATTATATATATATTATATAAAACAATTTTGGGTCGAGATGTGATCATCTCGGAGAGATGAATGTCCTGCGAGACTTACACGTCACGCCCTACTTACAAACAATTTCTTGGAGACACTTTAACGTCCTATGAGACAAGGAAGTGAGACAAAAGGACAGCTGCTATACAGGCTTTTAAATGATCGACGCACAGCGTGACATGCAGATCACGCAGCTCGGTAGCAGCTAGCAGCAAGCCAGCAGCTGATTTACTGTTCGTTCAGCATAATGCGAACAGCAGAGACGCAAAGTGGCTAGCATGAAGTGCACCCCCGGGGGTGGGGGTTTTAGGGTGGGCGAGCAAAATGAGTAGGGGGCTCAGCCCCCTAGTGTATATAATTTATATTTATAGCTAGAGGTCCACATAGGGAGAAAATGAATTATGTATCTTAAAATAGTTTTTTATTCTTAAACTTTCGACAACCTACCAGGTGTCATCAACAAAAGGAAAATAATTAGACATACAGGAATCAATTACTAGTGTTTATCATAAGGAATGTTGTGCAGACAAAATACTACACTTTACCAGCAACCACCCTTCATTGCATAAATGGAGTTATGTTAGGACTTTGTTCAAAAGGATTAACACCCATTGTAATACAATGTACACAAAAAAGAACAAAAGACGTTATCTTTTCACAGTTCACATCAAATGGCTTCCCCAAGACATTTTTTAAGCAATGCTTATATAGGAGATGCCTCAGACATCAGCAAAGAGTCGACTCCAACTTGGTCCCTCACCCCACTTACCACACCCTCTCTTATCATTATGGTGAGTCAGAAAGTATGGCATGCATCCTCTCCAGATCTGGGATCAAGATAGCACACAAACTGGAAAACACTTTAATTACTGTCTTTTTCAATGCCAAAAGCAAAAAATCAACCACAGAGATAAGAAACATAATTTACAGCATTCCATGCAATTCATGCCCAGCTTTACATATGGGACAAACATCAAAAAGACTCACAATACATATACATATACATATAAGAACATCACTATGCCGTCAGAAGGAAGGACCAACGGTCTCTGATATACACACATACCAGTTCCACCAGATATACTTTTAACTGGGACACTGTGAAAGTAAAATTCAGATTCTGATTTGCAATATGGAGACTGCAATATGTCCTGGGTATTCCCTGTGTGGACTTTGCTTGTTCTCCCCATGTCTATATCGGTCCCTTTAGGGCACCGAGTTTCTTCCCATATTTCAAAGACATGTAAATTAGAAGGCTTTGTGATGCTGAATTGGCCCCTGTTGCCTGTGTGTGTTTTCACAATGTGATGGACTGGTGCCTATTTCCAGGGATTGTTCCTGTCCTGTGCTCATTGCTTCCTGAGTTACGCTCCAGCTTCCTTGCAACCCTTCTCTAGATAAGTGGGTTTAGAAAATGGATGGAAAAAGACTATAAGTGTTAGATCACTTATAACATCTCAAGAAGCAGAAAATTAATGCATACTTTATATAGGCAGGACTACCTAAGAAAGACATACATCGGCAGCAGCTTTAAAATGCAGCAGCAAGAATCTTAACCAATAAAAGAATATTTGTGCACATCGCATTGATTTTTAGCATCGTTACATTGGTTGAATTTGTCCTTTAGAACTAATTTTAAAATACAAAATTTTAAAATTAATTGTATATTAACCTTGGAACAATATTGCTCCTTCTTATATTTTAGATTGCCTGTCCCCTTCCATTTCAAGTCATAATCTTAGACACTGTAACACTTGTTTGCTTATTATTTTGAAAGCCAAGCACAAAAGAATTGGTGAGGCTCCCTTTTGCTCATATGTGTTGTAATTAATTTCTTTGTTTAATATTCTAGCGCACGCTTTCAATGTTTGGTTCAATTTGCATAATGTTTATTGGGTTTTAATTCTTCTTCTTCTTCCGTTAGGGGTTGCCACAGCGGATCATCTTATTCCATATCTTAATACCCAAGAAATTAACTTTTGGCATTTACAGTATTTTGTGATCCAAGTCTCCCAGAAAAAATACTTATGTTTATGGTTATGATGTAATGGCAATTTTTCTTTTTTTAGACATATACAAGTACTATATATTGAAAATGAAAGTGAGGTTTGCCAGGATGATGGGTTGCAGAGTTCAGCCCGTCCAATAAATTGTATCCAAGATTTGATAAACTTGTAAAAAATACTTGTCATCATTTCATAACACTTCTCTGGTTTAACACATTTTTCTAGACTCTTAACTACAATTCTAGTTTCCTGATTCCTGGATTTCAATCCTTTTGCTTCTCTGCTTTTGGCTTCATCCAGGTCTTTCACAAAAAAAAATCACCTGTCTTTTAAACAAAACAATATATGCCACAAATCTTGAATGTTTACCAATACAAATATGCTAGGCTAATATAAAAAAAAATTCTAAAAACCCACTGTTTCAATTTGGCTTTTCCATAACTCCTTATTTGGCTGTTCTAAGAGCTTATAACATGTACTGTGTTATCATATACTTAAAATAATAGCGCTCTTCACCAACCTTCACTATTCTCTGTTTTCTTCGCTAGTTTTTCACTGTAGCACCTCCATCTGATCTAATCAAAGTACTCTGCAGCAGCCTTTGATGGTGAAAGGAATTTGGACACTCCAACTTTGATGAGATCCACCACATCAGATTTTTAGTATAGTGATTCATTGCAATTAATTACTTTATAACATTTACATATATTTTATAAAATGCCTAATGAATTCAAAAAAGTTTATTTTCTGCAGTATTTTACCTGTTGCAGTTTTTGTTTTCGATTTCTCATTGGACATCTAACCATAGTATTTTACAATGTCAAAATCTTTTATTTTATTTTATTGAAATTTAAGCTATGCTCAGGAACTTGTCCATTTCTATTACCAGTTTCTTTATAATAATAACTAGGAGGTTCACCCCTGTTCACTTCGCACGCCAACCCCCCCAGCCTGCACTGCGCACCAGCCACTTCACGTCTCTGCTGCTCGCATTGTGAAGAGGGTGGCTGAACGCACCCTAAGGAGACGCGGTGACTCATCCAAACACCCTCTTAAACGGTGATACAATGGGAAACAAATACAGTTTTTTTTTTACCTCCTCTTTGCTCGATCAACTGCTAGCTTGCTGCTGCTGTTGCTGCCGTGCCACGTGATCTACATCTTGCGCGGCACTTCGAACATTTAAAAGCCTTTACAGCAGCCATCTTTGTCATCTACTCTTTGTCTTTTATTTCTGGCCCCGGGCGTGGTTCAGTCTCTTGGCACAAAGTCTTGTCTTGTGGGACGTGAGTTCTTGATATTTTTTAGTTTATAATTTAAAAACAGAATAAGAATCTGAAAATCTAGCAACAGCACTTTAAAGTTCGATAAATTCTGAAAAGAATGATACCAAACTTATACAGTATATGCAGGCTTTAAGATAGATAGATAGATAGATAGATAGATAGATAGATAGATAGATAGATAGATAGATAGATAGATAGATAGATAGATAGATAGATAGATGCATAAGCCTGATTTAAAGCATGACAAAAAAAGTCACATAAAAAGTTCACATAAAATCGTTGCACAAAACCGTTGCACTTTTAGGCCTAGGATTTTATATATATAGAATAGATAAAAATAATAATAATTAATTCTATTTATATAGCACCTTTCCCATTAATTTTTATTGTGTAAGTTTGTATTTATTTTTTTTTAAGCATTTCATATTTTAATTCTTTCATTTGCTTCAGTAAAGAATTTTGATCTGCTTTTTTTGTACTAAAAGTCTGCTATATACAGTCATATGAAAAAGTTTGGGAACCCCTCTCAGCCTGCATAATAATTTAATCTAATTTCAACAAAAAAGATAACAGTGGTATGTCTTTCATTTCCTAGGAACATGTGAGCACTGGGGTGTTTTACGAACAAAGATTTTTAGTGTAGCAGTATTTACTTGTTTGAAATTAAATCAAATGTGAAAAACTGGCTGTGCAAAAATTTGGGTCCCTTTGTAATTTTGCTGATTTGAATGCATGTAACTGCTCAATACTGATTACTTGCAACACCAAATTGACTGGATTAGCTTGTTAAGCCTCGAACTTCATAGACAGGTGTGTCCAATCAATGAGAAAAGGTATTTAAGGTGGTCAATTGCAAGTTGTGCTTCCCTTTGATTCTCCTCTGAAGAGTGACAGCATGAAATCCTCAAAGCAAGTCTCCAAAGATCTGAAAACAAAGATTGTTCAGTATCATGGTTTAGGGGAAGGCTACAAAAAGCTATCTCAGAGGTTTAAATTGTCAGTTTCAACTGTAAGGAATGTAATCAGGAAATGGAAGGCCACAGGCACAGTTGCTGTTAAACCCAGGTCTGACAGGCCAAGAAAAACACAGGAGCGGCATATGTGCAGGATTGTGATAATGGTTACAGACAACCCACAGATCACCTCCAAAGACCTGCAAGAACATCTTGCTGTAGATGGTGTATCTGTACATCGTTCTACAATTCTGCACAATTTGCACAAAGAACATCTGTATAGCAGGGTGATTTGAAAGAAGCCCTTTCTGCACTCATGCCACAAACAGAGTCGCTTGTTGTATGCAAATGCTCATTTAGACAAGCCAGATTCATTCTGGAACAAAGTGCTTTGGACAGATGAGACAAAAATTGAGTTATATGATCATAACAAAAAGCACTTTGCATGGCGGAAGAAGAACACCGCATTCCAAGAAAAACATCTGCTACCTACCGTCAAATTTGGTGGAGGTTCCATCATGCTGTGGTGCTGTGTGGCTAGTTCAGGGACTGGGGCCCTTGTTAAAGTCGAGGGTCAGATGAATTCAACCCAATATCAACAAATTTTTCAGGATAATGTTCAAGCATCTGTCACAAAGTTGAAGTTACACAGGGGTTGGATATTCCAATGAAGACAATGACCCAAAACACAGTTTGAAATCTACAAAGGCATTCATGCAGAAGGAGAAGTACAATGTTCTGGAATGGCCGTCACAGTCCCTGACTTGAATATCATCGAAAATCTATCAAAAATACCTCCATCCAGAATCCAGACACTCATCAAAGGCTATAGGAGGCGTCTAGAGGCTGTTATATTTGCAAAAGGAAGCTCAACTAAGTATTGATGTAATATCTCTGTTGGGGTGCCCAAATGTATGCACCTGTCTAATTTTGTTATGATGCATATTGCATATTTTCTGTTAATCCAATAAACTTAATGTCAATGCTGAAATACTACTTACAGTATTTCCATAAGGCATGTCTTATATTAAAAGGAAGTTGCTACTTTGAATGCTCAGCCAATGATAAACAAAAATCCAAAGAAATAAGAGGGGTTCCCACACTTTTTCATATGACTGTAAATAAAAGTTACTTGTAGAGTTGTAATTCTTGCAGGCTAGGTCTTAAACAAACAGTAAACCAGCATGCCCTTAATGTTTAAATGCTCAGCTTCTGCATTGCATCCTCAGTAAGTCTGGAAGGTGAATTACTTGAGTTAAGTTTTCTTTACCCTTTTTTTTTCAAGCAGCACATTCTTTGGCAAATAATGTGTTTAAAGGGCCACTACATAAGTGGAACTTTATGAGGCGAGTAGGTCTACTATACTACCTTTAAAACCAGTTTTCTTGTCATAAGCATAGATTAAAAAATATTTACACATATTAATTAAAAGTAAAAATATGAATTATTAATTTCCTTATTTATTGTCCTTATTCTAAGCAAACTGGTGTTCAGTCTTCCTTTGTTTCAGTGGTAAAATACAAACCCACCCTACTTCTATAAGATGGGTGGCTAGGGTTGTAATTGTTTTGATTTTTTATTTAATTTGACATACTTTATTAATACTGACATCATGGCAACCAAGAGGAAATTGAGGCAGTTGACTTGAAATGATATGAATGAATGAGAAAGGAAAGCCATTGTGATTAGCTTGGTTCGTAAAGTCAAAATTTGTATTTACTATCTGGAACACAAATGTGTTTGTTTTCAAAATAATGAATATCCATATTCATGCTATGCCTATAGCAGGTGCATCTCCTGTGTCAGTTTATTTTTTTATTTCTTTAGAGAGAGTAATATTGAAAATGAAGTAAGAAAATCTGATTTTGTTTCTTAATATGCTTACTTTACCTTGAAAAGCCTTAGTGTTTTGCCATTTTTTTTCATTACATCATAGGCTTCCTTTCTGCTGATTGTTTATTTCTGTCACCGAAATAAAACCCTGTTGTGTGCCTTCTCACTAATAGTCTCTAATGGTCGCTGACTGAAAAGTAAAGTATGGTCTGATGTGCTGGTTGACCAAGCATCAGATGGTGTAATTGCTGTTGCTGAAGGGACTTTGGCATTGGAGTAGATGTTGAATGACTTCATGGTAGAGCAACAGAGGAAGGAACAATGGCAAAAACAAAAAATGTGGTCTCTTTAACATCAATTCTTTCATCTTCAAGGTGATGTATAACACTTCAGTGATAGACAGGTGGATGAAAGAGATATATCATGGCTTATCCAGCCTGCCACCTCACTTGATGATGCAACCATTAAGATGTAGGAAGGTTAAAAAGGAAAGTGCTTGCACCCTTATAATACAGACACAGGCACTGCACGGTATTTAGCTTTGTTTGAGCATGTACTCGACCTTGAACAAAAGGGTTAGATTATAAGTAGCTGCTTTGCTACCTAGAAATGCTACAGGACTGTTTGTAGCCATTGTCATTGCTGTCTTATTCCATTATGAAAAACTAAAGGTAGCTATGCAGTACAATTCTGAAATCAATGCAAGACCTATAGAGTCAACCTTTTTCTACTGTACAATGGGAGGGAGAGGCACCAAAAGAGTTGCAAGCTAAATTGAAAGTTTTGTTTGTTAAATAAATAGACCTCACAAAGTAAGGAGAGGAAAAATGGTGACTGTAGAGTAGTTTCTGCAGTTTTTAATCCAGAGCTGTCATGAATCCTGAAACTCTATCCAAAAGCATTGATAGATGAAGGAGAACTTATAGAAATTTATCATTCACCTTGACCCAGAGATATATATCAGAAAAGAAAGGCATTAAAGTTATGACCCATTATAGTGCAAAACAAATGTATATGGCCTTGGAAACCCTCCCGGCCATCTGACCATATCACCATACCCACATTTTAGATTTAGAATATTATATTATATAGAAGAACTCTACATTTCTGCTAATTACATATCTATGTTATGTAAGTTTGTATTGATTTATTTTTATTACTTATTTATTATTCTTTTTTTTCTAATAATATGTGTTTCTTTTCTTGTAACTATTTCTTAGACGAGCTACATTCTGTGTATGAAAATAATCTATAAAATAAATGTTGTTCTGTTACTGTTGTTGTTGGAAAAACATTTATCAGTCCTAAGGAACAGTAAGTGGTTTTCACCCACAGAAAAATCCTATTGGAAAGTATTTAATTGTTAAATTGCGTCTACAAATATGGACAGATAATCAAAAGATTTTTTGTTTACCGTGTCTGTTTCCATATAAGAAACATCTTCAAAATTAAGAAAGAGCAGAACGAGCAGGCTGTTATAAAGTATTAGTGGATACTGGAAGAATGTAGGCCCTTGTAAGAATTGTTCGAAAATGAGTAGACAAATATAAAATAGTGGTACTGATTTGCAGTCCTTTACCTACTGGTTAGGGTTGAGAGGACAGGTTAATGTATTTTAAGTCAGGCTCCTTCTTATACTCCCCTTACTCAGTACTCTTAGGATTAAATGACTAAATACTGAAGGATGGATACACATCATCCTCTGAGTGATCTGCACTGGGATACTTCAGAATGCGCAGAGATTGGCAGAAAATAGAGTCCAGACCTGATAGGGCAGCATATGCACCCATAGATTTTGGGGACCACAAAGATTGAAGGTGTTACTATCTTGTCCTCTGGCTCCTTGGAGGTTAGATCCTCACAAACGGGAAATGTTTTATTGTAAAGGATGATATTTTTTATCACAGTGAATTTTGAAAACATTTGGTAATACCTAATATACTGCGCAAAGGGGTGAATCAGATACAACTGTTATAATCACTCAGTATTTGTGGATTATTAACAAAGCATACCCACTGGTTCCGTATATATGTGACTTTCTTCCCGGACTACAATAGATATTTAACAATATCTGGAAAGGAAGAGAATACAGATTACTTATTTGTGATTATACAACTTAATATATATCTCATAGTGAGAACATTGAGGAAGTTGTTGACTGCACTACTGACTACATCAACTTCTGTATGGACATTGTAGTTCCAGTAAGAACAGTACGCTGCTATGCTAACAACAAGCCATGGATTACAAGTGACATCAAGGGCCTTTTGAATCAGAAGAAAAGGGCTTTTAAAGGCGGTGATCAGCATGAGCTCAAGTGCGTGCAGAAGGAACTCCGAGTCCAGCTCAGGGCGGCAAAGGAGCAGTACAGGAGAAAGCTGGAGCAGAAGTTGCAGAATAACAGCATGAAGGAAGTGTGGGATGGGAGGAAGATCATCACTGGCTGCAGCTCGAAGCGGGGTACCACCATTGAGAGAGACGTGAAGAGAGCAAACCAAATGAACAACTTCTTTAACAGGTTTGACCACCCTAACCCACTCTCACTCTCACCTCGGAGTATTGCACCCTCCACACATCCTTCTGCTGATACCAGCATAGGAAAGACATCCCCACCCATAATTACAACAGCGCAAGTGAGCAGACAGCTGAGGAGACTTCGTGCCAGCAAAGCAGCGGGTCCAGATGGAGTATCGCCATGACTGCTGAAGGTCTGTGCATCGGAGCTGGGGGGGTCCTCTACAGCACATCTTCAACCTGAGCCTGGAACAGGGGAGAGTCCCGAGGCTTTGGAAAACATCTTGTATCACCCCAGTCCCAAAGGTATCACGTCCTAGTGAGCTGAATGACTTTCGGCCTGTTGCTCTGACATCACATGTGATGAAGACCATGGAGAGGCTGCTGCTTCACCACCTTAGGCCACAGGTTCAACACGCCCTTGACCCTCTGCAGTTTGCATATCAGGAGAAGGTGGGAGCGGAGGATGCCATCATCTATATGCTACACCGATCCCTCTCTCACTTGAACAGAGGCAGTGGTGCTGTAAGAGTTATGTTTCTAGACTTCTCTAGCGCCTTCAACACAATCCAACCTCTGCTCCTTAGGGACAAGCTGACAGAGATAGGATTAGATTCATACCTAGTGGCAAGGATCGTGGACTATCTTAAAGACAGACCTCAGTATGTGCGTCTTGGGAACTGCACGTCTGACATTGTGGTCAGCAACACAGGGGACTGTACTTTCTCCGGTCCTGTTCAGCCTATATACAAAAGTTTGCTGATGACACTGCTATCGTGGGCTGTATCAGGAATGGGCTGGAGGAGGAGTATAGGGACCTAATCAATGACTTTGTTAAATGGTGCGACTCAAACCACCTACACCTGAACACCAGCAAAACCAAGGAGCTGGTGGTGGATTTTAGGAGGCCCAGACCCCTCATAGACCCAGTGATCATCAAAGGTGACTGTGTGCAGATGGTGCAGACCTATAAATATCTGGGAGTGCAGCTGGATGATAAATTAGACTGGACTGCCAATACTGATGCGCTGTGCAAGAAAGGACAGAGCCGGTTATACTTCCTTAGAAGGCTGGCTTCCTTCAACATCTGCAATAAGATGCTGCAGATGTTCTATCAAAAAGTTGTGGCGAGCGCCCTCTTCTACGCAGTGGTGTGCTGGGGAGGCAGCATTAAGAGGAAACGCCTGGACAAACTGGTGAGGAAGGCAGGCTCTATTGTTGGCATGGAGCTGGACAGTTTAACATCTGTGGCAGAGCGAAGGGCGCTCAGCAGGCTCCTATCAATTATGGAGAATCCACTGCATCCACTAAATAGTATCATCTCTAGACAGAAGAGCAGCTTCAGCGACAGACTGCTGTCACTGTCCTGCTCCACAGACAGATTGAGGAGATCGTTCCTCCCCCAAACTATGCGACTCTTTAATTCCACCCGGGGGGGTAAACGTTAATATTTAACATTATACATAGTTATTGTCTGTTTTTTTCACCTGCATTATTATCATTCTTTAATTTAATATTATTTATTGTATCAGTATGCTGCTGCTGAAGAATGTGAATTTCCCATTGGGATTAATAAAGTATCTATCTATCTGTCTATCTATCTATTTACAGGAAAATCCTCTTAGGGAAAGGGAGCATCAAAAAGACAGATAAAGCTTGTGTTAAATTATTTATCAGGGTGAGTAAGCATAAAAAAGTTAACATAGATTGAGAAGGTAATTTCACCTCTGCTTTTCTAAAACAAAGTTGATTTTTTTTTAACAGGGATAATAAGACCAAAAGTCAACCACACTATCTACAGAAGGATGATTTTGTTAAAAGATTCATTTAAACCCTGAAAAACATGCTTATAAATTATATGTCAGAAAGGAATTCCAACTGGTATTGATGATTAACATTTGTTTGGTTACCTAGAACCGCCACATGCATTGACTGAAAGAAGCTTTGGGAGAGAAAAGCCAAGATAGCAACTGAACATTTTATTTTATATCCTCATATTGAGAGAGAAACTAAAATCAATGGCAGATTTGATTTAGGAGAATGAATTTCAGGTCCAAATATCATCAAAAGTGCTGGCATGACTAGACTTCCAGGCAGTATACTTTTAAAACAGCGAAGAACTGTGGCTACACTTCAAATAGGTTTCAGCTCCCCACAAAACTACAACTGGATTCAGTGAGTTTGCTAAATAAATAATAATTACTCTGTACAATCATTCATGCTTTTTCAACCTGCATAACCCCAGGTTAGAGCTGATTGTTAGTTTCAGAATTTTTACCATTATGTTTCTAAACTCACTTGAATGTGTGTGTTGGTCATATATGTAATTAAAGTAATTTTTAAAAAGTTATCACTCATTTAATAACCATCTAGCACACATTTGAAGATATCCAATTCCTACCAAAAGGCCCCTGCTGCTTTGACACTTAAACTTTTGTAAATATTCACTTTATCTATTGGAGAGTGTTGGAAATATTCATACTATAGGCTGTCAACAATCAATTTTTTAATTGATGAGATTTCAATTTCAATTTTATTGGATTTATTCCTTATGCAGGACACCCTCATTCGTTTTCTATCTGTCTGTCCAATACACATTTTTCAGTGCCCAAAGAGTGTCTGACATGTCATTTGAGAGGTCCTACTCCAAACCTTCCTTTCTGCGGTGACACTTAGAACTGTACTCTGCTGCAGTATACTGTTTAAACAGAGTAGAGCTTTCTTAGGTTTAACCTCTGAATTGCTGAACACATTCACTGTTGTTATGACAACCCCACATCTCCTGTATTTAAACCTCTATCAGAATGATTCAGTGGTCTCAGGAGGTTGCTATTTGTTTATTCTTTTTTGTAAAGTCTGCAAATCAATTAGCTCTTTGGTGTCATCTGTGGTTTAAAATGCTACACCATCTACAACGTTGTTCATATATCTGAAGAACTATCTGCTGCTTATTAGAATTTCAAAAGTGTGCTAAAAGCTGATATTTGTGTTAACTGTTATTGTAGCTGATCATTTCAAGTGCAACAAAATCTCTTTCTGTGCTTTAACTGAACCTGATTTGCAATTGCTTCTCAAAGTTAATGAGCCTGCAGAGCTGTTTTCATAAAATTTCGACCCACATGGACACAACTAAAACTAATTAATATGCATGGTGGACTGGGTCATTTAAGCAATTGCAAATCAATGTGTCTACTTGATAACCCAAACTGTTATTTTGCACTCTTAAATTAAAATTGATCTCTCTGGTAGAGCTAAACTATAACATAATTATTTAAAAAGTGTTAATTGTATAATTTATTAAGAAAAAAATAGTTGAGCTTTTTGATTTGACATTAGTTAAGCATCAAAATAACTCATGCAGAAGCCAATAATAACATGTATCTGTGGGCTTTTGAGTTTGCTTAAAACAATTGTCACTGTTATTACCAATAAAGACCCTATAAACCTATAAACATATCAAGCAATTTTTCATTTTATATTTTCTCCCTTTTTCCACTTGCTTGCATATTGACCTGAGATGAAAACTAGACACCTCGGTACTGTGTGTCTTCGGAATCCTTGGGTATCGCTGGTTTGACTTTGTGTCGAATGAGCTCATGGAGTCCCGAATAAGGCATATTACCTGCATTGTAAGGGAGTGTTAGTTAAGGCACTACGCCTGCGTGGCGCGATTCCCTGAGAGTGATCCCGCTCGCAGGATCCACATTGCTGAATACCAGCACAGCTGGACCAGGCCAGGGGACCACCTACGTAACACCTGGCTCTGGCAGATAGAAGGTCATTTCTGGAGGGTGGGATTGGATTGCACGTCTTTCTGGGGGGTTGCTAACTGGAATCCTGAGCTTTTTCATTGCGTGATAGGTGTGGCAACATGCTGTACCAGTGCATGCTCCCCAACCTAACTTGGCTTCCAGGAACTTGCTTTGACAGTTGTTTTGACATTATCATGCAAGTAACCAATGGTGTGTTTTCATCCCGTTGTCATTGTAACCAAACATACTGTAGACATTCAAGCATGGGTGTATAAAGTCACTGACACTATTTTTTATATCTGTAGTATGTCGTCTACAAAACTTGTCAGATGTGTGAATGGTGTCCTGGAAGATGCATCTCTCTATTTTTTGTTTTGACTAAAATGTGTAAAAGCAAAATCCTCTGAAAAGAATAAAAAAATAATTTCTTTGTATGAATAAATCTTTTGTTTCCACAGTTAGCATTTTTCTCATTTTCACTTATTATTTTGTTATTTTGTTATCCACACCACAGTCAAGAACACAACCATTCGTGGCTTAGAATTCCCTTGGATGAAGAGCTGCCATCCATTTAAATTTTCTTTGATAAGATTATAGGCTTCAGTCCTTCCTGCATTTTCCCAGTGTTTTTGTTTTTTTATTTTTTTGAATGGCAACTTCCACTCTATTAGCTTTTCTGGTTAATGTTTTCATTATGTCGCTGTTGTACTTCAATATTAAATATTCAGGTATTTAACAATATCTGGCTTTAATAATGAGTTAGAGTTATGGACATGTACCCAACATTAAAAAAACAATTCAGCATGCTGAGTGGAAATGATTATAGTTTATCCAGTAGCTCTAGTGAATTCTGCCACACTGTGCATTTTGTTTACTTCTAATTCATCACACATTTACTGCTGCAATGCCATTCATTTGAATCATTTAATTTTGTTTAAAACTTAACATAACAATGAAACATTAAAATCCACATTTCGTTGTGTAAAGATTAAACTTACACATTTCAGCAAATGGGATGCAGCAACTAACTAATAGCCCTAATTTATTTGTAATTTCTGAAATATTTTCTATTTTAAATCTTCTCATATATAATTTCTTGAATCATCTGCAAGGGTAGCAAGAGAACCAGAATCATTCAAATTACACAAAACCTACCACTACCACTACCGCTATATGAATTTGTAGAAGACAATTCACTCAAAAGAGAATGCAAAGGAGTTGCCATACTGGCCAGTCCTAATAGCAATCTGAGTTACTGTATGTTCGGACTTAGACAATATTGTACAGTATCCAGTTTCCCATCCCTGCCAACAAGAAAAATGAATATTAACAGAAAAGAAAATAGGTTATATATTGAATTACGTTGGCGGCACGGTGGCGCAGTTAGGAGACCCGGGTTCGCTTCCCAGGTCCTCCCTGCGTGGAGTTTGTATGTTCTCCCCATGTCTGCGTGGATTTCCTCCAGGCGCTCTGGTTTCCTCCCACAGTCCAAAGACATGCAGGTTAGGTGGATTGGCGATTCTAAATTGGCCCTAGTGTGTGCTTGGTGTGTGGGTGTGTTTGTGTGTGTCCTGCGGTGGGTTGGCACCCTGCCCGGGATTGGTTCCTGCCTTGTGCCCTGTGTTGGCTGGGATTGGCTCCAGCAGACCCCCGTGACCCTGTGTTCGGATTCAGCGGGTTGGAAAATGGATGGATGGATTGAATTACGTAAAGGATAGTAAAGAAAACATAGATATACATACACATATATCCAGCCATCCATCCATCCATTATCCAACCTGCTATATCCTAACTACAGGGTCACGGGGGTCTACTGGAGCCAATCCCAGCCAACACAGTGCATAAGGCAGGAAACAAACCCCGGGTAGGGTGCCAGCCCACCGCAGTACACATATATGTAAATTTATAAAAAAAAATTAAAATAAGCAGACGATAAGAGATCATAAGCAATGAACAAAACAAACTACTGTATTCCCCATCACCAAATCCCCTCCACCCTTACATATATTAAATGAATAAATCATAAAGAAAAAGTCTGCCTAAAAAAGAAAGTCCAATTATTTAAGTGGTTAATGAAAGAAGCAATGTTGGTTCAAAAAGACTGCTAAACCTGTCTTTAACTGTAGCGGTTGTAACTCTTTGAATATGAACGGCAGACTCCACAATAATAATCCCCAAGAAAAGTAACTGGAATGATCTCACCATGCACATCATGAAGATACAGCAAGCCGTTGGAGTACTGTCTCAAATGATAGTTTAGGCGGCCACCTTTTTCACTGCTAGATATGAAAAATGAAGCAAAATTGAGATGAACAAAGGTAAATCCCTGGGCTGTGGTTGGCTGATGTCTGGATGTTTCAAGGGGTAGAAACTGGCTGAAACTGTCGTGGTGCTGGTGAGCAGGTAGTAACCACGCTTTACAATGTTTTAAAAAAATAACTAAAGCAGATCGCAAACCAGAAGCTGAATTGCCAGCGAAGGAAAGGGCCATAAGGGCTGCCATCCCATTCCAACCCTGTTAGTGGGCAACAACCTTTACATATACATTCACATTCATTTACATGCAAAAGGGCAACTGCAAACATCATTTATGTAGTAAACATAAATAAATGTTTATATTTATGTGTCACTGCTACAAAGTGGTCAACTGGTGGAAGTTAGAAAGGCCAGGGTCTAACAGAGAAAGGAAGAGTGACAGAGAGAGAAGGGGAGAAAGAGATGGTATGGAAGGGAATGTGTTTGCTGCACTTTGAGGTGTCTAAGTGGATACCATGACAGAGTAGGACTGTAGTAAAGTGCTATTGTATACAGCAGCTAAAAACTACTTAGCGTCTTCGGTTATTTTGAACAACTACTTATACTTTAAACATGATTTATACTTTCTTTGAAGTTAAAACCTAAAATAAGTCCTAAAGAAGTTGTTCAGTAGTAGAAACTGCTCTGTGATCTTATTCATCTGTTCTTTACCCAATGTACTATAATAGTTACATGTAGACTGCTAAATTGAACAGAATACATTTCAGATTGTTCTTGTAGATTTTTGCATTGATTACAAATCAATGTATTTTGCAATGCAGAAGAGGGTTAGTTTCAAATGAAAAAAAATCAAACAAAAATGAACAAAATATATTATGGAATGCTTGCTAAAAGAGATAT
The DNA here is from genome assembly GCF_900747795.2 of Erpetoichthys calabaricus. Classification (NCBI taxonomy): domain Eukaryota; kingdom Metazoa; phylum Chordata; class Cladistia; order Polypteriformes; family Polypteridae; genus Erpetoichthys; species Erpetoichthys calabaricus. The sequence continues at coordinate 130,068,795 of NC_041402.2, read as the reverse complement.
GACATTAAAGGGCTAAGATGACAGCTTGTGGGCTTGGTTTCAGTTGATAAGAAACACACTGAACCCAGGACATGCTAGAAATATGCCAGTGTACAGTAAATCTGAAAAGGAGGAAGGTAAGAGTGCTTCTTATCACCTGCATTTGGATAAAAAGTCTGCAGACACATGTTACACTTGATCAGATGAATGGATTTGGCAAGTTAAAAAGGTGATTTATAACAACTGCTGAGACCTGGATTTACCTGAAGGGCCTTGGGTCTAAATCGCAGGCCATGCAATAACAGTTTCTATTTTCTTCAACACACACAAAATTCATGGCAGTGCAATCTTCAGTAAAATTTATGACCACCACACTTTGTAATGGTAAAGGTGTGCTGCATATTGACTTGAGAGCACACAAGAAGGTGATTATGGAGCAACATTTTTCAGGCTTGCTCCGCTGAGTACATAATTCACAGAAAAGTGCCATCAAATGAAAAGAAAAACTCCCTTGCTTCAGCTTAACAATAAGCCAGCTCACACTGCAAGAACTGTAAAGGCCAATGACAAGGAATGTAATATAAAACAATCTGCTTATTACTTATTTTCCAGACCTTGTACTTAGTAATTTATTGCTAAAGAAGCTTCTTATCTGAAAGCATTTTAATGATGACGATGATGACAAATATGATAATGTACTGTAGCAAACTGTAAAAGGGTAATTTAAACAAATCCAAGACAAATGAATAAAGATATGAACTAAGCAGGCTAAGGAAGAGGGTTGGTTTTTTTGGCCTGTTTTGATTCTGCATCAGTATATCTGGCAATATATGCTTGTTATTGTAGTAGTTAGTATAATGACAGGGAATGGAATTAAAATGGTTTTCTGCCTCAAATCAATATACACTGCATGTTTATACAAAGGGTATAAGATATTATAACAGAGATTGGATCCATCCTTAGTGCCTACAGCAGCCTATTACCCTATATCATACTGAATTCAAGTCCTTGTGCCCATAGCCCCAACATAGACAGTTTAAACAACCATCATAACAAACTGAGTTAGACGTAATCTGTAACAAAGGCAGCTACATGGAAACAGTGCCATCACTGCACCACAGCATTATAATATGGTTAACAATGTTACTCTCCCCTATCAGGTAGGGGACATCCACACTTCTGAAGCCAATTTAGCATTGGATTTCTTTAGTACCACTGGAGATAGGTAAAAATTACAGAGTTGGACTTTAATTCTGGCATCAAAAGCTTTACCTGTGGTAAACCAGACCTTAACTAAACAGAAGTTTGATCAGGACACTGTGCTACAACATTATGGAATTTTATTTTAACCTGATGCTTCAAAAACACAAAACTTTTTAAAATAATTTTCCAGTCCTAGAACTAACACGTTCCTCCATATTACAATATTAAACACCAACAAAAACCAATAAAAAAACACATTTAAAGAACATGCAAAGATCAATGGAAAGACAAAAAATTTTTTGTGAAGGATTACCATCTAGAGACCTCTTCCCAAAGAACTGCACCCAAACCACACCCGCAACAAAAACAGGCTGGAACTACAGCCAGTAAATGTAGTATTTTGAACCGACCGGCTTTAAGAATTATGGTTCTTGGCCCAAACCTGTACACTTTTTTTATTAACAAGTTCAGGTGACTGAATACCAGAATTTGTACTTGAATTAAAATGGCATAAAATTACCATAAGCAACCTATTTAAAGGTGCGCAGCAGCACTCTCTGTGAAGCTAACAAAGCAGGAATTTGGTGGAAACTTCCCAAGCTTTATGAATATTATACTGTTGTTGGCTTTATTGCTGTCATTATAAATGCCACTAGTATATACAAATACAGATGGCACGGTGGGACAGTGGATAGTGCTGCTGCCTTGCAGTTAGAAGACCCGGGTTCGCTTCCCCGGTCCTCCTTGCGTGGAGTTTGCATGTTCTCCCCATGTCTGTGTGGGTTTCCTCCGGGTACTCCAGTTTCCTCCCACAGTCCAAAGACATGCAGGTTAGGTGCATTGGCGATTCTACATTGTCCCTAGAGTGTGCTGCGTGTGTGTGCATGTGCCCTGCCCGGGGTTTGTTTCCTGCCTTGCGCCCTGTGTTGGCTGGGATTGGCTCCAGCAGACCCTGTAGTTAGGATATAGTAGGTTGGATAATGGATGGATAGATATACAAATACCTCTATATTATTTAAACTTGTTGCACCCCTTGCCCCCGGTTTTACTAAATTAATTTTCTTGTCACATTCCCTTCTATTTAACCCATTGCTTCTTCAATATTTATGATTTACAATCTTGAATTCATTTAGCATTCAATCTGCTTTAACTGTTATCAAATGACATTTGTCTTCATATGTAGCACAAACACAGTTTGAATATGAGTTTGAGATTTTTGTTCACTCAGCATTTTATGCTTTTTGCATCTGCTTCCTGCAGAAATTTTTCCAAACCCATACAACAAGCAGCAGTTTGCTCAATGATCCCCTCTCCTTTGCTGTTTCTCAGTGGTATGCCTGTTTTCCTATCCTCGACTACTACTGTATATCCTCCTTTCATTCTTTCTCAACGCATGAACACACACACACACACTCTCCTGCTATAATCTAATAAACGTTTATTTTTAAGCAAAACATTTACTGTTCCTGTGGCAGTCCTCTCTTTTGTTATATCATTTAAGATGCAAAAATAAAATATTACTGGAAGGTTTAAATGTGAAATTCTGTATTGCTTTTAATGAATCTCATGAATCTAGCTTTTCTAGCGGAGGTCATCTGTTATCCATGTTAAAGGCATATGCTAGGTTGACAACAGTCTCATAATGGTGCAGTAGAGGTAATATAAAATTAATATGAAAATGAATTAAAGTTATTAATAACTATCTTAAGCTTAAAAGCAATTTTTGTGATACTGAACCATATTGCTTTAGCTGTGTATTAATTCTGCAGCCTTCTTAATCACTTTTTGCAACACATTTTAATTTCAAATCAACACGGACACCAAAGTGTGTTCACACATTCCACTTAATCTGGAATGGATTGTTAATTATTTGATATTTCCCAGGATCTAATTTTGTCTTTGACATTGACTAATATGTTTCTGTAAAAATGCTGGGAGTGACTGGTTTAATATGTGTGTGACTTTCTTGTTGGAGAATAGTGTTCTTCTCCTTTTCCACTTCATGGGTGCTGTTGGATGTGAAAGAGACAGCAAAACAATGCTTTACAGAAAATAACATACATGGTTATGATTATAGTGTCTGAAGATGAACCGTATTTTCAAAATTCCGGACTGCATCTTTGTCTTTTTCTTCCTCTTCACCCTTTCCCAGTTCGATTTGGGGTCGATGTGCTTGATCAAACTTTTCCATACAGCACAGTGCTGTATCTCCTCCCCAGTCAGACCCTTTTCTTCCAAAACTTCTTTTACTGTATCCATCCACCTCTGCTTTGGCCTTGTACTTCCATTCTCATCAATCTTTTGCCCAGGTATTCATACCACTTCAACCTACTTTCTTGTACTTTCTTACAGGAACTCTCCCACTTTTGTTGTCTCATTTTTTATTCAGTCTTTTTTTGTACCTCCACACATCCATCTCAGAATTCTCATTTCTGTCACGCCTAACTTCTTTTACTTTGCTCCATTTACTGCCCATGCCTCAGCTCCATACATGCTGGTGTTACAACTGCCTTACTTAAAAATAACTAGCCCTAAAAGTGCTGTGTTCTCATTGGGTTCCAATTCCATCCCCACCTCAGCCCAGGTTGAAGTTTTTAATATTCTAGATTCTAAAAATCTAGATTTTTCAATAAATACCATAATCCTTAATACATTTCTTAGAGAACTGAATGAACAGGTAGTTTTTCAAGACCTTGCATTGCTTTCTGAATGGTTCTTGTTCTACTTGAGTTGCTATGTTGAAATGCAGACCAAATGAAAAGGTGATTCTGCATACTTCATCACTCTGACTAGTGTTATATTTTATTTATTTTGGTTGCAGCACGTTTCTTACCACAGCTTTCAACATTTCCAAGTGTTTGACTTTGCTATGCTTCATCTGCTATGTGGTTTATATTGCATGAATTGAGTGTAGAACTAAGTGTCCTGAGAATTTTATGTAACGATTACAAAATAGTCTTTGTTGTCTCTCCATCTACTGTATGAGTAAACAAATGATCTGTAAGGAGTATCACAGACTTCCTTTTGTTATCACTCCATCTATAAGAGGGTTGAGTTTGAAATGCTTACATAAGCAAATTGCAATTTTAATAAACTTGTTAACATGCAATGAAAATTGTGGACATCTCAGACATAGGTTTGCATAACTGTTCCCACCTTGAGTTGTGAAAAGAAGAAACAGAATTTGTGTTTCTTATCGATCCTTTTTGGAAATGTTTTTCCTCAAGTTTTTGCATTTGTTTTGGTTTTGTTCAGCTTTTTTTTTAAGTTTTTAAGGATATTTTTCTATTTTTTATTTGCATTGAATAGTTTATACTCACTTTTGATATGTTGAACTTGTTTTTTTTTTTGTTTTTCCTCAAATCTCTTTCTGTTACCCTGCTGTTGATCAGGCAGCAGTAAGTGCAGTGATGCGGATGCCTCCCACTTGGACTTAATCCTTGACACCTGCCTTTTCTGTAATAAGGCATGACTGATTGCACACTGGGGAAACTCAGTTATGTTTATTATTCCTATATTTTTTCTTGATGCTGTGTTCTAAAGATAAGCTGAAAGCTAAACTTTTCTTGGGAATACAAGCACAGCCATTCTGAGAAGCAGTATGTCGGTGTTATTTTCAGATGATGGGGTTCCAAGTAGAAGGATTGTGTTGCCTTCATTCGTCAAGGGTACTGAAACATGACAAAAAGTCCAAACATAAAATGCTACTTCAGACAGGTGAAATCAAAAGAGTGGAGTGAGAAAAGCTGCATATTTCTTAGAAATAATGCCAGATTTCATTATGGTACCTGGCTTATACATGCATGTATGCAAATATGAATCAGTGAGTACAAGTGTGCTTCCACTTTAAGGAGACATGGGAACTTCTAATTGAGTCAGCTACAGTTGATAAAATTGTTTCTCTTTTGTCTTCTTTTCTTCATCTTCTCATGCCCAGCGGCATCTCTGCATTAAGGGCACCTTTCATCTCATCTGCTAACAGATGGTGCCTGTGTGCAAAAACTAAATAAGCAGTAATCTTAGTAAAGCTTCAATAATTGAACATGTTAAAGTCATAATCAAAGGTACCCAATTTTCCGATATATGCTCAATGCAATTTTGTATCTATTTTTATTTGTATTTCTTTTTGGGGTATGTAGAATTTTCTTTGTACTTGATGCCAATTGACTGATTTTGGGTTACTTGGGAAGACTCTTCAACCCTGCAGTGTTCTAGGCAATGATTTGTTCTGGTAGGCACATATGTAGTTTGAACTTTTCAGTTCTGCCTTGGGGTGAGAAGGCTAGAGTCCTTTAAAGCAATTTGTTAAATTGTTTTTTGGGGTACAATTTAAAGGGTGTATGAACTTGCACATCTTGCTGTTGTGCAGAATTTGTCTTTATTGTCATGAATCACATTGATATTTAGGTATTGTATGACTTAGCACACTGAATGACAGTTGGAAATTTGTGAATATTTCTTTGCATTTCAGCTTTTGCTATGGAGTACTTGATGTTGAAATATTGTTTGATAGCATTCTTTCAAGTTTGTATTGTTTGGCAAAAAATGTTTTGATGGATCTTCAATTTGTGTGATTTTAATTAATTATTTGCTTGACATTTTATCATTATTGGTGCTGGTAGCCTAATACATTGTGAAATGCAGTGTTTCTCGCTTGCTCCCTCATACATGGTCTATACACACAACCTCTTTGCACTCCAGATGCCTCCTTTTTCTCTAATAGTCTGTGGATATAATGCATCTCTCTTTCAGGATCATTTGCCCTCCAAAATTTTCATGCCAAAAACATCAATGCTCATATATATAGTTTTATACCTGTCGTAATGCAATAAAAATGGATTTAAAGGTAGAATTATTTACTGAATAATACATTTAGAGGCCATATAGCAAATATGTTAATCCCTGTTATATTACTGCAATGTTTAGTCTTCATCATCCATCCATCCATTTTCCAACCCGCTGAATCCGAAAACAGGGATCTGCTGGAGCCAATCCCAGCCAACACAGGGCACAAGGCAGGAACCAATCCCGGGCAGGGTGCCAACCCACCACAGGACACATACAAACACACCCACACACCAAGCACACACTAGGGCCAATTTAGAATCGCCAATCCACCTAACCAGCATGTCTTTGGACTGTGGGAGGAAACCCATGCAGACACGGGGAGAACATGCAAACTCCACGCAGGGAGGACCTGGGAAGCGAACCCAGGTCCCCAGGTCTCCCAACTGCGAGGCAGCAGCGCTACCCACTGCGCCACCGTGCCGCCCAGTCTTCATCATTAATTAGATAATTTAATGCAGTTTTACCTCTTCAGAGTTTTGTATTGATTGATGTTTTACTTCTGTAATGATTGAGCTATAAAACCAAACTAAACATTATTACAAACAAAGTTATATTTTATCTAATTATTCCTACATTTACTTTTTGTAATAATTTTTTTTGGCCAATTGAAAAGTAGTTGTAAAACCAACACATGGGGAGAGACAGACAGACAAACAGATGAGAGAGAAGGAAATGTACAACAATAAAGTTATATAACTTAAAGAACAGTATCACAATTTATCATTTTCTGTCTTTTATATATTTCTAACTATCCCTTCACCATTTACCCAATAATGGGTTGACTGTTAAAAAAGTATATATAATGTAAGAAAAGACAGGACAGGATAGCAACATGGCTCACCAAGGCCACAGAATATGAAGAGCCAATGCTGGGAGGGAAAACTTGTGTATTTACTCTATTATGTTCTTTCTCTACTATCTAAATACAGGAACTGCTTTGGAAGGTAAGCCCTGTGTGTTTATTACGTGTCTCAAAACAGCTATAGGATGCAGCACATGCATAAAGAGGAAATGTCAGCTAAGAAGAAGCATCTAATAATTCCCTAGAAACACTGGGGCAGAGACACCTAAATAGAGCAAAACAGCAAGGGTGAAGATGATGCCAGGGTGGAAACATAAGATTTTGATAAACCTCCTGACTGTAAGAAAAAATATGATCTTTTTTTCATTATTTGGAATATTTTATGTTCAAGATTTATATTAGGGACAGTTAATGGTGGCCTACATAAATCAACCTCTTTGTTTCCATTTTAGCTAGACTAAATTTGAAAAAAAAAATGTACACTGCAATAAATAAAATAATAGTTTATATTTTTAAATCAGTTTTTATCGATGTCAAAACCAAATGGTAAGGCAGCAAAAAAGAAAAAGACATTTTCATGTATAGATTTTGAAGAATACCCCCACACCCGTGCCCACCCAAAACCTACCCCACCCTGGAGCTATTTAAAAAAGTGGATTAAAATAGAATTGATAAAACACACATGTCACTGACAAGTCCCAGAGGCCTACATGCCCGGCTGAGCAAAGAAATCTAATAGAATAGTGTCAGTTTGAAATCAGGGGTTTGGTGTCAGCCATGACTTGATCATGGAGATAAAGTTTTCTCATTTGCTAATAGTATGCACAGGTACTCCATTAATATGCACAGCTGACAATTCTAATAAAGCAAGGTTTTAAAAAAAAATACTTCAAGACTGAGAAAGTGACAGATTCGGGATTTATCCATTGAGAAACTATTCAACTTTTGGCTGCTATTGTGGCCAATGAGATAATGCACTGGTAGTGAAGAGAAAGAAAGTGGCAAGAGAGCAAGGAACAGAGATAGATAAGATGGAGGAGAGGGCAGTAGCCATTGAAGCTCAAAGAACAGCAACAGTGGGACATTCACAGAACGTGTGGAAAAAGGTGCCCTGTTCGTTAAGGGCACACTGGTGGTAGCGTGGATCAGGGGCTAAGCCTATCAGGAAATGCTTCCTGAGATAATAATAAACTCTATGGACAATTTTATATTGAATGTGGTGGCGGTTAGAGTTCCTAAAGGAGTTTCTAATGTTTTTAATAATTGTGCTCCAGTATAATGGTGTTCATAGGGAAACATCATTAATCCATTTTTGAGTGACGGGCTAGGTGTAGTTATGGAATCACAAAGGTTGACGTACAAACAGGAAATGATACTAGTGGAACACATGGGCAAGGAAAAGTAGTCAAATAATGGGAGATTGAGAACAGGGGCAGAAAAACTTACTCCACATGTCCTGAGAACGAATTTAACCTGTAAATAGAAAAAATACGAGGAGGTATGAATAGAATATTTTTCTTTCAGAAACTGAAAAGAGGCAAGCCCAGTTCCAACAAACAAATCGGCAAGTGTGCTGATACCATGTGAAGACCAAAGTGGGTAAAAGATGGGTCATCCACCAATGCTGAGGGAGCTATTGTGAAACAATGGATTGAAGGAGTGCCAGCGTGGTGTGGAGCCAAAGTGCTTTGCAACTTTGTGCCAAACACACAGAACATAATTTATACGAGGATTATATTTGTTGACTCCCTTTTTTGGTTTGAATCTAATAAATGTTGCAAAGAGTTGGGGGGGGGGGGGGACAAAGTTTGTTTCTATAAGTAGCCAGGACAGGGGGGAGAATATGTCAGCCATAGGGATAACGAATGAAGAATGTTACAGTTCAAAATCTGGAAGGGAGATACTTCCACTCATCATGGCTTGAATCAAAAAGGAGTGTTTAACAGCAGGTCTTTACACTCCATAAAAAGGAGCTGATAGCTGATCTGACCTGGATCCAAAAGGAGGAAGTTGGGGGAAAAGGGAGCATTCAGGAACAATATTCATTTTAATGATTGCCAAATGAATCTGAAAGGAGAGAGAGAGAGGTTATTCCAGGAGTGCACTGGTTGTTTTATTTCATTAAACACATCCTTCTCTCTTCTCAGACACTTTTTGTTTACAATTATAGGCGTAAGTGTGGCAGAAATCAAAGTAGTTTTTTTTTTTTTTTAAAGGAGACTGTTTAACAGGGCGGCACGGTGGTGCAGTGGGTAGCGCTGCTGCCTCGCAGTTGGGTGATCTGGGGACCTGGGTTCGCTTCCCGGGTCCTCCCTGCGTGGAGTTTGCATGTTCTCCCCGTGTCTGCGTGTGTTTCCTCCGGGAGCTCCGGTTTCCTCCCACAGTCCAAAGACATGCAGGTTAGGTGGATTGGTGATTCTAAAATTGGCCCTAGTGTGTGTTTGGTGTGTGGGTGTGTTTGTGTGTGTCCTGCGGTGGGTTGGCACCCTGCCCGGGATTGGTTCCTGCCTTGTGCCCTGTGTTGGCTGGGATTGGCTCCAGCAGACCCCCGTGACCCTGTGTTCGGATTCAGCGGGTTGGGAAATGGATGGATGGATGGACTGTTTAACATCATACCCTTGGTTTATTGTTATTGTTATTATTGCATTAGGGTGTATTATGCATATCCAGGACCACTCTTTAACACCATTCCCCAGGTTTACTGTCTTAATATTTCAAGACTGTTGAAGATTATATTTTATGCTTATAGTATTTAGACTTTATCGGCAATAGATATCTCTACTTTTTAATCCTCAAACGCCGCTGCTGGGGGGCTTGTTTTGTTTTGGACGTGCTCTGTCTCTAAGTATGTCAGAGGACTGGGACTTTGTGAAGTGGAGTCCAACCTCACATGGGAAGGCAAAATTAAGCGGGGGAGAGAAAGAGAGCAAGCTATATCTAACCTATCCTTTTAATCCTTATAATTATAACTACCAACGTAACAATAGGCTGCATGGCAATAACTTGTGGGAAAAATTGGAAATTAAGGTTCATACAGCATTTCTGCAATATATAAAATTATTTTACAGTCCCTCCCTTTCAAAGATCCAAGAGGACAATGGGAAAAAGATCTCTCACTCAACATATCAGAAAGGAGTGGAAGGTAGCAATGCAGAGAATTCACTCAAGCTCCATATGCGCAAAGCATACAATTATTCAACTCAAAATTATATATCGAGCACATCTGTCCCGCTTAAAACTTTCCAAAATGTTTCCAGGGCAAGATCCAACCTGCGAATGCTGCAATCAAGTCCCAGCCTCACTGGGTCACATGTTTTGGGCCTGCACCAAATTAACATCTTTCTGGACAAAAATTTTTAAGTGTCTTTCAGACATGCTTGGTGTCACAATCCCTCCTAATCCACTGACAGCTGTGTTTGGTGTTCTTCCAGATTGGCTTAAAGTGGAGAAGGACAAACAAACTGTGATTGCCTTCACTACACTATTGGCATGCAGACTTATTTTGTTAAACTGAAAGAATCCTAACTCTCCTCTTTTATGTCAGTGGGTAACTGATGTTTTATACTATTTGAAATTGGAAAAAATCAAACTCTCAGTTAGAGGATCTGTGCAGAACTTTTTCAAAACCTGGCAGGATCTAATCAATAATATTTTAGAATAAGCTCTTAAAGCACTGAGGAAGTAACTCTCTTCCCATTTCTTTTTCTTCTCCATTTATCTTTATCCGCCTATTAAACTCATCAATTTATGTATTTTTTACAAGCTTTAAGTTTTACTCCGTTTGCCATGCTCTCTTTCTCAGGGGTGGGGGTTGATTAGTTTTCTATCTTACTTTTTGTAAAAATTGATCTATTTTGTATGGAATGATTACAATAAAATCAATAAAATTATATATATAAAAAAACAGTGTGGAAGTTTGGCTGTACAATATCAGTAATGGAAGGAGTACTGGTGATACCTAAGTATTTGAAAGAGTTAAAAACTAGAATCCAGGAAGGAGAGATTGACAGGCACGGTTTATAGGGAACAGAGCAGATTTGCTCCACTTGATTTTATAGCCTGATAAGGATTTGTACGTACAAAATAATATTAATATGGGGGGAACGTTGGAAGGGGCATTTCATAGAAATAGAAGAAAGTTGTCAGTATATAAAAATACCCTTTTGACTGTGTTTTGAGCCAGAATAGCTGTAAAAGCATCTAATGCATGCAGGGTGATGGTTAGAGGTTTGAATGAGATAATAAAAAGCAGCAAAGATAATGGACAGCCCTGTCTAGCACCCCTGAACACCAGTAAAGGAGCATGACATATCTGAGTTTGTTGAAACAGAAGCCATAGGACAAGCACATAACAATTAAATCATGTTGATAAATAAAGTATCAGACCCCTTTTTGCTCATGACTTTCCACAAAAAACGTCCAGTCCATCCTGTTTTTTTTTTTTTTCACTTTTTCTGCATCAAGTCAGAAGAGTGCTGCTGGAGGCTGAAAGTGAAGGAGAGGTGCCAAAAATGTGCAAAAGATGGTGCATGCTGTGAGTTGCGTAATAAGATGCCACAAAGCTGGTCTGATCGGAATTAATCTGTTTTGGAATCACAAATTTGAGCTGGAGAACCAAAACTATTAGCGTCTGTGTTCATAAGTGACAACGGACTATAGCTGGAGCACAGTGTGGGATTTGTGCCTTACTTGAGGAGGAGTGATATAATGGAGGAAATTTTTGTTAGAGTGTAAGTCAGATGAGGAAAGAGACATGTTGATCATTTGAAATAGCGAGCTTGATGCTTCTGGCCGAAATGTGGAATATACTTCTGGCTGTATTCCATCTTGACCAAGGTCTTTGTGTTTTGCAAAAGCAAAACAAGCCACATCAGTTTGGAAGAGTTTTGGCAAATCAATAGATCTGAAAAAAAAAACACCCAATGCATCTGGGGGGTTCACCAGAAGTGAAAAATTCATGAATAAAGGTCAAAGAAAGTCTTTTTAATTTACAAGGGGTGATTAGTGATATTACTATATTCTGACTTAACTTGGCAAATAGAGGTTAATGAGTCAAATCTACGGAATCTCAGTGCTAACAGCTTGCTCATCTTAGCACCAGAGAGACAGTAACAGGGGCTTGTACGATGACCTTTAAACTCTGCATGCCTCATAAGGAGGTCACTTAAGTCAGCTCTGGTTTGTGTAATTTTCAGCTCATGTAGTGGATAATACAGAATAAATGGAATGCAAAAGCAATAGTCAATATAATCCCTTGATAGCTAGCCAAATGTAAGTCGGATCCTAAACAGAGTCTTTGTTCAGTCCTACAAACTCCTCAAGCTTAGCAGAGGTTTGTTCAATAAAGTTTTTATTTTGCAATAGAAAAGTGTAAAAATGCCAGTAAGGAGGTTTGGTGGGAATAAGGAGTAGAAAAATCTGAAAACTGATGTACCGGTGGTCGGATAAAGAGGGCGAGAAATAAATGCAATTATAATGCTCGGGGCAAGAGATTTTGAAATTAGGATACAGTAATCCCTCCTCCATCGCGGGGGTTGCGTTCCAGAGCCACCCGCGAAATAAGAAAAGTTTATATGGTTATTTTTATATTGTCATGCTTGGGTCACAGATTTGCGCAGAAACACAGAAGGTTGTAGAGAGACAGGAACGTTATTCAAACACTGCAAACAAACATTTGTCTCTTTTTCAAAAGTTTAAACTGTGCTCCATGACAAGACAGAGATGACAGTTCCGTCTCACAATTAAAAGAATGCAAACATATCTTCCTCTTCAAAGGAGTCAGGAGCAGAGACTGTCATAAAGGCAGAGGAAAATCAATAGGGCTGTTTGGCTTTTAAGTATGCGAAGCACCGCGGCACAAAGCTGTTGAAGGCGGCAGCTCACACCCCCTCCGTCAAGAGCACAGAAAGAGAGAGAGAGACAGAGAAAAACAAGCAAGCAAAAATCAATACGTGCCCTTCGAGCTTTTAAGTATGTGAAGCACGGTGCAGCATGTCGATTCAGGAAGCAGCTGCACAAAAGATAGCAACGTGAAGATAATCTTTCAGCATTTTTAGACTAGCGTCCGTATCGTCTAGGTGTGCGAACAGCCCCCCTGCTCAATCCCCCTACGTCAGGATCAGAGAAAGTCAGCGCAAGAGAAAGAGAAATGTAAGCTGGGTAGTTTCTCAGCCATCTGCCAATAGCGTCCCTTGTATGAAATCAACTGGGAAAACCAACTGAGGAAGCATGTACCAGAAATTAAAAGACCCATTGTCCGCAGAAACCCGCGAAGCAGCGAAAAATCCGCAATATATATTTAAATATGCTTACATATAAAATCCGCGATGGAGTGAAGCCGCGAAAGGCGAAGCGCGATATAGCGAGGGATTACTGTATAGTCTATTCTGGAAAAAGATTTGTAATAGGATGAGAAGATGGAAATCAGACTAAACAAGAGAAAAGTACTTGATTTTTTATAGTGGAATTTATTCTCTTCACATATTGTTTGAACTTACTTACTTCGGCCCCCAAGTTTGTCTCTGAGAGGGTATATGTTTGTCCAACACTGCTAAAGATCTTTGGTGACAGTGTGTCATAATCTGCAGCAAATTAGTGGAAGACACAGTATATTTGTAATGCTAGTTTCCTATTCGGTATATTAGGAGAAATTTATAAAAGTTTACTTCAGTGAGATATGATTTTACATACAGTCTCTCCTGCTTGTTGTTATGTTTAAGTAAGCATTTTTCCCCTGGCTGCGGTTCAAAGTTGTGTTTTTTGTCTGTTTTGTCTAATTTTGTATGATGTTTTTGTAGCAATCTTTCTTTTGTTCATTATGTGCATTATTCTTTGTGTTTATTTGATTACATCCCATGTGTTTTTTCCATGGCTCCCCAAGGAGTGGTGCCACCTGCCAATCACCACTAGCAATTCCCCTCCACTCTACAGTGGTGTGAAAAACTATTTGCCCCCTTTCTGATTTCTTATTCTTTTGCATGTTTGTCACACAAAATGTTTCTGATCATCAAACACATTTAACCATTAGTCAAATATAACACAAGTAAACACAAAATGCAGTTTTTCAATGATGGTGTTTATTATTTAGGGAGAAAAAAAATCCAAACCTACATGGCCCTGTGTGAAAAAGTAATTGCCCCCTTGTTAAAAAATAACCTAACTGTGGTGTATCACACCTGAGTTCAATTTCCGTAGCCACCCCCAGGCCTGATTACTGCCACACCTGTTTCAATGAAGAAATCACTTAAATAGGAGCTGCCTGACACAGAGAAGTAGACCAAAAGCACCTCAAAAGCTAGACATCATGCCAAGATCCAAAGAAATTCAGGAACAAATGAGAACAGAAGTAATTGAGATCTATCAGTCTGGTAAAGGTTATAAAGCCATTTCTAAAGCTTTGGGACTCCAGCGAACCACAGTGAGAGCCATTATCCACAAATGGCAAAAACATGGAACAGTGGTGAACCTTCCCAGGAGTGGCCGGCCGACCAAAATTACCCCAAGAGCGCAGAGACGACTCATCCGAGAGGTCACAAAAGACCCCAGGACAACGTCTAAAGAACTGCAGGCCTCACTTGCCTCAATTAAGGTCAGTGTTCACGACTCCACCATAAGAAAGAGACTGGGCAAAAACGGCCTGCATGGCAGATTTCCAAGACGCAAACCACTGTTAAGCAAAAAGAACATTAGGGCTCGTCTCAATTTTGCTAAGAAACATCTCAATGATTGCCAAGACTTTTGGGAAAATACCTTGTGGACTGATGAGTCAAAAGTTGAACTTTTTGGAAGGCAAATGTCCCGTTACATCTGGCGTAAAAGGAACACAGCATTTCAGAAAAAGAACATCATACCAACAGTAAAATATGGTGGTGGTAGTGTGATGGTCTGGGGTTGTTTTGCTGCTTCAGGACCTGGAAGGCTTGCTGTGATAGATGGAACCATGAATTCTACTGTCTACCAAAAAATCCTGAAGGAGAATGTCCGGCCATCTGTTCGTCAACTCAAGCTGAAGCGATCTTGGGTGCTGCAACAGGACAATGACCCAAAACACACCAGCAAATCCACCTCTGAATGGCTGAAGAAAAACAAAATGAAGACTTTGGAGTGGCCTAGTCAAAGTCCTGACCTGAATCCAATTGAGATTCTATGGCATGACCTTAAAAAGGCAGTTCATGCTAGAAAACCCTCAAATAAAGCTGAATTACAACAATTTTGCAAAGATGAGTGGGCCAAAATTCCTCCAGAGCGCTGTAAAAGACTCATTGCAAGTTATCGCAAACGCTTGATTGCAGTTACTGCTGCTAAGGGTGGCCCAACCAGTTATTAGGTTCAGGGGGCAATTACTTTTTCACACAGGGCCATGTAGGTTTGGATTTTTTTTTCTCCCTAAATAATAAAAACCACCATTTACAAACTGCATTTTGTGTTTACTTGTGTTATATTTGACTAATGGTTAAATGTGTTTGATGATCAGAAACATTTTGTGTGACAAACATGCAAAAGAATAAGAAATCAGGATGGGGGCAAATAGTTTTTCACACCACTGTATATATTGGAGAGCATTCCATAGTTCCTGGTGGTTCGTTTTGAACGAAATAGGGAGGAGAGTGTTATTTGTGTTTGGCTGTGCCTTACTGCTTTTCATGCTTTCTGGATATTTGAACCTATGCTCTGTTTTGACTTCAACTTTGAATTTTGTATTGGGACTTTGCAGTGGATTGCCTTGCCTTCTTAAGCAATTTTTTTTGTGCTCTTAGGAGCTTCATGTATATTGAGCCTTTGTTTAAAACAATTCCTTTATTATATAAAGATTATTCAAGGCCCTTTTTTTGTTTCTAGTAGGGGCTTTGACTACATTCCCCCACCCTCACCCTGTGGGCAACTTTGAAAGTATTTTGTTTGGATTTGTGTACTTTTGGGACTTGCAAATCACGACACTTAGCACCCAAGCCCACCTGCAATACAAGCTATGTTCTGCTGTTAAGGTTCTGCACTAGATTAATGAACAATTAAAAGTTACATTAATCTACATTTAAAATTGAATAAGATTAATGTTTTTTTCATCTGTTATTGTCTTGAAGACATTGATATCATTTTCAGATTTCTCTCTGACATACTGTGTTGCTTAACAGTTTTGGAAGTATGTTGAATGTTTCACAGAGCTGTTCAAATGAAGCAAAAGTACCTTGTACAGAGTACCCTGCAAATATCAAGTATGAAAACCCTTTAATAGATTTTAAATGTTGTTGAATACTTACATTTCTTCTTCCAATCTACATTTTTATTGTAAACTCATATACCCTAGCAGTAAAAATTTGTAGACACAGCAAACTTACAGTATTTGTTAACAGAGGCTAGGCTGAATGCTAATACACTGAAGAGCACGATTATGCACAAATATACATTGAAGCACACAATTAACTTGACTACATTTTAAACAACATGGTGCCAGTATTAAAACCATTTGAACATAGGGAAAGAATATGCTAATAGGAATTAAATTCAGGTTTAAATAATGCAAAGCTGGAATGCTACCTGCTGCACAATTACTGTGATAATTATATTATTATTAATTTCACAGATATTGTTACAGATTAAAACATGCATAAAGCACATTTCAGTGTTGGATATGATTCAGCAAACTGAATAGTTATCCAGAAATTGACACAGAAGCATCCTGTGTCATTGCATTTAGCATAATGAGAAGAGAACAATGAAGAAACCTCCAACTAGAACAGTGGTCGGCAAATGGGGGTAAATTACCCCAAATAGGGTAAAAACAAAAATCTTGGAGGTAACGGAGACTCATTTAACCTAAATAAAAATTATATACATTATAAAAAATTAAATGAAATGTGAACACATTATTTCAGTAATTTAAACTTCTACACGACCGCTGAAACTAGCTTAGTACAATGATCCCTCACAGCACGGTGCCGGTGTACACGTATGCTACATTTGCGTATTCTGGTCATCTGATTTTCTAAATGCATGAACAGAGTGCGGGAGTGTAGCAAGGTGTTCAAGTACTGATATGGTCACATGTGTTGCTGATATATGTATGCCATTCTAACCTAGTCGTTTTGCGCATCTATGTAATATTTGTGGTTAAAATTTTGACAAGCAAGGTAACATAATGTTTTATTAACAAAATTTAAATTATTAATAAATGAAAAGGCATTAATTTAACCGCTCAACAATTAAGCACGAATGATTTTAACCTTTCAAATGGCTTCAAATAGGAAGAGATTATACCATGAAAAGCTCCTCAATTATGGGTTCACACAAATAGAAGACAAGGGAATAATGAAACTACAGTGTGTTGTATGTTTGAAAGTACTCACGGCAGAATCTTTCAAAAAGTGTCAGTTAAAGAAGCACTTGGATAATTTACATTCACATCTATCTTCCAAGCCGCGTGAATATTTTGTTAATTTAGAAAAGTCTGCCAAAAGGCAAAGACTGGACAGCAACTTGAGAGACACGTTCGATCAACATTCAGCAGCAAAGGTTAGCTTTGAAGTAGCCTGGTTGATTGCTCAAAACAAGAAACCACGTACAATTGGTAAGGAATTAATTAAACCAGCAGCTTTGAAAATGGCAGAGGTCATGTGTGGTCAGAAAGAGGCCATGAAACTGAATTCAGTGCCCTTGTCTGCAAAAGTAGTAAAAGAAAGAATTTCTATTTTAGCAAAAAATGTGAGGGAACAAGTTATTTCTTCAATAAAAGAGAGTAAATATTTTGCTATTCAGCTTGATGAAACTACAGATGTCAGTAACAATGCACAGCTAATGATATATATTCGCTAAAAAGGTACACATGCAATTGAAGAGGAATTGTTGTTTTGTTCCCCTCTTGAATTGAGATCACGTGGTATTGATGTCTTTAATAGGGTGAATGAATACAGTAGAACCTCTGGTCACGAACGTTTCCGAACACGTACAAATCGGGTTACGATCAAAACGTTTTCCAAAACTTTGCATCTGTTCACGACCACACGCTCTGGTGGCAAACAAAAACACTGGCGGTCAGTTTCCCTATGCTCGTTCGTATGCGCCAATGATTTGCCATTCTCCGTTTCCCATTTTCTTTTGTTTGCATATACAGGGCCTAACAAAGCAGCTGATGTTTTAAAAGGAGTTACAATGTTAACCAAGCAGAGGCCACAAGTGCTGGAAGAGGTGGAAAAACTGTTGCTAGTGTGGTTGAACGAGAAGCAACTTGCTGGGGATAGCATAAGCGAGCCGATCATATGCGAGAAAACCAGGAAGATTCATGGCGATTTGCTAAAAAAAAAAATCCTTCTTCGAGTGGCGAAGGTGAGGAATTTAAAGCCAGTAGAGGATGGTTTGAAAAGTTTTGCAATAGAAGTGGCATTTAATTTTTTTCTCTGTGCTTGGAACTCATAAAAAACTGTTTACAGTGAGTGGTTCGTAAGGGTCTAGCACGAACTCTTACAATGTTAGTTTTCTCTGTTGTTCAAGGTTTTCTCAGTGTTATTCAATGTTTTTACATTTAGTTTACTATTACACTGTGCATTCTATGGTATAATTAACTATTTTTGTGCTTAAAAATATATATATTTACATACAGTTTGTACGGTCTGTAATGGATTAATTGTATTTACATACAATTTTATGGGGAAATTATGTTCGGCTCGTGTCCAAAGTTTTGGAATGAATTACGGTTGTGACCAGAGGTACTACTGTATTTTAATACTCCAAGCATTAATATGAAGTGGAAAGACTGCATTGCAGTGACTGTCGATGGAGCTCCAGCTATGTTGGGTAACCTTAATGGTTTTTCGGCTTTGGCGAAAAGTAATAATCCAGAAATTGAAATTACTCACTGTATGATCCATCACCAAGCACTTATTGTTAAGCATTTGGAACCTGTACTGGAAACCGTTATGCATGACGTTATTAAGGTCGTTAATTTTGTCAAACAACATGCACTTAACACGTGCCTACTTCGTGAATTATGGGAAGATGGTGAGGCTGAATATACAGACCAACTCTACCACACAGAAGTAAGATGTCTTTCTTGTGGGATTGTTTTGAATCGAGTATGGGCTTTGAAAACTGAACTTGAAATTTTCCTCACTGATCAAAAGCATATTCTTGCAGACAAGTTCACAAACACCTTGTGGGTTTCACATCTTGCATATTTAACAGACGTTTTTTAGCATTTGAATGCACTGAACAAAGAATTGCAGGGAAAAAATATCAACATCATTTCAGCCAGAGACAAGATATCAGCGTTTGGATCAAAGCTTCTATATTGGAGACAGAAAATACAAGGGAACAAGATAGCTGCATTTCCAAAGTTAGCTTTGTTTTTGGAAGATTCTGAAAATATTACTTTTGATGAATTCAAAGATACAGTTATAATACATCTTACAAAACTCAGAGAGCGGTTCTCAAATTATTTTCCTGATTTTGATTTAAGTACTATCAGTTGGGTTGTTGATCCCTTTGAATGTGAAATAGCTGAAATACCAGAAGATTCTCAAGGACTGGCAGAGGCAATTCTTGAACTTCGATCCAATAATGAAGCATGTATTGAATTTGAGAATAAAACCAGTCTGTCATCTTTTTGGATGACAACTGCTGCAAAAGCTTTCAATACTAGCTCCTGGTACTTGGTGCATTTCCTCTCGGTAGCTTCCTCGATATGCTGTTCCCTGGGCACTGTCATGATCAGCTGTTTCAAGGCCTCAGAGATAATGATCATGTCTGGCCAGAGTGATGTTACAATTTGCTGCAGGAACTTTAGCTGCTTTCCCAAGTCAGCCTGCAGCTGCCAGTCAGAGGCTGTGTGGAAGAGGCCTGTTATTACTGCCTTTGCCTGGGATTGCTTTTCCGCTTTAACGAAGGTAACTGCCTTCTTTGAGCTGTGGAGGAGTTTGCTAGTGTTGATGGCTGCAGCCAAGCTTTCAGCAACTGCCTTGAGCACCTTGTCATGGTTCCACAGGTAGCGGCCATCTGCCAGAGCCTTAGGGCAGCTGTTGAGTAGATGTTCCAGATTGCCTCTTCCTGAACAAAGTGGACAGGATGGTGTCTCGCTCTTTCCCCAGACATGGAGGTTTGCTGGGCTTGGCAGGGCATCGTAGACCGCCTGCACCAGGAACTGGACACGAAAGAAATCTCCTTCGCTGGAGAGTACTCTCCCACCTTGTCCACACACCCTGTTGCCAGAGTCCTACTGCCCTGCTCACTCTCTCTTCCTCCACCCCTGCTCGGACCTCTTCCTGGAGTAGATGGATTCTCTCCTTGCCCTGGGTCTTGCCGACCTGGGTCTTTGGGAAGTAGCCCAGACCTGCTCTACCTGTTGCCATGGTGCCCACCAGAGCCTTCTGTCTCAGGCGTGACTCTGCCACCTTCACAGCCTTCTCTGCCCTTCATTTCCTGCCTGTTGTCACTTCAATGCCTGCTGCTGACACCTTACAATCCTTGGAGTCCCTGTACTGTAGGGCTTCTCTGGTGCGTGCCACCATGAATTCTTCAGTGAGGCTGCTAAATGGAAACCACAGGATGTTACTTGTCCCATACAGTGCTGCACTGGTGAGGCTGCGTGGGAGTCCCAGTTACCTCCGAAGAAAGCTGCTGATCTTCTTTTCAAGGAACTCAACTGTTGAAAACGGGACTGCATATACCAGCAGAGGCCATAGGACTTGTGGCAGGATTGAGTGCTGATAGATCCAGGCTTTAAACCTACCAGGCAGGCCAGACCTATCAACCTTGGTGAACCACGTCCCAAGCACTTGGATGGATTTCTGAATGGCAGCTGTGTCTTTCAGACTTGAGTCAAAGACTTTCCTCACACTCTTGACTGGCTGCTCTGTGATGGATGGGATGACTGTTCCCGCGATAGCAAATCGGTACTTATCAGTCACCTTCCCCTTCTTTAGCACCATGGACCTTGACTTGGAAGGCTTACAACTCATCCTTGCCCATGTGATGAGTCTCTCAAGTCCTTGTAGGATCCACCTGCTCCCTGGGACCGATGTTGTCGTGATGGTTACATCATCCATATAGGCTCTTATCGGGGGCTGTCGTACGCCCGACTTAGTCAGGAGCCCTCTTCATTCTACCTCGGCTGACTTGACCACCATATTCATGGCAAGGGCAAAAAGAATAACGGAGATGGTGCACCCTGTTATTATTCCCTTGCCAAGCCGAAGTCTGATATTTCTGACCCAGAATTGACCCATATCCTGAAGTTGTTATAGTAATCCAGGATCAGATCCTTGATTTTCCTGGGAACATGGTGGTGATGAAGTGCGAGCTCAACCAGCTTGTGTGGTATAGACCCATAGGCATTGGCCAGGTCATATTTTATATGAACAGAAATTAGTGACCAATAATGAACAGGAGTGAAATGTTCTGTATGATTAGTCTAAGTAAAAACACTGAGGCTAATGGTACAGAGTGGCTGAATTGTGAATAGATAGTAGACTACTGATTGAACAGAGAGTTACAAAAATCGAATCATGAATTAATGAAAGGATTATCACGTGTTTCAGCATCTTTCTTGAAAAGTAAAAAGCAAGTTTATATAAGGTTCAAAGGAAAGTGATACGTATCGTAATACAGTACATCAACATTACCAACAGTTTATGATAAATTAATAATCACACTATAAATATTAATATAATGATTTTATATCTTGGATGCCATGGATTTTAGGGCAACTACCAAAATGTCAGTTTATCAGGATTTAATTTCGAGCAAAATTAGCCTTTAGCCCCTTGCTTAAATCAGAGATGCATTCTATCAGAGAGTGGGGTAGATGTCTTAGTGTTAAAATAAAACTGTATGTCACTAGCATAAAAGTCAAAACAGCGACAGTGTTGGCAGGTGACTTAACCAGAAAGGAGAACATAAAAATGGGCTACACCTTGATTAATACAAGCAGGAGAGGATTTTTATTCTATATTGTAAATAAATTAGATTTTTAAAGGTTACGTACATTTTATTATTTAGGTAAGATATGAATGTTTATGATACCAAGGAAACATGATGCCAGCAATGCCAATTGAAGACAGACAAAAGAAAAGGATATAATAAGTTGCAGTATCAAAAGCAGCCCAAAGGTCAGGATAGAAAAAAATGTTAATTGCACCAATATAGGTAGATAGAAGGAGACCATTTATGATTTTCAAAAAAGCAGTCTCTGTACTGTGAAACGTGGAAACCAGACTGAAAATATTCATAAAGATTTTGCTTGAAAAAGAAAGTTTGAAGCTGTGAAGCAGCCACCCTTTGCATGAAAAGGAGGTTTGAAATAGTTGTCAAGAATGGATTAATTGAGACCAGGGGCCTCATGTATAAACAGTGCATATGCATAAAAATGTTGTGTACGCCCGTTTCCACGCTCATATCATGATGTATAAAAACTAAACTTGGCGTAAAGCCACACACATTTTCTCAATCCCTGGCTTATGCAAGTTCTTCGCTTGGTTTTGCAAACTGGCAGCACCCAGCGTCAAAGCAGTACTTTTGTTCCAGTGTGGTTTCCCTTTGTTTTTTAGATGCACATCCCTGACGGCTTTATCAAATACACTGAAATTAACCGCATATTGTTTATTAGTTTAAGGCATCTGATTGTAATTAACCTGTAACAATATAATGGTCCACAGAATGGCCAAACTATTCCAAATACCATAACTGCTTTAGCGTTGTTAATCTCAAGTATTTATCCCACTGTATCTGAGTGTGGAATCACAGCTCTCAAGCAGCTGATTGGAAAGAGAATTATCGGGATACAGCATCAAGCACACGCTGCCTCAGCTATGCGCTATTTGATCTGCTCCCATACGGCAAACGCTTCAAAGCCTTTCCTGTAGGGACCTCGCGGTTTAGAGACAGTTTCATCCCAAGAGCTCTAAATGCACTCAATCAGTCCATCAAGCGCTCCTTATAGAACTGTTTGTAATTATAAGTACAATTACCTCACTTTAAACTTGCGAAACAGTTATAATATTACACGACCTGAGCCACTTTATAAAGCATGTATTTACATATAATGACAATATCATTTTTAAGATGAAATGCAGCAAAATATCAGTCAGTCAGTCATCATTCAACCCGCTATATCCTAACACAGGATCATGGGGATCTACTGGAGCCAATCCTAGCCAGCACAGGGTGCAAGGCAGGAACAAATCCCGGGCAGGGTGCCAGCCCACCACAGGCAGCAAAATATGCTTTTTACATTTGTGAAAAGGCCCTATATAGGCACCCGACCTGACACAGACTGGACACGGAGGCACACGTAAAATAAATAAACTATTTATTTTTCTTCACCAGTGGGGCACGTCTTCCCCATAATCCCCACAGGCACAACACAGTCCCAAGCACAAATATACCAAATAAAACACACAACAAAGCACTCTTTTCTTCCTCCACCACTCCTCCCAGGCAACCTCGTTGTCCTCCTGCCGATTATGGCTCCCAGAGTGGTGGCTGCTGGCCCCTTTTATAGTTCACCCGGAACACACTGAAAACACTGCCCATAAGGGCTCAGGAGTTCCAGCTGCAGCACCCCCTGGCAGCACCTGCGGGACCCAACAGGGCTGCACCCAACTCCAATTCCCATGGAGCCCTGTTGGAAACCGAGGCACCACTCCAAACCAGGGGGGTGGCCATCTAGCGTCCAGGGGGAGGTATTGCACCGTCCATTGCTGCTCCCCCTGAGCATATAACGACGGGGCGTCCCAGACGGTCATGGGCCCCGGCCGTCCCTGTAATCCTGTGGGGATCTGGGGTAGCCGCCAGGGGGTGCTGCATGGATCCCGGAGCGAACCTGGACACCTCAACAGCCCCACCCAGAAGTGCAATTAGCAACAGGTGATCAAGCACCTGGAGTACTTCCAGGAGGGCTATAAAAAGGGCCAGCATCCACCACTCAGGAGCCAGAATCGGGAGGAAGAGGACGAGGTTGCCTGGGAAGAGTGGTGGTGCCAGAGGAAGAGTGTTTAGTCTGTGGTTTAAGTGCTTTTGGGACTGTGTTGTGGCTGGAGGGTTCATGGGGAAGACGTGCCCTCCAGCTGAACTTTTATACGTGCCTCTGTGTAAGTCTGTGTTGGGTCAGGCGCTATACTGCATCCAATTCACACATGCTTTAATTCTTATCATCATGAAAATGATACCAAGTATACATCTCAGTCTTTAATTTATTCAGAGAGCTGTAATATCATGAATGTAATGGATTCTGTGTCCTGTCAGAGGAAGAGAAAGATTGTTAAGAAGCACGTAGTGATTCACACACATAGACCACATAGAAGAACAAATACAATGCAAGCCATTTAACATGCCACTTTAATTACGATGGTATTTGAGAAACTAGTAAATTAAATGATTTTAAGATGAAGTTTATGATGTTCTGCTTTAATGACAAAATAAACTACGTGATTAAAGTGGAAATTTCAAGATTAAAGTTGACATTTCAAGCTTTTTTTGCCACTGTGTGCCTATTTTTTGTCTTTTCTCTCTACTCTAATAAGCTTCAATATGACTCTCAGATGGTAGGCTATGACTTGCCTTTTCACGGCGACTTTGATATCTGACAACTTCTTTTATTAATTCGGGCACTGTGCGACTTTGTGAACTTGAGCTTTCGAGTTTCCCCGACACTCTATGTCACACGATCAACTTCCTTTTGTTGTTTATACCACTGTTTAAACCAACATATAGTATGTTTTTCCTTGCCTCCACTTGGTATTTGCTGAAATTCTTCTATTTTCCCCCATGCTTTTGCCATTGTCTTTTCACAGAACGCTGAGCCTAAGGACTATTTATATTGATTTGTGTCATTTGTTATTTTATGTGATGTGTGGTTTTGTTTTCAGATAAATATTGAGGCTGTTTTGTGGGAAATAGTAGTGCTTCTCTGGAAACTATTTTTAAATTGAAAATTTATGCTAAGATTTCAGGTGAAAATGTACACAGAAAACAAGCTGAGTGCAAAGAAATAATTAATTTTTATGTACCCTCACTTTTAAACTCTAGTATTTGATTTTGTATGGGTTGCATGCCAGTAGGGTATCAGGATGCACAGCTGATGGGCCATTACTGGGAACTAAAGGATGCAAATGGCACTTGCTGTATAATAATACCCAAAATAGCAGTGTGGCAGTTCTATAAAAACAACACTTTTCCTCTTTTTCTTTCTTAGCAAAGGGAATGTACTACTCTGACAGGTTCAGAGAATTAAACATCTTTAGTGATCAGCAGAAAAGGCTGCATGGGGACCTACTACAAGTCTTCAAAATTTCAAAGGAATCAATAAAGAAGACCCAACAGAATCTTTCTTTCATTTGGTGAATTCTATACTCAAAGATATGAGTAAAAATAAGGAAATAAGGGCAAGCATATTTAAAAAAAAGCCAGGAAGCTCTTTTTCATGTAAAGATTTGTGGAAATTTGGAATAACCTACCTTTAAAGAGTATCTGGATAAGATATTGGGACAGGCAGACAAGACGTTTTTGAATAGTTTCCTCTTATTAGCCAAACTTCATCTTCTTGCATTCTTTGTGTTTTCTCTAATATAAAACAATGTCATGTTAAAAAATAAATTAAGTTGTACTGCTTTGAAATAAAAGCTTAACAGAGAGCACAATTTCATTGTGACACATATTATTGAGTAAAAGTATAAAAATGGTCTGAATGTTTCTGCAAACTGTACACACTGCATGTCTATTTCTAACTTAAAAGGTACATGGAGGAATGGGTTGAAAATCATTCAGCAATTTAAAAGACAACAACAACAACATTTATTTATATAGCACATTTTCATACAAAAAAGTAGCTCAAAGTGCTTTACATAATGAAGAAAAGAAAAATAAAAGACAAAGTAAGAAATTAAAATAAGACAACATTAGTTAACATAGAATAAGAGTAAGGTCCGATGGCCAGGAAATGACAGAAAAAACAAAAAAAAAAAACTCCAGACGGCTGGAGAAAAAAATAAAATCTGCAGGGGTTCCAGGCCACAAGACCACCCAGTCCCCTCTGGGCATTCTACCTAACAAAAATTAAATAGTTCTCTTTGCATTTAAGGTTCTCACGGAAGGACTTGATGATGATGGTCATGCAGACTTCTGGCTTTTAAACCATTTAATTCCATTTAATCCATTTAATCCATGACCTCTACTTTCTTATCTTTTCTAGAAGATTATAGCCAACCAAAAATTTGGGCTGTAACTAACACATATTTTGTTAATCAATTAATTTGATGATTATTATTTCAATTAATTGATTAATTTGATTGTAAGAATTGTAAGCATTTTATTCAAAAATGAGTTTTATTCTTTGCACAATTCTTTCCTTCATAACTATGTTGAAAGCATGTTTGTAAATTATATTTGCTAAAATCCTGGAGTAATAAATCTAACTTTACGGTCAAGCTTAACATTTTCAAGTCCTGTTGCCAACATCAGGAGGTTAAAAGCTAAAATCATTACTGAGAATTAGCAAAATTTGCCCCAAGTGTAGTATTTTGATTTTATCCAGTAGATGACAGCAAAACCTGTGTGATGAACTAAGGATTGTGTATTTCAAGCCTACTTTTTCTTAACAGAATGGCTTTCAAAACTGGCTGCTGATATCGTCAAAAGAAAGACTGTGCAAAAGTAGCTTTGCATATTGGTAATGACTCAGATTGTACACTGTCTAATAAGGATTTTGAGCTGCCAAAATAGAAAGAAAAGAGTGACATTTAGACCTTGCCCACATGTACCCAGGTATTTTTTTAAATGGGAGTTTTCCTCCTTTGTTTGAAAAAAAATGCCACCCACACATGCACCATTTTTAAAAAATTCTCCATCCACATAAAAACGCAAAAATATGATGTCACGAAACATGCACAGATAACAAAAGGAATGTCATTTAGATTAAAGTCCATTGCCCTTTTTTCAAATGTGTGTTCAGCATGGAATTTGTGAAAATTCGGATGTCATGTACACTACCGAGCTCTTTATCTACAATATCAATAAAAGAACACTTGTAATCACAGATGGCTTGTATGTTGAGTTATTTCTACATGAGTCCTGGTGAAACCCTGCTACATGTTCCTCTACTTTAGGCTCAGTAACAGGTAATTGTATATACACAGGGCACAAGTGGACTGTAATTGCATACTAGCCTTACTATTTTAGAAGCCACCTGTCTTGACAACCCAAAGATGTATGCCATCTTGCGTAATCTTCCCTTGTCTGCTAAATAGCAGAGTGTGCAGGCAATTTTTTGACAGGGAATCTCATTACAGTTGTATTTCCTTCAATGTGCGGGAAAAGCAGCTCACTCAAAGACAACAGCGAAGTCCTTGACAAACAAAAATTCTCTTCAGCAACAACCATTTCATTCTCAAAGTTGTCTCAACAGCTAGAGGTCTGTATCATCAGAATGTGGATGCCGCAGTGGCCTTTGTAGCACATTCTGACGCCTCTGTTTTTCAATATAGTGATAAAGTAATTGTACATTTAAATGTAAACATGTAACAAGTCCTGTTAACAAAGTTAACACAAGCACTACTTTAGCTATAACTGCAATTGCACAAAATTTCCTCATGTAAAAAAGACAGATAATGGTGCACACTCTGACATCAATTAAAGAAGATACCAGCATACACTTTGACATTTCAAGCCAAAAACTCTGTTTTCCCTGTCTACACATAAACAGGGAAAACAGAGATTCTAAACATCTTAATCCTGGTTAGGAGTTTTCCAAAAAGTTAATTTTCAGAGACCTAAAATGCAGTTTGCATCTAGACGAAAGGCCAAAACTCATACAATAAGCTACATTTTAAAAAATACATGGGTATGTGTGGAGAGGGTCTTAGAGTGCTGTCGGATTATCCCCATGCTCGAGACGGAGAGGGATCATCATTACTTCAATGTAATTTCTTTTCCATTTTTCCCATACTAGGTGAAGTCTTTTTTACAGATCTTGTAAAATGACAGAATTCTTACCAGATGTGAAGTTAAAACAACACCACACTTGAACTTATACCATTCCTCCAAAGTGCTATTGCTATTCCTTAGGCTTTTACTAATCCAGAATTAGTCATTAAATTGTTTATAATTGCAGTAATTACTCCGAGCTGGAGACAGCATCTCATTCACTACCTTGTACCATTCAAATATGTGTTACAGTCATGGCCGAAATTATCGGCACCCTTGGAATTTTCCCAGAAAATGCACCATTTCTCCCAGAAAATTGATGCAATTACAAATGTCTTAGTATACACATGTTTATTTCCTTTATGTGCATTGGAACAACACAAAAAAACAGAGAAAAAAAGCCAAATCTGACATCGTGTCACACAGAACAGAAATTGTGGGTAAATCATTTTATTTCAAGCATATGAGGCCTACGAAGAAAAGAACACAGTACCTACAGTCAAACACGGTGGAGGTTCTAAGATGCTTTGGGGATGGTTTGCTGCCTCTGGCACTGGATGCATTGACTGTGTGCAAGGCATCATGAAATTCGAATACTACCAAAAGATATTGGGGTGCAACGTAGGGCCCAGTGTCAGAAAGCTGGGTCTGCATCAGAGGTCATGGGTGTTCCAGCAGGACAATGACCCTAAACATACCTCTAAAAGCATCCAGAAATGGTTGAAGACAAAGCGCTGGAGAGTTCTGAAGTGGCCAGCAATGACTCCGGATCTAAATCCGATTGAACACTTGGAGATGGAGAGATCTCAAAATTGCTGTTGGGAGAAGACACCCTTCAAATCTGAGAGACCTTGAGCAGTTTGCAAAAGAAGAGTGGTCGGAAATTCCAGTTGAGAGGCGTAACAAGCTTGTTGATGATTATAGGAAGTGCTTGATTTCAGTTATTTTTTCCAAAGGGCATGCAACCAAATATTAAGTTGAGGGTGACAATAATTTTGTCCAGCCCGGTTTTTGGCTTTTTTTTCTCTGTTTTTTTTGTGTTGTTCCAATGCACATAAAGGAAATAAACATGTTTATACTAAAACATTTGTAATTGCAACAATTTTCTGGGAGAAATGGTGCATTTTCTGGGAAAATTCCAGGGGTGCCGATAATTTCGGCCATGGACTGTATATATGCTTTAAGTACATTAATCACATTCTAGTATTCAGTGTTTGGTGATTAGTTGTTTGGCAATTAACTATGTGGTTTTAATTGGCCTGCTAAGTGTTCATCTCTGTGAATATGCATCATCAGTATATTTGGGAAAGGCACTGGCTCCCAGTGACTCTGAGCTAGATAAGATGGTTTGAAAATGGATGGACAATTGTAGACACTTTTATAACAATTGGATGATGAATGTAAAATTTTAAAAGGTACTTATTAATGAAATAATAAACTCATTATCATTTGAACACTCAAATGCATGACCCTACAATAGAGAGTGACTACAACGAACAGTTGACTGAGCACACTATCGTGCTCGAATAGGATAAAAAAAAGGCAATAGTGAATGACTATTTATTTAACTTGTAAACATAGTGGGATTTTTCCACTTTATTAAATTAAATCATGTGGGTTTATAAAATAATAGCTGCGGTACCTTTAATCATGTGCTAAATTTCAAGCCTTGACCTAATGAGGGAACTAGTCGACAATAATATTTGTTTCCAGCTACTTTCTCTATTGATTATTATTAATGGCATCGATTATTTCTTGCACCCCAAGTGGAAGTGCTGTGATGACCTAGCCCTTTTTCCTAGCCAAACATTTTCAGACTTGTTGACTCAAAAAAATTAACAGAAAAGATGTCATTCTTACTTGGGACGACAGATGAAAATGATGGTGCTCTTACCAAACTGTTGTTTACAAAACTGATGGTTATTGAAAGAAGCCAAAAATATCAATATTAAATGGGGTGTTTTTTAGACAGCCATTCTTTTTGAATTCTATTTTGTGTTTATTTAGAAATTTGTTGAGAATTTTGTCCTGTGTTAAAGTGATTGAATATATTACGCTTGTAAAGTTCTATCAAACAATTCTTATACCAATGCTTTTGTTCATTGTTCAAGAACATTTAGTAGCTTTTAAATGATAGATCAATTATCATTGAATTCTTTTTAATATTTGAGGGAAGCATAATACACTAATATGATCCTTTTAAAAAACAATAGCAATGCTTTTTATAACATTTTTCAGACTAGTAGTGAGTATTGCATGCAGCAGTGTTACATTTAATCAGTCTGTGTTCTTCCTCTCTGCACAAAACATTCTGAGTTTTATATCTAAATCTGTCAGCAGCTCTTATACTCCAACTCTCTAGGAGGTCCTGTTCAATAAATCTCATTTAAAAGATCTCTGACTGTGGGCTTCCTATTCAAACCAGTGCTAAAACTATAGGCTGTCAAGTTGTTAAAAGATCTTAAAAAATTATCCTTTCTTTATCATGAAGCTACGATATGTAGTTCTTATTGCAGGTTCTTATTACTATTATTTAAAAATTCAAGACATCTTTTTAATTCTTCCTTTATTCCAAGCCAGACTAGAAAGCCAATGTAAATGTACCATCTCAATTTAAGTTAAATATTACTTTTTATCACTAAATACATTGTGACTCCCACAATTATAGATGTTTTCAATTAGCAACCAGGGGAGCATTCTTAACTACATTCTACTAGAAGTTGCATTATTTCAACCTTTTCTGCTATTCTTTTTGCCTGAGTGGTGAAGATACTACTTTTCCTGCATATGAACACATACTTTCATGTGTTTTTTTTCCACAATTTGTATCTTAGCCTTTCTAGTCAGATTGCAATATTTTGCAAACCAAGATCTCTTGAGAGCAAAAATAGTAATGAGATTACAATACAGGATAACATACAATTAGGTCCATAAATATTTGAACAGAGACAACTTTTTTCTAATTTTGGTTCTGTACATTACCACAATGAATTTTACATGAAACAATCAGATGCAGTTGAAGTGCAGACTTTCAGCTTTAATTCAGTGGGGTGAACAAAACGATTGCATAAAAATGTGAGGCAACTAAAGCATTTTTTTAACATAATCCCTTCATTTCAGGGGCTCAAAAGTAATTGGACAATTGACTCAAAGGCTATTTCATGGGCAGGTGTGGACAAGTCCGTCATTATGTCATTATCAATTAAGCAGATAAAAGGCCTGGAGTTGATTTGAGGTGTGCTTGCATGTGGAAGATTTTGCTGTGAACAGACAACATGCGGTCAAAGGAGCTCTTAATGCAGGTGAAAGAAGCCATCCTTAAGTGGCGAAAACAGAAAAAACCCATCTGAGAAATTGCTACAATATTACAAGAGACAAAATCTACAGTTTGGTACATCCTGAGAAAGAAAGCAAGTACTGGTGAACTCAGCAACGCAAAAAGACCTGGACGTCCACAGAAGACAACAGTGGTGGATGATCGCAGAATCATTTCCATGGTGAAGAGAAACCCCTTGACAACAGCCAACCAAGTGAACAACACTCTCCAGGGGGTAGGTGTATCGATATCCAAGTCTACCATAAAGAGAAGACTGCATGAAAGTAAATAGGGTGCAAGACACTCATAAGCCTCAAGAATAGAAAGGGTAGATTGGACTTTGCTAAATAACATCTAAAAAAGCCAGCACAGTTCTGGAAAAACATTCTTTGGACAGATGAAACCAAGATCAACCTCTACCAGAATGATGGCAAGAAAAAAGTATGGAGAAGGCGTAGAACAGCTCATTATCCAAAGCATACCACATCATCTGTAAAACACGGTGGAGGCAGTGTGATGGCTTGGGCGTGCATGGCTGCCAGTGGCACTGGGACACTAATGTTTATTGATGATGTGACACAGGACAGAAGCAGCCAAATGAATTCTGAGGTGTTCAGAGACATACTGTCTGCTCAAATCCATCTAAATCCAGTCAAATTGATTGGGTGGCGTTTCATGATACAGATAGACAATGATCCAAAACATACAGCCAAAGCAACCCAGGAGTTTATTAAAGCAAAGAAGTGGAAAATTCTTGAATGGCCAAGTCAGTCACCTGATCTTAACCCAATTGAGCATGCATTTCACTTGTTGAAGACTAAACTTCAGACAGAAAGGCCCACAAACAAACAGCAACTGAAAGCCTCTGCAGTAAAGGCCTGGTAGAGCATTAAAAAGGAGGAAACCCAGCATCTGGTGATGTCCATGAGTTCAAGGCTTCAGGCTGTCATTGCCAGCAAAGGGTTTTCAACCAAGTATTAGAAATGAACATTTTATTTCCAGTTATTTAATTTGTCCAATTACTTTTGAGCCCCTGAAATGAAGGGATTGTGTTAATAAAATGCATCAGTTGCCTCACATTTTTATGCAATCGTTTTGCTCACCCCACTGAATTAAAGCTGAAAGTCTGCACTTCAACTGCATCTGAGTTGTTTCATGTAAAATTCATTGTGGTAATCTACAGAACCCAAAATTAGAAAAAAGTTGTCTCTGTCCAAATATTTATGGACCTAACTGTAGGTACATAAAAGGTATAATTCAGAATATACCGTACTGCATGTGTATATGTGAAGGTTCTATTAATCTGTCAGCAGAGGACTGGACTTAATTGGGTAATGTAAGACTGAAGTTTTCCATGAGATGGTATTCTTTGATGCATAGAAAAAAGAATTTAATTTTCTTTTATCTGATTTCAAGAAATGTTTTACTTTTTTCCTGATCTAGTTTAACTGTCAGTGTCTCAATTTCCTCTATTCACTGCCGTCTTTTGTTTATTGTTATTTTTCTTAATCTAATTTATTTTCTGTTCCACCTAGTATTTCACTCAACTGTAACCCTTTGGCAGAACCTTGCAACTTGTTAGGGTTAACCTGAGCAGGCTAAGTTGGTCATCCAGTTTGCTGCTGTACACCTTCACTTAGACCATTTTGCAACAGGTAAGTTTGTCATGGTCCTCACCCAGAAAAGAGTGGCTTGTTTCCTGAAGATAAGAAGGAAGCTGCTGCCTCTGGAGTTGTTCACAAGTGAGGGATGTGTTATGAATACAATTAATTTTTATTATATTTAGCAGTATTCCTTGATACTTTTTGTTATTGTTATATGTGTTATTGGTCCATTCTATGTTTTCTTTTTTATTTTGTTATGGAGAATTCATTCTTGTCTTTTTAAAATTTTGGTTTAATTTTGACTTTTAGTTCATGTATTTACAGCTCAAGTTTTTATATTATGCAGAGCTTTTTCCCATGGGTGCCACTATTTTATGGTTCTTTGTTATTGGTTGCTATTGTGTGACCCAACAGAAGTGACAATATTCTGGTGTTATTCACTTATCAGATTTGCTAAAACTGTGAACTTCAATCAGCTTATTTGTATGTTTGTGTGCTTTATTTTGGTGTTATGTTAAAGATATAAATTTCTGGCAACGAATTAGGATTTTGAATTTGATTGGCATTTTGAAACTTCAATGATAGTTTTTTGATCACATGCTTTTGACCTTAGCCTGTTTCACAATTATATTCATATCTCTTGATCCAAATGGTCACTTTTGTCAGAATTTTCTTGAAGCTTTATCTGTTTTACAACTTGTAGTAATCAGTACAATTACACTAATTTTGTAGATGTTAATCTAGACTGTGGAAGTAAAGTAGGAGCTAAGCCCTGAGATAAAGCTTCCAATATACCAGTCAGCCTCTGTGGTTTCAGGCTTTACATAGTTAGACAAAATATTGAGATCACTAGCTCACGTGACCAAAATTAACTTCTTGTGCAGAGTTGCCCAAATGCTGTAAGTCTTAGTGATACTGATGACAGAATAGAAGAACTGCTTCTCTGGATCAAGGGAAGCCAGTGGAGGTGATTTGGGAATGTAATTGGAAAACTTCCTTGGCACCTCCCAAGGGAGATGTTACAGGCACATCGCACTTAGAGAAGAGCCGGGACAAAGCTAGCATACATAGAAGGTGTTATGTCTTAGTAGCTGTGCTACCCATTGTAAGTGCAGCAGGAGATGGACAGTCATCTCAGAGGTGATTCCTTGCCTGGACAGAATGCCACGATAAAAGAAACAGTAAGGACAGGCTCTCAAACTGGATGGATACAAGAATCCTTATCCAGCAGGGAGGCCAGTATGTTGGAAAGACCAGAGGAGACAACAGCATCTGGGAACTGTATCCCCCGATATGCTAGAGGGCAGCATCCCTAAGATTTGTGTCCCCTTCAGATACACACAGGGCATCATGGGAGGTGAAGCTCCAGAATATAGCCCTGTTGGTACCTCCAGGGGGTGCTACAGGGGGATATGATCCCTACTTTGTGGGACCCCTGTCTGACTCAGAAGTGCTTCCGATGGATCATGTCCAATCCGCGGAAGTATTCCCAGTTCAAAGATAAATGGAGCCACTTCACCTTGACCAGACAGTGAGAGTCGGGAGGTGGTGGACGAGGCTTGACAGTAGGAGTGTGAAGAAAGAGGATTGTTTTCTGTGTTGTTTATACTTTGATTGTCTTAATCTCTGTGTTTAGGTAACGTTTATTAATACAAAGGGACTATATTTGAACCCATGACTGGTTTGGGTTTGATTTTGTCTGGACTTTGGGGATTAGTGGAGCCCCCTACTGGTTACACCATCTAAGATGGTTGAAATCAAATTAATCAAAGTAGACCTTAGCTTTAACGTTTGTAGTGCATCTAGTAAGCATCAATTTGGGAGACTTGATTACGCCGACAGAAGTCATTGCAAAACCTCCAACTCCCATCAAGCTTCTTAACCAAGACAATCGGACTGGACCAGTGACTATAACTTTCCTCTATAACTCCTAGTTCCAGCATATGCTTGATTTCAAGCTCTATTTTCATTGCCTCGGGAAGTCGATAGGGCCACTCTCTCTCACTATGTCATAGCAATCAGAGAGTCCTTCCGGGTTGTTCACTCACCCCCTCCAGTACGGATAGGATAGCTATTTCAAGCTCCTGTCTCTTTTTGGAGTTTAACTCTGTGCAAGTTCACATGATAGATCCACTCACTCGGTCGACGATTGGGTTGTTTCACCAAATAATTAACTATCCTATCCTTACTTACATAAGGTTCTTGCAGGTGGGCAAGTAATTTAGAATGGGAGGTGGGAACCAAGACCATGACAAGATCTCCCGGGTGGAATTCTCGTAGGGTCGTACCACAATCATAATAACGGGCCTGTGCTGCTTGCGCTTTTTCCAAGTAACTTTTTAGAACCGGTTGAATTTTTCCAAATTGATCGTGTAACTGCTTGATATACTCTAATATATTGGTAGAGGGAAGAGCCTCTCCTTCCCATCCTTCTTTCAAAACATCCAGTAATCCCAGAGGTTGTTGTCCATATAATAATTCAAATGGTGAAAACCCCGTAGAAGCTTCTGGTACTTCCTGATAGGCAAAGAGTACGAGGGGGAGGAGCTGATTCCAGTTCCTCCCATCCTCGCTGACCACCTTGCGAAGCATTTGTTTGAGAGTCTGATTAAATCTCTCCACTAGACCATCGGTTTGAGGATGATACACTGCGGTCTTTAAGTGCTTTATTTTAAGTAACTTGTCAACTTCCCAGAACGTCTCCGAGGTGAATGGCATCCCTTGATCCATAAGGAACGCTTTAGGGATGCTGATACATGCAAAGACCCCTACAAGTTCCCTTGTGATTGCTTTTGACGTGGCTGAGTGCAGGGGAACAGCCTTGGGATATCGAGTAGCATAATCAACGAGGAGTAATATATATTTATGTCCTCGGGCTGAAGGCTCTAAGGGTCCTACAATGTCGACCCCAATTTTTTCAAAAGGAACATCAATCAGGGGAAAGGGAACGAGAGGAGCTCGTCCCTTCTAGGAATTTGCCATAACTGACAGTCTGGACAAGAGACACAAAAACAGCGAACATCCTCATTAATTCACGGCCAAAAAAATCGGAGCTTAATCCTCTCTAGTGTTTTCTCGGTGCCTAAATGGCCTCCTAGGAGGTGGGCGTGTGCTAATTCACAGACTTGCCGCCGGTAAATTCTTGGGATTAACAACAATTTTCTCACCTCCCCCTCATGCTCAACTATTCGATATAATAGGTTGTTTTCTATCACAAATTGAGGACCCTGTGGCATGGGCTGATGAGTGCGTTGGCCATTAACAAGTACTGCTGCATTTTTTGCATGTTCCAGGGAGTCATCGTTCCACTGCTCCCTTATGAAAGAAGCCAGCGTTTCTCTGAACTGAAAGTGCATTTCAGAGAGAGGGTCTGACCTCAAGGGGCAGGGATTCCTCCCGGATCATCAAGGCACGGGGTGATGACGTGTCCACCTGCGACGGCCCAGGAATCTCCCTGTCTACCTCTTGGACTTCCGTATCTCTCTCCACCAGCTGGTTACACGGCGTGGAGACAACTAAAGTCGAGTCATCCCCATCTATAGCTAGGCCTAAGTTTTGTCCGGGAGTAGTAATTGGTACACCGCTTTTAATGTCTGACCAGTCCTGAAAGGTGGACTCAGCAGGACTGCCACAGGGATTTTTTTCAGCAATCCTCCATAGCTGATGAAACATGGGGCGGGTTTATATTTACGGGTTTCCCCATGTACACAGGTAATACTGGTCTTTATTTTTATCCACTGTGGCGTTAATACATATTGGCAAGCAACAATGGAAATGTTGCTGCTGGAATCTAGGAGTGCTTCGACTTTATATCCATTAATTATTACTACTCCCGTATGTGCTAGCGATAGGGGGTTGACAAGTGCACATAAACCGCCTCTCCACGTCCACCTACATCCCTCCTCGTCCGCCTGCAGGTTGCATGTCCAGAGGCCCGGGAACTTTGGGACAGGCTCCGGTTTACATGAAAGAGACCTAGTTTGTGTGACGTAATCCCCACGGAATCCACTAGAGGACCATTCTGCTCCCTTGGATTGCGAGGCTCGCTTAGATGTTAAAGCTCCTTAATGTTGTGGAAGTCTCCCCAGACCGGCTGGGCAAATGTTTTGGGGAGCCCTTTTAATAGAAATAGGTAGGCTATCTGCTGCACTATTTGGAAAGAGGACAGCACAAAAGGCCATAGCAAATGAGCTAGTTGTTCCCAGAGAGCTTCTGCTGCCTGCTCCTGGGTAGATCTCTCAGGATCTAACTTCCAGTTTTTTATGGTTTCTACCTGCTGGTCTGGGGAAAGCCCATATTTATCTGGGGTCATAACCCAAGAGAACATAGTGAGCCCTTTTTGTTTCCTCCATAGGAACCAGCACACGTCTATAAGTCTCATCCATATTCTTCCTTTGAGAAAGTATTAGCCTGGTTTCATATATATTATATATATTATATTCCAACTGCAAAAGTTTGAAATTATTGAACAGAGATATTCAGACTATCTTTAACAATTCAGTTTAACAAGTCCAAAACAGAATTGATTACACTCCATATACTGTGTATCCACAACAGTATGTTTATGAAGAAGAAAGTTATGATCAGAACTGATAAACATCTTTGAACATTTGGACCAAGCTCAAAATTTAATCAGGATTTAGATTATAGATTTTAGCAGTACATTTATTGCTAATCAACTGCTTCCTTTGTCTCATCAGTTAATAGAATTCTGGATTAATTCAAAACTAACTCTCTGATTAAACAATTTTCTTGTGAACAGTAGACAGCAAGTGAGATTTAACTGTCATTCTTAAAAACAATTAACACAGGCACTTTGTAAGGTTGTCTTCTCTGTCTAATACTGTGCATTTTTTACAAAACTTAATGCCATGCTTCATATGTAAAGCATACATTTTTAAAATATGCAAATAATGCTACACTAGTGATGTTTTTAAAACATAGACTTCATCATGGGATCAGTTTAAAGGTAAGAGATAACATTTTACTCAATTTTGATGTGATATTTTTCTTAAGATCATTATGAAAAAGACCAGGGAGATGTTTAGTCATTTCAGAAGGAAAGTAACCCACATTCCAAGTACTCAAACAAATGGAGGGCTCATTGAGTGAGTGCATCCAGTAGTGGACACATGTTCTTTTGGAATGTGCTCTTTAGGAATGTAGCTATTCTGAGACCAACATATCCATCCTTCATACCAACAGATGAGAAATTAAGACAGAGAAACTGTTAGTACTATAAAAGGGATACATTTCATTTTTCTTTTAATGCAGTTTAGACTCCCCGCACACAGATATCTAACAGAAGTCTATAAGTCAGCACAAATGTTTCAGTGGGGTTTTCAGTAATCATACAGTATATCTTCTCAGGAGATTAAGTCATCTCCCTGATGTTGGAAGTAGGTGAATTTGAAGTTCCAAAGAAAAGTGTTAATACATGAATGAAAGTTCTTCTATTCCAGTTGCAAAAGGAATAATAACATGTTTTATGTCGATTAACACTGCACATCAGTAAATGAATTAGAAAACTGTATTAAGTTCCATTAATTGCCATTAGCCTTAAGCTTATCCATTAATTTTATTATCTACTTAATGCACAAGTTGTTATTATCTCCTGTTTTTAATGGAATCCTGAAGTGTAAAGACCCTTCTGCTACTATGTTTATGTTTGATTAATAAGTTATGTTTCAAAAATGTAATTAAAAAGTAAATGTACAGTGCACTGCATAGGTTTGGGCACCTTTGCTTAAAATGTCTGTTACTGTGAATAGTTAAGTGAGCAGAAGATGAAAAGATCACCAAAAGGCATAAAGTTAAAAATGACACATTTTTTTCAACATTTTTTTTGTAAGATTAGTGTATTGTTTATCTTTTGTACAATTGTACAGGAGCACCACACAAAGGTTTGGGCACCTCAAGATATTTAAGATTTCAGGTAACTTTTTCCCAGACCTTAATAAGCCCATTGGGACTATGGCTTGTTTACAGGCATTATTAGGAAACCCCAGGTGATGCAAGTTGCAAAACTGTATAAATTCTCTGACTCTTCAAACCCTGCCCCAACAATCAGAAGCAATGGGTTCCTCTAAGCAGCTGTTGTCGTGGCGAGAAATTGTCACCAGAAGGCTTTTCACCTGAAATGAAGGTTATTAGGAGACTCGGGATAGGCAATAATTATAATAGAGTCTATTATTTTATTGCAATAAAATAACAATAATAATAACGTAGACTCAACCCAATATGGCCAAATTGAGCTGAGCCCCGAACAGCTCAGAACCCCAAACTTATTATCATTTCTTATCACTCTGACCTCGTTCAATTAGCTCATTCTGCACCTGTCTTTACTGTCCATTGTTCATCTCTAGTTTCTGTTTTGTTTATTTTTGATTGGTCTTTGGCCAGGTCGATGTTTTCCTTTTTCCATCTTTGGACTTTCTTGTGTCACTTCCTTTCCTAGGCCTTTCAAACTAGTTTATAATGGTGACTTAAAGCTAAGCTTTAGTTAAAAAGAAATATGGCATGTGCTTTTATTTAATCATTTACTTGACAGTCCTGACTTGCATTAGTATCTACACTAAGGTTAATGCTTATATACTTGTCTATATTTATTTATGCTAATACATGAATACACTAATTTTACTTTGCATACATTACATCATCTTCCTTTTGCTGTTTCTGCTGACTCACTGTTCCAGCTGGCTTCTTACATGCCTACCAGAACCATTTTTTCTATATTAAGTCAGTGGTATCGTTCCTCAGCTTCCTAGCCTTATACACAGGTGCTCCTGATCCCTCCTTCTTCTGTCCTCGGATAGTTTCTGCACGTCATTCTTTTCCTGTCCTATCCTTCCTTTCTTAATACTGGTAATTTT
Source organism: Erpetoichthys calabaricus (assembly GCF_900747795.2). Classification (NCBI taxonomy): domain Eukaryota; kingdom Metazoa; phylum Chordata; class Cladistia; order Polypteriformes; family Polypteridae; genus Erpetoichthys; species Erpetoichthys calabaricus. The sequence continues at coordinate 130,029,267 of NC_041402.2, read as the reverse complement.
CCTTCAAACTTTAACTAGAAAATGCAATAAACCAAATTTTTTATTTTAACTATTTGCTTGACATGTCTTATTAGTTTGTCATGTCTAAATTATGCTAAATCTAATGCTTCAGAAGCTGTTAATTACTTTTATGGCTATTTATGCTAATATGCTATTTATTCTTAATGTATACATTTTTTTACCTTCCATACTGTCTAGCAGGAGAAGGCTACAAGAAGACAGCAAAGTGTTTTCAGGTACAGTAGCTGTTTCCTCTATTTGTAATGCTATTAAGAAATGGCAGTTAAAAGGAATGGTGAAGGTCCAGTTGAGGTCTGGAAGACCAAGAAAAATTCTGAAAGAACTGCTCATTGGATTGCAAGAAAGGCAATTAAAATCTACTGATTGATTGCAAAAGATCTTTAGGAAGATTTAGCAGACTCTGGAGTGATGGTACATTATTCTACTGTGCAGCGACACCTTAACAAATATGACCTTCATGGTAGAGTCAGCAGAAGAAAACCTTTCCTGTGTCTGAGCCATAAAATTCAATGCCTGAAGTTTGCAAATGAACATCTAAACAAGCCCGATGTATTTTGGAAAGTCAAAATAGAACTTTTTGGATAGAATGTGCAAAGGTATGTTTGGAGAAAAAAGGGTCCCAAATTCCAGGAATAGAATACCTCTCCAACTATTAAGCATGTTGGTGGATCAATCATGCTTCGAGCTGGTGTTGCAGCTAGCGACACAGGGAACATGTCATTGGCAGAAGGAAGAATTAATTCAAATAAATACCAGCAATTTTTGAAAGCAAACCATCTGTAAAAAAGTTGAAGTTAAAAAGAGGATGGGTCCTACAACAAGATAATGATTCCAAAACACACCTCAAAATCTGCAAAAGAATACCTCAAGAGGCACAAGCTGACAGTTTTGCCATGGCCCTCACAGTCCCCCGATCTAAACATCATTGAAAATTTGTGAATCAGTCTTAAAAGAGCAGTGCATGCAAGACAGCCAATGAATCTTGCAGAATTAGAAGCCTTTTGCAAGGATAAATAGACGAAAATACCACACGTAAGAACTGAAAGAAAGACTCACAGCTGGCTACAAAAAGTGTTTACAAGCTGTGATACTTCACAGGTGGCGCAGTGGTAGTGCTGCTGCTTTACAGTAAGGAGATTGTGGGTTTGTTTCCTGGGTCCTCCCTGTGTGGAGAGCGTTTTGAGTAGTGAGAAAAGTGCTATATAAATGTAAAGAATTATTGCCAAAGGGGTGTTAGTAAGTACTGATCATGTTGGAAGAATAAACTTTTGCTTCAGGTCCCTTTTATTTTTTTGATATTTTGGATATGCGAATAAAGGAAATAAATGTGTAATTTTGCTTAAAATATTAAAGAAATATATCATCTTTAACTTTATGCCTTTTGATGTTCAGTTCATCTTTTGCTTATTTAATTATACCTTATGAACTGAATGAATTCAGTTTTACTTACTGTATTCTACCAATATTCTGTATCATTAGAAGTGAGTGTATTCAAGACATAATTAAACTCAACCCAATGCTATATGAAATATCTGTAAAATCATCATATGGACCTTGTGTCCTACAAAGTCTCCACAAATTGTCTAATCATCACTTGCATTGTACATTGCATTTGCAAACTGAAAGAATACCTTAATGCAGAAAAAAATGATAGCATTGATCAACTTGTAGGAAGAAAATTTAACTCAGTTAAGTAATTATCAATTTTGCAATTCATTTAAATAATTTGGTAAGGCATCTACTTTATTTTCCTTACCTTTCTCTGTAGGAGGTGGTCTCCGGCCATTAGATTTATATCAAGGTAGCTGAAGCACAGTCTTTTTAAAAAATAGAATAATATAGCTTATTGATAAACACAAGGATAACAGAAATATGATAACTACATATGTATTGACATACAAGACAGGATGCAAGACGGAAGAGATAAACATGTAACACAGAAAAGTGCAGTTTACAAGGACTTAGGAGTTCTAATTTATCATGGCATAGGTCAACAGCTTTACTATATCAAGTCTTTAAGAATGGTGTGAGAAGTTGTTGCTGTTGTTGCTCCTGATTCAAGTGGAGCATTCTTCTTGCGTTGGAGTGCTTTCTTTCTCTTTGTAATGTGGTCCTTTGTTCATGCTGTGCTGTGCTTTTCTCAGCTTGCTGTTAGGCTCTTTGGTTTGTCCTCTGCAACTTTATAGGGAAAGGCATTACTTTTTCTGGGACAATCTTGAAGTAATAGATTCTTCTCAGTCTTCATAGAAAGCGTTCAATCACTGGCACAGACCTTGCTTTGGCAGAGTGGAACTAAGCTTTCAGGTTCACAAACAGAGAATGCCTTTTCTTTCTTTTTTTGGTTTCAATGAGTGAGCAGGTTTCAGAGAGATAGGTCCACATATTTTCAGAGAAAGCTTGAGACTAGTGTAGCTAGTTTTGAAGGAGGGTATAACTTCAGGAGATTGGATTAAAGTTACTTTCAGGTACAGAAACAGGGATTACTTATAGGTGTGTTTTTTGATCCATCACAAACAGAAACAGTTCATTTTCAGTTAAAAGCCTAAGATTAATGTTTGTTTGGTGCCTACATGTCATGAAGGCATGGTGTCACAAATGCTATTGTCTTACACTACCAAAAATTCAGTGACCAGGGGTAGAATACCATGTTTTGTCACTGTCTGTGCAGAATTTGCATGTTCTCCTAACATCAGCATTGGTTTTATTCCAAGTATTTATTTTTCTTCTACATCCCAAAAATATGCATCTTATATTAATTGAGCACACTAAACTGAGTATCTGAGTGTGCAATAGACTGGCACCCACCCTTTCTGTGGTTGGTTCCTGGCTTGGGCATGAGATAGATAGATAGATAGATAGATAGATAGATAGATAGATAGATAGATAGATAGATAGATAGATAGATAGATAGATTATGCATCCCCTCATTGAAATTCAGGTGTCCAGTAGCTCAAGCACATAATTAAAAAGTATTCTATGATACGCTATGATACAATATGGCTCCCCATAAACTTAACTTGATTAAGCAGGGTTAAGACTAAGATGTTGATTTAAGTTTTAACATTTATAACTGCATACAATACAAAACGTGTTATGTTAAGTTGTTGTAAGTGTTGCCCATGTATTATTAGCATTACAGACAGGGTCTCTTTGAAAGAAATGCCATTGGTGAAAGCATAACATTGATATCATATCAAATTTAACATTTGTGCTGCCTCTATTCTTTGAGAGTTTTATATACATACTTTAAGTGGGAACATATGACAAGAAATAAACAATTCTTTCAGTAATAAGCAATGCTCATATATTACTAATTATACTAGCTATCAGCAGTACTGACTCCCAAGCCCTTTTTGTTGAAAAATGGCACTCGCATAACATGAAAGCAGACAGAAAAAGTAAAAAAAAAACCTGAGAAATGAGCCCACCGGGTCAGCATTGACAGAAAATCTATCAACACTTAAGAGAGCACCTAGTTTTAAAGAGAGCGGTATCAAGCAAGTGTAGGTTCCACCTTTCTCTACCAAAAAGCAATTGAAAATTATTATATGCTTGACAATTTTGAAGTCATATTGAATGTCATGCTTCTCTGAGCTGACTCTTTATATGAAATGATCTGATCATAGAGCAAATGTTTTGATATTCTATTACATGCTAAAAAGCAAATCGGAACAATTGCTGACAAACATTAAATACAATTCTATTTTGCATATGCTTTCATTTATTACTGTAACTTTTACTATATTTTCAGTTTCAATTTTAAGTGTACGTCTTACAGTAAAAGAAGGATAAACAATTCACCCCCACTTAACCAATGCTCGCTTTTCTAACAGTTTTATATGTTATTAATGCCAAACAAGTTTCTGCTAGATGGAAATCAAAATGCTACTTCATACCAGTGTTGTTTCCCTTGTGCTGAAGTTTTAGAAGCTTGTCAGTGAATGTGATACATGTCAAATTGCTCTTGTGAAATCGCAGCATACAGCCAAAATAAATGTTCTCCTAATAACCACAAAATGAGGATGAAATTGACTGTGATCTCTTTCTCAAACTGCCTGTTGAGCTTCTGATCTGTCTCATTAAATTGCTCTTTGGCCTCATGCAGGAGAAAATGTACCACAATACAGGTAATGGGGACCAATCTAAATGATCCACATTTCCAGAGCATCATTACTGAAGCTGCACAGTTCATTTCATTCAAGACCACCACTCCCTCTAGGAACAAACACATCCAGAGGCACATAGAAGAGACAACATTAATTCTTATTTTTATTTCCTTTAATTTCTATGTTTTGTTTTAAAAGAACATATATTCTTTGTACTTTTTAATGTTTTTAATTTGAATGTTGTTCTCAGAGTAGGCACTGCTTTAGTGTCTGAAAAGGATTACACTTAAGAGTCAGTAATGTCTGTGGCTGCCATTGTGCCCTTATAAGTGTTGAATACTTCAATCATCTGTATATAGCTGTTTCCTGACTTATTCCTAATTGAAATTGTTATCCTGTTTTACTTTTCAAAATAATAATAAAAAAACAATCAGACCTGAGGTGCACTGCTGATTTAGTTGCTAAAAAACAGACAATAAAAGCCTTTTGTTCAATAAACTTTCTCTAACCTGTCAACTGCAGCTCTTATGTCTGATGAGTAAGCTGGTCAGGCCTTTCAATCAATAGCCGCTTTGATGCACAGAGTCTTGGAAATTCCCTTGTTAACCATCCCAGTTATTTACAGAATTTGTTTTTTCACAAATTCCAAGATGACCTGGCTGGTAATTTCCCGAGCTGGGAGCTTTCACACACGACAGTTATACAATATAACAGTTAAGGCTGCAGGGGGGTCTTGACTGATGTAAAAGAGAAGTTTAATGTTGCACCTATTCTGTTTATTCAAATAAACTTGAGACATGAAGATGTCATTAATGATAAATTAAAAAAATGAGAAACCAAATGCAAAATGGTAAATTTGATCATTTATGAAAATCATCCATAGCTCAGTTTCCACCAGATGAACAACATTTATTTCTATTGCACATTTTCATAGAAGGAATGTAACTCAAAGTGCATTACCAGATATCAAAAAAAAAGTTACAAGAAATTACAAACCAAATTAGAAATAGGTAAGAGTATGAATACTATAAAATAGTAGATGAGAATAAAACAATATTCACATAACACTGATATGCAAGTAATAGAAAAAGTAGAATCTGTATTTCTAAATTCATTTTTAAGTCTATAAAGATAAGTTCAATGCTATGGTCAGATGACCATGGAGGACAAAAAAAAAAATGGATGAGATGCTGGAGAAAAAAATGAAATCTGGAGGGGTTTCAAGGCTAAAAGTCCACTCATTCCCCACCGGGCATCTATCTAACATAAGTGAGTTTAAGCAGTTCTATCCATTTTTAACCTTTGTCCTATAAAATTTGATGCACCAGGTCTCATTGACAGTTGGTGTATCCCATTTTTATTCCAACATCACAGGCTTATGCACAGTACTTTGATCATGTAGTGATGAACAACCAGAAACAGGTAAATATACTGAAAAAGAAACAGAAGAGACCTTTGTTTGACAATTATTTTACGACCTCTTTTCTGGTGTAAACAGTAGCTGTAGCAGTAGCTGTGACAGCACACAATCATGTCTGCTGGTAACTGGGTTTGAAAATTTCTTTCTTGGCATGTGATCTTACTTGTTTCCTTTGTCCATCTTCCAAATAAGCATTCCAAACTATTTGGGCATTTTGTTTATCTAGTGAATGACAACTGATTCAGAGCAAAGTGCAGTGCACTCTCAAAACAACGGGGTATATGGAGCAGAAAATCTTCTGCACGGAAAGACTATTATTGAGTTAATTTTCTATTTTTGTAAATACATGTACAGTATGTATGTACTGTAAATACATAACTATTTGTAAACACAAAGTTTTCATATGAAAACATAAATAAATATACACATAATATACAGTATTCTTCACAAATTTGGACCTCCTTTTTAAACTTATCAAGTAACTCGTAACTAAATCTTGCCTCTCAACGACAGCATTCTGCTGTGCTTCTCACAAATTTGTAGCACTTCAGGAGATATAGTTAATCCAAAATAATGCTATGAAATATGTGCAAATACAATAGTCTTGATGGCAGACTTTGAGAAAGGCAGTTACTGTTACTACAAATGCAAGGCTTGTATAATTTGAGCATTGTATTTCTATGTTTATTAATATTTATTCATTTTTTGTTCATTTTTCTGAAATACCTTGCTACTATGATGCACAATAGCTATGAATAATAAAACAGCTTGATGGCAATCGAGTAGGAGTGTCTAGAAGATTAAAGCAGTGATTCTTAAGTTCAGTCCTAGAAGCCCAGTGCGGCTATAGGTTTTCTTCCCAAACAATTTCTTCCTTTAACTGGATTCTGAAGTTGGCTGATTATACTGAAGTTTATGGTTGTGTTATGTGTTAGATGTATAAGAACTAATTTTTTGCTATTCAATATGTTGTTCTTTGTAGCTTTGCAATATCTGTTCCAGAAAGCAGGATTAATGTGAAATAAAGCGAAAGAAAATCAGGATTCATGGAAATTGATAATTCTGTTCCAGAACACCCAGATTTAGTTAAACCTAATTATTCTGAAGCAGAATTATGTGATCCATAAGACCAAAGATATGGATCATTCGTTAATCCTGCTTTCTACAATGGGTTCAAGCTTTGGTGGTTCCAAAAATAAAGACTTGATGAAATACAGCATAGTTATTGGGGCAACCAATGTCCTGAAAAAAAAAAACTGCAGAGGTGTATATATCATGTAAAAGATAAACGCTTTGCAGCCTCAATATTTAAGGAGTAGAGCATCCAATCATAACATCAAAGGCTGCAAAGGTTTTTTTGTCAGAAATGCTATCCTATAACATTTTTTTGTCAGAAAAGCTATGCCCAAATAATGTCCTGAGAAAGGTAATTAGACCCTAAAGAGACATTCTGGCATGTTGTTATGGTCTGGGATAGCTCCACACTCTCTGGTTGCATCCAGAAGCCTCTTGAAACTAGAACCGTCAATAGTAATGAACCAAGATGAGCCAGGCAAATGAGGACGCACTCGGTCAGTAAAGAGCTGATGCAGAAGTGTTCAGTGCTTTTATTAATATCCAAAGCAAAGTATTCAAAACTGCAGTAAAAAATTCTTCATTAAATAAGTAATCCATAAAAAGTGAATAGTCCCAGAGCTAAAACCAGTATGAAACAACAGTCATCGGGTCCTTAATCTTTATCCTTTCTTTCCACACGTGCCCAGAAAACCTCCCTCTCTGTCTCCGCAGCTCACCCATAACTCACTCAGCCAGCCAGAGACTCCAGCAGCAACAGCCCTCCTCACCAACCCCCATCTTTGCTCTGTCAGGCCACTTGGGGTTGGTTGTCTTCCCATCTTCTTTCTCGCACCCCTGGTGTGCCTCGCATCCCTGAGTAGAACTACACCGCCATTGACCCTGCTCCTCTGAAGCATCAGTGGGGACGATCTTTCCCTAGAGTGCTGATCCTTCACTCTTGCACAGAGCTGAGGACCACTCTGCATCCCTCTCTTTCACTCTATGGCCATTCTCAGTCACATGATGTTGCTTTCTTATTTTGTATTTCTTTATCTGATTTCCTTCCTCTGTTGTTTCTTTCCTTTCTCTGCCATGCCAGTTCTATTTATACTGGCTGATTAGGAACAAGTGTGGTCCTCTGCCTACTCCAAGTTGTGAATGAGGCACCTGACTGATCCACTCACATTTCCATGTGAATGTGCGATCAGCCAAGCACCCCAATCAACCCAAGAGCAAATGTCGGCATGCATACACCCACATCTGATTGGAGCCGGTATGCTCTGGGACCTGATTATTTATTTTAAACCACACTTCGCCACGGACCTTTTATCACACATACCCAGAGAAGTAGCTGCATGAATGTTGCAATTTTAAATCTGAGATTTTAATATATGTATCTGAACAACCTTCTGAAACTTGACATGCTCAGTGAGACACATTGTGGCTTTGAACTGACATTGCTGCAGATCATGAAAATTTGCCTTTTTTATTTTTTGCTAGCAGTAGCTTTCTTTTACAACATGACAGATGCCAAACATATTGGCAAAGCCATCACAAAAGTATGCCTAACTTTGAAGCGGTATCTGCACATAAACATGGCATGGCTGGTCAGGACAGAAATACCTGAGGTGCACTGCTGATTTAGTTGCTAAAAAACAGACAATAAAAGCCTTTTGTTCAATAAACTTTCTCAGAAATACCTAACCACCATCAAAGAGGAAATCTATTGAGTCCCCAGGTAAGAAAATTGAATTTAAACATCTTCAGCATTTCTAAGTAATAATTAATTGGTGCAACAGGCTTCTTACCTTCAGCCTTTTCAAGAAACACCCCTAAAGACTCTCCTCTTCTGCAAATAACTATACCATATGCTGTAACAAAACACACAAAAACAATGTCAAAAGGTTGGGGACTGTCCCCGTAGAGTAGAATGATGCAATGATAAGGTCTTTACAGACTTGAGTCCAGAATAAAACTGTTTAATACAAAAATGGCTGACATATATGTAATGAAACAGCAGGAAGTGATATAACAAGAAAGTGGCCTTCTGAGATCAGAGTGACATCATCTGGAAGTGGGACCTTGAGGGGTGGAACTGGAAGTGACAGCATAAGGTATTCTTTAGCAGGAAGTAATTATTGGACTGGTTCTTCAGTTGTTCCATGTGTAAAAGAGGAGAAAGAGTTAGAGTACAGCGCCAACCCCTGGTCTTGCAGGAATATATCATTATTTCAGCACATAAACTGTCTCCCAATTGCACATGTGTGACAATGCTTATTAATGCAGTTTCGATTTTGGGTTCTGCAATGTAATAAGGCAACAATATGACTTCTGCATTTTATTATAGTTCATTTGGCTGACGGCTTTTACTATTATCTATAGCACTTCTGACTTCTAGCTTATTTCCCTTTTTCCCTTATGTTTTTGCTTATTTAGGTATCTTGCTGTGTGGTACATGAGCCATAATCATCCTGAAAGATGGTTACTCAACTATATTTTACCCCTTGTAAATTGCTTTTGATAAAAGCCTCTGTTAAATGAATACATTGCATTATAGGATTTTCCAGTCTAATTGGCTGTGTGGATGGAGCATATATCTTTATCAAAGCTCTGCACATAGATAAAGAAGACATTTGCATTGTTCTATTTTATGGAGCACAAAGAACAGAATCGGAATGAAATTGGCATATGATACCATTTAAAGTATCTATACTGTTCCAAGTCTTCTTGTTCAAATTTGTACATGGAAGTAGTTTACATGCATTGCATGCATTTACAGGACAATATGGAATTCAGTGAAAGGTATGATAATGTTAGACATCTCTCAACAGTTCTGCATTAACGATTATACTGTATATGCAGAACACTTAACACCACGTGTCTTACACTTTTTTGATGTCATTAATATTGCAAAAGCATTTCAAATAAGGCAATACTGTCAGGAGTACATTTTGCATAATGCAATAATTTACTATATAAAGTTTTCATGAATTTACTAATTAACTGTTTATACATTCACTCTATCCATGATATTCTTCCATTTCTTCTCCTTTTCCTGCAGTATTGCTCCTCTTTTAGAGGATATGCTGATGATCTTTCATGCACTGCCATCAACATCTCTACCTCTTCTTGCTTGAAGGTTGTTACCCTGTGCTTCTCAAACTTAAAGTCCATGATTTATTGGCTGTTTAGTGCTCGACTCATGAGGGCTTGTAAATTTTGCCAAGAATGCACATAATTCTGAATAAACCTATCAGGGACTGTGTAAGCGTCCTGCAATCAATTGTTTTCGTTCTGGAAATCCCACTAGAGCAAGCCAGAAATTAGATCCAGGATTATTTTATCTTTTGTTCTGTAACAGAACCCTGGTTATTTATCTAATTGGCTAATCAATACATAAGTGGGAAACATTAAAATATCTGCCCTTTAGCATTCGGTGCTGTTTGTATTCAGATATAATCAAAAGAAGAAACTCCTCAGAAAGAAAAATTACCACAATGTGACTTAATTAGTTAAGCATCAAAAGATAAATATTTCTTAATTTCTTATTAGTCTAAATCTAACACATTAATTCACTTTTCTGAATACAAAATTGTAGAAGAAATGAACAGGTCAGCTAACAAAACAATGAGATCTGTTAAAGGGAAAAATGACTAATTGATTGTAAATCTGGTTGGAACAAAATCCTGAAGTGACAGGAGACCCTGCCGACCACAACTGAAGCCGAGAACAACTGGATTAAAACCTTTCAAAACAGTGGTGTAATATCCATCTGTCCACACATCCTTTCATTTACTGAACCTCCATCCTCATATCAGGGTTGCACAGTGCTGAATCCAATGCTGACAGCTCTGGTCAAAAGACTGGAATCAACCCTGAATGGGATGCTTGTTACACTCACGCAACTACCATCACTTACTTATATTGGTCCAGTTTAGAGTCATCAATCAATCTTACCCATCAGAAGTCTTAGAGAAAACTTGTAAGCACAGGGGAACAATTTTCAATATTGATACATAAAGTGACTGGCCTGAAACTCAAATCCAGACCACTGGAGCTATAAGGCTGTTGTGCTAACCCCTGCACCAATGTGTTGCCTTGTTGTAATACACTGTATTGCTCCTTATTAATTTTAGGTTATATAAGGTAAAGCCTAAAATAGCAGGCAAAAATCATCAGACATGACTTTTGGATTTTGGAGTTTTTCAAAAAATAATGCTCTGTTATGCCAATAGTTTAATTCTGTTTGCTTTATAAATTGTTTTACAGTAATTGTCATTCTTCCAAAATATTTCCTGCTGAAATTAAACACGTTATTTTAGGCCACCATCATTACTGAGTTAATAAAATTGAAACTTTTGTTATCTGATTCGAGCATCACTAAAATTATTCTTTTCATGTTTAAAAAAGAATGGTAAATCATCCAGTAGATGGTATTGCATACTTTCTACAAAAATTAATTTCTTAGTATTCTGCCCTTGGTTAATTAGGAAAAAAGTATTTAAATTTGATTGTAGGAGGAATAAAACTAACAGCAATATGCATTTCAGTAATGGAGGAAGGCTTTTCATTAATTTCTATTTTGTGTGGCAAACGGCCATGCTGGAGTGTTTAATTGTGTTAATCATACATTCTTTGACAAAACAAAGCTCATTAGTTTGATCAAGTGCATTGAGATCAAACTTATTAAAAGAGAAACGATATATATGCCTCATCCAGGCTTACTTGTCTTCTATTTGCATTTTTTCATGGTATTTGATTTCTTTGCAGTTGAAAGGCATGACCTCTGTTTGTTAAAATGGCTCTTAAATTGCACTGGTATGAGCCTGAGTATGACTGTGGCTTTCTTTGTTGGACTAATGTCGCATACATAAGATCTGTCTTCTGTTCTTTGCTACAAAAACAGAATATAGCTCCTTGTGAGTCTGAGTATCAAAATTGAAAAATAGATTTATTTACTGTATTTGATTTGCCTTATTCGTTTTTATCGGAATTCTGTTTTGAAAGATGAGTCATTACTGTAATAATAACAGCAACTTAATCCTCCTCGAACCAGGGGGCGGCGAGGTGCACTGACTTTCTTTCTCAATCCCTTGCAGATCATTCTCGGGAAATCCCACATGGTTCCAGCGCCTCGAATGATGACACCTCTGGTTCCGGCACCTCCGATGATGTCACTTCCGGTTCCGGTGTCTCTGAAGATGTCACTTCTGGTTCCAGTGCCTCCAATGATGTCATTTCCAGTTCTAGCAAATAAAGCCACCATCTATTGCTATCAATGACAGTTCTGTTTTGGACTCTGACCTGTGAACATCTCACAACAATTTACCCATTTTGCAGCCAGGGCATATTACACGGGTGGCTGCCCCAAAGCTTTTTGTTGCTTTTGTAACAGTGTACAGACAAAAACAGAAATGTGCATGTGCACAAAAAAATTCAGATGCATAAAACTGTATGTAAACAAATTTCTATGCACTTCCCCTTTATAAATCCCAACCAACATGAAATTCAATGATCCTACAGCCCCACCCCAACTCCTCCCAGAATTTCACATATATGCATATGCAAATCAATATAAATAGCCCCTTCTGTTCAGTGTTTTGTTAAAAGACAATCTTAAAATCATGTATAAAAAAAGCACAATATCAAAAAAGAAGTGTTCAGATGTCGAAGTCGATGTGAAAACACAAGTGTCTGAGTGTCATACAGAAGTGTATTAGGGCCTGTGGCACCCAGCTGGGGTTCATGCCCTGCCGGGATGCCCAGGAGGACCGGAGGAGACCTTGTGCCTCCTCCAGGACACGAGAGGGCAACCTACCTGGTTCTATTGGGGGCCACGGGTACAGAGCTTGGAAGCTCAACCCTGTAGGGGTCACTGCCAGGGGGCGCCCCGATGCCTTGGGAGCCCTGGACCTCAGCACTTCTGCCACACCCGGAAGTGCTGGGGGGAAGAGGTTTGGGGACTTCCAGGTACACAGCCAGAGCTTCCGCCACACGGGTGTGTCAACGGAGGCTCTTCGGGAAGCACCTGGACTCCATCCGGGGGTGTATAAAAGGGGCCGCCTCCCTCCATTCAATGGCAAGAGTCGGGTGGAAGAGGACGAAGCTCGGTGGAGAGGAGTGGAGGCGGACCAGAGACTGAGAAGGTATTGTGTTGTGTGGCCAGGACTGAAGGGGTGATTGGTGCTGCGGCACTGGGTTTGTGCTCACCAAATATTGTAAATAAACGTGTGTGTTGTGAAACCATCACGTCTACCTGTCTGTGTCCGGGCTGTTCCCCACAGGCCACAGAGAAGAGAAAGAAAATAGGGACACAATGAAGAAAAAAAAAAAGGTATATGATAAGATTAAAAGTCGAACATTTTAGAATGCTATGATGTGCACTTGTCATTATTTTCATAATGACATGCATTAAAACGTAGTAAACAGGTGGGGGTACGGTTGCGCAGCAGTAGTGTTGAGCTGTCATCCTGTCAAGGGATTGTTCATGCCTCCTTACTTACTTTCGCATGCAATCCTGGAAGGAATAATTTATTGCTGCAGTACTGTGTCAGTTGAACGTACCAACCCCCAATCCCTGTCCTTCCGTTTTCTTTTAATTTTGTGAGCATGTACCATTTATACATGAGGTCCCTAGTGTCTAGCATTCACATCACGACTCATCAGATGTTACATTTCCCAGAAAAAAGAAATTCCTTGGTCATCATTTGGGGTCTATTTTACCCAAGTGTAAGAAGACTCTTGGTACCAACTTCAAGCTGCATCACAGTATACATTTTTATATCACCACATGTTGCTTCCTCAATGTTTCTGAATAGAATCCTCTCATGCCTCCACAGTTCCTATTCAAGCTTAATGAAATTTTTTGTTCAGTCATATGAAAAAGTTTGGGTACACCTCTTAATTCTTTGGATTTTTGTTTATCATTGGCTGACCTTTCAAAGTAACAACTTCCCTTTAATATATGACATGCCTTATGGAAATTGTAGTATTTCAGCAGTGACTTTAAGTTTATTGGATTAACAGAAAATATGCAATATGCATCATAACAAAATTAGACAGGTGCATAAATTTGGGCACCCCAACAGAGATGTTACATCAATACTTAGTTGAGCCTCCTTTTGCAAATAAAACAGCCTCTAGACGCCTCCTATAGCCTTTGATGAGTGTCTGGATTCTGGATGGAGGTATTTTTGACCATTCTTCCATACAAAATCTCTCCAGTTCAGTTAAATTTGATGGCTGCCGAGTATGGACAGCCTGCTTCAAATCATCCCATAGATTTTCGATGATATTCAAGTCAGGGGACTGTGACAGCCATTCCAGAATATTGTACTTCTCCCTCTGCATGAATGCCTTTGTAGATTTCGAACTGTGTTTTGGGTCATTGTCTTGTTGGAATATCCAACCCCTGCGTAACTTCAACTTTGTGACTGATGCTTGAACATTATTCTGTTCATTTATTTGTTGATATTGGGTTGAATTCATCTGAACCTCGACTTTAACAAGGGTCCCAGTCCCTGAACTAGTCACACAGCATGATGGAACCTCCACCAAATTTGACAGTAGGTAGCAGGTGTTTTTCTTAGAATGCGGTGTTGTTCTTACGCCATGCAAAGCACTTTTTGTTATGACCAAATAACTCAATTTTTGTCTCATCAGTCCAAAGCACTTTATTCCAAAATGAATCTGGCTTGTCTAAATGAGCATTTGCATACAACAAGCAACTCTGTTTGTGGCGTGAGTGCAGAAAGGGCTTCTTTCTCATTATTCTGCCATACAGATGTCCTTTGTGCAAATGGCGCTAAATTGTAGAACGATGTACAGATACACCATCTGCAGCAAGATGTTCTTGCAGTTCTTTGGAGGTGATCTGTGGGTTGTCTGTAACCATTCTCACAATCCTGCGCATATGCCGCTCCTGTATTTTTCTTGGCCTGCCAGACCTGGGTTTAACAGCAACTGTGCCTGTGGCCTTCCATTTCCTGATTACATTCCTTACAGTGGAAACTGACAGTTTAAACCTCTGAAATAGCTTTTTGTAGCCTTCCCCTAAACCATGATACTGAACAATCTTTGTTTTCAGATCTTTTGAGAGTTGCTTTGAGGATCCCATGTTGTCACTCTTCAGAGGAGAGTCAAAGGGAAGCACAACTTGCAATTGACCATCTTAAATACTTTTTCTCATGATTGTACAAGCCTGTCTATGAAGTTCAAGGCTTAACAAGCTAATCCAACCAATTTGGTGTTGCAAGTAATCAGTAATGAGCAGTTACATGCATTCAAATCAGCAATATTACAAGGGGACCCACATTTTTGCACAGCCAGTTTTTCACATTTGATTTAATTTCATACAACTAAAAACTGCTTCACTAAAAATCTTTGTTCGGAAAACACCCCAGTACTCAGATGTTCCTAGGAAATGAAAGACATACCACTGTTATCTTTTTTGTTGAAGGTAGAGTAAATTATTATGCAGGCTGAGAGGGGTTCCCAAACGTTTTCATATGACTGTATATATCTATTTTCTAATGTTCTCTAGTCCTACAACTTGGATTTTTAAACTTGCATCTTGATTGCTCACATCTAAATGATATGTCACATTAGGCGACTTTTCCAGCGATTTTCATTTATAGCCTTTAATTACATAATCTTAGCGAGTCTGAGGCAATCAGTGGTGCACTCCACTTAATCTGATCACTTAATGTGACATACCCAACAACTCATTCTAACTAGAATATGACTTACTTTGAAAAAGTCAAACTCTTTGTATGATAGTTGACAACCAATATAAGTTCAACTGGAAGTACAATGCTTAGAATATAAAGACAATGAATAAGGAACATGAGTGTTGTGAGCCTCACAAACAGAAGCGAGGCTTATTTTTCTGCTGCCTCATGTTTTACATACTAAAACAGAAGGTAAAACATAAAAAAGGCTGAGATTGCAGCTGACCTTGATGTTAAGGAACCCTTCGTACTGATTCCATCAGGCACCGTGTTATTGGTAGTCTCAAAAAGGGGTGAGCATAGCTGTGCTGGAAACCCCGCATTCAGTCAGTAAACTAGACCTGGGCAGTAATTTTCAGTCATTTAAGTTGACATGCTCTGGTGACAAGATCAGCAACTAGGAGTCACGTAATGTGACAACGGTTTAACAAAGCTGGAGGAAACTCTCAAAAATAAGCTGAAAGAGGGTACTCAAGAAAAATTGAAATTCTAGCACTGACTGATGATCTACCCATAATATTGCCTGATATCTTTTCACTTTCTGAAATTCGGATAGAAAAAATAGGGCAGGCATTAAACTTTTATTTTTCAATCCAGTGGAACCTCAGTTCACGAATGTCTCGGTACGTGTACAAATGAACAGCAGTTCGCCAAACTTTTGCCTCAGTTCACGACCACACACTCGGTATACGAACAAGCCAGTTTCCCTTTCGGTTTGTACATGTTCAGTCTCTCCCTGTGCATTTCCTGTGCAGCAAGCAAGAGAGAGAGATCGAGAGAGCGCGACACACACACACACACACACCCACACACACACACGCACACACACACACGCACACACACACACACACACAGAGGCAGCACGAGAGAGAGAGACGCAGACACACAGGCAGCACGAGAGAGACAGATGCACACACACAGGCAGCGAGAGAGAGGGAGCTGGACGCATAAGGTAGGAAGGCAGTTAAAGAATGCACAGGGCTTGATTTTGTTTTCACTTCTGTTTACAGCGATCGGTTCGTAGCGTGCATTGTTGCAATGTTACTTTTCTTGGTGGTTTATTAAATTACAGATTTTTTCAAATATTCATTTTTTTTCCCTGTGCTTAAAACTCATTAAAAAAAATGTTTTTAGCCAGCTGTTGGTAGCGCTATAGCGCAAACTATTGCAGTGTTAGTGTAGCTGCGTTTTCCCAAAGTTTCTAAAATTCTGCAGCTCAAACTCAAAAAATGGGATTCAGCAAAGGCCTGACGCGCAGAAATGATTCCACAGACAAAATATCTTCGTTTTTAAAAGTTTAGTTAAGTTTCAAAGTAAAACAGTTCACACAAAAAAAAAGAAGAAAAATTAAAATAGCAAAAAAAAAAAAGAAAAAATTATAATAAGAAAAATGTAGTTCTGCGCTTAATCTTGTTACAACTTAAATCGTTATTAATTTCTTATAATTTCTGAACCATTTCAAAACGGTCAGAAAACTGTATGCTTATCCCATTTCTAAACTTAAAATGGGTTTATCAAGTCCCTCTTTACTGGGACCCGTTCTAAACACAACTGAGTTTTATTATCACACTGTTTCTCAGTTATAGCAAAAAGATTCTATCTCTTACTAACTTATAGGGGGAAAAAGACTATACCATTGTCTATGACTATAGAAGAAATTATGTTCTATTCAAATAAAGCAAACATTAATATGAGTTTAACTCAAAACTTTAACTTTCTAAAATTGGCTCTTACAGTTAGTTTTCTCTGTTGTTCAAGGTTTTCTCAGTGTTATTCAATGTTTTTACATTTAGCTATTATGCTGTGCATTCTATGGTTTAATTAACTATATTTGTGCTTAAAAACTTAAAAAAATATATATATTTACATACAGTTCGTATGGTCTGGAGCGGATTAATTGTATTTACATGCAATCCTATGGGGAAAATTGCTTCAGTTCACGACCAAATCGGTTTACGGCCAGAGTTTTGGAACAAAACCGAGGTTCCACTTGTATGTAGTTTATTTTCTTTAACAGAGGAAGGAAACCGCTTTAAAAACAGTTAGGAATAATATTATTAAACAAAGCATTAATTGATTAATAAACAAGTATAGTGTATACTCTATATCACAACAAAGTGAAACATAACAGTGTAATCTTCCAGTTCTTGATTTCTTTAAAAAGTGTGTGTTACAATTGAAGCTTTAATCAAAATTCCTCACCACAGTACAGAACTGCACTCACCTCTGGATTGTCTAATTGATAGAATCATAAAAATCAGAGCTGATCCAATGAGAGTTTGTCTAAGGAAAAGAAGCGTACATGGGCAGTATTGAGATTATATAGGTGTTATCTTCCTGGGAACTGCACAGTATCCACAGGCACAACCTAGTGACCTAGGTGTTTGAAAAGATGAGATATTAGCTTTTTCATTAAAAAACTTTACATAATCACATACAACCATAAAATGATGAGCAGGTCAGACAGTTCAATATTTAGACCTTTTCCTTTTTATACGTTATTCCATAATGCTTCATTGAGAGAATTCTGTAAAGTTTTAGACTAGTTGTGAAATAACCATGTTTTTTACACCATAACAGTTTCATCTCAGTGTTGCTGGAAATGAGTCATCGTTTTGATAGGTGGATACAGTACACTTTACATCAGTCACTGCCCCCCACACACTAGTGCAAAGGAGAGTGTGACTATCCAGTGGATCCTATTTAGTAGTGCAATCACCAATTAAACAGAATGTCCAAACATAATATCAATCGTGTGCTCTGGAAAAGCTTGTGTGCCTTCAATTCGTGAAACATTCTGTTTCAACCATTTATAGATCAGCTGCAGTGCAGTGGGCTGCAAGAATACAGTGGTGACAAATTTCAGGACAGTTTGCTAGCTCTACAGATCTGAATATACCTCTGGATTATGTTGCTGATGGAATCAGAGATAATCTAATGGCAGGCAGTCAAAGGATGATCAACTGCTAGACTTTAAAGACTTTTCAAAGCCTCCATTGGAAGTCCTGGTATTTGGACTAGTAAATTACATTGAGTTTTGTCACTAATGAATCACTGCCCTCAGCGGTATGAAAGCTGTATGTATGCAAGTAGATGATGCAATGATTTAGAAAGTTAGTTAACTGGAAAGACAGCATGTCAATGAGTATACAAGCTTCCTGCTATGGTTAGGCACCATCTTCAGCTGTGTATGAGTTGACTACTACCTTTTCATACTGTATATGATGTAAAATCTGAACAAGCTGATGAGTCAGGCCTCACTAATGAAACTCCTGCCACTTGTTTACCTTTCCTAAGGAATGACATTCACAGTGCCAATTTATGCTTATTTGCCTGTTTGTTCCTTCTTATTATCATTCATTCAGTGTTCTCTCATGGACCAGCCTTCTCAAGTCTTGTTGTTTATTTTTTGTGATCATGTTTGGACTTCAAGTTATCCCTTTGCTGAATCACCCTTTGCTGTTCATGCCAATACTTATGCCACAAGTATTTCTTTTTTTGTCACATTTTGTTCAATTTTGTCTTGCTCGTACTTGATCATCACACTAACTTTATATAATTTGTTTCTGCCAACTTCACTTATGAGTTCTGCAACATTAAATCCACATTTAAAACAATGTTACACTATGTCATCAAAAACAGATAGTATTATCTATTTGGTTTGCAGTGTTTGCCAGCCAAGCAATGAAAGATGTCTTGTGGGCATAACTTGGCAGACATTTCAAAGGAGATGCGTACTCTGCCTTGACATGTAGTGATATGACAGATGGTGGAGCTAGTGTCATCAAGGGTCATGACAAACCCACCTCAAATGTGGTAAGCTGTGGCTATGGCAATTGTGGCCAAGTTGATTTTTCTTTTGTGAGCTAAGCGTTTTGCTATTTTTTTTTCTGATCAATTATTTAGTAAACCAAATGCAGATAAACAGTGTGCAAGAGGTTTTGCCATTAAAGACTGTGCCAAGTCTACCTGGCAGCTCCATAGTCTGGCTGGCACACCCTTCCTGACTACATACTTTACAGATTCTGATTTCACCTTTACATGGC
This sequence comes from Erpetoichthys calabaricus, assembly GCF_900747795.2. NCBI lineage: Eukaryota > Metazoa > Chordata > Cladistia > Polypteriformes > Polypteridae > Erpetoichthys > Erpetoichthys calabaricus. The sequence continues at coordinate 130,009,889 of NC_041402.2, read as the reverse complement.
ATTATCTGGTTTAATGTTTTCAATTAGCTCCTTCTCCATCTCAATGGCAACACAAAGCAGATATAATTGAGAAGCTCATTACTTGTGAGGACATGTTCAGCCCTTTAAATGAGCAGGCTGCCTGGATAACCATTTTAGCAACTGTAAACAAAATATATCTTTCTATTCTATTCTATTGTTTTGTTTGGAATGTAAAATCATTTCCTACCGTGTTTGCTGCAAAAGAAGAATATTTCAATTTCAGCATTTATAATCAGGCTAAAAATACATTACGTCAGGACAGTATGTCCTTACTAGAGCCATTGATTAGGATGTTCTCAGTGTAAACTATTTCTTATTTATTTTTCTTAATCAAAACTGCCACAGTCATCATTACTATCGTTTTCTATCCATTCAGTTTTTTCCCTTAGCTGTCTTGCCTTTGAACTCCTGAAGCAACTGCTACCTTGGCCAAGTTGCTACTCATATCCAAAGAAAGTGACTTAAGATTGTGTGGGGGCCTTTTGTATGTAAGATGATAGAACAGTAACATACTGTATTATATTACAGCTAATGTCTATTATATTTTAGCCAAAGTTTGGACATCTTTCTATTGCTGTGTTTAAGTAAATGCAGTATATGTGGTTCATTCATTCTTATACTTAATAAATCTAATTCTGAGGTTGCAGAGGCTCAAAATCTGCTCTGGCATTATAGTGTCTGTGCTTATGTATTTATAATGATATTTATAACCTGTACATTGTATTACTGTTTTCAGTTTGTAAATTTGTGTATGTGCTCTGAACACATGTACACATTCTCATGAATGAAATCTTCTATATTATATGTTTTTGTTCTTTATTTCACCTTATACAATTTCTTGTATTAGGAATTTGTTAGTTTTCGCATACCCCTTGGGGTCAGAGCGCAGGGTCAGCCATTGTACAGCGCCCCTGGAGCAATTACAGGTTAAGGGCCTTGCTCAAGGGCCCAGCAGAGTAGGATCTCTTTTGGCAGTGACAGGGATTCGAAGCGGCAACCTTTTGGATACCAGCGCAGATCTTTAGCCTCAGAGCCACCACTCTGCCCCAAGTATCTGCGCAATTTGCTTAGGTATCCATAAAAATTCAGATAAACCCTGCTTTGCAACAATGTGTAAAAGAACACAGAATGCTAAATAACAAATATTTCGCGTATCTCTTTTTTTTCTTATTCATAATCAATCAAGAATTTTGTTTAATAGATTTTTTTTTGTTGTTTCTTTTAGAGCCTTTACGTCTCAAACATTGTTTTATTCAATACTTTGATTTCTGTTTAGATGATGCAAATTATTTTTGGTGTTTTCCTATGTACAGATGTCTCTCTGGAATACTTTAGTGAATGAGTGGCTTCTTTTGATAACAGTCTGCCAATTCATTATCATACATTGCCCTTTATAGCACACAAGTCATTGTGCTGTCCTCCTTTGTGCTTTTCAAATGAGTTCTGCAACACTTTCAAACCGCATTATCTAAATCAAAGATTCATGTCTGTAATGCCACAATTTTCAACCCTCTCACAGAATGAATAAGTGAATGAGTTATCCTGTTGAAATGTAAGTGAAAGTACTTGTTATGAAAATCTTATTTTTTGTCAGTTGAACTCATCAGTCAACCAGCATTTTAGGGAAATAATCAAAATCAAAATGAAAGGTTTACTTTGACATGCAGTGTGTTGCACAACTGATTTACATGCTGGAGCCAGGTCTTGTACTTTACATCCTAGTGGGTTTTTTCTCCAATAGTAATGACAAAAATTTACATACTAATTGTTGTGTTCTGCTCTACTTTGAGCCTTGATAATGACTGGGGAGAAAGCAGGTTTGCAGGATGTTATTCTTCTTGAGAGAGCCCAGTCTGCAGAAGACAGCTGTGTTTTGCAACATAATTCTATTATGGAACATAATTTCATTTAAACTGCTGTTATATGAAACCAAAATTTGCAAGGGAGGCATTTTATATTTCTACTCTAATACATAACACAGAATGGCATAGTCCAGGAATTTTGTGCAAAACGGTAGTTTATTTGTTCAACACTAGCAGGAAGGGTGAATGAAGGGAGAGCACAAAATAGCAAATGCATGACAAAATTACAAAAAAACAAATGCTCCCACTGGTATGGCTACACAGGTTTCGGTCCCTGCCTGGTAGGTATTTGTCTACTTGTATTCTACTTATACTTCTATTTGTTTACTGGCTTCTTTACTTATGCAATGTCCAAAACCCACTAGGCACCATAAATCCCTCCTGCTCCTACACTCTTGTCTGTTCTATGGCTGCACTACCACCCTTCAATTAAAGCGTTTAACATTACTCTTGTCCCAATTCTAAGCTCTGGGTTCTCTTTTAATTACAACACTGAAGTGTTGCTTCTTGATTCAAAAGAACCTTCCGAATGTACTGGTGTCATCCCCTACAGATTCACGCTCTTAAAAATAATGGTTCTTTAATGGCATTTTATGGTTCTTTACTGGGTTATGTGGTTTGTCATAGATCCATAGCTTGACAAGGCACCATTTCTTTCTGAGAATGGTTCTTTGCATATAAAGTCAATTCTTTTTGCAATGAAAAACTTTCTAATATGTAGACAAAAAAGTGAAATATTTAATGTATATTAGCCTACCTAGGAGGACACTAACAGATTAAAAAAACCTGAACTTAGCCTATGTTATTGTATGCAGCAAGAGTCCTTTTAAAATTTTGACCAATTGGCATTTCATAAATCTGTTACCATCTGTAATTTACTCTAATCATGTTACAAATCTAAATACATAAAGGTTCTTTCTGGAATCTTCATATTAATGGGTCTTTTGGGAACCAAAAACGGTTCCCCTATGAGAATGCTCCAAAAAACCTCTCTGCCATCTTTATTTTTAAGAGTGCATTTGGCAGGTCCAGTTATCCCTGTACCCTCAGAACACAATTAAAGGTCCAGAAACTTGAAGTTGCTCTGATGATCTGTACCTATTTCAAGGGCAATCCTCAGAAGCCACATACCCATCTGGAGATGTTCTCCTGGCTTTCAGCTAATCTCCCATGACCTCCCATTCAGCATTATTTCCAGGGCTTAAATAAATATGCATGGTGGCCGTTTACAAACATTGGCACTAAAAACCTTTTGTAATTACTATTCCCCTTCTGCCTCTGGCACCCCTAACAACCTGTCACTAACTAAATATAAAAACTGTTAAGTACCTTGGTATCATGAACTTCGCATTATGCACTGGTTGTCTTCATATATAGTACCTAGTAGTATTTGACCTCAAACATATATTTATAATTATTTTATGTACAACAGCGAAAATAAGAACAAATTCCCTTATCCATGAGAAATATGATAAATTAAATTGCACAAATGACTGGTATGTACCAACTACCAAATAACATGAAGAGAATGCACTTTCTTTCTTTGTTTCTTAAAACAAAAAAGCTTTCATTTTTTGGCACACTGATAAGTAATTATAGCAGGATTTCTGAACATGTTCTATGGTAGGTTCCCACTCCCTACCAGGTAATCTAACTTCTTAGCTAAATCTCCTGGGTCTCTAAGCCTATTCGCATGGAAATTTAAACAAGATTTCAATAGATTTTTTTTTTACATTATATGAAGCAAAATACATTTTGAGTGTTTTCACTGTAAACATTTATTTCCACACATTCAGTGTAGAATACCAGTAATATTGTTCCATGAGATGCTTTATGTATCATATGACACACGTGTGATTAGGAGGCAGCTAAAGGGCTTACGTAACAGTAATACTACACCAGACCAGGGGGTGGCGGAGTGTGCTGACTGTCTCTCTTAGTCTCTTGCAGACCATTCTTGGGAAATTCCATCGGGTTCCGGTGTCACAGATGATGTCACTTCCAGTTCCGGCACCACTGACAATGTCACTTCCGGTCCCAGTGCCACGGATGATGTCATTTTCGGTTCCGGCTTGGATGACCTAATTTCCTCTCCCAACTCTTAAAACTGCCATCTTCCCTCCACTCGATCAGTTCTGTTCTGGATGTTTTGTAAACATCTCAACCTTTTTCAGGCCTTTTGCAGCCTGGAACATATTATTCAGGTGGCTGCCCCAAACCTTTGTGACTGTCTGGAGTCAATTTTGTTACATTATGACACGCATATGTGATGGTACCATGCAAGGTTGGAAATACAAATATAAATGTCTTTATTTTGTATTTTTTTTAATGTATATTTTTATTTTGGTTTCCACAGTGATTGCTTTTTTCTTAAACTACATGGCCTCCAATAGGTTCATTGTATAGTCATTTGAAAAATCACCAGAGTTGTTTAATATTTATTTTACATTTGTTTTTAAAGTTGGTTACTTTCCACACCCAATAAACAACTGTGGCTTAGGGAAGTGTTGCAGCTGTAGTAAGTGGAGCCTTAAATATGGACATTAAGAATCTTTAGATGTTTTTAACTCTGATTAGCAAAAAAATGACAAAATGCTGGTGTAAGACCTAAAGAGGAAGGGGCTGCTACAGGTATTTCTCTTCACATCTTAACAGGCTGGCCAGACAGTTGAATGTAAGAGGGTCTTTCATAAGAGCTGGATTTGCACAAGAGGTGTACTTAATAATGTTTTGGGCATAGCCTTGTGGGATTTTTTTTAAAGAGTCAATTTTCTGTGCCTTGTAGAATAATGATAGGAGTACTGTTGTAGTTTTGGAAGACTTTTCTGAACAAAAAACACATTTCTAGTAGTGGCTTTTGGTATTTTTAAAAAGCAGGGTAAATAGTACTTTTTCCTTTTGCCTTCACTAGAACACTCCACATTTCATGAGTAATGCTGTCTACTGCTTATCTTGTAAAAAAGAGGAGAGACGGTCATTTGTGTTACAGCAGAAAGTGAGGGAAGTGTGGCTCAGTGAATTCTCCTTTCGGATATTTCTGAGCCATTTTCTCTTGGATTTGAGCTTATTTCTATTCAAGGGACCACTTCCTCAAGTCTGTCTCAACATACCAGTGAGTATCTACACTGGGCATTAAAAAATAAAAAAAAAACAATTCATAATCATCAAACCAGAGGACTGGAACTAACACTGAAATACAAAATTATGCAATTAGGAACAATAATGAATTTAAATGTACTGAAGGAATAGGCAGGTTCAAAAGCCTTGATGAATACATGCATATGGTTTTACTACTTACACTTTTCAAAATTCGGCAAACTACCTGGATGTAATTGTGAAGAATATTTGTAACTAGTGCATAAATAACTACAGTGTTCTATATTTATATATAGAATAAAATGCAGATATTCACACATATAATCAATTCATTTTTTACAATTTAAGTTTTCCTGAAGCATCAAGCAGTCATAAACTTCCCTCCATGCAATTTTTGAATGCATTTTTTCCATTACAGGTTAACAGGGATTCAGAGCCTTTTCTGTCAGCCATGGATTCAAAACAGAAACCATCCCCAGATTACATTGCAGTTCATCACACCCTTACATGGGCAGATTCAAGGTCAACAGTTACCCTTAGACAAAGGCAAGTCATTAAGAGGAAACCAGAGTATCTAGAGAAAATGTACTTGACAGAAAAAAAATGCAAACTTAAGACAATGAGAAAGAGTTAGGATTTAAGCCAAAGATTGTTCTGCTGCACCACATTTGTCGTGAAACCTACAATATTCATCTTTATAATAATGTAGTAATTAGAGATAATTGTTAAATAATCAGTTATGAAGTCCACTGAAAGTGTTATTAAAGTGGTGCAATGGCTAAATTCTGTGGTCAGTCTTTCTCTATGAAGAGTTCTCCTTATGCTGGAGTGGATTTTTCCCCAAGTACTCAAGTTTACCTCTCATATCTCCAAAGATATACAAATTCACTTAATTATTGACTAAATTTTCCCTGTGTGATTGTATATGAGTGAATAGGACTTGCAATGAATTAATGTTTTGTCCATGACTGACTCTGCAATGGCACCCTATACTGTTGGGATGGACTTCAGCCCCTATGTGATTTTGAATTGAATTAAGTGGGTCTTAGAATGTATATAATGTAAGTATAACTATGTAGCAAAAACCCTGTCACCTGAGGCCATCATTTGGTAACACTTTCAAACAGGTCAGCTAATACCTAAATTGATATAAAGCTCAGAGCTACATTTGAACTTTTGTTAAACTGATATTCCTGCTAAAGGAAGACAGTAAAATGTCTAATGTAATAGAAATTGATGAAAGAAATTCAATTTTAAAAATTAGCTTTTCCATTTGCCTTTCTTTTTGATGTTATGCTTATGAAAGCTACAGTTCATTTTGTTTTAATTGAAAAACCAACCTTACTCAGTGCAGATGTGTTTGAATGAGATTAGCAATGGTTATCTGCATTTCACTGTTGTTTTCCTTTTTTAACATGCTTTAGCACTGTATGCAGTTCATAAAGGCAAAACATTAAAGTTGTTTCTGTTTGACACTCACCTTTCAGATTGTCAGTGATATTTATTGAATGCTCTGCATTACCCATGCAATCAGATTCAAGTGACATGTATGACTGCGGGTAAACAAGAAGATAGAAATAGGTTTAAAAAGTGTAGAGAAAAAGGGTTAACTATGTTAAGAAACCTTTAGAAGTAGGTGAAAATATTATTTCTTGCTATAAAGATGTTTCCACCCACTGTATTCAAACATTGAATTCTTTAGCAAAATGTATGTGGCTCTTCCTTCTGAATGTGATTCAAGTTCCATTATACCATGCATGTCTATGTGGGAATTCATGTGATCACTCATGCTGTAATCATGATAAATAAAATCTAAAATATTAAGAAAGCATTTATTAATAAAGAAAATATGCATTTTCAGTCTACCATAGGTGTGATGTTTTGTAGCAGGGAACTTTATTTAGCAACAGTGCAAAAACCAACAAATATTAATATTTCTCACTCATACCCTTGCTTTTATAAACTTTGTAGTAGTCATTACTTGTTGATATCAGGATGCAATTAAAGCCACCCAGTGCAAAGAAAATATGAAAATGAAAAAAAGTTATTTAAAAATATGACTGAAATATGAACATTTCAAATTTTTTTATGAATGTAAATCCCATACTACTGTTCTCTTCTAAATTTAGACTTAGAGAAAAAAGTAAATAATGAGATCAATTTCATGTAAAATGGCTCACTGATTGGAACAAATAATTGCAGCCACGAATTGCAAACCACTGACTTAGAGGTAATCTGCTGTGCACTTTGGTATTGTGCCTATTCACCATCAGGAAATGATAGATCGATACACTGTGTGGAGATGCTGGGGAAGTTATGGTGGTGGCCAGTGTGCTTCATTGTTGCCTGAATAGTTCAATCTTATTCTGGTACTATGGAATGTACAATAAATTAGCTGTAGGGAATGCTATCACTTAGAATATGCATATTTTCAATAAACAGTTTCATCAAACATGAAGGCATTAAAGCCACACCACCTCCAAATCATATTATGTGATATCATCTACTGTTAAATTCTGCTCTGTACTTGTAATATTTTTATTTTTATACTGTACTGAGGATTACTTCTTTTCTGTTCTGTGTATTGTATTGTATTGTATCGACCCCCTTCTTTTTGACACCCACTGCATGCCCAATCTACCTGGAAAGAGATCTCTTTTTGAACTGCCTTTCCCAAGGTTTCTTCCATTATTTCCCTACAAGGGTTTTTTTTGGGAGTTTTTCCTTGTCTTCTTAGAGAGTCAAGGCCTGTTAAAGCCCATTGAGGCACTTCTTGTGTGATTCTAGGCTATACAAAAATAAATTGTATTGTATTGTATTGTGCGTCCTTGTAGTTCTGACCAGCATCATGCAGAACAGCCACTTCTCATGACATGTCTACACTTAAATGCTGTATGTGCAGTGCTAAAATGGCTATTTGATTATGTATATTAAGGTAATTGTGTTTCCTAAACTAATTTACTATATTGCCACCTTACCACTCACCGAGGCTGCAGCTCTAGGTGGTTAAGAGCAAGGAAGACAATGGCAAGCAATTTCAAGGGTAAAGCAGGGTAAAATAAAATATAATATCAAACAGTAACTTTTCTGAATTTATACTTGAGCATATTGTAGCAATAACATAGGTTCAGGAACTGAACAATAATAAATAGCAACACTGTATATTGTATTAATGCTTTAAGAGGCTAACCAGATTGATTACTTCACTTTCCCATTGTTACAGGCCATAGGAAAATATATGCAAAACAAAAATGCAAATCTAGAACATAACCTGCTTGCTTCAAGCTGTTCCCCTGAAACTGGAACACTGTCGGTATCGAACATCACACTTCTCAGCATCACTGAAAGCAAGGCAAGCACTAAGGGTTGTATGGGGATTCTGTTACTCTTTGCATCTGAACATCTCTGCCGCTTTCTTAGATTCTCTTGTGACTTGTCAAAGGACCTGCTTGTATTCTCTTGGGTCTGCTGTCACTCATGCATCCAGCCTGACCTGCCTGCTAAGTGCTTTTAGACCACTGCCTTCCCACCCAGTCTGTGAAAAGTTGTGTGCTGGCAGTAACAATATTTACATGTAAACCCAGTAATGGGCAATATGACATTTATAACTCCAAAACATGTTTTTAAAATTTATTATTAGGGATGCCCCACAAGTTTGATTTTCAGACATTTAGAGTGTCCAAAAGGATAATTAATTGCCCATCATTTCAATTTATCTGTGCAAGTTCCAAATGAAACACATTACTAAATTACTAAATGAGCTTCTTTGCCTGCTACAAGTAACACTTAAAGGGAATAAATGGACACATAAAGCTTTCTTCTACTACCTTAATGAGATGGGGTGAAAGCATAACAGTTGACAGATATTTCTTAAGTGAAGACAGCAATGTGAAAGCAGACAACTGCTTTGAAAGAGGAAAATATCCTAATGTGTGCATTACATAATATTTTTGTATTCTTTAGGAAGAACCCTTTATCTTGCAGCCTAATTTAAGCCCAAAAACACACAGTCATGCTCCATTGTAAGTGGTAGAGGTTAAAACACTTGAATCTTAATGGGAAAAAAATAATATTTAACTTGACTAATAATTAAACAAACAGTAGTGAAGACAGCACAACAACATCAACAAACAAGAGTCTCTCTCCTTCAGTAGGAATATAGCCAAGTTCCTCATTTGTGAATGAGTTATTGGCTCTTCACCTGTGTCCCGGTGACATGTTTTGGAGAAAGGGTACAAAAGCCAGAAAGTGCAATGACTTACTGCAAGACAACACTCAGACGGTAAACCATTTTGATGGAAAGACAGTGAGTGAGCAGCAGCAAGCTGTCTTACCATCTTATTTGAATGTTATTCAGAAAAAAACCTCAAATAAATGATAGTTCAATATAAGCCTCTTTCTTTCTTTCTTTCTTTCTTTCTTTCTTTCTTTCTTTCTTTCTTTCTTTCTTTCTTTCTTTCTTTCTTTCTTTCTTTCTTTACTCAGAATTTACAGAAACATTTTTCACCTGACTTTTAGCAATTTTTGGTTTTCTAGTTTATCTCTAAACATTTCTATCTCAAAAAGAGATTTGCTTCACAGCACATACTGTATATCATAGCACAAATATAAGGTAAATTGATGTCTAAATATTATTGCAGTATGTGTCTGTATAACCAATTAAACATAAATCACTGTGATGACTTACTGATCATGTGTACTACAATATTCTACTAATAGAGTGTTAAAAAATAAATACCAATCTAAGTTGAGCTTAGAAATTCAAAAAAAAATTTGTTGTTAATGTCTATAGGGGCAAGCACTCCCTGAGTAATAGTAACATTCCTTTACTGGCACCTGCAACTATACCAAAACTGGACACTTAAAGATCAGAAACAAATAGCATTTAGATTGACATTTATAAGATAGTTTAAGTACACACCACATACACGCAGCTGTAGAAAAAAAGATTGCACATCATTAGCAATGTGGTTGGGGTTATCCTGAAGGAACAGGATCTCAAGATTGTTTTGAGGTGAGAAGAGTGTTGGACAAAGTGATGGTTAGTCAGTCAGTCATCTTCCAACCCGCTATATCCTAACACAGGGTCATGGGGATCTGCTGGAGCCAATCCCAGCCAACACAGGGCGCAAGGCAGGAACAAACCCTGGGCAGGGCGCCAGCTCACCACAGGGCACATACACACACACACCCACACACCCAGCACACACTAGGGACAATTTAGATCGCCAATGCATCTAACCTGCGTGTCTTTGGACTGTGGGAGGAAAGCAGAGCACCCAGAGGAAACCCACGCAGACACGGGGAGAACATGCAAACTCCACACAGGGACGACCTGGGAAGCAAACCCAGATCTCCTTACTGCAAGGGAGCAGTGCTACCACTGCGCCACCATGCCGCCCTACTTCACAATTATGGAGAATCTAAAGTGATGGTTATGAAGTTGGAAATTTAAGGTGTGATGATGAATTTTGTTAGTGCATATGCCCCACAAGTTGGTGTGCAATGGATGAGAAAGAAGATTTCTGGAATGAGTTGGATGAAGGGGTGGACTGCGGATTTAAATGGACTTGTTAGTGAAGGGAACAGAGGGAATGAGGAGGTGATGGGTTGATATGGTGTCGAGGAGAGAAATGCAGAAGGTCAGATGATAGTGAATTTTGCGTAAGGTTGGACATGGCTGTTACAAATGCATATTTTAAGAAAGGAAGGAACACAGGGTAATGTACAAGAGTGGAGGAAGATGCACACAGGTAGATTATATCCTATGCAGGAGAGCCAATCTGAAGGAGATTGGAGACTGCAAAGTGGTGCCATGGTAAAGCATAGTTGTCTGTAGGATGACATTGGAGATCAAGAAGAGGAGGAGAGTGGGGGCAGAGCCAAGGATCAAATGGTGGAAGTTGAAAAAGGAAGACTATAAGGTGGAGTTCAGGGAGGAGGTAAGACAGGCACTGGGTAGCAGTGAAGAGTTACCAAATAGATGGGCAAGTACAGCAGACATGGTAAGGGGGACTCCTAGAAGTGTGGTTGTTGTGACAGCTGGACAGAGGAAGGAGGACAAGGAAACCTGGTGGAGGAATGGGGAAGTGCATGAGAGTATACAGAGGAACAGGTTGGCAAAGAAGTGGGTTAATCAGAGGGATGAAAAAAGAAGACAGGTATAAGGTAAAGGGAAAGGTGGTGAAGGCTAAAGATAAGGTGTATGATGAGTTGTATGAGAGTTTGGACACTAAGGAGGGACAAAATGACTTGTACCGATTTGTCTAAGCACAGGCATCAAGCTGGGAAAGATGAGCGGCAGGTTAGGGTGATAAAGGATAAAGATGGAAACATAATGAAGCGAGGAGAATGTGTTGAAAAGATGGAAAGAATACTTTGAGAGGTTGATGAAGAAAATGAGAGCGAGACAAGGTTGGAGGATGTGAAGATAGTGAACCAAGAAGTGCAATGGATTAGCAAGAAGGAATTAAGGACAGCTATGAAGATGATAAAGAATGGAAAGGCTTTTGGTCCAGATGACATAACTGTGGAAGCATTGACAGTGGAGTTTTTATTCAGATTGTTTAATGCAATCTTAGAAAGTGAGAGTATGCCTGAGGAGTGGAGAAAAAGTGTACTGGTACTGATTTTTAAGAATAAGGGTGGTGTGCAGAGCTGTAGTAACTACAGAGGGATAAAATTGATCAGCCACAGCATTAAGTTATGGGAAAGAGTAGTAAAAGTTAGGTTAAGAAGGGAAGTGATAATTAGCGAGCAGCAGTATGGTGTTCATGCTGGGAAAGAGCACTACAGATACAGTGTTTGCTCTGAGGATGTTGATGGAGAAGTATAGAAAAGGCCAGAAGCCATCGCATTGTGTCTTTGTGGACTTGGAGAAGGTTTATGACAGGGTGCCTAGAGGGGAGTTGTATATTTTATATGAGGGAAATGTGACAGTGATGAGGCTTGCAGTAAGAGTGACAGATGCGTTCAAGTTTGAGGTTGGATTACATCAGGGATCAGCTCTGAGCCCTTTCTTACTTGCAATGGTGATGGCCAGGTTGACAGACAAGATTAGACATGAGTCCCCGTGAACTATGATGTTTGCTGATGACATTGTGATCTGCAACGAGAGTAGGCAGCAGGTTGAAAAGATCCTGGAGAGGTGGAGATATGCTCTAGAGGGGACAGGAATGAAGGTCAGTAGGAACAAGTCATGTCTGTGAATGAGAGAGAGGTCAGAGGAATGGTGAGGATACAGAAAGTAGACTTGGTAAAGGTGGATGAGTTTAAATACCTGGGATCAACAGGAAGTGTTGGAAAAGGGATGAAGAAGAGAATGCAGGCAGGGCGTAGTGGGTGGTGAAGAGTGTCAGGAGTGATTTGTGACAGACCGGTACCAGCAAGTGCGAAAGGGAAGGTCTACAAGATGGTAGTGAGACAGATTGTTATATGGGCTGTGGACAGAGCTGGAGGTGGCAGTGGTAAGGATGATAAAATTTGCATTGGGTGTGACAAGGATTGACAGGATTAAAAAAGAGTAAATTAGGAGGTCAGCTCAGGTTGGACGGTTTGGAGACAAATCCAGAGAGGCGAGATTGTGTTGGTTTGGACCTGTGTAAATGAGAGATGCTGGGTATATTGGGAGAAGGATGCTAAGGATAGCGCTGCCAGGCAAGAGAAAAAGATGAAGGCCTAAGAGGAGGTTTATGGATGTAGTCAGAGAGGACATGCAGATGGTGGGTGTGACAGAGCAAGATGCAGAGGACAGGAAAATATGGAAACAAATTACCGCTGTGGCGACCCCTAACAGGAGCAGCCAAAAGAAGAAGAAGAAGACTAATAATCAGAATCAGACCTAAAAACTTTAATTTGTTTTTTAGCAAATAGCAAAGCTAGTCAGCAAATACTTATAGCAGTGTGCTCTTGTAAAGTGGAAGTGCAGGTTATAGATGCCAGTTGCTGAAATTCCTACCTTCCTTGGCACATATTTATATATTTTTTCTTAGTCTAAATAGTGACTGAATTAGAAGCTGGTGTGGCTATTCAAGCTTGACAAACACTTCATGGCTCTAATTTTCAAACTAATTAGCTGTATCTTCTGAAGTAACAGTTGGTATGTCTTAAGTGCCTCTTCTTTGAAGTTTGTACTGCCACTTGCTGACAACTAGTGGGACATCTGTGACTGATGATCAGTTATAGCCAATAAAATGTGAAAAGTGTCAAATAATAAGTAAAATAAGAAGCCAGCCAAATACATACCTAACGCCAACCTCGTGTTCATTTCAGACATAAAGTCAAATAATGTTAAAGAGTAATAATTACCACCGAAGTTCTTTCATAAACTTATAAACGAAAAAAGAAAGTATTGAGCTGTTTTAACACAACACCATTTCCTACCCACTTCTCTTCACACCCTTGAAATAACTCTGATTCTTGCCCCTCCCGTTGCCGCTAAAGATCATGATAACAACCAATATAGTTTGCATACAGAACCAATATGGTTCATACACAAAGCTGCGACAGGTTGCGTGTTGTAAAAGAGGAGATACACTACATTAAAGAATTGGGGCACCACCTTGAAAAATTGAAAAAGTTGAAAATAATAAAGCACACAGTAAGTTGTTGAGTATGTCTTTTCAGACAGGAGCTCAGAATTTAACTGGAGCAAGATGGACAGACCTGGGTTTATATGGTCACTCAGCAGGAAAAAAGGGTGGGTCCAGGATGAGAAGAAAAAGAAAGTGATGTCAGCAGTGGAGTGGCTGTCAGTCTTCTGTTCTGCAAAGGGAGGAAGAGAAAAGTCATTACTCCACAGGGCCAACCCCTGTTTCAGGGGGTAATTGCCATCACCAGATTCCTTAAGCTGCCTCCTATGCTGTATCCAGTAGAGGTGCTCGCTTCCTGGAGTTATTTTCTTTATTAATGCAGAACAGACTGGAATCATACACATCCCTTTAGTAACCATGGTGGAAATAATCAGACGAGAGCATAATGGGACAAAAAGAGATTTTCTGCCAAAAAGAATACAATGCATAATTAATTTACACATACATATCCAGGCTGGAGAGAAGACATTGGAAAATACAGGTGTCATTCAGTCTTCAGTGTGAAGATACTGACAGCTATATGAACCTCCAGCAAGGCAGGGAGCAGCATTTAATTGGCTTCTGACATTGTGATGGATCCTCTTCATTATATTTACATATTTGCCAGGTATGGGCAACTTTCAGCAGAACGATCTATGTTATTTTTAGGCTATGCTCAAATAAAACCTTTCCTGTTCTCATGGCTTCTGCAGACAGTAGCCATTGGTCACTCTGGCCATATATTGATTCAGGAAAAGTTAGCATTTTGAAATAGCCTGCCTGGATTGTCTTTCACATGTTTCTGTCCATCTTCCTAGTCAGTTTCACACTGTCAGCTGGTGTGTGTGTGTGGCTTCAATAAAGGAATAATCTTTTGAAAAATGATGTACTGTATTTGTAATAAACATCATAGATCACAGTGGCACACTTAAAACCTATGCCTACACATGCACACATACATGAGAGTATGTATAACCAGTATGTTTGGTACACGAGAGATGTTGTACATACATAAAACCAACATTTTACAATTGCGAAACTGGCACAATACATAAAACCAGTACAATTCTCACATGTAAACAATCTAGTGCACAAAAAAAACCAATAGAGTTAATTTGTGAAACCAATGTATTAGACATATGAAACCAGCATAATAAGATGTGCATGAAACCAATATAATGCATACACAAAACCATTGCTAGACCAGCACACCAGTAATATATAAATGCAAGCCAATATGGTTCATACTTAAACATATGAGCATAAACCAACACAGACCAATAACAAACATACTTTTAACTAGTGAATTATAAGTACAAATCTGTGTAATTCATATACAAACCAGTAGTGTACATATACAAACCGATATAGTTCACACACAAACCAAAAATATATGGTCACGAACCAATGGAGTTCATATGAATGAAACCAGTATTGTACACATGCAAACTAATAAGGTTTGCATGAAAATCAATAGAAAATACTCATAAACCAATTTTGTTGACATGTAAATCAATAGATTACACACAAACATATATGATTTATAGCCTGTTTGGCACCTGTTATCGGCATTCCCTCTCAGAAAACTGACTAATAGCTGAAAATGACCAATGAAATCCACAGAATACGCCAAGATTGTGACAACTGCAGCATCTTCTGGTCTAACCTAATACTTCAACCATGCAGTTTTAAGTACACCAGCAACTGCACGTTCGCATGTAAATTATGCACAAGACACAGGTGTGGCGAATGTCAAAATGAAAATTCAAAAACTGGCTTTGTTTTCATTTTATTTTCTCCCTTTTGTTTACAGTAGTTTTAGTTTTCAGACTTTGTTGTTTTTAATTTAGCTTTAGTTAACAAAATGGTTATTTTTTTCAATAACAGCATGTTTCATTTTAGTTTTCAGAATTGTTAAATTTGCAATATTTGATACAAAAACATGGAATGTGAATATAGTCCACTGATGAAACTTCAAGAATAACGAGGAGAATATTTCCTGAAAGTAGTAGCCACAAAGTTGAATGAATCCCCACCAAGGGTTACAAAACAGGTCTTTGGAATTTTAAGCAGGCAGAGAATCTTAGTTTTTTTGACTTTTTGGTCAAATACAAGTAACAATAACAGGTAATCAGACAGAGATTCAAACATAAATCACTGCCATATAGACAGTTAGAGTAACTGACCTAGCCCTGTGGAGATGAACGTATTGCTTTTAGCCCATGTCAGAAATCTGTCAGTGGCATTTCTGTTCTATGGCAGTCGGTTGATGTTTTGAGTAAGAAGATCATTGAAGGAGGAATGGCACTAATTCAGAGGAAATGTGATTAAGGCATATCAGAGTACATCACAGAAGAACAGGAAGTGTCTGGTTCTGGGAAATGTTCTGAAAGTAGTAAAAAAATGTGTTGATGATGCAAAGATCTGATTTTTAAAATTCAAGGAGATGTCAACAATAAGTCCTAGACTGGTGACAGAAGGATAAGGCAGATACTGTATATGCAGAAACTGGGATCTAGTAAGATGGCATCACATTTTTGAACTGGAGAACCTACAAGAAGTAGTTCTGTTTGCCTGCATTCAGACAGGGGAGGTTAGTGGACATACTGTATATGCATGAATGTCGTTCAGACAGGCAATGAGCTTGTTTAAGTTTGTTGTGCAACCAGCAAATATCTTCATATAGTGATGGATATTGTTGGCATGGGACTGAAACGTTGTGTGATGTTGGTGAACCCGGAAGCTCAAACGCAGTCTGCATATATTAAACAATCATTACTTAACACAAAAGACAGCATTCAGAGAAGTACTAGCACATCCAAGAGTAGTATATCATGGTAAGTCCAGTATAGTTCTTAAGCACAGTACTAGAACGCAATGGTCAACAATTTCAAGGAGAGCAGTCAGGTGCATAAAGAAATGTACCAAAATCTATATGTAAATGTGTAAATATAGCAAAAAAATAAAGTCATTTAATACGTTGAATGCATGGTACAAGTTAATTTGTATCTCATTGAGCCTGTCAAAGTGCAACATATGAGAAAACTCATATCTCAGTATACAGCTACTATAGAGGCAGCCAGCAGGCTGACAATCTTTACTGCTGTGTCTCAGTTACCTACTATCGCGCTGCCATCTTGTGGATAGCCATAGATATTTTTTTTGGTGGCAACATCTTGTGGGAAATAGTGTTATAAACAGTCCATTGTTACTGTATGTCATCATGAAAAAGGTGTAAAGCTCCTGATGTTTTGAAACAACTAGAATTTTTGCATGATGAATATTTTGATGATCATGACAGTGACTGAGATAGTGACAATCAATTGGATGATATGGAACCGGTAGGCTCTGGGATTGATTGCAGATAGCATCCCCAAAGGCATTTCTTCATCACAAAGTGTCTGACTTGTCACAACTCTCAGGCCAGCACTACATGGACATTCTGCCATCCACTGGCTTCAAATAATCTCCAACTACAAAATGTGTTGTGTGCAACAAGCGTGCACAGCCCAAAGAAACATTTATGTTTTCAACACAAGTGCTTCTAAGGCTGCACTCTACCCAGTCACATGCTTCTAGGACTCTCATTCAAATGGAGACTTTTAGTCGTGCTGCTGGGGAAAATATAGTAAATAAAAGTTTCTTTACATTTTTTACAGAGTTACTGTTGATAATAAAACTGTTCCTTTAAATTTTACATTGTAGCAAGTTTTGATAAAGCTAACTATTTATCACTAGGGGGCTTTGCCTGCCAACCCCCCTGCCTGCGCTACACGCCAGCAACTTTGCGTTTCTGCCAGTCACGTATGTGGATTTCACTTTCACCAAACAACAAAACTTTTAATTATTCATTGGGAAGAAACACTACTTTTCCCTGATGGCAACACAAATTAGACGATCTACAAGTCTCCAACTTAAAATTTAAAGCCAAACAATATCTACATACTTCTGTCATATCACCTATGTCCATATATTCGATCTCTTTTCGCTTTTACCTTTTCATCAATATCACATTGAAATATGATTCCATGTTTTTTTTTTGGAATTACATCGTAACGATGCAACATATAACTGCCTGTGAGTGAATATTGTTTCTTTCTCTAAACACAAACTGTGTCTGACAATAGCATTCACACAAATGAGAAATTATTGAACCGTGTGCGTGATTGTAAATGTTTTAGATGTGGGCAGGACTTTTCCAAATCTCTTTGCATAAAGTCTTGTCTCACGGGGCTTGAAATTTTCCTCACAGGATTTCACTTTCACCAAATAACAAATGTTTTAATTCTCGCGAATACGCTGCTTCATTGGGAAGAAACACTACTCTTCCCTGATAGCAACACAAATTAGACGATCTACAAGTCTCCAACTTAAAGTTTAAATCCGAACAATATATTCAATATCTTTTCGCTGTTCCATTATTTACATTATTTCACCAAGTAATAATTTTTGTTTGTTTGCGATAATGTGATCTTTAATATAATTTTTTTGAGACTTTCTATTTTTTCGTACCTCCATTATCTCTAACCTGCTCTGCATGTGTATCATGCCAACGTTTTTGAATTCTTTCCGATATTCTACTTTGTCATCTACTCTTTGTCTTTTATTTCTCGCCCCTGGCATGGTCAAATCTCGTGGGACTTGGAAGTGTCTCTCAGAGAAAATCACATCTCGTCTCTCTTCCCAAGATTTTTTATTATAAATAGAGAGCAAAGACCTATACTGAAGTGTCCTGGCAATAAATGGTACAGAAGTCAATGCACAAATTATAGTGCATATTGATTATTATTTATTAATTACTTTCACTTCTTTCTACAACCTCCTAAAGCTATGCATTTTCTTCTCAACATAACCAAAAGATAACTGATTGAACACATTGTTGGTAGGTAGTGTAGTGAAGTTGAAGGATTCAGTTTTACAGCTCCAGGAGATTGGGCATAAAGTCCAGTTGAGTTATTTATCTTTGTGCTATATGCTTGTTCTCCCCCTATTTTCCTCACAAAAACATGCATGTTTGGTTCATTTTTTACCTTAAACAGTCCTTGTATGGGTATGTGATTGAGTGTGTTCTTCAAAGGACTGGCACCCAATCCAGGGTTGGCTCCTGCCTTGTGCCTGATGCAACTGGTATAAGAACCTTCACATAATTCTGCTTTCTTCACATTTTTGTCTCACTGCCCAATGTGTAAATTCAAATGGCTCAAGGATATTTCTATGTGCCTGAATCATAATGTTCTACTGGGTTTACTTTATCATCTGCAACATTGTCTGAAATACAATGTATTTATATGAAAAAGTTTGGGAACCTTAATTGTTTGGATTTTTGTTTATCATTGGCTGAGCTTTCAAAGTAGCAACTTCCTTTTAATATATGACATGCCTAATGGAAACAGTAGTATTTCAGCAGTGACATTAAGTTTATTGGATTAACAGAAAATATGCAATATGCATCATAACAAAATTAGACAGGTGCATAAATTTGGGCACCACAACAGAGATATTACATCAATACTTAGTTGAGCCTCCTTCTGCAAATATAACAGCCTCTAGATGCCTCCTATAGCCTTTGATGAGTGTCTGGATTCTGGATGGAGGTATTTTTGACCAAAACTGTGTTTTGGTCATTGTCTTGTTGATATATCCAACAAGCCTTCAACTTTGTGACTGATGCTTGTACATTATCCTGAAGAATTTGTTCATATTGAGTTGAATTCATCTGACCCTCGACTTTAACAAGGCCCCCAGTCCCTGAACTAGCCACACAGCCCCACAGCATGATGAAACCTCCACAAAATTTGACAGTAGGTAGCAGGTGTTTTTCTTGGAATGTGGTGTTCTTCTTCCGCCATGCAAAATGCTTTTTGTTATTACCAAATAACTCAATTTTTGTCTCATCGGTGCAAAACACTTTGTTCTAAAATGAATCTGGCTTGTCTAAATGAGCATTTGCATAAAACAAGCGACTCTGTTTGTGGCATGAGTGCTGAAAGGGCTTCTTTCTCATCACCCTGCCATACAGATATTCTTTGTGCAAATTGTGCTGAATTGTAGAACGATGTACAGATACACCATCTGCAGCAAGATGTTCTTGCAGGTCTTTGGAGGTGATCTGTGGGTTGTCTTTACCCATTCTCACAATCCTGTGCATATGCTGCTCCTGTATTTTTCTTGGCCTGCCAGACCTGGGTTTAACAGCAACTGTGCCTGTGGCCTTCCACTTCCTGATTACATTCCTTACAGTTCAAACTGAAAGTTTAAATCTCTGAGATAGCTTTTTGTAGCCTTGCCCTAAACCATTATACTGAACAATCTTTGTTATCAGATCTTTTGAGAGTTGCTTTGAGGATCCCATGCTGTCACTCTTCAGAGGAAAGTCAAAGGGAAGCACAACTTGCAATTGACCACCATCAATACCTATTCTTATGATTGGACACACCTGTCTATTAAGTTCAAGGCGTAACGAACTAATCCAACCAATTTGCTGTTGCAAGTAATCAGTATTGAACAGTTACATGCATTCAAATCAGCAAAATTACAAGGGGACCCAAATTTTTGCACAGCCAGTTTTTCACATTAGATTTAATTTCATACAACTAAGTACTGCTTCACTAAAAATCTTTGTTCGTAAAACACCCTAGTACTCAGATGTTCCAAGGAAATGAAAGACATACCACTGTTATCTTTTTTGTTGAAAGTAAAGTATTATGCAGGCTGAGAGGGGTTGCCAAAATTTTCATATGACTGTATATGTTTGTGAATGTCTGGTGAGTACAGCTGTTGACACGTGAAGCACAGGAGTCAAGTCTATTTACAACAAAACATTAGTTTAATAGTTAATGTAATTGCATGGTTACATTTTTGAAATGCAAAGACTAATGGCTATTGATAAATTTATGTGAAGCAAATCACTGGCCAGTAAGAGGAGGTTATAAGCAACATGTTAAATGAACATTTTCAATACAAGAGCACCGAAAGCCAATCAATGCATGTAAGTCAGAGAGCTGTCTTGACTAAAATGTTTTCAGAGATTTTTGCTCAAGGTGACTTTTCACTAATATCCATATGCTGTGACACTCTATAGATCTAATCTTGATAAGATATTTTTCCCACTAGCCAAAACTCTGCAGAAAAGGATTGTTCAATTACGCATGAAAATGTTAGATAACCCACAGACATACACTTGCGCAAAGTAATAAACTCCTGAAAAGGAAATGAAACAGTATTGTTTCATGTTTTACCACATTTCGCCTAGAAATAATTAAAATCAATACACCCTGAAGCAATACATAATATACATGATTCTGATCACAGATGATCTTTAAAGATTAGAATAGGATTTTCTATTTTTCAGGTTTAGTTAACCACAACATTAATTCATAATTCAAAAATGGCTTAAAATCCCTTTTGTTCTTATTTTCAACAGGCATCCATACATTTTTTAAATGTGCTTTTTCTATTACCGGGTTGTGGGGATCTGTTCAGGCAGAAACAATCTCTGATCAGGATGTCGGTAAATTGCATGGCATACTCACACATATACACACGCATAACTCCACTCAGCAATTCAGGATGAATTTGGGAATGACAATTTTTCTAATATGTATTTCTTTTGGATGTGTTAGTAAAGGAAGTGCAAACACTTAAAATGTGTAAGTTCTGTTTAGCTAAAGATCAGTCTATGAACTGAATTTAGCTCAATGGAGCTTAGACAAAGGACAACTAAACACATTTTTATTGTTTATTAAAACCTTGGACACATGGCAGGCAATGTGCCATCATGACTAATGTGTTAGACAGTAATCTGCAAGGTTGCCAGTCAGTTTAGTCACCACCACAGTTTCATTTTGTGAAACTGATTACATGGGCATTCACAGGAAATTTCCCATTGGGGGACAAAATTTTCTGTGAACTACAAAATTAATAGAGAACAATGATCCTAATAGCAATGAGGGACAAACCTAAACAGTATATTTGGTCGACATAAAACAGCAATTATCAATTGAAAATTTATAATACCAATTAGCCTGTCCGTTAATGATAAATACCAATAAATTGATACAAGATTATATGGAAAGCAAGGAAGCTGCTCCACATCTTATTATTTAAGCTCTTTCCACATATAAATTATGGTATGTTGCCAGGTTAGTTTTTCCTGCACTGCAGCCCATTAAAACATTTGATCAACATTCCTGGCATTTCGTTAACTTTTGATTAATCATATCCCTTCCTAGTAAATTATTTGTGAACAAAACTGCCTGTGTGAAAAGGGTTATACAGACACAAATGTTAACCTCCACACTAACTGAACTAAATGACTAAGTTCTTACTGCGCTTAACACAAGCTTGCTAATGCCACATTCATGCATGTAGGCTTACCAAACAAATGACACACATTTGCTGCAAACTGTCATTTGCATTCTGCCTCCCTTTATAGTTAAAATGAGTTGTTTGAAGGAAAACATGAACCCATATAATTTACAATGTGACGTTGAGAACTCCACGATACACCATTGTAGTGTGAAGCTATAGCTGTCAACAAAGACAGAAGGTTGTGATACACTACACCAATAACAACTTTCAGCTGCTGACTCCATTGTGATAACATTTTATTTGAAACCACAGGGATCTGTATAATCTGTCATTCCCTGCAATCCTAGTCTTATAATTTGACAGACACCCACAGAGGCCATGAGATTCAACAACTGATGTGCATTATAATAGAGTCATGTAGTGTGACACCAGCCTAATAGTGCTTGCTAGAGTTGAGGTTAGAACTTTAGATCTGGCATACTTGACATTTTATTTTTTTATTCTTTAATATGTGATGAGTGAACCTCGAAGGGCTTGCTTTGCCCTAAGTTTGGCAAAATCACAGAAACCTTTGGAAATCTTGCCAAACTCTGTGAAATGTATTGAAGTCAATGAGGAAAAGGCAACTGAACTACTGTAGTTTTGAATGGATTACAATGGTGCAATAGTCCTTTAAGTGTCTTAGAGTGCTAGTGAAGTGTCTGCCAACTATACTTGACTGATTATTGTGGCCAAAAATTCAATCTGAGCAGTGTGGTAGCAGTTCTAACCACAGTGTTGACGTGTCTCAAACAACAAAAGACACAAATGAAACAGTAACCACTAGCAAAATACAACAAATGGCTCCAAAACAGCAATATGTCAGAAAACATCTTTATTTGCAATCTATCTGTGCAAATACTTTGCACTTTTTCTTCCAACAAGAAGGCAGAATCATCTTGTAAATAGTAATAAACCTTTCATTATCATTGGTTTTTCACTGGGTTTCATTCTGACTCTAGGAGTGGAACGGCGCAGACTTGTAGCTTTACTTGGCTATGTGGTACTGTACACAAGGATTAATGTTATATATCTGGTAGTAGTACTCATAATATTTTTGTTGTGGTCTCCTAATGTAACCCTCAAATGAAAATACTGCAAGTTGTTTTTTTTTTAAATGCATGCCGGATGTATATCTGCTGGATCAGATCTTGACATCATGCATGCACAAAGTAGATTGGGTAGTGATCTTACTGTACATATGTGTGAAAGTTCTGCATATAGCTGCTACAGCTCTGTAATGTCACGCTGGACTTGCAAAGCATCATGGTGCGCTGGAAAGACATGTTCTTTAAGTTGGCCACATAGCAGATTTTCATGAAAATATTCACGGACATAGCATATTTGTTGTGAAAAATGCTTTGCTGAACTTTGCTGCTCATCACTATTCTTTAACCACTTTTATTCTTACACATTGTTTGGATATTGTCCTGCTGAGCAATGTGTTTTTGCCACTGCAGACTGAAACGAAATTTATTGCCTTTATTTGACCTGGTGTAACAGAAAGAAAGGACAACGATATAGAGTTGGGGTGCCAAGACGGCCACCCTGCATATTTGGGAGCAGTGAGATTAAAAAAAAAAACACACCAATATTGCAGAGTTATCTCTACAGACACAAGTTCAAGGCAGAACTGTCCCAAGATGGCGGAGTTCCTGGTTTTCGGCCTCTCTGGCAGGAAGAGTGTTCCAGGTGGACGGATACTGGAAGTGACATCAGAGGTGCCCTAGCCATCAATCAAATGGTCTTCAGAGGGAGGAAGAGAGAAAGGCAGTAGGACACACAGTGGTGGTAGAATTGCAATCAACTGTCTGTTATGCCCATGCACGTGACACGTGACAATTCATTATAATAACTATTTATGGTGGCTCTAAAATCTGTACTAACCCCTACTCTCTCTTCTGTTTCCTTTTCCGGTGTCCTTTTGGTGGTGGCTTGCCCCACCACCATCTGTTCAAAGCACCGTGATGTTCCAACAATGATGGATGGATTAAAAGCCAGAAGTCTGTATGACCATCAGCATCAAGTGACTCCGTGAGAACCCTAACTACAAAGAGGACTATTTCATTTATGTTAGGTAGAATGCCCAGAGGGGGACTGGGCGGTCTCGTGGCCTGGAACCCCTGCAGATATTATTTTATTCTACAGCCGTCCGGAGTTTTTTTTTTTTTTTTCTGTCACCCTGGCCATCGGACCTTACTCCTTTCTATGTTAACTAATGTTGTCTTATTTAATTTCTTATTTGTCTTTATTTTCTTTTCTTCATTATGTAAAGCACTTTGAGCTACTTTTTGTATGAAAATATGCTATATAAATAAATGTTGTTGTTGTTGTTGTTGACACTGGGTATATTAGCTTTAATTCTGAGACACTGACTAGTTCTCCGTCAAGAGAAGTATTCTCTTCTATATAAACCCTACTGCAGCAATGTTTCACTTTATGGTAATGGAACCATGAACAATATTAGGTTTTCGGTTTAGCCGTACACAGTGCTCTTCTTTTTAAATATGTTTTACTCTAATATGAGCTCAAAAAAATGTTACCATATGCTGTGCTGATTACTAATGCACTGCAGAACAATCTCCAGGTCATCCCTGAGAATTCGTATTTTGCAGAAATGGCTTATTTCTTTCCACTCTGTCATAGATCCCAGTATTTCTGTATGCAGTTCACTTAACATTGCTGACTAATGTATGTTTACTTCACTCTTGGCTTCTGAATTTCTCAAAAGTGTCTCATTCGGTTGCTGATTCCTAGCATGGCCTGGATGATGTGATGCAGTTTCCATTTAATTACTGAGCTATCCACGGTCACATTTTGGTATTTTCTGTTTTGTTTTGAAATTGAACTAAATACTAACTTCACATGAAAACTTTTTTGTGTTTTTTCTGTGTTTTTGCTTCAAATTTAGGAACTGAAAAATTATCCTTAGACAGGCAGATGAATTAATATTGCAATTTTTAAATTATGGTCATTTTTATAGTATTAAATGTGGTTATAACCAAGTCATAGCATGGCTTATTAATGTGAGGTTTCACAGCTGCCTAAATGTACGGGTTACACATATTCATGTATTTTTTGTGTTTATTGCTCATCTATTGTTGTTGATGCTTTTCTAAATCTTCTGTTTATTTTTTATTGTCACAACCTGGTAATGTCACCACAATAGTTGTCAGAATAACATAGCTGCAGGGTATGAGGATGCATGTGTTTATTTGTGCTCAGAATACTTGAACTGGTGTGTTGTAGTTATTGTTGTCATATTTCAAAGAAAAAGATCTGAAGTGTCTAAGTTAAACAATCGTGTTTTCAAATCTTTAGCAAATTGCCAGACAAAATCTTTGGGAAGTTCTTTTTCTGTGTTTCAAGCATCTCATTGCTTATTTTGTTTTGTCCTCACCTTTTTATTGCTACTTAACTGATATTTTTCTTTAAGGTATGTGTTAAAATATGTAAAGGAGTCTTGGAGAACATCAGCATTAGGGAATTTGGTTTTGTAGGGTGCACTCCATATGCTGTTTTCATCTCTCGGTCACTACAAACAATAAAGACACTTTATATTTTATTTATACTGTGCCAGCCAAGAACTCTTATAGTTAGGAGATTTGTTTTTTTATTTCTTTTTCCACTTGAAAAGTTGCCAAACTACAGGATTCAGAGGCTTTCATGATCATCCACTGTTTCATTTTTTCAACACACAAATTACATTGCTGGGTAAGGGAAGCCAGCAGCTGTGTGGGCAACATTAGATGCAAAGGAGGAACAAATATGAACATTTATGGTTTAGAGAGCCCATACTGTGCCCTCCATAATGTTTAGTCCTCCGCTTCACAGTTTAAAATTACAACTTTCAGAGATGATTAAAGAGCACATTGCAGTCTTTAATTCAAGGGATCCGTACACATTTTGGTCACAATGTGTAGACATCACAATACTTTTTTGACATGGTCCCCCCATTTTCGGGTGCTACAATGTTTGGGACAATTCACAGGTGTTTGTGATTACTCAGGTTCGTTTCATTGCTTCATTAGTACGGGCAAAAGATACTCCGGCTTGCTTCTACCTACAGACTACTTTTAGAGTCTGTATTTGTCATTGTTCAACAAGAGGACGAGAAGGGTGCTAAAGAAGCCATTATGAGGTGGAAACAGGTCAGATCAAACAGGAGGCAGATGAGTATGTGTCAGAAACAACTTTCTGCAGAAGACTTCATGAACCGAAATAATGAGGCACATTGCAAAATGCAAACCACTAGTTAGCCACAAAAACATCCATCCATTATCCAAATCGCTATATCCTAACTACAGGATCACGGGGGTCTGCTGGAGCCAATCCCAACCAACACAGGGTGCAAGGTAGGAAACAAACCCCGGGCAGGGCGCATGCGCTCACACACGACAATTTAGAATCGCCAATGCACCTAACCTGCATGTCTTTGGACTGTGGGAGGAAACCCACGCAGACACGGGGAGAACATGCAAACTCCATGCAGGGAGGACCCGGGAAGCGAACCCAGGTCTCCTAACTGTGAGGCAGTACCGCTACCCACTGCACCACCGCACCGCCCGCCACAAAAACAGGGTGGCAAAATTACAGTTTGTGAAAAAGTACATCATCATGGTGTAATTTTATTGTTGAGTTTTTGGCAAGCTCCACTTTTTGTTGTGTTTTAAATTGGCAATGGCCATCATTTTTAGGCAGCAGCCTTCATTGCTGGTCAAATGGAATCACACTATGTGTGATGTTATTAGGTTAGTGGTATGTAGAATGGCCTGGAAGTAATTCTGGAGTCCAAGTTTCAGATAAAAATTTGAGCAATGATCAGTTAGGGAGTATTGTAGCTATTAGGCAGGTCTTCAACTCCTTGATTTGTTACTTTAGACTTTAACATTGGTTTAATGTGCTGGGGTTTAATGATATTTTTTCTTCCCTACTGTACAGCATTATGACCTAAGCCTGTTCCCAGAGTATGATTCTTGCCTGCACCATTAAAAGAATTCATTTCTTGGTCATATATTTCAAAGTTGCTTTCAGGCATTCTTTCTTTCTCTCTAATGAGATCATTACAATGCTTTTATAAGCTGGCAGCATTTTAAATTTGTTAATTGCCTTTCCTGTTTTATTGAGTATATTCATGAAGTTCTTCCTGTTATGATTTTTACAGTTTTTTATTTAATAAAGTTTCCCATAAGTTTTGTCAATTTTTACCTGTTTTGTTTTCATTTTAATATTAATATTTTGATATTTTAGTGATGTTCACAATGCTATTTTGTATTTTGTTTACTTCCATATTTTTGTATCATTTTATGTATTTTTCCAGTGACTGTAACTTGTTGATATGGAGGCAGTGTGGGGTTACGACCACCATTTATTTCCACAGTCATCACAACGTCATTGAGTGCCTATATATTTATTTTGTTACAGCCTGGATTTATGTTTATTTTCTATTTTGTTGTTGTTTTTGTTATCATTAAGTTATGATTTTTCACATTTTATGTACTGCACTTTTTGCTATGTTTTTTTCATTATTTAGTATTGTAAAATGATCCAGACAACACAGGAAGGAGGTTTGGGGGCAGCCGCTCATATACTTGAAATTGGCTGCCAAATTGCTGCAAAGAGGTGGTTCCAATATGTACAGATCAATCCTAACAAAGAACAATCAGTATAGAAAAATATGGTGTTTATATATGTGGCAGATGGGAAATTATGTCATCAGATAGGACCCGGAAGTGACATCCTCTGGGCCAGAACCATAAGTGATGTGGTCAGTACTGGAAATGACATCCTCGTGGCTGGAACTGGAAGTGGTGTCTTGATACTGGACCCAGAAGTGATGTCATTGTTCCCAAGTGGAATTTCCCATGTTCGGTCTACTAATGGAAAAGAGCAAGGATTAATGCACTTTGCCATCCCCTGGTTTGGCAAGGAATTACTGTCTTTTCAGCCTTTTAGCTGTCTCCCATGCACACATGCGTGGCAGTATTTATTTAAGTTTATATACAGTGGATGCAGAAAATATTCACACCCTTCCATTTTTTGCCATGTTGAATACTTGTGCTAAAATCATTAAAATTCTTTTTTTCCCCTTATCAAGCAAACCTCAATACCCCAGAATGGCAAAATGAGAAATCACATAGGTATGCAGATTCTTTATTCAGTACTTAGTTGAATGCCTATTGGCAGTTATTACAACCTGGAATCTTCTTGGGTATGAGGGGACATTCTTCATTGCATTCTTCTCTACAGATCCCCTCAAGCTGTGTCAGGTTGGATGGAGATTGTCACTAGAGATTTATTTACAGGTATATCCAGAAATGTTCAATTTTGTTCAAATCTGTACTCTGACTAAGCAACTCTATCCTTTCTGGATCCATTTCTGATCTTGTACTGCCTGCACCTATTCCGTCAACATTAGATAGTCTTGTTGACCACTATAACACAGCCCTTCATTCAGCATTAGATAAAACAGCTCCTTTAAAACATAAGGAGGTTTCCTTTAAGGGTTCAGCTCCTTGGGTTAATTCAGAATTGCGATCTATGAAAGCAGCTGGCCGACGCCTAGAGAGAATGTCACATAAGACTGGCCTCACCGTGCACATCCAGGCTTTCTCTGACCACCAAAGAGCTTACATAGAAGCACTAACTGCTGCCAAGAACATCCATTATGGCAGAATAATAGAAAGTGGCCACAATAACCCAAGGATTTTGTTTTCTGTAGTTAATAAACTAATTGAACCCGCATCTGGCCCAACTACCTCTTCTACTGAAGTCTGTGAGGAATTCCTACACTTTTTCCGTAACAAAATTAAAGATCTAAATAATTCAACTAACATAAATACATCATCTGTTTATATCTCTCCCTGTTTTCCCACTCCATCCAGCTCCTTCTCTAAGTTCTCACCAGTCACATCTGCGTCTGTTAATAACCTGCTTTGTAAGATGAGGCCGACTACTTGTGTACTGGACCCTATCCCCAGCACACTACTTAAATCCTGCTTTCATGCCATAATCCCGACTGTTACAACAATAATAAACTCATCCCTTGACACTGGCTCTGTGTTGATCACTTTTAAAATTGCTTCTGTAACTCCAATGCTAAAAAAGTCTGGTCTTGATGCTGACAATCTTAACCATTTTCGGCCTATTTCCCACTTACCTTTTCTGTCAAAAGTTCTTGAGCATGTTGAAGCTTCCCAACTCACCAACTACTTAACTTCTAATAATTTGATGGAACCGTTTCAGTCTGGTTTCAGGGCATAGCACAGCTGTGAAACTGCTTTGCTACGGATAACCAATGATTTGCTTATGGCAGCAGACTCTGGACAAACCAGCATATTAATTCTATTAGACCTCAGTGCGGCATTTGACACTGTCAGACATGACATTCTACTGTCCAGAATGGAGAACATGCTGGGTATCTCTGGCACTGCCATCCAGTGGTTCAAGCCCTATCTGACTGATAGGCAGTTATTGAGTTTAAGAGTTTGTTAGTCTTGACAACAGCACATCCAGCTCAGCGCCAGTCACACAAGGAGTTCCTCAGGGCTCTGTCCTCGGCCCTCTTCTCTTCTGTAATTATGTGCTTCCCCTTGGCCATATTATTTGTAGCATTGGACTGGGTTATCATTTTTATTTCAATGTTAAAAGTGGAACTTCATCAGAGCTCTCTTGGCTCACAACCTGACTCAGTGAAATTAATACCTGGATGGAGCAGAACTCTTTAAAATTAAATTGCAACAAAACTGACCTCCTGCAAATTGGGACTAAAGTGTAACTTAATAAAATGAGCTCTTTCCCAGTCCATCTTGGCAGTGATCTCATCAGACTTGCCTCTACTGCAAAGAATCTTGGTGTAATTTTTGATTCCTCCCTTTCTTATTCCACCCACATAAATCACATTAAGAAACTTTCTTACTTTCACCTCCGTAACATATCACGTGTTTGCTCCTTCCTCTCCTTTTCTAATGCTGAGAAACTTGTCCATGCTTTTATCACATCCCGCATCAATTATTGTAATTCCCTACTGGCAGGTGCCCTTTCTAATCTTATATCACAGCTCCAGCTTATTCAAAACTTGGCTGAAAGAGTCCTTACTCGAACCAGCAGCAGCGAGCACATCACACCCATCCTGCTCCATCTTCACTGGTTCCCTGTGTCTTACAGAATCGAATATAAAATCCTGCTAATAACCTACAAAGCCTTAAATGACCTTGCGCCAAACTACATCAGTGACCTTCTCCATCACTATGTGCCTGTCTGCCCACTAAGGTCCTCTGATTCTGACAATCTTGTTGTACCCCACACTAATCTACACTCCATGGGTGACAGGGCCTTCAGCTGTATAGCGCCCAGACTCTGGAATGCCCTACCGAAATTAATCAGGTCAGCTGACTCCATGAATTCTTTTAATAAAACAACTCAAAACTCATCTGTTCAGGAAGGCTTTTAGCTCTACTTGACTTATTACCCTTCTTTCAGTTTATCTCTATATCAAGTTGCTCATGTAACCTGTGTGTGTGTGGTAGACCATCAATTATGTTATCTGTTAGGCTTTTTCTCTGAATTTACTGTCTTAATCTTCTTTATTTATTTATCTGGTTTAGTACAATGCTATATACTGTATACCCTGCCGTTCTATCTTAAACTCTGTGAAGTGCCTTGAGCATGGGAATGGCGCTATATAAATAAAATGTATTATTATTATTATTATAATTAAGTGCATTTCCAGACATGCCCCTAAACCACTCCTGTGTAGGGTGATTGTATTAGTGGAAGGTAAATCTTTGACCCAGGTACAGAGTGTTCTGAAGCAAGTTTTTATTAAGGACATCTCCATACTTTGCTTCGTTTAGCTTTCCCTCATCCCTGACTAGTCTCGACGTCACTGCTGCTGAAAAGCAGTTACACAATATGATGCTTACCCCACCATGCTTCAATTCGGGAATGGTATTCCACAGGTGATATGCATTGCCTGGTTTCCACCAGACATCACACTAATCTTCATTTCATCAGACCCGAGAATCTTGTTCATCACAATCTGAGAGTCTTGTAGGTATCTTTTTGCAAGCTCTAAGCATGCTTCCATGTGTCTTATACTGAAAGGCTTCTTTATGGCTACACTGCGATAAAGGCCAGATCAGTGGAGTGTTGCAGTAGTAGTTGTCCTTCTGGAAGTTTCTACAGGTTTTCTAGGGTTCAGCCAGAGTGATTATCAAATTCTTTGCCACCTCTGTTACCAAGGCCCCTCTCCATCAATTACTAAGTTGACCTGCCGGTCAGCTCTACAGGGACTCATGGTTATTCCTAACGTCTACCATTTAAAAATTATGAAGGCAACTGTGCTCTTGGGAAGCTTCAATATTGCAGTAATTTTTATTGTAGCATTTCCCAGATTCTGTGCTTCAACATAAGTGTCTACTTAAGCTCTGCAGGCAGTTCTTTCCACATTATGGCTTGGTTTTTGCTCTGATACACATTATCAACTGTGAGACCTTATATAGACAGGGGTGTGCCTTTCATGATCATGTGCTTTTATTTGAGTCTGAATTCACTATATGTCCCTTGTGTTCTCTGAGTGAAACTCAAAGAGGTGGAGACTCCATCACATCATACTTGAGGGATCACCATCCACCTTTATATTCTGGTGGATGAGACAGATAATCTTAGGATGCCACTGAGTGTTGTAAGAAATGTATCGTATTTCTGTTTCATTTGGATTTAGTGCTTTTTGTGTTTATATTGTTTCTGTCTCAGCCAAGAGTTAATAGTTACCCGCTCTCTTAAAGGACATTTTTGTACATTTCTAAGACATTTATGATATTTTAAGGTTTTAAAGCTAGATCCCCATTTTTGGAGCCTGCTGAAGACAAAGGCAACATATAGTTGGGGACTGGTTGATTTAAGGTAAGCCTCTTCAGGGCAGGCCACTAAAGGTTCTGACTTGCATTACAAATCTTTAGAAGGCCCCACAACCCCTTTTCATCATGTTGA
This sequence comes from Erpetoichthys calabaricus, assembly GCF_900747795.2. Classification (NCBI taxonomy): domain Eukaryota; kingdom Metazoa; phylum Chordata; class Cladistia; order Polypteriformes; family Polypteridae; genus Erpetoichthys; species Erpetoichthys calabaricus. Next base: position 129,977,998 of record NC_041402.2, on the reverse strand, counting down.
CAATTCAGTATTACAACATTATTGTGATGGCACAAGGCATTCCTGTCCAAGTTTATGGGCAAAATCCGTGAACTGCTTATTTAGCGCACAATCTCTTAGTTAAGGGTCTTTTGCAAATTTTTCTCTCAACAAAGATTTTTGGTTTTCACTTAGACTTTGACACTTCAGTTGGCTAATTTTTTTTTTGTTTTTTTCTTCTCAGACACAGCTTTAGACTTTTTCTCACTTCATCTTCCAGTCTTTTCTTAAGTAAAGACAATTCCTTTCTAACTCTACACTACTCTACAATAAATGTTTAAATATTACTATCATTTTTTAAAGGTAGATTAGCCATGTTTGTATGGAATAAAAATATACTGTATATATGCTGATAAACAAAAAGTAGGTAGTGTGGGCTTGTTTAGTAAACATGACGGGGAATTAGGAGACTGGGCAATTGTGACCACAATCATATCTGTTCCTTGCCAGAGGAATTTGGACGTGGCAGGATCTTCATGTATTCCAAATATCAAACAAGAAGAAGCAACAATTTTCAAGACAGCGTTTTATAATTAGTTAGGCATTTACCGAAGCTTTGAAGTAAAAAAATTAATCAATGCTTCCAGATTGTGAATATTCACTCTATGCTAGTGAGACAGTAATACATGGAAGATTTACAACTATATTAAGTGGTTATTAAATCAGACAATATTCTGTAAAAATTACAATAATGGAAATTCATCCTCTAGAGACTACATGTCTGAGCTGCTTAATAACATTCAACATTCAACAATTTACACTGGTGTGTGACCCCATCCACATACACACAAAAGTAATCTATTCTCCACATAATGCATAAAGGCTTTCTTCTTTTAAGATCTTTAATTAAAAACAGAGTGCATGTGTGCTTAAACTAGAACAGCAGAAGTATATTAAGAATTTATAATGACCCATGCATTTTTTGATTATAAACTGAGATACTGTAAATATCAAGCTACTAAAACAATAGAATGTGTCATATCCCTTAAAGCAGAAAATAATTCTTTATGAATGTATTTAAGGCATATCCTGCATTTTTTTTACATGCTCTTTTCATCATTACTCATTTATGTCTTAAATAGACAGTTTTATTTTTGGAGGGAAGTAAAATCATTTATTTACCCTTTTATTTATACATGGAGAGCATTTTGAAGTTATAAAAACACCCTATTTATAATTCACAATTTCTTACAAATATCATGGATTTAACTCAACATTATCATTCTTTTAAGAAACAAAGATTAGAACAAGATAAACAAAAACTGCAACTTTGAGTTGATCTGGTAAACCAGGAATAGTAGTCAAGAGATCTCAGTTGGTACCTTTACATTCTTTAAAACACTTAATTTTCGAATACTTTTTGATTAGCATTTTTCATTGTAGACACCATTTTTATTTTTGTTCTGTCTTTAATAAGCTAGAATGTGACTTGCTACCAGTTGATGCATACGTAATAGGGTTGCGTGGTATACCGTTACTGAAAAAGTATCAAAAAAACAATATTTTAAAAAGGTACATTACAAGCATTTCTTTAATTTTGGTACCAAAAGTAAATGATAGTTTTCAAGCAACTCGCCCTCAGTCTTTTATTAGTGCAATTGGAACTTCAAGGGGGAAAACTATTCTTCAATTGTTAAATTAAATATACATATTATATCTTGCTAGAAGAACCACAGGGAACACAACTCTTGAAATGTATATATTAATATAAACATGCCAGACTCTCAAAGGAAAGGAATGACCCAAACCTGACCTTTTGGCAATACTAGTCTGCTTGAAAGGGGTGTCATTTAAACGTAAGGGTATGAGAAAAGCACAGTCCTTACCAGATATCTGTTGAAGATGGCAATCTGAGCAGGAAGTACAAAACATGGTGTGGGAGCATTTTGAGGTGGGGTATCTCTGTCTACAGCCAGGCCTGTATTTTGGTTAGGACAGTTTGTTACTTCTTGCTTGTGTCACCAATCCTCCCAAACGTGTGCCAGAGTGCAGAGGATTGTGAATGACAGCCAGCACCATTTTCTGGTTTAAACTAATGGCATAAAAATTATTCAAATATTCAAAGATTCCCAGTGCAGGTTGGAAAAATTATGTGAACCCCTAGTCTAATGATGTCAACAAAAGATACCTGGAGTTGGGAGTTAGCAAACCTGGAGTGTAATCAATGAAATGAGATTGAAGGTGTGGTTTAGAGATACTTTGTCTTATTAAAAAATATTCAAACATTTTGAGTTTGCCATTCACAAAAAGTATTTTCTGATTTGCAGCTTCTCTTCCAAAAAATAAATCTCAGAAAATGTATGATTATAAATTGCTACCTTGCATTAAGATGCAAAGTGTTACAAAGTAATGTCAAAGCATTTAGATATTCGTCAGTCCACAGTCAGACAAACTGTGTATAAAAGGAGATGATTTAGTTCATTGGCTACTCACTGTAGAAGTGAACATCCAAAAAAGATGACTCAAAATTAACAATGCAGAATGCTCACTGAGATAAAAAAAAAAAGCCGTAGTGTAAAGGGTACAGGCTTGAATGAATCATAAAAAAGTTTGACATCTCTGTTCATGAATCTACCATACACAACACATTGAACTGGTCAGGCGTTAATGGCAGGACACCAAGCAGGAAGCTTCTGCTCTCCAAAAAAGATATTGTTCCATGGCTGAAATTTGCCAAAGATGACCTTGACACTCTGCAATGCTATTGAGAAAATGTTTTTGGACTGAAATAATTAAGACTGAGTTAATCAGGTAGAACAAACAGTAAGTACAGTGCAGGGAGCATCATGATTTGGGGCAGCTTTGCCCCAAACAGCTTGCCATCACCAAGACAGCTCTCCATTATCAATGGGCAAATGAATTCCCAAGATTATGTTGGGGTGTCTGTCCACAAACTGAAGCTCCTTAGGCACTGGGTGGTGCTGCAGGACATTGATCTAAATATCGATTAAATCTACTACAGAATGCTTCACAAAAAGAAAATCCACCTTTTGGAGTGACTCATTCAGAGCCCAGACTTTATCCCAATAGAGCTGCTGTGGTATGACATCAAGACAGCCATTCACAATAGACATTCTAAGAATATAGCTAAACTAAAACAGTTCTGAAGGGAAGAATGGTCCAAAAACCCTCCAGAATGTTGCAGAGGTCTGATCTGCAGCTACTGGAAGTGCTTGTTGAGGTTATTACTTTTACCACAGACACTATGAATGATTAAAGTGTGTTCTCAATACATGAAAAATTAGGTTTTTGTGTGTTATTAGCTTAAGTATATTTTCTTTGTCTAAATATGTGACTTAGATGAAGATCAGATCACATTTTATGACCAGTTAATGTAGAAAACCGGGTAGTTTCAAAGGCTTTGCATACTTGTTCTTGTCCATGGATGTTCTAATATTTATTTTTTATGATTCAATGTAACCTCAAAACTTCTGGCTTATAAACCGTCCCCAAATGTACTGGTATGAGGGCCAATGGTGCTGTATCATTTGCCAGAAAGTAGGAGTGAGAAAAATGGCTGTGCAGGATGGCTCAGGTCTTTAGTTATGTTTGACTTTCTAAAGCAGTGAGTGTTGTATATGACAAAATACAAGGTAGACAGGTGCCAGTAATATTTTGTGCCACCTTCATCTCCCTTTGCGGTGGTTTATGTTCTTGAGCCAAGCAGATGCTGTACCAGGATGTGATGCAGTCAGTGAAGACGGGCTCTACTGTGTACCTGTAGAAGCAAGTAAGAACAGATAGAGAAATTCAAGCTGTCCTGAGGAAGTAAAGGTACTGGTAAGCCTTTTTCGACAAGAGCCAAAATGTGTTGTGTTCAGTTCAGTTCATTATATATTTTATGTGTGATCAAAAGGTTAGAGTTCTGAGCAAGTGTTTAAATGCAATAAAAAGTGGTGGAACCATCAAAAAGAAGTCTGAGTAATTTGCCTATATCTATATATATATATATATATATATATATATATATATATATATATATATATATATATATATACAGTGGTGTGAAAAACTATTTGCCCACTTCCTGATTTCTTATTCTTTTGCATGTTTGTCACACAAAATGTTTCTGATCATCAAACACATTTAACCATTAGTCAAATATAACACAAGTAAACACAAAACTGCATTTTGTAAATGGTGGTTTTTATTATTTAGGGAGAAAAAAAAATCCAAACCTACATGGCCCTGTGTGAAAAAGTAATTGCCCCCTGAACCTAATAACTGGTTGGGCCACCCTTAGCAGCAATAACTGCAATCAAGCGTTTGCGATAACTTGCAATGAGTCTTTTACAGCGCTCTGGAGGAATTTTGGCCCACTCATCTTTGCAAAATTGTTGTAATTCAGCTTTATTTGAGGTTTTCTAGCATGAACCGCCTTTTTAAGGTCATGCCATAGCATCTCAATTGGATTCAGGTCAGGACTTTGACTAGGCCACTCCAAAGTCTTCATTTTGTTTTTCTTCAGCCATTCAGAGGTAGATTTGCTGGTGTGTTTTGGGTCATTGTCCTGTTGCAGCACCCAAGATCACTTCAGCTTGAGTTGACGAACAGATGGCCGGACATTCTCCTTCAGGATTTTTTGGTAGACAGTAGAATTCATGGTTCCATCTATCACAGCAAGCCTTCCAGGTCCTGAAGCAGCAAAACAACCCCAGACCATCACACTACCACCACCATATTTTACTGTTGGTATGATGTTCTTTTTCTGAAATGCTGTGTTCCTTTTACGCCAGATGTAACGGGACATTTGCCTTCCAAAAAGTTCAACTTTTGTCTCATCAGTCCACAAGGTATTTTCCCAAAAGTCTTGGCAATCATTGAGATGTTTCTTAGCAAAATTGAGACGAGCCCTAATGTTCTTTTTGCTTAACAGTGGTTTGCGTCTTGGACATCTGCCATGCAGGCCGTTTTTGTCCAGTCTCTTTCTTATGGTGGAGTCGTGAACACTGACCTTAATTGAGGCAAGTGAGGCCTGCAGTTCTTTAGACGTTGTCCTGGGGGTCTTTTGTGACCTCTCGGATGAGTCGTCTCTGCGCTCTTGGGGTAATTTTGGTCGGCCTGCCACTCCTGGGAAGGTTCACCACTGTTCCATGTTTTTGCCATTTGTGGATAATGGCTCTCACTGTGGTTCGCTGGAGTCCCAAAGCTTTAGAAATGGCTTTATAACCTTTACCAGACTGATAGATCTCAATTACTTCTGTTCTCATTTGTTCCTGAATTTCTTTGGATCTTGGCATGATGTCTAGCTTTTTTAGGTGCTTTTGGTCTACTTCTGTGTGTCAAGCAGGTCCTATTTAAGTGATTTCTTGATTGAAACAGGTGTGGCAGTAATCAGGCCTGGGGGTGGCTACGGAAATTGAACTCAGGTGTGATACACCACAGTTAGGTTATTTTTTAACAAGGGGGCAATTACTTTTTCACACAGGGCCATGTAGGTTTGGATTTTTTTTCTCCCTAAATAATAAAAACCATCATTTAAAAACTGAATTTTGTGTTTACTTGTGTTATATTTGACTAATGGTTAAATGTGTTTGATGATCAGAAACATTTTGTGTGACAAACATGCAAAAGAATAAGAAATCAGGAAGGGGGCAAATAGTTTTTCACACCACTGTACAGTGGAACCTTGGTTTGCGAGCATATTTCGTTCCGGAAACGTGCTCGTAGTCCAAAGCACTCGTATATCAAAGTGAATTTCCCCATAAGAAATAATGGAAACTCAGATGATTTGTTCCACAACCCAAAACTATTCATATAAAAATGATTAATACAAAATATAAAGTAAAAATACATAAAACAAATTAACTTGCACTTTACCTTTGAAAAGAATCATGGTTGGTGTGAGTGAGTTTCTAAACTCTTGTGGGATTGCACCCAACGGGACGACACGCAGAAGAGCGTCCCAAAGAAATCGCAGTCTCCCAGCACTTTAGCAGTTCTCCGTAAAAGCGAATCCGAAAAGATCGCGGACATGCTATAAGCGCCTGCCGTCAATGGGTGATACAAGGAACAAGGAACATTATAAATGTGCAGGGCCCTGCCTGACTGCTGTGTTTGTGTATAAATAACCACGCTGTTGCTGTTTCAAGCTGAATAAAGCTTGTGTTGCTAAAGTACTGAGACTCAGCTTCGTGTTTTAGGGTGCAAGACGGGGACTCGCACGTCACAGCACACGCGCGCGCGAGCACACATACACACGAGCGCGAGCGAGCCCACATACACACACACACATACACACACACACGAGCGCGTGCGTGTGCACACACAGTCACAATGCTAATGCTGTAGTAAACACTACACGCTCATACGGATGTTGACTATATGAGTGAGGCACGCCGACTCAGACGGAGAATAGGAGACAATTGCCTACAATCCCGCAGTGAGAGAGAGAGAAGAACCATCAGCTCAGTTGTGATCACATGACGCTCAGCAGACAAACTACTCGTACTGCAAGACCTCGCTCATTTATCAAGTTAAAATTTATTAAAAATTTTTGCTCGTCTTGCAAAACACTCGTAAACCAAGTTACTCGCAAACCGAGGTTCCACTGTACATATATATGTATATATATATATTATATATATATATATATATATATATATATATATATATATATATATATATATATATATATATATATATATACAGTAATCCCTCCTCCATCGCGGGGGTTGCGTTCCAGAGCCACCCGCGAAGTAGGAAAATCCGCGAAGTAGAAACCATATGTTTATATGGTTATTTTTAGAATGTCATGCTTGGGTCACAGATTTGCGCAGAAACACAGGAGGTTGTAGAGAGACAGGAACGTTATTCAAACACTGCAAACAAACATTTGTCTCTTTTTCAAAAGTTTAAACTGTGCTCCATGACAAGACAGAGATGACAGTTCTGTCTCACAATTAAAAGAATGCAAACATATCTTCCTTTTCAAAGGAGTGCAAAGCAAGCAGTCAAAAAAAAAAATCAATACGGCTTTTAAGTATGCGAAGCACCGCCGGTACAAAGCTGTTGAAGGCGGCAGCTCACACCCCCTCTGTCAGGAGCAGGAAGAGAGAGAGAGAGAGAGAGATAGCGAGAGACAGATAAAAAAAATCAATACGTGCCCTTTGAGCTTTTAAGTATGCGAAGCTCCGTGCAGCCTGTCCTTCAGGAAGCAGCTGCACACAGCCCCCCTGCTCACACCCCCCTACGTCAGCGCAAGAGAGAGAAAGTAAGCTGGATAGCTTTTCAGCCATCTGCCAATAGCGTCCCTTGTATGAAATCAACTGGGCAAACCAACTGAGGAAGCATGTACCAGAAATTAAAAGACCTATTGTCCGCAGAAACCCGCGAAGCAGCGAAAAATCCGCGATATATATTTAAATATGCTTACATATAAAATCCGCGATGGAGTGAAGCCGCGAAAGGCGAAGCGCGATATAGCGAGGGATCACTGTATATATATATATATATATATATATTGTCGCAGGATGCTGGGAGACAGACCCGGCCAAGGTGCCTGGAAGGACTGAGAGGTGGCATATTAGTCCTCCGGGCCATGAGGGGGCAACCGCCCTGGATCGGAAGAGGGCCACGGAAGGGGAGCAGGGAGGCTCAAGCCCATTGGGGCCCATGCCCACCACCAGGGGGTGCCCCAAGCCTCATGGAGCCCGGGACACATTTACTTCCGCCACACTCATGGATGATGATCCTTCCAGGGACACCCGGAGTGCATCCGGGTGCTCTCCTGACACTTCCGCCACACCAGGAAGTGTCGTCAGGCAGAGCACCTGGTGCTCATCCGGGTAAGAATAAAAGGGGCCGCCTCCCATTTTGAACTGGAGTCGGAATTGGGAGCCTCCCCTTTTGAGCTGGAGTCGGGAGTGGGAGCAGGACAAAGCTCCCGTGGAGAGAGGAAAAGGCGGCCCAGGGACAGTGAGAGAAAAGCCCGGTGTAAAGGTGATTGGGGCAAGAAGCACAGTGTGTTGTTCGGGACTGTGTTGTGTTGGTTGCAGAGAAAAATAAACGTGCATTTCATAAAGATGCGGTGTCTGTCTGATGGTGTCCGGACAAATCTCACATTGGTGCCTGAACAGGGACCTTCTGCCTGTTCCAAGGCAGGGGACCCGAATAACAAATATTACAGTGCATCCGGAAAGTATTCACAGCGCATCACTTTTTCCACATTTTGTTATGTTACAGCCTTATTCCAAAATGATTAAATTCATTTTTTTCCTCAGAATTCTACACACAACACCCCATAATGACAACATGAAAAAAGTTAACTTGAGGTTTTTGCAAATTTATTAAAAATAAAAAAACTGAGAAATCACATGTACATAAGTATTCACAGCCTTTGCTCTATACTTTGTCGATGCACCTTTGGCAGCAATTCCAGCCTCAAGTCTTTTTGAATATGATGCCACAAGCTTGGCACACCTATTCTTGGCCAGTTTCGCCCATTCCTCTTTGCAGCACCTCTCAAGCTCCATCAGGTTGGATGGGAAGCGTCGGTGCACAGCCATTTTAAGATCTCTCCAGAGATGTTCAATCTGATTCAAGTCTGGGCTCTGGCTGGGCCACTCAAGGACATTCACAGAGTTGTCCTGAAGCCACTCTTTTGATATCTTGGCTGTGTGTTTAGGGTCGTTGTCCTGCTGAAAGATGAACCGTCGCCCCAGTCTGAGGTCAAGAGTGCTCTGGAGCAGGTTTTCATCCAGGATGTCTCTGTACATTGCTGCAGTCATCTTTCCCTTTATCCTGATTAGTCTCCCAGTCCCTGCCGCTGAAAAACATCCCCACAGCATGATGCTGCCACCACCATGCTTCAGTGTAGGGATGGTATTGGCCTGGTGATAAGCGGTGCCTGGTTTCCTCCAAACGTGACGCCTGGCATTCACATCAAAGAGTTCAATCTTTGTCTCATCAGACCAGAGAATTTTCTTTCTCATGTTCTGAGAGTCCTTCAGGTGCCTTTTGGCAAACTCCAGGCGGGCTGCCATGTGCGTTTTACTAAGGAGTGGCTTCCGTCTGGCCACTCTACCATACAGGCCTGATTGGTGGATTGCTGCAGAGATGGTTGTCCTTCTGGAAGGTTCTCCTCTCTCCACAGAGGACCTCTGGAGCTCTGACGGAGTGATCATCGGGTTCTTGGTCACCTCCCTGACTAAGGCCCTTCCCCCCCGATCGCTCAGTTTAGATGGCCGGCCAGCTCTAGGAAGAGTCCTGGTGGTTTCGAACTTCTTCCACTTACGGATGATGGAGGCCACTGTGCTCATTGGGACCTTCAAAGCAGCAGAATTTTTTCTGTAACCTTCCCCAGATTTGTGCCTCGAGACAATCCTGTCTCGGAGGTCTACAGACAATTCCTTTGACTTCATGCTTGGTTAGTGCTCGACATGAACTGTCAACTGTGGAACCTTATATAGACTGGTGTGTGCCTTTCCAAATCATGTCCAATCAACTGAATTTACCACAGGTGGACTCCAATTAAGTTGCAGAAACATCTCAAGGATGATCAGGGGAAACAGGATGCACCTGAGCTCAATTTTGAGCTTCATGGCAAAGGTTGTGAATACTTATGTACATGTGCTTTCTCAATTTTTTTATTTTTAATAAATTTGCAAAAATCTCAAGTAAACTTTTTCCACTTTGTCATTATGGGGTGTTGTGTGTAGAATTCTGAGGAAAAAAAATGAATTTAATCCATTTTGGAATAAGGCTGTAACATAACAAAATGTGGAAAAAGTGATGCGCTGTAAATACTTTCTGGATGCACTGTATGTGAGCTGCCCAGCACCTCAGATGACCACACACATGCGCCGCATGGAAGCGGCCTGTGCACGCACCGCGGATGGTTCGTGGATCACCCAGGGGCCGAGAGAAGTTCGCCGAAGCACCGTCTCCCACCCGAGGGGGAAGAGAACTGACAGGAGAGACCCAAGCGCTGCGGACTTACCAGTGGTCGCTGCTCCCGTGAGGATTGGGGTCAGCACAGCCATGGATACGGCCGGCAGGTTTTGTGTTGCACCAAAGGACAGGATCCAGGAGGTAAGTCCCAGCAGCAGTCGGCCCGAGAGGTTTGGCCGTGCCGAGCCCGGAGTCTGTATTGCAGGTGGGGGCTGCCTGGGTCCGCATCGCCAGCCAGGCTGTGTCGATCCGTACAATGAGGCTGGGGCAGCGACGCTTGAAGGAAGGGAGGATTCCCGGCGTCTCGAGAGGCCGTGAGAGAGGAGAGGCAGCGGGTCTCGTCAACCCCTCGGGAGACGGGAGAAGATGGCGGCGGACCGGAAGTCCATCCCCGTGACAGGCAAGGGATTGGATGGTGTGTCTTGCGTGCCCGCCGATGACTGGATAGAGGCGGGACCAAGGAACGTCCATCCCGAGCAGGGGGAGAGCCGGAGACAACCCGGAAGAGACCTCTAGGGAGCGCAGCCAGCGATTAGGACCAACAAACCGGTAAGTCCTTCGCCGGCTAACATTCTCTTTGTGCCTGTGGCTCGGCGTGAGCCGGATGATTCCCTTCAGTCCATCAAGTCCATATTACAGGTGATGCACGACCTTCGAGACTATTTAGTCGAGCTGAAGAGGACGGCGATCGCGTCACATCAGGGGGCGGAGCAACGCGCCGCCAGAATCTCTGGCTGAAGGATCGTGGCAATGCAGGTGAGTAGGACTTGTGCCATAAATAGAAAAGGAGAAGCGAGCAAATGTTTCCCGGTATCGTGCAGTTCCGGTGAACGAGTAGCCGCAGCTCCGACAGTGGAGACGACGAGAAGGGCTGATCGCCTGGGAGGGGTGGTGCCTAGACACTGGCTGATGAGCGCCGTGGGTCCTAGTGCACTACTGCCGGCGCCAGCATCAGCTGCAGGTCGATCCACACGGGTGCAGACGGCGAGGGGTCTCTTCCTTTCCCGTAGGGAGACTCAAGCCATCAGGGCACCCCAGAAGAAAGGGGAGGGCCCGAGGAATGAAGCCGGGTCATCCCACAGAGTGAGGCGTGAGCCTGTGAGCTCACGTATGGAGACGGGCAGACCTCTGCAGGTGCAGAGGGAAGCCCCAAAGTCAGCGATGACATCTGAAGTGCGAGTGGTCCCATCAAAAGGGGCACAAAACCCGTGAAGGGGATGCCGGAAAGAACCACCAGTAGGACCCGCTTCGTTGGGTGCCCTCGCGGGACGGGCCGCTCCACCCGATGAGTCTTCGCTGGCTATGGGGCAGTGTCACCTGGAAGGACCGAGAGGTGGCGTATTAGTCCTCCGGGCCACGAGGGAGCAACCACCCTGGATCGGAAGAGGGCCACGGAAGGGGAGCAGGGAGGCTCAAGCCCATTGGGGCCCATGCCCACCGCCAGGGGGCACCCCAAGGCTCACGGAGCCCGGGACACATTTACTTCCGCCACACTCATGGAGGATGATCCTTCCAGGGACACCTCACCACACCAGGAAGTGTCGTCAGGCAGAGCACCTGGAGCTCATCCGGGTAAGAATAAAAGGGGCCGCCTCCCTCCAATCAGTAAGCTGGAGTCGGGAGTGGGAGCAGGACAAAGCTCCCGTGGAAAGAGGAAAAGGCGGACCAGGGACAGTGAGAGAAAAGCCCGGTGTAAAGGTGATTGGGGCAAGAAGCACAGTGTGTTGTGCGGGACTGTGTTGTGTTGGTTGCAGAGAAAAATAAATGTGCATTTCATAAAGATGCGGTGTCTGTATGATGGTGTCCGGACAAGTCTCACAATATATATATACATATATATATACGAGGGTTGTCTGGGTTCCGCGCAGAATCACTCGAAATAAGTAGCCAAGGATTTTTTTTTCTATTTTTCTCATGTACTTCGATCGTTTTTAAACTTAAAGTATTCACCGCCAACATCAATGCACTTTTGGGCTCTTCTGACCCAGGCCGCAAAACACTCGCGAAAGGCTGTCTTTGGGAGGTTGTCCAGCTGTTCTTCGACAGCTGCAATCAGTTCCTCTCGAGTTTCGAAGTTGTGGCCTCGCAGGGGTTCTTTCACCTTTGGGAAGAGCCAAAAATCACATGGTGCAAGATCGATTGGCCATTGTTGAACTTGTCAAGGAAAAACTTGCACCATTCCACGCGAGCTTGCTTTTGTTCCACAGTCAGCAGCCTTGGAACCCATCTGGCACATTTCTTTGTAAAGCCAAGATCTCGTCGAATGATGGTGTCGACAGCATACCGGGTCATCCCAAGTTCCAGGGCAATTTTCCTGATGGTCACACGACCATCTTCTTCCAGGAACTCCTTCACATGATCAGCATTTCTGCCATCAGTCGAACTTCGCAGTTTCGGTTCACGTTCTTCATCGTCAAAGTTGAAGTGGCCTGTGCTGAAGCGCTGGAACCACTTAAAAACCATCGTCTTCTTTGGAGCATTCTTCTTGAAGATGCGAGAAAGTTTTTGGCAGCACTCTTTAGCTGTTAAACCATCAGAAAAGTCGTAAAAAATCATCACTCGAAAGTCACGCACGCACGGAGTCGGGAGCTACGCCGCTAGCGCCGGCTGCGCACTCTCAGTTCGTTTGCTTCTCCTGTTCATTCTGAAGGAAGAGAGGGAACAAAACATCTGAACAAAAACATGCAACCACTTGAATAATCCCTCTACACAGCAGAACAGGTTTCGACAGGCTGACACTCGACAAACGATAAAATTCCGCGCGGAACCCAGACAACCCTCGTATATATATATATATATATATATATATATATATATATATATATATATATATATAAATATATTGTGAGACATGGACATGCCCAGAAACCATCACACTGAGACCACATCTTTATCAAAAGTCACACGTTTATTTTCCTTTCTACACAACAGTCCCGCACATCACACTGTGCTCCCAGCACTAAAAACCCCTAATCCGGGCCTGAATGTCTGTGGGCCGCCTTTCCTCTCTCCACGGGAGCCTCTTCCTGCTCCCACTCCCGACACTAGCTCCCTGATTGTAGGGAGGCGGCCCTTTTATTTCCACTCGGATGTGCTCCAGGTGCCTGATGACGTCCTTCTGGCAGCACTTCCTGGTTTGGCGGAAGTGCTGCTCTTGCACCCGAAAGCATTCTGGGCATCCCTGGAAGGATCTTCCTCCATCTTCTCAGGTGTGGCGGAAGTGAACGTTTCCTGGGTTCCATGAGGCTCGGGGCGCCCCCTGGCAGTGGCCACGGGTCCCAATGGGCTTGAGCCTCCTTGCTCTTCTCTTCTGGTCCTCTCCCAATCCAGGGCGGTTGCCCCCTCGTGGCCCGGAGGATGAATATGCCACCTCCCGGTCCTTCCAGGCACCCCACTTGGTCTGTCCCCCAGCCTCCTGTGACAATATATATACATATTGTAACAAAGGCGCTATATTGCACCCAACCCGGCACAGACTGACAACGGAGGCACGTGTAAAAACAGCACAAGTATTTATTTTTCTTCACCTATGGAGCACGTCTTCCCCATGAACCCCACAAGCACAACACAGTTCAAATATCACAAGCACAAAAGCAAATCCCACTCCTCACTGGCACCACCACTCCTCCCGTCAAGCTTCGTCCTCCTCCTCCCGACTCTTGCCACTGAGTAGTGATTGCTGGCCCCTATTATAGCCCACTCAGAAGTGCTCCAGGTGCTTGATCACCTGTTTCCGGTTGGACTTTCGGGTGGGGCTGAAGACAGCCCAGCCAGGCTCAGGGACCCATGCAGCACCCCCTAGCGGCCACCCCAGATCCCAACAGGGCTGTGGAGAACTCCATCTCCCATAGAGCCCTGCAGGAAACAGGCACCACCGTCAGCCTGGGAGGCTGCCACCAAGCGTCCCAGGGGAGGTATTAAGCAGCCCATGGTTGCTCCCAGGGACATACTTTGAAGGGGCGTCCATCCGCCACATTGGCCCTCTCTCAGATGAGCCCCATGGGGCTCAGTGGCACGTCCCACGAGGGCTGGTCTTCTCCAGGAAGGGGAGACGGCATCCTCAGTACCAAGGCTCCAACCTGTGGAAACATAACCAAGAGGTCTGGGGGTGTTGCCCCGACATCCCTGCCAATCGGACGTCCTCTCTGGACAACACCGCCAGGCGTGACCACAGCGGCCGCAGTTATAACCCAACCGACCCCCTCCAGTTCGACCCCTGCTGAAGCAGGAAGGAAACCCTTGCCCCTACGTCCGCTCATCTGAGGGCTCGTGGCATCTCCGCCCCTCTGCAGCACAGCCCTCTAGTGACCTAAAGCAGACAGGCTTACACTGTACTCTGTCAGGAGTCCCCGTCTTCTTTACCCGGGTCCTCCTCCTGCTCTGGGGTGCACTGACGGTCTGGGTTCATTTATGGGAAGAAGAGGGACCCCGTGCCATCTGCACCCCTTTGGATGCCTGCAAGACTGGTGCCGGCAGTTGAGGCAAGGCTGTTTGGCAGCCAGCTGCCTCCCTGCACTCTCCTCTGCCGCACTATCAGTCATCGCGGTGTAGCGGTCCGGTGCCGCTAAGATTCACACCATCAATATGACGGTGATTTATTTATTTTTGTAGTGGAGATCCCAGGGACACCCCCAGCATTGGCCCAACCTGCACACACTCAAAAACAGAGACAAAATAAAGCACACTGGGAACTAACAATAATTAAGAATATAATGAAATTAAATAATATAAATGAAAACAATAATACCACCCCTGTACCCCTACGGTGATATTACATTAAACATATAAACACAAACAACTCCACACAGCAAAGTCCATGGAAACAACACCGGATGCAATGAAAGATGACGATAGTGAGTCCAGAGATCTGCACGCTGAAAGGGAATGAAAAACAGTCCTACTGGTAGGCACTGTAAGGGTAAAGACGGATGGATGGTTCAGGAATGCTCCTTTTCTTGAGGGGAAGCCAATGAATCCACAATCAGTCCTCAGCACACAGGTAGACAGAAGACGATCCAGACCCCAACAACGACACAATCCAGGACACCAAAACTAAATACGGTTTAAATCAATAGAAGGCAGTCTGACAGGTAAACGAAACACAAAATACAACAACAAAAAACACTTTTTTCCTTTCGGGTACCTACCCTCCTTTTAAATCACTCTGACCACCATTGACCACCTTTGGCAAGCAGAACTGACCACTACTGCTGCCGTTGCGCTCCACCCTCCCCTTTCATATACGGCACAGGCTTACCTGTACTGCCGCATCTTTCAGGCTGGAGAAACCAGCCCTGCGTCACTTCAGCCACTCCTGGATGACTCCTAAGGGCTTCTTCTCCACCCCTTCTTTTGCCTCTTGCAGGGCTGTAAAAACTTGAAAGAAGGACTGCAGGGGTAGGAGGACAGCCTCCACTTCCCATGCAGCCCAAAGCAAGTTAGTGTCATGCTTCCCGCAGGCCCCTTCAGGAGATCTCCATGAAGGGAATGGAGGTTCGCCGTCCCTGCCTCTTCTCTTTTG
Source organism: Erpetoichthys calabaricus (assembly GCF_900747795.2). Taxonomy (NCBI): domain Eukaryota; kingdom Metazoa; phylum Chordata; class Cladistia; order Polypteriformes; family Polypteridae; genus Erpetoichthys; species Erpetoichthys calabaricus. The sequence continues at coordinate 129,962,568 of NC_041402.2, read as the reverse complement.
ACAGCAGGGTGTTGACACACATCCCCCACTCCCTTACCTGCATCTGGGAGGTTTCCTTGCTCCTCCGCAAGGAACACCGTGCCGTGGAGATCGTCCGGGCTTTCATCCTCCACGGAATGTCCGAGGCCGGATAAAAGACCGAGGTCGGCCTCGCTCCCCCCAGAACTGGCTCCACCAACACACATCTTCCAGCCAGCCACGGGTATCCCGCCCCTTGGCGTCTAGGAGGCAGGCAGACAAAAACACAGAGTAATAGTTTCTGAGCCCATCAACCCCGGGCCAATCACCTACCTTCTGCTGTAGCCCATGGTGCCGATCAACGTGGTGGCATCTGGTGGTTGACTTTTTTCTCTTCCCCATCAGCGCAGATTCCATCAGGCTTCCTGGTGGTTCTCCCATGGCTCCCTGCCGCTTGTGCAGATGCGTGTCTCACACTGCAGCCTCGGGTGTGTGCTCTCTGCGCTGTGCTGTGCGTGCTCTCACACGGCTGTGTTGGGTGCGCGCTCTCACACTGCTGTGCCGGGTGGTTACATGATTTGAAAATGCAGGTCCTGGCTCCAATAGACAGACCGTAATCCTGCCGACTACGCCAGTGTAAGAAAGGCGCTATATTGCGCCTGACCTGGCACAGACTGACAACGGAGGCACGTGTAAAAATAACACAAGTATTTATTTTTCTTCACTTGTGGAGCACGTCTTCCCTGTGAACCCCACAGGCACAACACAGTCCAAACAAAAACTAAAGCAAATCACTCTCCTCACTGGCATCACCACTCCTCCCGTCAAGCTTCGTCCTCCTCCTCCTGCCTCTGGCCACTGAGTGGTGGTTGCTGGCCCCTTTTATAGCCCACCCAGAAGTGCTCCAGGTGCATGATCACCTGTTTCTGGTTGCACTTCTGAGTGGGGCTGAAGACTCATCCAGCCAGGCTCAGGGACCCATGGCGGCCACACTAGATCTCAACAGGGCTGTGGAGAACCCAGCCATCTGCCACTATAAACAGCCCGGACACAGAAGAAGTGTACTGGTACAGATTTTTAAGAATAAGGGGGATGTGCAGAGCTGTAGTAACTACAGTGGGATAAAACTGATGAGCCGCAGCATGAAGTTATGGGAAAGAGTAGTGAAAGCTAGGTTAAGAAGGGAGGTGATGATTAGTGAGCAGCAGTATGGTTTCATACCAGGAAAGAGCACCACAGATTAAATATTTGCTCTGAGGATGTTGATGGAGAATGTATAGAGAAGCCCAGAAGGAGTTGCATTGCATCTTTGTGGACCTGGAGAAAGCATATGACAAGGTGCCGCGAGAGGAGTTGTGGTATTACAAAAGGAAGTCGGGAGTGGCAAAGTATGTAAGAGTTGTACAGGATATGTACGAGGGAAGTGTGACAGTGGTGAGAACTGCAGTAGGAGTGACGGATGCATTCAACGTGGAGGTGGGATTACATCAGGGATCGGCTCTGAGGCCTCTCTTATTTGCAATGGTGATGGACAGATTGACAGACCAGATTAGACAGGAGTCCCCGTGGACTATGATGTTTGCTGATGACATTGTGATCTGTAGCAAGAGCAGGGAGCAGGTTAAGGAGACCCTGGAGAGCTGGAGGTTTGCTCTAGAGAGGAGAGGAGAGGAATGAAGGTCAGTAGGAACAAGACAGAATACATGTGTGTAAATAAGAGGGAGGTCAGAGGAATGGTGAGGATGCAGGGAGTAGAGTTGGTGAAGGTAGATAACTTTAAATACTTGGGATCAACAATTCAGAGTAACGGGGATTGTGTAAGACAGGTGAAAAAGAGAGTGCAGGCAGGGTGGAATGGGTGGAGAAGAATGTCAGGAGTGATTTGTGACAGACGGGTATCAGCAAGAGTGAAAGGAAATGTCTACAGGACAGTAGTGAGACCAGCTATGTTATATGGGTTGGAGATTGTGGCACTGACCAGAAAGCAGGAGACATAGCTGGAGGTGGCAGAGTTAAAGATGTTAAGATTTGCATTGGGTGTAATGAGGATGGATAGGATTAGAAATGGGTACATTAGAGGGTCTGCTCATGTTGGACGTTTGAGAGACAAAGTCAGAGAGGTGAGATTGCATTGGTTTGGACATGTGCAGAGGAGAGGTGCTTGGGTATATTGTGAAAAGGATGTTAACGGTAGAGCTGCCAGGCAAGGGGAAAAGAGGAAGGCCTAAGAGGAGGTTTATGGATGTGGTGAGAGAGGACATGCAGGTGGTGGGTGTAACAGAACAAGAGGCAGAAGACAGGATGATATGGAAGAAGATGATCCACTGTGGCAACCCCTAACAGGAGCAGCTGAAAGAAGAAGAAGAAGTACAAGCTGTTTGTACAATGTATTACTGTTGCAGAAAGAGGGAGCTGAAGTATTGTCATGTCATTTATTAACCTGCTCAATCCAGACCATGATCGCAGGGGAATGGAGTCTATCTCAGATAGCATAAGGCCCAAGGCAGGAACAAACTCTGGACAGGGCACCAGTCCGTTGCCGGGAAAACACACACACACATTTTAGCATAGCCTAACCTGCATTTCTTTGGACAGCTGGATGAAACCAGAGAACCTGGAGGTAACACATGCAGACACAAAGAACAAACAAACTCCGTGCAGGAGAAACCCAGGATGCAAACCCTTTTCTCCTTAATGCGAGGCAACAGTGCTACCACTATGCCACACTGCCATCCCTCTGAAGAGTTGTTATACATAGTTAAAGTCAAAAACATGAAATTAAATGTACAATCTCTGTATATACTGTATATATATTCATCTTCTCAGAAACATGTTAAGAATTATGACCACCATGACTGTTTAAGAAATTACTTTATTTAGCAGTGGTCAATTAGTAATGACTTTTCACATACAGTATAATGTTTTTCATTTATAGTACATTTATGGTAAACGTTTAGCCAATGGCAACATTTGCACTTTGTGACTCTTTATGTTTATAAGTTTCATCTTACTTACTTACATCTGATATTAAAGTTGTACTGAATTTTGGTGTTGTTAATGATGTTCTGCACTAAGCTGGCAACACTAATGAATTTCACACATTCTGTGGGGTGAAGCTCTAAGGCACCACTTGACAGATGAATATATGAAGTAAACTTTAAGAGGTCCCTGCACAGCCCTGAATAGCTTGTCTTATACTCACTATATCCAGATTAAATAACTCTTCAAACGAGCATGTTAGATATAGATTTAGAGGTAGTATAGGTGTTAACAGAGAAATTGATAGGTAATAGCTGCTATTTGCCAGACACTATAAAGTCCATCTACTTGTCATCAACATTTGCCTATTATTAAATATTTTGATCACTCGTGGGAACAAGCCACTTTGTCACAATAGTCTCCTGTGTCCTCTAGGAGCACCACTGAGCCCCAAACCACAGACACAATTGCACAGACAAGTCCCAGGTTCACAATTAATGTTTTTATTTAGCAAAGCATCTTTCCAGAAGCTTCATTTTCAGCTTCTCAGCACAAACAAATCCTTTTCTTTGTTCTTCTACTATTCTTTATTCCTTCACTCCTTTGAAATGAGTGTCACCCTTCTCCTCTTCCAATTCTGACTAAATGGGCCAAGTGGAGGGCTCTCTCATTTAACTCCCAACTTTGGAGAACTTCCAGTGGTCAGTCTATTACCTTTGGGAAGCAACTCTGACTTAGCGAGGATCACCTTGATTGCTAAGCAGTTAATTCCTGACAGCTTCCCCTGGCAGACACCACAGAACCCAACAGGGCAGCCACATGGGACTGCAACTCCCAAGCTGCCCTATGGGCATCCATATCAGGGCCTGCCAGAAGGGTTATATTTCTAGCCTCCTGTCCAGGAAAGGAACTGCCATCCAACCTGGACAGGTATGCTTAACCAGTCAACATGTCCATTGCAGCTTCTAGTTTACCCACTGCTTACCTCCTGACAGGGAGAAGGAAGAATGAAGCTCCTTTCCTGAACATTCCTTATTTTGGCTTCTAGGCCAGGTAAGGGCGCAGGGTCCATCCCGTCCAGGACTTCACACTCCTTATAATGCAATTAATTTCTGGCACATTTAGCTTTTGACAAAAACTGTGAACCCCCAATTTAATACAGATTTTTATCTAGATGTTTGTGCCATCAATAACACTGCTTAGAAACCCATAAATTGTATAAAATTCTTAGTTTATTATATTATTTTTTGTGAATAGTACTACTTATTGCAATACAAGGTCTGACAAGAAACTCCACAACATGTTATCTAGCAAGCCACTTAAAAGGTCATCAGTTTGAAAACAACTTCATTTGTGGAACTGAACCGTTCTGGTACTCACACTTTTATGTACTCTAACTTATACCTTCATGTTTGTCTGGTTACATTGGGGAAAATTGTTTTTAAATGCTATATAGTGTCTTGATTTTTAAAACAATTAAAACAATATTCTGTCAATATACAGTAAATATATTTTCAAATAAGTATCCTGTGGATCATTTTTTGATTGCCATTTGTTTCTGTAATTCCCATTTATGTGTTTAGCCTTTAGTCAGAAACATGTCATCAAGAAAAATGACCTGCATTTATTGGGAATAAAAGGAGAACCTTTCCACAAAGCAATTTGCTTGTCAAGTTTATTCACATTTATTTGAGAATTGAATATTGTTAGTGAAATGAAACAGGATTTTTGCTTTTTGTCAGTGGTTTGCCATATGTGATTATATGTTTGTAGCTTTGAAAAATAAAGTATTTCAGAATCAAATGGGATTTCTTGCATGAATATTGTATAATTTTATTTCTCACGCTGTTAAGACTTTAGACGGTCATTGTGAAAACTGTCACAGCTATGAAAAATGTGTGAATTATGGTATCAGGCCCATGAGTATGCATCATTGTTTTTACAGTTTGCAAAGGCACACAAGTATGGTTCTGTGAGCAACTTTAAATAAGATGTAAAATGCATGGAAATGAAAGATGAATTGTTCACTACTCCAATGCATTGTGCAAATTATTCACTAATAATGTCCTCCTTCAGATCTCATCTCTTTCTCTCAACTATGTTTCTTCCTTTTTGCCACTCCCTGAAAGACTCATCAAAAAAGGAATCATGACACCATCTCCTACCATTCCCTATCTGGTCCTTTCATTCTAAATCCAAGTCTAATTGGAAGTAGTCATCATTCTTAATACTGGCAGAACAAAGAACAGACCTCACAACAACTGCTAACTCACTTCCTTTAGCCTTAATGAGGGTGACCAGGTGCTACCCCACCACTATGATTTTTTTCTTCTTCATCTTTGTAGTTGTTACACTGTCTTATACTATTCATACAATGCAGACTTTATCATGGTTTTCTCTTACAATTATCAATGTATTTACCCATTTTCTAATTCTCGTACCCAGTTCTGAGTCATTGGGAGCCTATGCCTAGCTAGGGCACAAGGCAGGATTCAGTTCTGGACGAGGACCTAGTCAATAACAACCTACTCTCATGTACACATCCACACTCATTCATACCAGCTTAATAAAGAATCACTAATTAAACTGGCAGGTATGTTTAAGAGGGAACAAGGAGGAAAATCCACACATAGTGTTAGAGCAATTACAATTATTTTATAAATTGTTTACAAATACAGTAATGACAAGCAACACAATATAGCTCAGACTCCAGATAAACAGTACTCAGCCCAGGATTCAAACATATCAGCCAAGAGGTGTGAGTTAGAAACTTACGTAAATTATTCAATCATCTAAAAAATGAATTACAATGTACAAAATATAACTGATATTTTCTAATTCTCGTACCCAGTTCTGAGTCATTGGGAGCCTATGCCTAGCTAGGGCACAAGGCAGGATTCAGTTCTGGACGAGGACCTAGTCAATAACAACCTACTCTCATGTACACATCCACACTCATTCATACCAGCTTAATAAAGAATCACTAATTAAACTGGCAGGTATGTTTAAGAGGGAACAAGGAGGAAAATCCACACATAGTGTTAGAGCAATTACAATTATTTTATAAATTGTTTACAAATACAGTAATGACAAGCAACACAATATAGCTCAGACTCCAGATAAACAGTACTCAGCCCAGGATTCAAACATATCAGCCAAGAGGTGTGAGTTAGAAACTTACGTAAATTATTCAATCATCTAAAAAATGAATTACAATGTACAAAATATAACTGATAGACTCATTGCTACCTACATTTTTAATTCTTTTGAATGTAATATTTGGAGTTTTACAAACCTTTACGATCTTGGATGAGTCAAAATTAGTTGGTTTACTGATTGTTATATTGTTTTCCTTCTTAAATATTATTGTGTCAAGATGCTGAGTGAAGTCATTTCACTCTAGTTTTGACTCAGAATTTTATTTTTCCTATATGGTTTACCTGAGGATATTGTATAAGCTCAATAGACCTTGGTCTGAGCTTAGAATTTCTCCTAAGTAAACTGAAATGTAATGCACTTTTTTCTACATTTGTACTGAACTGACAGATTTGTCCATTGAAAAACAATGATCTAGCATGGCTCCTTTTATTTATTTATTTTACCAGCAGAACAAAGCTGCAGGATGCTTGTTTATTATTTTACACTATTTCCTCACAAATAAACAGTACTTACTTTCAAAAAGTTCACAAAGGAGATGCCTGCAGCCCCCATTTTTATATAATGACAATCAGCTGCTTATACACACCACCTGGCTAGCAACAGGTGCAAACCAAACAATGGCTGTTGGAAACCCAGAAGTGCATGGCAGTACTGTGATGATTAAAACAACACAATATCAACAAAACAAAATTAAGTACACCATAAATAAACATAAAAGCAAATTAATTACTTTTTAGTATATGCAGAGCTGATAGTACCATTTAGTGAAACAACTTGCTAAAAAAGACATCAAGAAATCATTGTGATACTTTTTTATGCCATTACACTTCAACAACAACATTTTTTATGTAGAAAATTCTGATAAACAAAAGTAAATTAAAGTGCTTAACAGTAATACAAGCTAAAACAGGTGTGAAAAACTAATAAACAATCATTTACCGAAGAATTTTCAAGAGAGTAAAATTGAAGTAAATTTCAAGCTTAAACAAATGCTATGATCTGATGGTCAGAGAGGAGAGGAAGACAAAAACTTTAGTGAAAGACGATGGTGAAGGAAATCAACTTTTTGGGTTCGAAATCCAAAAGACCACCCAGCCCCTTCTGAATAGTTTAACATTCATAAATCCATCAACAATTATTCAAAACAACAATATGAGAATAGTCTTGTGGAAATTTCTTCATTCTTGCTACTATTATGGGTGGCTGCAACACGCTTTGCCCAGGTAGTGGTGACACACCTCCCATCCTTCAACAGTGAACAATTAAAAAGATGTTACAAAAATGCCATACTAGCCTGGCATATCTTTAACAATAAAATATTCTAGAGTTTTGGTGCATAAAATCAAAAGTGCACCTTACCAGTTACTGTATACTTTACTCTTAGAATATTCAGCAAACCAGAGTTATAGGATCTAAGATGATAATGAAAATGTAACAGGTCAGATACTGTAATATATAAAACAGTATTTTATATATTATGTATATTTTTCAGAGTCTTATTTGCAACTAAAAGTATTTTAAAAGAAATCCTAAATGACACAGGCAGGCAGTGTGATGATACTAAGACTGAGGTAATGTGTTCAGATTTTGTTTTTAAATTAAGGTTTCTTATTACTGCATCTTGAATAAACTGCAGCCAAGGCGTATATTTGTTAGGTATGTTGACGGGAATGCAATACAATAATTAGATGGCTAAAGACAAAATAATTTATTTGTTGTAATTAGGAGTAACAAACATAACACAAATGGAATGAGGCCTCAAAAATGCTACGCAGGAGGCCAGGACCTTCAATAACTAGCCCAGAAGAAGCCCATCCTAATCCATTTTCCTTCAACTGCTAACTGCTGGTTTTGGCCTAGCAGACCACAAAAATGGGAAGCTGGCTTAAATAACTAAAAAAAATCCCCAAATTTGTCAAAAGGCACAAAAGAGGAGGGATGCACATAAACCTCTGTCTTATGTATAAAAGGGCAAACAAAAACTTTTTATAAAAAAAGGAATGTTTATATAAAAATTAAAAATTTCATGAAAATGCTCAAAAGACCAAAAATAGGTAAAAAGGAGTTGACTAAAGGCCAATCCTAAGTAAACAAGTCCCAAAACACAATTCAGAAGATGAAATCCTTAAACAGAAACTAGAAAATCAAAAACAACCACAAAATCAACAAAAATAGAAAAACGTATGATATTTCAAACACAAGCACAATGATTTCCTGATCTTAGCTTACTCAGCTCTGTCCTTAAATAGCCAGAGAGATAAGCCTGAGTAATGTCAGTGTGGTCCCACCCCCTGAGGCTCCACCAACAAAGCACAAACAATATGAACATAAAGGAAAATATGTAAAAAATTTAAAAATAACTCAATAAAGCCAATAAATCATGAAATACACATAAAGATTACAAAACATTACTACTTTTCATCATCATTCAGTTCTGTATCCTCTTTAATAAAACCCCTGTGTGCGTCCATGTGTCCGTGTGTGTGTGTCTTCTGGTGAAGTGCGCATGCGCGGGGCACTCTTCAACGCATATTACGGACAAGGCAGAAGTACAGGGAAGGGCGGAATGAGTGGCAGAGTCACCGGCCTCTAGCAGATGCTTCAAAGGCCGCCTGACGCGTCACACAAGACAGACAGGGTGGGACCTATAAAATATTGCGCGGCCGATCCAATCGGATTTCAGTAAATGAGGTAAGACCAAAAACATAACGCACGAAAAATCCAATCGGGTACTGAGACGCGGAGACCAGCTTCTCCCAAAGAGGTGGGATTACTGTTTGTTGTTGTGCAAGTGTTCACTCTGAAGATGTCAGATTTGCGATTAAGAAGCTTGGCCCGGTAAAGTGTAAAGTGTCAGTCATTGAAGGGGTTTTCCTAAATATACGAATATTCATGATATTACAATAGGATGACTTTTAAAAGTAGATTTATTTTCGCGCACATAAAATCCGTTGCTGGGGAGACGCCACACATACAATAATCAGCTGCACACCTGCACAGATTAAAATACTTGCTGGGGAACTGCACAGTACTTGCTGGAGAGACGGCAGAGGCACGATTATCAGCTGCACGCCACACATTACATCAGTTGCTGGGGAGACTCTGCTGATTGTCCACTGGTGTGACAGAAAATTTAACGCATATTACGGACATCAAAGCCTGTATTACTGTCAGAGAAAATTACAAACCAGTATTACTGCGAGAGAAAATTAAAGGCACACAATACAGTGACGCATATTACAGCCACATACAAGCCAGTATTACTGTAAGAGAAAATATTACGGACGTACAACCCTATATTACTGTGACTATCTACTAACAACATGCCACCCAAAAAAAAGGACACGTCAAGTAGGACAAAAGACACAGACAATCAAATCCTATATAAGCAACATCTCCTGGAAAAACAGTCAGCTCAGCAAGTAAACATCAGCAAAAGAAAGGCTCAAAGGCAAAGAAAAATACGAGCAAATAGATCGATTTAAGAAAAAGAAAATGAGCGTCAGAAAAACGCTAAAAGAGAAACACTCAGAAGAGCAAATAGATCTATAGAAGAACAGGAAAATGAGCGTAAAATAAAATTTAAAAAAAGAAACGAAAATCACTGCGTCAGCAACAAGCTAAAATAAAGAGAGGCAGGATAAGAGATCTTCAAACAAACACAACACATCAATCAACAGCCACAGAGGAGAGGATAAATATAATATTAATTATAGTTACTGTATTGTCATATACGTTTCTATTTTATTTTTATTATTATTTTACTTTAGGCTTCTTGCAAAAATATTAAGGTCCCTTGCCATTTAATATAGACTGTTCCTACTAATGTTTATGCACTTCTGTTCTAGTGCCCATTATTGTAACGGGCTTAATGTCTAGTTTTTAAATAAAATAACACTTGTGTTTAATGTATGATTTAAAATTTAGCTCTAAATATATATTGATGCATTGGTTTCTTACTTCTGGCCTTCTTTGTAAAGACAGATGATATAGTTTATTCCTAGGATCTTCACTTTTTTGTTGCCAATAATTCAAATTTCTGTTTTTATCATGTTTACTTTAAGGAAATTACTATTCATTCATTTTGTGATGCTAGTAAGACAACTCCATCAGAGGATTTAGAGCCTCATGGTCATCTAGCACTATTGATAAATAAGATGGCATGTTGTTTGCATAGCTGTGGTAATTCCATTAATGTATCAAAATGATCAGGCCTAATGGAAACATATAGATTAATGCCTCTTCAGTGTATTAATTTGTTGTAATATACTGAATGACTGCCTGCAAAACCTTAAGAAGTTGTGGAATAAGGTTGCATCAAAAAAGTAGATGGGACCAGAACTTTAGGTAGGAGATTTACTGTACTTATGGATAATATGAATGACTCTATTTATAAAAGCCTATGAGCCTGGTTTCAACAGGACAGGACAGAGAAGGAAGGAAGAGAAAGAAAATGCAAGGCTGGCAAATGGTAATGGCAATGGTTTATTAATCTGGAGGCATTTTCAGTGACCCTGACAACTGAAAGTGAGTAACATCAATTATTTGAATTGTGAGCTGCGAAGCTAATCGCACCCCCAGAAGTTACAGACGCCCCTGGGAAAACCCCTAAGAAACTTAGACAGTTTACCTTCACATTCCTCCTTTCCCTTTTAGCCAGCTCTGTCGCGTAATATGCCTCTCGCGCGGTGCTCCGCCTTCTTAAAAAACCTGCACGGGCTTCTTTCAGTTTGTTAAACTGATTGCTTGCTTCTCCTTATCCCTCTCTCAGACATTCTCTCCTCCTGGGGAAACTGTCATCTCTGACTTGTCATGGAGAAGCACGTTTAAACTTTTGAAAAGAGACAAATGTTTGTTTGCAGTGTTTTGAATAAAGTTCCTTTCTTTTCTACAACCTCCTGTGTTTCTATGCAAATCTGTGACCCAAGCGTGACAAGTCAGAGATGACAGATGTGAATGTCTCAGAACCCAAACCAAGTACTAGCCAGCAGCCAGATTTTGTGCGCTTGCAGCGTGCTGATAGCTCATTAGAATATGCATTTAAACAGACTCACACTGCTAGTGACTCCTATTACCAAGAGCGCGATACCAGGAGCTTGAAAACACCATATTTTCTAGAGAAAGAGGGTTGTCTTTTCAGAGTGATTACAGACCATTTGTTGGGGGAATTTATTGAGCAGCTAGTGGTACCTGAGGGGCATAGGGAAATTCTTTTACAGCTGGCCCACTCTCACATCTTGGGAGGGCATCTGGGGGCTGATAAGACCAGAGAGCGGTTATCAAAACGATTTTATTGGCATTCCTAAGGAAATTTTGACTGACCAAGGCACACCTTTTACTTCTCGTGTGATGAAACAATTATGTAAAAGATTCGCTATTAAGAAATTGGGCACCACTGTTTACCATCCTCAGACTAATGGTTTGACTGAACGGTTTAACAAAACCTTAAAACAAATGATCAGAAGAGTTGCTCATATTGATCCCACAACTTGGGACACCGTCCTGCCTTTTGTTTTGTTCGCAGTGTGGGAATCGCGCAAGCATCCACTGGTTTGAGTCCGTTTGAGTTATTATTTGGCAGGCGCCCAAGAGGCATCCTAGATGTTGTACGAGAAGAATGGATAGGACATGAAACAACATCTCTCGGGGAGAGTTTTGCAGAGCGGGTAGTTTCCTTGCAAGACAGAACTTCTAGACTTTCTTCTATTGCTGTGGAGCATCAACAGCAAGAACAGGAAACACAAAAACGTCTTTACGATAGATGCAGTCGGCGATCGTGTTTTAGTACTGGTACCGTATGACCCGCACAAATTCCTAGCTAAATGGCAGGGCCCAGCAGTTATCGAGGAGCGTATGGGACCAGTAAACTACAAGGTTAGAATACCAGGCCGGCGAAAACCATTCCAAATTTTACACATTAATCTCTTAAAGAAATGGCACGACCTACAAGAGGTTCACACTTCCTTGGCTGCTGTTTCTCAAACTGATGTTGTCATTGGTAACGATTTAACTGATTCACAAAAGACAGAGTTATTAAACTTGATAGAACAGAACACTGATGTTTTTTCAGACTTGCCAGGTGTCACTAATTTAGCAGAACATAAAATCACCACTGAACCCGGTGTTTGAGTGCAGATGCGGCCATTTCGAATCCCGGAAACACGAAGAAATATTGTGCGCGAAGAAGTCAAGAAGATGCTGGAGCTAGGTGTAATTCGAGAAAGTAAAAGTGACTGGTGTAGTCCACTCGTGTTAGTTCCCAAGCCAGACGGTTCGATTCGCTTCTGTATCGATTTTAGGCGCTTGAATAAGGTGTCTAAATTTGATGCTTACCCAATGCCCCGGGTAGATGAACTCTTGGAAAAACTGGGTCAGGCGACCTATATTTCCATGCTAGACCTCACAAAGGGTTATTAGCAGGTGCCTCTAGAGGCTAACAGTTATGAGAAAACGTGATTTGCAACCCCTGATGGACTTTATGAATTTACAAGACTCCCGTTTGGTCTTCATGGAGCCCCTCTAACATTTCAGCGAATGATGGATCAGATACTGCATCCACATTCTGAATATTCTGGGGCGTATCTTGATGACGTGGTGATTTTCAGCAATGATTGGCATTCGCATTTAAAACGTCTTCAGGCTGTACTTGATAGCCTGAAACGAGCTGGATTAACTGCTAACCCTAAGAAATGTAAACTAGGTATGTCTGAGACTCATTATCTAGGATACTCCATGGGCAGGGGTTTACTTCGTCCACAATTAAGAAAAATACAGGAGGTCCTCGCTTACCCACATCCTAAAATGCAAAAACAGGTGCGCGCTTTTCTTGGACTAGCTGGTTACTACAGAAGATTCATCCCTGACTCCTCTCTCAGAGCTTACTAAAGGAAGAAAAAAACGCCCTATCATATGGACAGAACCTTGCGAACGTTCCTTTTCAGATTTAAAAAAAACTTTGTCTTCTTATCCAGTGCTACGAAATCCCGATTTCTCTAAAGACTTTATACTACAAACGGATGCTAGTACATTCGGAGTAGGCACGGTCCTATCCCAGGTAGTTGATGGAAAAGAACACCCTATCACATACTTGAGTAGGAAATTACTTCCCAGAGAACGCAATTATTCAACTATTGAGAAAGAATGTTTGGCGATTAAATGGGCTGTAGAAGCGCTACACTATTACTTATGGGGATGAAAGTTCACATTAGTAACTGATCATGCTCCACTTCAATGGTTATACCGTCAAAAAGATAAAAACTCCCGTCTCATGAGGTGGTTCTTGGGATTACAACCTTACAGTTTTGAAGTCAGGCATCGACCTGGCTCTGAGCATATTAATGCTGATGTCCTGTCACGTCTGTTTGAACCTGGTCTGGAAGGTCGCTTGATTCACGAAAACGTGAATAAAGCTGAGGGAGGGGGTGTGAGCTGCGAAGCTGATTGCGCCCCCAGAAGTTACAGACGCCCCTGGGAAAACCCCTAAGAAACTTAGACAGTTTACCTTCACATTCCTCCTTTCCCTTTTAGCCAGCTCTGTCGCGTAATATGCCTCTCGCGCGGTATTCAGCCTTCTTAAAAAGCCTGCACGGGCTTCTCTCAGTTTGTTAAACTGATTGCTTGCTTCTCCTTATCCCTCTCTCAGACATTCTCTCCTCCTGGGGAAACTGTCATCTCTGACTTGTCATGGAGGAGCACGTTTAAACTTTTGAAAAGAGACAAATGTTTGTTTGCAATGTTTTGAATAAAGTTCCTTTCTTTTCTACAACCTCCTGTGTTTCTGTGCAAATCTGTGACCCAAGCGTGACAGAATATATGTAAATAAAGAAATTAGATGCTTGTCAGCAATGTGACTACAGTGTGTGTCATAATTCAAGCTGTCTGTAACAATACTTTTTCAAACATCTACTATGTATCTGTTCTTACTTGTATGGATTCTTGTCAATATTGCTTGCAACATTCTGTTTATTTTTTATTTTTTTGCTTTTTATATTTTTCATTAAAATGTGTCATAGGCTACTATTTCAATTTTAATATTGGATGTTCCAGCTCAGGTGTGTTATTTATAAGGATTCAAGCATGAAACACCTACGCCAAAAAACAAAATTTGATTTATAAAACATTTTGTAAATAAGTGTACAGTAAGTGCGCCTCAAACCATTCCTGGGTGCGTCCCTGAAAGAATCATATATGGACCATGCTAATCAACCTCGTACATTTACAATCATGATGCTGTAGACCTTCAATGGCTGCTAGAGCAGCCTCTCACCTGACCTCAAGCCTCCAGACACCAGCAGCTGAATTTGAGGAGTCCTATGGTGCATGCCACAGCTGAGCAAGCAAGAGCATGCGTGGTATTATAGCACCTGTCCTTTGTATTGTAGGGATCAGGGAAAGGCATAATGCACCAGCATCGGAGCAGGTAGCCTCTATCACATGGTACATGTAATGACATGATTTCTTTTGCAATTAATACTATAATAAATATGAAAAACTGAAGGCTTAGTCAATTATATTATCAATATGTCAACCATCATGTACATGGCCACGTGCATGTCATCTGCAAAAGCTACTTTCCCTCAAAATAAATGAACCATGGTTTTACCCAGGCAGCTGAGCCATGACGTTTGTCACTGTCATCTTGGGATCACAGAGGACATGTGCATTAATGAAATCTCCTTGCTTACAATTAAGAAAAGCAGCTGCATTCCTTCTAGGTGCCCTTATTGTAATATGACTGCAGTCAATTGCTCAATTACATTAACAGAACTGGAGACTGCAGCAAATTGCCGGTTTATGTTGGCAATTTTTTATTTTGGCAAAAAACGTTATTTTTTATGTATATGAAACCACACCATTTGGAAATTCAATGTAGGACATCATCTGTCAGTTAATGGCTTCCAGCACAGTAAGCATGATAGAGCTGCAGTTTAGCTGAGGTATTCTGAGAAATGACAACAGGCAGACTATATAAATTGACAAAAGAACAAAGATGTTCTTCAGTGAAAAAAGGCTCCCTTGACCCTCCTTAATAGGGAACTAAAATAGATTCTGAACATCATATTCATGACTTTTGAGGTTTAATGTTTGTCAAGTCAAAGCACATTATAATATCGACTTGGTGATATGAATCAAGGTGTACATGAGTCATCATTTAGCTAGTCTGGCTGCATTTCCCTTCTTGATCAAGGATTTTATAAGGCTGAGCCTAGTAGGGTGGTTGAAAATACCAAGTGCAGGTTTTTTGTTTGGAAAAGGAGGATATCGTTGCAAAGTGTGAGATGTAACATCAATTTCCTAGAAGTTACCTTGAGTATTGAAAAATTGTTTTGTGGTCTACTCCTGGTTGGTGTGCCTCATGCTAGGAAAGGAAAACACTTAATTGGTAGCCTGATCACATGGCTTCTAGGGAGTAGTTGCCATAGCCATTTGAGTACAGGAGGATTGCAAAATACCCCTTGACTTGAGCTTGATTATGTTCCCTAACCTGATAGCTGTCAGTAGAGGAGTGCCTGTGCTGGGTCACTACCTACCCTGCTGAGAAAAGATTAACCAGCTAAAGACCAAGTTCTGAATTTTGTATTATTTAAAAAAATGAGGACCTCATGGTTAAAAAAGAGTTAGGAGTTGCAAAAATTTAATCTGGCTGATGTTTTTAGGTTTCTGGAGTTATTCTGACCATGAAAGCAACAAAAATGATGCTCTGAAAGAATCAATTGAATTTGAAGCATGTACAAGAATAAGTTATCCCCAAGTAGGAGAAAGACAATAAAGCAGGCACAAGAGAAGACTGAACAGATAAAAACTGTGCATGGAAAAAACAGGCATGCTAACTTCAGTAATAATTAGGGTACACAAAAACGGTAAAGTAAGGCCTTTGTGACCAATTGGTATTTTCTCATTTGGTTTGGGTTTACCTTATTTTAATGCTCTTATATTTTGGTAAATAAAGTGTGTTATTTGAATTTACTGATTTTAAGTTTTGTTTCTTCTTCGAAATTTTCGGTATATGGTAAATATAAATGCATTTCGCGTACCATTACAACTGCAAATGTATTTTAAGATTAAATGATAAATGAGGGCGGCACAGTAACGCAGTGGTAACGCTGCTGCCTCGCCATAAGGAGACCCGGGTTCACTTCCCAGGTCCTCCCTGCGTGGAATTTGCATGTTCTCCCTGTGTCTGCGTGGGTTTCCTCCTGGTACTCCTAGTTTTCTCCCACAGTCCAAAGACATGCAGGTTAGTGTGTGCTTGGTGTGTGTGTGTCCTGCGGTGGGTTGGCGCCCTGCCCGGGATTGGTTCCTGCCTGGCTGGAATGTTGGCTGGGATTGGCTCCAGCAGACCCCCGTGACTCTGTGTTCGGATTCAGTGGGTTGGAAAATGGATGGATGGATGATAAATGTTATGATAAAACCCTGTAATGTGATAATTGCTGATTTCCTAAATACATTCTCAAAAAACATGTCACTCTTTTATGAGATAGCAACACAGTATTCATTCACAGCATGACATCACACTCCTAGCAGGCATCAAACGTGACATCTTTGGAAATTGTCCACATGTAATCTGGCAGTTGACCTTCCAGACAACCTGATAAGCATTGAAAGACTGAAGTCTACCAAGACAATTTCACTTCTTATGCTCAACATAAGGAGTAATCCAAAACATGATGCACTGTCTTTTAAAAATTTTATTTCTCATGAGTAGAAAGAGGTCCAGAAACTTCTGGGACTTTGTAAATTTATTTGCAATCATAAATATTTTTTGGCATTAAAGGTTTAATGTGACCTCAGCCCTGTGTAAACACGGATTTCCTGGCTAAGTGTGCATTTTTTGCCCCATTAGTTTACTCCAGAATTTTCTTGATGCAAACATGTTTTTTAGAATTAAAATAATCACAGTATTAATTTTGCAGAAGAGTCATCCCTACTGAAACTGTTTTTCTTTGCAGTCTCAACTCACAGCCTGACCGTTCTATAATTAACAAACACAATAAAACATCCAGCAGACAGACAAATGCACACAAAATCGAGAAAAATAACAAGTAACTTTAGCTTCCTTACACAGATTCTAATACAAGTAGAGGCAGAATATTATCAGAAGCAGCAGAGCATGAATTCTTGTCCCTGGAACAAACAGGGATACTCCTGTTGGTCTGCACACTCCCAGGTTTTCCCAGCTGGCCACATATTGCTAGGTTCATATGAAAAGGCTGGATTGCTTGTTGAATTCCAACAGGACTGCTGCCAGATGGCCAGATGTTAACTAAGGTGACAGACACATGCAACAATCTGTGGAAGTTACACTTTTTATCACCTCATCCAAATTTTACTTAAAAAAAGAATACATTTTTAAGTTATAATATGAGCCCTTTAAAGTCTCTAATTAATTCTTAACTGAAAAATCTGTGGAGTATATTGTTATATAAAACCTGACCTTCAAGACTGTATGTTTTTTCGTAGTGTGTATCAGGCAGGATGCTTAAACTTGTAAAGAACATTGTTTAATTCTAGCAGTTTCTCACCTTACAATCTTGTCATGTTTCTCCCTTGTCCTTTCTACCAAACAGTGTAGGACGCCTACCATTCATTCTACTAGATTCAAGGGTAGTTTTATCCTTTGGCCATAACAGTATTCAATAGCCACCCATACTGACAACTGCATCAGTGTACCTGGTGTGTTTCTAAATTGTCTAATGTTGTTTACTGCATGATATTTTAAACACTGTCTGTGTTGTTGTGCAACTGTTACTAGTGTGTGGGACGCATGCAGGTAAAAGTTCATTGTACTAACTTCAGCTTAATATAATAATAAGACACCAAATAAAATATTGTTTCTATTATAACCTAAATACTTTCATATGTCTTAATAAACAAAAGTTAAAGCTATATATACATGTTTAAATATAATGAAAACAGAATATCATGTCCATGACAATCAACTATGCTTTCAGAGGTCAGTGTCCATATGAGTCACCCACCTATCACCTGGTGTGGTTTTGTCTCTCTTCAGTTCATAATACAGATTAAGAAAATGGTTGGAAACTGACAACTTTACATAGTAGTAGTTGTAGTAGTATTAGAGAGAAACCATAGTGAATACATTTCAAAATAATAATATTTATTCCCAGAATCATCAAAGAGGCATTTAAGTGAAATGGGATTTACATAAAAATAGCTCATTTTAATTCCAGTAATACAGCATACTAGGCTTCACCAAACATAACTGACTGGTCTTAACAGTTATTGCTAACTAGATTCCTAACCTTTTCCCATAATCCACAAAATGTCTCATAAACTTATAATGCTACAAAAAGTCCCTTTACAAAGGATGCTAATAACAAAGCGATCCAAAAAGAAACACCACCAAACCTAAACCACAAAGTACTTAAAACCAAAAAGAATCTGATGTACATAGAAGAATTCTTTTTTTCACTATCCTTACTCATCTCTTCAAATGACTACCAATGAATTCATGTTCTCAAGAGTTGACCATAAAAGAATGAAACCTTAATGCTACAGCTCTTGGAAGTAAGAATCCATAATCATTTTGGTAAAGAAAGAATGGTCATGGACAGAGACCAGTCAGTTCCTTGTCTTGCCAGGCCAGACATGACTCTCAAATGAGAATATGTGTCTGGGGACAACTGCTTAAAAAATGTGTAGTAAATAGCAGCCAAATCCTACACTGCAAAGGCTACACCCACAAGGCTTCTGTGTTTGCATTTTAAACTGCCACAGGGGTTTCAGGGAGAGAGCAAAAGATACTCAACAAAAGACTTGATGCTGACAGAAAATTCAAACGATAAAATTGCTGGTATCCATTCATGAGCTCAGTAGCACAAGGTAACTGAAGCTTAATAATTAATTTGCCTGCTGTAATGAGGGCGGCAGCAAAGGAGACAGACAGACAGATATACATATATACCACCTATACCACCATAACAACTGGGCTCCACACTTTTGAGAAGTGCCTCTTCTCTGTTGTGCAGCTTCTTCTGTGAATCTACTGGTGTTGTTAGACAGATGTGTTGATTCAGGTGTTTTGAGTACTGAAATCTGCATCTCCTGTGGCTCTTCATTATCATCTCTCTTAAAGGCAGAACTTTTGATAGAGTGTGACTCACCATTTACTTCTAATGCATATTTTCCAGTTCATATCTTCATGGTTATAGCTGACAATAGCTTTAACATAGCTGACAATTCTTTCAAGCTTACATCAACTTCAGCACTATTGTCATAACACTGAACAGCAGAGAGCACACACAACATCTGCAACAAAATATCATTCAAGTTTACCATTCGGACATTGAAGCCATCGAATGCCAACATATAACCTGATGTACAGAAAGGTTTTTCCCTTGGGTCAGGTTTTTTTAAAACATGCAATATGCTCTCTCTACATATCACACACATTTATATATTAAATAGGGTTCTTCTAGAAGGCTTTTTGACTGGAGACTGTTCATCGTAAACAGAAGCTTGCTCTCTGTCAGATCAGGTTGAGAGCAGCTCTGACCTTTGCAGTTTAAAATCACCTCCCATACTTTGAGCGCCGCTTTCATGAAGCATTGGTTTGGCTTGGAAATGTGACACTCGTTGAGCTGTCTAATTGTTCCCACCCAGTTTTAAGCAAATTCACTTACTGTTGTGTCCAGATGTATATGACTGTATGTATACAGTATATCTGCCATAGTATTTAAAGTACAATTCACGCTGACATATTAGTTAGCGATTGTTGATTACTTAACTGCCTAATATATCTTTCTTTATATTTTGTGTCCAAATGCATGGTGCTAGTCAAGAGTAAAGGCTGGCATATGCATGCTGTAGACACAACTACTTTGATACTTAGCTTAAAAGCTTTTTATATTTCAGCTACAATGTATTCATCTTGAAATTTCTCTAAAGGCTTTTGTCATTACACTGTCAAGAACTGGGACACTTCATTGGAGATTTTTGTTGCTTTAGGTACATTTAGGTAATTTTTTTCTATTTATCTGTTATGGATATTTTGAAAGCTTAAGTCTCCAGAAATCTGAGCATATATGTATGTGTTTGATATAAATAATTTTGTTTAAGAAAAATTAAATATTTTTGTTGTCTAATTTTAAGTGTGCCATGCTGCCATTCTGTAGCTTGAGTAATTTGTTAGTAGGTTGCTAGGACAACCTGGTGCTGCTGGTCTTCTGGTATATGACTCAAAGCATTACATTTCTTGATTTGGTTCACAGTTGTAGTTTCTTGGCTCTGGTATAATCTTGTCCATTTGTTAAAGACTTAATTTACATTTTATCCCTCTTGTGAGTCTGAACTTTTAGATATTTACTGTAATCAGGGTTTCTCCAAAGATGTGAATTTCCTAGTCAATTATTTCATAAACACACACAAGCTATTAGGATCCTACAACATTTTTTACCCCATTGACTCTTTTTCTCTTCTTCTCCTACTTTCACACCTCATTCATATAATCATTTTTAGTTCATAAATGTAGCACTTTTTAAATAATGTGCATCAACTAGTAATTCTAAGCTTTTAGGATTTGATTGTCATGTGCCTCTTGAACTGGCTTCCACTCACTTTGCCTTCAATGACTCTGTTTTGAAGTACTACATAAAACTGAAGTGAAAGGGAGCACGCAATTGCTCTAAGAATGTGTTTCCACAAAAATAAAGAGAAATCGTAATAAAAGTATTAAAAAATGTTAACTTTGCTTTGCCTTCAGACCAGTGTGAGCTTGCTTTATCTTTTCTGCCTTGGCATTTGCCTGACGTTTGCTGAGTTCTGTACACCCCAACTTTCTCATTTTACTTTTCAGCCTTTATATTCATGTAAAAATAACACACAATCTGACACTTTATTGGATAGTACTTAGGTGTTAATAAGCCCCTAAATGAAGGAGTGAGTAATGTTTTGAGACAAACATGACTGATCGAATATTGTATCTGCTACAATTGTATATATACCGTTGTGTCTACAACAGATCATACTTATACTACTAATATGTTATGTGTAAGATGCTGTATAATCATTTAAGTGATATTGTAAAGAATGAAAACTAAAATATCTGGGATAGAATAACGGTTTTATTCAATGGATCCGACCAATTATGCTATAGAAGTACTTCTTTTGCCTGAATAGCATGCATCATGTTATCTCTGAGGGTGGTAGTATCAAAGCACTGTAACAGCTTTTTATATTTAAACACCTGTACAATATTTTTGCTAGACCATCTATCTAATCACCCATACACCTATCTAGTATGCCCACTTATTCCTGCATTTGATTTATTTATTTGATGCATTCATTCATTTTTCACATTTGTTTATTGCTATGTAATTCCTAAGCCACACCTTGTAGCATTTGGGAACCGGCAGGGACCAGTCCTAAATGCATCACCAGACCATTGTAGGGTACATTTGACTCACAAAAGATAAATTCAGAGTTACCAGTCACACTTATCAGCATGCTTTTGGGATATGGGAAGGAACTAGAGTGTCCATGGCAACCCATTTTGAAAGTTTGCATTCCAAAATACAAATACTGGATTTTGGAGCTGGGAGACTTCAGTACTAACAAATGCCACCCAGTATCATCAACATATTACTTTTAATAAGCAAAATATAACATCTACCACTCTTTATTGCCAAAATCAGGACATTAAGTTAACTTCTTTGCAATAAACCAAATAATCTTAAAGTGTCAGCCGCACTGCAGCTGGATTCTCTAGAGCCTTTCGGACTACGCTCCTTGAGACAGCTTTTTAGATTTTTGGATCCTCTCACCATAATATTTTTTCATACTTTTTTTTTTACATCCACTAGGCCATTGTCATCTGATATAATTGTGGATCCCAGAGCAGCATCTTCTTTAACGACAGAAAATTAATTTCAGCTGCCCAGAATTAACTTATAATTAATTTGTAGTCCAGCTGTCGTAATGTCTGCCAGACTTGCCTGCAGGCCTAGATTGTCACTCATATTCAATACAGATCCTATCAAAAGAATAAATTGGCTCTTTTTGTTTAAAATATAATAATTTTATTATGTGTTATTTAAGAATATACAAATTAGATATTAATATGTTTGATTTTTGTCAACTTCTGCATTACTGTGGCATTTACTTAGGTATTAATAATAACATAATGAATTACTTGTATTTAACAAATATCTTAAAGCTCTAATATTGCAATTAACTTACCAATCCATTTTTAATAAACAAGGCATTAATTGGTTTTAATCATATAATTTACATGCCATAAGGCAGCAGCAACTTTGGTGACCGCCTTACAAAATCATCTGCAGAATGATTCTAACAATCCAAAGGCATGTTTGTGCTTTCATGACTTGAATACAAATTAAGGTGTAACTCAACTGTCCACCTCTTTAGAGTCAATTTTTGCTTTAGCTCTTTTGCAATACGTTCTCCAAGCCAACTATAAATAATAAATGAGCATTCAAAACTGTAACAGCTCGGATTATTTTATTGACTCAATGGGATTTAAAGCTTCATCACTTAATGTTAACTATTCTGAAACCGCAGAGTTGCCAGTTTTATTACTATCCTCTCTCAACACACTTTGATTTGAAATATCTAGGAGAACTTCTGCCTGAAAAATCGTCCTCGTGTTTGCGTAACCTTTTCTGTCAGCTGCTCCCAGTGTCAGAGATGGATCTTTGATGCTGTTGATAAGCAGAGCTTAGGGAAATGGGGGCTGGGATGGAATCCATCGCTCCAATAGCTTTGTTCTCTAAGCATACCAGCTTTATGCTGCTAAACAATTCACATCAGTCACCTTTTTAAGCAGGATACCCTTCTCCTGCATACTAAGTTATATTTTTTCCCATGCAATTCTTTACTATATAGTGTGAACTTTTTTCATATTATTAACATCCAAACTAATTGGTATGGCTTAGGAAAATAAGTCTTTGAGTATGCTCATCAATTAAATAATTAATTCAAAAAGCATCTTAGTGTTGAATATATGGCACTGATACAATGGTAAAAAAAATGATTATTTAAAAGAATATTAACAAATTCTGAAATAATATGGACGGAAAAAATAAAAGTATGGTAAACGCACATTTGATAAAATATGAAAACAATGTTTATGAAGTTTGCAGTTTTAATGTGAAATTAAATAAAGGCACATTTCAACAAGCAGGGGGACAGCACTGAAATTCATTCAGCACAGACAGTTGGAGATGAAATGGGAAAGAAGCTACATCTTGCTTACATAACTACAAACATATTGAATCTGCACTTTCTAACCTGAAATAGTTATAAATTTCTTTCTTTGCACCACATTTTCCCTTTGCAACACAAATAGTACAGAACGATTCCACTCAATCACAGATAAAATAAGAGTTCTCATTTCTAATTCATCAGATTAGAAATATCTGAGGCAGAAAGTGCTTCCTGAAGATTTTGGGAAGGTTACAGCATAGTATTTGGAAATGTTCAATGAGAAGGTGTAGTACTTAATCTGACTAATACTGTACATTGTGGTTTTGATTTCGTTTTACTAGTAAATTCACAACCAGAACTGCTTTTAAATCTGTGCTAAAAATGACCCATTGCTGGAGAAGGGACATGTCTATTCCCTTGCCATTTGAGTTACATCTTAAAAGATTCCTACACTAATTCCATCTCTTCCATTAACCGGAACAGAAATCACACTCAGTAAAACATAAGGAAATCCTTGGGTATGTTATATTCTGGGATGCAATGATGGGCTTTCTCTAGTGCAACTATGTTCTTTTCAGAACAGAGAAACTAAAATATGTTATACAGCTTAAGCATCACCTCCTCTAAGTTGTATTTTACACATCATACTATATAACCTAATATTCCATTAACCTTCCTAAAGGCTTTAGCACGCTGTATGGATGTAGAGAGTAATGAATCCACAATGACTCCTAGATCTATTCTCATAAGGTGTACCTTTAAGTTTTAAACTTCTTGTTGTATATTCAAAGGTAATATTTCTACACACTAAGCATAATACTTAAAATGTACTTACGTACATTGAATTTCATCTGCCATAATTGAGGCTATTCTATAATGGCTTGGTTGATTCAGCTGCCTT
Source organism: Erpetoichthys calabaricus (assembly GCF_900747795.2). NCBI lineage: Eukaryota > Metazoa > Chordata > Cladistia > Polypteriformes > Polypteridae > Erpetoichthys > Erpetoichthys calabaricus. The sequence continues at coordinate 129,938,387 of NC_041402.2, read as the reverse complement.
TCCACTTAGTTCGATCTCATCTGCAAACTTAATCAGCAAGTAATTTGTATATTCTCATAAAATCATTTATATACATTAAAAAGAGCAGTAGCTACAGTTAGGTCCATAAATATTTGGACAGAGACAACTTTTTTCTAATTTTGGTTCTGTACATTACCACAATGAATTTTAAATGAAACAACTCAGATGCAGTTGAAGTGCAGACTTTCAGCTTTAATTCAGTGGGGTGAACAAAACAATTGCATAAAAATGTGAGGCAACTAAAGCATTTTTTTAACACAATCCCTTCATTTCAGGGGCTCAAAAGTAATTGGACAAATTAAATAACTGGAAATAAAATGTTCATTTCTAATACTTGGCTGAAAACCCTTTGCTGGCAATGACAGCCTGAAGTCTTGAACTCATGGACATCACCAGATGCTGGGTTTCCTCATTTTTAATGCTCTGCCAGGCCTTTACTGCAGCGGCTTTCAGTTGCTGCTTGTTTGTAGGCCTTTCTGTCTGAAGTTTAGTCTTCAACAAGTGAAATCCATGCTCAATTGGGTTAAGATCAGGTGACTGGCTTGGCCATTCAAGAATTTTCCACTTCTTTGATTTAATAAACTCCTGGGTTGCTTTGGCTGTATGTTTTGGGTCATTGTCCATCTGTATCACGAAACGCCGCCCAATCAATTTGACTGCATTTAGCTGGATTTGAGCAGACAGTATGTCTCTGAACACCTCAGAATTCATTCAGCTGCTTCTGTCCTGTGTCACATCATCAATAAACACTAGTGTCCCAGTGCCACTGACAGCCATGCACGCCCAAGCCATCACACTGCCTCCACCGTGTTTTACAGATGATGTGGTATGCTTTGGATAATGAGCTGTTCCACGCCTTTTCCATACTTTTTTCTTGCCATGATTCTGGTAGAGGTTGATCTTGGTTTCATCTGTCCAAAGAATGTTTTTCCAGAACTGTTGTCTTCCGTGGATGTCCAGGTCTTTTTGCGTTGCTGAGTTCACCAGTGCTTGCTTTCTTTCTCAGGATGTACCAAACTGTAGATTTTGCCACTCGTAAGATTGTAGCAATTTCTCGGATGGGTTTTTTCTGTTTTCGCAGCTTAAGGATGGCTTCTTTCACCTGCATGGAGAGCTCCTTTGACTGCATGTTGTCTGTTCACAGCAAAATCTTCCACATGCAAGCACCACACCTCAAATCAACTCCAGGCCTTTTATCTGCTTAATTGATAATGACATAACGACGGACTTGCCCACACCTGCCCATGAAATAGCCTTTGAGTCAATTGTCCAAATACTTTTGAGCCCCTGAAATGAAGGGATTGTGTTAAAGAAATGCTTTAGTTGCCTCACATGTTTATGCAATCATTTTGTTCACCGCACTGAATTAAAGCTGAAAGTCTGCACTTCAACTGCATCTAAGTTGTTTCATTTAAAATTCATTGTGCTGATGTACAGAACCAAAATTAGAAAAAAGTTGTCTCTGTCCAAATATTTATGGACCTAACTGTATATCACTGATCCTGGTGGGACACCTCTTGTAACTTCAAATAACTGTGAAAAACATCCTCTCAACACAACCCTTTGTTCCTGATGTTTACACCAATGTTTCATCCATCTACATGTGACTTGATTTCCTACTTGTTTTATTTTGATTGTTAGCCTCTCATGGGGGTTATGTTATCAAAAGATTTCTGAAAATCAAGAGAAAAGCCAAGCAAAATGACACCTTTTATTGGCTAACTAAAAAGATTACAATATGCAACCTGTCGAGGCAACTCAGGCCCCTTCTTCAGGCAAGATGATAAATACTATCATATGCATCTCCTATCATGTGAATTGTTTGTGTGCATTTTATGTTTTATTTGTAAACCTTAATGTACGGTCTTATTAAATGTGCACTGAGATGGGGCCACCCTGATCTCACAGCTACTAAATCCTCACTCCAGCTTTATATATAACCCAGAGGAAAGGAATAAACAGTGGTTCACTGAAGTTTGGTGTTGTTATTTTTGTAAGTTATTAATTTTTTGCATCTTTTCTGGGAAGTTTTGTGAACATCTTGGAGGCTAATGTGGGGTTTCTGAATCCAAAAAATCTGATTTTGACATTTATTTTGTTCTTTCTCATATCCTGAGGAAGCCATAATTTTCTACCATCTTTCTGAAATGCCATCATGACTGTTGAAGGGTGACGCCATTTTGAGATATTCATGTCAGCTGTTGCAGAGGTAACTTGCCCTGGGAAAGTGCATCATGTAGTGTGTTCGGGGCAACCCTATCAATGACCATATTCAAGTGCTGTTTAGGCACCAGTTTGTATTCACCTGTTGTACACAATTTTTACTGTAGTGGGACTTGGTTAACTGGGATTGCCTTTCTAGAAGTTCCTTTTTTTAGCAATATTTCTATGTTTTTTTTTATGTTTCTACATTTCTATTTTTTCTCTTAAAGACAGAGTTTTCAGAGTTTTTCTCTCTGTTGAGGTATTTTGGGACAATAAAGTATATTTTGAATCCTTTAATGCCAGCTCACCATTTTTGGGTCCTGTTCAGTCAAAGCTTGCTGATAGTAGTTTAGGGCTGGCTTTGTACAGAGTGAGCCTATTCTGAGCAGAGCAGAGAAGGTCCTGGCCTGTTTTAGGGGTTATTATTGGAGGCCTTATGCTATGTGTATGATTCCTAATGACAATAGCTTATAGAATCACAATCCTGTGATCCATAACAACTTCCTGAGCAGGTGACAAAATGCCTTTTTACTCTCTGTATACTGCTGTCACTCTCTCATTATAATTTTTACAAAATTAGCAGATACAAAAAAACAATAAAACCCAAACATACAGAATCTTTTTCTGCAGGAATGACTAAGTGACATCAACAGCTATGAAACGCAAAGACTCATCTTCCCACTGTCAGTGAATAAATTAGAGTAACTCTTTATCAATACTAAACCATAGTTTTAAGTTATGGATATTCATTAAAACTCACAAACATAAAAGCGCCTTTCTAGCCTATCGTTTATTTTCAAAGGTCTAGGCTGGATTGACAGATACTGGCCTCAGGCCTAGTGACTATACTGCTGGGCCTCATGCCTGCTGCTTATGCTGCTGGGTGAGAAAAATTTCATGTACACCTATAAGCTGCTCATGTGTCAAGTTAAGCTGCCCCACAGGATTCTGTGCTTGGATGGGTGCATCCAAAAGCTTTCTTCATTCTATCACTTGCTTTTGGCTCAGTCACTACATTATTATATGTACCAAAATATCAAACCTCCTTCTGGGAGCATGTGGTAAAACTGATAAATAACCATACAAAGTGCTTAGCCAAGAACATGATGGAAGACACCACTAGAACTGAAAGGGGAATAGGATGGTTGAATTAAAACAACTGCACATTTAAATTACATCAGGTTGATGTTTTAACTTTATGTCAAAATAACATTTTCCATTTGCATTGATATCATATGGTTACCAATTTTCATGCCAGAACCATCAAAACTAGTCAAGATGAACCGACTGCTGACATGGAATGCCTACAGATAGTGTCCATCGAGTCTGACTACAAGCCCTCTCTCAAAATAAAATGCAGCCTACATTATATATTTTTAGTGAAGTGTATAGCATTTTTTTTTTGCTCAGAATGGAAGGACGTTTTCCTGATAACAGTTACAGCTCATATCTCTGCCCTCCACTGGTCCTTCCTGTCCATTTTTCAAAGCTATGGCCATTCATATACCCACAACTGCAGCCAAGTCAGAGCTGGATCGAGATTCTAACAAATGATGGTTTTATTGTTAAAGAAATCTAAAACAATGTGGGAAAAATAAGCATATACTCGTGAATTTTAACCACTTAATGGTTAGGGAGTTGTCTGATTGTTAGAAGTATTGTGTAGGAGATATAAACAAATACACAGAACAGAAAAAACATCTGATAGGGTGTGGTATCCACTGTAAAAAAATAGTTTGTAAAGTTTGTATATAACTGGATTCAAAATACCCCAATCAAAATTGCTGTCATACAGTATATATGGCATTCCAGACAGTACTGCAGCATTCGTCACTGTCATCACCTCAGGTTTGACCTAAGCACTTTCTGAAGAATTTTTTTTGACATTTTTTATTGAATTTTTTTATTCAGAACTATCCAATCAAGAAATGATTTAGGTAACATCTGACATCAAGAGAGTAAGAGAAAGATAAGAAGCATAACAAAACCCGAACCTGCCAACTTCATGTTGAAGAGTACCAATCAGGAGTAAAATACGTTCTAAGAAAAAACACTATTGTATGAGCTGCTAATTAGGATTTTAGAGGTAAGTGTAAGATTAAAAAAACAGTTCACCAGCAGTCAGGATTGGCTGAAGTAAGGTCAAAAGCTGATTTTCTTATTACAGGAACAGGCACACTGTCAGCGTCACATGAAACAAACTGAAGAGACAGTGAAATTGCACAAAGGATGAGCTGGTAAAGGAGCAGAAAGACAAATTCCATATGCTCTGTAAAACGACCTGGAGCCACATGTATAAAACTTCATTACATTCGGAAACATGTGCAAGCCATTTCTAACGCAATAGTTGATATTTATAAATGACAAGCTTGTAGTGAATATACAGCAAACTAACTACAGTATATAAAACTCCTACACAGATAATTTTTAATTGGCATTTTAGTAAATCCAGGTGGCTGGACAATAAAGTGAAAAGAAAATCAAATTTCATTGTAGACTTCAATAATGCATCAGTCACATTCTGAAATTTTTCAACTAATATCACAGTTAACTGACATGTTCTTCCAATATAGCTGCCATCAATGGTAATAACGCCTACTGCATATGCTTAATGTTAATTGCCTTAGTAAGCAGTATATTTTTTGTGCCATGTTTTGTATTACATAATTGGAAATGCCAACCACCACACACAGAATAACCCTGAAATGTGTTTCCCACACTACTATTTCATAAAATCAAGGAATCCTAGGTTGAACTGGGCCCACTCATAACAATGTTAGTCAGACATCACATATTAATTGTATATTAATTGAATGAAAGTGCTTTCTGTTTACAAAAGCAAATTAATTCTGTGATAGTGCCTTTATCACAACACGTGTGCAGTCAGTTGCACTGATTATATTAGGAAAATTAACAATCGTTGAAAATTTTCTTTGGATCTCGAACTGTTCATTCCAACTATAAGGAAACTGGATATATCTAGGTGATATCTTCAATATTCCATTGGCTTGAAATGAGCTGGTATGCACCAGTACTCTGTACTGACATTTCCTTGCTTTTGTGGCAGAAAGTAGATGCGTATTGGTGCATACTGGCACATTTTGCTCTGACCTTGCATGTACTTAAGCACAACTGACACAACACACCACCCTCCCTGCACTTTGAAGCAATACATGTATATATAAGGGGACCCTGTCCTTCAAGACATGAACACAATGGCAGTTCAAACATGTTTGGGTGTTGGTTATTGAATGTAAAGAGACTTGTATTGCAACATTGACATTTACTTTACAAAATGATTTTATTTATTTATTTTTGCTCTTTGCACTCAACTGATGTCACCTGCCCTCACTCCTTTATTTTCCGTTTATTTGTGACACCCCCAGAAAAATAATCAAAAACAATGTCTTTGTGGTCTCCATTTCAGTCAGTAGTACTTCTAGTTCACATTTACTAAATTTTCATTTCCTGTGTCCTATGGTTTGTATTAAAGTCATCACTCAGGAACATAGCTAAATTTACATGGTGTATATATCTTATATCATTTTTTAGCCATACAGGAACATAGCTAAATTTACATGGTGAATATATCTTATATCATTTTTTAGCCATACATGGTTACTGGCGGGAGGTGACGAGGAGTGGCTAAAAGCTTGTGCACTAGTGCATATATTTAAGTTGATTTGAGATTTTTAAAGGAATATGGCGTAGCATGTGGCACACACACAGCTTTATATATCTGAATTTTTTTTTTGTACGCACACCATTTTTGCCGTTAGAAAGTTAGCTGGATTTTAATATGGAATCTAAGCAAACTTTAATTCATGAGGCTTCTGAGCTGCAGATAAAAGAAAAAGGAAGAAGGTGAAATTGAACATTTAGAGTAAAGAGACTGCAACCTAAAAAGCCCTGACCAATCACATAAGTCGCCCAGTGTGTAACTTCCGAAAGAAAACCAGCCCGGGAGTGAAATATATTTTTAAATAATTATTAGAGCGCTAAGTGCAAACACAGAGCCAAACCAATGTGTGTTTCAGAATTATGAACTATCTGAAGGGCATATGAGACTATCAAGCCGAATGTATTACTCTCCTTGGTTTTACAAATAGCAATAGGAAGCTTGCAAAGAATATGGAAGGTTGGATTAAGCCAATGCCAAACTAAGAAAAAAGCAAACTGTTATGGTTCAGCCAGTGTTATAACCCAGGTGTAGATTTATGTTTGTTGTGTTTAATGTTTTGTTCTTGTTTATTATGTTTCCATGTTCCATTAGTTGTTTTCTTGTTCTCTTTTATGTAAAATGATATTTTTGAAAATTATTCAGTCATTAATGTTTCTACCACTTATCCAAGGCTGGGTTGCTGAGCAACTACAGTATCTTAGCAGTAAAGCTCTTACATTCCTTTCCCCAGCCACACTTGCCAACTCATAGTGTGAGATACCAAGCCACCTGGGAGACAAAATCCTCCCAGCAGTCCCTAAGTCTTCCCAGGTGTCTCTTTCCAGCTAGTTGTACCCAGTAAAAACCTATCAGGGAGGCATCCGTATCACATGTCCAAACCACCTCAATTGGCTCCAAGTCTCTTCCTGATGTCTGTGCTGCTCACTCTATCTCTAAAGGAGATAGAGAATGCTCATTTTGGCTGTTGTCCCCACAAATTTCATTTGTCATTACCCAAAGCTTACAACCATAGATGAGGGTGACAAAATAACTGTGCTTGCCGCCTTGATACATCTGCCAATTTCACCATCCCTTTTCCCTTTCCCATCCTCCAAGTTACTTGAACTCCTCCACTTGAGGCAGTAACTCAACTGTCACTCAGAGAGGACAGTCCACCTTTTTCCTATTAAGGACCATGGCTTGAGATCTAAAGGTGCTGATCTTCATCCTGGCCTCTTCACATTTGGTTGCAAACTATCCCAATGCATGCTAAAGTTTTTAGATTGTTTTTTCTTTAATTATTTTAATTTACACTATTGTGTTTCAATGTGTTATGTAGTGTTCTGCTATATTACTTGTACTATTACTTCAGGGCTCCCTAATGTCACCACAGAAGGACCATTCTCAACCTTTATCTGATGAGTTGTTGTTGTTGTTGTTGTTGTTGAAGCTGAGAGTGGTTCTTTAAGTGTTCCTTTGAATTTTTTCTAGTTTATTGGGATTTTTGCCTCTGTTCTTGGTGTTTTATATTTGAATTGTGTTTTGAGAGTTGTTTACCAAGTATTCCCTTTTAGGCAACTTATTTTTGCTTTTGACATTTTTATTCTGTTAGAGATTTTCTGAATTCATATTCTCATTTATAAAGATTCTGCTCTAAGAATTGTCCTTTCTAGCTAAAGGTTTTATGGTACCCTCCTCTAGAAGGGCATTTTTGTTTATATTATATATTTTTGGACACTAAAAGAGTTTTGTTTGGTATTTTGAATGTCAGTTTCTGATTTCGGGCTAGTAGGCTGAATCCTTCCTGTGGAGTCAGGGGGTCAGACTGCTTGGGATGAGGCCAGTTCTAACAAGTCAGGAAGGGCACTCATAACACAAACACCCGATGGTACCATTCAAGGTTAGGTACTGCAGCTCCCCCTTCAGCTTTATATAAGATCAGAAGATTAATTTGAGGCTAGTGTACATATTGCAGGAAACAAATGACAGACCTGATGTATTTCCATTAGACAGGGGTGAGAGAGAAAGCATTGAACTCAGAACGTTTAAACAAGGAAGGAAGTTCATCTTAATGATAACCATTCAAGAATGGAATGACAATAATAATAATACGTTTTATTTATGTAGCGCCTTTCATACACCCAAGGACACTTTACAATTCAATAAACACATTAACAAGACAATAGAAATTACATACAAGAAAATGAATAATGCTCTTTGAAGAAATGTGTTTTTAACAGGAGTTTGAAATGAATAATAGATTTTTTCCTCATGAAGGCTGAGAGGAAGAGCATTCCAAATTTTAGGGGCTATCACACTGAAAGCTCTGCCACCCATAGTTACTAAACTGTATTTAGGCACAATGAGTAAGTTAGCGTCCAATGATCTTAATGCACGAGCAGGAGTGTAAGGAAGCAGCAGCTCAGTCAAATAAAGAGGGGCTAAACCATGAAGGGCTTTAAAGGTGAGAAGAATAATTTTATATTTGATTCTTGATCTGGTAACCAATGTAGATCATAGAGGACAGGAGTGATGTGAGCAGATTTCTTAGTGTGTGTAAGTAAACGAGCAGCAGAATTCTGAACATATTGTAATCTATTGATATATTTAGTCAGGAGGCCATAAAACAAAGCATTACAATAGTCCAGATGGGTAGTGATGAAAGTGTGAATGAGTGTTTCAGTATCTTTCACACTGAGGAAAGAATGCAGATGAGGGTTCAACCAGGATCCCACCAACGTCAATTTTTACCCCACTAAGGGTAGAGAGAACAGATTTGGTACCAACTAATAAGATTTCTCTTTTATCAGGATTAAGTCATAAAAAATTATCTCTCATCCAATGATTGATTTCCTGAATGCAGTCAGTCAGCGCAACAGGTGAACTTACAACTTATATAAAGTTGTGTGTCATCGGCATAGTAGTGGAAGCTTAGACCATACCGACAAATAATCTCACCTAATGGGAGCATATAGATGTTAAAGAGAATTGGACCTAGGACTGACCCTTGAGGGATACCTTGTGTGAGTGAAGTAGAGGTAAATTTGTGTTCCCTAATGAAGACACAATACTGGCGATCACTGAGATATGATGTGAACCAAGAAACAGAAAGAGCAGCACCAGAGATTCCAATTCAACAATTACATGTTGTTCCAGGTAATTATAGATATCGTAACATCATTGACACATAACACACATCCAAAATTAGAAGAAATAATGTTTTTCATGAAAGAAGATACTGCGATACCTACTGTAAATACTTAAAGGAAGGAATGGACAAGATAAATAAATGGATGGACAGGAAATTAAGTTCAGTATTTGAAGGAGCAAACATAGATTTGATGTAATTTTTTTAGTAACCGGAAAGGGCTTTGTACTTGTAAAATAGCTTTAGTACAAAGGGAAAATGTACAAAGGGAAGGTATGAGAATACATTCTACATATATATCAGCACATTGTAACCATATAAAGAGAACCTGTGAGATGAATAATATACAAGTTTAGGTAAACAAACTAGACATACATAAAGCTATCACCAGAAGCTTGAGAAAGAGAGAGAGAGAACAAAAAGAAAGGGCAATACTAGACATCCCTGCAGTGCATCTACAGTGGGGCAAAAAAGTATTTAGTCAGCCACCAATTGTGCAAGTTCTCCCACTTAAAAAGATGAGAGAGGCCTGTAATTTTCATAATAGGTATACCTCAACTATGCCATTGAAGGAATTAAAGTGTGTCTGGGGGTTCAGTCAACCAAGAAAAGTTCAGCAGAGAAATACACAAAGCTGTTAATTATTTTGAGTGGGCTTCGGTAATAACATTCTGAGAGCTAACAATTTACTTGGCTTCACTACACAGGTATTAATATACTAACTGTGCTACCTGTCTAAGACAGGTTGAACTCTAAATAATGAACGTAGACCTCAGTGTTAATGTTTGCAGTGCACCATCCAATGCATATGTCTCTGTTATATGCCATTTGGTATGGAATTCATAAAAGCGGTTGTCACACACGCATGCTTAGGGGGCAGCCAAAGGGCCCAAACGAGCATGAAAATACGAATGATGGGGGAGGGGAACAGAATATTAACGCCTTTTCTCTTTCATTAACAGAAAAATGGAAGAACAACAGCTGTAAAATACCTCGGAGCCACGTGACCACAGTACTCCGCGATGTCTCCGCTTCCAGGTTCCACTACCAAAGACGTCACCTCCATTCTGTAGTGATCTCCACATTTCCGTTCCCACGTTGATGACTTCACTTCCAGCTTCCATTGATGATGTCTTCCCTGTCCACCGAAGAAGATATCACTTCTACCTTTTCCTGCCAACTCAGTTCCATTTTGTGTTCATCCAATTTCTTGTTTGCTCCTCTATAAAACACCTCCGAAAACTCCATGTCTTTGTCAACTGTGTTCTTGTACTATTTATGACTGGATTTCAAATCCAAACGACCAATCCATGAAGTGAAACATTACACAGGTAATTCTCCCAACCCTTGATTGCTTTTCACTGTGTTTTTTGTCGTTCACACAGTGTTAATGTTTGCGATATGCCATCTATTGGAAAGGCAAATGCAATGTATTTTATTACTTAACTCTTTCAAGGCTGATATTGACTTTTGTCAAAATTCAGGGGTAGAGGATGGTAGTCGGCTGTAAACGCATTTTGTGCTTTTCAGAAAACTGAGTTTTTTTGGAAAAAATAGATAGATAGATAGATAGATAGATAGATAGATAGATAGATAGATAGATAGATAGATAGATAGATAGATAGATAGATAGATAGATAGATAGATAGATAGATAGATAGATAGATAGATAGATACTTTATTAATCCCAATGGGAAATTCACAAACAGTCAAACAGTTAGAATGTTTGTGATGCACTATATGTTGGAACAACAGAGACATAGCAACTGAATGAACACCCAGACAGACACACAGACACTTATCCTTTTATTAAGTTGGATTGTTCTTTTGTGATGTACTTGAAATTTATCTATACATTAAAGAAGACTGTTAAGTTTACTCTTCATCTGTGAGTATGGGTTTTGTGTGCCGGGTTTACTAATCAAATGTTATTTAAAGATGGTAATTTTCTTGCATGTCACATAGTCCAGGTTAGAGACAAATGAAATAAAAAATTTAAGATAAAACCCTCAACAACCACCAAAACAAAATGTGGTCTTGAACCAAATTGATATTCAAAAATGCCAGTTTGTCCAGTTTAGTAGAAAGCTGTTCTTTAAATGTGCTATTTTGTAAAAGAGAGAAATTAAAATGCCTTCATGGAGCCTTTGATGTTAGAGGTAAATGAAGTTGAGGATGTGCTCGTCTGTTTAATGGCAACCTTGGCTGGTCTTTTCTTTAATTCCTGCTTGCTCTATGGTATTTAATTTTCTTCTCTTTTTTTATTTTTATATATTTATTTACACTTCTTTGTGTTACTTATTGACTGATTAAACAATAGGTGTAACTTTTTCTTAGTGAAAAAGGGTGATTGGAAAGTAACTTCAATACTGTATATTCAATATGTAACTGAAATTTGTTTATTAGCTTTTATAGTTAATGTTGCATTGATAATTTGAAACTAATAAGGTCAAACATAATGCCATAATTTAGCACATTATACTTTGGTATATATGGTTATTTAATTGCTTTATCTATGTTCATATCTTGTTTAATACATTGTAATTTGCGTTGTTGAAATTTTACTGTTTATTTATTTCATTTATTATCCCCGTGTCTGGGCGGCACGGTGGCGCAGTGGTAGCGCTGTTGCCTCGCAGTTAGGAGACCCGGGTTCGCTTCCCAGGTCCTCCCTGCGTGGAGTTTGCATGTTCTCCCCGTGTCTGCGTGGGTTTCCTCCGGGCGCTCCAGTTTCCTCCCACAGTCCAAAGACATGCAGGTTAGGTGGATTGATGATTCTAAATTGGCCCTAGTGGGTGTTTGTGTGTGTCCTGCGGTGGGTTGGCACCCTGCCCGGGATTGGTTCCTGCCTTGTGCCCTGTGTTGGCTGGGATTGGCTTGACCCTGTGTTCGGATTCAGCAGGTTGGATAATGGATGAATGGATCCCCGTGTCTAAGAAGCAAAAGTTGACAATCTGAATGCCTACTAGGGATACTCACTACAGTCATGATGAAGTGCTATTTGAGACACATTAAACAGAATATTCAGTTGATCATGATCACCTCCAGTCTGCATATTGTCATATTTCTTGCGTTCCATAGCATTTAACACATCTGGATAAAAAAAATTAATTATGTCACAGTGCTATTTGTAGACTACAGCTCAGCATTTAACACACATGCACCAATATAGCTGCACACCCTCTGCCTCAGTTAAGGACCTAGCATAAATGGAAATGGATTTTGAACTTTCTAACTAACGTAGCAATACGTGCAGATTGGCAGCATCAAATCCTCCATTATGGCCTTCGGGATAGGCACTTCAAAGGGTAGTTTGCTGGACCCTCTTCTGACCTCCTGGATCACAGATGATTGTGTGGCTAGACACAACTCCAACTCCATTATTACATTTTGTAATGATATCACCATCATAGGCCTTATCACCAACAATGAGGAGACAGCTTAGAAGAATTTTAGCTGCTGTCCGGACAACAATTTCATCCTTAACCAACCAAGGAACAAATGCTGTTGAGAGGGTGAGCAGCTTTAAATTTCTTGGCATTAGTATCACTGATGAACTAAAGCAGGCACAATACATTTCACCTATTGTCAAGAATGCTCACCAATACTTCTTCTCAAGATGCCTGAGGAAAGTTCAGATTTTTCCATCAGTTCTCATTAACTTCTGTAGGTCCACAGCAGAGTACATCTTTATTGGCTGCATAACATCCTGGTATAGCACCTGTTTGGCTCAAGATCATAAAGTACTGCAGAAGGTATTGATGAAGGTTCAGACTATCACTGGCACCCAGCTGCCTTCTGTTCAGGACATACTGTAGATAAAATACACTACCTTAGAAAGACAAAAAAGATAATTAAACACCTCAGTCATTTTTCTCACTCCTGCCCTCTGGCAAATAGAACAGAAAAATAGAAACTTGCACCAGAAGATTGAGAGACAATTTCTATCCAACGATTGTAAAATTACTGACAGTCAATAAAATTGTGATGCGTGAGACACTGTCTTGCAACCCAAAACACGAGGCTGACTCTCAGTACTTTAGGAAAACCAGCTTTATTCACCTTGTAACAGGAAAAGCAGGGTTATTTATTGCAATGGGAGCTACCACTCTTCTATACACACACACAGCAAACGGGCATAGTGGGGGCTAGGTCAGTGGCCACGTTATACTGTTCCCTGCATTTATAATGTCCCTTCCATCACCCATTGGCGGCAGACGCTTATAGCACAGTGTTGGTCGGCTGTAGTCTTTTCTGCGATGCTCTGCGAACCTGTGGTTGCCATGGCAACAGACAAGCAGTCCTCAACAGACGTGGCAGTCGCACTTCGGTGTGCTGTTCCGTTGGATGATGGGGGGGGATTGAGAAAGTGTATATGCACCGTTTAGCTTACAATATCACAAGGAACAAATTAAAAAAGCAAGAATCCACCCATTCACAAAACATAAAAATCAGCATATGGACATTAAACCCAATAAGAAGCCAAGAAGATTAAAATGTATTTTTTTAGAATGTTTTATCTGATACAGGTCAATTATCTATATGCTACGTTTGAACAGAAGAAAGCTCATATTATCTAGGAATCTTTATAATTTATACAGATAATTAATCATATATTATATTAATTTCAAACAAGACAGTAACTTCAATTTGTACAAGATTGTCAAAACATTTCATTGGACATCTTTTTTTGTTCAGTAGTTTGAAAAGATATAATTAAATTTAGTGGACACCGTTTTATCATATTTTACCCCTCCTAAGGTCAATCAATCATTTTGTATTTTTTATTGAGAAAATCAGAGGCCACCACAGGAGATTCAATAGAGAAGCAGCACAATCTAAATCTTTCTTTAATTCACTTTAAATTCTGTTACAGTAACTACAGTATTTTAACACTGAGAATGAGTAAACAACACGGTATTCACATCTGATTAGTCTGCAAATATTAGAGTGACATATTTTTTATTTACTAAGCAACAGAATTTATTCAACAAAAGAAAAAAAGAACATAGAATGTTCTTTTACTCTGACAGTGAAAGACAGTACAATGGAACATCACTTCTGACAATATCATGGAAATTGCAATGTGACTAAATAAACAAGAACGTTGGACCCCTGAACCTAAGCAATATAATTTTAATAAATCAAAAGCTATCTGCACTGTCTTTTAAATTTGTATCACCAATGTGTATAATCCTGAATGCAGACAACAAAAGTGCATCTTAATATTTTAAAACTATTTTTATTTTGACATTGAGTTGTCCATTCTTGAAGTGAAGTGCTACACCAGTTTGAGTTGCAGTAAAGACCAAAAGAGTGTACAGTCATTCATTTTGTGGTAAGATGCAAAAGGAGTTTAGATTTACACTTCATTTAGTTTTGTCATCAGAAGTCAATATGGATACCCTTTAGGTTAACTTGCTATAATCCTTCTTTTAAAAAGCTCCCACATAAATACATAGAGGACAATACTGCACAGATGAGATACCATCAGCAGTTGTCAGTGTAAGTTAATCTTTAAAGAAAGCACAATAGAAACATTCTTTTTGATTCCCAGGTTCCACTGCAAATCACACAGATACAGTAAAATGGTACATAACTAAGGTTATATCCAGTGTCCTTCAGTTCATTGTTCATCTTCAGTAATCTATTATTAAATTTACACTTTTATTGTAATTTTGCTCAAAAAAATGTGATTATCAACCAATTACAAAACTGGAACAACCATCAGTGGCAAAGTAAAATTAAAAATAAAAATGTAGAATAATTTACAATATGGTACCTTTATGTGCCAAATCTAACATTATATAATAGTCTTAAATCTTTCATTGCTGAGACATGTATTTCAGTTACAATATTGTATTATGGGTTACAGGTAACTGTTCAGCAAGCATTTAGAAAAAAGATATCTTAATAAATCCAGTTGAATGGTGACCGTAAGTTTTGTCTGGTCCCTGTATATTGTATTACTTTCATTGTAAAGCTCGGCAACATTCAAAGTACATTCTTCTAAAATGGTTCCTTTTATCGGCTAACTAAAAAGATTACAATATGCAAGCTTTCGAGGCAACTCAGGCCCCTTCTTCAGGCAAGATTACATGCCTGAAGAAGGGGCCTGAGTTGCCTCGAAAGCTTGCATATTGTAATCTTTCTAGTTAGCCAATAAAAGGTGTCATTTTGCTTGGCTTTTCTCTACATTCATAATGGCTAACACGGTACAACACCCTAGTACTCTAAAATGGTTGATATTTAAATCTTTATATTTACTAAATGAAAAGAAAGAAAGAAAGAAACTTATTATGTCTTTTTTATTTAACACAGCACATTCATAGATAGGATGGCATTGTGGCAAAATGTTTAGCATTGTTTCCTCACAGCTCTAGGAAGTTTAGTTCAAATCTTATATAGAATTTCTAGATACTCTCCAGCTTGAATATTCATACCAAAAAATGTATGCTGGGTTGATTGTAGATGTTAATTTGGTGGGTGTATGTGTCCTACCATTGGCTGACAGGCCAGGCAGGTTTCAAAACAATCTGTTGTATTTACTTAATTGAATTATGAACATTAGTTCCACATGAATTTCTAGCTTTTACAGTGCCCTATATTTATGCATTGTTTCATCACATAATTATCAAGGCTACTTCAGTGTAATTTATTCAATTTAATTACAGTATGTACATTTTGATAAATTTACTTGTATATAAATTTGTTCTGTTATTATCACATTATGGTATTATTTTTGGTTATATGACCTGATTCTATTCATTTTATACAACTCACTCATTATTTTGCATCACCCTTTTCATTTAGTTTTAGTTGTTTCCCTTACTGGTAAAAAGTTATGATACCCATAGGTTCAAATACTAGATCCGTAAATTGTACTCATATTTAACATTGTTACAGTCATTAATCTATCCACTTTCATAGAATAAAAGCAGAGCTCAACTGCAGTACTGTAGCACATGTGTGATGTTACCACTGTTATTCATTTTGTGGGCAGATGTTTAAACACCTGTCTGATTTATGATTCTTGATCACTTCACTTGTCGTTCTTTTGAGTTCAATCTGAATCATTACCAGTGAACAAGAGCTCTGATGCTGATCAATCTCTCATTCATCATACAAGTAAAATACAGTAACAACACATTTATAATAGAATGTATTAATCATAGGTTTTGTTAAAATACTGTATGTTATTGAAATTGTTTAAAAAATAATATATAAACATATATGTAACATTTATGTAAATTTATATTAAAGTTATATATATATTTATATTAAAGTTTATGTCCCTTTGAACATTCAACAGATTAATCAAACTAAATTGAGCCATATGAAATTAATATTAATTATAAAATTCTAACTTCTAACAGTTATTTGCATTCAACTTTACCTTTTTAATTTTTTTTGAATGTATATATCAGTCACATGATTCTAGTTCATTTGTTTCTCTGTTTGAATCACTACCCAAGAACATGGTGTATGATTCTTGTTCATTTGATTGTCAGAGTGAATCATTACCCAAGAATGAGGTTCATATTTTCATTCATTTTTTTCACAAACTGAACCATTACCTGATGTAACCACCAGAGGGTGTGTGGTATAGAGGGTCCGCGGCTTCCAATAAAAAAAGTCCGGGTTTTAAATCCGTATAGCCATACCGTTCTTGTGGGCGCAATTGCACGGCCGCGGGGAGTTAATGGCGTAGTTGGTAGCGAGTCGCACCTGCACGTGTGGGTGCGGTAATTCTCGATTGCCTCATTGGCTTCCTGTGGTACGTGATTAAGGCGCTGCGCCCACAGAGGCGCGCGGGTGTGTATATATATATGGGTCGACACCTGGATGGGGGAGGGGGGAGAGATAAATGGAAGGAGGTAGGGATAGATCGAGGTGAAGAAAAAAAGAGGTTAATGGTCAGTAAAGAACAGTCTAAGCAGGAGGATCTGGCCACCTGAAAAGGGGAAGCCGAATGAGCTGGAGCCCCGCAAAGGAGCGTTAGTCGGTGGCGCTCTGGGGGCTAGGTCGCCCCACTGAAAGCTCAAGTGAGTGGGGTGAGCAGAGCAGGTGTCCTCCCAAGGGATCTGAGGAGCGACTGCGGGAGCGTGAAAGATGAAGGGCGGAGAGCCTACCTCAGATAGTCTGGCAGTGATGTCCGTTAGGAGGCCAAGACAGAGGTTGGCTGAAGGAGCTTGTGGCTATTGGGTCTCTGCCAGCTGATGGAGCAATGGGTGAGCCGGGGAGAAAGAGAGACAGAGGTGGGCCGGAGAGTAAAGAGAGAGAGACAGACTGCATTTTAACTACTGCATTTTAATCTCGTATTTTAAAGGATTTATTTATTTGATTTTCATCCCCCTGGACACTTGTTTTGATGGATTTATTTATTGAAGAAACTAAGGCACTGCACTTTTGTTGGGATACTGTTTGTTGTTTTAATAAAAGTACTTTTTGGATATATCCCCTGGTTTCATGTGAGATCTGTCCTCATATATCAGCTTATCTTGGTGACATTACCAACGGTGTTGGGTTCAGGGCTCCCGGACAGATGATGGGAGCATGGAGAGAACCCGCATTGTCAAAGGGTGCCACTGCGCCCCAAACTCCAAGACACAGTAATGCCTAACACAGTTTTAGGATAAAATAACAGATATCTATTTATCCTAGGCATGATTCCACAACACCTTTCCGATATCCATTGCAAAATACATAAAATAAACCAATCCTTCCTCCTCTCATACTCCAGTTGAGTGTTGTCCGCTGCTTCCCAGCTCTGATTCATTGATGTCAGGCACTGGGCTCCCTGTTAAGCCGGACACAGGATTGCTTCCAGTGTTAGGCTGTGCCTCCCTGGAAGCACTTCTGGGCCATAAAGAAAGAAAGGATGTCCTTCCCCAACAGCACCATCTTTCAACCACCTGGGACTCCGACAGGGCTGCACTACTGGATTCCAACTCCCAAGCACCGCTGCAGGTGTCCCAAATGGGCTGCCACATGAGGACCACTGCCACTTGCCATATGGAGAATGGAACTTTTGTCATCCATTGAGAAAGAGAAACACAATTCTAATTAATCTGATTTGTGAATTGAACAATTACATTACAATGAGTCACACTGTTCTTATTCAATTATGATTCTTGAGCATATTGTCTTATTTTAATTACGTATTTTCAGTATGTTATCATGCTTTGTGCTTTCAAACAGGACAATGTTATATGAAAGGCATTATCAGCGTGTTTAATATAAATAAAAAAGGTATGAATTATTTGCTTATTCATACAAACCTCATATTTGAAGCATAGCTGAATGTTTGAAGTGGGACTGAATATCGGTGATGCAAAAATCATAATGTCAGTCATTATCACAGCTGATGCTGCATATCAAATTCTATAATTTGGTCCAATTGTCAAGTATGTTGCTCACATTTCTTCTCACAATAGCTTGAGTATCATGGCTCCAAAAACATTAAGAAATTGTTGGAAAATCCAAAAACCTTCAAAATAGTTTTTCTTTAAATATGAAGTTATTTGAAGTTATAAAGCATACATAAATATCTTTATTGGACTGTATTTAATGAAGGTATAAAATATTATTAGAGTTTGTTTTGATGACTAATATTATCAAACTACTTTTGTTAGTTTTCATGTATTTTGCTGTTTTTTGGAGTAAAAACGAGGTACTTTTGTCCATTCTTCCATTTTTTTTAAATGACTTTTAGGCTTCCCTTGCTTTGTGAAGCTATAAGGTGTATTTTCATAATACAAACACATTTATGGTCGTGAACCGAGGTTCCACTGTATATATATATATATATATATATATATATATATATATATATATATATATATATATATATATATATATATATATTTGCAGTTGGAGATCCACAAAGGGAGAAAAAACGAATCACGTATCATAAAATAGTTTTATTCCTGAGCTTTCAACCCCTGTCAGGGGTCTTCATCAGAGGATAATGCTTAGACTTACAAAAATCAAAGGCAATATATAGCAACACATTCAGTGGGGGGTGGGTGGAGGTGACTAAGTCCGTATGATCAAAGGGGGGGGGGGTGTATCATTAAATTAAAATGCATCACAGACCTTCTCTTCCATATATATATATATATATATATATATATAAGTATATTTATATATATACAGTGGAACCTCGGTTCACAACCATAATTCGTTCCAAAACTCTGGTCGTAACCCGATTTGGTCGTGAA
Organism: Erpetoichthys calabaricus; assembly: GCF_900747795.2. Taxonomy (NCBI): domain Eukaryota; kingdom Metazoa; phylum Chordata; class Cladistia; order Polypteriformes; family Polypteridae; genus Erpetoichthys; species Erpetoichthys calabaricus. The sequence continues at coordinate 129,919,129 of NC_041402.2, read as the reverse complement.
CCGAAGCAATTTCCCCCATAGGATTGTATGTAAATACAATTAATCCGTTCCAGACCATACAAACTGTATGTAAATATATATTTTTTTTTTAAGTTTTTAAGCACAAGTATAGTTAATTAAACCATAGAATGCACAGCGTAATAGTAAACTAAGTGTAAAAACATTGAATAACACTGAGAAAATATTGAATAACAGAGAAAACTAACACTGCAATAGTTCACACTATAGCGCTACCATCCGCTGGCTAAAAACACTTTTTTTTTAATGAGTTTTAAGCACAGGGAAAGAAATGAACATTTGAAAAAATCCATAATTTAATAAACCACCAAGAAAAGTAAAATTGCAACAATGCACGCTACGAACCGATCGCTGTAAACAGAAGTGAAAACAAAAACAAGCCCAGTGCATTCTTTAACTGCCTTCCTACCTTATGCGTCCAGCCCTCTCTCTCGCGCTGCCTGTGTGTCTTTCTCTCACGCGCCTCTGTGTGTGTGTCTCTCGCGCTCCTCTGTGTGTATGTGTCTCTCTCTCGCGCGCGCACCTGTGTTTGTCTGTCTCTCTCTCTCTCTCGCGCGCACCTGTGTGTGTCTCTCTCTCTCTCTCTCTCTCTCGCGCCTGTGTGTGTGTCTCTCTCTCTCTCGCGCGCGCGCGAGTGCCTGTGTGTGTGTCTCTCTCTCTCTCTCTCTCTCGCGCCTGTGTGTGTGTCTCTCTCTCTCGCGCGCGTGCTTGTGTGTGTGTGTGTGTCTCTCTCTCTCTCTCTCTCGCGCGCGCGAGTGCCTGTGTGTGTGTGTCTCTCTCTCTCTCTCTCTCACTGTGCACGTGCCTGTGTGTGTGTGTCTCTCTCTCTCTCTCGTGTGCCTGTGTGTGTGTGTCTCTTTCTCGCGTGCCTGTGTGTGTGTGTGTGTCTCTCTCTTGCGCGCGCCTGTGTGTGTGTGTGTGTGTGTGTCTCTCTCTCTCTCTCTCTCTCTTTCTCGCGCGCCTGTGTGTGTGTCTGTCATTCGTGTGTGTGGCGCTCTCTCGCTCTCTCTCTCTCTTGCTCGCTGCACAGGAAATGCGCAGGGAGAGACTGAACACGTACAAACCGAAAGGGAAACTGGCTTGTTTGTATACTGAATGTGTGGTCGTGAACAGATGCAAAAGTTTGGCAAACTTTTTGGTCGTAAACCGATTTGTACATGTTCCGAGATGTTCGTGAACCGAGGTTCCACTGTATATATACTTATAGCTGGATGTTTGGGTTTGCCCTAAGTGAGACTGGTATCCCATTGCTAGGACAGTGTGGAAGGACCAACATGGTGGCCATGATAGTAGGTAGCATCTTTGCTGGATGGGAATACAGAATAAAAGAGGGTCAGTGGAGTGGAAGAGTACCTCCCAGGACAACATGTTCCATCAGTACAAAGGGTGGCAGCAAACCTCTGTCATTGCTCCAGTTTGGACTCCTGTAGGGCAGCATGATGTATGTATTCTGAAATGCAGCCCCTTTTGGGGTCCTCTGAAGCCAATGCAGGGAACTACTGAGAGATAGCTTCTCTGCTCTGGTTTGGCTTTTAAAGGAGTATTTCTTCCTTAGCCAAGACAGTTTAGAGTTGGGAATTGAGTAGGGGAAAAATCTCACATGGTGGATGATGAGAAGGAGGAATAGGTATAAAAAGAAAGAAACAATTTCCATTGAGAGGTAATTGTAAACTAAAGGAATATTGGTTGAACAAGGGACCTGATTTCAATGGTTGTGGTCTGGATCTGTGGTATAAGACACTCCCAATCCTATCACATCTCCTGAAACTAATAAGGACCTGTAATGAATTCAATGAATGAATGTGTAAATAACAAATTATTAAAGTTGTTATATCTGTATCTTGACTTCATGTTTGTTTCTTGAATACATTAGTTACATCATACAACTAACATTTCACTTTATTTTTTTCAACATAATTTAAGCAACAAAATAAACATACTAAATCTGAGGCAAAAAGACTCTCACCTGGATAACTAATGCAATGACTCACATCTCAGCTGAGCTGAAAGCCTGCAAGTTATTTTATATGCTTGGCTCTGCGTGCCATTTTAGTGTTATTACAATGATCACTGACATTTTCTTGCGTTGTCAGGCATAAAACCAAAAATAAAAAAAAATCTCTTAAAGGAAAAAAGATTATTGAAAATCATTTCTTTAACACTGTAGTACTTTTTGGCTCCTAATTATGAGAATAATTATGAATTCATGAAGACCTGAAGAAGTGAACAGCTACTGTATCTGCTTTATTGGTATCCTAAACGAATGAGAATTGCATTCACAACAGACAATGCAAATGTTATTTATATCTGTAACCAAAAGGGAAAACTTGGATCAGATGTTTTGTGCAAATTTATTAATTTTTCATTCTACTCAAAATTAATAACTTCAGACTAATTTGGCTAGCAATATACTTTGCAAAAAAAAAGAATACAATTCATGCATTTTTGAATTACTGCTTTCCTTACAATGCTTAAAGCTTTTTAAAATCTTTTGGTTTATAGTTGAATGCCCAATGGTTATCATTTAAGCATAAGCAGTTTGCATGCAAATGAAAATGAAAAGCAAGATGTGGGTGACCTATGAATGCAACTAATTTTATGATAAAACTGTTAAATTAATTAAAAGTCATTACAGCATACTGCATTCTGCTACAGTACATTTTCTGCATTCTATATTATTATTTTGGTGCCTCTCACACAAATTGGCAGAAAAACATAAACAGATGGAATGCACATAAAAAAACGAATATGTGAGCAGGACAAAAAACTCCTACTTGCTATGCAATAAAGTACAGCTATTCCTTAAACATCTTAAACATCTAATGTGCACCCAACTCTTTTGCAGGCTTAAACTTCTTTCTAGTGATCCTGTATGCATTTTCAGCTCACTTGAAGTTAACAATGGTGTGTTCCCTACACCACTGAATCAACCGTTTTAATTTAATTTAAATGTCCATGCTTGGTGAATTTAGGCTTCATATGTTGCTGAACTAAAGCAACAGAGAGAGTTCACCTGTCTATCTATCCCCTAAACTTGCAACACAGATAACAGTCCATGGAGTGGACATTGTAGCAAACTAAGTAGCATTTTGACATGAAAAATTATTATCATATGACCAAGTGAAATGCATTCTAGTCTTTCTGGAATAAAACCCATGCTTTATTTCTAGGCTAGTGTGAGATTTCAACTTCTAGATTCTGAGGAAGGTAAACTTTTTTTAACCTTGAGACTCACTCACTTGAATTATTACTTCAGCTATACATTATATTTTCAATCCTGTAAGGTCATATTAATCCTTATGCTTGGCAATAAGTTTTTTATGTGTTTGATGACTTAAAAAATGTATTATTGGTTTAATTAATTTTTTTCAGAGAAATTCATGCATGAGTTTCTGGGTTTTGGATGTCAATGAGCAATTCTGGTTATGTGTTTTAGCCTTTGTTTTCTGTAGAATAAAGTATATTTTATTTTTGTCATAGTGTACTTGTAGCTGCTGGTGAGAAAGGCAAGAACAAGCATGAGCCAAACGTGTGCCAAAAGAAATCTCTCAATCCAGAAAAGTTCATTTTAAAAAGGTTTAGTGAAATTTCAAAGCAAAGAGTCCACACAAGAATAGAGAATAGGTTGTTACACATGTAGAATAAAAGGCAAAAAAAAAGAAAAATGTTACTTCTTGTTAAACTTCAATTGTTAATGCCATTAAGGATGAGTTATTTCTCTATGCTTTACTTCACATTCCGTACGTTCTAAACGTACTGCTCGGCACATACAACTGAGCACGTTAAGAAACGGTTTGAAACCGTGTGCCCTCCATGCCTTAAACATGGCAAGGCAGGTACAGTAACTAACTAAGACTAATCTGCAATCAGAGGAACAATAAATAGTTTGAATATTCCATTTCAATTCAGCTTGTGGGGGTCATACAAACCTCCCAAATACTATGCACTAATTTATAGACAAACATTTAACATAATTAAGAAAATACTTCTATCAACTTAACATGACCAAAATAACTGGCAAATGGCTCTTACAGTACCATTCCCAAAAAAGCAATTTTGTTTTGTTTATGGGCAACATCCTTTTGTGAGTCCCATCTTCACAACGTGAATTGCCATGGTGCATTGTATCGAAAGTCACAGCATCTGACGTCTTTAAAATGATGCTTTAAATACAGCGCAACAAGTCTCTCCTCATCCAAGATTGTGGATAAAATAAAGAGATTTGTGTGCATTTCTTTTCTGAATTCTTTTATGATGGTTCAAGTAATCTTCAGATCTTCAGCTCTCTCTGGATCGGTTCGCAGCTGAGTGTGAAGCGGCTATGATGGGAATCAGCACCTCCAAATCCGAGACCATGGTCCTCAGCCGGAAAAGGGTGGAGTGCCCTCTCAGGGTTGGTAGCGAGATCCTGCCCCAAGTGGAGGAGTTCAAGTATCTCGGGAATGGAGCGTGAGTAATGCGGGCTCTGCATCGGTCTGTCGTGGTGAAAAAGGAGCTGAGCCACAAGGCGAAGCTCTCAATTTACCAGTCGATCTATGCTCCTACCCTCACCTATGGTCATGAGCAATGGGTATTGACCGAAAGAACGAGATCGCGAATACAAGCGGCTGAAATGAGTTTCCTCCGTAGGGTGTCTGGGCTTTCCCTTAAAGATAGGGTGAGAAGCGCAGTCATCCAGGAGGGGCTCAGAGTAGAGCCGCTGCTCCTTAGCATCGAAAGGAGTCAGATGAGGTGGCTCGGGCATCTGATCAGGATGCCTCCTGGATGCCTCCCTGGTGAGGTGTTCCAGGCACGTCTAAGGAGGAGGCCCAGGGGAAGACCCAGGACACACTGGAGGGACTATGTCTCTCGGCTGCCTTGGAAAGTCTTGGGATTCCCCCAGAAGAGCTAGAAGAAGTGGCCGGGGAGAGGGAAGTCTGGGCATCTCTGCTCAAGCTGCTGACCTCGGATAAGTGGAAGAGAATGAATGGATGGATGGATGGATGGATGGATGGATGGATGGATGGATGGATGGATGGTTCAAGAAATTCAACTCACTTTTTCCAAATGACTTTGTCATTATTCAGTCTGGGTTTTCCTAACAGTAGCACTTTTCCTTTTTATATTTTTTAAGTTTACTCCAGCACTCCAGCACTTTATTTTCTGCAATGGCTGCTGAGGCTAATACCTAATGTGGCTTGAGTTTCAGATATAATTTTAATTTGTGGTTTAGGTGTCTTTACTATTGTCTTTATCTTTTTAATGATCAAAAACTTCATCTTTTGGATATTCCTATTTTCTTCTCTCATCTTCAGGTAGTTTACAAATTTAAGTTAAGGATAAGGATTAGGATTTGTTTAGGAGTTTTTTTCATGGCTTTTGGATTTAGATTTAGATTTAGGTTTACAGACTTACTATTTGAACCTCAGCAGTAAAAAATTAATATTTTAACTGTGCTTTGTAATTTAGAATTTCTGATTTTTGATACTATTTTTTTAAAGTCTGTGTTACCGAGAAGAGTATTTAATATCTTTAATATCTTTTTCTCCCTTAAGTCCCTTAGTGTTCTAGTGTTTAGTGTGTTTATTAGTTATTGAAGAATCAGCTTAATTAGTTTTGGTTTTCCTCTAATTATTGCTTATTATATTTAGTTGTTTCTGCTCTTTTATCTTAGTAATTAAAGTGCATTTCTTAATTAATATTTGAGAATCAATATTAATTTGTGTGGCTAAATTAGGGGTCAAAGTGACAGTTATTTTAAGGACATTGGGAAGGAGATTTTAGGTCCTTTATTTTAATGTTATCTAAAGTTCAGACAAAGAATGTTGCTACCACTCACAATTGATAAAATAAATTTGTTTCATTAATAACTGATGCACGTGAAATGGAAAATTTGAAATATGAATCAATGCAATAAAGAAATGAATGGTAAAAACACAAAAAAATAACCTTAAACAGCATAAGACTTTGACATTAAAGCTCAAAACATACTGAAAGTCAAAAATAAGTCACTTAAGTTACCAAAATGTTTCTATTGATTTTACAAATTATATAACAATGAATATTACACCAGTCAATCATGGAAGTAATTACTGCAAATATGTGTGTTTGACATCAGTCTTAACATACATCCCCTAAGCATCAAAAATGTTAACAGAGGCCCAACTTGTTATTTTAGAATACTATTAATGATTTCTTGGCAAATGATTAAGAATGTTTGGAATGCTCCTCAAAGAGAAAATTAGATTTTTTTTTTAATTTTCAGTTCATACTGTGAAAATCTGAAAGAATCCAAGATACTGAGTAATGAATTTCATAACTGAATACCATACCATATGAGTAAACTAATTGCTTAGAAAATTTAACAACAAAATTCATTTGTGAAAAAGTACAGCTAGTAATGTCAAGGTTTTCATGCATTTTGTGAATATGCACAAAGAGAATGAAGCAAAATGTTAATCAGACACCAACTTCATCAGTCAGAACAGTTTTAACATAAATAAATAACTATGGACTCTAAAATGACATTATAGGTCAAACATTCTGCTCCACATGACAAATAAGTCTGAATTATTGTCAAATAACTGATTCATTAAAATTTAATTAAAGTGCAAATTCAAAAAAAAATTGTGAGTTCTAAAAGTAATAAATCGGCAAAACCTGTTGGCTACTGCATGATTATTTTTGTTCCTCACAAATATATAGGTGAGAATATGCAACAAATAACTAAAAACAGTCGAGGTCTCTATGTGGCAGAAAACCGGCTAAACAAATGATATGCTGGTTAAGTCTGGCATCAGTATAGGTCAAGAACTGAAGTGGTTGCTCAAAGTAAATGATAAAATACTCTTGTTCTCTCACACATACACACAAAGTGTACAGAGCAGCATGACAGGCACCTAGTCATGCAAGAAACAATAGGTAACAACCATCTAAATTGGTATAATACCTATATTATCAGCATTTTTAAAACATGGTCCTTTAACTGGCTCAAAAAACAGCCAGTATGTTGTAGAAAAGAACTGATATTTATAGATTTTGGTTAATCTCCTATTCACTATATACTGTATATTAAATTGAGATTTTGATAAACCATTTTGAAACCTGACAATGAAGCAAACACCTCAAATACCGCCACTGATAAAAATAAAATTAAAGGTTGTTACACACTAAAGGGACATGCACTTGAGAACTGTGACAATAAGCTACAGTAGAATTCACTTATAAGATGAAAAAGATAGACCTATGGCTTCCCCAGAAACAAAGGATATGGAAGTGTCAGTGGAATAATTTGAATATACAGTATGCAATAACTAGCTTTAATACCTGGCTACATTCATGAAATCTCTTACAACCTGTAAAAATGCTAGTTTCATATAGATTTGAATGCAATCTTGTCATTAAAAAGTTTTGGAGGATTTAGATCAAAGGTAGTATACACTGAATCTTGGTTTACTTTAACTTAATACTGATGTATTAACATTTACAGGCTACACATTTGCGAGGCCCATAGAGTGAACTAAATGTTATAAGCATTGTACAAAAATTGACAGGTGAAAAAAAGAATATCTTGAACTATGTACAATGTTCACCTCCTACATGTTCTGTCCATGGGAGACCTCTTTACTGAGCTTCACAAATATTTAAACTGATCAAAACCTGCCGTCACTCCTGGGTTGTGTTGTGCATAAGGCTTGAAGTGGGCCGTTATGCTGTGCCAGCCTGTTGCTGGTTTGTAAATCAGAGTGTAGCAGAACATTGCAGTCTCACCTTCAAGGCGCCACCTCATTTCTCTGCAATACTGTATAAATTATATCACCAAGAGGGAACTTCCCCATATCCCACCCTTCAGTTCTTTGAAGTATATGTATATTATCTACAGTAGGTTGAACATTCAAGAAGTACAAACTCCTCAGCTCAAATTTGCATGTATTTTATACTGCATCATGATGAGTAACAAGAAACTGATAGAATAGGGAGTACTGTGTGTTTTTGATCTCCTATTTTACTTTTGCTGGCTGCCTTAACTGGCATAAATGGACAAGCTCCATGTCTCTGAACAATTCCCTTCAAGTGCTCAGCCAATAAAAGTACACAGTGCCTCACCTTAGCCTACTTATCATTGTATTTTTATTGACAGTAAAAAAAAAAACACAGGTTGATGAATTGTCTGGTAATTTTCATTTTCTATAACTTCATGAAATATCAATAAAATCTGTCAAATAACTTTTTAGACTTTGGGATATTTAGTTTTACTATTGTAGGAGTTGTTTTTACCCCTATTTATTGATATACTGAAATGTCTTTTCTTAGCAGATGCCTATTGCTCTAAATGTACAATCTTGCCAAATTTCAGTTTTTGAAGTAAGCAGGAAATAGTATTTGTATTGATAAATGAATAAGTGAGTGAACGAGTGACTGAGTGGGTCAGCTTTGTATTTTATATATAGAGGCAAAGGACTGTGATACGGTTTTCATATTTGTAGCTGGAAATTCACAATGGGAGTAAATGAATCACATATCATAAAATACTTTTCTTATTCCTAAGCTTTCGATTCCTACCAGGAATCATCATCAGAGGAAAATGATTAGACTTACAGGAATCCAATGCAATATATAGCAAATAAGGAGGGGAGGATAGGTGGATGTCAGGGTCAGGGGGGATTGATGACATGAGGTTCGGAGTGTGGCCGTTGTTTTTGATGTTTGTCCCACATATACCACTGGACATGCATTAGATGAAATGCTGCAGGAAAATATGATTTAATGCTAAAAACAAGAAATCAGCAACAGAGACATGTAACATGGCTTAAAGCATTCCACACAATGCATATCCAGCGGTATACGTGGGGCAGACATCAAAAACACTTGCCACACGTATACAGGAATGTGTCAATGCAGTCAGAAGGAAGTCTCTGATTTACAGACATGCAAATTCAACCAGACACACATTTAAATGGGACAAGTGAAATTCAAGGCTAAATAGTGCCAGAGAACTGGCTGAAATGTGTTTATCCAATGAAAACGCCTTTAACAGACATTTGGACATGCAGGCTTGAAAAGAACATGCAAATAATAAGACTTTATGACCAACACTCTTCGAACGCCATGTCATCAATCCCCCCTAACCCCGCAACGACATCTACCCGTCTTCCCCTCCTTATTTACTATATATTATCTTGGATTCCTGTAAGTCTAATCATTTTCCTCTGATGATGACTCCTGGTAGGAACTGAAAGGTTATGAATAAAAAACAATTTTAAGATACATGATTCATTTGGTGCCCTGCAGTGGGCTGGCGCCCTGATGATGTCACTTCCAGTCCCCCAGTGATGACATCACCACCGACCACCATTGATGACGTCACATCCTGCTTTAATCATTTCCTGTAGCCATTTTGAATAATTTGTACTATATAAAGGGCGGCAGAAACAAGCACTGTCGTCGAATGTCTGATTTAAATTACTTTATCATTTTGACCAGAAAAAAATATTACAAGGGGCTAATCCCCAAACCTTTATGCTTTGTTTGTGAGCTTAATTCATCACACTCCATAATACTTCAGTGTACTTAATATAAACACACAAATTACCACTTATACTTCAATTGATATGTATTGTATTCAGATAAAGCACACTACCTCAAAGAAAAATAATTACTGAATAGTGTGCTTTCAATGCTTTAAATATAAACTCAGTTTCTGGTGGAGTTTCAAATTATGAAGCGTGTTTAATCAATTAAGAAGTTTACTTTTGTCACACAATATGTTTTCAAGGTATTATTAGCATAGCAGTTTTGAAGTACTACATGAAATGTATTAATGATTAAAATGACTACATTTTGTATTCCTCCAAAGTACACTATAAACCAATACAAAATAGTGAACATTTAGTCCTTTCTTCTAAAGTATGTTTTGATCAGTATAAAAAACATATATAAATAAAGTGAATTTCCTTAATTTTAACAGAACTTTTCTTTTATAAAAAACTTTTAAACACTATTTAACATTTGTGTTTCTTTTTAAATGAATTTGGATGAACACAAAGAATAACATGTGACACATAAACCAGCATTTCTAATAATGCTGTTACAATATATGACAGGACAGTCTTGATATACATTTTTTAAATTTGTACTTTTATTGTCATTAAAGAAAGCACATATTTCAAAGCTTGGTTCATTTCACTTTTGACAGCTATCAAAAAGATGTTACCACTTGAGAACACTTGCTAGCATCTCAAATAACACAAAATTCATCACGTTTCCACCACTCAGCAAAATGAGATTTTTTTAGTTCATTCATCTGTAGTAGCCTCTATTGATGGGCAGCTTTTCAATCAACCATTGTTTACTGTAGTTGTTATAGTTACTATTTAAAGTTTCCAGAGTATAGACAGAGAAAGGTGACTAAACGTTTGGCCAGATCTACTTAACAGCTGCCCTGTTGTATGGAATTGATAGCCACCTCCCAGCCAATTAGAAAAGTGAATTTCTTGTTCAGTATTTGCAGTTGTCTAGAATTACATGTTTTGAATGTTACTTGTATTTTCCATTGCAGTATCACATTGATCATAAATTATAGTCAATACATTGACATTCTTTTCCTTTCATAGAATTGTTCTGTTCAGCATATGTTTGATTCAAAGACCACGTGCAGAAATGACAGCTTTGCAGACATTTGGCATTCTCACACTCTACTTAGTCTATTAAGAAATTTCTTCTGGTAACATCTTAATTTTAGCTGTCACTGACCATCTTTGTTGTCCCTTATTGGTGGCATGATAGATCAACGTAGCTTAACTTCTGGCTGATTGATGGCTAAAGTTAAATGTTTTGCTGTTTACTGGTTAATGTGTTCTCTGCATCTGGTGTTTACATTCAAACAATCTACAGTGTATAGTAATGTGGATACTTTATTTCCTGGACACAGATTTTTCTTTGTAACACTGGGATCCAGGTCAGCAAAACCTGCTTCCGCAGATTTAACAGGACCAGAATATTCCTCTTCACTCAATAGTTAACTGTGTTGCTGTTTGGGCGGGATGTGCTGGCATCTTCAAGCCTTATTGGTAAAGTCGTCGTCAACTGTATCACAGAAGGATATATCTGGACTCTGAAAAATTTAATGCCCTTGTTGGTTTGTATTGAATCTATTTTGTTATTATCCTTTTGTTTTTCTTCTTCGTGTCATTGGTTTTATGTCTTAATATTCATCAGTCAATGAATATATATGTATTACTACAAAAAACAACCATTATTTTTGTAGGTGCCACATGCCTTACAAACAAACATTATTTTTCATGTCTTTTCATTTGTTCTTTTCTTTTTCTACAGATACATGAATTTCTGAATTTCCAGGGACGGCACACTCTGAAGTGCAACAACGAGAATTTTGTCTTGACAAAGAAGCTGTAATCAGCTGTGAGCTCGGGTCCAAACACCATCAGGCTAACACCAGCACTTTCCATAAAACTCACGTTTATTGAATACAAAAGTCCCACACAGTGCCCCCAGCACCAATCACCCTCTCCACGGGTCTCTCGTCCAAAAGTCCGTGGGCCGCCTTTCCTCTCCTCCCGGGAGCTTTGTCCTGCTCAAGCTCCCGACTCTAGCTCCCTGATTGTAGGGAGGCGGCCCCTTTTATTCCCACCCGGATGTGCTCCAGGTGCCTGATGACACTCTTCCGGCAGCACTTCCTGGTGTGGTGGAAGTGCTGCCCTTGCACCTGGAAGCACTCTGGGTGTCGCTGGAAGGAACTTCCTCCACCTTCCCAGGTGTGGCGGAAGTGCATGTTTCCCGGGCTCTCTGAGGCTCAGGGTACCCCCTGGCGGTGGCCATGGGCCCCAACAGGCTTAAGCCTCCTTGCTCCTCTCCCGTGGTCCTCTCCCGATCCAGGGCGGTTGCCCTCTCTTGGCCCGGGGGACGTATAAACCACCTCCCAGTCCTTCCAGGCGTTCCGGCTGGGTCTGTCCCCCAGTTTCCTGTGACACTGCCCTGTCCCGCGAGGGCAGGCCTCCCACGAAGCGGGTTCAAAACGCAGTCGTCCAGGGCCCGGTCCTGTAAAACAAAAGATGGAAACAAGGGCAGAGACGTTGCCCTGATGCCACTGCTCGGCGTCCTCCACTCTGTTAAAGGGCCAACGTTCCCCCCTTCTGCCGGCACCCTGGCGGCCGAAACCTCGGCATCCGCTCTGCAGCATTCGTGCCCCCGTCTTCAAGCTGTTCAATGGGACCGCTCGCAGCTCACATTATCCCTGCTGACTTTGGAGCTTCCCTCTGCCACTGCAGAGGGTGACCCATCACCAGACGTGAGCCCGTGGGCTCACGTCTCACTTTGTAGGAAGAGCCGGCTTCACTCCTCCGGTTCTCCCTTTTCTTCTGGGGTGCCCTGACGGCTTGAGTCTCCCTACAGGAAAGGAAAAGACTCAAGCTGTCTGCACCCACTGTGGAGCAGCGTGAGACTGACGCTGGCCAAGGCACTAAGACCTGCGGCACTCAACAGCTGGCTCCTTGGCTCCACCCCTACCATGCGATCAGCCCTCTGCGTCACCTCCACTATCGGAGACGTGGCTACTCGGTCACCAGAACCCCACGATACCAGGATGCATTCGCTTGCGTCTCCTTTATTCTTTACGGTACCGGTCTCACTCACCTGTACCGCCACGATCCTCCGGACAGAGATTCCAGCGTTGCACGGCTCCGCCCCCTGATGTAGCGTCTGACGTGGTGTGATCGCCTTCCTCTTCAGCTCAACTATGCAGTCTTGAAGGTCATGTATTACCTGCAAAAATGACTCGCCGAACCGAAGGGAAATCTCTGGGTTGCGCCAAGCCGCAGGCACAAACAGAGCACCAGCCAGCGGAGGACTTACCTTTTGATCGGTCCTACTCGTCAGCTTTGCCCAGTGGAGCTCTCTTCCAAGCTTCTCCAAGTCCTCACCTGCCTCGGGATGGACGTTCGTCAGTCCCCCTCTGACCAATCATCGACGGGAACACGACACAAACCGCCTAATCCCTCGCCTGTTACGGGGAGGGACTTCCGGTCCTCTGCCATCTTCTTCCGCTCTCTGATACGGAGGTGATTTTCCTGGCAGCTCTTCTGCTGCAGTGGTTCTTCCTCCCAAGCTCTTCGCGCGACTGTCACTCTGCCACAGCTCCATGTATCGGCTACCCGCCTGCCACCGATGTGGATCCGGGCAGTCCCTGCCTAGAACAGATAAATAGGGACCGAGCCCCCAGGGCCGGCTGCTGTTAGGCAGAGAACTTACCTCCCGGACCTCGTCTGTCCGAGGAACCTTCTTCGGCATGGCCTTCCATGACGCGATGCCGTTCCGGGTGTCCTTAGCGGTGGCACGCTCGTGAGAGTTCGCTGCCCCGATTTTCCTCCTTTCATACACTTATTTGCAGAGACCAAGGAAAAAAGTACAGCGAAGTACACATAATTTAAATACACTAAATATGCTTCCATAATATACCAAAGGTATATGATTTTTGAATTACAAATACTTTGAATTATATAACAAATACATTTTCAATGTATTACCTTTGCATTTTGATTGAAATATAAATCTATTTCCTATATAAGGTAGCAAGTAACTGAAAGATGGATTGAAATATAATCCAAGTGGAAACAAACCACATTTATAAAAGTACAGAAATGATAAAAAAAAGTGTACTTAAGCATATTTAAGCACATCTTAATGGTGTCTCAAAATAGCACATCCAAGTACACATAGTTGTGTTTTAGTAAATATTTAGTTATACTAATAATATACCATTAGCACACTAAGTACAAAATTGAAAATACGGCTTGAAAATAGCTCACTTTTGATACAATATGTAAGTATACTAAGTGCACTTAAATTAAGTGTATTTTAGTGCATTTTTTAATCTGAGATGATAAGCGATCTGGAAATTCCACTTTTAAATCCTAAGGTGACAACTCTGCAAACTAAAGAAGGTAATATTCAGTTTCAAGATTCATTATTAACAACAACAGTCAAACAGTTAGTAGAACTGGAAGAACTGCAGTAGAATATTAGTGCTGATACTCCTTTAATAGTAACAAAGAAACTTGATTCCATACTTGGAACATTATGTACAAGACCATAGTAGTTACTGGGGCTTTCTTTCCCAGTGTGGAGTTATTTTTTTATTTTAACTTAAAATAGCATAAACCATTTCTTTCTAAAGAAACATTTGGAGTGTGCCATAGTAGTTTTTGTTGTCTTTGTTAGTATGAAGTTAAACATATTGACTAAATGGTTTTAATTAATAATCAGGAAATTATATATTTAAGCTGCAATCCAGGATTGTTGTAAGCAAACAAACAAGAGTGAGACGAAAACAAAAATAATTGCAAAAAAGATTAGCTTTAAAAGCACCAAATGACAATATAAGTCAAGAAAAGAGCAAAATTCCTTAATGCTGTCTACAATTCTTTCCAACCTCACTAGAATATTTGAAAGCATTTTATTAGAATGCACATTCTTGGTTAAACCTTAGTAAAATGCTTCCTTGTTAATGGTCACTGTGGACGTCTCAAATGACCTCTTACTCCACATCCATGTAGACAGCAATGAGTGTTGTTGATATAAATGATATGGCAATGTCCATCTCAAAATCATATGAAAATAGAGTCACCCCAAGATAAACAAGAAACCAAAACAATGATGCAGGAATAATGAAAGTAGCTTAAAAAAGTCCCTAACAAAAATCAGAAATAAAAATAAGATTTTTCTTTTCAGAAATTATTAAAGTTGCATCTGTTTTATAACATCTTAATATTTCTTTACAATTCAAAATAGTAGCTGTGTGTAGTTAGGTTAATTCAACCTCTTCTTGACACAGGAAGGTTACACCTGTGCACTTTCTCTTCTTGGAAGCTTTTTGATGTAACTTGTTTAATCTTCAATTTGAAATCATAAAACAAGAAGAATTAGTTATTGTAAATGAAACATGTCTGGTTCCAGTGGAAATTTGAGACTCATTTGAATTAAAGGAATTGGTTTTGTTGGATGTGCTACTTTTGAAGAATATCCTAAAGGGTTCATATTTGGTTCTGTTCTGTTATAGTGTTGTGATTCCTTAATTGTGGTACATCTAGGTAACACAAAAGACTAAGGGGTTTATTACTGGGCATTGTTGGTGGACACATGAGCATGGGAAAGGTGCTATATAAATAAAATGTATTATTGTTATTATTATTAAATGTAAAGCAAATTGTTGTTGGTTATGTTAAAGCTTATGAAAAATGTAATCAATCAAAATCATTTTTTTTTGCTCTCTTCATGGATTTTCCACAACTTTTGCCTGTTCTAAATAGACCCTGGAATCACAAACAGTATCAATAGCCATAATATTACTATTTTGACAATCTATTTTCTGTTATTTTAAGTAAGTACCTAATCTGTACGGTAATAGGTAAAGTGAGTGTCAACTCATTTAAATTCTTGAATATTTCTCAGTTGCTGGAGTCAATTCCTCTGGTGTTAAATATATTGTTTCTTAAAGGCAATCTTTCAGTCGTTTATGCTGTATTATCTTTATGTTTTTCTTCAGCTCATATTTGAACTGTTATGTACTCTGATTAACTTAAACAGATAATAAGTTTTATTACCAATAAAAATAAAATTCTCTTTATGAAATTCACTGACCTTAGAAAAGATTATAAGGTGTAAAATTGAGGTTCTTTATCATGGTATGAATAGTGTTATCATACATTACTAATAGCACATTAAGTCATTGAGTTTAATGATATGAATGGTCAATGTAAAACAAATGCACTTTTGTCCTCACCAATTTATTTAATACAGTTTTTGGTCTTTTCTTCATTTGAATTTTGAAGGTTATTTATTTATTGCATTGTGGCTTTATTTATCTTCTTATACATAATTTTGATATTTAAGTGTATTAATAAAAAGCTGAATTGTCTCTCTATTATATAAAAAAATCTTGGGATGAGATGAGACCCAAGAGGCGTATACGTGAGAAATTAAAGATTTGTTATTTGGTGAAAGTGGAATCCACAAACACTACAGGCAAAATATCTGAATCTACAATAATCTGTTCGCGTTCGCATCATTCAATGCTCAAAACGTAGATTTACACAATTCAGGACCATACGCTATGAGAATCTGCGGTCCCACAACAATTAAAGCAATTACAAGTTTAATTTCAAAGAAACCACAATTTGGTTAGATTTATATTTATGATCACGGAGAAGCGATTCAACATAGTATCGAAAGAGTTAAACGATTGG
This sequence comes from Erpetoichthys calabaricus, assembly GCF_900747795.2. NCBI lineage: Eukaryota > Metazoa > Chordata > Cladistia > Polypteriformes > Polypteridae > Erpetoichthys > Erpetoichthys calabaricus. The sequence continues at coordinate 129,902,873 of NC_041402.2, read as the reverse complement.
ATGTATTAGAAATTCTACAGCCAATAATGGATACAAATCCATACATCCAAAAGTATCGCACTTTACACGAAATGTATCTGAAAAACACAGAAAAAGAAGTTTTCTTGGATTTCTATATGAATCCAGATCACACTCGCATATATAATAAACCAACATCTGCCGATCTATCAGCGATAATAGTTTCAAAAGACGGAGATCTCGAAAGCAGAGTTGATATTCGTGTTTATCCAAAAGCACGATTTGTCACAAGCAGCAGATCCAGGAAATGACTAGCGTGTAGGGGATTGGCGAGTGAAGCGAGCACGGGGTGGAGCCCTCTAGGTTTTAAGAAACTAATGAAGGCTGCATCATGTTTACATGCACTGTAACGGAAGCATAATGATGGCTGTGGCTTGTGTTGTGCATGTGTGTGTGTTTTGGTGATGGTTCGTAAGGGGCACCAAAGGAGGTCTGGCTTAGGGCAAGAAAACAGTCAGAAATTGCCCTGACTCCATCCATTTACACAGTGTCATGTCTGTGTTGGTTACCTGATGACTCTAATTGTCATTAGCTGTAGCACAGCAGTGCTAACCACTGCACCACTGTGCCTTAAACAACAAAAGATGCAGACTGAACAATAGCCATAAACAAACAAAATACAATAAATGGCCACAAACTACCAATAAGTAAAAAAAAAAACATATAACATTGCACTCACAGAGTTCCAGCCTTCATTGCAAATTTAATGAAAAATATTTGTTAAACAAGGTCACAAGTGAACACAGCATATTTGCTGTGAAACACACAGGTGAATTTAGCCAATCAGCACAAGTATTGAGTTTACCTACCATATGGAACGAAAAAAAAAATCAAAGCAGAATGTGCCACAATTTTAAAAGAACTGGTTATCCCACCTTAAGTCAAGTACCACCTAGAAGGAGAATAGACCAACCCAAAAACCCAACACACATTCTCTAAAGGAAATAGAATAAATGAGAAGAGGCTGAAACTATTTTGAAGTAAACTCCAGAAAATGTCCTCAAAGGGAACAAAAACAAAACCTGCCTGGGAACCACAGTATTTAAATTATATAGCCTTATTAGTAAATACTTAAAGTAGGAATCCAGAAATACTTGATAAAAAGGTGAATATTTAGCACAAAATGTTAAATCTTTACTTAACCAATTAACACAAAAGAGAACAATTAAAAAAAAACTAAACAGGCATTCTTATAAAACAGATAATTGATAACCATCTGGGACCCATTAAAGAACTACTAAAAGATTACAAAACTAAAATGACTTCAAGTGATTTAAGATTCCTAACTACACTGTTAACTTTTAGAAAGAGTTTCTGTTTTTTATTAATACATAATAAGTTTAAAGAACAGCTGGCACACTCAGTCGGGAAAGGAACTAGAAGCTGTTACATGATTAATAAAAGATTATATTCTTAAGCAAAAACTACTCCTGATCATAAGAAAACTAATAGAAAATAACAATTCCAAATCCAGGAAAGATTATTAAAATTAAAAAGTATTATAGCATTCTTTTCTTTTTTGATGTACAGTATACTGTTATTTGAGTTTATTTTGGTTCATTTCTCCTTTAAACAAAATCAAAATAATGTTTTGGATTTTCAATTAAACAACATTTTTAGATACATATTGCAATGTTTTAAACACTTGAGAGTGGCAATGTGGGATAAAATATATCCTATTTCCAGCAACTCACAGATGTAGTATTTACTCTGCCAGATGTAACAAACAAAACTTTCTTTATCTACTGCGTATCAGTGGCAAATTTAAATTCCAAAACTGTGTACAGATTTTTTTTTATATTATTGAGCTTACACATCACATTACAACATGTAAAATACAATTAAAACTACAAGTGAGCACTGACTACCTCACCCCTGCCCAGTTCAGAGAACTATGTGAACAAAGGACCCATATGAAAATGGTCCCTGATATATACTGTAACACACAAAAACATCAATAGGCAAATGCCCTACAGACTTATTTTAAGACAGATTAATAAATGTTCTTACCAATCAGGTGCTTAATATATTTTGGATAACTGGGTAATTTTTCTCATGAAATAACTGTGCAGTGTGTAATGTTAAGCTGATTGATATCATGTTTACTCAAAGTTTTGAAGAAAGTATATTATGAATGACTGAATTTTCATTCATCTTCTGAGATTTTCTGATTATTTTTGCTCGTCATTGTCAAGATCAAGTATGTTCACTTCCAGAAGTTAGTTAATAAAATCTAGAAATGCTACTTATATTCTTCTTATTACTGTCTAGAATATATTCAACTATAAACATTGATGGATGATTTCGAAAGTCAGGAATATTATTTTTAAACAATGCTTTTAACCTGTAAGCAGACAAAAGTAGGAATTTCATTGTTGGAATTTCATATCTTAAGATAAGTTGATCAAAGGCATCATTGTCAGTATAGACATTTTTGAAGTTCGAGATACCTAATGACTTTCATTAATTAAAAACCATATTAGTTACAGAAGGGCACGGTGGCGCAGTGGGTAGCGCTGCTGCCTCGCAGTTGGGAGACCTGGGGACCCGGGTTCGCTTCCCGGGTCCTCCCTGCGTGGAGTTTGTATGTTCTCCCCGTGTCTGCGTGGGTTTCCTCCGGGCGCTCCGGTTTCCTCCCACAGTCCAAAGACATGCTGGTTAAGTGGATTGCCGTTTCTAAATTGGCCCTAGTGTGTGCTTGGTGTGTGGGTGTGTTTGTGTGTGTCCTGCGGTGGGTTGGCACCCTGCCCGGGATTGGTTCCTGCCTTGTGCCCTGTGTTGGCTGGGATTGGCTCCAGCAGACCCCCGTGACCCCGTGTTCGGATTCAGCGGGTTGGAAAATGGATGGATGGATGGATAGTTACAGAAGGCTGGAGTATGTAACTGAGAAAGTAATGCACAGCTTATGAACTGACAATGGTCATTGACGAATGAACTGCAAATTAAAGCATTTTGAGAACAATTTCTTTTGTAAGGTTGACTAAGCAAGTGCTCTTCTACTAGTGTCAAATTCCTTCCATATTCTCAGAATATGAATATTCACAACCAAGTAGTAAAGCTAGAAGTTAGCTAATGCTATGCCATCCTATGATTTACATCTTTAAAATATCATCCTTTTAATTAGTGACCTTTTTAGCATTCTAGATAAATTAAATCTACTTTCCTTAATATATATGGGAATACTCTGAAAAAGAAATATTCCTTGGCAGGATATTTATATTCACAATACTATTTATTCTAGTTAAACAGCGTTAAATAATTGATCATCTATGAATCTTGTGTTTACTTCTTTTAAGTATAATTATATTTCTAAAGAATATAAAAGTTATTCTTTGAAGTACAATATTCAATTCTGCACAATTCTGCGAATATAATGGCATAGTGCCTTCCTTCAGTTGATTATATTGAAGGTAACATCATCATAGATTACTACCTGATTTTTTTGTTTTTCAATCTGTTGAAAAGAAAGTTGTTAATGAAGTCATTAAATTAACTCTTCTAAGAAGATTGATGTGTATGTTTAGAAAGTAACATTTCCTTAATATGTTATGTAGTATCTAAAGAGCTCAATACTTATAGCCACAATATTAAGAGTTTATACTGTTTTTTTAATACTGTATCAACAACACATTTTGAATGACATATCAAATCATGTATCCTGATAACATCTGGTACAAGTCAAGATACAACTCTAAAACTGAGCCATTGCCTTACGAAGGTTTAACATTAGAACAATAACTAAAAGGCAACACCAAGTGGCTTCTGAATGCTTTTGTACTCACTAATGGTCCATCAGCTTAGCATCTTGATAGTGCATTCCTACAGCCCTATAAAAAACAGTAGATTGCTTAAAAATAAGATATCAAACGTTTGTTTGTACATAAAAATGTGTTGTCACAAACTCCACAAAGAGCCATAGCAAGGTTTGGGGCAGCCACCCGTATTTCGTTTTCCAGGCTGCAAATTGCAATACAGTACAATCCCTCTTAACTAGCCTCGCATTAACCAGCAGACGGATTAACCGGCCTGTTAAAATAAAATAATTTTTTTTTTAATCCTGAGTTCTTCTTTATATGTATGCACTTCCTTCTTTCCTGGAAGGTGACAGAGCTCCTACACTCAGAGTGATTTCCGTTTACATATTCCTTAATGAATTTTCCACGGTGCCTTCTTCTTTCTACCTGGTGGCTCCCCTGCTTCTCCCATCGGGCTTCGCAACAGGGGAGCCGCCTTACCTGCAGGTGCAGCTGCCTTCCACACTGGTCCGACTGATCCGGACCGAGACTTGGGTTCTTTCCCCAGAGGCCAGGGTGCTCACGCTGGGGCTACACCAGCCCAAAGCCTCCAAGACTGCTGCTGCCTTTCGACGGCCAGTCACCTTCAGTGCCGGTCACTCCAGCTCCATGATCGCTCAACTGGAGAGACCGCTTTCTACAGCCCCACCGAATATCATCCAAACACTCCTCTGCAGGGGTTCACCTCCCAGCTGCCTGCCTTTGCTCCATCAAATCTGCTCTCTCTCTCTCTTGCTCGCTCTCCTGCACCGGCTTTCCTTTGCTTCCTTCTCCATTAACCTCCCATTCTTTCCTGTTCTCCCGCTAGCCGCCTTGTGCTTCTATTTATCACTGGAACGTGAGTGTGGTGATTATTTATTTAAAAATTGGCCTTTTTGACTTGAGCTGTGGACCCGCTACACCACACTGTCCAGTCGTTGTAGAAGAAAAAAACCCATGTGCAAAATCGTGGATGAAGCCTTGTGGATATGGTTTCTTCAGGAACGTCGAAAAGGTACAGTACATACCTTAGAAATATTTTTCTACATGAAAATAGGTATGCGTCGGTTTAACCGGCCAAAACGGCAACCGGCCATGGCTCCAGTCCTGTGGTGGTCAGTTAAGAGGGATTGTACTGTAAATGACAGCACTGCTGTGCACAAACTAGAGTCCAAAACAGAACTGAGGAAATAGGGAAGAAGTGGAGGCTTTTAAAGGTCAGGGTAGGAAGTGACATCAAAGAGGCCGGGATCAGAAAGTTTTTCAACCATAGGCTCGAACCCGGATGTGACATCAAGGGGGCCGGAGCTGGCAAGGCCTTCCTCTATAGGTCTGGACCTGGAAGTGATGGCAATAGGGCCAGGTGGAACTTCCCGTGAATGGTCTGCAGGAAAGCGAGAAAAAGAGTCAGTGCACTCTGCCACATCCCAGTCAGATTCAGAATTGCCCTTACTCAAGCCTTTTAGCTGCCTCCCATGAACACGTGTGTGACAGTGTGTTTTATTTAAACAAAACCTCTTGGTGACTTATAGTTTCTATTAAAATGTTATCATACCTTTGCAATTAAAAAATGTTTTTCCAAGTCACTCTAATACTTGACGTAAGCCATTTCAATATTTATTCATCAAAAAGCAAAAAACATATTGCAGTCTGTGAACTGATTTTAAAATTTATTACCATACTCACATTTTTCCATTGTTTATTTTAATGTAAATATCAGCAAATGGAACCAGCAGTTCAGGGGATTACAAAAGATATCAGCAGTCACCACAAAACAGTAGCACTTTATACTGTTTTCATTCATTTTATTACATCTACATCCTCCAACGTGGCACAATGTTCTTTCTTGCTCAATCATTGTGAATACAAAATATGGGCACTGATTACAGCCAAGTCTAGCAAGTTATAAGCACAGCAACAGTGTGCACATCCACATCTACCTATAAAAGTTCTAAAATATAGAAATGTGAGTTTTTTGTGTATTTCCCCTGCTTAGAAAAAAATATGAACTACAGCAAGTTAAGAGCATTACATACCTTGGTGCGATAGTAGTCTGTCACTCTGTCTGATTTCTTTTTTTTACATCTGTGCCTAAGCTGATGGTGATGCTAAGGAGGCAGACCTTCTTTCTTGACTTCTACATATAGATAAGGTCTCTTTTCATGTTGTCTTTTGCAAAGGGTGGAAGCTCTTGTTTCATTTTGTTCACTGTACCATGAAGGCTAGTTTTTTTTTTTTTTATCAGCTTGCTTGCTAGGGAAAGAGATAAAATTTTTTGAACTGTGACAATTCTCCCTTTGTCAGTGGAAGGTTTAACATGTTGCATCACCACAGTCTCTGACAATCAATCTCCTGCACAGACAACTGTGTTAGGGCACCTGTAGGCAAACCCTGTATAATTTAATCAAAATGCATTAAAAAGGAAAGAAAACTTTGCTGCAGTCATGAGTCTCCAAGTGGACTACTTCAAGATGGTGGAGCTTCCATCAATCAAACACAGGAAGCTCTGCAGTGTACTTGTGACTTTTTGCTTTAGGAAGATAACTAAATGAATCAAGGTAAATAACATTCGATATGGCTTTTACTGTATATAAGTAACGTATACAGAGTACAGCCGCTGCTCCTCCGCATCGAGAGGAGTCAGATGAGGTGGCTCGGGCATCTGATCAGGATGCCTCCTAGACGCCTCCCTGATGAGGTGTTCCGGGCACGTCCAACCAGGAGGAGGCCCTGGGGAAGACCCAGCACACGCTGGAGGGACTATGTCTCCCGGCTGGCCTGGGAACGCCTCGGGATTCTCCCGGAAGAGCTAGAAGAAGTGGCTGGGGAGAGGGAAGTCTGGGCATCTCTGCTCAAGCTGCTCCCCCTGCGACCCGACCTCGGATAAGCGGAAGAAGATGGATGGACGTATAAATGTTTTTTTTTTTATATAAAGACCATCACGAGACATAATCACAAACAGGACTTTGCACAATACCTTGGTGAGCTCTGTAAGCAATGCTGTTTAGTTGAAGGACATGCATGTGGCAGATTCACGGGCAGGATGACGCCCAACCTCTTGCTGCATCCAAGCAGTGCCATCTTTAGCCTTTACACCTGGTGCAGCTGCATTGTTCTTATATGTGAGTGGACATTTCTTGCGGAGAGGGCTTCTGTTCTGTTTCTCCGATGAAGAACCCTCATCCTCATCTGAGTTCACCTCTGTTATAGCACGTCTTTATTTGAAAACTAACAGTGTCAGATCGGTGGGAGCATGAACGTGACTGAGAGAGTGAAAGTGAATGATGAAACAAAACGCTAATTTTTACAAGTACTATAAATTTACACCGGCTGTTACAAATGCAAATAAATCAAATATATGTTTTTATTTTATAATAGTAATAATATTAGCCGCTTACTACTCAAAACAGTTTAATGCATGAAAGACCCGGAATCAAACCTGCCACCTCTCAACTTGGAGACAGCAGTTCTTATCTCTACACCATCCAAGCAGATATACACATGTGTGTGTGTGTCGTACCCTATTCTAATTTCTTGTACATTAGTTAAATTCTTTAATAAAAGCACACTTGTTTTGTTATACCTTTTGTGAAAGTGTTTATTTGATATTTGGACTTCACAGATTATACACATCATGTCAGCATTTTGCCAATTATTAGTAGAACATGAATAAAGTTTTGTTTTAGCTACGTTTTCAACATTTCTTGCCTCGTATTTCCTGTCATCCTACATTTACTCAGATCGTTATAGACACAGAACACACATGAAATGTATGTGTTCCAAATAACAATATATTATTTACCCTATATAATTCAAGGCACCTCACACCCAGATAAACAGACTTGTACTGGGAGAACTTTGTGTACGACTAAAGCTGCGTCGGTGGGGGAATGGGATAGCAGGCTGCCTACTGCCTGTGCTAATCAACACATTTGCAAAACAAAAGACGCTGATGAGGAGGTGCAAGGGAATTTAAGGTAGCCCAGGAGTTTTTTTGTAGGTTTCAGGGATTCTAGTGTTAAGCTGCCCCCAATGCGCAAGAATGTGACAATGTATTATATTTTTCCTGTGATTATTGTGTAATTATCTGGAGGAGAAGGAGATAAACAGCAATTCACATTTAGGTAGCAGCATAAAGTAACCTCTATAATGGTGGCTAGATTGTATTCTTTAAGGTGAGAAAAATATGCTAATATGGTCAAGCGCATGGTGGAGGAGACGCTCAACAATTCACATCTGGGTACCAAAGTTCAAAGGCGTTGTTTGTAGCAGTAATAGGGGGTCTTTTGGATATATATACTGTGATAGACGGCCAGGAACCCTGCCCTGCCAGGATGCCTGGAGGAAGAACGGACCGGGAGAGCAGCACTTCTCTTCCCTGGGCACCTGGACAGTCCTAGATCCCTGGAGGACAGCACTTCTGCCACACCAGGAAGTGCTGATGGATCAGGGATGGTGTACGCCCAGAGTGCTTCCGGGTGCAAGGGCAGCACTTCTGCCACACTGGGGAGTGCTGCTGGAAGTTCATCATCGTGCACCTGGAGCACATCCAGGGCAGGATAAAAGGGGCTGCCTCACTCCATTCAAGGAGCCGGAATCAGGTGGAAGAGGACAGGAGTGGAGGCAGCCGAAGGAACTAGGACTGAGCAAGTTGTAAATATTGTATATAGTGTGCTGTAAATAAACGTGTGTGTGGTGGCCATTGTGGTGTCATGTCTGTCTGTGGCTGGGCTATCTATTACAATACATAAAAAAAAGAAAAATCTAATCAGTCGTCTTAGAAATTTGTAATTACAACTACATGGGCATTTGAGGTGAAGCTACTGTATATAGGAAAATTCAAGGAAGAACAGTGTTGTGAGATAAAATTAAATTAAATAAATGAGAATTAAAAAAGTAAAAACACAATTTTCATCAGTGCTTTTAGTTTTAATAAGCAGAATTTCTGAGAGAAAGCTACAGTTTGATTTTAACTCATTTTGTTTGTATATGCATATCACTGGTTTGCACTGGTTTGTGTGAACTGCACCGGTTTACACTCGCATGCTATCAGTTTGCGTATGAACCACATTAGCTTGCTGCTGTGCTTGTCTAGTTTCATGTGGGTAACATATCAGTTTTGTGCTTGAACGCTATTGGTTTTATGTGTGTACTATGTCGGTTTCTTGTTTGAAACATACTGGTTACATGCATGAACCCTATCGCAGCTTTGTGTATGAACTATATCAGTTCTGTGTCCAAACTATATTGGTTGTTCACATGATCTTCAGTGGAAATGGAAGGGGTAAGAAACAGGAACTCAAGTGCCGGTAGAGTCATGGAGTGTGAGGAGAAGTGCGTAGGAGAGGGATCTGCGTTAAAACAGTGCAACATTTTTTCACACACAATATGTTTGTGAAAGGACTTGGTAGTAGTTATTACTATTTAACAGAATCTTCCCTTGACTCTGAAATGAACACAAGGCTGAAGTTAGGAACATATTCGGCGTCTTCTTATTCACTCCCAAGCTACATGCTTGCTTGCAACCCGCAACTATACTTTATCACACAGCTTTTGCAAGCCAGTTTCTTATTCTAAAGGCAAAATATTCTACACTAGCGAACCCGCGCCGTAGCATACGCCACATAATTATGTATTGATGGGTGAGCACTTCCTGAACGACACAGTTGTCCAAATGGGGTGGGTTTGAGGATACGACTGTGAGTGAATGAAAAGATAGACCTCTGGAGAGAGCAACATACAATTGTCCATGACTGAAAGCGGGATCATCTGTGACGATGGAGGCCACGCTGGTGAAAGTTACTTCGTCAGTAGGGATAAGTGTCAGTACTTGTTCATTAAGGTGTAGCGAGTCTTCGTTGTTGACGCTTAATATAGCTTGCGTACTGAGTTGTTCCGGAGTCACAGTTGAGAAACACGTTTTTAATGTCTTTTAAGCACAGGGAAAAAAATGAACATGTGAAACATCCGTAATGTAATAACATTGTAACAATGCATGCTACGACCCGATCGCTGTAAACAGAAGTGAAAACAAAATTGAGCCGGTGTATTCTTTAACTGCCTTGTGGTGCAGTGGTAGTGGTGCTGCTTTGCAGTAAGGAGATTGTAGAAGATTGTGGGTTTGCTTCCTCCCTGTGAGGATAGTGCTTTGAATACTGAGAACACCGCTATATCAATGTAATGAAGTATTATTATTCTTATGCGTCTAGCCCTCTCTCTCTCACATGCCTGTATGTGTGTGTGTGTAGCTCTCTCTCTCTCTCTCTCTGGCTCGCTCACTCGCTTGTGTTCCTGCAGGCATACGCCGCATAATTATTTATTGATGGCTGAACACTTCCGGAAAGACACAGTTGTCTAAAAGGGGTGGGTTTGAGGTGTGGTGGATTGCCGGTTTCTTACCCCGGCCCTCACCCTCAGGCCGCCAGGAGGAGCTCTCCGGACAGCATAAACGTGCCCCGAGTTCCAGCATGGCCTCATGGACTTTGTAGTTTCTACACACAATCCCTGCTGGATACCTTGGGGGCCACCAGGAGTCACTGTAGGGGGGCTTGTGGGCTCTTATGTGCCCTATAACCCGGAGTACGTCATGGTCACGTGACGGGAAGAAACGACGTGCTTCCGGGTTGAAGAAAAGGACTGTTTACCCTGACCCGGAAGGAATAAGGAACTGTGGACTGTTGGACAGGAGCACCTCCGGGTCAGGGTGTATAAAAGGACTATGGGAAAGCCCAGAGATTGAGCTGAGCTGGGAGGTAGGAGGGCGAAGTGTCTGGGCGATGAGGAGAGTGTATTGTATTGGTGATTTATTATATGAATAGTGTGGAGTGGAGGGTGCTTGGTGCACTGTATAGTAGTACAATAAAGAAATATTGTGCTTATACCTGGTGTTTGGAGTGGTACCTGAGGGTCCAAGAGGTGGAGCAAAACCTTATTTGCTACAGAGGATACAACAGTAAGTGAATGAAAAGATGGAACTCTGGAGAGAGCAATATACAATTGTCCGTAACTGAAAACTGGTTTTGGCAGATACATGCATATCTTTTCGAAAGTTTGGCCCTGTGCCTAATTAATTGTCATCGCAAAGGCCAATCTAACAGCAAATTTTCTTCGTGTAAAAGTAAAAGGCAAATTATCCGCGACAAACAAAGTGTTTTACGCACTGCATACCAACCTGCAGCGTAGCATACGCCGCATAATCACTCCGCTTTTTTAATGTTTTTAAGCAGAAGGAAAAAAATGAACATTTGCAAAATCTGTAATTTAATAAACCACCAAGAAAAGTAACATTGCAACAATGCACGCTACGAACCAACATACAATCATCGTTCAGTGCGCACTGCCTGCTCATGTGCCCGCCCCCAACTCCTCACCTGAGTCGCTGTCATCTGTGCACCTCTGAGCCACGTTGTCTTTTCATTGTTCTTTGCGGTTCCGGCTGCTTTTCTATATATAATCCACCAAGTCACCCGACCATGGTAGTAGCGGGGTGGGGGGGTGCGTGCAAAGGGCAGGGACGTAATCAGTGCGAGCGTATGACCCGCACTTACTGGGTATTCCTCGTTCATGGGGAACAATTGCAAGCCCTGGTCCCCATTACGAATGGGGTTCAACGGCTTACCCACACCTGTCGGCACCGGGTAGACACACGTTAATCCATTCAGTGTAGCGCGCGTGCAGTACCAGACAGCCAAGGGCATCACAGACCTGTTAATGCTCAATCTGACATGGCTGAAAGGCACTTTTCCCTCTAAGAAGTTGGATGCCAACCGCGTAACTATTTAATAGTAGGGAGTCTCATTCATTTTCGGAATTAACCAGACTAATCGCTCCACCAACTATGTACGGCTATGCAACACCACGCACAGAATCAAGAAAGAGCTATCAATCTGTCAATCCTGTCCGTGTCCGGGCAGGGTGAGGTTTCCCGTGTTGAGTGAAATTAAGCAAAATTTGTGTGTGGTGAGTTGTTGCATCTGGGCACATGAGCAGGCACTGTGAATGCCTTGAGAGCGTGGGTGGACGCATGCCGGGGAATAATGAGTATCTATATATCTTCTTAGATATAGACAGCGTCTGATAGTTGTGATGGTTTTACACTCCAGTACATTGCAGTGAACGCTGGTAACAGTCAGGCAGGTGGGCGGGCGGGCAGGCGCTCTCGTCCCATGTTATTAAAGTTGTTGGGCGTGTCTCTCTATCAGTTCAAGTTGTTGGACGGTGCTCTGTCGTTTGTATCCCATGGTCGGACAACTTGGTGAAATATATATGGAAATGCAGCCGAAACCGAAAAGAATAATGAAAAGTCAATGTGGCTCAGTGGTGCATGTGTACTGTAGCAGAGACGAAAGCGAGTTGGTGAGTTGTTGCGTCCGGGCACATGAGCAGACACTGTGAATGCCTTGAGAGCGTGGGTAGACGCGTGCTCGAGTTGGTGGGCTGGGCTTTGTGAGTTGACTGACATGGCTATTTTTTGCGTATCCCATGGTTGTCTTCCGGCAGTGTGAATGCCTTGAGAGACAGGGTGTCCTTGTTTGGTGAGTTGTTGCAGTTTGTGAGTTAAAAGCTGCGATGGTTTTACACATTTGGTGAGTTGTTGCAGTGAGTGAATTAAAAGCTGCAATGGTTTTACACGCTGGTAACAGTCAGGCGGGTGGGCAGACGTTCTCGTCCCATGGTCTTAGAGTTGGTGGGCATGGCTCTGTGAGTTGTCGCCGTATCCCATCGTCTTAGAGTTGGCGGGCGTGGCTATATCGTGCGTATCCCATGTTGTACACGCTGCATACAGCAATTCACATCTGCGACAAATATGCCTCTTCTTAGATGGTCCTGCCGCGTCCACCCTCGTTCTCGAAGCATACACACCGCCTGGTCATGCGCCCGCTCGCAAGAGCAACTCACAGAGACCAGCCCACCAACTCTAAGACCATGGCGTGTAAAACAGTTTGCAATGGTGGACGCGGTCGTGCATCGTACCCGAAAAGAATAATGAAAAGTCAACGTGGCTCAGAGGTGCATGTGGACTGTAGCAGAGACAAACGTGAATGACGCCGTGTTTTGTGAGTTGCTGCGTCCGAGTTGGTGGGCATGGCTCTGCGAGTTGTTGTCGTAGCCAATGGTCTTAGTGTTGATGGGCGTGGCTCCGTCCTGCTTGCTCCATGGGTGTCTTACTCGCTGGCGGCTTAGTGAATTATATATATAGATTTATGACTGATACCTTTATCCAATATATAATATTTAGATACTACTGGTTACATTTCTTTTACCCAGCACCCCCGCACCGCACTGCACAGACAGGTGAAGTGACTTGATCATGGTCACACAGTGTCAGTATCAGGACTTGAACCCACAAACGCAGGGTTGAAGGTGCAAAGCCGTAACTACAATAATAATAATAATAATTCTTTGCATTTTGCCACAATGCTTGCACATCTAAAGCGTGTATATTAATTGACATAATATAAACATATCCATTCAGGACCTGCATGGGTGAGTTACATCATATTGGGCCACCTTCCCTTTTACATCTTTTTTTCCAAAGCAGATGCCTTTGTTAAGATGCAGCCAAGTTTTACTCTGCCTAATGCAGGTACCTGGGTGAAACTGAGCATTTCCACTCCAATATCTGATAAATGGTATTTACTGTGATATTTAATGGACACTGTAAAGGGTTAAATCATGTTTAATGTTTTCATTTTCACAGTTTTGTGACAAGACAGATTCCTTTGTTAAATAATGAGTTTAACTTTTTCAAGCCATGCATGTCCAAAATGTGGAATGTTTATTTTGTCAAATAAAATCAGTTTGTAATGATACAGATTAATAAACACGCTGTAGAATATTTTGCAATGTTAAAACAAAATAAGAAGCTGGTTTTCAAAAGCTATGTGAAAAAGTAGCTGACAGCAAGCATATATTGTATGTAGCCAGGAGTGATTTTTAAAGCCAGCTGAATGCATACCTAACATCAGCCCCATGGTCATTTTAGAATTAAGGGACAATACTGTTAAAAATAATTACTGCCAGGCCATTTCACAAGCATACAGTGATGTGCAAAAGTATTCAATCCCATTAAAAGTCATCCTAATTTTGTGCATGACAAAAGATTTGTCCACATATTTATCCACTCAGTATTTTTAATGTGAACTCTTATGCTGTAACAATACATTTCCAAAGTCAAAATATACCCTTTTTTTCTAGATATTTAACAGAAGAAGAAAAATTCACAATTGGTGTTTACATTAGTATTTATAGCTCTGTGCTTGGGAAGTTCCCAGTTTACACAAATGGCAAATGAATTGCAAATGACCCAAACATGACAGTCGTTTGACTGTCATAATTAAACATAATGAGGTACGATTTGTAAGTCTTTTATATCTCTGGATATAAAAAGCACCCTTTGTAAGGGCCATAGTCTTTGTTAGACAATTACAGTAAAAAATGAAGACAAAGGAGCATTCTGCTGATGTGAGAAACAAAGTCATTGAAATGCACAAGACAAGAAATGGCTATAAAAAATATCGGAGAGTTGAATGTTAAGCATCCATCAGAAAGTGGAAGGTTCATCACAGCATCCAGACTCTTATTAGAACAGGCCATCCCTCAAAACTAAACATCACAGCAAGACGTTGACTGGTGAGAGAGGCAACTAAAATTAAACTAACACAGAAAAACCGGAAATGACAGCAGATAATAGCACAGATTAGTATGGAATTTCAGAACTCAGAGGAAAATTATAATTCAGTGCCCATATAGACTAATAACAGGGATACAACTAAAATGCAGCTACAAAAGCCATTTTAAAATAACGGGTTTTTATCAGTTTTTTAAATTGTTCTACAGTATTAGCCTGTCGAATTTCTATTGGTAAAGTATTCCAAATTTTAGGTAAATAAGAGCAAAAAGCTTCTTTTTAGAGTGGCTCTTGGAATTATAAGCAGACCTTCATTTGAAGATGTGAGGTTATGAATTGGAGTGTAAGGGGACAAACATTCCAAAATATAGGATGGGGCTTTGTAAACCATTAGTATTATTTTAAAATCAATTCAAAATGACTACAAAGTAATAGACTCTCTTTTGTCCTCACCAACACCTCTTACAGCAGCAACTCAAGCTTTTCCTAGATGGCAGCCACTAAAATACGGGCCGGGCCATAAAATGTTTTGCTTCCGGTGGACTACCTGTATTTAATCTAGTAACATTTACAGTAAATACAATACCTTCATTGAGTAGCTTCTTTAATTTTATGTCACTTAGATAGTACTACAAAAAATGGTAAAGTGGTGTTAAAATCTAGATTGTTTGGAAATTATACTTTGTATAAAATTGAAAAGCTGTATGTTAATTTCTGTTTTGTATTATATTGTAAATGCTTCTATTGTACAAAAGCATGTTTTAAATAGAAAGGTATATTTGACGAGATTTATTAATATGTGGTGACTGCAAAGATTTGTTTACATTAATGTATTTAACTGACTAATTAGTGGGTAAATACAAATGATCTTATTATAGCCCTGACAAAAAGGTTTAAAACAGTGATTTTGATAATGATCGTTTATAAAAAAAATGTTACTCTAAACTCAGATTAATGGACAAATTGCATCACTTTCATTGGTAAAAGCTCTTAGTGTTAAGTGCATTGCATGAGATACTTTTCCACTGTGAACAACCAGAAGTTTTTCTCCATTAGATGAAAACATAAGAAACTTAAAGTCAAGTTTAAATTCATTCAAAGTACAATTATTTTCTGAAAAAAAAAACATTTATCAAAGATGTACATTCATAAAATTATTTTGCATGTTTTTCTTATGGGCCTGGTTGTGTTGTTTTGGCAAAGTCACATGTTGTCAGGCTTGTGATCTGCTTGTGTTATAATGCATTACATTTTATTATTCATGTAGAATATTAGACTAAGGCTTAAAAGTTTGCTCTGTACTTTTAGAATATAACTATTTAGATGTTCATTCAAAAGTTTGTGGATTAGTTTTTTGTTATGCTGCTGGTTCTGATTCCTGCCTAGACTCTAATTACTAATTTTGTTTGCCCCAAAAAAGACCTCTGCTTATTAGTCCTTAAGCAAATATTAAAACTAAACAAACTAATTGATTAGTAAAACACATAGTTCTTTTAGAAATATCCTAAAGCATGGATCCAGAGTACAGTGTGCTGCACCAGTATAAATTCACACACGATCTGACGCTGTTCGTTTCAAATAATACTGCATTAGTGCAACAATGTTTTCTGATTGGTACTATTCAGGTCATAAAATAATTTCTTCAAAATGTCACATAAATTTGTCTCTTTCTTTTTTGTCCGGTGCTGTGTTGTTGACATCATGAACCAGAAGGCATCAGTTATTCAGTGCAAGCAGGAGCAAGCTGGTGGCCGGTTGCTTGTGCTATAACACGCTTGACTTGGCGGCAATCAACACACATGTACTGTACAAGGCATGCATGGGGGCCACTGAGAAAAGAAGAGTGTTCTTTGCTCACCTTGCAGAGGAACTTCGTTGTTGCTTCTTACAAGAAAAGACAATGGATAAAGCAAAAGAGGATGCAACATCGACAAGCTTCTGTTCCAAGACAGCCGCTTCCCCCAGGAAAACAAACTCAGTCAGTCAGTGTCAGCGCCCCTTCAATGTAATAGGTACCACAGCACAGAGAGAAGTGTGTACATTGCAACAGGTACACATGTCGTAAACGTAGAAAGGACGGTCCTTGGGTGTGTGGGAACTGTTAACATTTGAATCTGATAATTGCATATAGCGCGGAACTGACCTCTCTGTACTATTCTTTCCTCTGCATATCCTGGAGTACAAAAGAAACAGCACCGTGCACCCAAAAGTGGACACTAGCAAGATCAAAAAAAAAAAATGTGATCACTGATTACAAGTGCAAGAAGGCATGCGAATGAATATGAATAATATGAATAATGTTGCATCAGTACCACAATGTTTTCCGAAATGTACTATACAGGTCATAAAATGATTTATTCCAAATATCATATATACAGTACCTATGTTTCTGTTTTTCTGTCAGTGCGGCTTTGACATAATGGACCATAAGGTGCATACTCATTCAACATGAGCAGGAACACTCAATTAAACTGAATAAAAAAAAATTCAGGTGACAGTGAGATACGAAGAAGGCAGATTCACCAGCATTTGTGTGTCAGCTTTTATTCCTACAGATCAGAGAATTTCTAGTTCCATTGTCTCAAAACACCACTCACATCTACAGTTATTCCCAGTTTCAGATAAAAAGTAACCGAGTCAGATCTGGGGCAGGGGGGGTTGGTGTTGCATCGTGATCGTGACTGTGCGAATAAAAGTAAAAAAAAACGCTAACTTTTACAAGTACTATAAATTTACACTGGCTGTTACAGACACAAATCACATGTATGCTTTTATTGTATAATATTAACAACATTCTACAGAGGAGTTATGGAGAGCAGCAGACTCACAGTTTGGTATGGTAGCTGCACTGTTTTGGATCAGAAGTCCCTCCAGAGAGTGGTGAGAATGACAGAGGAAATCATCAGAACCATCTATGTAAGATTTGTACTTGTCACGCTGCCTTAGGAGAACCACCAAGATAGAGACCCCACCCACCATGGACTGCTCAAATTTTTGCTCTCTGGCAAACGCTACTGCAGTATGCAGTCCAAGACTGGAAGACTCAGTAGGAGTTTTTTCCCATGGGCCATAAGACTACTCAGCTCTCTCTGACAACAAACAACATTGCTGCCTATTGGGATTGTTAAATTCCTGAACACACACAGACTGTTTGAACATATATATTCAGAATCTCATATCTCCTAAAATGCTGTTATGTTTGTGGATTATGCTAATTTTTTTCATCACTTGGAACACTTTACAACTATTCACCAATGTGAATGCTAGATTATACATATATTCTGTCTGTTTATGTGGTCTATTATATCTATCTATTGTTTTATAACATGCACTTGTCTTGATGTTTGTGTTCATACATTGAGCCTGGAGAAATGCAATTTCATTCAGCTGTGCACTCCTTGTTGTATGGTTTGAATGACAATAAAGTAATTCCAATCCAATAAATATTTTACTGAAAATATGAGAGGTAAAAATGGTAGATAAACAATACAGAAACAATTATAACTGTTTATTTCCTTGTGTTTGTGGATTTGCTTATGTCTATTGTTTCTTATTATGTTTCTTTATTTGATAATTCATTTTTTTATTAGCTATCATCTTTCTTTGTTCCTTTTAATTGAGCCAAGTGGCCAGTTACTCAGGTGTGCCATTATTGTTGCACTCACCTGTGTTTCCCTTATTTATAGGTCTCCCTTGGACTTGGTGTAATTGCTGGGGTCTTGCATTTGTCTGCAATTCCCCATCAAGAAACAAGTCTTGTCTGTATAGAGGAAAATTTATTAAAGTTAACTATAGTCAAGTCCTTTTTAAAATCAGAAAACATGTTTTGTTCAGAGAATTCAAGTTTTGTTCTGTGTTTTCTCCCCCTTTTGGCATTAACTTTTGAAGGAAATTCTGATCAGTTTATAAAGGTGTCTTGCCTTTAAGCATAAGTTTTGAAAATTATTATTATTAATCAGTTTTGTGCTTATCTACCATACAGCAAAACACTATGGTCTGTGTGTCCAGTCCCTCAGAGCAATCTAATTGGTCAGTTTGGCTTTCGTATGATTGGTCCAAAACAGTAAGGCTTGTGTGTCCAGTCCCTCAGAGTAATCTGACTGGTCAGTTTGACTTTGGTGTGATTGGTCAGTTTGGATTTGGTGATGCAACAGAAGAGGAAGTTCAAGTGTGGGACAGAGCAGGAGGAATAAAAGTAAAACATGTTTAGGAGCACTTTCAAAATTAACCTGGAGAAGAAAAACCACTGACAAGGTTCAAAACAAAAATGAGGTCAGAAACATAAGTGAGGGTATTTTATCTAGAAGGGAAAACAAAATCAAGCAACTTAATTTAAAAAAAAAAAACTGCTCTGTGATATTTTATATTGTTGGTTAATTTGTTGTTAGATTAGGTTTATTAGTTATTTCATCTTTTCACTTGTGGCAATCAACTTGTTACCTGTCCTACTACACTTGCTGAAGCAAACGAGCCCTTGCCTAATGTTACTAGATTTTGTAAATCATTTTGGATAAAAGCATCTGCCAAGAAAATAAATGTAAATGAAACTATGCGGCAAAATGCAGGGTGACACATACTGCCATGTGCCCTCTATGTCACGTGACCAGCAAAGGCCATAGTGATAGGAAACAATATGGCAATTGCAGTATAACACATTCCATAATGATACTGTGGCAATATCATTGTCATAATAAGAAAATTGTACACCCAAAACACAAATGTATTACCATAAAAGCATTATGCAATACAAATTTACATGTAATTAAGATCTACGTACCAAAAAAAATTTTAGACAAAGTAAATGCCTTGAGATTCAGTGCCAGAGGAGTCAGTCTTCTTACGGTTACTTTGAACCACAATATCTTCTTGCATGTAGATTGCATTAATCATTTGTTGTATATGTTATGCGTTGAAGTCAGACAATATGCAATACAGTTTTTCTTAGCTTATAATGGTACATTTTGTTTTTGACATCAGTAATGTCACATCAATATACATATATAGATAGATTAGTCCTGAAATTTACAAGATAGATGCAATTTATGTCTAAGTATTCTTTAACAAAACCAAAACTTTAATGTCTGTTTAAGAGGCATAATCTGTTATCATCCAACAAATAAAAAACTGCAGGCACACAAACTAACAAGAAAAACATGAGACGATACCTAAGTACTTTGTTGGTACATAAAACTACAGTAAGAAACATACATGATTATTTGCATGAAAATTAAACTATTAAGATACAGAAGAGTTTCAATAAGTTTCTTAAAGTCAGAAAGATCCACCACATTATGTATATCTGCATTGCTGATGCTACATGTACATAACATTAGCTGACTATTTCTAGTTTTGTTATTCAAAAAAGTACATTATTCAGGGTGAATTGATATCAGAATCAAGTTTTTTGGCAAAGGATGCCCACACACAAAAGGAATATGACTTGAGATATTGGTAACTCGCAGAAATTTACACACAATAACTTACCGAATGTATATCCAATAGATAAAATTACAAAGACTATAATTTCATGTACCAACTTACAGTAACAAATACATGCAGAGTGAATATATAAACTATGTAAAACCAAGAAACAATACTGACAAGTAGTAGTTAGTTAACTGTTCACACGTGTGATGACATTTGGAAAAAAAATGTTTATTGAGTCTGTTTGTTTTGGCATATACTGATCTGTAGCACCTACCAGAAAAATTTGTTGGAGCAGTTCAACAAATTTTATCTGCCCTTTTCCTAACTCTGGAGATGTACAGGTCATTCTGACTATTCCTTGTTCTCTCTTCTTGCCTGGTTTTATTGACCAATCCAAACCACATTGTTTTGGACATGCAGAAAACAAACTCAATGGTTGAATTTTCTGTTATCTCAGAAAATACATCCTCAGTTTAGCCCTTTTATGATGGAATAATTATTGGTTTCCTACTTCAGGTTGCAACAGTGCTGTTGAGAATGGGGAGGGGAGTTAGAGATTAACGTTCCTCTGTCAAGTCCATTGTCATATCCATAGTCTTGAACATATTCAAATCCAGGTGGTTGCTCCTGTACCTGGGGCTAGCTGATCAACCTGTCATTAGTATGTGGACTCATTAACAGCTTGTGTATTGTCTGCAAATTTGAAAAATTTGAAGGAGAGGTCTCTAGAAATTCAATCATTTGGTTAGAAGAGCAGTGGGGAGAAACCACATTGCTGGAGTGCACCAGTGCTGACTGAGTGGTTACTGGATGTGAGTTTCCCCAGCCTCATCTGCTGTTTCCTAACCTTCAGAAACCTGGTGTTCCACTGGTAGGTGGGGGCAGGCAAAGTGAGCTGGAGAAGTTTGGAGTGGAGGATATGTGGGAAGACAGTGAGCTATTGCAAATTGGAGAGTACCCAAAAATTGACTGCATCATCCCCTGATCTGCAGACAAACTGGTGGGGATACAGCATTGGGCCTTTGATGTTCTTTATATGCACCTGTACTCCTCTCTCAAAGGATGTCATTACCACAGATATCAGGCCAACAGGCCAGTAGTCATTTAGTTCTATTATGTAGGGAATTTTGGGAACAGGTATAATGTTTGAGCGTTTGAAGCAGGAGGGAACTTCACCTTGCTCCAGTGATCTGTTAAAGATCTGTGTGAAGACAGAAGACAGCTGATCTGCACAGGCTTTCAGACAGGAGGGTGACAGGACATCTGGTCCTGATGCTTTTCTCATCTTTTGTCTCTGAAAGAGCCAATTCCCATCCTCTTCACAGATCCTAAGCACAGGTTAAGTGACCGGGGAGCTGGTTGAGAAGGTGGAAGCTAGAGATGTAGATTCTGTGATAGATGAGATAGACTAGGTAAGAGTGTGGTTTTGTCAAACCTACATTTAAAACACACAAGGTTATCAACTAGTTGATGATTTGTAGACCTTTCCATACTGTCGCAAAAGAGTATGGAATGCTGAAAATCAGATTTGTTTAGTTTTCACTATAGCTCTTCCTGAGTTTTGATTTTCCTTGTCAGTAAGTTCCTTACTTGATTGTATATGATGGCCTTATCAGCACTTCTGTAAGCTTCTTCCTTTGCCTAAATTTATTAGTGAACCTTAATTTATTATTGTATTTTCTACAGACCCAGGTGGAAAAACATATCCTCAGAAAAACTGATATTTGATATCACAGCTGCAGTTTCAAAAACACTCCAGTCAGTAGAGTCAAAGCAGCTCTGCAGTTTAATTTACTAATACTTTAATTCCTTATAAATCTAAAAAAAAAATATTGTAGGCAAATTTTTTGTATACATCAGGTATGTTTTCAGGTCCGTAGGGTATTTATCACTTCTAGATGTGCTGCATTAAGCACAGTTTTCTATTTTTTGTTTTTTTTTAAAACACAATAAAGATACTAGTAACATAATTTAGTAAAATTATAGTTTCTTTTATTTGATCTAAGAAAGGAGTTTATATAGGATTGCAAAGAACATTTTTTCTTAGCTACAAATTTTGGCTTTCGTATGGTGAACATCAAATCCCTTTTTCCAAATTTTTGTCACATATTTATTAGATATTTAGCCTCAGTAGTAAAGCATTACACAGCTGAGTATAGCAAGTGGATTTGTTTGTGGAACACTTTATAATATTTTTGATAACATATAGGAAGTTGTGAAATTGAAGTAATGACTGATTGAGGCAGACACAGATTGATAGATAAATAGAATATTATTTGTCCCCAGGGGGTTTTGTCTTTTTACAGAAGCCCTTTAAATAAATAAATAGAGAGATAGACAGATATACATACTTACTATAGTGAGAACACACACTAGAATGACTAAAAAGAAAGAAAATTAGAAATAGAAAAAAAGATCTAATGTCTTAATCAGATATTATACAGACATATTGCTGTTGGTATAAAGGAGCCCCAGTAGCATTTCTTGGCACACTTCTGCTGAATAATTTGTTGGCTCGAAGTCCTCAGTGTTAGATCGTCAGAAAGAGGATGTGCAGCATTGTTCATAATGGGAGTCCAGAGTGGTTCCAATAACTGAGCCAGCCCTTTTAATTAACTTGTTGATTTGGTGGGCCTCAATTTCTGTGATGTTACCAGACCCAAATACCACAACATAGAAAATTACACTGGCCATCACAGAGCTGTAGAAATGTGACGGATGTTACTTCCCACATTATAAAAACACAGTCTCCTAAGAAAAAAGAGCCTGCTCTGCCGTTTCTTCTATAGTTCCTCTGTTTTACAAGACCAGTCCAACCTGTCATTAATGTGGATACCCAAGTACCTGTAGGAGTGCACCACCTCTACATTCACTCCCTTAACCAGATATAGCAGCTCTGTGGTGCAGTTAAAGTCAATAACCAGTTCCTTGGTTTTGCTGATGTTAAATTACAGACAATTCTTTCTTCACCCAGAAACAACGTTCTCCACCTGACTCCTATACGCTGTCTCATCTCCCTTATCATTACACCCCATGTGCATTAATCTATTGTAGCATCAATATTAGGGATTCAGAACTTATCCACATTTTACCCACTTACAGAGCATTCAGAAAGTATTCAGAGCCCTTCATTTTTTTTTACATTTTGTTATGTTGCATCCTTATACTAAAATCATTAGTATTTCACTTTTCCCTGATGAAGCATACTCAACACACCAGAAAGGCAAAGCAAAACCAGGACTTTAGAATTTTTTGAAAATTTATTAACAATAAAAAACTTAAATATCACATTGACACACGTATTAGGACCCTATTCTGAGTCCTTAGTTGAAGCATTTTTGGCAGGCATTACAACCTGTAGTCTTCATAGGTATTACATGACTAAATCTTTAGATGAAGTACCTCTGACAGCATCCAAGACAAGACTGAATCCTTTGGAGAAGCACCTTTCGGCAGCCATTACACTCTGGCACTACACCTGACAATATCTTTTACAGACATTTTGCAGACATTAGAGCCTTGAGTCTTCACAGGTATGACGCCACTAAGTCCTTAGTTGAAGCACCTTTGGCAGCCAGCTTGGAGTCTTTCTGTATATGACACAACTGAGTATTTGTGTCAATAATGATATTTTGGTTTTTTATTTTGAATAAATCTTGCAACAGTTTCTTAAATCTTGTTTTCACTTTGTCATTCTGTATTTTTCAGTGTTGCTTAATGAGGAAAAAAAATAACTTAAATGATTTTAGTGTAAGGTTGAAACATAAAATGTGATAAAACAAAGGGGTCTGAATCCTTTTTGAATGCCCTGTACATGACAAGGAAAGAGCTAATTGATGCAGGGGAAGAATGAAAAACAATTGCAATTTGTGGCAAAACTCATACATCAGACTTATTTAAACTGCCCCATGCAGTTTTGTCAGGATGAATGTTGAGTGTTAACAATCCTACATAGGTGAAAATCAGCAACCCAATGTTTTTAGAGGTGCTTCAACATTTTTGTGTTGTGGGTCCTGGAAGGCATGTATGCTTTTTTGAGTGGATTCCATCCATCATGTTTCACTGAACAAGTCTCTGCATTGTGGGTATCCAGTTCTTTTCTAGGACTTTTGTTTTTGTCTCTCTCTCCATCAATTTGCTTGAGTTGCCAGTAAACATAACAAGATGCAGTAAATTCATCTGTCTCCACAGTTGACTGATCATCAATGGACATGCAGCTAACATAGACGATAGCATTTTTAACAGCTGGTCAGCAATCCAATATAAAAACAAAGGTTCTTTCTTGTTTTATCTCTGTTGCTGGCTGGCCCTCTTAATACCAGTGGCCTTTTGCCTTCTCCACCAGCATGCTACTCCTTATGAGCTAGGACTGCTGGTAGCTGCATATATAGAATCATAAACTACCTTTGTGGGGATCTCCAGAGTGTTTGAAGTTGTGATTATTATTCTGGACATGATTTATTCACTGTTAAAGATCCTGCAGCCTTCCTGGCTCAACCCTTGATCGTGTTACTGTTTTATCTATTCATAGAGAAGTCCCTTTTACTCATCAATTCGTAGTGTTGAAACATTTCTTGCCCCTGATACAAACCCTTCATTCCCAACATAGTAGAAGGAGATTTATGTTTGTGCTTTTTCTGGCCACAACCTCTGACTTTGTCACTGACTTGGTTTTTGTCTATGATTTGGGTACTTAACCCCTGCCAATCAGAAAATAATATTGATCCTGTAGAAAGTGAAGCGTTAAAGAAAAAAAAAAGTTTTTTTTTTTTGGATTTGACTGCTTAGTAAACATTTTAGATATCTGCTCTCCCAGCAATTTGGGAATGGCTGATTTGCTGTCTCAAGGACTAAATTCAGACCAGGTCGTTGCATGTCACAGTAAGGTCTTTGGAAATGTGGTGCACATTTAACTGTGTGACATGATATATTTTTCAGTAGTTGTGTTATTTATTGCTTACTACTTTACCACCATGGTACAAACATTTTTCTATTTGTATTGTGACAATGTTTGATCTTGGCTATTGTAGAAATTTACTTCAAATTAAAACAAAACAAAAAATATATCACCAGTTCAGAAAAAAGCATGCAGTTTTAAATGCTGCTTATTGAACATTCACTCTCTTGGCAGCAAAGCTGTTTTGATAAATTATATTAAATACAAAATCTGATCTGTGCCTTCTCACTGAAACCTGGCTTAGTAAATGTGACACTGTTCCCCTAGCTGAGGCGTCACCAGATGGCTACTCGTTCCTTCATGCAGTAAGTCTACAGATTCTGGTCAAGGAGGAGGCCTTGGAATAATTCATTGTAACAAAATGCAAATCACGTCTAAAAATTTAGGTGACTTTACATCCTTTGAGGCATTCATTTTAAATATTAAAACAGATTCCAACACAATTATAGTGCTAGTCTACAGACCACCAGGGCCATATTCATTGTTCATGACTAAATTTAGCAACCTTCTATCTGATTTGGCTATAAATTATGATCACATAGTACTGATGGGGGATTTTAATGTACACATTTATGTGGAAACTGACACTTTTAGCAAATGTTTTACTTATTTGCTAAATTCAGTAGGATTTTGTCAGATTGTCAAAGGTCCAACTCATAATCATAACCACACATAGATTTAATTATAACTTACAAAGTTGAAATTCAAAATTTAAATATTACTTCCTTAAATGAAGTTATGTCCAATCACTACTTAATTACATTTGATTTAGTCCTGCCCTTGCCAACACACTCACAGATTAAAACAAAGACAGTGCGACATCTAGATTGTAACTCTGCTTCAAAATTTATAGATATGTTGAGTAAGTCGAGTGTAATTGTGGAAAACCAGTTAGATCAGTTAACATCAAATGTAAACGTGGAAAACAATTTAGATCAGCTAACATCACATTATAATGTGACCTTGAGAGATGCTCTGGACGCAGTGGCTCCCCTTAAAACAAAAGTGATCAAAGCCCATAGAAACTCTCCCTGGTTTGATGAAAAAACTCGAGCTCTTAAATTAGAGTGTCAAAAACTGCAGCGCAGATGGAGAACAACAAAGCTACATGTCTTTCAAATTGCATGGACAGAGACTGTTAATAAATATAAAAAAGCTCTCTTTAAAGCTCGCTCAGAATACGATTCTACAATAATAAATAGCAATAATAAAAATCCTCGGGTACTATTTAGAACAGTGGCTAAATTAACAGATGGGAATTCAAATCTACAGTGCAAAATACCAAAAGATATTAGCAGTACGGACTTTATGAACTTCTTCAATGAGAAAGTTAAAAATATAAGATCCCAGACCTCAGCATCACAGTACAAATTGCATACTAGCTTAGCAGACCCTGCCTCACATTGCATTCAGCACTTTAGTAATTTTAATCCTGTAACTGAGCAGGAAGTGTTAACTTTAATTTCTAAAATGAAGCCCACTACTTGTTCCCTAGATCCAGTGCCAACAAAACTAGTAAAAAGTGCAATGGATGTTCTTGCACTGCCTGTTCTAAATATTATGAATAGTTCATTATTGCATGGCACAGTACCTGATGCAGTAAAAGTGTCAGTCATTAAACCATTACTTAAAAAGTCAGACCTAAACCCACACAAACTAAATAATTATAGGCCTATTTCAAATGTACCCATTCTCTCTAAAATTCTAGAACAAGTAGTTGCCAATCAGTTTCAGTCACACCTTACGCATTACATTTTATTTGAGAAATTCCAGTCTGGTTTCCGCACTGGTCATAGTACAGAAATGGCACGAACGCGGGTTGTAAATGACATTCTGATATCCTCTGATGAAGGAAACTCCACTGTAATTATGTTGTTAGACTTAAGTGCAGCATTTGACACCATTGACCATTCTATTTTTCTACACAGGCTAGAAAATGATGTTGGGCTTACAGGCAGTGTGCTCGCTTGGTTTAGTTCTTATTTATCAAATCGATTCCAATATGTACTGAAATGTGCTGACAGTACTCCATCATTATACACAGAAGTGAGATATGGTGTCCCGCAGGGCTTAGTACTGGGACCTTTACTGTTTTCACTTTACATGCTTCCACTGGGATCTATCATTAGGAAACATAATGTTAATTTTCACTCGTATGCAGATGACACCCAGTTATACCTTTCATTTAGATCAAATAAAGTTTCTCCAATGTTGTCTGTAATTAGTTGTGTTAGTGAATTAAAGGAGTGGATAAATAAGAATTACTTGTCTTTAAACACAGATAAAACAGAGATGTTAATTGTTGGAGGGAATGATGCTGATCACAATATTTTGTCATCATTTAACTCAATTGGAATCACCATTAATTTTACTGAATCAGCCCGCAATCTAGGAGTTATCTTTGACTCTAGCATGTCATTTAAATCACATATTTCAAAGCTGTCCAAATCATGTTTTTTCCATCTTAAAAATGTTGGGAAATTAAGGCGCTTTCTAAATAAACAGGATTATGAGAAATTCATTCATGCATTTATTTCTAGTAGGATTGTAATTCGGTGTTCACTGGATGTTCAAACTGTTCTTTATATAGCCTCCAGTTAATCCAAAATGCAGCTGCAAGAATTACTACAAGAACAAGAAAATACGAACACATAACTCCAGTTCTTAAATCCTTACACTGGTTCCCGGTTAAGTTTAGGGCAGATTTCAAAATCCTCCTTTTAACATATAAAGCATTACATGGCCAAGGTCCGGCTTACTTGTTTGAACTTATCATGACTTACAAACCAGAGTGCACATTAAGATCCCAAAATGCCGGGCTGCTTATGATTCCAAGGATTAATAAAATAACAGTGGGAGGTTGAGCTTTATGTTACAGGGCCCCTAAACTGTGGAATGGTCTGTCTGCTACTATAAGAGATGCCCCTTTGGTCTCAGCTTTTAAATCCCGGCTGAAGACTCACTACTTCAGTTTAGCATATCCTGACTAGAGCTGCTGATTAACTGTGCATACTGCATCTCTGTTGTTAGTCATTAACACTAAAACATAAATAACAGGACAGTTATAATTTGTTACTAACCCCCACCTATTCTGTTTCTCTTCTTGGTACTCAAATGTGGCTCATAAAATCCAAAATTAGCTTATTCACTGAGCTAAAAAAAGTTGCCTCAGCAACCGGGTTTGCATAGAGCAAACAGAGAGAAGGCAGAGAGCATAGAACTAGAGCTGGCGGTGGGTTATTTGGTAAAAAATAGATTAGATTAGATAGGCCAAATACATAAATATATTATACACACTCATACACTATGCTCTGAAAACAAACCAGAATGACTAAAAATTAAGAAAAAATTATAAAGAAAGAAAATTAAATTTCTGACTTGGCAGTCTCTAGCCGTGTTCCCATTAACCTCCTTAATGTGAAGTTTGAAATTACAAAACGAAAAACAGTAATGGAAACACGTGAATTTGGAAAAAACTTTCAAGATCGGTAAAAAGGTTTGTACAATCGCTTGAGATGGTTTTTCAGGCGATTTGAAAAAGTAGTAATTAGCAAAACTGCAATGGAATCAATTTTTCGCATTTAGGTCACATGACATGAGGTAAATTTTCAAATACCTGTGCAAATATGATGTGGGGTATACAGCTGTATCATGAACACTACTGGGTGACCCAACACAAATGTCCCTAATCATTAATCTGTCATCAATGACCACCTACAGAACGAGGTCCTGATACCTGTCACTTGGTGCACGAATAGAGATATGTGAGCCGTCGATTGCACCATACACTTGAGGTATTTTGTGTGCCTTGTAATTGTACTGCAAAAAACAACCCTATACTCCACACAGGTAACCTTTTTATAAAGTGTGATGGCTATGCGCATCTAAGTCCTCATGGCTTCCTCATGTATGCCATGGCAAGGGACACAAGAGGGCCTATTGTGGTGCATAATTCCATAAATGTTGAGCTGCTCATCCTAAAATTTTGTACCCACATCTCCTCAGTAAAACCACTGTGGATGATTTCAAAGAAATCCCTAATGCATGGTCTCTGCCAAGTTTGGGGAGTTTGTCTTCCTTTTATTCACTTGTTCTCGTCACCTCCAATTAAAAAATGAACATGGTGACTGTTGAAATAACAAAACCAACACTCATCGTATTGGTCGTTATTTTTAATTTCAGATAATAAAACAAACTTTATTCCCATAAAATCACAAAATGGAAACACAGACAATTCGCATTTGTGTTTTGTCGACTTTTCAGAAGTATCACTTCTATTCTGCACAAAACTGCAATGGAAATGTGGCTACAGTCAGGGTGAGCATTAGATAGATAGATAGAGATAGATACTTTATTAATCACAAGGGGATATTCACAATTATGGAGTATTTCTGTTGGTATGAAGGAACCCCAGTGGAGTTTCTTAACACACTTTTGCTGAATAATTTGTTGACTGTAAGTACTTAGTGTTAGTGTGTTGGAGAGAGGATGTGCAGCATTGTTCAGTGATGGCACTCATTATTTTTGTTTTAATTAAGGAAACAGTAGATGTGTTGCTATTGGTTTCTTGGGACAACATAAGCCATCCACTTAGCTGGTAATTAATGTAAAGAATTTTTCAAGTTGGTAAAGCTTGAGTTATGATCATCTCGCTGAATTACCATGGTGCTAAAGGTAAAAATATCTCTGAGCTTCAGGTTTATCTTCAAATGACTGTGACTGATACAGTCTTATTAGATGGATAATTAGAAACTGTATTGCAAATGGAGACCCCAGTATATGATTTATTTTTAATTCACACTTTGGCTGAAATTAAGTGTTAGCAAAGGGGGCTGCAGCTCCTATTGAGGTGTAAATCTCATATCCTTTGCTATTGAAAAAAACAGCAGTGCCACTTTCTCCTACAATTATTTATGGGTAAATTTATGATACAGCATATTACTGATTTTCTAAAGTTATTGAGACAATGAAATGTTATTAACCATTGTATAAAAAATAAGTAATCATACTGGTTTGCAAATTCTGAGTAAAAATTTAAAAATGTCAGTTTTCTTGAAAATCACTAAATTGGACTTGTCCTCTCTTAGAAATTAGTTCCTCCTTTTAAAAATCCAAACAAGTGACATATCCTGAGAAATAGTTAAACTTACAAAGCTCAGTTGTACTGCCATGTATTAAAACAACATTTTGGTTGCATGTTCTGCCTTCTACATTGATTCATGTATTAAAAAATACCAACAATTTAATCTAATACAATACAATACAATTTATTTTTGTATAGCCCAAAATCACACAAGAAGTGCCACAATGGGCTTTAACATGCCCTGCCTTTTGACAGCCCCCCAGCATTGACTCTCTAAGAAGACAAGGAAAAACTCCCAAAAAACCTTTTAGAGAAAAAATGAAAGAAAACTTGAGAAAGGCAGTTCAAAAAGAGACTCCTTTCCAGGTGGGTTGGGTGTGCAGTGGGTGTCAAAAAGAAGGGGGTCAGTACAATACAATACACAGAACAGAACAAATCCTCAATATAGTATAAAAATAAAAAATTTACAAGTATGGACCAGAATTTAACAGTAGATGATATCACATAATATGATTTGGATTTGTTTAGAGTCCCGGAGACCTCAGCCATCAGGCTCCCTCCCCATTTGGCCATTCCACAGCTGAAAAAGCACTGGGCCAGCCAATCTGATGAAAGGACCCCTCTACCCCACGATTCCTGCGATCCTCCATCAGGGATGACTTTACTTAGGCAGGCAAAACAACTTGGCAGGTGGGCCCACCGTCTGAGTGTCATATGAAAGCTTATTAGGGTACAGTGAAAAAAAAGGCACACAGTGTGAAAAAAGCACAAAATGTCAACTTTAGTCTTGAAATTTCCACTTTAATCACATAGTTTATTTTGTCATTAAAGCAGAACATCATAAACTTCATCTTAAAATCGTTTAATTTACTAGTTTCTCAAATCCCATCGTAACTAAAGTAGCATGTTAAATGCTTTGTTGTGTATTTGATCTTATATGTGCTCTATATGCCTGAATCACTACGTGCTCTTCCTCCGACAGGACACAGAATCCATTACGTTTGTAATATTACAGCTCTCTGAATAATTGAAATACTGAGAAGTATACGTGATATCATTTTCATGATGATATGAGTTAAGGCATGTTATTAAACATGGAAACACGGTGGCGCAGTGATTGTTCATGTCTTACAGCAAGATGCTTGCTGCGCCATGCGCGACCTTCAATGAAATGCTTAATTACAGAAGTACTGTCTTTTTCAAACGTACTAACCCCCAATTCCTGTCCTTACTTTCCTTTCTCCAAATACACCAATCGCCACACAATCAGCTCTGTAATAGACGTTAAGCCATCTGTAAGCTTAGAACGGCGATTCTTCAAAACTTTTAAGGAACATCGAAATATCTTCGTAATGTTTAATTATTCTATCCATCTATCCTTCCAGTGTCGCACCAGCCACAGCAGGAGTACAGCGCGAGGCAGTAATAAACCGTGAACAAAGCTCAAGCTCGCTAGCGCTGCAGCACCGTATAGTTAAAAGTTAAAGTTTTATCTGTATAATATAATCAACATATTTTGCTGCATTTCATCTTAAAAATGATATCGTCATCATATGTAAATACATGCTTTATAAAGTGGCTCAGGTTGTGCAATATTATAACTGTAACATAAGTACAATTACCACATGGTAACTTGCAAGTACAAACAGTTCTACAAGGAGCACTTGATGGACTGATTGAGTGCGTTTAGAGTCCTTGGGATGAAACTGTTTGTAAACTGCGAGGTCCAAACAGGAAAGGCTCTGAAGCGTTGGTCGGATGAGAGCAGTTCAAATAGCGAATGGCTGAGGCAGCGAGTGCTTGATGCTGTATACCGATAATTCTCTTTCCAATCACTGTAGATCTGTGATTCACACTCAGATACTGTGATATAAATACTCCGAGTGGTGCAGTGAGAGTAATATGGAAAAAGATGATCCGCTGTGGCAACCCCTAACAGGAGCAGCTGACAGAAGAAGAAGAAGGTGCAGTGAGAGTAACAATGCTAAAGCAGTTATGGTATTTAGAACAGTTTGACCATTCTGTGGACCATTATATTGTTACAGGTTAATTACAATCAGATGCATTAAATGTATGAATGATATGCGGTTAATTTCAGTGTATTTGATAAAGCTGCCGTCATGGATGTGGATCTAAGAAAGGGTAACCACACAGGAACAGTAGCACTGCTTTGACACTGGGTGCCGCCAGTCTGCAAAACCGAGCGGAGAACTTGCGTACGATAGGGTATGAGGTACCATGGAAAAGTGCATGGCTTTACGCCAAGTGTAGATTTTATACATCGCAATTTGAACGTGGAAACGTTCTTACGCAACATTTCTGTGCGTACGCACCGTTTATACATGAGGCCCCAGGTGTCCAAGTGAGACTCTTCATAGGAAAAGGCAGGCTCTGCATTCAGTGCTCAACCTAACAACTAAAGCAACTGAACAACTCATTTTTAAATCAAGACATCATTACTATGAACATGGAGAGAAAGCTAATAAGCTCTTAGCTCAACAAATCTACAAGCAAGAAGTTCGCAATGCAATCCCAGCAATTACCAACAAAAACGGAGACAAAATCATTGACCATTAAAATATAATGCACACATTTAGAGACTACTATAAATCCTTATATTCTACTGAGTTTAAAGAAGACAAGTCACAATCTAATGCATTTCAGGATGCATTACAGATACCACAAATAGATACTCTTAGTGCAGAGGAATTGGATAAACCTCTAGCACTACCAGAATTACTAGATGCTATAAAGTCACTTCAGAGTGGGAAAGCAGCAGGCCCCGATGGCTACCCTGCCAAATTTTATAAGAAGTTCTCCACTCAGCTAGCTCCCCTTCTATTAGCAACATTAACAGAAGCTAGAGACAATAAAATTCTATCTCAAACTTTTCGTCAAGCATCAATCACCATCTTTCCTAAACAAAATACGGATGTATTACAATGTGCATCATACAGACCAATTTCACTTGTGAATAATGATGTTAAAATAAACTCCAAAGTCCTAGCTAGAAGGATGGAGAAAGTGCTGCCTTCAGTAATATCACAAGATCAAACTGGATTTATTAAAGGCCGACATTTAGCGTCCAATCTTCAACGCCTGTTTAATGTAATATACTCACCTGCAAAGTCAAATATCCCAGAGATTGTATTATCCTTGGATGCAGAAAAAGCAATTGATATGATTGAATGGAACTACCTTTTCACTACATTGAAGAAATTTGGGTTTGGCCCAAACATTTGTGCATGGATTAAACTACTCTATACCAATACAGAAGCTTCAGTTTGTATTAACAACATTAATTCTACTTTAAACTAGAACATGATACCAGACAAGGATGCCCCTTGTTACCACTACTTTTTGCAATTGCCATTGAACCACTGGCAGTTCACTTTCGAAATGCTTATGAGATAAAGGGGATTATCAGAGAAGGACTTGAACAGAAAATTTCTTTATATGCAGATGATATGGTACTGTATATATCAGACCCACAAAATACTGTGCCTACAGTCCTAACAGCACTAACAGAATTCCAAAAGATTTCTGGTCTCAGAATTAATTTGATTAAAAGCGTGCTTTTTTCAGTGAATTCTCAAGCACACAATATTAGATTGGACACCTTCCCTTTTATCATCGCAGATCAGTTCAAATATCTAGAGGTAAACATCACAAGTAAACATAAAGCTCTTTATCAATAAAATTTTGCTGTCTGTATGGAAAAAATCAAGCAAGACTTGGATAGATGGTCATACCCTTCATCTCACTTTAGCTGGAAGAATTAACATTGTTAAGATGAATATCCTCCCTGAACTTCTCTTTTTATTTCAAAATATTCCAATATACATCAATAAATCGTTCATTAAGAAATTAGATTCAACCATAACCACATTTATTTGGAATTCAAAACATACACGTATCCAAAGGGCGACCCTACAAAGGCCAAAGGCAGAAGGTGGCATGGCTCTGCCTAACTTTCAATTTTATTACTGGGTGGCAAACATACAACATATAAAAACCTGGACATTGACACAAATAGATGAATATATGCAGGCTTGGTCTGCAATAGAAATAGTTCATCTTTATATTCCTTGCTTTGCGCCCCAATAAATGCAAATTATCGCCAATATACTAATAACCCAATAGTGCTTCACTCACTCAGAATATGGAACCAATGTAGGAAACATTTTAAGACAGAGAATCTTTTATCAGTGGCACCACTGCACAAGAACCACCTTTTTCAACCATCGCAAACATGTGCAGTTTTTAATGTCTGGAAAACATTTGGGATTAAATCACTTAGAGATGTGTACATAGACAACGTCTTTGCATCCTACAAACAATTACATTCTAAATTTAACTTTCCAGCAACACACTTCTTTCACTATCTTCAAATTAGAAACTTTGTTTAACAGAACCTGCCCAATTTTCCTCATCTCCCACCTCCCGCTATGCTGGAAAAATACTCACTAGTTTCAAGGACTTAGACAGAATCTCTGCAATATATAAAACCATTTTACAGTCCCTCCCTTTCAAAGATCCAAGAGGACAATGGGAAAATGATCTCTCCCTCAACATATCAGAAAAGGAGTGGAAGGTAGCAATGCAGAGAATTCACTCAAGCTCCATATGTGCAAAGCATACTGTACAATTATTCAACTAAAAATTATATATCGATCTGTCTCACTTAAAATTATCCAAAATGTTTCCAGGGCAAGATCCAACCTGCGAACGCTGCAATCAAGTTCCAGCCTCACTGGGTCACATGTTCTGGGCCTGCACCAAACTAACATCATTTTAGACCAAGATTTTTAAATGCCTTTCAGACAGCCTTGGTGTCACAATCCCTCCTAATCCACTAACAGCTGTGTTTGGTGTACTTCCAGAGGGGCTTAAAGTGGAGAAGGACAAACAAACTGTAATTGCCTTTACTACACTATTGGCACGTAGACTTATCTTGCTCAACTGGAAGAATCCTAACTCTCCCTTTTTAAGTCAATGGGTAACTGATGTTATATATTATTTGAAATTGGAAAAAATTAAATTCTCACTTAGAGGATCTGTGCAGAAATTTTTCCAAACCTGGCAGGATCTAATCAATAACATTTTAGAATAAGCTGTTTAAAGCACTGAGGAAGCAGATTCTCTCCCTTTTTTCTTTGTCTTCTCCATTTATCTATATTCACTTATTACTCTATCTATTTGCTTATTTTTACTAGGTTTAAATTTTATTCTGCTGGCCATGCTCTCTTTTTTTCAGGGGTGGGGGTTGATTTGTTTTCAATCCTATTCTTGTAAAATGGATGTATTTGTATGGAATGTTGTGTGATTTAAATAAAATAAATAAAAATTAAAATAAATAAAATAAAAAATAAAGGACAGTGTAGGTGCCCGGAAGGTTTCATACCCGTCAGGTTATGAATTGAAGGACTGGGAAAATGGGCATACTAGGAGTTGGTCATTCCCCAACGAGGCAGGTGCGAGTGTTCCTCAGGGCTAAACCCAATTAGGACACCCACAGGGTTGCATGGAAAATGGAGTAAGGAAACTGTCAAGGTCTTTGGAGACAGCCAGAGGTATTGGTATTACTGTAACTAAAAGTAATAACCCGTGTGAAGGATAGGTCTTTATCTTTTATTTATTTCTGAGGAAAGTTAAACGGCAGTTCACCAGCAGCTGTAATTTCACAACAGCTTCAAACACATTCATAATATAGTTGTTAAATACCTCTTGTCAAGAAAAAAAAATAGGGACATAAATTACCTGCTTACATTAATAATTTGATCTAAGTAATAAATGATCTAATTTCCTGTATATGGACCTATTTATATTAGATGAACATGCTAAATATTCTCTTCTGTATTCATACTATATAAAGCCTTTGTCTAACAAACAATTGTCAGCACAGCCATTATTGAAATGTAAGTGTGATATTTTGTGTTGTGTGCTCCACAGGTGAATTTATTAAATACATTTCTTATATATATTTGGAGAGTGAAGAACCTTTTATTAAAAGAGTGCTGAAGTGGACTGAGGATTAGAAGTTTTCCCTATGAAAATTACACAACTTTAATGTAGACATTATGCACACTTTTACAGCAAATAATGTTAGTATATGCTACCAAATTGCCATGTTAATTTTTATGCACTATGTTTGTTATTCATCATTATGTTTATAGCATACTTAAAGAGAAATTTTTACTTTTACCTAAGTCCTTTTTGATTTTCAGTATTTATTTATTTATTTATTTATTTACTATACCTCTTACTTCTCCTGGTTATTTATTACACTGTTTCATTCTCCCTGTTATTGACTGCAGTGTAAAGTACTTTTTGTATATTACATTTTCAAGTACTATATAAAATAAATATTGATTAGTTATAGCAGAAGGGTTGAACAAAAATTTGAAACACAGGTAAATATATATATAATGGTCATTTGTATAAATATATTACATAATTCAAATTCACCAGCATATTTTATTCTTTGGAATCTTCAGGTGTTGTTTAAAATGTTACTGGAAAGGGTTACTCATCTACACATTTCTCTCTGACTGATGAAAGATAGGTTATGATATTGTTCTCAGAATCCTGTGTAGTAAATTGGTTTTCTTTGTAAATCAGAGAATTTCCTCATCCTCAATAAAAGATGTAGCTCATTGAAACAGCAGTCACATCAAAAATGATTCAATTTATAAAAGCACAAGGAAATAAATAATTAAATAAAAACATAAACTGAAGAACAGCAGACAAAATTGGCACAGTGTAATGTGTCAAACTGTAAATGTTTAACCATACTGTAGGCCTTTAAAATGCAGCATAATGTTGCCTAAAGATTTTTCTAATTAATGCAAAACAGAAAGTATGGTTAAAAATGGAGGACTATGCAAAACCCAGACCCCAAGGCTAAGATTTAAGGAACATCTTCTACTGCTTTCAGCAAGCTGTAAATGCAGGTTATGCATCTTTTAAATAAGGCTGACAAAAAGGTCCTAGAGAGCTGTTAGTTCATTTCCTTTACAGCCATTAAAAAGGAGATAGTGGTTTCATTTACTGAATGCAAACCTGACAATGTTTTACATAGAAACATTAGTTAAAGTAATAGCTAACATGGATTTTTACAGAAATAATTGAATTTTACTTATACTTACTCTTAAACAAGCTAAGGATAACCCAGACTTTGAAGGAGCAGTATTGTCATCAGAGATTAATGAATAGAATACCGCTTGTAGAAAACAAAAAGATTAAGAAATAATGCTTCAAACTGACCTACTACTTAGAAATTGGAACATAGGAAACTGTTGTGAACAACTGTCTTTTATAGTCAATGGTGAAGCGATAGTTGGTGAGTGGTAAAGCAATTCAGTCCCATTTTAAAGTTGAAATGCTTTCTGTGTGGAATTTTAGTTTACTCTCTGTATTCTTATTGATGTTCTTCTGGGTTTTCACACTTTTTTGTCTCATTTGTTAAATGAATTTACTCTATAATAATTTATTGCCTCATGTACAATTTTAGGAAGGCCTTTAGCTAGCCAGTTACACACTAAGATAGTAAAAATGAAATAAGTGGATAATGTTATATTCTGTACAACAAATATATATAGAATAGTTCTTAAAAATCTTGGCTAGAAAAAAGGTGAAATGAAAATTAATTTAATGTGATAATAATCAGAAATGATCTCTGAAATGCCATCTTTAACCCTTCATGTCTAAATTAATTTTAAGATGTTTTGTTATGAGGCTTCCTTTTGATATGTTTGTGTTAAGACCAAAAATTATGCGGCCATAGACATTACAGAAATATAGACAGACAATATTGTTGACCCATTTTACTAAAAGTTAGTTAGGATTAAAAGTAAGTATGTTGCTTCCCAGAAAACAGAGTACAGAATTCAAACAAAATTCTTTATCCTCTTTAATAAAATCCCTTTGTGCGTCCAGGTGTCCGTGTGTGTGTGTGTCTTCTGGTGAAGTGTGCATGCGTGGGGCTTCTGGTGAAGTGCGCATGCGCGGGGCACGGTGCGATGCGTGATATTACTGTCAGAGAAAGTTAGAGGCGTTTTACGGAAATACAAACCAGTATTACTGCAAGAGAGAATTAAAGGTACACAATACAGTGACACATATTACAGCCACATACAAGCCAGTATTACTGTCAGAGGAGATTAAAGGCATATTACCGATGCGCATGCCTGTATTACCGCCAGAGAAAATTAAAGGTATATTATGGACGTACAAGCCAGCAGACGTACAAGACAGTATTACTGTCACAGAAAATTAAAGACACACAATACACAGCGGCAGCCCACGAAGAACGGTCAGCTCAGCAAGTAAACATCAACAAAAGAAAGGCTGAAAGAAAGAAAAATACGACCAACAAAAAGAATGAGGTCAAAGTCCCTTGCCATTTAATATAGACTGTTCCTACTAATGTTTATGCACTACTGTTCTAGCACCCGTTATTGTAACGGGCTAAATGACTAGTAGATATATAATCCTTCAATAGAAGTCCTACATTTCTTAAGCATACATTTTTGTAACTAGCTTTATGTTTTTCTAAAGCAGGGGTGTCAAACTTCCGTCCTGGAGGGCCGTAGTG
Organism: Erpetoichthys calabaricus; assembly: GCF_900747795.2. Lineage (NCBI taxonomy): Eukaryota > Metazoa > Chordata > Cladistia > Polypteriformes > Polypteridae > Erpetoichthys > Erpetoichthys calabaricus. Next base: position 129,864,389 of record NC_041402.2, on the reverse strand, counting down.
GCTGCAGGTTTTCATTCTAACCGTTTTCTTAATTAGTGACCTGTTTTTGCTGCTAATTAACTTCTTTTGAATTAATTGTAATTGAGTTGCTATTGAAGACTCTGACCCCTTGTTTCTTTTTCCTTAATTAGCTGCCAAATAATAGTGAGATACAAAATGAGCCAAAACCTGACCAGCAAACAGTATCTGAAAATAAAGAAAGATGAAGGTCTCAGGAATGTTGATCTGCTCAGGTCCACAAAACATTTTAACAGTGCTCTTAGAAAAGGGAAAAATGAACAATTTCAGAAATGTCTGCTATTGCACAATGAGAGCAGCAACAAGCCATGGAATTAATGAACAGGTTTAATTAACAACAAGAATTGGCTCCTAATTAAGCAACTGCTTGGAGTGAAATTGGTTGGAGTTTGAGGCCCTGACTTAGTTGAACTTCTGTTGGCTCACTCACTTCTCATTTCATTTCTATTTGGGTGCTGTTTAAGGTAAGAAATGAAGCAAATCAAAGGAACAATGAAGAAATTCAGGAAAAAAAATCTTAAAAACAAGTCAATTAAAAATAATTCAAAAGAAGCTAAATAGCAGCAAAACAGGTCACTAATTAAGAAAAGAATGAAAACCTGAAGGCACTGCGGCCCTCCAGGACCGGAGTTTGAGAACCCAGTTCTAAAGTGTGAGCTTCTTTATAAAGTTAAAGTAATCAAAATGGATGTGATACATAAGATAAAATGGTGGGACACATCATCAGTGGTGTAACCTGGGGTCATCAGGTGTTTCAGGTCTTTCATCATCAGACACCCTCTCCCAGGCGACTCCAGCTTGTGTCCCAGCAATACTCACCCATGGATCCGGCCTCTTGATCCAAACCCACCTAGTGGCTTTCACTGCAGCTTCAGTTGCAAGTTTAATGGCATTTCTCTTCGCCTTCCCGGTTATACCCAGAATCGTAAATGCCTTTCAGAGTGAACACCCTGCAAAACCCTGGCAGCCAACCTCCACAGGTTCACACCATATATACCAGCCAGTCCTTTGGCACACATCTACAAGCTCTTGATACTTGGCATGCTTTCTCTCATTGGCCTCATCCATATGCTCATCCCACAGCACAGTCAACTCTAACATAATCATCTGCTTGGTGGAAAATGCAGTGCTGTTCAATATAGTATACAAGTAATCTGCTATTTGGAAAAAAGAAAAAATCGAGATAGGCTTACTTATTTTGTAAATTTCAGAAATACAAAGACAAATATTACTTAAAAATAAGTATTTGAAATCCAGAGAACTGTTTTCTTTTCCAGTCTTATTTCTGAATAAAAGCTTGTCAGAAATGGTTAATAAATTTTATCCATTTTGTAGCCAGCTCTTTTCCATCAATACCTGTTTTGCCCTCTTGATCCCCCATCAGGTTCCCAGGCAGTATTCCTGTAAGATTATTCATATTCCTTGTTATCTCACTACCCTTCACACAGTCTCTCTGCTTTTGTGAAGCCATCTTAAACTCTCAGGAGACAGCTTCCTGAGGGAGCATGTTCAATTTGCCTGCCACTGTGAGTTGTTCAGAACTGATACAAAGTCATTTCAGGCTGAAGACCTGGTGTATTGCTACTCAAATAAAAATAAAAGCTATAATCTTTCATGGATCACAAAGGTGATCGAGTTAGCAGTCTCAACTCCAGATATTTTAAATATGGCACATTTAATGTTTAAATACACATAATCATATACAATGGATATTGGTAGCTTACATGCCAGTGTAGGAGTTTCAGCATTTGTTGATGTAAAGCCTGAAATGAAGGAAAATAAATCATGTCAGACCTTTTTTTCATCTTTAATAAAGTCAAATAAATAAATGGCTCATTTCCAGATAAAGTTATTTTTCATAATCACCCAGATTGGCCTATTGCCCCCAAATCTTAGAGATTTGGGTTCAGAAGTTTTAATAGCCAGATGGTCTTCTTTTAGTCACCAAGAGTAGCAATCAGTTTGTTCTAATGTTGGTTCACAGGGATAATTTGTAGGAAAATTATTAAAAAATACAAAACTTTTTAATGTCTTAGCCTTTCTGGTGAGTCTAAAGATTTTTCAGAGGTATGGTCGAAATTGATATCTTAATTAATGAAAGAAACTTAGCCTTTACCAGGAAAAATTTTATAAAACCTCTTTATGTCAGTAATCAGGCAGGTGAAAATCTCTTTTGTGTCCTTTGTTCATTCTTACAGTGAATGTTGTAGAGGGAGTACTCATCACAGCAGTCTTATACAGCAGGGTCAGAATGATCAAAAGTTACATGTAGAAGGTTATATTTATTGACAATTGAATTTGCATAATGGTGCTGAATTAATGCTTACATATCACACTGATTGGTTAAAAGACACAAGATGCTTTAGCATAGAACACAACCAGCCTAAAATAAGAGTTTTAATATCTCTTTACAGTAATCCCTCGCTATATCGCGGTTTGACTTTCGCGGCTTCACTCTATCGCGGATTTTATATGTAAGCATATTTAAATATATATCGCTGATTTTTTGCTGGTTCGCGGATTTCTGCGGACAATGGGTCTTTTAATTTCTGGTACATACTTCCTCAGCTGGTTTGCCCAGTTGATTTCATACAAGGGACGCTATTGGCAGATGGCTGAGAAGCTACCCAACCAGAGCGTGTATTACGTATTAAATAAAACTCAAATATATTGTGAGCACAGGGGCTGTTCGCACCCCTAGAGGATACGGCCGCTCCTCAAAAAACGCTGAAAGATTACCTTCACATTGCTCCCTTCTTTGCTGGGCTTACATGTGGCTGCTTTGTCAAGTGATATGCTTCCCGCATGGTGCTTCGCATACTTAAAAGATCAAACAGCACGTATTGATTTTTGATTGTTTGTTTTTCTCTGTCTCTCTCTCTCTGACATTCTCTGCTCCTGACGGAGGAGGTGTGAGCAGAGGGGCTGTTCGCACACTGGCCTAGAGGATACGGACACTCCTCTAAAAAATGCTGAAAGACTACCTTCACATTGCTCCCTTCCTTGCAGCTGCTTTGTCCGGCGGTGCTTCGCATACTTAAAAGCCAAACAGCCCTATTGATTTTTGATTGTTTGCTTTTTTCTCTCTCTCTCTCTGACGTTATCTGCTCCTGACGTGCACTCCTTTGAAGAGGAAGATATGTTTGCATTCTTTTAATTGTGAGATGGAACTGTCATCTCTGTCTTGTCATGGAGCACAGTTTAAATTTTTGAAAAAGAGACAAATGTTTGTTTGCAGTGTTTGAATAAAGTTCCTGTCTCTCTACAACCTCCTGTGTTTCTGTGCAAATCTGTGACCCAAGCATGACAATATAAAAATAACCATATAAACATATGGTTTCTACTTTGTGGATTTTCACCTTTCTCGGGGGGTTCTGGAACGCAACCCCCGCGATCGAGGAGGGATTACTGTATAGTATACCATGTTTCCCCAAAAATAAGACCTACCCCGAAAATAAGCCCTAGCATGATTTTTCAGGATGCTCGTAATATAAGCCCTACTCCAAAAATAAGCCCTAGTTATGATCCCGCGCAGGAGCCTTTGGACGAGCGATAAACGCCTACTGCTACCGTGTGTACACAGATGAACAGGAAATAATACCGGTATTTTGACCTCCCAACAAGATGAGTGCAAAAAGAAAGAGCTATTCTGTGAAGTACAAGAAAGGAATTGTGGAGGAGTCCCAGGGTAAAAATCTTACCACTTTCTGCAAAAACAAGAAGTTGGATCTCTAAATGCACTACGAGCAGGCTACATGGACAAGAAGTGATCATTTAAGGAAAGCTCTATTGCTAGACATGAGAGATTGGGGCCAATTGTTCTAAAGGAAATGAAGTCGAAAGAAATTCATAATGGAATTCAGGGTTTGGAGAGTTATGATGATGTTCCAGAAAATGATGACATGACTGTATTTGAATAAATGTAGATTTTTGTTCAAGAATAAATGTAGATTTTTGTTCAAGAATACTAGGGAGTTGTGCCCCTGGCTCGCTTCACTTGCCCACCCTCCGGGGGGCGCGCTGCGCGCCAGCCACTTCGCATCTCTGCCGCTCACGTTGTGAAGGGGGAGCTGAGCACATGCTACGCAGTAGGATCAGCCGCTGTCTTACTGCTGCTGAGCTGTGTGTTCTGCTTGTCACGCTGCGTGTCGATCATTTAAAAGCCTGTGCAGCAGCTGTCCTTTTGTCTCACTGCATTGTCTTGCGGGTCGTTAAAGTGTCTCCGAGAAAATCACATGTTGTCTCCTTCCAAGCCTTCCAAGATTTTTTTGTATAATAGAGAGAAATGTAGATTTTTGTTCAAGAATAAATGTAGATTGTTGTTCATGGAAAAAAAAGACATCCCCTAAAAATAAGCCCTAGCGCGTCTTTTGGAGGAAAGATTAACACGGTAGTATAGTATAGTATAGTATAGTATAGTATAGTATAGTATAGTATAGTTATTTCTGAGGCTTAAATCCATTTTGGACCTGCAAAGCCTGAGACAAACTAATGGAGTATGATTAAGCCCTTTAGGGTGAAGCCCTTTCCAGACAGGAAAAGGAGGACTGGACTGATCAGGTAACACTTTAGGAAGCCTCTAGCCTTACAAGGCCAGATGTGATTCTCAAATGAGAATACACTTCTCGGGGCAACCTGTTAAAAAGTTTGTGGTGAACAGCAGCGAAATCTACCACTTCAAAGGTTACTTCCAAAAGGACTTTTCCTAGTAACTTGCCTTGAATTTGTCCAGTCCATGAATTTTAAACTGTCATAGTTTTAATGGGAGAAGAATAACAAAACTAAATAACATACTTAACGCTGACATAAAATTCACCATATATTCACTATATTCACCAAGATTCGTCTTCAAAAATCACCTTTTAAATATGCTTCTTTTTATGCAGGGTAACTGCCTCTTTGCACAAGGTAAATGTCAGGCAAAGCCAGGCTCTGAAATGATTAACTAAATTCCAACACTTAATATTCTGCCATACTGAATACTGGATCATTTTTTTATGAATATTTAAAAATGTCCATACTTTGATGTAGCTATGCATCAAATATATTCAATCTATTGTAATTTCCAGTCAAACCTGGAGAAATATAGCAGAGGTGTGGTAATAAAGCAATGTCTTCTAGACCAGATATGGAAGAAAGCATTCATTATTTCCAGAAATAAAAGAAAATAGAAGATAATAAAAAGAACGATCATAGAGCATTAATAGCAATATGCTTGTGACAAGGCTGAAGAAATAAAGCAATAAGGCTATTATAGAACAAAAAGTATAATGATATTGCTTATACTGCCTGATTTCCCACATTTTTTTTATTTTTATTCAATTAATTACTGCCAACTATATGCAAATGCTATTTCTTTACTATCTGTGGTAAAGCTTTTAATGTTGTATTTGATCTTTTTAACTGGAGTATTAGAAAGTTTTCTTTTAAAAAATACAGTTATCAAAATAGAGAATTATGTAAAATGGTAATTAGGTATTTTTAGAAAGCTAGAGAAAATTTCAGGATCATTAGTTACAGTTTTCACACAATAATCCTTCATTTAGAGCAGTTTCTTTTTAGCACTGTAGCTCTAAATATCTTTGTATTTTCTGCAGCCTGTGTATAACTGATGTTGATGCTCTAGGTGCATTGCATAGTGCTAAATTCTTCCAGTATAAATAAATGTGAAAATTTACTCTGCGGTGAAGTGGCAACTTACTAGGCCTACAATTGATTCCTGTCTCGTGCCTGGTTGCTAATCTAGCTTCCTGCAACACTATAATGGAGGAGCTGCTAGGTGTACCAGTGTGTGTGTGTATGTGTGTTTAAGAGTTCCCTGGCACCTCATTTAAGTTTAGTACCAAACTTGTACCAATTGCTGCTTTGTCTTCCTGTGTACTGTAGGTTCAGGACATTGATGGATAGATAGACTCATACCATTAATAATTTCTTAAAACCAATTCTGATGTTTTGCACTTTTCCACAACAGTTGTTCCCCATCATACAAAAACAGCATTGGCTAGAATCTAAAAAGCCTCCTAGCTATTAGTCACTGCTTTCTTTGTTTCCCACTGTTCCTTAATGCGTCAGTTTACCTAGAGTGTGTACTGACAAGCAATCATTGTTTTATCTTTATATATTACCCAGTTATATATTTGTTATACTTTGACCCTTTCTTTATTTTTGCCACATTAATGGTTTGCACTCTTTGCTTGAATTATGTTAAGATAATTGATAGTATGTCCTTCTTTGGTTCTTTTGACTTTGAGTCCATCTCATTATGTTTCTATATCTTCATATCAATCAATCAACTTTATTTAAAGTTCAAAATCAACATGCAGCATGGACCCAATACACTGTACAAATTAGAAGAATACATGTAACAAGATCTAAAATAAGCAAATAAAAACAGAAATTAAAATAAAATAACATCAATGTTAAAGGAATACCAACTAATAAAACTGAAATAAAATAACATTAAAACATTAAAGGTTAAGGTATGTCAACAAAGGAATAATATAATAAGGAATATTTCAAGGATGAAAGACCTGAATGAATTCTAAGGCACATTGTAATAAAAGGAGTAAAGGTAGGTTTTTAGTCTTGATTTAGAAGGCTCAACTGAGTGTATTTCTCTTACACATAATGGCAGGCCGTTCCGAAAATAAGGAGCACGATGGGTAAATGTACTTTGACCAACTAATTTTTTCTTAATCGAGGGAATGACCAAAAGACCAGCATTAAGAGAGTGACAAGGACATACTGGAGTGTTCGGTGTAATTAGCTCAGCTAAGTAAGGAGGTGCAACTCCATGCAAGGCCTTATATGCCAAAAGAACTTTAAAATCAGCTTTTGCTTGTACTGGTAATCAGTGAAGAGAAGCTAGAATGGGTGTTATATGTTGATTTTTTTTTTGTTTTTGTCAAGATTCTAGCTGCAGCATTCTGAATAAGAATAAGACTTCTAGCAGCACAACTAGGAAGACCAGAGGAAAGGGCATTACAATAATCTAGTCTAGAAAAAACAAATGCATGTACTGTATTAATGTTTCAGTATCACACAGAGATAGAATAGATTGGATTCTTTCAATATTACTAAGATGAAAAAATGCTGTCTTGGTAATAATCTTGATATGAGATTGCAATGTGAGACGATTATCGGAAAATAAACTTTTAATGGTTGAACTTTCACAGATAGAACAGCCGTCAATATTAACACTCAAGTTCTCACACAGATGTCCATATTTGAATGGTCTAACAACCAATAATTCTGTTTTATCAGCATTTAAGAGAAGAAAGTTCATACTCATCCATTTTTTAATTTCTGACAGACATACCTCTAAATTTAGCAGCTGGGAAAGGTCATTTGACTTTGCATGAATACATAGCTCTGTATTGTCAGCATAACAATGAAAATAAACACCATATTTACAAATGATGCCACCAAAGGGAAGTATATAGATGGAAAAAAGCATGGGGTCATGAACCGATTGTTGGGGTACACTAAACTTTACATCAGAAACTTCAAAGATTGTATTGTTGTAACTTACATGTTGAATTCTGTTGGATAAATAAGAATGAAGCCATGAAAGTATCATCCCCTGGATGCTGATATGTTTCTCCAAGCAGCTTAAAAGTATGCCATGGTCTAAGGTGTCAAAAGCAGCACTTAAGCCGAAAAGCAGCAATACTGACATCAAATTCGAATCAACAGTAATCAGCAGATCATTCATTATTCTGGTCAAAGCAGTTTCAGTAGAGTGACTGGACCAAAAGCCGGGTTGAAATTTGTCACAAAGATTATTGTCAGACAAGTACGCAACAGCTCTTTCAAGAAATTTAGACTTAAAAGAACAGATTGGAAATTGGTGGATAGTTATTCAAAATTTCTGGATCCAAGTTAGTTTTTTTAAGCAATGGCTTAATAATGGCAGTTTTAAAAGCAGGGGGCACAGAGCCAATGGATAGTGACTTACTGATAATATTCAAACTTTGACCAATTAAAACAGGAAACAGTTCCTTAAAAAGATAAGACGGTATCAGGTTTAACATACAGGTTGTAGGTTTGGAAGCAGTTATCAGACTGGACAAATCCTCTGGGGAAACTAATTCAAATTGTGAAAAACTGTCCGAGCCTGTTTTCATGAAAGTGCTGGAGAGATCATGGCCATTATTCTGAGAGGAAAGTAGACCATTGATTTAATGTCTAATCAAGTCAATCTTATTTTTGAAAAATCTCAGAAATTCATCATCATTGAATGGAGAGCTATGTGCAGGAGCATTCTGTGTAATAATCGTGGATTATTTATATTAGTGTTAATCAGCTCAAAGAAATATGCAGTCTTAGCAGCTGAAAGTGCTTGTTTCTAATTTTTAAAACATTCTAACTAGGCAAGATGAAAATCCTCTTGCTTTGTCATATGCCACCTGTGCTCAGGTTTTTTGCAAGTCTATTTGAGTGCGCGGAAAACCATGCTGTGGATTTCATCCGGGTACGTTTTTTTGTCATAAGACAAGCAACAGAATCCAATGATTTAAACAATGCACTATTTAGATTATCTGTGTGATTATCAAGGTATTCATATTTTGTACTACATGCTTTATGTATATCTGGTAGATGCTCATTCAAAATAGACATAGCATTACTGTAAATACGGTCGATAACTATATGTACCAGGCTCAGGACACTTAATTGGGGTACAGAGAGATACATTAAAAACTACAGAAATGATCGGAAACTGGAACCTGTAAAATTGATAAAACATCAATGTCAGTTACCTTTGTAAAGATAAGGCCCAGTGTGTTTCTACAGTTGTGAATAGCATCTTTACATTTGGGGTAAAATCTAAACTCACAGGGTGAACTATAAATTAGAATTCTTTAGAATGTGAACAGTCATTTATATGCATGTTAAAATCACCCAGTAAAATAACTTTATCATATTTGACAAAAGCAATTGACAATAACTCAGAGAACACAGACAGGAAATTATTATGAAAAACTTTGAGTAAAAAAAAAAGCACAATAACCATGATTTCATTTTTAGGAAGCCTGTGCAAAAAGACGCAGATGATAGTGTTGAAAGAAGGGGGTAAAAATTTACCAGGCTTGTAACACCCTATTAAAATTAAAGTACATAGTGGCGACAGTGGCACTTGTTGAGACAAGCAATGAGAATGTAGTCGATGGTTCAAAATAAACACACCTATCTGAAAAATCCCAAAGCCCCAACCCCCAACAATAAGTGACCTAAAAAAAGTTAAAGTGCTACAACAATGTACGTTCAAGAAAGGAAAAAAAATATATCAAATCCGGAACTTAAGGAAGCTGGAAAAGACGAATGGCAAAGTGTTCTTGGGATGAACGAAGGTTCAAGAGACACGTGGTGAGTTGATTGCAATGCGACTGGAAGAACTGGCATGGAGGGATAGCATATGATGCATAAAAATAAATGAACACCCAAGAAAAGGAAAGTTGTATTGTTTGGATGCAAAACAGTCATTATTAGAGAAGTCTAAACACTTTCTGAAAAGAATTAATTCCATGGTATTTTTTGCTAATCATACTATCCTAAAAATTCAGAATGACAATTTCCTGGTTTTAACCGTGTTTTTTCCATCCCATGACAAAATTCTACATGGATGTTCTCCTGTTACATTGTTTCATTATCTGTCTATTTATTGTATTTATTGTCTATTGTCTGTTTATTGTATTGCTTCTGTCACAACTTGCACTTTGTTGTATGATGCTCTTTGTTACATTGTGGGTCATGGACATACTTTCTCTCATCTAACTATGTAGACATACACAGTGCTGATGACAATAAAGTAACTTTGATTTTGTCCTCTTGCATTTTTTCTACATCAGTTTTTCACTGTCTTGTTTAGCCTAAAAATGCACAGGATATTGTTATTCTATTTTGAAAAAAATAAAAGATATTTTTTGACGGGAGTCTCCCCTGCCCTGCCGGGGCTGCAGGAGCATCTGCTATGCCAGTTTGTGAATGTAGATATAATCTTTACAGGACCAACTTTACCAACTGTATGTAGGTCATGTAGGCCTATGTAGATCATGAATGCATAGTGTATAGTATTTCTAGTCTGTAGTACCTAAAAATCTTTTACTACAAAATTGTTCCTGCAGCCCTCTATGGTCATTTGTAAAATCAATTCTAAAGAATCAGTAACAGGGATCTGGATTTAATTGCTGAATTTGTTATACTTTGTTTGTGCATATTCTGCTTGTGTCCGTGTGGGTTTTCTATATGTACACTGGTTCCCTTGCACAACTCAAGGATGTGCTGTATGTATAAACTATTTGGAGTTTGTATGTTCTTTCTGTATCCATCTGGATTTTCACAAGGTTTGCTGATCTCTCACAACATCCCCAAAGGCAAGTTATTAGTTTAATCTGCAATTGTGAATATTTCTGATCATGTGTAAGTGTAGGTGTTCAGCAGGGGATGCTAGCTCCTTAGAGGACAACAATTCAGAAGTTCTACTGCTGAGAAGATGAGCTTCTGTGGTGGCCCAGCGGTAATGGAGTCTCAACATGCCAGGCTGTGGAAACATTTTCTGTAATTTTAGGATAATACTTTTTAGATACAGTAAACCAATCAATATGCAATTAGGATATTTGCTACCTCTATTCAATAAGTTTTTGCAAAACACAAAACACCCTTGAGCTTTTTATGAAAGCCCAAGCCCAAGGAATGTTTTTTTTTTATTTATTTTTTTTGTGATCAAATTTTTATTGATAAAATGAAAAAGGAATACAGTGAAAGGAAGCCAACAATAATAACTGATATTTTGGTTATGTAAGAACAAAAAAAAAATACAACCACCAGTGCCCAGCTGCCTCACCCCTACTTGAGATGGTTAATTAAACAGAAACATAATTACAGATAAAAAAATGTCAACAGGTAAACTGGCACACACACACAGCAGAAGGTGAAGGGGAAAAAAAGAAAAACAAGGAAAAGTGGACAAGAGAAACTCGCGGAGAAACCCTCAACCAGCTTTTTACAAACTGAACAGCATAAAGCCAGTTGTGGACAATAGAGCCAGAGGAATTGTTGATCCAGGATGCAGAAAATTCCAGAATGGTAAGATAGTAACACAAAGACTTCCAGATTGCAGGAGAGACAAAGGCAGGAGATTTCCAGTGAGAGGCTACAAGCAACCTACCATTAAAAGCCATTGCTGGAAGAGAGAAAGGGAAAGTAAGACAATAGAAGAAAGATTAATTGAGGGCTCAAATGAATAGGGAAAGAAAGAATCACAGAGAAAGATTCAGCCACATAGTGCCAGAGAGTTGCACCCGGAGGACTTTCCCAGAGCATGTGGAGGAAACTGCCAGGGACTTTAAGAGGACAAAGGTGACATAGGGGATTGAATTCTTGTCTCATTAGATATCGTCTCCCAGGAATAGGATACAGTCTATGAATAAATTTAAATTGTGTGCGTTGGTCATTAGGATATTTAGAGCAATTTTTTTAATATTTAGAAAGATGGTTTGCCAGCACAATACAGAGGACAGAGCAAGGTCTGTTAGCTAATTAGACAATATTGATGGCGTTTTGAGAGAAGCTTTGCTGAGGAGGGAGTAGAGACCAGAGACTGGTTTGGAAACAGGACAGGAGATGAATTGGAAGAGGGGAAGAGAGTGGGACTCTACATGTCTTGAACACAGACCTCAGCTGCAATTAGGAAAAGTAGGAAGTGAAGGGATAGGGTGTCTAGATTGTGGAGAAAAGAATGTTTCCAGCCTTGACTGATTAAATATATCTCCTAGCACTGATGTACCAGACTGACACAAAGGGGAGGAGGAAATCAGACGACCTCCAATATTTAAGGAAGAAGAAATGCTTTCTCATGGATTTATACTGCACAAGAATGAAAATAAAGGCATGTAATACACAGCAAAAACTAAAAGTGGCCACTGTAACAATAATCAGAAATATATATATATGCATATCATTTATATGACTGCAAATCTTAAATATACATACCACAGTGACCGACTGAATATTATTAATCTTCACTGCTGCCTCCAGTAGGTGTGTGCATGAGTGTGTTTTTTGAAAAACTGTTATTCATTTCATGAGTAGTTCTCGTCTTACACCTTATATTACCAGGATAGCTTCTATCTCTGAGGATCCTACAATGGAATAAGCAAATTCAAATAATGGAAGCACTCTATGCAGCAAATGAACAGTTGACCATATCAGACAGAGATCAGTTCTATTGTCTAAGAAGATCCTCAGTTGTTAATCAAGGAGTATGCATCTCTTTGTTTGTAGCTCTGGTGTAGTGACTCTCTAATGTATGATACAAATTTCCTGTTTTTACATCTCTGTGTGTTGATTGATTGCAATTACTATATAAAGAAACAGATACTTAAGTGATTTCTTCAATGGACGATATCAAGATAATTAGCAACAATGACTCAAATAAAGCAAGTATTGGGCATCAAATTCATTACACGAATGTCTAAACTGGAGGTGACCTATAAAAAGAATGCAAAATAAAAGAAAGGAATAAAGATGAACACATTACACAGGAGCATTAAATAGCTCACTTGAAATATGGAAAATTTATCTAAGTGTAACACTTTACTGAATCATGACATTACAAAGATGCATTAATGTCATCTTAAAGAGTGAAAATTGTTCCTTTGCTTCATTGAAATTATTTATGCGGCACTTCAAGCACTTTGTCCTTCAGATCTGGCGAGGTAACCTTCACTGTGTTCTTTATAATTTCATTTGAACACAATCTATTTTTCTTCACAGTTTTAATTAGTGTTATTATTTTTTTTAGTCTCATTTGTTTACCATTGAAACAGAAGGGCTTCCGCTAGGGCTCGTTCGACAACTGGTGACTGTTTTTAAAATGCTTAAAGTGACATATTATAATTGGTTTGATTGTGAGTAGTTTTAAGACCTCATCTCAATTTGTAGATGAGTGTGTACACTTCGTAATGATAGGAAGCAAACTGATTCATTACATAAAATATTTCAGCTAACATTCAGAAGCAGCTTATATAGGATTCTCACTGTCATTTTGATAATTTAAATTTGAGTACAAGTTGCAGCAACTGTGAAATGATAAAAGGCAGAAGGGGAGGGGAGAATGTTCATGGGCTTGTTAAACAGATTGGAGAGCAATTAACTCCTGGCACTAAACACTTGAAACAGATGAAGTCATGCAGACGAGAGAAGAATCAACACCCTCTTTACAAACCATTTAATAAAACAGCTTGTTGCAATTTCAACGGTCATTTGGCTGAATCCTTGTGGTTGCAGGTCTTTATTTTTCTTTTATCACCATTACAAAAAATATTTAAATCATGATTTACTTCTATATTGTGTCATTTATGGCTCTAACCATACGTTGAACTTTATTTAAAGAGCTTTGTAGCAACTACTGTTATAAAAAAATCAAAAAAGTGAATATTATTCTTTTGTATTTTATGGCCTTCTTTCTCCTGTTTCTCTATGCAGTCTTGGTGCTGTTGACAGTTAAAGCAGCATGTGTTTGGCCATGGTGTTGTTTCTTTTGCTGAGAAAAATGGAAGCCATCTGCCCTGTTGGCTGGACCATTCAACTACAGAGAGATTCTGCTCGCGTCTTGATAAGAGACTGCCTGACTTTATTATATCGTTTCCAAATGTCCTTGCCTACTGTGATTTGCATTTTTGTAGTCATTGTTTTAATGGGCATTTTCTGTAAAACATATTAAACTAGCACAGCAGTGGTATGAAATGTTAACCTGGTTTGTTCCAGAATACAAGTGCTAAAGCATGTCCATTGCCTGGTTAAAAAAAAACCCTCTGATTCTTAAAAAGCATTGAGTTTGTACTTATATTTTTATAATGAAGAGTGAAGTGAAACAAAAATAATTTGATTTACTAAAATGCATTTAAAAGTGGTGATTATTAGGTAGGTGGCACGGTGGCACAGTGGGTAGCGCTGCTGCCTCGCAGTTAGGAGACCTGGGTTCACTTCCCAGAGAGAAAACTGCATGTTCTCCCCGTGTCTGCGTGGGTTTCCTCCGGGCGCTCCGGTTTCCTCCCACAGTCCAAAGACATGCAGGTTAGGTGCATTGGCGATTCTAAATTGTCCCTAGTGTGTGCTTGGTGTGTGTGTGTGTGCCCTGTGGTGGGCTGGCACCCTGCCCGGGGTTTGTTTCCTGCCTTGTGCCCTGTGTTGGCTGGGTTTGGCTCCAGCAGACCCTCGTGACCCTTTACAAACTGTAAAAGGAGAAAAGGACAAACAATACCCATTCATAACCTAATCCATTTTTAATTCCTTTCAGGGTCTGCAGGAAGCCAATTGGCAAAGGCAAAAGGCAAAATGAAGGCCGGATAGGGCATGCTTCCATTGCTGATAACCCTTATATCCACTAATACTTCTTAGATTAGATTTGCCAGTTAACCAAACACATACATCTTAGAGATTTGGCATATTTGAGAATAACCAGAGTATCTTGAAAAAAAGCATGCACACAAGTAGAAAACATGAAAACACCACAGCATCAGTAAATGGGTGCAGGATTCAAAACCAGGGCTCTGGAGCTATGAGGCAGCAATGCTAACCCCTGGGGTCAAATAAACTTTGTTGTATCTATCTATCTATCTATCTATCTATCTATCTATCTATCTATCTATCTATCTATCTATCTATCTATCTATCTATCCCCCTCCTTTGGCAATTGCTATGCAGTATTGTCATGTATAGCAGAAACACTTCTGTGGTTTTCTGAAGGTGGTAGATTAATTCATGATTACAAAGAATACTAATATTTTTTCGTTAGAAGGATGCAAAGCCAAACATACACAGCATGTGAGTGTCAAGGGTGTTAATGTTTGAGTACTAATATTAGTTTTATTAATATCAATATTAAATAATGTATTATGGCTAATTTAAGAGATACAAGCTAATTTTATTTTACGTAGCACCTTGGGCAATGAACACTCTCTCAAGTAGAGCGCAATTGTTAACTCTGTACTTCCAGATTTCTTTAGGGTCATGTTGAAACATACTTGAGAAGATATCACTTACAGTATGTAAAGCACCAGGAAGAAGTGCAGCGGTGGCTGCAGGCTTTTCTTTCATCCAATTCTTCCTTTTAATTGAACTCTGTGTCAATATAACTTTCTGGTATATACTTAGGTTATTACAGAAGTTTGGAAAATTCTGGCAGGGTATTTGAGTGTTTACTTGACAATGATGATCAAATTCTCAAGCCTGCTTAGGTATAAGGAAACAGGTAACTAGGAACTATCCCATCAAAATAGCCCTGGGCAGAATGCCAGTCCATCAGGCTGCCCATTAATCCACACACCCGCTCAGGGTCAATTTAGAGTTTACAATTACTCTAATGTACAAGTTTTTAGAAATCTGGTGCAAGACTAAAGTACCTGGAGAAATGCCCACATAAATATTGCGAGAATGTGCACACTAGACAGAATCACCAGATGTAGCATTTCAACCTAGGGCCCTGAAATTCATAAAGTGGTAGCACTAACAATCACACTACTGTGCTGCCCTGCCAATAACCACATACATATGGAAATGACACTTGAGAAGCAGCTGCTCCACTAGACCAGGGGTGGGCAATGTCGGTCCTGCAGGGCTGCAGTGGCTGCAGATTTTTGTTCCAACCCAATTGCTTAATTAGAAATGAATCCTTGACAATCACAGACCTTGTTTAATGTTATGGCTTGTTAGCCTGCAATGTTAGGTTCTTATGTCGTAGATTTTTTTTCCTTTCCAAGCATATCATCCAAATGATTTGAAGCCTAAAATGGATCATTTTCAGTCTGTCACATTTTTAAGTGTTTCATTAAACCCATTAGTGCATGATGAATCCACAAAGGTGTAAATGGAAACAAGTAAGATGAAGAACTGTTGGCTCCTTTGTCATTTGCATCTTATTGCTAATAAGGAACGATTAAAAACAGTGAATGTGGCTGTTTAAGACAGAAATAAGCAAGACCACTAAAATGAAGCATCCAAATGCCACTTGAACAATAAGTGCTTCATCAGCAATAATTGACTTCTCATTAAGAAACTGGGATGGAACAAAAAGCCTGCAGCCACTGCGGCCCTCCAGGACCGACATTGCTCACTCCAGCTGTAGAGTGTCACATTTTCAATACATTTAAGAGAGCAAACTACAGAAAACAGTGAATTGAAAAGATAAAAATGAAAAACAAGACTTGTATATTTAAAACGTTTTCTTATCCTTTCTCCAACCCTTTATTTTTGCCATGTCATGTGTAGGCCAGTTTCTGCCCATCTGACCCCACATCGTTTTATCAAATGTGATTCTCCTAATCTCTGAGGTACTTTTATTATTCTCCTTTTACAAGTACACCATGCTGTCCTAGAAGGTGGCTCTGGGTCTACCTCAGCTCCTGCTTCCTTCTGGCTTTGTCACAATTCCCTGTGTCTCTAATCTATCCTTTTACATTCTCATTATATAGCCAAACCTTTGACTTATTTTCCTTGATAATTCTATTTGTAATTTCCTAGTCTATCCTGCCATCTTTATGGATTACAGTACATTGTCACTTTCTTCAACTCCCAGGCTCTACACTGCACTCTATTCTTCTGATCCTCCTTCTCGTTCTTGGCTGCCCTTTGGAGTTTTTTTGTTTTTGTTTTTTTTTGTCCTCCCTGGCTATTGGACCTTACTTTGTTCTTTGTTAATTTTTATATTTTTTCTTTTTTCTTTCTTCATCTTGTAAAGTACTTTGAGCTACATAATTTGTATGAAAACATGTTATACAAATAAATGTTGTTACTTTTGTTGTATTTATACAGTTCTGCAGCTTTCACATTCACTCTTATGCTCAGCGGACAGTGTGTATTGGTTATGGCTTTGGACTTCAGACCCTGAGGTTGTGGGTTCAAATCCCACTTCTGACACTATGTGACCAAAACCAAAAGAAATGTAGCCAATTGTATCATAAATATTGTAAGTTGCCTTGGATAAAGGCATCCGCCCAAAGAAGTAAATGTAAAATGCTCCTTTAGCTATGCTTGACTAGTTCAGAAGTAGTATCATAATTGTCTGACTTTCTAGTCTTTATAATGTTAATGGACTTTCCATCTTTTCTCTATTTGTGTTTCCCTCTATTCTCTCCCTTCTCCTGCCTATTCCTCTTCATCTTCTCCTCTCCTCCTCACTCCCAGGTCTCTTGCTAACTTCCCTTTTCCACCTTCCTGACCATTCTTAAACAGCTCTCCCAATGACTTATCTTTCTTCAACATTCCTCAAATGCCTTCCAAACTCTCCACTCAATTTCTTAACTATTAACTGTAGTACTAGGGTGTTGTACCATGTTAGCCATGGATGTAATGAGAAGTTAAGCAAAATGACACCTTTTATTGGCTAACTAAAAAAGATTACAATATGCAAGATTTCGAGACAACTCATGCCTCTTCTTCAGGCAAGATGTAGAAGAGGTAGAAGAGGCCTGCAGTGCCTCGAAAGCTTGCATATTGTAACTTTTTAGTTAGCCAATAAAAGGTGTCATTTTGCTTGACTTCTATTATCATTAACTATTAACTCCAAAACATCCTCTGATTTGTGTTGTATTCTTAGCAAGAAAATGAGGACTGCTTTTATTGCATGTTAGCATTTTTTTTGGAGCGTTTCTCATTCAAGGCTATGCAGTGCAAACCAGTGATGAGTTAAAAGTACAATCTTATTTGCTCCAATAAAGGTTTTGACGATAACCTGAAAAACGTGACCAGATTTAAAATCTGGAATGCTTCAAGCACCAGACATTATGCTGATCACAGTGTGTCCAAGTAACATCTGCCTATATTTAGGAAGGCAAATTCATCCCTTTAACTTGCTGGAGGAGAACCGGAGGTGTTGGTATACTTCAGTTCTCTTCTAGTTTCTCATTGTAGCTCCATCTTTGCCAAGAGAGATGTAATGGATTTGGGACTATTACTTCATCCAACGTTAATAAATTAAGGAAACTATATTTCCAAACTGGCTGCATCTTTACAGATCTGTTCTCTGAAAAGGAAACTACATCATGTTATCATTCTAGAACAGGTCAGAGGTTTATCTGTTTATCTGATATATATCTGTGTTTTGATTAGTAACCTTTACTTAATTTAATATAATTAATATATTTTGCTGTGTTTACTTTCATTCTGTTACTAGTTATCTTACATGTTTGCAGGGACATAGGTGTGGATACGGTTGGGCATTAAATGACTAAGAACAAATTAGCTTATTTTACTTTTAGAACTGGATGGCAGAGTCGTATTTTGTTCAAATGTTTTTAGTGAGGTGGTTGAAAGCAAAATGCCAAAACCCAATGTGTATAACCAAAGTACATTGTTGAAAATACAAAGAAAGAATTGTGATAGTTTGAGGTTCAAAACTAACTGGAAAGTCATAAATGTGTTTAGAGAGGTTGGGAGCATGCACTGATAGCGCATTACCTTGGAGAGGTCATCCACAAACTTTGAAAAGAGGGAGACGTGACTCTGCTTTAAATAGTATCTCCCTCAATGACGTCACGTGACATGTGTTCCAGAACCCACATTCATAGAAACAATCACCCACTCTAAAGGGGCATCCTAGTTTTTCCAAACGATAACAAACAAATTAAAAAAACTAGCTATAAATCAAACTAAAAGCAAAAAGTGAAAACAAAACTGAATTCTACATGTTTTAATAGCCAGATAAAAAATAAATAAATTCAGGAAACATTCACAGACATAAAAATAATAACACAATGTTAAAATGTTCAGGACTACTTGCTCTATATCTGTTGTCTGTATTACATATTTACATTTAAAATGATAATCTATGGTAATAGTATTAATGTGGCATAATTCATTCACATTCATTAATTCCATTAGTTCAGTTAATTCCAATATTCCCCAATAAATTCTCTGCAACTTTATATAAAGGTCTTATTGCCCTTGTTATAAAATTCTCCTGGTCATTCCAATGCAAAGTTACCAGGTGCACGGGGTGGGGGTTGGGGTCAAGAGTTTGCTTGGAGGCTATCTTGACAGCTTCAGGCCCAAGACAAGGACCATTCCATCATTGGGTTCCTCTCATATGCACTAACATTCACTCATAATGTACTACCAGCCAGCCAAATATGCATATCTGTAGAATGTAATGGAAACTGAAATACCCAAAGTAAACCCATACAGAAAAGAGAAGGGCATTCAGACACCACAGAGGAAGTTCTCATGCCAGGATCTGAACCCAGGACTCTGCAACACTAACCAAAAATCTAATATGCTGCTCTCGGTGCCACACTTAACCATTAGGCAAAGGTAGGCACGATCTTAGAGCACCAAATTAGCATAGTGCCTCATGATAAAATATATTTATTGATTTTTTTTCTTATACCAAAATTTCAAACATACCTAGTCTGCCTTCTGTGAATGTGGGGCCCTCTTCTGTCTACGCTGTAATTGACTATGCTGTGACAATACAATGCAATTGAAACTGAAGGAGTAAATTTAGAACATAGCAAAGAGAAGAAGCTCATAGCTAAACAGCATCAATTTCAGGACTGATACAATTACAGAACACAAGTTAATGGATAGAAAATGAATCAAAGTCACTGATGTGAACTAGAATTAAAAAAATGAAGGATGAAGGTAAAATAATAATTAATAAATAATAATAATTCTCATAATAAGCTGCAGCCTGATACTAGCTAACTTTTTTGTGGGCCTATTAACAATGCTGCAACAAATGCAACAGCAAAGCAGAATAAAAAGCAACTGGATAACATTCTGCTACTGCAAGAACATCAAACACTCACCACCACCACTTCATACTCTTCTGATGGTAATGATCAGAGTACCACTTCTTGCAATCAGAGGTGGGTAAACTAAGGCACTTAAAAATTTTTGTCCAGAATGATGTTAATTTGGTGCAGGCCCAAAATATGTGACCCAGTGAGGCTGGAGCTTGATTACAGCATTCGTAGGTTGGATCTTGCCCTGGAAACATTTTGGACACTTTTAAGCGAGACAGGTGTGCTCGATATATAATTTTGAGTTGAATAATTGTATGCTTTACGCATATGGAGCTCGAATGAATTCTCTGCATTGCTACCTTCCAAATCGTAAAAATATCTTAATTTTCTGGCCCTCATGAGGTCCTCTTAACAAGATGATGCCAAGTGGTTTTATCCAGAAAGTATTAAACAAATGAAGGTTTTACTATAGGTATAGGAATAATCTACAGAGGAGCAAATGTGTATATTTTAGCTTCTTGATTGCCTTTCTCTTGCATGTTCAGTTTGCACATGGTGAGTTCCCTTTAAGTGGAACTTCTGGTGTCACTCTGACTCTGTACACAAATCAATATAAAGAGCTCCAGTTACAAATGTGAAAGAAGGTGGTTAAAAGCAGATCAATAAATATGGATTATTCCTGTTCTTACCAGACATACAGCTCAGGTTGCCACCCTTCATTGTGAATATGAATTTCATTTTTAGGATTTCAGATGCCACAAAACACATTTTGCAATTCTTTTCATCTCATTTTACTGTTAATGCAGAACATTGCCAGAAGTCTTGCAGCTGAAAGTAACTGAGCTCTTGGGCGACTGGGAAACTTAAAAATAAGTTTACCAAAGTTTCTTTGCTTGATTACTACATACTTCACATTGCTCAGGTTTTATTTCCAAGGCTTTACAAACCTACTCTGTGCAGAGCATCATGCTGAGGCATCGGTTGTGAACAGGTCTTGAAAATTATTATAGACATGTAAAGAAGTTTTCCCATCCATACAATATATTATTGTGACATCCAGCGTCTCATTTGATAGTAACTATTTGTGCAGAAGCAAGAAATTTCATGTTGATGACAAGAGCAATGGCATAAAATTAGTCTCTGGTTGGTGTTTGAGCTTTGCTCATTATAGCTTTTATTAAAAAGTTTTTTAATTAAAACATTTCTTAGAACAGCAATTTTAAAGTTAATGTTAGTTAGTAATATACTGTATGTGCTGGTTTGTTTGGGTTTATAAGCATAGCTCTATTTTATTTACTCCCCATTGCATTAGTCATTATTGACAATTTGGTCCAACTCCAAAAAAGTTTGCCCACTTGCTTTAGACTAATAAATGAAAATGCTGACTACTGAGATTGATTCATGTCCCATTCCTATCTTTGCCTTAGGCCCCCAAAATCATTAAATCCGTCCTTTTCTCAGTATTGTTTCATTATCCTCTTGCATTTTTTAAAAGCCACAAATCTCTTTTGATTCTTGAGTGCCTTCTTTGAATTTCCTTTTTTTTTTTTTACTAAAATCAGCTCAAATTAAAACACATACACAATCTGAGGACACATCAGTATGCAGGATGTTTAACTGTTAAGATGTTTCACATTACCTTGTTTATCTCACAAATCAATGTAATAAATCTATGAAAATGCCCAAGTATTGGCACATTGTTTCCTGAGATTTCAGTGCACTATTACTGCCCTTATTGTTGGTCCTTTTTGTAATCTGTAAAATTATTGTTTATCTGTTAAAATTATTACTGCTCTTATTGTTGGTCTTTTTTGTAATCTGTAAAATTATTGTTTATCTGTTAAAGCCTAAAAGGATAAATAAAGTTCTTAGAACATGCTGTTTAAGTACCAAAATAAATCAAATTAATATATTTTGGAGAAAGAAGTTTCAATTTTAGTTCTTGGCTGTTAATTTCTATTTAAGCTATTTTTAAAAGAAATTATGAATTCTCTCCAGGTTCCTATATCAAAAACCATTTTTTTTAGTTTACTCATTGCGTCTGCATTTGGTGAATGTTTCCAAATAGTTCAAATGAAGCTACCAGATAGGCATTCCGGCACTAGTATGACTTGTCATACAAAAAAAAACCTCCATAGTCCAAGTGTCTTCGTATTTTATAGATTTTAGTGAAATTCAAAGGAAACAGTTCACACAAAAAATAGAGAAAAAGGTTGACAATACATTCAAAAAAGAAAGGGGAAAATACGAAACATATGATATTTTGCTTAAATATGTAGGTTACATTTCTTTTTCTTAAGGTTTCTATGTATCATTCTATGTAACATTCTGTCCAGCGTTCTATGTAATGGTTGGAAAAGTATATGCCATTAATGACTATCTGTCTAACTGTTCATGTTTCTTTCTAGCTGTCTAACTTCAATCTAAGCTATTCTACTGCCAAACAAGAGTTAAGATTATGAACATTTAATTTTCTACAACTTGCAGAGGGTAAAAGTGAATCTTTCATTTTCTATGTTAAGCTATATTATATTCAAGTTCAAACTAGACAGACTAAGGAAAATTTACCATTAACATTAACTACAAGGATTTGGCTCTTATGCTCATGGTTCAATATTATGTTACTTCTACTATTATCCTGTAAGTTGACACAAAGGTTAAAAATTCTCCTCTGCATCTCTGTCAAAGTTAAAGCATACGATATTCTAAAGAAAACCATGAGTTGGAGAAAAAGGGGACCCTTGCTGAGTTAGGAAGCCAGAATGGAAGGACAACAATGGACTGGCATATCGTGTGGGACAGGTATTGCTCCCTTACTGTACATAAACAGGAGAACAAAACAAAGGAGCAACGAGAGAAGGCTACTGTTTCAGAATATGTTTATCTCCTATCTGCTAGATGACAGCATCCCAGAACCTCAGTAACTATGTAAACACCTGCAGGGCATGATGGGAAATGTAGTGCCATGGGTCACCCCTGCTGGGTCCCATGGGAGCAGTCATGGGGTGTGGCAGGGATTCATGATCCCTGTTTCTTGGGGCTTCAGTTGGAAGTAGTACAGGGTCTAACAAAAAAAGTAGCCCTCCAGCCTTTTTCAGCTGAATCAGAGTATGGAGCAAGAAGGCAACACTCACTGCACTGTAAACCCTGCAGTCCAAATAACTTAATTCTTTGAAGTTGTATAAACTTAAATCTTTCTCAAAGTTTCCACTAATTTAAAAACTTAAAGTTGTTCTAACTGGCAATATAATTTTGAGTTTTGTAAACTGAAAATTTTTGATAATATACAGTTTACTTCTAGATTAAATATTATTCAGAATTATAAAAACACTGTCACTGTGAATTCTCAAGTTAAGAGATTAATGTGTCTGCGTCATTACATATGTGTCTATGCATCTGCACCACTGCAACGTGGAAAAGCCAAGAAAGAAGGAAGAACGCAGAATAAGAGTTTATCATACTTCAACGACAATATATAACATAAGCTAAAAATAACCATAGTCTTGTTAGTTTGTTGATAAGTATAAGTTCAGTGTGTAAAATTTAAGCTATGTGTCTTTAACCAATGATCTTGTCCTTGCAATAAGCTCCATGTTATTTCTGTGGCAGAAAAAAGACAAGCTGAAGAAATGTGGATTAACAGCCAACAACCACCACTAATTATTAGTTGTTGCTAAATTACTCTGACGTTTTTCACGGTATAAGGTAGGTTACACTATAATGCTAATGTAACTAGTAGTTTCTTCATGGTTATCGATTGGTGGTTTATTACAAGCAAGAAGCTGTGACTTTCAAAGGGTACTTTTTAATGAGTATTTTTGTGTTGAAATTGGAGCGTGCATTGTGAGGAAGTACTAAAGTGGATCCTGCTAACCTTAGATTATCCATTGAGTTTTAAGATTTGAAATGGAAATGTGGCTATTACTGAAATAATGCTATTTTAAGGTATGGACTGAATGCTATATTGAGTTAATTTCAATACTGTATGTGTTTCATTGGGGTGCAGTTGAAAAGATTGCAAAAACTGTTTTAAAAATCATAAAAACAGAGTCAACTCGCATTCAGCTGTGTCATTCATGTGGGAGCAAGCTGCCAGTACTTCCGTGAACAGGTTTTATCATTTAATTACATTAATGCTTTTTAAAAGTAACTGTAAATTTGAAAATCAGTGTCTTTGTTTAATTTTGTCTATTGTTAATGTCATAGCAATAGTCTCTCAAACATACACATACTGTGGTGTCTAGAATGGCTTGGTGCAGTAAATTATGTTCAGATATTTTGAGTTCCATTATTTAAGAAAATTTCTGGATAACCAGTTAATTGAAGGCATTGTTTTTTTACAGACGAAGTTAAAACACAAGTATCATAGGAGTACCAGTTAAGCACCTCAAAATAAGGAGTAGCTTTTCAAAGGTGGTGTCTCAGGCACGGTCCAGGTTAATCTTTCTTATATGAGCAGTATGTTCCTACTCATCACAGTAAAGGATTGTTTGCTATCATCCTGATTCCAGGTGGAAGAGTAATGCCTTCTTGCAGCCTTCTCTGATCTTGCCTTCCATAGAGGCAATATGGTCCCGTCTTTCTTGGTTAAGAACCACATGTTGCCACCTGTCAGCCTCTGGATTTGATTGTCTTCTGTCAGTCTTCATTGACCCTACTTTTTTGTTGGTGGCTAAAGGTTTCTACAGCTGTAACATCACTCCTACAGTCACTGTCTGCTACCCCCATATGGCTCCTGCTTTCGGTGTTCAGAATTGCTCATTCATTCCTGATGCTGTCTTTTCACTTTGAGTGAGGTGTCCTGTGGGATTTCCCCTCATCACATGCCTGATCAGTGGTGCCTTTGGCCCCAGGCTGACTCTTGGCAGCTGGGCACCCATTTACTAAAGAAGGAAATTAGATTTTTTGTTTATTCAAATAAACTTTTACTTAAATCAGATTCATTTGTATACAAATGTGAAGTATTTTATGAATAAAATGTTTATTTGTTATTTGTCATTTATTAATAAAGTGAAATTAGCCAGAACAAACTACATAGTTTATGTAATTGCAACCATTTACCCATCCATTTTTAAAATGTTATTTACAGTTTTAAAATCATAGGAGCACATAACCAATATATGTGGCAAGTTATTGCAGGCCAACAACCTGCTCTACACAGTAAGTCTAAGCATCACAGGGCATCTGTGTGCACAAAATCACACTAATTCACAGTGAACCAAATTAGAGTTCCAAATGAACTTAGCAGCATATGTATGAAGTGTGGTGGAAAACTAGTTTCTACATAAAACATGTAATTTAAGTAAGCTATTTGCGGTAAAAGTGAAATTTATCAAAAGCATAATTTATTCAAAGAATAAAAATATACTTTGATAACATAAGCTTGCCCTGTATTAACTGTAATTTAAGTTGAAGTACCAGGTTAGACTTTACATTTTACTGTCTGGGAAGTAAATCATGAACTGTAAGACATTTTCAATTTATGCAGTTAATTATCTTTGTAAAGACTGAAGACAGCCATCTGACAGAAGACATCTGTTTAAGTGTCATATTTGTCAGTTATTTAACAGCTACTGTACAGTAGTTAGAATTTCCATTACATTTTTTCAGTCTTGTTTATAAATACTGTAGAGTGAAATTGAATTATAGTGAAAAATTAAACAGTGCTTTAATAATTCATCAGTGTTTCTCAGTATATAATTTTATACGTTTTATATGTTAGTTAGATCGCAAATTAAATTTCTTAAATATCAAAGCAGGAGAAAATATTTAAAGTGCATTTGTTCCAGAGGATCTTGGCTCCACATTTATTTCAAAATAAAATTTAATTTCAGACTTGAATGCAAATTTGACCGGGGCCATACAATTTAAGATTACACTAAACATTAACTTAAGTTAATAAAATATATAAAGTTACATTAAAGTTAGTTATATGAAAACATGCAATACATTACCCAAATAAGTGTATATTTGCAGTACACAAAGAAGAAAAATGACATTTCTCTAAAACTGTTTTTGCATGTAGGATATAATTTTCATTAATTCATAAAATATTAGAAACTCTTTCCTGTGACAGCATATGCTGAATAAAGTACAGTGCTTTTTTTAATAATAAAACATTACCTCCACATATTCTGTAGGGTTTGTGAGGTATATAAACAATTATATATAAAAATGTGTTTAACAAAGGTGGCATAGTGGTGCAGTAGTTAGTACTGCTACCTCATAGCTCTTGGAGACTGGTTTCAAGTTCTGGCCCAGTCAGTTTCTGTGCAGAGGATACACATGTTCTTTGTATTTTACTGAATTTGATCTGGTTTTCATGCCAAAGATTTGCATATTCGGCATATTGGAAGACTTTAGATTGGTTCAGAATGAGAAAGTATGGGTATGTTAGGAAGCGCATCCTGCACAGAACTGGAATTCCATTTAGGGATAGTTCCTTCCTTGCTCTTACTTATGCTGGGATAGGTTTCTCTGTCACGACAACACTTAATCAGAGTAAGCTGTTTCTAAAAGTGGACAAATGGATAATATTTCAAATATAAATTCTTGTAAACATTTCTGACAATGGATTGTGTTTCTGAATCTATTTTTGAGACTGCATATTGCAGATGTGTCACTATGTGTTAAATGGTTTTACTTAAGAAGGTATAAAAGCTATAATTTATTTAAAATACTTCATGAAAGCCTCATGCACATGATTCCAGCACTTCAGTAGAAAATGTCAACCTTTACCCCACAGATTTCTCTCAGACATAGTTCATAGTTCAAGTTTCTCCCCTTCCACTACCAAACAATGGATATATAAAGAAATCAGAAGGTGATGAGCTGACAAGAACAGTATGCAAATAGTGTAAAGGCTGACAAATGAATTCATAAATGGTTATAAAGGTCTTGCTCTGCTGAGCTGGTTCAGGCAGCACTGGATATGAAATCCTTCATCTTTCATGTTTTGTGTATACCTACTTTATGCACTTCCTCTGTTATACTGCATGTCAGGAAAGAAACATGTCAAATATTAGTAGAGCATATGAGATACAGTAAATGCAATAAAACATACCTGCAAGCACAGAAACTGAAAAGTCTTTAGCTAGGAATTACAGTTCTCTTGTTATAAAAATTCAGGTGATTTGTTTATTCTTTTTAGTTTATGGACATATTAAGGGCAACAAGGTAATCACAGAATCTGTCTCCTTGATTCAAATAACTTACCTATTCACTGTCTGAATGGAACTTGCACATTCTCCCAATGTCAGTGTGTGTTTTTGAAGATGTACTCTAGATCTTCAACCACATCTCAAAAACGTGTGTGTTAGATTAATTGCTGATCCAGACATGGCCCTCTGTGAGCCTGGCTTTGTGGGTAACTGAAAGCTGTGATGGACTATAGCATCCTGTTAAGAGTCGCCAAAGCAATCGGCAACACTATGTGATACGTTTTCCCATTTCTAAGAGAGCTTATTTCAGAAAGGGGAACCCTCAATCATTTTGAGTATTTTTTCATGATGTAACAGTGCTCTGTTACGATCATGAGAGGCCAGTGTGTCATCACTTAACATATAGGGTGCTGACACAATGGTCCTGGCGTCCAAGATTATGGATTCTATAAGCAAACATTTTTGCATTACTAGAGAATAGAGAATTGCACTTCTTTAGAGAATTAAGACTTCATGTGGCTTTTGATTTTGTGTGCTGTGATTTGCTTTTCTCATTTTTTTGATCTTTTTGGCCTTGATCTCACTAAGTATTTTTTTTTGTTTTTTACCCAGGGTTATATGGTTTTGTCTTCTGATTGTGTTTTCAGTTTTTCTACTCTCATTTTCACTCTGACAGTACAGGATTATGCCTTGTAAACCTGTGATAATGGCCAAGAATTAGACTGAGATCTTTGTGAATGTATATTTACGCGAAATTGCTTATATTCATCTGTACATAATGATTACTGTTATAAGTGATTAGATGCATCAATACATTTACATGTGCTTTCCCCCTTTACTATACCGAGTTTGAATTAGGAATAACTTTTATATAAATAAGAGATAAAATCACCATCGTATTTTATGGACATGTCTATCGCTTGAAAATTGACTATTATTTTAAAAATGTTTTTGATTGTAGAGTGATACCAGATAACAAACTTCCATTTGGAAAACAATGAGCAAGAAGTGTGGGATTTAATCCATATTTCAGAATGTGCAATGTGGTAGGGTGTTATCTGTAAACCATACTGCATAATATTGATATCATGCCTGACAAGCAATTTCATGGTGGCCTGAAACACCTAATGCGAAACATTTGATGGAATGGAAAGGCTGCAGTAATTGCATTTGTAAAGTATGATCTGCAAAAGCAAAAATAACGAACATGAGTCAGAATGTGGAGATGGCCTTGGGATAATTATATGTGAGGAACTGCAAACCACGTTTAAAAATATAGGTGAATTTAGATCTTTTGAGGTACTTAAAATATTAAAAAAGATTCTAGCACAATTGTTGTACTAATCTACAGACCACTAGAGTCACGACTGAATTTGGCAGTCTTTTATCCAATTTAGTCATAAGTCATGATCATATAGTGTTGATGGGGCAATTTAATATACAATTTGATGTGAAAACTGACACTTTGAGCAAATGTTTTACTTATTTGTTAAACACAGTAGGGTTTTGCCATATATTGAATTGCCCATTCCATAATAATAACCACACATTAGATCTAATTATTACTTAATCATTTCATAAACTGGCGGCAGGAGAAGTGTGAGTGGCTTGGCATATCACCCTGCAGAATGCCTAGGGACTCGAGCCTAAGAATTATTGGTTGACTGCATCTGTCAGTGGGTATCTTCTGTAGCTGAGAATTCTAATAATGGGGAGCTAAATGGACACCAGAGTTTAGAAGGAGCACAGAGGCTTGTGATTGTTTTAAGATATAAATGACTGCCTTGATTTTAACCTCAATTTTATTGGACTATTTACTATTTATTAGTTGATTTTAACCCCTACCATTTTGCACTTGATTTTATCCTGGATTATTTATTTATTGAAGAATTGAAGACTACTGTATTTTTTTGTACCATCTGGATTTTGAACCATTGTTTATTTGCTGGTAAGTAAAAGTACTTGCATATTTACACCACCCCTTGACAGCGTGTGTCCTCATCCTTGGGTACGTTATTAATGGTTACAGGTTCAAATAGCTGCTAGAAATGTCACAAGGTGTGCAGTACCTACCCAGACCGCCACACTCCCAATCAGAAAAAAAGTGATTAAAGTGCATAGAAACTCAACCTGGTTTAATAAGAAAACTCAAGCTCTTAAATTAATGTGTCAAAAACTTAAACATAGATGGAGAGCAACACAACTGCAGGTCTTCCATACTGCATAGACAGAGAGTATTAAAAAGTATAAAAAAAGCTCTCTTTATAGCCTGCTTGGACTACTATTCTAGATTAATAGATAACAACAGTAATAATTCTCATGTACTGTTCAGAACAGTGGCTACTCTAACAAAAGGGAATTCTAAACTACAAAACAAATACCTACATACATCAGCAGTGCAGACTTCATGAATCTCTTTAATGAGAAAATTGACAATATAAGATCCCAGATTTCAGTCTCACCTCGCAAACTTAATACCATATTAGTAAACCCTGACTTATGTTGTGCACACCATTTTATTAATTTTGATTTGGTAAGAGAACAGGAAGTCAAATCTTTTATTTCTAAAATGAAACTTATCACTTGTTTCTAAGACTTAGCCCCAACTAAACTCGTAAAAACCTCAATAGATTTTCTGGCAGGAAAATTAGGAATAGTTTATTAATGAATGGTGCAGTTCATGATGAACTGAAAGTGTTAGTTATCAGACCATTACTTAAAAAGCCAGAGTTAGATTCTCTCATTTGACTACATGGCTGGCACAGACTCCAGTATTAATCCAGAGTCACAGGGCTTCTTCTGGGTTGACTCCTTCATACCCACAAAAAAGGAAACCTACCCATTGATTCCTTTGTCTTATGCATCACTGCCTCCTGAGTCCCACTCACATTAGTTCCCATAAAAGCATTGTAATGATCATATGTTGAAGAATTTATGGGTAATGGTTTGTTGCAATGTTAAAATTTTGACTCTAAGTTTTCAAAGCAGTTTAACTCTCAGGCATCAGTTTTACTTTAGGCAAGGGTGGCACAGTAAAGAGTGCTACACCAAGCATTACTCTTTTAAAATATAGCTGCCCATCCACATCCCAGGAATCAGAGGGAGAAAAAGACAGGTTGAGCAATGCATTATTTAAACAAGTTAGCTATCCAAACAACAGCATCAAAAAGTGTAGTGACTCCAAAAGGGTAATCAGTCCAAAAAACAGGGGTGAGGCACAGGAGAAACACCAGATTCAAGGCAAGGGTCAAATTGAAAAGACAAAATGAGAGAATATAAGCACCAAAAATCAAAGTCAAAATTCAAAGCTTTGTTTCTCTAACCAGTAATCAAAATATCAAGTAAAGTGAGTTGGAAAGTTTGGTCCAATCTCAGATTGAAGTGACAGTTTTGGGGTAATCTTTGTACTGGTGCACTGATGACAACACACTTAGTCCAGCCACAGTGCATCATGGGAAAATTCCTATGGAGAAGGAAGACACAAATGCCACAAAAAAAGAAGTGTTATTTGTCACACCAAAATGGCTTTGGAAAAAACAGTCAACTTCAAAATGGAAGCACAAAGTAATATTGATACTTTCTGAATTGTATTCCTTGGATTTTATAACATCCCAAAACAACACCAAGATAAATGTTCAAGCATCAGGAAGACCCCAAAAAATTAAAAGCAAACTCAAATTATAACAAAAACATAGGCCAGATTATATAAACAGTGGATGAAAAAACTCAAGCAAATGTTTCCAAAAACACTAGACAGCTAAACAAACTTAGCAGATCACTGAAAAACTCAATTTCTTTTTTTTTTTTTTAATTTTTATTGATTTTATTGAAATCACACAACATTCCATAAAAATACAACAATTTTACAAGAATAGGATTGAAAACAAATCAACCCCCACCCCTGAGAAAGACAACATGGCCAGCAGAATAAAATTTAAACCTAGTAAAAATAAGCAAATAGATAGAGTAATAAGTGAATATAGATAAATGTAGAAGACAAAAAAAGGGAGAGAATCTGCTTCCTCAGTGCTTTAAAAGCTTATTTTAAAATGTTATTGATTAGATCCTGCCAGGTTTGGAAAAATTTCTGCACAGATCCTCTAAGTGAGAATTTAGTTTTTTCCAATTTCAAATAATATATAACATCAGTTTCCCATTGACTTAAAAGGGGAGAGTTAGGATTCTTCCAGTTGAGCAAGATAAGTCTATGTGCCAATAGTGTAGTAAAGGCAATTACAGTTTGTTTGTCCTTCTCCACTTTAAGCCCCTCTGGAAGTACACCAAACACAGCTGTTAGTGGATTAGGAGGGATTGTGACACCAAGGCTGTCTGAAAGGCATTTAAAAATCTTGGTTCAAAATTATGTCAGTTTGGTGCAGGCCCAGAACATGTGACCCAGTGAGGCTGGAACTTGATTGCAGCGTTCGCAGGTTGGATCTTGCCCTGGAAACATTTTGGATAATTTTAAGCGAGACAGATGTGCTCGATATATAAGTTTTAGTTGAATAATTGTATGCTTTGCACATATGGAGCTTGAGTGAATTCTCTGCATTGCTACCTTCCACTCCTTTTCTGATATGTTGAGAGAGAGATCCTTTCCCCATTGTCCTCTTGGATCTTTGAAAGGGAGGGACTGTAAAATGGTTTTATATATTGCAGAGATTCTGTCTAAGTCCTTGAAACTGATGAGTATTTTTTCCAGCATAGAGGGAGGTGGGGAGAAGAGGGAAATTGGGCAGGTTCTGTTTAACAAAGTTTCTAATTTGAAGATAGTGAAAGAAATGTGTTGCTGGAAAGTTAAATTTAGAATGTAATTGTTCATAGGATGCAAAGACGTTGTCTATGTACAGGGGGGTATTTTTCGTACGTGGATTAGTCATTTAGCCGGATGTAATTGTTGATGATTTGGCATGATCCTGGATCTGTCGGTTTTTCGAAACTCTTGCTGGAAGTGTTGTCATAGCAACACATCCTAATCCTCAAACCTGCTCGGAGCAGGTTTGTTCTACGTAAACAAGGATTAGTTTACACATGTAATCAGTAACGGTGCATGGAAGTCATCCAATCATGGCTTCGCCGTTCATGAATGAGCGACCAATTGATATTGGTGCGCAAATTATACGAAGAGAATTTCATATAGAGAGGGTTTTGCACGATCGGCAAGATCCTTTATTGCTCCTGAAGGAAATTCATTTCGAAAGATACCGCTTTAGCCGAGGGGGAATATTGTACCTCAAAGATTTATTAGCACCTTATATTCGAAGTCAAACTCGGCGAAGTTGGGCTCTCACAACCACACAGACAGTATGCATTGCTTTGAGGTTTTTTACAAGCGGCACTTTTTTATATACTGTAGGCGATGCGGAAAATCTAACTAAAAGTGCAGTTTGCCAGGCAATTCGTAAAGTCTGTTTGGTTCTGAAATATTTCCTTCGGGTTTTCATAGTGTTTCCTGGACACCTGCTTGTGCAGACAATAAAAGAGGCGTTTCATGCCATTGCAGGTAGGTAATACACAGGCTAAAACACCCACAGTTCCATGAAGAATCTCAATCAGCCTAACATTCTCATTACCAGGGTTTCCAAATGTGATTGGGGCACATGGGACTGATCAGAGTGGAGTTTGATCAAACATTATTTGGAAAATGTACCTCTCCTCCTGATGAATAATCAGACACAGTGTCTTCATCAAATATTTGACCTTCGTCAATATCTCGTTGGTCAGACACAGGTTCTAGGGTTATGACATTCCCTGCAACTGACCCAACAAAAAAAATGGCTATATGGAACACACCTATGGCACACATTGAGGACAAATATATGCAATGACCATCCTTTAGCTGAAATGAAGTGACCACTGCATCCTGCCACTGGTTCTGGGGAGGAGATTCCCCCTGGAATGCCCTCAGAAACAGAGCGATGGGCACTTTGCTGGAGAGCCAACTCTTCTGTGGGGGTTAGGTCTGGACCGGGTGGACCTCCACTTGTTTTTTGCTTGTCTGCATTCTTATTACCTTTAAAATTAATGTTTTTTACATTATATATGATTATTTATGTCAACAATTCTTTAAATAGTTATATACCAATATTTACCAGTTTGAAGTATATTCTTGTACTTCACTTTAACCTGTTCCCATGTTCTCCTTGTGCTCACGTTTGATCTGGAATTATGACATATTAAATAATAATTAATCTAACACATAGGAAATGAAACGCTGCATTCAGTTAAGTACAATGCACACTACTTAGCGTTTAATTTGTCGGCCACTTTTCGCCAGCCATCTTTTCTGGTTTGGGCTGCTTTTGCAGTTTTACCCCTTGTGCGTATTAAATCTTGAAATTCTTCATGTCCTTCGAATAAAAGGTCTTGCGCTGCGTGTGTGAAAAAAAATGCGCCCGTTCTTTCGTCATTTTGTTACAGCCTATCAAAGACTTGCTGATCATGTTTTCTAGAATCAATATATATGGGCTTTTCACTCAGCGCGGGCGCACACATTCATCTCGTATGATTAGATCCAGCTCGACTAATCTAATACACGGCTGTGTTTGAAAAACCGACCTATCCCGGATGAGTGTCACCGGCATTAACTTATCCAAGATGAGGCACCTGATCTCGGATGATTTAAGCAACGTACGAAAAATACCTCCCAGATCTCTAAGTGATTTAATCCCAAATGTTTTCCAGACATTAAAAACTGCATATGTTTGCGATGGTTGAAAAAGGTGGTTCTCGTGCAGTGTTGCCACCGATAAAAGATTCTCTATCTTAAAATGTTTCCTACATTGGTTCCATATTCTGAGTGAGTGAAGCACTATTGGGTTATTAGTATATTGGCAATAATTTGCATTTATTGGGGCAAAGCAAGGAATATAAAGATGAACTGCAGGATTCTATTTCTATTGCAGACCAAGTCTGCATATGTTCATCTATTTGTGTCAATGTCCAGGTTTTTATATGTTGTATGTTTGCTGCCCAGTAGTAAAATTGAAAGTTAGGCAGAGCCATGCCACCTTCTGCCTTTGGCCTTTGTAGGGTCGCCCTGGATGTTTTGAAATCCAAATAAATGTGGTTATGGTTGAATCTAATTTCTTAAAGAACGATTTATTGATGTATATTGGAATATTTTGAAATAAAAAGAGAAGCTTAGGGAGGATATTCATCTTAACAATGTTAATTCTTCCAGCTAAAGTGAGATGAAGGGTTGACCATCTATGCAAGTCTTGCTTGATTTTTTCCATACAGACAGCAAAATTTTGTTGATAAAGAGCTTTATGTTTACTTGTGATGTTTACTCCTAGATATTTGAACTGATCTGCAATGATAAAATGGAAGGTGTCCAATCTAATATTGTGTGCTTGAGAATTCACTGGAAAGAGCAGACTTTTAGTCAAATTAATTCTGAGACCAGAAATCTTTTGGAATTCTGTTAGTGCTGTTAGGACTGTAGGCACAGTATTTTGTGGGTCTGATATATACAGTACCATATCATCTGCATATAAAGAAATTTTCTGTTCAAGTCCTTCTCTGATAATCCCCTTTATCTCATAAGCATTTCGAAAGTGAACTGCCAGTGGCTCAATGGCGATTGCAAAAAGTAGTGGTGACAAGGGGCATCCTTGTCTGGTACCATGTTCTAGTTTAACACTAGAATTACCAGAGCCTACGAAAAAACTCGTAGATCCGTTCCACCTTAAATCACTTCACTCTTCTCCATCAGCACTCCAGCTGCACTTTGTATATGTACATGGAAAGCTCTGCACTCTTGACTTTACGCTGTAGATCTGGCTCTTACATACAAAGGACGGTGCATGTGCCCAAAACATTAACATTTATGTTACTTACATAAAAGCCAGATCCGATGTAGAACCATCATCATGTAAGTAAACAACTCAAGGTAAATAACATTCGATTTACCTATTTACCTTTATTTATTTACTTACTTCCTACAGCATAAAATCTCGAGTGCAGAGCTTCACATGTACATATACAAAGTACAGCGATGGCAAAAGTACATTCTTGATCCGATGTAGAAACCTCGTCATGTAAGTAAATAACTCAAGGTAAATAGGTAAATAACATTAGCTCTGGCTTTTATGTAAGTAACATATAAATGTTAATGTTTTGGGCACATGCACCATCATTTGTATGTAAGAGCCAGATCTACAGCATAAAGTCACAAGTGAACTGCAGAGCTTCCTCTGTTTGATAGTCAAAGGCATGCTCACAAATTACACGTGTAATGTCACGAAAAATACCTGCTGACACTTTAGTATGCGAGCAATGGTACGAGAATGCAGTTAGACTTTGTTTGGGCACATACACTACGCTAGTGTTTAGATCTGGAAGGTGTAGCATTGGCGAAATAAATAACATGCAAGCTATACCACGTCTTTATGTGATCCAAATAAATAACATTTGAGCTATAGCGCGTCTTTATGTGAAAACAGCAGTGTAAGGGGAGGGGGGGGGGGGGTAGGGTGGAATCATGAACGCGACAGAGAATGAAACTGAATAAAAAAAAACAAAAAAACAAAGCTAACCTTTACAAGTATCACACATTTACACAGGCTGTTACAGACTGACTGAGCGCATTTGTTCTGTTATATTTGTACCTGTTGTGAAAGTGTTTTTTTTGATATTTGGACTTTAGGCTTCACACATTATATACTTCATGTCTACATTTTGTTAATTAGTACTAAAACATGAAAAACGTTTCTGTTTTAACGATGTGTTTACATAGATTGTTGTAGACACGGAACACACACAAAATGCATGTGTTCCAAATAACGATATAGTATTTATAAAAGGTGTCATTTTGCTTGACTTCTCACTCTATACAACTCCAAGCAACTGACATGCAGGTAAACAGATTTGAGCTGAGAAAACTGTGCAGCAGTGGGGGATGTGATAGTAGGCTGCTTGCTGCTTATCAACACATTTACAGGACAAAAGACGCTGATGGAGAAGTGTGAAGCGATTTAAGGTGGGACGGATCTACGAGTTTTTTCGTAGACTCTGGTAATTCTAGTGTTAAAGTAGTCTGAATTAATGTTGTTAGTACAAACTGAAGCTTCTGTATTGGTATACAGTAGTTTAATCCATGCATACAATCTCTGGGATATTTGACTTTGCAGGTAAGTATTTAAACAGGCGTCGAAGATTGGATGCTAAATGTCAGCCTTTAATAAATCCAGTTTGATCTTGTGATATTACTGAAGGCAGCACTTTCTCCATCCTTCTAGCTAGGACCTGAGTTTATTTTAACATCATTATTCAGAAGTGAAATTGGTCTGCATGATACAGATTATAATACATCCTTATTTTGTTTAGGAAAGATGGTGATTGATGCTTGACGAAAAGTTTGAGGTAGAATTTTATTGTCTCTAGCTTCTGTTAATGTTGCTAATAGAAGGGGAGCTAGCTGAGTGGAGAACTTCTTAAAAATTCGGCAGGGTAGCCATCGGGGCCTGCTGCTTTCCCACTCTGAAGTGACTTTATAGCATCTAGTAATTCTGGTAGCACTAGAGGTTTATCCAATTACTCTGCACTAAGAGGATCTATTTGTGATATCTGTAATGCATCCAGAAATGCATTAGATTGTGTCTTGTCTTCTTTAAACTCAGTAGAATATAAGGATTTATAGTAGACTCTAAATGTGTGCATTATATTTTAATGGTCAATGATTTTGTGTCTGTTTGTGTTGGTAATTGCTGGGATTGCATTGCGAACTTCTTGCTTGTGGATTTGTTGAGCTAAGAGCTTATTAGCTTTCTCTCCATGTTCATAGTAATGATGTCTTGATTTAAAAAATGGTTTGTTCAGTTGCTTTAGTTGTTAAGAGGCTGAGCTCTGAATGCAGAGCCTGCCTTTTCTTATGAAGAGCCTCACTTGGACACCTGGGGCCTCATGTATAAACGGTGCGTACGCACAGAAATGTTGCGTAAGACCGTTTCCATGTTCAAATCGCGATGTATTAAACCTAAACTTGTGGTAAAGCCACTCACTTTTCCACGGTACCTCATACCCTGTCGTACGCAAGTTCTCCGCTCGTTTTTGCAGACTGGTGGCACCCAGCGTCAAAGCAGTGCTACTGTTCCTGTGTGATTACCCTTTCTTAAATCCACATCCACGACAGCGGCTTTATCAAATACACTGAAATTAACCGCATATCGTTCATAAATTTAATGCATCTGATTGTAATTAACCTGGAACAATATAATGGTCCACAGAATGGTCAAACTATTCTAAATACCATAACTGCTTTAGCGTTGTTACTCTCACTGCACCTTCTTCTTCTTCTGTCAGCTGCTCCCGTTAGGGGTTGCCACAGTGGATCATCTTTTTCCATATTACTCTCACTGCACCACTCAGAGTATTTATATCACTGTATCTGAGTGTGAATCACAGATCTACAGTGAGTGGAAAGAGAATTATCGGTATACAGCATCAAGCACTCGCTGCCTCAGCCATTCGCTATTTGAACTGCTTTCATCCGACAAACGCTTCACAGCCTTTCCTTTTCAGACGTCGCGGTTCACAAACAGTTTCATCCCAGGAACTATACGTGCACTCAATCAGTCCATCAAGTGCTCCTTGTAAAACTGTTTGTACTTGCAAGTTACCGTAAGGTAATTGTACTTATGATACAGTTATAATATTGCACAACCTGAGCCACTTTATAAAGCGTGTATTTACATATGACGATATCATTTTTAAGATGAAATGCAGCAAAATATGTTTATTATATTATACAGATAAAACTTTAACTTTAACTACACGGTGCCGCAGCGCTAGCGAGCTTGAGCTTCATTCAGGGATTGTTCCTGCCTTGCGCTGTTTTCATGCTGTGGCTGGCGCGACACTGGAAGGATAGATGGATAGAATAATTAAACATTACGAAGATATTTCGATGTTCCTTAAAAGTTTTGAAGAATCGGCGTTCTAAGCTTACAGATGGCTTAACGTCTATTACAGAGCTGATTGTGTGGCGATTGGGTATTTAGAGAAAGAAAAGTAAGGACAGGAATTGGGGGTTAATAGTTTGAAAAAGACAGTGCTTCTGTAATAAAGCATTTCATCGAAGGTTGCGCATGGCGCAGCAAGCATCTTGCATAAGACATGAACAATCACTGCACCACAGTGTTCCCATGTTTAATAACATGCTTTAACTCATATCATCATGAAAATGATATCACGTATACTTCTCAGTATTTGAATTATTCAGAGAGCTGTAATATTACGAACAAAATGGATTCTGTGTCCTGTTGGAGGAAGAGCACGTAGTGATTCAGGCACATAGAGCACATATAAGATCAAATACACAACAAAGCATTTAACGTGCTACTTTAGTTACGATGGGATTTGAGAAACTAGTAAATTAAACGATTTTAAGATGAAATTTATGATGTTCTACTTTAATGACAAAATAAACTACGTGATTAAAGTGGACCTTTCAAGATTAAAGTTGACATTTCATGCTTTTTTCACACTGTTTGCCTTTTTTTCACTGTACCCTAA
Organism: Erpetoichthys calabaricus; assembly: GCF_900747795.2. NCBI lineage: Eukaryota > Metazoa > Chordata > Cladistia > Polypteriformes > Polypteridae > Erpetoichthys > Erpetoichthys calabaricus. The sequence continues at coordinate 129,825,952 of NC_041402.2, read as the reverse complement.
TAAGCTTTCATATGACACTCAGACGGTGGGCTACGACTCGCCTTTTCACACCGACTTTGATATGTGACATCTTTTTTATTTCGGGCACTGTGCGACTTTGTGAACTTGAGCTTTCGAGTTTCTCCAACACTCTGTGTCACTCGATCAACTTCCTTTTTCTGCTTATATAACTGTTTAAACCAACAAATAGTACGTTTTTCTTTGCCTCCATTTGGTATTCGCTGAAATTCTATTTTTCCTCGTACTTTTGCCATTGCCTTTTCACAGAACGCTGGTCTTAAGGGTTATTTATATTGATTTGCATATTCAAAGAGGCATAATTCTGGGAGGAGTTGGGGCGGGACAGCAAGTGCGTGCATGTGCGTTTATTTCCACGCTGAGCAGGATTTATGTAGTGGAAGAACACGGAAGTTGGTGAACGCATAGATTCCTGCATCTGGATTTTTCTGTGTGTAAGCACATTTCGGCTTTTGTGCTTATGTCATGTTATAGTGCGAATTCTACACACGCCGTTATGCATGAGGCCCCTGGCGTGTTCTTCATCTATTCTAGTAATTTTATTGGTTAGCTTTGATACTTGCTTGCTTTCCAGTTTATTTCTGTGGGAAAGATATGAGATAATCTGTCCTCTTAGGAAGGCCTTCAGGGTTTCCCAAAGTGTCCCTGCAGAGACCTCTGAGGATATATTTGTCTCTAGAAAAAAACTGATTTGATATAAATTCTGTAAAGTTCTCCTCTGCCAATAAAAGTGGGTTAAGATGCCATCAGCGAGATGAGTATGTGGGGCATAATGATTTTATCTCCAGGATCAGAGGGGCATGGTCGGAAATAACAATAGCATCGTACTTGCAAGATTTAATCGTAGGCAAGAAATTATTATCTATAAAGAAATAATCAATTCTTGAGTAGCAATGATGTACTGGTGAGTGGAAAGGATATGTTCTTGAATTTGGGTTTAGAAATCTCCAGGGGTCTGATAAGTTGTGGTCAGTTACAAACTGTGTAATTGTCTTTGCAGTGTTAGATGTCATCGCCCCTGTGGCAGGAGACCTATCTAGGTCTGGATTTAAAACACAATTAAAATCCCTAGCTTTGATAATTTTATGAATGGTCACATTGGGATGCAAATACATTTTGGATGAATTCCCTATCGTCCACATTGGGTGCATAAACATTTATCAAAATCACTTTACAATTAAATAAATTACCCATAACAATAATGTATCTCCCTTCAGGATCAAATACAACATCTGATACTGCAAATGAGACTGTTCTATGTATGAGAATTCCCACACCTCTAGTTTTTTTTGTAAAGCTGGAATGGAAAATTTTGCCTGTCCAGTCTTTTTGCAGCCGGAACTGATCCTTGCTCAATAAGTGAGTCTCCTGTAAAAATACTATTGTAGCGTTTAGACCTGTTAGGTGAGAAAATACTTTCTTTCTCTTTAATTTGTGGTTCAGACCATTCCAGCTCACAAAATTAACTGTCCCGTCTTGAAGACATTGATTCTTAATTTGTTATGTCATTTTGTAGTCTTAACCAAAAAGTGAGACTGCTTTGACCTTAATTTCAAATTTTCCCAGGGGTTATTGCCATGTAGTCTGTTGTTACATTGATAATTATAATTACAAAGATTAAAAGAATAGATTATAGATAGCTTGCTCTCTTTCTCTCCCTCACTAGTCCCCCCACCCCGCTTTCCCTCCCCACATTAGGCTGAACCACACTTCACAAAGTCCCAGTCCTCTGACATACCTAGAGACAGAGCACGTCCAAAACAAAACAAGCCCCCAGCAGTGGTGTATGTGAAATAAAATAGAGATATCTACTATAAGCATAAACTATAAAAAAAAAGAAAAAAAAAGAGAAAATCTTCAACATTCTTGAAATGTTAAGATAGTAAACCCAGGGAATGGTGTTAAACAGTCTCCTTTAGAATAGTAAAAAAAAAGAAAGAAAAGGGTTACTAATTTAATTTCTTCCACACATACATACATAAACGTGTATAACTGTAATTAAAATAAAAACAAATAGTGACCGAGAAGGGAAAAGGATGTATATTTATGGTACCAGTGTCACTGCAAGCACATCAGACAGCCGGTGATATCTTCTTTATGATGCCATGACAGGGTGCGACTCATGGTCTTATTTCAGGAGAGTGTCTGGGTCAGCTTTCCTAACTCTTTATCTGCTTCCTCTCTACTGGTAAATATGTAATCTTTGCCTTGAATCTCCACTTTCAGTTTGGCAGGATACAAGAGGCTGTATCTGATATTGGCTCTTCGTAAGCACTGTTTAATATTATAAAAGGATGCACGCTTAGTAGCTATTGAGGGTGAGAAGTCAGGGAAAATACAAATTAGGTTATTTTCAAATTTAATCTCGTTTCTCTCTGAGAAGTGACATTACATTTAACTTTGATTGTAACTTCTCGAAGCGCACAATAAAGGTCCTGTTCTTAGAGTTGTTCGATCCCCATGTGCGATAAGCTGCAGCTGTCTCGGTGTCTGATTTAAAGTCCTCTACAATTATTTTGGAGAATAGTTCAACTACGAATTTCACTGGGTTTGGACTTTCAGGATTCTCAGGTAGACCTTCAATTCTAATATTATTACTTCTGTATTCATCTTCCAGAGTAGCAAGTATTTCTCGGAGTATTTCGCATTCGGAATTCGCGACTGTTGCTTTTCCATCAGCGGTGGATGCTAGATTTTTGGCTGTTTCAATTCGAGTCGTGAATGTCTGCTTAACATCCTCCATCTGATCGGCAAATGTGCTCAGTTTAGACACATTTTCCTGAATGTGCTCCTCAATTTTTTCCAGCATACAATTAAAGGCCGCCTCAAAGCGATTATATATGCGTTTCACCAAGTCTTTATTATCTTGCCGCAGCTCTTGCAGCTCTCGCCGCAGCTTCTCACTTGTCTTCTTCCTTGTCTTCTCACTTATCCTCTCGTTTGTCTTGAGTATACTATTTATTTATTTCTTTATATCATTGTTCTCTTGCTTGAGCTCAGCGATCATCACCTTCAGTTCGGACAGATCATTTCTGCTTTCATGCACCGTAGGTGAAGCGGCGGGCTCTATTACAGCCGATGTTCTCGGCTCGCGAGGAGTAGGCGAAAGCGCGGACTGCAAGGCCTTTTCCAGTTTCAAGTGATCTTCTCCAATTGGCGAGCTTATGTGACCTGCATCACTTGCACATTCGCTCCCATTTTTGCTCTCAACTGGAGACGATGCAGCGGACCGTGGTCCAGAGGAGTCTGGGCTTTCGCCTGTTTGTTCCAGGTCAGTCTCTGATAGGCCGTACCTTGAACTTGAACTTGGACTAGCCTGTCTAGGCTTGGGTGTATCTTTAAGTTTCTTTTCTGTTTCTTTCTGACCCCCTTTCTTGCCGGCCATATTTATATATTCTTGCATATACTGTAATAGAACCCACGGGGTTGGATAGATACAGGATACCTCTGGAAAATAAGAAATAATAACACCGCTGCTAATGGAGCTCAGCTTCAGATGTCCATCTCCCACAACGGACGAGACAAACTCAATTTGTGCGGTCACCAAGGCAACATTAGAAATGTTCAAACAACATAGTTATGCTGGATTCCCCCTTATATGTCCCAGCCCCTCCAACATTAGACTGCTCTGCAATAATCATTGACAGATAGGAGGGGCTTGAGAAAGAAGGCAGGTGAAATGAAGGTCTAAGGGGTGGATTCACTGAAACTCTAACTGAACCTAAGATGTGAAATGCAAAGTTTATGGCACTGTCAATTGTCATGTTATGTCTAGTTTTTTAATGACTTAAGTGTAACCAAGGCTTGCTTATGGTGAAGGTAAGCTTCTATGTGTTTTGTTCTAACTGGGAGTCTCTACATCTCACCCAGTCCATCTCTAAATATCATCAAATAAAGGACTCGTTGTGGACCCCAAGAGGAAGAGAGAGAGAGACCACAATAGGAAGTCAATAAAGACAAACATTGTTTTGGGTTCCCAGCCCCTAGTGAAGATATTTATCTGGTTCAGGTAAGATTTGCTCCGAGCACTTAGATGTTGTTTCTGCCGCATGCTGTTGTTGCTTAGAGAGGAAGGCTGATTTGATATACTGAAGTGTCTATGACCATATGCAAGTCCTCCTTTGAGTTGCCCAAGTGCTTTTCTGACTCTCTCTCTGTCTCCATTAAATTATGCGTCATGTAATTTTACTAGCCGGAGTAAACAATGGTATATAATTTTTTTTGGATGTCTATGAATAATGTAACAATCAACAGCAAAAAATACTGACTAGTTTTGGACTCCCTAGTTAGACTTTTGTATATGTATGAGTTACTGCATTATAGCTGGTCCAGGTTTGACAGTAACCTGTAAGCTAATTACTCAATTACTAATTATAGTTTTGCATGCTTTATGGTAAGTATGAGAAAATAATTTCATTGTGTTTGTGACATACAGTAGAGTAGTAAATGTTATGTAATAGCCAGTGTTACCTTGCTCTGTGTTTCCATTTTCTTTCACATGCCACTTATGAGCAGGCATAGCTCCAACCTCTGCCTTTGTGGTGCATCCTACTTGTCAAGGAACCCATTTTCAGGAGGTGAACACCTCTGAATGTTCAGGTAGGGCAAATTTGAGACTCAACAGGGAACATTTCTACAATGTTGACTTCTTTAAGACATGCTAATAATGTCTATTATAGTTGTTTACTCAGGTGTGATCTTAATATATAGATGAGTGTAGCAAAAAAAAGGTATAGTTGGACCCCTTAAGAATTGGGAGAAGAGAGACCTCTATATATTATGCTAACGTTACTTTGAGGATTTAATTTGTACAGATGTTTTTTTATTGCATTTAATGTCCCAAAGATGACCTCATTTCTGTAAAAGATGTATTAATAGTGTCAAGAGGTTCTTTGAGAATTTGCTAGTATAATGGAAGAATGTAGTGCTTTAATACATGAAGTATGCAGATGTTTGTATAAATTACTGTAAGTGGTTGTATAACATGTGCTTGTGTACAGGAAATGCATTTGACACTTTTATCTTGATTAAGAGAGCATTTGCAAATGCGCAGGACAGACATTTAGATTTATTGTACCTCCTGCCGGCTCTAGTTTTAATAGAGGACAAAAAAAGAAATTTCACACTTTATTGTTAATTATTTGTCTCTTTGTCTGCTTTATAAACAGGCAGCATATTTTTCACTTATTTTTTTCTGTTAATCCATTAACATGACATGGCTAATGGACTGAGTGTTGATCAAAGAAAGAAAAGAAAATTTTCAAAAAGATGACTAAATATAGCATCTGTTTAAATATGTATTAAATATTCTAAAAAAGAAAACCAAGTATACTGATAATGAAAAGATTATAATTATTGATCAGGAATAACAGACCCAAAAATTCCCTTTTAGTGTTTAATTGTTCAGAAACCTGTCAGAGCAGTCAAAGAACCTTTGTGACTCTGTCACCATTAATGATAAATATCTTACTTTAGAAAAAAGGTTTGCTGGGTAATTTCCATGTACCTAAGATCATGAATTTTCAAGCAGATGGTTATGAAGGGTTAATACCCAAATTCGTAGCAAAAAGCATACAATATAGTAGGAATCAGCCTTGGACAGGATCACAAGTCACATTCACATACTCACAAACACAATATCATTTTTAGCCAACCTAGTGTTTCTAACTAATAATTATCTCATCTTTGTTCAGTTAAAGTACTTCACAAAGATGTGGAAAAAAATGCATGGAGCTGATTTGAACATTCCCTCTCAGATAGACTAGGCTAAGAATCAAAGGTAGCTAGTGAAAATACCATTAAGCCTTTTTCTTTTTTCTTTAAAATCTATGCCACTATACACCTATCTAAAGCCACTTTAAATCATTGATCCTTATTACAGACATTAGTAGTTTTAGCTTGAACAAGACACATGTATGTTATTATCATTTTGCTTAAAGGCATGTCTTTATAGGTAGATGACATGTGGGATGATAACATGAACCTTAAATAATTTAAATGTGCCTTAGGAAAAAAAAAGATTTATTTCATTAAAAGTGAAAAAGAGCACTGGAAAATTAAAACTGGTGTAACTCTTAAGTAGCAGAGTCATGATGTAGGAAATCTTTTCACAGTTGATAAATCAATTGATATACTTTATGAAAAGAAATAAAATGTTCAAATAAAACATTTGTAAATATAATTAACACTGTTGCATATTAATTTTAACATGAGTTGCTGCATCTGGATCTTTTCAAAAAATGTTTTGATTAATAAATCATGTAAAGAGAAGCAGTTAACTATAAATAAAAAAAGTCCTCTTATAACCAAAAATGAAAAGGTAATTATTTTTTATAATGACTACACTTCTTTTTAGCTTGATAAAAAGTTAGAATTAATGGAAACAAACACCTTTTTAAGATGTATTGAAAAAACCATAATTTTCCTCTTTTCATCTATATCAACGAATACTAGTAAAAAATAATAGCTTCATTCCATGTTTGTCACAGCATTTGAGCAGCAAAAAAGACACATTATGTAGGTATTCATTTAAATGTTAATGTGGAATTTTCATTCATAATAATCCATTTTTAGCTTATAATCAGTGGAAGTACTTTACATTGTGAAACATATTATGTTGCAGATGCAAAATTTTAATTTTTATAGTAAGTTTGTAATGGTTGTCTTGAATATGTGTGTGTGTCACTATCAGTTTGCACCTTTCCCCATTCCTGATAATGGTGGAATGGCTGAATTTGTACATGGGGAGGGGAGCGCCTGGCTTGGAAGGCCAAACAGACTGTATGAGGAGGAGCTAACCTTATGTAAATGTGTGGCAGGAAACAGGTGAGGAGGGAGAGGAGTGCAGAGCCAAAGGAAAGTAGACTCCGTAAAAGGAAATGGCAAGAAGGAAAGCTATTCACCCAGCATGGAAAAAGTTAGGTGAACCCGGGTTAATTTCTGGACAAATAAATTTCTTTTTCTGGTGAATGAGGTGAAGGCATTCTGGAAAGGACCTGACGGTCCAGCACAAGGGACTTTTTAACAGTACGTTTCCCTGAACAGGAGGTATGGTTCAACGCATCCCCACCACTGACTGTAGATGGTCATTCCTAATGGTGAATATTTAAAGGACTCCGGATGCATTAAATTTTTCTTTTGTCTTTCTCATATTTATGTATTAGTGGTGTAGGTGCTTGAGTGTTTTGTGCCATGATTTGTGTGGGGCGGGAAGCACTGCAGCACGATAATATATATATAGGGATTTTTGTTAAGTGTGTGTAATTTCTTATCTTTTTTTTTTTTTTAATTTTATTAATTTTCTTGTAATCATTCCATACAAATAGATCAATTTTTACAAAAGATAGGATAGAAAACAAGTCGCCCCTTAAACCTTTGAGAGAGAGCATGTCCAAAGAGTAAAACTTAAGGCCTGTAGACATACCTAAATAGATGAATTTAATAGGGCAATAGAGATAAAAGGAGAAGAAATAGAAATGTGGAGATAATTGCTTCCTCGGTGCATTAAGAGCTTATTCTAAGATATTATTGATTAGATCCTGCCAGGTTTTGAAAAAAATCTGTACAGATTCCCTAACTGAATATTTGATTTTTTCCAATTTCAAATAGTATAAAACATTGGTTACCCTCTGACTTAAAAGAGCAGAGTTAGGATTCTTCCAGTTTAGCAAAATAAGTCTGCGTGCCAAAAGTGTAGTGAATGCAATCACAGTTTGTTTGTCCTTCTAAACTTTAAACCCATCTGGAAGAACACCAAACACAGCTGTTAATGGGTTAGGAGGGATTGTGACACCAAGGCTGTCTGAAAGGCACTTCAAAATTTTGGTCCAAAATGATGTTAATTTGGTGCAGGCCCAGAACATGTGACCCAGTGAGGCTGGGACTTGATTGCAGCGTTCGCAGGTTAGATCTTGCCCTGGAAACATTTTGGACAGCTTTAGGCGAGACAGATGTGCTCTAATGTGTTTCAGTGCTTGGGGTGGTGTAGTAGGGAAGTAGTGTTGGTCGTTCGTGCCCCGGATTATATCTTTATTTTTTTTCTTGCTATTTACTGCCGCTCTAGGACGCAAATGGTGCATATTATAATTGTGCCGGCTCAGGGAGCGGAACAAGTTAACCTTTCAGACTAACTCAGTATATTATGAATATAAAAATGCTATGTTATGGTTTAAAGATACTACCTGGATCAATAACAAGACATCAGAAAATCCATCAGAAAGGTATGTACCATTATCAAGAAAAATCTAAAGTGTAGCAAAATATTATCATGCCAATAACAGAACAATGAAGTAGGTAGAATATTATTTTCAGTTTCTAACATCTCATTACTGTTGGTTCCTTGTCTTAATGACAATGTCAATTTGCCAGGTTATTACATGTGTGTGAATCAAAATTTTAAACACCTGAATCCTCATGTGTAAAATCTTGTGTAGCTTCCATACTAAAAATACGCTTACAATCGAAAGACAATAATGGCATACGCACAAAAAATAAATTGGATCTATAAAATTGCGTGGATACCACGTATCATGGTAAGTTCTTTTATAAATCTACAACCAGCTTAAAACTATAGACACATGCACACACTTTTAGCCACATTTTAGAGAGCAACAGCAATGTACCATCATCCAGTGCCCAAATTAGAATCATCAAGCGACATAGTCTTGATATCTTTACAATGTGAAAGAAGAGTGTGGTCTCTCTATTAGGAGCAATGGGGGATTGTCCCCAGCCATCCAAATGTTGGCATTGTATTGCACAAAAAACAAGCACAAACTTGCCTTAGTTATTTAATATATTGTTAAAATGTTTATAGAAAAATCAACTTAGCCATCATATTACAATTTTTCATAGTTTTCAATGCAACTTCTTATCTAGTAAAATATTTTCTTTTGGGGGTGGCCCAATTTTGGAGTGCTTGGGCAGATCCCTGGTCCCTTCAGTGTTCTTGGCCAATGTCCTGTGTTCATGTTTGTGTATATGGAACCTGAATCTTACAATTTCACCTTTGAGCCTGAAGGCTTGAGCTCTTTAAAGCAACCCATTAGTTTTTTGTTATATAATTTAGAAGGTGTATTCTTGTGCATGTAACTATTTTTTAGTACTTGTCATCATTAATAATGATATTCAATATTTATATACATTACAATCCACCACTTTATACAATAAACTGAAATAGGAAATTTATAAATACCCATTTGCCTTTCTGTTTTGGTGTTGAGCATTTTCTGTTGATTGTGAGATATCTTTTAATAAACTTTGGTGGTGTATTGTTTGACAATTTGTTGATATATCTCCATTCGGTGTACATTTTTATGGTGTTATTTGACTGTCATTTTATTATCAGTGGTGCTTGTAGCCTACAACATTGTGAAACGCAGTATCTCTTTCTCGCACATAAGATTTGCTATCCCCCCACATTTACTGTTTCTCCCCCACATTTTACTGGAGACTGTTTACTGGAGACTGTCACCTTCCACCCTCCAATGACACATACTGACTTCTTCTAGGTCTGTGGGCAGATCCAAGTCTGGATCCTTCCTGAGATTGCATTGTGTACCATACTTAGGTCAAAGCACTAACCAGAGCACTATAGGTCTTGTATATAATGCTCTTTAAGTGTTTTTCTCTCTCTCTCGCTCACACACACAAACACGCACTCCCCTCCTACGCATGGTCTCTCAGGATAGCTACACCCGTTTTGACAGTATCTTGCTCCCAAATCCATGTGGACCAACCAGAGTTTTTATGCCAAGGAACATGAAATACTTTGTAAAAAATGTTGGGATTCCAGAAGGCTGTAAATGAGTCTCCAAGATTCAGTTTCAAGTTTCAAATGAGGTTTAAAAATCAAGATCAGCCTTTCCCTAAACTCAAACTAAACTTGGGCCTACACAGATAAGGGAAAAGGCCGAGAAGTACTCAAAACTAAGAACAAATCAAGAGAGGCATGATTAAAATAGTCAAAACCTCAGATGACCACAAACAAAACAATCTACAACAAAGACAAACAAAAATCAAAAAAGTATTGCCCACAAAGTGAACATAATCAGACACATATAAATGAAAGACCTGTGTGTGTATGGAACAGTCTGCTCTGCTCATGAACAACCACAGCCACTAGATGGCGCATGCATACACTTTTAAGTTTCTTTGGTGCTTACATGCACCTCATTTTTCACTATGAAAGACCTGTGTGTATCACCAGTGTCTTCTTAAGAAAGACAGTTGGGCAGCAAGCACAGTGGGTCCACAACCTCTGCACTGGGTAATTCTTAAGAATTAGCTCATGCCTCTCCAAGTTCACAAATATAATGAAACTTCTAGGGAGTCTTTGAGTTGTTTTTTTTGTCCCAAAGTTCACATGCAGCTAGTCAATCCATAATCCAGAAATTCAAACCAAACAGCCAAGCCAAAGTTCACTCTCAGAATATCAAAAAGAAGCACATACTATAATCCAAAAATAGCAAAAATAGGAGAGTATACCAATAAATAAATGATCTCAAATGAGTTGCATACCCTCAGCCGTTAATACCTCAGCTATGATGTCAGGTGGCCTCACCACCCTGCATTTGCACCCACAAGGCACATAAGCATAAATTTAAAAATACAGCAAAATGAGTTATCAAAATATACATGGAAAAATAAAAAGAGAAAACAAGTACGTGATCAATAATATAATATAATATAATATAATGAGAACATGTCATTCATCCCAACAAAGCTCATCAATCCTATTCACCTTATTTCTCCTAAATAACTTAACAAAAACTTGACAAGAATGTGCAAAATCCTGACTATGACCCAGCTAGGCCTACGGTGCTGTGAAACAGCAGCTTTAACTGTTACTCCTCTGAACTGGCCAAAATCTTAACAGTTTATTCTACATGTTATTTGCATTATTCAAAACATATCAGTTTATATTTTTCATATTCTGTTCTAAATAAATGATCAGAAATAAAATAAAGATTAATTGCAGCCTCATCATTTATTAAAACAAATTAGAAGTTCACTTGGCTTTGTATTACTTGTTTTAGTATTTGTGAAATTATGAAGATTTATATTTACTAATGCTTTCATTAATATTTTACTCTACTTTGTTATAATTATTAATGTGGCAAATTTTAATGAGTTTCCATTAATGAGAGGATATAGTATTTTTATATGCAATATTTATTTCATATTTGCATTTTTGTCCATGCTCAAAACTGAATTTATGTATTATTTAAAAACATTAAAACATTTGTCTGTCCTGCTTATATAAGATACAGTATGTATTTTATTGTCTCCATGTTCTTCATAAATAAAAAGAAACTACAAACATCATCTGGTATTTATGACCTGTTTTACATAAATGTTTTAACAGGCTTTCAGCCGCTGAATGCAAAAAATTGTGCAATTTTGAATGTTACAAGGAATATTAATAATGGCTTAAGTGGCCTAAATCTTTTCTCTGCTTCTCTCCTGTGTGTTATCCCTAAAACATTTCATTGTCTGAATGTAGAGCAAACAGAGTGGAGTGATCAGAATACGATATTTACAAACATTTAATGAACGTATAGCATACCTAGTAAAATGATCAGAGTATGATAGTTACAATATATGCTTCTGAAAGGACAATACGTATGTGAAGGCATGTTATAAGGAAAATAATTAGTGTAAAATGCTAGAAAACATTGCTTCCAGAGTAGATATCATTTAGATTAGATGCTAAGTATCTATTCATTTACTTACTAACTTGTTTATCCAATGCATAGCACTAGGGTACTGGAGCCTGTCCCAGAATTATCAAGAACAATGTGGAAAAACAGCACAGGGGGACCCACTCACATGCAGACCCATAGTCACTGAGATTAGGTCAATTTAGATTTCCCAACATATTATAATTCAACATATGTCTTTAGAATGTATGAGGGGCCCACACACACATTATAGAATTTTATTTAATATGTTTAATCAATACATGATATAATTTTACAATTTAATATAAGTATATACTTATTTGAAGTTATAACAATTAATTACTAAACATAAGGATAAGAATTGAATGTAACTAAATGTTGTATGAAAACTAGACATGTGAGGCTTTTGTCTCATTTCAGAGAAGCCACCAAGATAGTTGCTAAGGTTAAAATGAAGTAGATGTGTAATGAACACTTAAAACACGAGGACAAATTAGTGATAATGTCCAAACACCCCTATTTTGAAGTGGTGATAAGATCAATGGGAAATTCCATAGGACACACCTATTAACAAAGTGATGTTTAGAATAATGGGAGAATCGACATGTATACGAAACTATCTGGTGGCTGTAGTTGATTGGCTAAATTCTGCATATTAAGAGTCAGATGACATGATGTATTAGATAAGGGTTGTGGTAACAGAAAATTATAAAAGGGAATGAATTGTATTAATGATTGCTCACTCCATGCACTGAGACATTTGTGCATACTGTATCTATGTCCAAATTAAAGAACCATTCTGCATTTTCATCTGGTCTCTGTGAATGAATGACTTTTGAAGTTTTTTTCACAGCAACATCGGGAGAAATTACAAAACCCCATAGTGATTGAGGTGAGATTTTTGCAACTGTGACATTTTTAAAATAATTTTCCAAATGAAATTAAGATATTATTAAACTGTTTGGCATTTTTAAGAAATAAAAACAATAAAAGGAGCATGTGTAGTTGATAAGGGGACAACCATCTAAGAAATAATTTAATGGAGTTAATGTTTATTAAATATACCATGTAAAATATCGTTTTATTTAAAAAGGTGGCAATAATTAAAAAAACAAATAAAGCACAATGCTGTATGATGTAATCAACAGCCATGCCTGTATAAAGGTAGAGATACAATTCTGAAATTAAAAATTGCACATGGGAAAACTGTTCAAGCAGAAGTTCAAATGATCAAATAAGAATTGTACAATTCCAAATTAGAAAAAGTTGGGACGGTATGGAAAATGCAAAGTGGTGAATATGTTACCATCCCAACTTAATTCGGAATGTGTTACAGGCCTGAAATGTAAGAATGGATATATTAACAAATGAAATGAAATGAAGTGAATAAATGAAATGAAGTTTACCAGACAAAATATGAAATATCTTGGGTTCAAACTGTCTGTAATCAAATAAAAGTCAAAGTAAATTTAAGAATCACTACTTTTGTTTTGGCATTTTCCATACCGTCCCAACTTTTTCTGATTTGAGGTTGTACATAATTACAAGGAAATATAAGATTTCTACTCATTTGATATCCACCCACTTTGGAATCCCTGAAGCTGTACTGGCAAAAATTAGGCTGAAACCAGGAATAAGCCCCAGGCAGGGTGCCAGCCCAATTTACCATCACCACTGTCGGGGTAAACTACAGAGGAAACCCACGTGAATATGGGGGAGAACATACAAATTCTATGAAGGGAGAACCTGGAACTTGAACTTAGGTCTCTTTGTTGCAAGACAGCAGTGCCACCAGTGTGCCATCAAACTCCCCCCTATTTTATGTATAGGCAAAAAAGCTCTTATGAGTGAAGAAACTGCAACTTATGACAAGGTATACTTGGAACAATTGTATAGGTGATTAAGTGTTACAAAAAAAAAATCCCCAATGCTTTGTATACATGAATAAAGCAGTGGGCAGTGGAAAATCAAAATTTTAGATAATTGACAGAATAAAATATTATGCATATTTGCATTGCCCTTTTGTTTTTTGGTTTATTACAGCAGTAGCAATTGTGGCCAGCAAAATATATTAGAGTAAAAGTAGGTATTTGTGTGAAAGTGTAGTGAAGTAAAAGAAAATGTAATACTCAAGTGAAGTACAAATATTCTGAAAGCATACTCAAGTAGTGTAACAATGTTTTTCTACTTTGTTATGATACAACACTGATATTATTTACTTAAAAACTCGGTTCTATGCACTTACTTTTAAGAAGTGTTGTTATTTCTATAATATGCAACAGTCACTAAATAGTAAGAACAGGGAAATATATCTGTTATTTAAAAAAAAACTATTCATACAAGCTTTGTTAAATTCAAAATTGTGTATTAGTATCTATAAAACTTTTTTTGCTTTGGCATTGTATCGCTGGTCTCCTTTCATAATCTTACAACATGTTTGAAAGTCTGTGCCCAGACATCATCCATATGCAATTTACTACATTTTTATTTTGCAGTTTATTCTTCTGCAAACAAACCTTTTTTAAAATTTTATTAAATTAAAGATTAAGCTGTTAAGTCAGTGTGAAAGTAAATAAAATATATATTAAATATAAATATACACACAGCATATTTTTTAATATAACACTTTTATACCAGCTCTGCAGCATGTATTTTTCAATATGCAATACTGCAATAAAGCAATGCATACTAGATGTGTGCAGAAAGAGAAATTAATTTGAATTAATAATACTATATGCACCAAAACATCTTTTTTTGAGGACTAGGACATACTGTATATGGTCCCAATAAGTTTTTAGATTAGCAGTTTAACTAATGTAGAGTATGGGTTGTCAAAATGTATGTCATATGTTTTACAAGTTGATTTATTCCCTTGAATTTACATGGCAACAGTGATTTAAGCTGCATAAATTCATTTAAATATTACAGAAATTGGTATAAAGCCAAGGCGGATTTATAACAGTTGATGTTCAAACCATGTAAATTCACCAGGTGTGGTAGGAAAACAAAAATAAAAATGATACAAATCAGCACCTTCATTAATACATCCCTGAACTGGGTACAGTGAAAATGTATGATGTACAAAGTAAAATCAACTATATATTATTGTGTAATAGACAGGGATTTTGCTATTAGATGCAAATGATTCATTTAAACTTCAAAGATTGAGTTTTGATTTCTTCATGTGTCAGTAAGAAATTCCAGGAAAAGCACTTCGTTTTGCTAACATAGCAAATATCTACACTAAGTTTCTCAGCTTATGAATTTTTTTTATAGTGGTATGATGATTTAATTAAATCTTTGATAGTAGATTAAAAGTCATACATTTTTCTCTCACCTATGTCACAACAGTCAAATTTTTGAAAAATTAAAATAAACATATAATGAATTTTATGTAAATCTGTGAAAGATCTGTAGAAGACTTTCATTATAAATAATATAAGCAGTTAGATTTAATATAATGATTGAAATAAATACATTGCTTTATGGGAAAATGTAAATTGTAATACATAAAAATACATAGCTTGAAATCTTATTGTCTTTGACACATTAAGTTCAGTATAATTGATTTTATTTGGTTTAATAACAAGAACAAGAGGTTTGAAGCTCACTATTGTCAGAACATCTAAGACTATCATTTTTTCTTGAATAGTCTGCTGCTCAGCTAGTGTATGAGGGAATAATATATGTTATCTTGACTGATATCAAATGTGATACATTCCCGTTTGTATGGATTTAAATTCATACAGCTATAAATATTTGTATGTCAACTGACTGCCTTGCTGGATTCAGTGTGTAATATGATCTGTTTTCTTTTTGAAAAATCAAGGAAATAAATTAGTAAATATGATAGTAATATAGAGCTTTACGACAGTAATATACAGTTTATAATACTCTGTCTCACTTCAAAAATTCAGTACAACTGGGAACTAAGAGCACATTAATTTTTGTTAAATATATTGAGTACAAACTGGAGGGAATATGTTTGTTACTTAATTGATAACAAGTAAGATTTACAAAATGTTATGCACATTATTATGTCAAAAAGCCAGCAGTGTTAACAGTTTTATATTTAAGACTTATCTAGTTGTTCAGGAATTATCCTACCATATTTTCAATTATCATAAATTGAGGAAGGCTTAGGGCATTACTCAAAATGAAAATTTAATGTTTTTTCTGTTAAATAAAATGCCTATGCTATTTATTTATTTATTTATTTATTATCTAAAACTTTCAACATTTCTAATTGAAAAAAACATCTACACTCTGTTTAATTCAAAATGGAAATGTTGGAGGTGCCATCACCTGTCCTTGGAAATTCTATGTTCAGTAGCATAGGTGCCTAATCTTAGGATAAACTAAAGGTACAAACATGGTGGTTGCTTTAAAGACAATAGTTTATAGACACTTTCATACATTTCAATAAAGTTACTAATAAGTAATCTACATTGTGTAATTTTTGAGACCCTGGTTCCCCCCCAAAAGGCACATGACAATCACCCAACTGCACTGTGCGCTGAAAGAGGTTGGAATTGGTTGTCCGCTGTCACTGCAACTGCAAGTTCTCAGGCTTACCCCATAATTTGTCTGTCACCCAATTGTTGATGCAGGAAACATTTAAAACCGGCTACTGACCTGGCTGTGTGCTCACGTTTCTGTCATCTCTCCTCCAGAATGAACCTGCTTGGGGAAGGAGGCTATCTGTTCCTTTTAATCTGACAAAGGGAGCACTGCTCTGCTGGGCCCTTGAGCAAGGCCCTTAACCTGTAATTGCTCCAGGGGCGCTGTACAATGGCTGACCCTGCGCTCTGACCCCAAGGGGTATGCGAAAACTACCAAATTCCTAATACAAGAAATTGTATAAGGCGAAACAAAGAACAAAAAAAAAAACAAAATGCATGGCGAAAGACTGATAACATCACTGCTACTTGCTGTGTTTGTGTATACTGAAGTGACAGCTCCCGTTTGGATAAATACTTTGAGAATGTTTCTGTCTTGACAGCCATAAAGCTCATTTTTTTCAGAAACTTGGACTCACATCCATTTCTCTTGTGTAAGTCTGTAACCCACACATCACAAGTGTTACCAGGAGTGGGGTCTTGCAAAGATGAATCCCCAAAAGGTGTAAAACGTTCCTCTTCCACTGGAATCAGATGAGGCATGTGCAGGAGCTCCTACCTTTGGCTCTCCCAGGGATGTGCTCGTGAAGATGGCTCCTTTGGACAACCCAGAGTGTTTACTATTCTGTTTTGAATGCAAGGTCACGTTGATGTGCTCGGATAGGAGAGGCTAGCCAGCTATCTTGGCCTCATTTTCGACTGGGGAGGTCTTACAGGTCATGTGCAATCTCTCTTCTATGAAACTTAATGATTATAATTTCCTGAAACTGAAAATCCTCCTCTACGGCTACAAGTTCCTTGGCCAAGGGGCATAATTTCAGGCTGTGACAAATCAATCCGGACTGCACTATCCAGGAACAGATGCAGGACTTAGTAGACCTTATTCAAAGCTGGCTTCATGGAGACACCTTTGAGTGCATTGTGGAAGAGCTTGCTATTGATGCAGTCTTGTCTGGAGCAAGCAATGACCTCTGTGAGGAGATGCTTTGGAGCAATGTCTACTTACTGCTGGATTTGACCCGCAGATTGGAAGGGACCCAAGTCACTGGAGGCAGAGGGGCTACCTTAGTTTGGCTCCTACTCCTGTTGCAACCGTCAAGTCCCCACACTGCTGGAGAAGACCCTCTGTCTAGCACCTTACACAGAAGACGCTGTCAAGGAAATGCCTCAGCCGGGACTGACCGCAGGTGCTTTCGCTGGGACCAGTATGAACATCTGGCTAGAGAGTATTGCCTCTCACCTCCTCAGTCCCTGGAGGTCGACTTGGCAGAGGTTTTTTGCTCTTAGGTCAAGTTTTTGGAGAAGAATAACTTTAAGGTCTTGGTTGGTTTAGCTGAGCACAAGGTCCTGGCCCTGCTGGACTCTTGCATCATCCTTCAGGACTTGCTCCAGCAGATACCCTGCACAAGCATGGAGCGTGTAAACATTCGCTGTGTTCATGGAGATATTAAGTATGAGACTGTACTACTCCCTCTGAAATATAAGGGAAGGAACTTTAAAGTTTAAACTGTTGTGCTATTTACACTGATATTTCTTAGTTGGGAGGAGGAATGCCTTATTCCTGCTGGTCTTGGCTCCCTGCAAAGCAGCAGTTTCTGTAGTAGAAAGAGAGGTACTCACCGCTGACAACATCAGTCAGAGAGCTGGCTTGGAGACTGAACTAGTGTGAACAAAGCTGGGGGGGGGTGAGATTTTTGAGATCTAGGCACCCTGTTACACCCCTAGTGGACGCTTTTCAACCACCTAACTGCGCTGTGCACTGAAACAGCCAGGAATTGGTTGTCTGCTGCCTCTACAACTGCAAGTTCATGCTCACTGTGTAACATGTTAGCCGCCCAATGGTTGATACAAGGAACATTTAAAAACCAACTGCTGACCTGGCCGTGTGCTCACATTTCTGTCATCTCTCCTCCTGAATAAACCTGATTGGTGAAGGACCTGATCTGTTCTGGCCTGTTTGTGTGTACTGAAGTGACAGCTTATTTGAATAAATGCTTTGAGAATGTTCCTGTCATGACAACAATACAGCTGTAAATAACCTGGACTCACCTTCTTCTCTCTTATGCAAGTCTATGACACACACATCACAATACAGATAATGCAAAGTTGACTGACTGACTTACTATCTCATGCACTCATCAACACAAACATTACTTCCCATTTAGTTATCAAGCTGACATTTGGAAGGGTGGTACAGTATATATAGGGCTCTAGTTATCTACTAAGAAAGGACATTTTGATATATTAATATTTAGGGGTAACCCCCCAGTAGGAAAGTTAAATACCCCTAAATCTCAAAAACAGTTTGAATGATTTCATTGAAATTTGGTGACATTACAGAAAAAATAAAATGAGCCAACCCATAGTTCTTTATTTGTTGATATTTGTTGGTAATAATACCAGAAATAAATACCAGAAGCAAAGTGGAAGGATGAAAGTTATTTTTTTGCAGGTACATGTAGTGCATCCTATTCTGTTGACTTCTGCCTAAGCCTGGTTTATAACTTGATGCATCTGCATAGTGAAAATGATGTCAGACACAGAGGAATGCTCCTGCAGTTGTCATGTTTCAGACAGCATTTCTATTCTGGCTGGGATTCAAAGTCATCTTTATTGTCTGTTTTGACCATTTTTGTGTCATTTATTTATGTTAATGTTTCTTTTGTTTATTATGTGCATTGTTCTTTGTTTTTGTCTGTACCGCACATTGTGACATGTGACTATAAAATGCCTTGGTTATACACAATGTGCTTTTTGGGTGGTCCCCCAAGAGACAGGGCCACCTGCCAGTCACTACCCTCAACCTTTACATCCGGAGGGTCTCCCATAGTTCCTGGTGGTTCATTTTGAATGTGCTAGGGAGTGGAGTATGTACTTGTGTTTCTATTGTGCATATTGTGATATTCTGGATTTTTTAAACTGTGCTTTGTTTTTGACTTTGTTTTGGGATTCTGTATTGGGACTGTGTTTCCTGTGGATTGCCTTGCCTTCTCAGGCAGTTGCTTTTGACCTCTAAGGAACTTCATATTCTTTTCTTGTTAAAAAATACATTTTACTATTTTATAAAGATTCTTCAGGGCCCTTTTTGTCTCTAGTTGGGGTAATCCCCCTAGAGGACAACTTTGGAAGAATTTATGGCATTTTTGGGATTGCCAGTTCACGATATTAGCTTTCTAACTCTGCGTAAATGTGGTTGTGGTGCCATGTACACAGAATGTTGAATCTTGAGGAATCTTGATGTTGGGTGATAGAATGATCAACCAAGGATTGGATATGATGCAACTAGTCATCAAAGTGCAAGATAGGCATGCAAAAATATTTGAAGTGCATCTGTTCATCATGTTTGTTGCCCCACTAATGAAAAATTCTATACTCACCCTTACCTCACAATTTTTGGCTATTACCGTATATACTCACGTATAAGTCGGGTCTTGAAACCCAAAAAATCAATTATAAAATCAGATCCCAACTTATACACCCTTTCAAAACTGCAACACTTTTTTTTTTTTTAACATCTTCTTGCCTCCTCCAATCTTGCATCAGTTTCTCAGACGCATTAAATTTTGTTGCAGCAGCACAGTTACCAATTTGATTTGCTACTTCAATGATGTTTAATTTAAAACCAGCTTCATATTTTCTTCTGATCGAATACTCCATTGAAGATAAGGGATGCTCTTACGATAAAGGTGTATGAGGGTGTGAGATACAAAAAACAGAAATCAGTGCAAAAGTTGCTTCGGAATAGTTTGGGTATTAACGTGTGGTCACGTAGGCACAATAGAGAGAGAGAGAGAGAGGTTAGGAGCACATGCTGATACAGCGCATTGCCGCACCCACATAGAAAAAACAGGCAGTGTGCTCCGTGGTTACTCTCTCAGGTGGGTGTTAGCATATCATAATCCCTTGTACCAATAGCGTGAGTTTTATGCATTCAACTTACTGTATATGACCGACATTATAAAATACCAGAAATTATACTGTAAAATCAAGTCCCAACTTATCCGCGGGAGAAATTATCCACGAGTATATACGGTAATTCTGACACTCCACCTTCTCCTTTTTTCCTCTTAAAGTCAGTAATAGCAAGTACAGTTCTTCATCCATCAGCAAATACAGCAGATGTCTTCTGTAACATTGTTAGGTATGCAACATTGACAAAACAGTGTTACCTGTTGACTAGGAGAATATCAATGTGCCATTCAAATGGGCCAAAAGTATGAATGTGTTTTGGTCACTGAATGCATACAGTCACCGGCTTTACTTGGTAAGTATAAACAAGACTTTACTCCTCACAAATTTGACTGAGTGGGGTGATGTTTTCACCTTTGCATTGTTAATTAAGCTTATATGCTGTGATGGACGGCCAGCAGCTCAACCCAGCCGGGACGCCCCTGGAATAGAAGGATGAGGAAAGGCAGCTACCTGCTGACACTGCTTTCCCCAAGATACTTAGATGGCAGCTTCCCTGGAGTGTAGTAGTACCCCTGCTGTGCCATGGGTGCCACCAGGAGGAGCTGTCAAAGGACCTGGGGATATATTCTTTCAGTATAGCCCGGAAGAATGAGGTAATCACGAGGACGGAAGCCCCGATGTACTTCCGGGCTGAAGAAAATCCCTGTTCTTTTTTAGACCCGGAAGTGCCGACCAGTCACATGGTCGGAAGGACAGAAGCACTTCTGGGTCAAAGACTATTCAAAGGACGGATGGAAACCCAGCAGCCAAGCCGGAGTTGGGAGGGAGTGTGACAGAGCTGCTGGGAGGAGAGGAGGAAAAGTCCATCCATCCATCCATTTTCCAACCCACTGAATCCGAACACAGGGTCACGGGGGTCTGGAGGAGGAGAAGTATTGTGTTTATTTATTATTGTATTACCTGTTTGCTGTGGCTAGGGTGCTTTGGAGGCACTACTGAGGAAAAAAAGAATACGTCTTAGTGCTTTTACCCACTGTCAGCATCTGTCTATTGGGCCTAATGGGGCAACAGCGACCCCTGGTGTTCACAATGCATATACTGTACTTCTAAAAAGATGGTGGGAGATGGGGGCCTTTTAGGCATGAAATACATGCAATATTGCAGAGAACCGGGGTGTCCCTTTGCAGGTCAGATGACAATGTGCCATTACACTCCAGTTTGCAAAGCAGAAACACTTTAAGCCCTGGATCCATCACAAGCCAGGAGCGACAACATGCCTTATTTGGTTTAAACGCTGGCACAGCTCAGTAAAGGACTCCCCCACGTACAAAACAAAGATGAGGTGGACATTGTACATAGTTTGCCATATTATTTCTTTCACCTGTTCTTTTCTCTACAGGGCTTACAGCGTTCAATTCAATGCATGGGCTATGTAAATCCAAAGCCTGTACAATATCAATGCTGTATGTAATAAGTTAAAGTAAACCACAATTAAGTGTATGTTGCTTTTGATCTAAAAACTCCAAGATAACACATCAAAGAATTACATTCAAATTCGATTAAAGCTATCAGTTTTATAGGATATGTTACAGGGTGAAACTGTATTTATACCAAAAATTTCCATTATGCCTACAAATTACTTGCTCGAATTCAAAATAATACAGTTTCAAATGACCATCAACAAAAGCCAATGTCAATCACTAAGAAAAGAAAGAATTGATCAACAGCACACATTGCATGCTGCATATTCAGGAGTAAGAATCTCCTTTGACCTAATACTATTAACCCCTGGGAAAAAATAACAATTATCATATACAGAAAAGTATTCAGTTAGTTATGTAGTACTTCTGATAACAACCGACTAATAGCATTAGAAACTTAGGCCCACTGTGTTAGGAAATTTCCCAAGCGACACTGTGTAACACAGGTAGCAATAGCATACTTGTACTCCTTTCAAAACAATAGTTGAAATAAACTCTTTTTAAAATGATCATCTAAGGAAAACAATTACAAACTACAGGCTTTTAACCTTGATAAAAGAGCTATGGGTTCTCATGGAGTAGACTTAGCACACTGCTAATTAGTATTAAAGATGCATTTGTTAGCTCATTTGTTTTATTAAATATGTGAAAGCAGTTCACAGTTTCCCGCATAACTATTATTCTTCAGTAATGGGACACAATGGCTTTCACCATAGTTAATACAAGAGTTTTAACTGACTGTACATAATTCTAACACAAAATTGATTTTAAAGAGGTTAAAGTTTTTGTCATTAATTATACAGTAGCCATTTACTTTTGACTTTTAGATATCATAATGCTGTACTACTTGCATTCTCCAAGTCTTGTTAATAGAATGCAATATATCTTTAAAGGCAGTAATGGATCTTAATAAATGTACTGAAAGTTAACATAGCTTTATAAAGTCTGCTTTATTATATAGGACAGAGGTACAAGAACAAGGGAACACCGAGTTCCTAGTATCAGTCTTCATTCCATACTGCACTTTTCACAAAGATGTATATGACAAAAATTTCCCAAAGCTGATCATTAAGGCCATACGCTGCATATGCATTAAACAACTAAATATAGTATAGGCAGAAGACTATAGCAAAGCTAAACATACATTATAAAAAATGTTAAGGATTATATGTTGGCGGAAAGTGGTTAAAATCATGAATCTGTAGAAAGTATCTTGCAATGGGTCGGGCTTTGCGTGTCTCTCAGAGATTGCTGTAGGTCAGCTCATGTGGTGATCTTTGGTAATTTGCATTGGCATCAAACTCTAAAATTATAGTAGATTTGACTCCTCGTGAAATTAATTTATTTGTATTCTGCACTTACACCACTAGATGGAGATAGAGAACAGGATGAGATGGATAGAGAATGAGAGAAAGAGAGGGAATAAAATGTGGTGTCACTATCATCTGATAAAATCCTTAACTGTATGGACCCTGACATTCTACCACCAGACAACTCAACAAATGGATGACGAGTTACTTACCTGTTTTGGTGGTCTACAATGGCTCTTGCAACTTCTCCTTTTTCTCCACTATTTTTGCAGTGTCTGAGTGAGCCCACCTTACTGTTTGACATGTGGCTGAAGATGTTCAATAATTGCATACATGCAAACAGGCACTTTTGGTTGAGTACATAAGGTGTCAAAGATGGCCGGGGTTCTTGTCCAGCCAGGATGCCTCCTCATTGTATGGACTGGGGGAGCAAGCCTGGTCAGAACAGTACCCCCCCTCCCCCCCACCCCCCAAATGCTAGATGGCAACCCCCCCTGGGTTGCATCGGGGCCACCACCAGGGGGCACTGCAGTGGTTCCTGAGCCCATGTGGGCGGTTCTTCTGCCACACCTGGAAGTACAGCCGGAAATGGGTCATCAAACACCTGGAGCACTTCTGGGTGGGCTATAAAAGGAGCCAGCAGCCAGAACTCCGGGAACCACCTGCGTCTGTCTGTGTTGGGTTGAGCGCTGGCATAGCGCCTTTGTCACAAAGGTTAGAGTGTTTTATTTGCCCCCTAATCAAGATATGTCGATGGAGGATGCCATTACACCTTTACAAGCTCATTTTGTCCCAAGAAGAAATGTCATTGCTGAGCAGCATGCTTTTAGCATGCTTTTGTTCCAAAAATGATGGATGGATTAAAAGCCAGAAGTCTGTATCAAGTGACTCTGTGAGAACCCTAACTACAAAGAGGACTATTTCATTTATGTTAGGTAGAATGCCCAGAGGGGACTGGGCGGTCTCGTGGCCTGGAACCCCTACAGATTTTATTTTTTTCTCCAGCTTTCTGGAGTTTTTTTTTTTTGTTTTGTTTTTTTCTGTCCACCCTTGCCATCGGACCTTACTCCTTTTCTATGTTAATTAATGTTGCCTTATTTTAATTTCTCATTTTGTCTTTTATTTTTCTTTTCTTCATTATGTAAAGCACTTTGAGCTACTTTTTGTATGAAAATGTGCTATATAAATAAATGTTGTTGTTGTTGTAGGAAACACGCTCAAGTTGCTAATGAAACTACTTCACAGTATGCTGCAGCACTATGAGACTTAGCAGTTAAATGCAAGTTTGAAAGTAAATTTGATGAAATGTTACAAAATCAATTGGTGGAAAATACCTCTAGTGTATGTGAATGATTACTTTTAGAAGCCAACTTGATTTTGGATAGAGAAGATTGTGAGCAGACAAAATGTATTTCTGGAAACAGATAAGTGCCAGCACAAACTTTGCATTCTAAACCTACTGGTCGTCACCATTACCGCAAACGTACAAAGCCATTGTTCATTTCTGATTTTTCACAGCTTTAAGCTCATGCACATCCTGTAGCCTCTGTTTATGCTTTTGCTAAATGTAAAAACCGTCAAAATATTGGTCATTTTGCATGAGTTTACCATTCTTTGCAACCATGTTTTGTACAGAAAGTTGTTTTACCTGAGCTTCAGATCCTCTGTTTAAGTGACTGCTCAGTGTGTGAATTGCACTGTCACTATAAAAACTTCATCTGTTACAGCATATGTGGATCTAATGGTGGATTTTACATCATCAGTATCCAGTTTATTCAAAGAGTATATGATGCCCACTTCAAAATACAGCCTTTTATATGATCAGTTAACAACAGATGAGCGGAAAACAAACACTAAATATTTCTCCAAATGACTAACAAACAGAAATGAAATGAGCACAGCTAATCAGAAGCTTTTGTCAGGTGTTGTAGTAAGTGTTCAGACTGGAATCAAAAGAGGGGACCGAATGGGAATCTTTTATTTAAGCAGGCAGATCATTCCACAGCTCAACATTCCTCTGTTGTTTAATTAATTCTTGGAATCTTAGGTAATCCGGGATCTTGAGACTAATGTATGCTCCTGTTTGTATGCAATGATATATTCAGAAAGGTAAATAAGGCCTAGGCCTTTTATACCTTGATATGTAAGAAGAATGATTTTGAAATTAGTCCTAAACTTAACTGGAAGCCAATATAAGGACATAAGAACATGGGTTATATTATTGCAGTTTTTAGTTCCATAAATGATTTTTACAGCAGCATTATGAAATAACTAGAAGATGCAATTATAGTTAGAACAGCCTGTGAATAATTATGCCAACCCAGAATTACAAAAGAAAGAAAGAAAGAAAGAAAGAAAGAAAGAAAGAAAGAAAGAAAGAAAGAAAGAAAGAAAGAAAAACGTTTCAAGTGTCTACATTTTCAAGGGAAGGAGAACAGAAAAGAGAGAATGGCTTTTACCATTCTTGTTCAGCAGATGAGAATGCAAGACAACATTTTTGCTATTGCTTGAGCTCTTTTTCAGTGGTGCAATTTCCATTTGGCACTGGCAGTTTAACAGCACATTACCATCGAGGCCTACATGGTTTCACATGCAACCCGGCTCCTCAGTAGAGGCTCAATGCCACCCTCTACTGAAGTAAGAAAAGAAGAGGTACAAAGCACTTAGTTTAGTTTACCGCAAAAAGTAAATGGGATTCCAAAACTTAACCTAATCACAGGATTAGAATGGGAGGTACTTATTTACCTTTGGTACGAAATCAAAAATGTTTGGGTCCGATTCCTCTGTGTGTGTGTGTGTGTGTGTGTGTGTGTGTGTGTGTGTGTGTGTGTGTGTGTGTGTGTGTGCATATCCACAAGGCTGCTTCTATTTTAACATAGTCTTTGCAAAGATGGATGCGATGTGACATAGGAATGTGACCACGTCAACCGTGATAGGTTAGAGAGTGATGTAGTGCTTTAGGATTGGTTGGCAAAATGGAAGCGAGTATAAAAGATACTTCCTGCCTGCAGGGGTCATTTTTTGACCAAGTTGTGGTGGTAAGTGTTTCGTGTAGCTTTAAAATACTTCAAGCATAGCAGCTTGTGCCTTACTTTTGTATCTATTTTCTTTTTGTATGTATATAAATATTTCTTAGTAATAGTATAGTTTTGGTGAGGGGTTTTATATGAATTGGGTTTGTGGTGCACTTTTTGTCTTTTTGTATATGCTTTGATTTTTATCTTTGTAAATATTTTTTGTGGATCTTATCATTGGTTAGACTGTATTTTGTATATTATCTTCCTGTCTGGATTTTCCTTTTAGGGAAGACTGCCATTTTTTGTGTCTATACATTTGTTGTTCTTGTTTCTTTTTCATTTAGGTGAGAGAAGACATGCAAGTGGTGGGTGTAAAAGAGCAGGAAAGTGCAGAAGACAGAAGGATATGGAAAAAGATGATCTGCCGTGGTGACCCCTAACGAAGAAGAAGTTTCTTTTTCATTTGGGAACTTGCCATACTCACTGTAAATATTTTAAAGTTTCACTGTTATTTGAGACATTGCTTCTAATTGCTTGCAAATGTGAATAAAATCCCACTTTTTTTTTACAATTCAACCTTATTGTGTCTGTGTCTCCCTATCTAACATCTCTCATTTCTGATCCCGATCAATCACTCTTTCACACTATACAGGTGTCACAATAATATATGTAGGCAGCCAACTCTACTAGAAGTACATTAGTTAATTTCTCAGTGTCCTTCATATTTAGAAACAACATTCTTTAAGCTGGATAAAACAAGTTTTAGATAGTGTTGTACTGTGTGTTTTAGAAGACAGACTGCTGTCAAAGATAATGCCTAAATTGTATTATGATTCAGTAAAACTAATATTTAAAACTAGTGAATTAAAAAGCAGTAGGACATTGTTGCAGTCTGCATATTCCCCCCAATTAATAACATTTGTTTTTTTTTAATTCAAAGATAATTACTACCCACCCACACAGTGGGATCTCACTGATGCAATGAGGACAGTATAAGAGAAATGTTATTTTCTGGGAATGAGAAAGTGAAAATAAGTATTAGGTTTTCTAAAGATATCTCCCAGCAGAAGCAATTGAAAACAGTAAAGGTCAAATAACTGAGTCCTGCAGAACACCACTCTGAAGATAATGACAAAGTACTGTCAACACACTTTTACATATACTGAAATCAATTTGAGAAATATGAATTAAACCATGAAAGGATGATGCCTGAGAGCCCAACATAATTTTCAAGTCTATTTAACAGAATAGAGTGGTCAGTGGCATTACAGAGGGCATTTAAATCTAACAATAGAATTGCTGTATCATTTCCTTCATCAGAATATATTGAACAGTTATTTATAAAACAAGTGCCATTTCTGTACTGTGGCAATTAGGAAAGCCAGACTATAACTTCTCGAGTAAACTTATCCATATCAGCTTTTGCATACACATATACATTATGGGTATCCACTAAGCAATTTTTTAGACACTCCACTTTACATCTCCTGCCTCAAGCCACTAAATGATTTCATAGTGTCCTGCAGCCATAGCAGCTACAGAGGAGTCTTGTAATAGAGACATGCAGCCAAAACCCTGTAAGTTTTTTAAGGTCTAGGTCAAAGGGACAGGTGTTAAGTTTCATTCCAGGGCTAGGGTTTGACACTGTAATATTTAGTTTTTGAGATGACTGTGAAATCTGGGAGTTTATTAATTTTATTACTGATATAGACACATGGACAATAAACAGACTTCACACTAATAGTGTCTGAGTTTAGAATCAGTCCTGGGTTCAAGGAGTATCATGGCAGAAGTGCTAAGAAGGATGCAACCCATGACATTATTTTGGAATTATCATATGTAACCATGTAACATTGGGCAAAACATTACCTGCCTTCTCCCAGTATGTGGATTGTAACACCCGGGGAAATAGGACTATTGACCTACTGTATGGAAACATTAAAGACGCATACAGCGCCACCCTACTGCCTGCGCTTGGGAAAGCAGATCATAACCTGGTTCTGCTTCAGCCTCACTACAAACCAAGCGTGAGAGAGCTACCTACAATCACACACTCATTCAGGAAGTGGTCTCCTGAGGCAGAGCAGGCTCTGAGAGACTGCTTTGGAAATACGGACTGGGATATCCTGCAGTGTCACAAGTGGCATCAAGGGCCTTTTGAACCAGAAGGAAAGGGCTTTTAAAGGCGGTGATCAGCATGAGCTCAAGCGCATGCAGAAGGAACTCCGAGTCCAGCTCAGGGCGGCGAAGGAGCAGTACAAGAGAAAGCTGAAACAGAACAACAACATTTATTTATATAGCACATTTTCATACAAAAAGTAGCTCAAAGTGCTTTACATAATGAAGAAAAGAAAAATAAAAGACAAAATACAAAATTAAAATAAGACAACATTAGTTAACATAGAAAGGAGTAAGGTCCGATGGCCAGGGTGGACAGAAAAAACAAAAAAAAAACTCCAGACGGCTGAAGAAAAAAATAAAATCTGTAGGGGTTCCAGGCCACGAGACCACCCAGTCCTCTCTGGGCATTCTACCTAACATAAATGAAATAGTCCTCTTTGTAGTTAGGGTTCTCACGGAGTCACTCGATGGTGATAGTCATACAGACTTCTGGCTTTTAATCCATCCATCATTGTTGTAACATCATGGTGCTTTGGGTAGATGGTGGTGGCGCAAGCCGGAAAAGGAAACAGAAGATAGAGCAGGGGTTAGTACAGATTTTGAATGAATAGTTATTATAATGAATTGGATATACAGAGTATCAGGATTAAATTACAGTGAAGTTATGAGAAGGCCATGTTAAAATAATGTGTTTTCAGCAGTTTTTTAAAGTGCTCCACTGTATTAGCCTGGCGAATTCCTACTGGCAGGCTATTCCAGATTTTAGGTGCATAACAGCAGAAAGCCGCCTCACCACTTCTTTTAAGTTTTGCTCTTGGAATTCTAAGGAGACACTCAGTTGAGGATCTGAGGTTGCGATTTGGAATATAAGACGTCAGACATTCCAATATATAAGATGGAGCGAGATTATTTAAGGCTTTATAAACCATAAGCAGAATTTTAAAGTCAATTCTGAATGACACAGGTAACCAGTGTAGTGACATCAAAACTGGAGAAATGTGTTCGGATTTTCTTTTCCTGGTAAGGATTCTAGCAGCTGCATTCTGCACTAGTTGCAAACGATTGATGTCTTTTTTGGGTAGTCCTGAGAGGAGTGCGTTACAGTAATCTAGCCGACTGAAAACAAACGCGTGAACTAATTACTCAGCATCTTTCGATGATATAAGAGGTCTAACTTTTGCTATGTTTCTTAAGTGAAAAAATGCTATCCTAGTGATCTGATTAATATGCGATTTAAAACTCAGATTACAGTCAACGGTTACCCCTAAGCTTTTTACCTCCGTTTTGACTTTTAATCCTAATGCATCCAGTTTATTTCTAATAGCCTCATTGTATCCATTATTGCCAATCACTAAGATTTCGGTTTTCTCTTTATTTAATTTGAGAAAGTTACTATTCATCGATTCTGAGATTCAGGTTAGACATTGTGTTAGTGAATCTAGAGAATGGGGGTTATCAGGTGCTATTGATAAATACAGCTGTGTGTCATCAGCATAGCTGTGGTAGCTCACGTTATGTCCCGAGATAATCTGACCTAATGGAAGCATGTAGATTGAGAAGAGCAGCGGACCCAGGATAGAGCCTTGTGGAACACCATATAGGATATCATGTGTCTTTGAATTATAATTAGTATTGTTAGTATTATTGTTAGTATTATTACCACAACTAACAAAGAATTTTCTCCCTGCCAGGTAGGATTCAAACCAATTTAAGATGCTGCCAGAGAGGCCCACCCACTGACTAAGGCGATTCTTAAGAATATGATGATCAATGGTGTCAAATGCGGCACTCAGATCTAAGAGGATGAGAACAGATAAATGGCCTCTGTCTGCATTTACCTGCAAGTCATTTACTACTTTAACGAGTGCAGTTTCTGTGCTGTGATTTGTTCTAAAACCTGACTGAAATTTATCAAGAATAGCATGTTTATTGAGGTACTCATTTTACTGCATAATGACTGCCTTCTCTAGAATTTTACTTAAGAAAGGTAGGTTAGAGATGGGTCTATAATTTTCAAGAGCAGAGGAGTCGAGATTATTGTTTTTAAGTAGAGGTTTAACTACAGCAGTCTTAAGACAGTCTGGGAAGACCCCCGTATCTAATGACGAATTTACTATGTCAAGAACATTATCAATTAGCACGCCCAATACTTCTTTGAAAAAATTTGTTGGTATTGGGTGAAGGGCACAGGTGGAGGGTTTCATTTGAGAAATTATTTTATGTAAATCAGGTAAATCTATCCTAGTGAAAGAATTTAATTTGTTTATTACTGAATACTGGGGTTTAGGAGGATCCTTAGTGTTGGGGAGATATACTATGTTATTTCTAATATCATTAATTTTTTGATTGAAAAATACAGCGATAGCCTCACAGGTTTTACTGGAAGTACTTAGGAGGCATTTCTTTGAGTTACCTGGGTTTAACAGACGATCAATTGTCGAAAATAAGACTCTGGGATTACTAGCATTGTTATTTATAATCTTAAAGAAATAGCAGCGCCTCTCAAGACGGACTGTGTTATTGTATTCTGTTATTTTAAGTTGCAGAATAACAGCATGAAGGAAGTATGGAATGGGATGAAGATCATCACTGGCTGCAGCTCGAAGCGGGGTGCCACCATCGAGAGAGATGTGGAGAGAGCAAACCAGATGAACAACTTTTTTAACAGATTTGACCACCCTAACCCACTCTCACCTTGGATTACTGCACCCTCCACCCATCCTTCTGCTGACACGAGCATAGGAGAGAGTTTACCCCAACCCACAATTACAGCAGCCCAGGTAAGCAGAGAGCTGAGTAGACTTTGTGCCAGCAAAGCAGTGGGTCCAGATGGAGTATCGCCACGACTGCTGAAGGCCTGTGCGTTGGAGCTGGGGAGTCCTCTACTGCGCATCTTCAACCTGAGCCTGGAACAGGGGAGAGTCCCGAGGCTTTGGAAAACATCTTGCATCACCCCAGTCCCAAAGGTATCACATCTTAGTGAGCTGAATGACTTCCGGCCTGTCGCTCTGACGTCGCATGTGATGAAAACCATGGAGCGGCTGCTGCTTCACCACCTGAGGCCATAGGTCCGCCACACCCTTGACCCTCTGCAGTTCGCATACCAGGAGAAGGTGGGAGCGGAGGATGCCATCATCTACATGATACACCGATCCCTCTCCCACTTGGAAAGAGGCAATGGTGCAGTAAGAATTATGTTTCTGGACTTCTCTACCGCCTTCAACACCATCCAACCTCTGCTCCTCAGGGGCAAGCTGGCAGAGATGGGAGTAGATTCATACCTGGTAGCATGAATCGTGGACTATCTTAAAGACAGACCTCAGTATGTGTGTCTCAGGATCTGCAGGTCTGACATTGTGGTCAGCAACACAGGAGTGCTGCAGGGGACTGTACTTTCTCCGTTCCTGTTCAGCCTATATACATTGGACTTCCAATACAACTCGGAGTTCTGCCACGTGCAAAAGTTTGCTGACAACACTGCTATCATGGGCTGCATCAGGAGTGGGCAGGAGGAGGAGTATAGGGACATAATCAAGGACTTTGTTAAATGGTGCGACACAAACTACCTACACCTGAACACCAGCAAAACCAAGGAGCTGGTGGTGGATTTTAGGAGACCCAGGCCCCTCATGGACCCCATGATCATCAGAGGTGACTGAGTGCAGAGGGTGCAGACCTATAAATACCTGGGAGTGCAGCTGGATGATAACTTGGACTGGACTGCCAATACTGATGCTCTGTGTAAGAAAGGACAGAGCCGACTATACTTCCTTAGAAGGCTGGTGTCCTTCAACATCTGCAATAAGATGCTGCAGATGTTCTATCAGACGGTTGTGGCAGAGCCCTCTTCTATGCGGTGGTGTGCTGGGGAGGCAGCATAAAGAAGAAGGACGCCTCATGACTGGACAAACTGGTGAGGAAGGCAGGCTCTATTGTAGGCATGGAGCTGGACAGTTTGACATCCATGGCAGAGCGACAGGCACTGAGCAGGCTCCTGTCAATCATGGAGAATCCACTGCATCCACTGAACAGTATCATCTCCAGACAGAGGAGCAGCTTCAGCGACAGACTGCTGTCACTTTCCTGCTCCACTGACAGACTGAGGAGATTGTTCCTCCCCCACACTATGCGACTCTTCAATTCCACCCAGGGGGTAAACGTTAACATTATGTAAAGTTATTGTCTGTCTGTATACCTGCATTGTTATCACTCTTTAATTTAATATTGTTTTTTATTAGTTTGCTGCTGCTGGAGTATGTGAATTTCCCCTTGGGATTAATAAAGTATCTATCTATCTATCTATCTATCTATCTATCTATCTATCTATCTATCTATCTATCTATCTATCTATCTATCTATCTATCTATCTATCTATCTATCTATCTATCTATCTATCTATCTATCTATCTATCTATCTATCTATCTATCTATCTATCTATATGGTAGATATCCATGGTAAAATATCTGAAATAAACAAAAGAACAACTGTGGTCATAACAACCCTGCATCAAAGGGCCCCAGTCACATACTGCCTCATGGTGGGCAATTATTAATTGCCAGTTGATTGAAAATGCATACCTTTGCATACATGGAAGGATAGTTGGAGTACCTTAAGAGAAATTGACCCAGGCCTGGTGGGAACAGACAATGGACAGGAATGGGATTCAAATCCTAATGCTGGGTTTGTAGTGCAGCAGTGCTCCGACTGCACCACCATGCTGCCTAGTAGCAAAAGCTGTGTCTGAGAATTCTTCATTCATTTAATCTTTTATTTAATAAAAACACCCAGACATGTAAATAAAACGTATGAAAATGTTGTTTTTTGAAATAAAAAAATAAAGCAAATACAGAACATGTTTGCTGAATATTATAGAATGACTTTAAGCAATTTACAAAGCTGCATTTCAATATGCTTTGTATCTGAGGTATAACATTTTTTTAAATCTCTAAATATACAATAATTACTTACCAGATAAATAATGCCATTTACTGTACAGTATGTGATGTAGTCCACTAAGGAATAAAGTTTTGAAGTTTCCATAATATCTCTTGGCAGATTCACATTTTGACTAATGTCACTCTCAGCAGGGCTGTGGAAAAGATAATGTACAGAGCAAATTATTCTGTTTAGATCTGACTTTGCTTATCTTCTTGGAATAGAGATTCAATTTCATTATCAGCAGGGGCAGAAGTAACATAAAGCCACATATTTTAGACAGATATTAGTGTCTATTTGATCTTTTTGATGTATTATAATAGAATTTTTATGACTTTGGCAAATTGAATAAAACTGTTATAGAGATGCTGAGTTAGATTCTACAAGCAAATTTTTACTTGTGTTAAGAAGCTATGTGTTATAAAAAGAAAAACTATTACAATGGAAATGTACTTTTGCACATACAAATCTAGGGACTGTCAAAGCAATAGCTTGTGACATCTTTTGAAATAAAATAATTGCAAGCTACGATGTTGAAGTAGACCTCCTGGATTTCAAATAATTTTGTGAAAGATAATTTATAGTGAACTGAAGGAACACCCTGGCTTTTATATATTAGAAAAGAGCTTAGATGCTTGAAACTGTCTTAAAATGAAATACCAGCAAACTACTACATTTTGTTCGTATAGAAATAAATACATACATAAAGTGCTCACCTATCATTTACACCTGTGAGTATACTCCATCCATCCATTATCCAACCCGCTATATCCTAACTACAGGGTCTGCTGGAGCCAATCCCAGCCAACACAGGGCGCAAGGCAGGAAACAAACCCTGGGCAGGGCACCAGCCCACCGCAGGGCGCTCACACACACACCCACACACCAAGCACACATTAAGGACAAGTTAGAATAGCCAATGAACCTAACCTGCATGTCTTTGGACTGTGGGAGGAAACCCACGCAGATACAGGGAGAACATACAAACTCCATGCAGGGAGGACCTGGGAAGTGAACCTAGGTCTCCTAACTGTAAGGCAGCAGCACTATCCACTGCGCCACCGTACTGCCCTTGTGAGTATACTTCTCTAAGAAAACTTTATTCATAAGAAGCTGAAGAATAAGAAAAAACTAAGAAAGTTACACTTTTCAAATAGCTTTCGATCTGTACTGTACCTAAATATCTCTAACATATCACTTATTGTTGTCAATGACAACCTGCCATATCACTGCTTAGACCTGATCTTTATTCTGAGATTTAATTTTCCATTTATCTCATGTAAGAGACGGCCGGCAGCCCAACCTGACCAGAATGCCCAAGAAGTGGAAGGCTGGGGGAAGGCAGCCTCTTTAGGGCACTGCATTCCCCATAACGCTAGATGGCAGCTCCCCTGGATTGCAGCAGTGCCCCAGATTCCCACAGGGCACTATGGGATTTGAAGTTCTTTATCTCAGCCTTATTGGGTACCGCGGGTACCACCAGGGGGTGCTGTAAAAATGGAGGAGCCACATGGCATGGGGTTTTGGGGGTGGCCACTATAAAAGGACTTGCCAGCCTAACAGTGATGAGCCAGATTCGGGAGTGGAGGACAAAGCTTTCAAGGAGGAGTGGAGGCAAAGAAGAGAGTGAAAGGACTGTGTGTCATATTATTTGGTGCTTGTGTACTGTACTGTACTGTGTTGTGAAATGCAGGGCAACATTAATCGCTTCCCCACTGAGGAATAAAACGTGTGCCATGTTGAACTTGTGTCTCAGCCTGTCTGTGTCTGGGTTTGGGGAGCGGTACACTCCCTGGTGGTCCACACTCATTAAGGTTGTCTCTTTGTTGCACAGTTTCTAACTATAATCCCATAAATCCTTGCTGCAAAGAGAATTAGTAAATCACCAAATACCCACAAAAAATCAGGGTCTGGACTTAAATTTAAAGGTCAACCTAGTTAGAAGATCTAGGAGGTAATGGAATACATATCATTTGAAAGTATGACATCATATTTATGTTGTGCTTTGTAAAGTGAAGTGGGTGGCAATGTGGTGCAGTGGATAGCTCTTCCATCTCATGTGTTCTGCTTACTGGGTTTATGTATTATGCTTGGTTATTGTTAGTGGAGTTTATAGGTTCTCCTTGTCTCTGCATGAGTTTTTCTCCAGACACACCAGTTTTCTGCCTAGACTTCTAAAATGGCGTTGGTTACGTTCATAGGCAATTCCATATTGGACCTGTGCATATAAGTGTGTACACATGCATCTGTTGGCCCTATGTGTGATGATGCAGGTTCTGCTCCAAGCTCCCATCTTCCTTCTGGGAACCCTTGAACCCAACACCGTCAGTAATGTCACCAATGAGCTAGGCAATGAGGCACAACAAAGCAAAGGGATGGTGCAAAAAGTGCTTTTATTTAAAATCAACAAACAAAAACAGTGTCCAAATAAATAAGTGCAGTGTCTCAAAAATACGTCATTAAATAAATAATTAATTAAAACAGGGGAGAAATTGTGGAGGTTATAATCCAATAGAAAAAAAAATCTCTTTAAAACAAAAACAACAAAGTTAAAACAATGGCTGGAAGTTGTCCTTTTAAAATCAGCTCAGTGCCTTTCTATTGGTGACTCCCCTGCTTCTCCCGTCCAGGCTAAGTGCCAGGGGAGCCACCCTACCTGCAGCTAACCTTCATTCTGCCTTCTACTGCTGGTCTGTTCGCCTCGCCGATCCCTGGCTCCGGTAGGCTTAACCAGACCGTGACTTGGGCTCCCCAGTGACCAGGGCGCTCACGCTGTTGCTTTCACGTCCCAAGTCACAACTTCCGCTGTCATCTTGGCCTTCTGCGGCGAGCCATCCTCCTTCCAGTCACTCCTGCTCCTAACTAAATGCTCAGTGGGAGCAAAAACAATCAACTGCTCCCAGGGTGCCAGCCAAACACCCAGGCTCATTGCTTAGCTGCCTGCGAGCCTGCGCTCACTCGTTCTCACTCTCTTGCACTGGCTTTCCTCTCCCTGCTTCCTGCCTTCTTCTCCTGTAACCTCCATTCGTCTTTTCCTTTTCTTTTTTTTTTTTCATTCCTCTCCTAGCCGCCTCGCACTTCTATTTATTACGGGGACGTGGATCTGGTGTGGCAATTAGCAGCTCCCGACACCAATTACGGATGTGGAAGACTCCTCACCTGTGCACTTAAGCGAAGACCATCTGCATCACGCATCACCCGGGAACTGCTCAACCACACATACCAATGCCCCCTCTGTAAGCCGCAAGTGCGGCG
This sequence comes from Erpetoichthys calabaricus, assembly GCF_900747795.2. Classification (NCBI taxonomy): domain Eukaryota; kingdom Metazoa; phylum Chordata; class Cladistia; order Polypteriformes; family Polypteridae; genus Erpetoichthys; species Erpetoichthys calabaricus. The sequence continues at coordinate 129,789,602 of NC_041402.2, read as the reverse complement.
ATTATTTATTTAAAAAGTGGCCCTGTTGACTTGAGCTGTGGACCCGCTACACCACACTGTGATGACTGATATTCAGTCCAAATCTGTTTAATGTATTGATCCCAGTGCTGCTGAAGTAGGCTTCCTGCAAACCCAATTAGATTAAGCAGGTTTGGAAATGTTACATTATTTCACTGTTAAATCTAAATTTTAAAGCAATTTCCAAGGCAATTAAGAAGACTATAATATAAGATTAATTTACACCTATTAGTACAAAGAGACAACAGTAGGTTTATTCTGAAATGGCAAGACTAAATGTTAGGATTAAGTACAGAAAAATGTTTTGGCTTGAGGTAAAATATTAGTACCAAAGGAACTTCATGGGCAGACCTAAGCATTAAGCCCTGTGGCAGGTGGCAGGGCGGGTCCTCAGCCGCCTGCCTATATAAGGAGCCGCCTCCCTTCATTAAGGACTGGAGGCGGGTGAGGAGAAGGACGAGGTCTGGGAGGAGGCAAGAGAGAGGCCTGTGAAGAGTAAGAGATGGCTGAGAGAGAGAAGTCTGGACTTTGGGGAAGCCTTGGGGTTTATTTGTGTGGCACAAGACTTTGTATAGAGTTGTAAATAAACGTGTGGTGGTGCAAATTAACATGTCTGCCTGTCTGTGTATGGGGCTCGTTCCTCAGTGGCGTAGTCAGCAGGATACTCTGCCTGGTTCAAGGCGGGGACCTGCACCAAGAAAGAAGTCTGTAGACGGCCCTGCACGTCAGGGGAGCCCACCCACGTGCCGCAGGGGCGGCATGCACACAACCCCAAGAGAAGGACTTGTACCTCGGACCGTTACCGGTCCACCGAAGGGCCATGTTTCCCAGGGGAGGTTGGACGACTCGGCGGCAGCAAAGGGTGCTGCCGGGAAGGAGAGGCTGCCGCTTACCCAGCCGCAGCAGCCGCGGAGCTGTCCGGAGACTCGTTCCCATATTAGGAGGGGAGACGAGATGGCTGTGGACCGGAAGTCCCTCCTTGTGACAGGCACGGGATTGGATAACGTGTCCTGTGTGCCCGACAACGAGTGAATGGAGGCGGGACCAGGGAATGTCCATCTCGTTCCAGCGAGAAACCCAATTGGGCCGGAGGGAAAGGCCCATAGGAAGCAGTCGGCGAGTGGCGCTGATCGACAGGTAAGCTCACCATCGACTGACTTTCTCTCCTTGGCAGTGGTTCTGCGGAGGTTGCAGATATGCCTCCTGCTCGCTGGATCGCTGCCACCAGAGCTAGGTGCCCTCCGAGCGGAGACGCTGAAGCTGGAGGGGAAAGCAGTCGCGTCAGGACAGGCACTGCAGGCGCAGATGGAACAACGCGATGCTGGATCTTCCGACCAGAGAGGTACAGTGGGGACGGTGAGTAGAACCGGCCCTGTACGGATGCAGGTGGGACAGGCTCTGTCCTTCTGCTGTAGGCAGAGCCGAACCGTCACAGCATCCCAAAGAAAGAGGAGGAATCGGAGAAAGAAAGCTGACTCCTCCGATACAAGGCGACGTGTTGCAGGGTGCTCACGTCCCGAGAAGGGGCTCCATCTGCCTTGGCAGAGGGAAACCCCACAGCAGGCTGAGGGAACAGGAACGTGTGCGGTCCCGTTGACGGTCCCAAAGCGGGGGACACGGAGGTCTCGGAAGGGGGGGCCGAGGACACAAGCACCAGGGTGCCGGTCGGAGGGGGGAGCGTTGGCCCAGGTACTGCTGAAGGCTGCCGAGTGGCGGCGTCAGGGCAATGCCTCCACCCCGTTTTTATTTTTATTTTGCAGGACCAGGCCCTGAATTGAAGCATGGCGGCCTACTGCCGAGGAAGACCTGCCCTCGCAGGATGGGCCGCTGGCCCCTAGGGGCCTCAGCTTGTGCAGGAGTACTGTGGCAGGTGGCAGGGCGTGGTCCTCAGCCGCCTGCCTATATAAGGAGCCGCCTCCCTTCATTAAGGACTGGAGGTGGGTGAGGAGAAGGACGAGGTCTGGGAGAAGGCAAGAGAGAGGCCTTTGAAGAGTGAGAGAAGGCTGAGAGAGAGAAGCCTGGACTTTGGGGAAGCCTTGGGGTTTGTTTGTGTGGCACAAGACTTTGTATATAGTTGTAAATAAACGTGTGGTGGTGCAAATTAACATGTCTGCCTGTCTGTGTCCGGGGCTCGTTCCACAGCCCAAAAAAATTTACAACAGATCTGAACTTTTATCAAACTATTGCAATATTAACAAATGTGACAAATATTGGGATAAGGTCTGTGCCAAATAGTGTCCATTCAGTTTTAGAAATGGGTATGTGAGTAATAAAGCCTTGATGACAAGGGTGAAAATCACAAACATTTGGGGGAATCTCAAAATAGAGTTGCTGCTTCTCCGCATTGGAAGGAGCCAATTAAAGTACTGTAGTTCAGGCAATTAATTGGAATGTGTTGTGGACGCTGCCCTGGGGAGGTGTTTCATGCATGTCCAACTGGAAGGGCACCTTGGGACAGACCCAGGACATGTTGAAGAGATTACATCTCTCAGCTGGGCTTGGAACATCTTTATATCCCTTCAGAGGATTTGGAGGAGGTTGCAGGGAAAAGGGATGTCTGAGCATCATTACTTAGACTGCTGCCCCCGCAAGGCTGTCCGGAATAAGTGTCAGAAAATGAATGGATGGATGAACAGATGGATGGACAATTTTAAAATATATATCCATCTGTACAAGCAGCTCTTCCAGTCCTTGTTTTGAGTTTGAATATGCATGCTGCTTTCTTAACTGCTGAAATTTTCCTAATTAAGAATTATAATGGCCTTGTTCCAAAATTTATAACAATCTTTCATTTTCTTTGCACAGTTATGTCATAGTTGTGATCTATTGTCACAACAGACAGATATCAGTTGGTAGCAGCACTGTAAAAACAGTAGACAACAGGTCCTTGTTGTTATCTCTATTCTCCATGAAAATATGAGATTAAAAAAGTTTCTCAGCCATCACTAAAAGCTGAATGGTGTTAGTGCCTGCTTCTCCACCATCACATTTTCATGATGTCATCAAGAAAATCTTTTGATTGCAGCCCTACACTTAGGAATTACACAGATTTAATTTTATTGAAGAGACATATGGAATAATCTGCAATGAACAACTGTTTATCTTTTTCTGATAACTGGCCTTTTTAAAATGTGATTCCACCTTTATATATAGTACTTCCAATTATAAAAAAATACAATAGTAAAAATCTTAATGTGGTGGGGCAAAAAAAATAGTTGTGGAATGAAGAAACAGCTTTAAATTTAATTATTGATTAGTGATATAGTGTTAGTGCTGTTGCATCAGAAGCTCTGAACACCATGCTTGTATCTTGGTCTGGGCACTGCCTGAATGGAGTACTCTCCAAGAGAGATTTCTCTGAATACTCTGATTTCTTCCCATGTTCACATGAGACTGACTGGAAAGTGTAAATTGGCACTGTAATGGACTGGCTCCCTATGATGAACACTAATCGTTTTCACACAGCAGAAACTTGTTTCAGTAATCAGGGACTTTGGTAGCATTCCCACCACAGGAACTCAGGCCATTTGTAGTTCCTATTTCTTTATTAGCTCCTACACCAGGGTATGTACTTTTCATTCAACCAGGAACTATCACAAGTGGGGCTCATGTAATGAATTGTGCTGATTAGGTTGAGTACAAACACTGGCGCCATCTTATACATTTCGTAGTAGTTGGGACTTTGGAGAGTTATCCATGAAGACATAGCACTACACTTTGCACCGCATCACTCTTCAGCCACCTCCTTTGTGTGTCATGCCATACACCGCATCAAACCAATAAGTGGAGCGGGGCAGGGGGTGCACTGTGAACTCCTGAATGTGCCTCACTTTGCACCACATCAGTCTTCTTTGCAAGTCACATATTTCGCATATAGGTTACAGTTCCTGTTTTGTGGTGGGAACACAACACATGAAAGTGGCCAGGGACCACAACTAGCACAAGCCCTACATCATGCAGGGATTCATTGATTCCTAAAAACAAAGTTCCTGTGGAGTGAAAATGCCTACTGTCTTGCACCTGAAACTATGGGAAGTTCTGCTTCCCCATGACAGCTCCTTAGTTATTAAATACACTAGCAGTCTACCGTTGTTTGCTTACCTATAGAAAAGTCCTTTAATCAGATTGGCTGACCCAGCATTGACTCAACTGTGGAATGGCCAGTAGGGGGGCAGCGTCTTGTTGGCCGAGGTCTCCAGGTCTCTGAACAAATCTGCTTTGTCATATGTGATAGTTCTGCATTTAGTGAGTGATATCATATATTCTTGCATTTTTTGCCTTGTAGTTTGTATTATTGTATGTTTTTCCTGAGGTAGCAATGATATAAGGGGTGTTCAATAATTTACTTTCTGAGTATGAAAGTAAGTAGCAAGCATGCTGAAACAAGTCTGGGCATGTTGTGACACACAGTTGTGGCTCAGTGTGTGTCTAACATTCCAAGAGACAGGATGTCAGGAGAGTCCTCGTGTGACTCAAGTAAGTTTCTTCATGACAATGTTCCCGTTCACATGGCATGTTAATCAGAGGCAGCCATCTGAGAATGTGGGTTCCAGCAGCTGAACCATCAACCCTACAGTCCTGACCTGGCTCCCTCAGATTATTTCCTGTTCCGAGTTTTGAAGAAATCTCTCAGAGGACAGCGGTTTTCAAGTGATGAAGATGTCAAGGCTGTTGTGACATTCAGGTTTGAAGATCAAACAGAAGATTTTTTTTTCAAAGAGGTTAAAGTCACTGAATGAAAAGTCGATGAAGTGTATGGAGCTATCAGGGGAAACACTCTTCTTTGTTACTGAGGTAGTTAAATTATTGAATGCTCCTCGTAGATTGGTCATTTAGCACTGTGAAGAGGATTATTTGTGTTCTTTTTTGTGCATTGTATTTACCCCATACCCTCATTTACCCTCATTGCACACCCAACCTGCCTGGAAAGGGGTCTCTTTCTTTCTCTCTTCGAATTGCCTTTCCCAAGATTTCTGCCATTTTTTCCTTCAAGGGTCTTTTTTGTGAGTTTTTTCTTTTCTTCTTAGAGAGTCAAGGCTGGGGGGCTCTCAAAAAAACTGGGCATTATCAAACCTGAGTTTTGGCAATACAAGAAAAAAGATTGTGGTGTAGTGGTTAAGGCTTTGGACTTCCAACCCCAAAGTTGTAGGTTCAAGTCCTGCTACTGTGACCATGAACAAGTCACTTGATCTGCCTATGCTCCAACTGGAACACCAAAAAAAATATAACCAATTATAACATAAATGTTGTAAGTAGCCTTGGATAAAGGTGTCAGGTAAATGTAAACTGTTGATGTTGCAGTCTAAAAGAATGTCACTGAATCAATTTATTTTATCAATGTATCTTTAAATCCCTTTTTTGGGACTGCAAATGCCTTATATATACATTTTGCTCAGTGGTCATCTTTCAAGTAACACTTTAAACACTGTTTTAAACACTCAGAACAGGTTGAATTCTCCAAAGCATTGATTCCACAAAGAAAAGGAAATATTTTTAGGCATTTTGATTCATGCTGGCATAAATGTATCACATTTTTCCTGAAGATTTTAGACACATTCTTGCTGTGATTGCCCCATTTGTCCTCATGACAAATGTGATCTGTAAGATTGTGATCCTGGAAATGTGCAAAACACTGGATTAAATTGAAGTCACTGTTAATTTCATAAAACAGGCTTGAGATGAGGCCTTTGTGGCATTGTAAAATGGAACCTGATCCTTTCTTGAAGTATCTGTTGGAAGAAGTAGCCATAAAGTATTGCACATGATCATCAACAGAGCTTGGGAACTCAATTAGTATAAAGAGACCTAATGTGAGCAAAAAAAAAACCTCAAAACACCATTATACTAGCACCACCAACCTGCACGATTTACAGTATGTACCCTGTGTGTTGGATCAATGGATTCATACTGTTTATGAATGTATTAAAACTATAAAAGCAGATTATAGATTAAATAAAAAATACGCACAGAGCGGCGCTAATAAAAATAAGCTAATTTCGATCTTGAATACCCATAAAGCACATACAATTCAGCTCTGCTCTTCCAAAACATTAAATATGGCTTTATTAAATGTTAGAGCATTAACCAACAAGCCGTTTTCCATTAACAATCTTATTAGTGATAGGAAAATTGATTTTATTGCATTAAGTGAAACGTGGCTTAGCTCTGATGGCGCAGCTGTTTTAATCGAATCTGCGCCTCCGAATTACAGCTTTGCTCTTGCAGATCACCAAGGTAAGAAAGGCGGTGGTTTAGCAAACATTTACTCGAGCCGGTTAAAGTGTAAAGATGTCCAATTTTGGTAAATTCAAGTCCTTTGAGTATCTGTTTGCTTTTGTTATTCATGAAGTTTCTCAGTTTCTAGTATTATCTGTGTATAGACATCCTAAATACAATGCATCTTTCTTTGAGGAATTGTCAGACTTGATATCAATTATAATTATGAACTATGACATGTTCCTAATAGTTGGTGACTTTAACTTTTATATCGATAATCAGTGTGACTCGAAAATAAAAGAATTTATGAACCTCCTGGACTTGTTTGATTTGAGACAGCACGTTAGTTAGCCTACACATAAAGCAGGTCATACGTTAGACTTAGTAATTACTAAAGGACTAAAAGTTGATGTGAAGCAGATCATTGATATTGGTCTATTAGACCATTTTCTTTTACTATTTAATATAGAAATAATGATAGAAAATATTCACGAGAAGCATATTGTTAAAACACATTTCTTTGATTCATCAGCAGCTTCAAAATTTACAGACATTCTAAGCAACCAGTCCATTTGTAGTGCTAACTACAAAAGCGAGAATAATGTAAATAGTAAGGTGGAAAATTTTAATACTAAGGTGAGAGCTGCTGCTGACATAGTCGCACCTGAAAAGACAGTTAAAAAATCTTCTAGCATTGATATACCATGGAAGACCCAATGAGTATAAATGGAGGAAAACTAAGCTAACTATCCACTATGAAATTTTGAAGGTTAAAATAACAGAATTCAACAACATAGTCCATCTTGAGAGGCACTGCTGTTTCTCTAGAATTATAAATAACAATGCTAGTAATCCCAGAGTCTTATTCTCCATGATTGATCATCTGCTAAACCCAGGTCACTGAATGGAATGCCTCCAAATTACTTCCAGTGAAACTTGTGAGGCTATTGCTGTATTTTTTAAACAAAAAAGTAATGATATTAGAAACAATATAGTACATCTCTCCAACACTGATCCTCTTAAGCCCCAGTACTCCGTTATAAAGCAAATCAAATTCTTTCACCAGTATAGATTTACCTGATTTAAATAAAATAATTTCTCAACTGAGACCCTCCACCTGCGTCCTTGACCCAATACCAACAAGTTTTTTCAAAGAAGTATCCGGCGTGCTAATTGACAGTATTCTTGACATAGTAAACTTGTCATTAGATACCGGGGTCTTCCCAGACTGTCTTAAGACTGCTGTAGTTAAACCCCTACTCAAGAAAAATAATCTTGACTCTTCTGCTTTTGAAAATTTTAGACCTACTGTATCTCTAACTTGCCTTTCTTAAGTAAAATTCTAGAGAAGATAGTCATTATGCAGCTAAATGACCGCCTCAATAAACATGCTATTCTTGATAAGTTTCAGTCGGGTTTCAGAACAAATCACAGTACAGAAACTGCACTCGTTAAAATAGTAAATGGCTTGCGGGTAAATGCAGACAGAGGCCGTTTATCTGTTCTCATCTTCTTAGACCTGAGTGCCGCATTTGATACCATTGATCACAATATTCTTATAAATCGCCTTAGTCAGTGGGTGGGCCTCTCTGGCAGTGTCTTAAATTGGTTTGAATCCTACCTGGCAGGTAGAAAATTCTTTGTTAGTTGTGGTAATTATACTTCTATGACACATGATATACTATATGGTGTTCCACAAGGCTCTATCCCGGGTTCGCTGCTGTTTTCGATTTACATGCTTCCAATAGGTCAGATTATCTCAGGGCATAATGTGAGCTACCACAGCTATGCTGATGACACACAACTGTATTTATCAATAGCACCTGATGACCCCGACTCTGTTGATTCACTGACACAATGTCTAACTTGTATTTCTGAATGGATGAGTAGTAATTTTCTCAAACTAAATAAAAAGAAAACTGAAATTTTAGAGATTCGCAATAATAGAAATAATGAGGTTATTAGAAATAAACTTGATGCATTAGGATTAAAAGTCAAGAAGGATGTAAAGAATTTAGGGGTAACTGTTGACTGTGACCTGAACAGATCACTAGGACAGCATTTTTTCACTTAAGAAATATAGCAAAAGTTAGACCTCTTATATCATTGAAAGATGCTGAGAAATTAGTTCACGCCTTTGTTTTCAGTTGACTAGATTACTGTAACTCACTCCTCTCAGGACTACCCAAAAAAGACATACAGTAAATCGATTGCAACTAGTGCAGAATGCAGCTGCTAGAATCTTAACTAGGAAAAGAAAATCTGAGCAAATTTCTCCAGTTTTGATGTTACTACATTGGTTACCTGTGTCATTCAGAATTGACTTTAAAATACTGCTTATGGTTTATAAAGCTTTAAATAATCTCGCTCCATCTTATATTTTGGAATGTCTGACACCTTACACTCCAAATCGTAACCTTAGATCTTCAAATGATTACCTGCTTAGAATTCCAAGAGCTAAACTTAAAAGAAGTGGTGAGGTGGCCTTCTGCTGTTATGCACCTAAAATCTGGAATAGCTTGCCAATAGGAATTCGCCAGGCTAATACAGTGGAGCACTTTAAAAAACTGCTGGAAACACATTACTTGGCTTTCTCATAGCTTCATTTTAGTTTAATCCTGATGCTCTGTATATTCAATTAAATATCATTATTATTCATGGTGGCTCCAAAATCTATACTAACCCCTACTCTCTCTTCTGATCTTTTTCCAGTTTTCTGTGGTGGCGATCTACACCACCACACAACTAATCAAAGCACCGTGATGTCCCTACATTGATGGATTAAAGACCAGAAGTCCACGTGACCGTCATCATCAAGTCCTTCCATGAGAACCCTGAATACAATGAGGACTGATTGATGTCATTTATGTTAGGTAGAATGCCTAGAGGGGGCTGGGTGGTCTCATGGCCTGGAACCCCTGCCGATTTTATTTTGTATGTTAATTAGTGTTCTCTTATTTTAATTCTTATTTTTTCTTTGTTTTTCTCTTTCTTCATCATGTAAAACACTTTGAGCTACATTATTTGAATGAAAATGTGTTATATAAATAAATGTTGTTGTTGTTGTTTAGAGCAAATTCAGAGCCTGTCATTTGCAGGTCACAATAAAAATCAAGATTCTTCAGACCAGCCTACATTCATCCAATCTTCACTAATCCAGTTTTGGTGATCACATGCCCTCTGTAGCCTCATTTTTTCTTGTCCTTGGCTGATCTAAGTGGAATCCAACATGGTCTATTGTTGTAGCATAGCAAATAATAAGTATTTGGTTTTTTTTTGTCTGTGCTGAGTGCATTTTGTTTTCATCATCCAGTTTACTGTCCGTTATATGTGCGTCAGTAAATGTTGTCCCTGTAAGTGAAGAGGGGAAGGATGATGGATAGAGAGCGCTGCCCCGAGACGGAAATCACCTGTTAAACTCACCAGATACATCTGGGACATTCTGTATTTAAAAAAATAGGAGCGAAGGTGAGAGGGGAGGAGGAGAAAGAGAAAGGAGAGAAATCGAGAGGAGAAAGGAAACAATTTACCCGATCATTTACAAACTCATCACTGCCATTTATTGCATCATTCCACTGCTTGCTTTTTCAACAACCAATTCAACATCACGACAGCCAGAGCTGAGAAACCCCAGGGTTTGGATTCATACCAGCCATTGCTACAGCCAGTATCAATACCGCCAGACTTTATTTTGGACTCATTTTTCACCACATTTCAATTGCTGTGTTTACCTAATCTGTGTTTATATTTGTGTTACGTGTTTTTGTTTATTTTATTATTGTTTAGGGTCAAGGGAGGAGGGTTCAATGTAAATATTTGTATAGTCTTGTCTTATATAATAATTAGTCACTGGTGTCATTTGGGATAGTGGTATTTTGTGCACATACATATATATTATTGAATATTTGTTTGTCATTTCAATTTACATTATATCTGTGTTTAATTTTACATATCTGTTACTGTTTTCTGGTTTCATTGTGTCGGGAAAAGTAAGACAACTTGTAAGGAGTACAGCTTGTTATTAGAGCAAGAAACCTCAGGTGATCCAAGGAATAGTCTTGGTAGTGTAGTGGCTGGTCTAGGTAAAACATTAGATTGAAAATCTGTTCCTGGAAACACCACATAGCCACCAATTTTTATATTATATCTTACAGCCAAAGTCCCTTATGTTATACATCTTGGCCCTTTCAATGTTTGGTTGAACCACGGTTCAGTAGCAACTGGGCGACAGTCAACTCAGCGAAAAGACAACTAGGTGAAAGACAACCCGGCGAAAAGACAACTCGGCGAAAAATAACCCTGCGAAAAGACAAGTCGGTGAAAGACAATTCGGCGAAGAAACAACTTGGCAAAATACAACTCACCGACATCCTTTACCAGATAGGTAATAGGCTCAAAGAGATTTTTTAATTATATTTAAATGGCAACGTGATTTAAAATGTTGAAAATAAATTTATGTAATTGATGAATGAACTTTATTCTGCAGATGGAACAAACTCTATCTTACATTATCTTCTGCAAACAAAATTGCTAATCCTTTATATAAATAGTATTGATTGTAATCGTATGATAACGTTATTTAGAATTTATTTAGTATGGCTTAAGGAATATCTTTACTCTCAACGTATTGGGACTCTCATAAAGCAGGTGATTCTGTGGATTTTTCCGGTGCTCTACTCTATCATTTAAATATCATTAAAAAATCTCTTTGAACCTATTACCTAACTGGTAAAGGATGTCGCAGAGTTGTCTTTTCGCTGAGTTGTCTGACGCCCAGTTGCCCCTGAACGCTGAACCACAACTAAACCTCTTGACAATGTCTGCACGTTATATGCACACACACACACACATGCACACACACACGCATACACATCCACACACACACATATATATTGTAAAAGTTAAAATACATTCTAAAATTAAAAAGCATGTGCACCTAATAAGGCAGCCATAGATTATTATTTCAATTAGAGTTCATTCTTAGTTGATTAATAGGCATCAACTTTTGTGATGCACTGACATTTTATGAAATATGTTTAAATGATGAACAGTACATCAATTTTTTTTTTTTTTTTTTTGTGCTTTTAAGTTTTTTTCTGTTTAGGCCCTGGAGTGATTTAGAATCAAAATCAAATCAATTTCTATAAATACGTTTCTCCTTTATTTTAGCTTGCAGGAGGCCAGTTACAGATTTGGAATGTATTTCAGTTTTAATAAATAAATAGTAAAAATAAGGCATTAAAGTATTGCTATAGGATCATTAGTTAATGTTCTGTTATAGATATTTCTACAAAAAGGTCTTTTGGAATCAAATTCTTTACCTGTTAGGTGCATTGCATGGGTGATTATTTGTGTATTTAAAATACAAAGATATAGTCATACATTCCAGTATTATTGGCAGACCATTCATCGATTTCAAGAAACAATATTTAGCATTATATGGTTGTTGGAAGTCATAATAAGATAGAATTTTGATAAGAAATAATAATAAGAAAAATAAAATGGAAAACAAGAACCAGCCCTGAATGAAATACCATACTTACAGTCAAGCAATTGACAGTCATAAATCAGCTGGGAAATAAATAAATAAATAGATGCAAATAACAAAATAAAGGACATTTATCTGTAAACAGAATGTATCTCTGAATGACATCGTTCAAGAAGTTCAGTTTCATATATGAGTAAAGAAACCCTGGAAAGTGCGATAGAATATTATTCAAAAGACAACCATATATACTGTGTGTATATATATATATATATATATATATATATATATATATATATATATATATACTGTATATATATATATATATATATATATATATATATATATATATATATATATATATATATACAGTATATCACTAGAATTACCAAAGCTTATGAAAAAACTCGTAAATCCAGCCCACCTTAAATCACCTCTCCGTCAGCGTCTTTTATCTTGTAAATGTGTCGATAAGCCCAAGCAGCAAGCAGCCTTCTATCCCATCCTCCCACTGCCGCAGAAAGTTCAAAAACCTCTCCCAGCTCAAGTCTGGTTTATCAGGGAGTGAAGTAGTACCTAGAGCTGTATAGGCTAAAAAATATATCGTTATTTTGAACACATGCATTTCACGTGTGTTCTGTGTCTACAAAGATCTATGTAAGTGTAGGATGACAAGAAATGCAAGAAATGTTGAACATATACCTAAAAGACCAACTTTTTCCATGTTTTAGTACTAATGACAAATGTAGGCATGAAGCGTATAATATGTGAAGACTGAAGTCCAAATATTAAATAAGCACTTTCACAAAAGGTATAAATATAACAACAAGTGCACTTTTATTCAAGACTATAACCGATGAAAAAGAAATTGAATTAGTGTGGTTCATTGTAGCGACTTCTTTGGTAATACAACGGTAAGAATTGCTGCTATTCAAAAGGTTGCCGATTCGTGCCTACCCATGTCTCAAAATAAACGTTTTGAGCAGTGAGCTGCTTTCATTGTTACTATTATACAATAATATCATACATTTGATTTGAGTCTGTAACAGCTGGTGTAAATGTAGTACTTGTAAAGGTTAGTGTTTTTTTTTTGTTCAGTTTTATTCTCTCAGTCATTTTCACGCTCCCCACGATCTGCTGTTTTCAAATAAAGACGTGCTATAACAGATGTGAACTCAGATGAGGACGAGGGTTCTACATCGGAGAAAAAACAGAAGCACCCCCCACAAGAAACGTCCACTCACATATAAGAACAACGCAGCTGCACCAGGCGTAAAGGCGAAAGATGGCACTGTTTGGATACACCAAGAGGTCTGGCGTCATCCTGCCAGTCAGTCTGCCCCACACCTGTCCTCCAATGAAGCAGCACGGTTTACAGAGCTCGTCAAGAAATTGTGCAAAGTCCTGTTTCTGATTATGTTTTGTGATGGTCTTTACATAAGAAACATTTATATGTTACTTACTGTATATAAAAGCCAGATCAAATGTTATTTACCTTGATTTATTTACTTATCTTCCTACGGTGTAAAGTCACAAGTAAACTGCAGAGCTTCCTGTGTTTGATGCCCTTCAGTTTGTTTACCACCCCAATTAGCCTACCGATTATGCCATAACCACTGAACTTCATATGTCACTGACTCACCTGGACAACAGGAACTCTCATGTAAGGATGCTGTTCATCGACTTCTGCTCAGAATTCAAAACTATCATTCCACAGAGACTGTACACTAAGCTGGGTGGGCTGGGCCTCAATACCCCCTTGTAAACTGGGTTATAGACTTCCTGACAGAAAGGCCTCATTCAGTCTGCATCCAAACCAACACCTCTAAACCCATTACACTGAGCACAGAAGCACCACAGTGCTGCATACTTTGCTGTTTACACTGCTGGCACATGACTGCTCAGCAGAGTTCAGTTCTGGTTCGAATCAGATCATCAAGTTTGCAAATGACATGACAGTGGTAGGTCTCATTAAGAAAGATGATGTCTCAGCATATATGGAGGAGGTGGTGAGAGTGGCTAACTGGTGCAAGTTCAATAATCTCTGTTAATATTGAAACGAGAAAAGAGATGATAATAGACTTCAGGAAATCCAGTACTTCTCACCCACCTCTCCCCATTGAGAGCACTATTGTCACACATGATGTCCACATCATGGATGAGCCTTCTTGGTCCCTCAACTTCACCTCTGTACTCTTTGAGAAAACTGAAAAGAGCAAGCCTCTCTTTGCCAATGCTCACCACATTTTATAGGAGTACCATTGAAAGTCTGCTCTCTAGCTGCATGACTTTGTGGTACAAAAACTGTAATGTTTCAGACTGCAACAAACTACAGCGGATAGTGAAAGCAATTAAGAAGGTGATCTGTGCGCCTCTACCTCCCCTGAAAGACATTTAACAAATCTGCTGCTCTAACAGAGCCAATAACATTGTTAAAGACCATTCCCACCCGTTACATGGACTCTTCTCTCTTCTACTGTCTGGCAAATGGTATAGGAGTTTCTTCTCTTGTTCTGCAAAACTGAGTAACAGTTCCATAACACAGACCATCAGAATTCTGAATGTACAAAAATGTCTAGTTCCTGTTGTGATAGATAGGGGGCGCTGTTGTCCCCTTGAACCCTCAGACAATGCGTCAGACACCAGATAAAAATCCAATAATGATATTTATTATAATACTATTGTGCACAAAGCACCCCCACTCCATAATAATCCACAATAAACAATCAATAATCATCCAATAATACACTATTCCTCCACTCCCAGCAGCTCAGTTACCCTTCCTCCCAACTCGGCCCACTTCTGGGATTTCCCACAGTGCTTTTAAAGTCCTTGACCCGGAAGTGTTTCTGTCCCTCAGTCCATGTGACTTTATAACACTTCCGGGTCGGGTGAAAACTCATTTTTTTCAGCCCAGAAGTACGTCATTTCCTCTGTCCCTGTGACTAGGAAGTACTTCCAGGTTATACGGAAAATACAAGTCCTTGAGCCTCCCTGCAGCGTCCCCTGGCATCTCCCACGGTATTCAGCAGGGCTGTGATGAAAGACTCCAAGTTCCATGATGCTCTGCTGGAATTCGGGGCCCCTCCATGTTGCAGGGATGGTTCCATCTGGCGGCTTGGGGGTATTGGCCGGGATAAGATGCCGGTCATATTCCAGACTGTTTAGCCAGTGTCATTACAGTGTACTACCTAATTTTATGCTTTATAAACTTACCATATTACACATTGGCCTTTTATCATCTGTTTTCTGTTATGTGCTTTGATAACCTTGTACTTATCACTCACTCAATGCAGTCCAATGCTGCAAATTACCTCTGTACAATATCTTACTTATAGTGCAATATTACTTTATTCTGGAAGGTTTAAATCCCTTTCACACTATACTGTTATAGGGATGTATTGTTTATTTATGGTATTGTTTCTGTCGTACCTTGCACCTTGTTATATGTTGCCATATGTTGTAACAGGTCTCATGGAGAAACATTGTCTCATCTCACTACGTACATGTACACAGTTGCATAATCATAAAGTAACCTTGAACTTGAACCTTGAATCTTGAACCTTAATGGGGTAAGTACTGTATCAGGATAACAAACATTGTTTTCTGAGGGAGACTTTCTGGTTGTTTTCTGAGGGAGGCTTTCTGGAGAGTTCTATTTTTCTTTATGTGCCCAGTATTCCTTTAGAACAATTGCAAAAAATACATTTTCCGTGTTTTTTTCATTATTACCTGGAATACACTTGGAGAATGTCAAAGGTTTGTAACGACATGTGTCACCCCATTTATTGCATAGATGCTTCTATAAGTACAGTGTGACATTATATTGGCACTCTACTGACCTTAACACTCTTGCAGGGAGCTTCTGTTAATAGGCAGCTGGATGAGTAAAGTGTTGAGGTCTTACTCATTCTTTCTTTCCTTCTCTCAAAGCCATCAGTTTTATCAGTCAAATGAGATATCAAAATAATTTGTAGGCCTCTTGTAATTGGTACTCTGTGTCAGTGACTTATTCTCCAGAAGTGTTTCTTCACAAGGGGGAGGACCAACATAGCAGTGAGACTTTAAATTAATTAAGTCAATTACCATTTTTTAGTTTCTACATAACTAAACCTCATTGAGAACTCATATGGCACAATTCAAGTATTGTTTCATGTTCATATTTATCTGTTTATATTTCATGGTATTAATGTAATGAGCACTACTAACCCAGCCACAGGGGATGCACAAACCAGTGGGGAGGGTTACATCAGGAAGGGCATCCAGTGTAAAATTTGGCAAATCAATATGCGGACAACAATACCCGAGCCCCGGGTTAACAACGACCGCCACCAGTACTGTTAGCCAACAGGTTGCTGGCAGAAATTGGGCTACTGTTGGCCGAAGAAGAAGGAGAAGAAGAGGGGGGAGGAGAGGAGGAAAGTAAAGAGAGTGGAACTGAGGGTAGGAACTTTGAATGTTGGCAGTATGACTGGTAAGGGGAGAGAGTTAGCAGATATGTTGGAGGGAAGGAAGGTTGATATATTGTGCATGCAAGAGACTAAATGGAAGGGGAGTAAGGCCAGGTGGATTGGAGGTGGATTCAAATTGTTCTATCATGGTGTGGATGGGAGGAGAAATGCGGTAGGAGTTATTCTGAAGGAACAGTATGTCAAGAGTGTTTTGGAGGTGAAAAGAGTGTCAGACAGAGTAATGATTATGAAGCTGGAAATTGGAGGTGTGATGATGAATATTGTTAGTGCATATGCACTGCAAGTTGGGTGTGCAATGGGTGAGAAAGAAGATTTTTGGAGTGAGTTGGATGAAGTGATGGACAGTGTACCCAAGGGGCAGAAAGTGGTGATTGGAGCGGATTTCAATGGGCATGTTGGTGAAGGGAACAGTGGAGACGAGGAAGTGATGGGTAGGTATGGTGTCAAGGAGAGGAATGAAGAAGGCCAGAGGACAGTGGAATTTGGCAAAATGATGGGCATGGCTGTGGTGAATACGTATTTTAAGAAGAGGGAGGATCATAGGGTTACGTACAAGAGTGGAGGAAGATGCACACAGGTAGATTACATCCTATAAGGTTGAGTTTAGGGAGGAGGTGAGACAGGCACTGGGTGGCAGTGAAGAGTTACCAGACAGATGGGAAACTACAGGAGATGTAGTAAGGGTGACAACAAGAAGGGTGCTTGGCGTGACATCTAGAAAGAGGAAGGAGGAAAAGGAAACCTGGTGCTGGAATGAGGAAATACAGGAGAGTATTCAGAGGAAGAGGATGGCAAAGAGGAAGTGGGATAGTCAGAGAGATGCAGAAAGTAGACAAGAGTACAAGGAGATAAGGCGAAGGCTAAAGAAAAGGCGTATGATAACAACAACAACAACAACAACAACATTTATTTATATAGCACATTTTCATACAAAAAGTAGCTCAAAGTGCTTTACATAATGAAGAGAAGAAAAATAAAAGACAAAATAAGAAATTAAAATAAGACAACATTAGTTACCATAGAAAGGAGTAAGGTCCGATGGCCAGGGTGGACAGAAAAAACAAAAAAAAACTCCAGAAGGCTGGAGAAAAAAATAAAATCTGTAGGGGTCCCAGGCCACGAGACCGCCCAGTCCCCTCTGGGCATTCTACCTAACATAAATGAAATAGTCCTCTTTGTAGTTTGGGTTTTTCACGGAGTTACTTGATGCTGATGGTCATACAGACTTCTGGCTTTTAATCCATCCATCATTGTTGGAACATCATGGTGCTTTGGGTAGATGGTGGTGGCGCACGCCACCACCAATAGGACACTGGAAAAGGAAACAGAAGAGAGAGTAGGGGTTAGTACAGATTTTGAATGAATAGTTATTATAATGAATTGGATATACAGAGTATCAGGAATAAATTAAAGTGAAGTTATGGGAAGGCCATGTTAAAATAATGTGTTTTCAGTAGTTTTTTAAAGTGCTCCACTGTATTAGCCTGGCGAATTCCTACTGGCAGGCTATTCCAAGATTTTAGGTGCATAACAGCAGAAGGCCGCCTCACCACTTCTTTTAAGTTTTGCTCTTGGAATTCTAAGGAGACACTCAGTTGAGGATCTGAGGTTACGATTTGGAATATAAGGTGTCAGACATTCCGATATATAAGCCAGGGCCAGATTATTTAAAGCTTTATAAACCATAAGCAGAATTTTAAAGTCAATTCTGAATGACACAGGTAACCAGTGTAGTGACATCAAAACTGGAGAAATGTGTTCGGATTTTCTTTTCCTGGTAAGGATTCTAGCAGCTGCATTCTGCACTAATTGCAAACGATTGATGTCTTTTTTGGGTAGTCCTGAGAGGAGTGCGTTACAGTAATCTAGCCGACTAAAAACAAACGCATGAACTAATTTCTCTGCATCTTTCGATGATATAAGAGGTCTAACTTTTGCTATGTTTCTTAGGTGAAAAAATGCTGTCCTAGTGATCTGATTAATATGCGATTTAAAATTCAGATTACAATCAACGGTTACCCCTAAGCTTTTTACCTCCGATTTGACTTTTAATCCTAATGCATCCAGTTTATTTCTAATAGCCTCATTGTATCCATTATTGCCAATCACTAAGATTTCGGTTTTTTCTTTATTTAATTTGAGAAAGTTACTATTCATCCATTCTGAGATACAGGTAAGACATTTTGTTAGCGAATCAAGAGATTTGGGGTCATCAGGTGCTATTGATAAATACAGCTGTGTGTCATCAGCATAGCTGTGGTAGCTCACGTTGTGCCCTGAGATAATCTGACCTAATGGAAGCATGTAGATTGAGAAGAGCAGCGGACCCAGGATAGAGCCTTGTGGAACACCATATCGAATATCATGTGTCTTTGAGTTATAATTACCACAACTAACAAAGAATTTTCTCCCTGCCAGGTAGGATTCAAACCAATTTAAGACACTGCCAGAGAGGCCCACCCATTGACTAAGGCGATTCTTAAGAATATTATGATCAATGGTGTCAAATGCGGCACACAGATCTAAGAGGATGAGAACAGATAAATGGCCTCTGTCTGCATTTACCCGCAAGTCATTTACTACTTTAACGAGTGCAGTTTCTGTGCTGTGATTTGTTCTAAAACCTGACTGAAATTTATCAAGAATAGCATGTTTATTGAGGTGCTCATTTAACTGTATAATGACTGCCTTCTCTAGAATTTTACTTAAGAAAGGCAGGTTAGAGATGGGTCTATAATTTTCAAGAGCAGAGGGATCGAGATTATTTTTCTTAAGTAGGGGTTTAACTACTGCAGTCTTAAGACAGTCTGGGAAGACCCCCATATCTAATGACGAATTTACTATGTCAAGAACATTATCAATAAGCACGCCCGATACTTCTTTGAAAAAATTAGTTGGTATTGGGTCAAGGGCACAGGTGGAGGGTTTCATTTGAGAAATTATTTTATGTAAATCAGGTAAATCTATCCTAGTGAAAGACTTTAATTTGTTTATTATGGAGTACTGGGGTTTAGGAGGATCCTTAGTGTTGGGGAGATATACTATGTTATTTCTAATATCATTAATTTTTTGATTGAAAAATACAGCGATAGCCTCACAGGTCTTACTGGAAGTACTTAGGAGGCATTCCTTTGAGTTACCTGGGTTTAACAGATGATCAATTGTTGAAAATAAGACTCTGGGATTACTAGCATTGTTATTTATAATCTTAGAGAAATAGCAGCGCCTCTCAAGACGGACTGTGTTATTGTATGATGACTTGTATGAGAGGTTGGACACTAAGGAGGAAGAAAAGGACCTTTTCCGATTGGCTAGACAGAGGGACCAAGCTGGGAAAGATGTGCAGCAGGTTAGGGTGATAAAGGGTAAAGATGGAAACGTACTCACAAGCGAGGAGAGTGTGTTGAGCAGATGGAAAGAGTACTTTGAGAGGCTGATGAATGAAGAGAACAAGAGAGAGAAGAGGTTGGATGATGTGGAGATAGTGAATCAGGAAATGCAACGGATTAGCAAGGAGGAAGTAAAGACAGCTATGAAAAGGATGAAAAATGGAAAGGTCATTGGTCCAGATGACATACCTATGGAAGCATGGAGGTGTTTAGGGGAGATGACAGTAGAGTTTTTAACCAGATTGTTTAATTGAATCTTGGAAAGTGAGAGGATGCCTGAGGAGTGGAGAAGAAGTGTAATGGTGCTGATATTTAAGAATAAGGGGGATGTGCAGGACTGCAGTAACTACAGGGGAATAAAACTGATGAGCCACTGCCTGAAGTTATGGGAAAGAGATAGTGGAAGCTAGGTTAAGAAGTGAGGTGATGATTAGTGAGCAGCAGTATGGTTTCATGCCAAGACAGAGCACCACAGACGCAATGTTTGCTCTGAGGATGTTGATGGAGAAGTTTAGAGAAGGCCAGAAGGAGTTGCATTGCGTCTTTGTGGACCTGGAGAAAGCATATGACAGGGTGCCTCAAGAGGAGCTGTGGTATTGTATGAGGAAGTTGGGAGTGGCAGAGAAGTATGTAAGAGTTGTACAGGATATGTATGAGGGAAGTGTGACAGTGGTGAGGTCTGCGGTAGGAGTGACGGATGCATTCAAGTTGGAGGTGGGATTATATCAGGGATTGGCTCTGAGCCCTTTCTTATTTGCAATGGTGATGGACAAGTTGACAGACGAGATTAGACAGGAGTCCCCGTGGACTATGATGTTTGCTGATGACATTGTGATCTGTCGCGATAGTAGGGAGCAGGTTGAGGAGACCACGGGGAGGTGGAGATATGCTCTAGAGAGGATGCAGGGAGTAGAGTTGGTGAAGGTGGATGAGTTTAAATACTTGGGATCAACAGTACAGAGTAATGGGGATTGTGGAAGAGAGGTGAAAAAGAGAGTGCAGGCAGGGTGGAATGGGTGGAGAAGAGTGTCAGGAGTAATTTGTGACAGACAGTATCAGCAAGAGTGAAAGGGAAGGTCTACAGGACAGTAGTGAGACCAGCTGTTATATGGGTTGGAGACAGTGGCACTGACCAGAAAGCAGGAGACAGAGCTGGAGGTAGCAGAGTTAAAGATCCTAAGATTTGCACTGGGTGTGATGAGGATGGATAGGAATAGAAATGAGTACATTAGAGGGTCAGCTCAAGTTGGACGGTTGGGAGACAAAGTCACAGAGCAGAGATTGCGTTGGTTTGGACATGTGCAGAGGAGAGATGCTGGGTGTATTGGGAGAAGGATGCTAAGGATAGAGCTGCCAGGAAAGAGGAAAAGAGGAAGGCCTAAGTGAAGGCTTATGGATGTGGTGAGAGAGGACATGCAGGTGATGGATGTAACAGAGCAAGATGCAGAGGACACAGAGATATTGAAGAAGATGATCCACTGTGGCAACCCCTAACAGGAGCAGCCGAAAGAAAAAGAAGAACAATATAATGAGTACTACTATTTTTGTGCTGGTTGCTAAAATGCCAAATGCTGCCAGGCACAATAAACAGCTCACTGTATGAAGTATAATGTTATGGACGTGACTATTTAAGTTCACACTGGATATTTAAAAGGGTCCAACTTTAATCTATGCTCAATAAATCACTCGGAATCATTCAACTTTACAGAATTGTTTAAAGACTTCTCCAAGCATTTGTGTTGACCAAAAAAGATGTCTGTCTTCTCTAATTTTAGAATACTGACTCTTGACTTTTTGCTCAAACTGTTTAAATGTTATTCTCCTTAAATATCTGCTCAGCTCTGTCATATTCTTATTGCACCACTTAAATCAATATGATCCCTGACAAAATGACACATTATATACAGTATATAGTTTAGTTCATCTTTCAGCCACTTTATTTATTATTTACTATGAAGAACAGGTATTTCCAGAGATGCATAAATATTGTCAAAATTCAGCACTTCCAACACAGATTGCATGTGAAGCAGGTCACATTTTGCAATGATTCTAAATATATATATATATATA
Organism: Erpetoichthys calabaricus; assembly: GCF_900747795.2. NCBI lineage: Eukaryota > Metazoa > Chordata > Cladistia > Polypteriformes > Polypteridae > Erpetoichthys > Erpetoichthys calabaricus. Next base: position 129,767,952 of record NC_041402.2, on the reverse strand, counting down.
TATATATATATATATATATATATATATATATATATATATAAAAATCTTGGGCCGAGACATAATCATCTCGGAGAGACACTTTGAGGTCCTGAGAGACTACTTGCACGTCACGCCCAACTTACAAACAAGTAAGTGAGACAAAAGGACAGAGGCTGTACAGACTTTTAAATGATCAACGCGCAGCGCAACCTGCAGATCACGCAGCATTGCAATAGCAGCTGCTGGCTTAAAGGACAGCTGCTGTACAGGCTTTTAAATGATCATTGTGCAGCGCGACATGCAGATCACGCAGCACAGCAGCAGCAGCTGCTGTACAGGCTTTTAAATGATCGTCGCACAGCACGACATGCAGATCACACACCACGGCAGCAGCAGCTTCTGTACATGCTTTTCAATGATTGACGCACAGCACGACATGCAGAACACGCAGCTCGGTAGCAGCAGCTGATCCGTCCAAATCTCCTTAGCATGCGTTCAGCCCCACCATTCACAACAAAAGTGGCAGAGACACGCAGTAGCGAGCGTGAGGGGCGCCCCCGAGTGGGGGAAGGGACTGAGGGGTGGACGAGCAAAGCGTGCCCCCTAGTGTGTATATAATAATAATAATAATAATACATTTTAAGCGTATACAGTATATAGCATTGTACAAACCAGATACATAAATAAAGAAGATTAAGACAGTGAATTCTGAAAAAAAAAAACAGACAACATAATTGATGGTCTAGCACACACACACACACAGGTTACATGAGCATCTTGACAGAGAAGTAAACTGAGAGAAGGGTAATAAAGTCAAGTAGAGCTAAAAGCCTTCCTGTACAGATGAGTTTTGAGTTGTTTTTTAAAAGAATTCATGGAGTCAGCTGACCTGATTAATTTCGGTAGGTCATTCCAGAGTCTGGGCGCTATACAGCTGAAGGCCCTGTCACCCATGGAGTGTAGATTAGTGTGGGGTACAACAAGATTGCCAGAATCAGAGGACCTCAGTGGGCGGGCAGGCACATAGTGATGGAGAAGGTCACTGATGTAGTTTGGCGCGAGGTTATTTAAAGCTTTGTAGGTTATTAGTAGGATTTTATATTCGATTCTGTAAGACACAGAGAGCCAGTGAAGACGGAGCAGGATGGGTGTGATGTGCTCGCTGCTCCTGGTTCGAGTAAGGACTCTTGCAGCTGAGTTTTGAATAAGCTGGAGCTGTGATATAAGATTAGAAGGGGCACCTGCCAGTAGGGAATTACAATAATCGATGCGGGATGTGATAAAAGCATGGACAAGTTTCTCAGCATTAGAGAAGGAAAGGAAGGAGCGAACATGGGATATGTTACGGAGGTGAAAGTAAGAAGGTTTCTTAATGTGATTTATGTGGGCGGAATAAGAGAGGGAGGAATCAAAAATGACACCAAGATTTTTTACAGTAGAGGCAGGTCTGATAAGATCACCGCCAAGACAGACTGGGAAGGAGCTCATTTTATTAAGTTGCATTTTAGTCCCAATTTGCAGGAGTTCAGTTTTATTGCAATTTAATTTTAAAGAGTTCTGCTCCATCCAGGTTTTAATTTCACTAAGGCAGGTTGTGAGCTGAGAAAGCTCTGATGAAGTTCCACTTTTAACATTGAAGTAGAGTAGAGTATATACACTGCCTGGCCAAAAAAAAAGTCGCCACCAAAAAAAAAGGTCACACACTCTAATATTTCCTTGGACCGCCTTTAGCTTTGATTACGGCACGCATTCGCTGTGGCATTGTTTCGATAAGCTTCTGCAATGTCACAAGATTTAGTTCCATCCAGTGTTTCATTAATTTTTCACCAAGATCTTGCATTGATGATGGTAGAGTCTGACCGCTGCACAAAGCCTTCTCCAGCACATCCCAAAGATTCTCAACTCTGGAACAGGGTAAATCTGGACTCATCAGACCACATGACCTTCTTCCATTGCTCCAGAGTCCAATCTTTATGCTCCCTAGCAAATTGAAGCCTTTTTTTCTGGTTTGCCTGACTGATTAGTGGTTTTCTTACGGCTACACAGCTGTTCAGTCCCAATCCCTTGAGTTCCCTTTGCATTGTGCGTGTGGAAATGCTCTTACTTTCACTATTAAACATAGACCTGAGTTCTACTGTTGTTTTTCTTCGATTTGATTTCACCAAACGTTTAAGTGATCGCCGATCATGATCATTCAGAATTTTTTTCTGGCCACATTTCTTCCTCGAAGACGATGGGTCCCCACTATCCTTCCAGTTTTTAATAATGCGTTGGACAGTTCTTAACCCAATTTTAGTAGTTTCTGAAATCTCCTTAGATGTTTTCTCTGCTTGATGCATGCCAATGATTTGACCCTTCTCAAACAGACTAACATCTTTTCCACGACCATGAGATGTGTCTTTCGACATGGTTGTTTAAGAAATGAGAAGCAACTCATTGCACCAGTTGGGGTTAAATAACTTGTTGCCAGCTGAAAGATAATCGCCCATGCAGTAATTATCCAATAGGAGGCTCGTACCTATTTGCTTAGTTAAATCCAGGTAGTGACTTTTTTTTTGGCCAGGCAATGTATATGGGAAACCCAGTATCTCCACCTGGACACTAGATGGCAGCCTCCCTGGGTTGCAGCAGTGCCTCGGACTTCCGCAGGGCTTCTTGAGGATTGGAGTTTGGTGCAGCCCTGTTGGGTTCCGATGGCGCCACCAGGGGGTGCTACAGCTGGAGCTGCTGGCCCCTTTTGGGCACCAGTTTTGCCACACCCGGAAGTGCAGCCGGATGTCGGCAATCAAGCACCTGGAGCACTTCCGGGTACCTAATAAAAGGAGCCAGCAACCACCACTCATTGGCCGGAGTCAGGAGGAGGAGGACAAAGCTTGGAGGAGTGTGTGGTGTGTTTGGTGGTGCTTGTACACTTGGGACTGTGTTGTGCCTGTGGGGATTACAGGGAAGACGTGCCCCACAGGTGAAGAAAAATAAAAGTTTATTTATTTTATACATCCCTCCAATGTGAATCTGTGTTGGGTCAGGTGCCTATATAGCACCTTTTGTTACACTATATATATATATGTTATCTTTTCATACAGATTTATAATTGAGTCACAATTAATACCACATGGTCCATAAAATTGAATTATTTCTATTGATTTTTTATGAAAGTTATAAGCTACTATATTTTACATTTAAATGTCTAAGTTAATTTAAAACAATAATTATTGGAATATGGCATGCTGCCATCTCTCTGTTACTAAAACCAAGTCTTAATCTAGGGTGGGAATTTGCCCACTCTCATCTTGTGCACTAAGGTTTTCTGAGGGTACATTGGTTTTCACACGTAACCTAAACAAATACATGTTAGTCAGACTGTGTAAGTAAGTGAGTGAGTATGGGTAAGCATGTGAGATTTTCCTGCAGTTGACCGGCATCCCATCTAGAAGTGTATCCTGCCTTGCACCTCATGCTGCTGGGATAGTCTCAGATTCATGTAACTTTATTAGATTAGATAAACTTTATTAATCCCAAGAGGAAATTCAAATGCATACAGCAGCAGAAGAAATTAAAAACAAGACCACAGACTCACAGGACAAATAATACAGCCAAATCAATTAATCCCTATAGAAAAAAAAAATTAAAAAAATAAATATTGTGGAGATATTTCAAAATGGAAATTCAAAAACGAAATTAACAAATGCCCTGGGAGGAAGCATTGAATTGCCTGATAGCAGTGGGCAGAAAAGACCCCCAGAAGCTCTTCTTAGCACTCTATGGTGGAATGAGCCTGTGGCAAAAAGTGGAGGGTATTTTTCATGATGGCATCCAATTTTGCCACCATTCTCTTTTCTGCAACAGCTACAAAAGAAGATTAAAAAAATTCTTTTATTTTCCAGCATATGTACTGTATTACTTAAGTTCTAGATGACACAAAATAATTTATGTTCTTATTGAGCTGTAATTACCATTTCTACTTTTTTTTCCATATGCTTAAATTATATTTAACAGAAACTAGAGTCTAATTTATTTTTGCAAAATTCTGACAAGCCAAATACGCTATTAATTCATTTTCTTTGATAATCAATGCCATCTTTTTTCTTGCATAGATATTATATCAGACTCTATAACTCAAATTCCAGAGATGGTCTATGAGATCCATGTATTATTTGGCCTCATGGATCAAAAGTAAATGTAAATCTGTCTTTTGATCAGCCATGGGATTTAGAGCGTAATGTGAATCAACCATATTTAGGGTCTGCTTCTTCAATGCTAATTCCATCCATCCATCCATCCATTTTCCAACCCGCTGAATCCGAACACAGGGTCACGGGGGTCTGCTGGAGCCAATCCCAGCCAACACAGAGCACAAGGCTGGAACCAAATCTGGGCAGGGTGCCAACCCACCGCAGGACACACACAAACACACCCACACACCAAGCACACACTAGGGCCAATTTAGAATCGCCAACAATGCTAATTCCTTTCTTTACAAATTTCATTTTCCAGTTAATAGCAGAAGTAACTAGCATTAATTCAGAAAATTTGTACAATTTAATTTTAAACAGTTGTCAATTTATTTTCTTTTGAGGTTACTTCTGTTGGAAATACCAAACAGAATCACAAATCAACCCACTTTTCTAGGCTAATTCAAGAATTCCCTTCAGGGACTTTAGAAAATGAAACTTTTCTGCAATGGCTCCACAGTTATTTATAAGTCAGCTTCTTTTCTTTCTCCAATTAAGTTCCCTCCATGAATTTCACTGCACTGAATAAATGAGGAATCTTAAAATTGTATCGGAGAGAAAAACAGCATGTGAGTCAGAACTTGTTCTGACAGCACTGGATACAGGGCATGAAGCAATCTTGGATGAAATGCCAGACTGCTATAAGACACACTTACACACACCCCATGCTCCATGCCATTCTGTATAATAACTAGCTCAACTGATCCTTAATGAAATTACATAAACATAACATAACACTGTCAGCATTGCACACCTACTGAAAGTCAAGGTTGTGTGGTCCTGGAGCACATCCTGAAAGACGTGCGCACAAGGTAAGGACTAACTTTGAACTGGGTATCAACCCATTCTGCCATAACATTGAAACAAATATCTATAGTATAAACATTTTTTTCACTTTATTCAGTAATATATTGATAATGTATAAGCACACTTGTAGGCAAATGTTTTAAGTGTGCTACTGTAATCCGTGAGGCTTATTCTTACACATTATTTTATTTACAATGAGAATCCAACTGACAGGGTGAATCTGACAAGGAGACAAGATGAGTCAAATGTTACAGAATGCTGAAGAGTTGCTGTGCCCTGTTTAGTCATGATCAGTATCATGGCCAGGGTCAGCAGGGTCGCTGTCAGCTAATTCGGGGCTTCCCAAATAAGCAACCTCTGCAGTAACCTACCTATGCTTGGAGGTTGCATGTTCAAACAGAAAGTATAAAAATTCGGACAATTGCACAGAACTTCAGGGAGAGACCTACGGACAGATGGATGACATCACTCCTGCCCATGCCTAGGACAAAAATGTTATCCCACAATCTGTCTTGAAGTTGGACAAGCACCGATTGCAAGAAACCCAATCTTGCATTGGCTTTGGCCAACTATAGCTCTCCTTTGGCTATCATTTTATTGTGAGTGTTAAACCAATATTAAACAGAAGATAAGCATAATTTTCCATTTGTGTTACTGATTCTTTCTTCTTTTTAGAATCACCGCCATACTGTTAGGGAAAATATTAAATATATATATATGGTTTAGTAAATGCTGCAATCTCTAATGAACCTCTTCCCAGGGTGTGTACCCTCCGGATACAACACTGCACAGTTCCCCAGACTGAATGTAGGTCTTAGTTTGATACACTGACTATGCAAATTTTATGTTTGGGGGAGCTGGCACCTATCAATGCAACCTTGAGGACATAACGCAAGTTAACCCAAGATGGGATCCCATACCCCTGAAGAGCATTAATTTTTCAGGTTTTTCTGAACTGAAATTACCCTATGTTATTTGAATTTCCATTGACTGAAAATTTTTATTGATTTATATTTATGTCATTTAGGTTGGCACTGTGGAAAAATGGTAGCACTAATGCCTCATGGACTCAGAATTCTGGTTTTGAATTCTGCAACCAGAAACTGTCTACAAGGAATTCTCTGTATATCTACATATGTTTTTCACCAAAAGATGTACATACAGTACACTATATGGTTGAGAGGATCTCTAAATTTGCCCTATGTCAATGTGACTGATGATATGCTGGATTGGTATCTCATTCAGGAATGAGGCATGTCTTGTGTCCAATGTTACCAAGATATGCTCTGGTTCTGTGCAACAATGAACAGACCATGACGGTTTTGAAATTTCAGTGTACATTACTGTGAATACAACTCAATAAAGAGAGGAGTTTTTAAATATACAGTATTAATAAATAATGACATCTCTAAATTATAAAATATAATTGAATATTTTTTATAATTTAAAGGCCTTAAGGAACAATTCATTCTTATCATCCATTGTTATAAGTTGGAATTGAACTTTCAACTAGTAAGCATTTTGTCATGAAGCAGTTTTTTAAACTGTTTAACTAGCATTACACTTGTAAAACTGTATTACTAATGTTTTACTGGGATTACATATGAACTACAACAGAAACAGAAAGCATTCTGAAAAACATTGATATTCATAACCCACCTATCCTTGTCAAAGCAACCTTTAGATACAATTAACCATCTAAAATATACACAATACTCTTTTTCAATAAGCTAAAATGTTTTATATATTTATTCCTTTTAAATGGTATCCCAATTTGAAATGCTTTGAATGCTATTTGATTCTCTAATGCAGAAGTTGGAGATCTTGGGAAATATGCATATATGGCATCCTTTTTTTAACTGAGTGTCTGTACTTTGCTGGTTTATATAAGTGAGAGGATGCAAGCAATACATCCATCCATCCATTTTCCAACCCGCTGAATCCGAACACAGGGTCACGGGGGTCTGCTGGAGCCAATCCCAGCCAACACAGGGCACAAGGCAGGAAACAATCCTGGGCAGGGTGCCAACCCACCGCAGGACACACACAAACACACCCACACACCAAGCACACAGTAGGGCCAATTTAGAATCGCCAATCCACCTAACCTGCATGTCTTTGGACTGTGGGAGGAAACCGGAGCGCCCGGAGGAAACCCACGCAGACACGGGGAGAACATGCAAATTCCACATTACAGTAATTAGTAGTATAATGAATGCGGCTTCTGTCAAAAATGATTGATGAGTTAAGCCCCGCCCCTTTTGGATTGACGTCATAAACTCTCGCCCCCTTCCGGTGTTCCCGGCCGGAAGTCCGGTCCTTCCTTGAACCCACCCATCCTGTTTTTATCCCAGGAAACATCTGTCCCTTCCTTGAACCCTCCCATCCTGTTTTTACCCCGGGAAATGGCCAAGACTTTATTTGATGGATGGGTGCCCCCTCCTTGAACCCGCCCCCACCTCTCCCGAGGACAAGTTCAGGCAAGTCTGTAGCAGACCCTGCCGTCCGCACCTCTTGGTGGTCGCAGGTCTTCTGACTTAGAGTTTCCTGCCCCCACTCGGTTAACCCTGAGGACGCCTCCTTCCGATTCCCCACCCCTAGAGGAAAAGACCGCACACACACACACACCCGCGCAAAAACACAGAACGGATGGCCATCATAGTCATTTTGACTCTGAGTCCAGCCCCAGGCCAGTCCTTGATCATTTCTCACCGAGAAGAGACAAACACACACATGTTTCAGCCTGTCCATTCTGCCTTATAGCCATTCCTGATTCTAGTGCTTTGGGTAAGAAAATCTCTGTATCTATTATTTAAAATATCTAACCTTTTATTTAAGTCAAATCACAGACGCTCTCTAAGCTGAAAAAGCCATTACTTCACCCCAGCCGGGTGCTGTCCGGCTCTCTGTCTCGGAGCAGGATGCCTCTGCCTGTAGCCCGAGGAGAGATCGCCTCCACACACACACACACACACACACGCACACGCAACCCAACATGTTAAGGAAGGGCCCCTACCATCCAAGCCTCTTGGGGATCATTCCTGTCTCTAGTGCTTTGGGGCAAGAAACTCTATGATTTAAAATATCTATTCCTTTATCTAAGTAAATGATTTCTTCACAGACCGTCTCTAAGCTGAAAAAGCCTTTACTTCACCCCGCAGGGTGCTGTCCGGCTCTCTGTAGTTTCCAAATACAAGCTGCCCGGTTCTCTTCGTCTACACACAGAGCCTCTTGGAGCAGACCGCTGCGCGTGCACGCAGAGAGCAGGCCCTGGAAACCGACAGACCACAAGGCTGTGGGACATTGATGGATAGCCTCGTATCAGATCGTTCGGGGCAGTGTGAAAATGGGCTCACTTTGTGATATTAAAAGATTTCGAAGGCGTACAAAAAAGCTGACTTTTAAATATTGGGATTTTTCGTTCAAAGGTGCGGATACGCCCCACAGACGCTTCCGTAGAGCGGATGAGGTCTTCGGACAGATAGACAATAGTTGATTGTCACGACGAGCCTAACAAAAAAAAAAAAAATCATTTCAGCCCCAGGAAACTGACAGAAGGTCTGTGAGGCCCCGGGACACCATGCGGTGCACAGAGGTATCAGGAGCTAAATCCCAGCCAAGTGAAATTGTCTTAAGCACCTCAGCAAGGCTCAGACCGTTCGGGGGCATTGTAAAAATGGTCTCACCTTGTGATATTAAAAGATTTCGAATGCTTACAAAGTTGACTTTTCAACCCGAACAATACACGGATGTTCACGGTCATCAGCTCTGACATCCTGAAGCTAAGGGGGGTGGGGGTGTAGCTATTAGGACTGATCAATCCTTATACCGACACAAAAGATGTTCACACATAATTACTTTAACATAAGGTTCAGTTTGAAACACACTTAAAGTGAGGCCACACATTTGCTAAAATAAATCTATGCATAACGAAGGACCTTTTTTTAAAAATACAGGACTTTTCGGTGTCCGGCCATCTGCACAGAGCACCGACAGTCAATATAACGGTAAGAACCGTTCAGGATTATTATAAGTGTTAAACGAGCATGTTTTAAAACGGAGGGATGAATCCTTATATTTTATACTTAATATTTTCCAAGTTGATTCTCCGGTAATTCCATTTTAAAAATATTTGTTTGCAGTGTGCAGGAATTATCAGCATGTTAATTTACACACAGCGCATGTGTAGGAGCGTGAACGCGCTCGTGTGTATATAAATTGTAGCATTTTATATTTCTATCTCTCTATCTACGTGTACGACGATTAATGTTCATAGGACTGAAGCAATATTAGTTTTTTTTTTCTTACCGAAACGGGCTTTACACTCAGTTAAGTTTTGTCTCGGCGTCTGAAATTCAAACAGGTTCTCTCCTCTGAGAATATTCAGGCCTGGTTTAAAAGAGCAGGCCGGGTGTGTGTAATAGCTCGGACATAAGACGTCAGTATTCTGAACTATGTACTCGGTTGTTTTTTGTACGGAGCCGCCTGTTTTAAAAGTCTGATAACGAAACATTTATGCTTTATAAAAATTCTCATTTGGACAGCCGGCTGGAGACAGATTGACTGAACCCTGAACACGGACCCAAGAATTTATATCTTAATACGGGGGGGGGGGGCTCTGAGATCAGGCTGTCTGTTTTTATTTAAGTCTTTAGATTTTAAAAAGTTTGCTTGCGAGTGTATTCATATTTATACCCGTGATCCTATTAAACTAGTAATGAAAGGAATGGACGCGTTTAATAGGGGTCCGAGAAAACCCTCCCTTCTGATTTAAAAGGGTTTTTAACGGTAATTTTCTATCGCAGAGTTTTTAAACGGTGCAACGAGCCATCTTCAGCAGAGGGTTGAGTGCGTGTGTTACTGGGGTATGTTTTAAGATACTTTACCAGGCACAGAGTATCCAATATATTAACACGGTACTAATCAGGATTTCACTATGTTTTTTAATCTGGTACCTCCTTTTTCCATCTTGTGCATTGTTCAGTAAACCTTATTTTGGTGGATCAGAACATTTTGCTTACACCCCAATCATTATTCTCTTTAGGTTTTGAACTGTTATACATACATTTTGTAAGTTTCAGCAGTCCTTGTTTCTGTGACAGTAACTTAATCATATGGTGTAAAAATCCAGACTACTCACTTTTTAAAAGCTCTGAATTTACCAATTCAATCAATATGTCAGCTTTGTATCCATTTCACCAAGGCAATTGGGGGCTTCCTCTTTGTAGATTTTAGTTTGAAGGGACAGCATTTCTCAACCTTTAAAGCTGTGTTATGAAAACTTGGGTCGCAAATACGTAATCGTGTCCCCCTAACGTTTTTCTTTTTTTTTTTGAAAGGAGCCCCTAATACCAATTTGTTCTTTTTAAGTAATGATATAACATAGAGGCACGTTTTATTATACCTACTTAACTTTTAGCGACATTTATCTAACTCTATATTTATTTTTCTAGCATCAGAATGTAGTTTGAGTTAAGTTGTTATGGTTTCAATAGATGTATTTTTCATATTTTCGATTCTTGTTTTCTTTTTGTTACGTCGCGTCCCCTCCCCCTAGGGGGACAGCCCCACAGTTTGGGAATCACTGTGTAGGGGATGATTTGTAAAACACTCTGCTTCACTTCAAGTTAAAGTAGATTTGCTCGGTTATTCAGCTGTCCATCGGTGTTCCATTTTTGTTATAAATTGTATTTAGTCTCTCTTTATTTACTAAACGTTTTATATGTTGAATAGAAAACAGTTATCTTGTTCAGGTTTTAACTTAAAACAGCATTTTCATCATCAGGCTATGAGCACTTTGATACTCAGGGTGCTTTGTATAATACAAAGTTTTAGAAATTCTCTTACTGCTTGGTAATAGCCTTCCATTTTATCGCAGTTATAAGCCCCTGAAAAATAAGAATGGCTGTAGTACGTTATATAAGCCTATACACTACAGGGCTGATCAGGCTTATTTTGGACATGTTAGGCAAATCAGGAAGGAAAATGTTTTAGTGAATAGTTACATAATATCTATTACCAGTAACGGCGTACTGCACGATAACGTGCAGTGAATACACTTGACTTGAGCATTCATAGTATTTCTCCTCTTTCTCTGGACGTGTAGCATTCGTTTGCTCAGAGGATGAGGGGCTTGCTGCTTCCTGAGCAGCTCTTTTTTTTCTTCTCCACCCTAGAGGCCCCCTGCTTCTCACGCATGCGCAGCACGGCCGCCCTGCTGCGCTGTGCCGAGAGTTGATTCAACAATAAAATAAAAAAGAGTAATAAAATCATCACCCGAAAGCGGATAGTAGCCGTCACGTAGTATATGTGTAACAAATTTCAAATCAATAGGTTTGCGAGCTGCAGGTGATGTAAAATCCTGAACAGACAAACGAACAGCTACGTTAGCTTATTATAGAAGAAGATATGTGTTAGCACAAGGATTACAAGTTTACTAAAACTGTGAGGTTTATTCTTTCTTTTAGGTAGTCCAAGTTACATAGGACATCTAGCCTTGAAAACGGCTTTTTCCCCCATCTGTTTGTGAAAAAAAAAAACATCCTTTGTTTGAGTCGCATTCAGGGTGAAGGGGATGTAAGTTTGAACTGTAATTCCAAGAGTCAAGAAGTGGTTGCATTCTTCTTGATTACGAGTCAAAGGCCCCGGGGGTTTGTGCGGTGATCATGGTCAAGGGCAGATTTAAGCTAGACATTATTATTATTATTATTCCAAAATGAAACATTGACTCGCCCATATCCACATCAAGCAAGTATCACAAATACAAGACAGTAAAAAACTAAATTTACAAACAATAAGTCGCAGAGGAAATTAAAAAACATATTAAGAACGGATCAACAGGGGATCAACCCAAACTCACAGCACACTGCAACTGAACCTACGTGTTTTGCAGTATATTATTAGCTAAACGGTCATCTATTTAGCCCGTTCCTCGGATTTGCAATGAGTTGGGCAAAACATTATTTAACATCTGAGACTATGAGGCTAATTAACTTTAGACTGGTATTGTTAGGACCTTATCCGGCACTAAAATTTGGGTTCCTCCAGAGTCAGGAAGAACATGAAAAAGTGGAGTTATAAAGGAGTTATTACAATTTGAAAAATTGTCATAAGGTATAAAAACATTGATATGGGGACAAAACCAGCATGAAAAGAAACCTTTTTGAAATAAATAATAAGCTTTTTTGACGTGAACAGTCTGGAATAGTCTGAAGATGTCTTAAAGAGTTAATTTTTAAATAAAGCTTGCAAAAGTAATATTAAAAATATAAAAACTAAATAAAAACAGAAGTACCATTTAATGATATCAACTAGTGTTAAGTATATTATCAAGCACTGGGCGCTGTTTATAAGGTTTAATTAATTTTGAAATTAACCATAGTTTGATACAGCTTTAAGAATGAGAATGCAAGACAAACCTATACATTAGAACACTCTAGACGAGAACAGGCCATTCAGCCCAACAAAGATCGCCAGTACTATCCACTTATTTGCACTTGATAACAAATGTTGCCGTTTCGATTAGGGATATCTTGGATCTGTGTTTTATTTTAACCTTTTGACAAGAAACCCCTGGTCAGCGAAATATACCCCATATATTGAAAATGAATCGTGCCGACATGCTAACTAAATAGATATAAGATATTTTAGAATATGGACCTGGGCTCTACCCAGATGATTCTGACAAACTAAGAGGTCTCCACTTCATTGCCAAACTTTCTGCGGGTGCTACGGATCTTGTAATGGAGAATGCAAAAGATTCTATAATCTTTAAGGGGCATGTGTCCACAGTGTTAACCAACCATAGTACGTGATGTTCAAAATTCAACTAGTGTTTTTCAGAAGAGATAGGACAAGTGCGGCGTGTGTTCTGTATTCTCTTTTCTGTATTAACAATTCACAATGACCAGACTCCCGAGACCTTAGGTTTTTTTTTTTATGTAGAAGTACATTTCACAAACATGAATAAGAGGCAATCCATCAAACCGCTCTTGACCCAAAACAGGTCCAAGCAGGGGGTGGGACCGACATCCCTCAAAATGCTTTTGACACAAAGAAGGGCCAATCAAGCGGGTGGGGTGGGACACTCTTTTCAAAGAGTCTTTGGCCGCCCCCAAGCGGACAGGATTTGCCGGGCTATAAAACAACTTTTTCAATGACACTCCATCCTCGACGGTGAAAGAAATTAGGGTTAAGGTTTAAAAATCAAATGTTACTTTATTGGTCATTTTCAAAAACAATACTAAAATTCAGAGAGGTTTTACCAACCACTTCAAAACAATATTACAACTGAGCAGCCTGTGATATCACCGGTACATTCTGTTCAGACACTTCATCTGATTTTCCATGTCATTTACCCCGTAAAACCCTAAAGGTCCATCAGACCTATCCGGTACATAAAAAATGTTGTTTAGAGAAAGCATCGGCTATTTACCGTATTTTTGAGTAAGAGGCTTCGTCCGTGTTATAAAAGTCTTGTACGTTGTACAATCGACTCCTTAATAAAATGTTCATTTTTCAGTTCGTCAGCAGCATTTCGTACAAAGGCATGAATCTGGTGAAACGGCCGAAAGATGTTGAAACAGTCCAGAGTCTTGATGACCAGGCTCCTGAGCCACGGTTTGCGGAAAACAGACAGCAGCTGCTGAACCGGTCAGTCTCAAACAGACACGTAGTCCGTGTCTGGCCGGATTGGTCTATTCAACATCCTTGACAGGTACTTTTAGGTACCGATCTATTATTATATCCGGCAGAGCCGCCATCCAACTCTGGCCCAGCTTCAGAGCCTTTGGAAATGTTTCATCCAGGGGCCGTCAGTTTTTTCAAGGGTCATGCCCGCATAATCCGCATCCTTGGTTGATATTTTTCAAGAGGCCGGAGCCTCTACAAGGTTGTACACAGCATGGCCTGAATGGCTATCTCCTCAGCCCCTGCTAGGCTCCCCGAAACATCATTAGCAGGTACAAAAATGTCAGGTACTGTGTGGTTCTCCAGGAAACTATCTGACCCAGACATATCACCAGGGGCAGGTAACGGAGGCTCAGGCTCCTAGATCTGGTCAGTTGAAGACATAAGAAGGAACGGCCAAGAAGACTGGTCTGGAGGCTAGCTGTTAGGCGCAGAGTCCTCGGAGTCGGGCATGATAGCCTCACGTCAAAACAGGTCATCGTAGGGACCCGTCTGGCCTGTAGACCATTATGCCTGATCAGGAGCATAGCCTTAGTGGTGCCGATTGTTAACCGTTCAAAACACGTCGTTGAAAAAGTTGTTTTATAGCCCGGCAAATCCTGTCCGCTTGGGGGCGGCCAAAGACTCTTTGAAAAGAGTGTCCCACCCCACCCGCTTGATTGGCCCTTCTTTGTGTCAAAAGCATTTTGAGGGATGTCGGTCCCACCCCCTGCTTGGACCTGTTTTGGGTCAAGAGCGGTTTGATGGATTGCCTCTTATTCATGTTTGTGAAATGTACTTCTACATAAAAAAAAAAACCTAAGGTCTCGGGAGTCTGGTCATTGTGAATTGTTAATACAGAAAAGAGAATACAGAACACACGCCGCACTTGTCCTATCTCTTCTGAAAAAACACTAGTTGAATTTTGAACATCACGTACTATGGTTGGTTAACACTGTGGACACATGCCCCTTAAAGATTATAGAATCTTTTGCATTCTCCATTACAAGATCCGTAGCACCCGCAGAAAGTTTGGCAATGAAGTGGAGACCTCTTAGTTTGTCAGAATCATCTGGGTAGAGCCCAGGTCCATATTCTAAAATATCTTATATCTATTTAGTTAGCATGTCGGCACGATTCATTTTCAATATATGGGGTATATTTCGCTGACCAGGGGTTTCTTGTCAAAAGGTTAAAATAAAACACAGATCCAAGATATCCCTAATCGAAACGGCAACATTTGTTATCAAGTGCAAATAAGTGGATAGTACTGGCGATCTTTGTTGGGCTGAATGGCCTGTTCTCGTCTAGAGTGTTCTAATGAATAGGTTTGTCTTGCATTCTCATTCTTAAAGCTGTATCAAACTATGGTTAATTTCAAAATTAATTAAACCTTATAAACAGCGCCCAGTGCTTGATAATATACTTAACACTAGTTGATATCATTAAATGGTACTTCTATGTTTTTATTTAGTTTTTATATTTTTAATATTACTTTTGCAAGCTTTATTTAAAAATTAACTCTTTAAGACATCTTCAGACTATTCCAGACTGTTCACGTCAAAAAAGCTTATTATTTATTTCAAAAAGGTTTCTTTTCATGCTGGTTTTGTCCCCATATCAATGTTTTTATACCTTATGACAATTTTTCAAATTGTAATAACTCCTTTATAACTCCACTTTTTCATGTTCTTCCTGACTCTGGAGGAACCCAAATTTTAGTGCCGGATAAGGTCCTAACAATACCAGTCTAAAGTTAATTAGCCTCATAGTCTCAGATGTTAAATAATGTTTTGCCCAACTCATTGCAAATCCGAGGAACGGGCTAAATAGATGACCGTTTAGCTAATAATATACTGCAAAACACGTAGGTTCAGTTGCAGTGTGCTGTGAGTTTGGGTTGATCCCCTGTTGATCCGTTCTTAATATGTTTTTTAATTTCCTCTGCGACTTATTGTTTGTAAATTTAGTTTTTTACTGTCTTGTATTTGTGATACTTGCTTGATGTGGATATGGGCGAGTCAATGTTTCATTTTGGAATAATAATAATAATAATGTCTAGCTTAAATCTGCCCTTGACCATGATCACCGCACAAACCCCCGGGGCCTTTGACTCGTAATCAAGAAGAATGCAACCACTTCTTGACTCTTGGAATTACAGTTCAAACTTACATCCCCTTCACCCTGAATGCGACTCAAACAAAGGATGTTTTTTTTTTTCACAAACAGATGGGGGAAAAAGCCGTTTTCAAGGCTAGATGTCCTATGTAACTTGGACTACCTAAAAGAAAGAATAAACCTCACAGTTTTAGTAAACTTGTAATCCTTGTGCTAACACATATCTTCTTCTATAATAAGCTAACGTAGCTGTTCGTTTGTCTGTTCAGGATTTTACATCACCTGCAGCTCGCAAACCTATTGATTTGAAATTTGTTACACATATACTACGTGACGGCTACTATCCGCTTTCGGGTGATGATTTTATTACTCTTTTTTATTTTATTGTTGAATCAACTCTCGGCACAGCGCAGCAGGGCGGCCGTGCTGCGCATGCGTGAGAAGCAGGGGGCCTCTAGGGTGGAGAAGAAAAAAAAGAGCTGCTCAGGAAGCAGCAAGCCCCTCATCCTCTGAGCAAACGAATGCTACACGTCCAGAGAAAGAGGAGAAATACTATGAATGCTCAAGTCAAGTGTATTCACTGCACGTTATCGTGCAGTACGCCGTTACTGGTAATAGATATTATGTAACTATTCACTAAAACATTTTCCTTCCTGATTTGCCTAACATGTCCAAAATAAGCCTGATCAGCCCTGTAGTGTATAGGCTTATATAACGTACTACAGCCATTCTTATTTTTCAGGGGCTTATAACTGCGATAAAATGGAAGGCTATTACCAAGCAGTAAGAGAATTTCTAAAACTTTGTATTATACAAAGCACCCTGAGTATCAAAGTGCTCATAGCCTGATGATGAAAATGCTGTTTTAAGTTAAAACCTGAACAAGATAACTGTTTTCTATTCAACATATAAAACGTTTAGTAAATAAAGAGAGACTAAATACAATTTATAACAAAAATGGAACACCGATGGACAGCTGAATAACCGAGCAAATCTACTTTAACTTGAAGTGAAGCAGAGTGTTTTACAAATCATCCCCTACACAGTGATTCCCAAACTGTGGGGCTGTCCCCCTAGGGGGAGGGGACGCGACGTAACAAAAAGAAAACAAGAATCGAAAATATGAAAAATACATCTATTGAAACCATAACAAATTAACTCAAACTACATTCTGATGCTAGAAAAATAAATATAGAGTTAGATAAATGTCGCTAAAAGTTAAGTAGGTATAATAAAACGTGCCTCTATGTTATATCATTACTTAAAAAGAACAAATTGGTATTAGGGGCTCCTTTCAAAAAAAAAAAGAAAAACGTTAGGGGGACACGATTACGTATTTGCGACCCAAGTTTTCATAACACAGCTTTAAAGGTTGAGAAATGCTGTCCCTTCAAACTAAAATCTACAAAGAGGAAGCCCCCAATTGCCTTGGTGAAATGGATACAAAGCTGACATATTGATTGAATTGGTAAATTCAGAGCTTTTAAAAAGTGAGTAGTCTGGATTTTTACACCATATGATTAAGTTACTGTCACAGAAACAAGGACTGCTGAAACTTACAAAATGTATGTATAACAGTTCAAAACCTAAAGAGAATAATGATTGGGGTGTAAGCAAAATGTTCTGATCCACCAAAATAAGGTTTACTGAACAATGCACAAGATGGAAAAAGGATGGTACCAGATTAAAAAACATAGTGAAATCCTGATTAGTACCGTGTTAATATATTGGATACTCTGTGCCTGGTAAAGTATCTTAAAACATACCCCAGTAACACACGCACTCAACCCTCTGCTGAAGATGGCTCGTTGCACCGTTTAAAAACTCTGCGATAGAAAATTACCGTTAAAAACCCTTTTAAATCAGAAGGGAGGGTTTTCTCGGACCCCTATTAAACGCGTCCATTCCTTTCATTACTAGTTTAATAGGATCACGGGTATAAATATGAATACACTCGCAAGCAAACTTTTTAAAATCTAAAGACTTAAATAAAAACAGACAGCCTGATCTCAGAGCCCCCCCCCCCTGTATTAAGATATAAATTCTTGGGTCCGTGTTCAGGGTTCAGTCAATCTGTCTCCAGCCGGCTGTCCAAATGAGAATTTTTATAAAGCATAAATGTTTCGTTATCAGACTTTTAAAACAGGCGGCTCCGTACAAAAAACAACCGAGTACATAGTTCAGAATACTGACGTCTTATGTCCGAGCTATTACACACACCCGGCCTGCTCTTTTAAACCAGGCCTGAATATTCTCAGAGGAGAGAACCTGTTTGAATTTCAGACGCCGAGACAAAACTTAACTGAGTGTAAAGCCCGTTTCGGTAAGAAAAAAAAAACTAATATTGCTTCAGTCCTATGAACATTAATCGTCGTACACGTAGATAGAGAGATAGAAATATAAAATGCTACAATTTATATACACACGAGCGCGTTCACGCTCCTACACATGCGCTGTGTGTAAATTAACATGCTGATAATTCCTGCACACTGCAAACAAATATTTTTAAAATGGAATTACCGGAGAATCAACTTGGAAAATATTAAGTATAAAATATAAGGATTCATCCCTCCGTTTTAAAACATGCTCGTTTAACACTTATAATAATCCTGAACGGTTCTTACCGTTATATTGACTGTCGGTGCTCTGTGCAGATGGCCGGACACCGAAAAGTCCTGTATTTTTAAAAAAAGGTCCTTCGTTATGCATAGATTTATTTTAGCAAATGTGTGGCCTCACTTTAAGTGTGTTTCAAACTGAACCTTATGTTAAAGTAATTATGTGTGAACATCTTTTGTGTCGGTATAAGGATTGATCAGTCCTAATAGCTACACCCCCACCCCCCTTAGCTTCAGGATGTCAGAGCTGATGACCGTGAACATCCGTGTATTGTTCGGGTTGAAAAGTCAACTTTGTAAGCATTCGAAATCTTTTAATATCACAAGGTGAGACCATTTTTACAATGCCCCCGAACGGTCTGAGCCTTGCTGAGGTGCTTAAGACAATTTCACTTGGCTGGGATTTAGCTCCTGATACCTCTGTGCACCGCATGGTGTCCCGGGGCCTCACAGACCTTCTGTCAGTTTCCTGGGGCTGAAATGATTTTTTTTTTTTTTGTTAGACTCGTCGTGACAATCAACTATTGTCTATCTGTCCGAAGACCTCATCCGCTCTACGGAAGCGTCTGTGGGGCGTATCCGCACCTTTGAACGAAAAATCCCAATATTTAAAAGTCAGCTTTTTTGTACGCCTTCGAAATCTTTTAATATCACAAAGTGAGCCCATTTTCACACTGCCCCGAACGATCTGATACGAGGCTATCCATCAATGTCCCACAGCCTTGTGGTCTGTCGGTTTCCAGGGCCTGCTCTCTGCGTGCACGCGCAGCGGTCTGCTCCAAGAGGCTCTGTGTGTAGACGAAGAGAACCGGGCAGCTTGTATTTGGAAACTACAGAGAGCCGGACAGCACCCTGCGGGGTGAAGTAAAGGCTTTTTCAGCTTAGAGACGGTCTGTGAAGAAATCATTTACTTAGATAAAGGAATAGATATTTTAAATCATAGAGTTTCTTGCCCCAAAGCACTAGAGACAGGAATGATCCCCAAGAGGCTTGGATGGTAGGGGCCCTTCCTTAACATGTTGGGTTGCGTGTGCGTGTGTGTGTGTGTGTGTGTGTGTGGAGGCGATCTCTCCTCGGGCTACAGGCAGAGGCATCCTGCTCCGAGACAGAGAGCCGGACAGCACCCGGCTGGGGTGAAGTAATGGCTTTTTCAGCTTAGAGAGCGTCTGTGATTTGACTTAAATAAAAGGTTAGATATTTTAAATAATAGATACAGAGATTTTCTTACCCAAAGCACTAGAATCAGGAATGGCTATAAGGCAGAATGGACAGGCTGAAACATGTGTGTGTTTGTCTCTCCTCGGTGAGAAATGATCAAGGACTGGCCTGGGGCTGGACTCAGAGTCAAAATGACTATGATGGCCATCCGTTATGTGTGTGTGTGTGTGTGTGTGTGTGTGTGGGCGGTCTTTTCCTCTAGGGGTGGGGAATCGGAAGGGGGCGTCCTCAGGGTTAACCGAGTGGGGGCAGGAAACTCTAAGTCAGAAGACCTGCGACCACCAAGAGGTGCGGACGGCAGGGTCTGCTACAGACTTGCCTGAACTTGTCCTCGGGAGAGGTGGGGGCGGGTTCAAGGAGGGGGCACCCATCCATCAAATAAAGTCTTGGCCATTTCCCGGGGTAAAAACAGGATGGGAGGGTTCAAGGAAGGGACAGATGTTTCCTGGGATAAAAACAGGATGGGTGGGTTCAAGGAAGGACCGGACTTCCGGCCAGGAACACCGGAAGGGGGCGAGAGTTTATGACGTCAATCCAAAAGGGGCGGGGCTTAACTCATCAATCATTTTTGACAGAAGCCGCATTCATTATACTACTGTAATTATTTATGAAGACCAGCGTTATGATATTTTATTTGTCACATGGACTTAAAAGAAGTAAGAAAATGCTGTAGAATCTGTGCAAAGTACAGCCCAGTAGGTGTTAACAGGGAACTGCTATACTTCAGTTTCTCTCTGGAGTAACATTTTGTCTTAGAATAACATTAAATGGTAATTTTCTATTTCTTGACAATTAGCTTTTGCATTTAGGATTATGAGTTTGGTTCTACCTTTTTGCTCTAGTTATTTATTACTTTTCTTTTGTTTCAGTTTCTGGGGGTCTTCCTTCTTTATCAGATTTATTCGAATTTGAATTAATTATCTGATTTCCTTGAGCTAGTTTTGAAAAAGACTTGCTTTTAATTTCTGTATTTAGTAACTAATCATCCCCTCCTTGAACTGCCACCTTATCGTGGTGGAGGGGTTTGCGTGTCCCAATGATCCTAGGAGCTCTGTTGTCCGGGGCTTTTTATGCCCCTGGTAGGGCCACCCAAGACAAACTGGTCCTAGGTGAGGGATGAGACAAAGAGCGGTTCAACAAACCTCCAAAGATGAATCAAACCTTTGGACAACGTTTTCCCTTGCCCGGACACGGGTCACCAGGGCCCCCCTCTGGAGCCAGGCCTGGAGGTGGGGCTCGATGGCAAGTGCCTGGTGGCCGTGCCTGCACCCATGGGCTCGGCCGGGCACAGCCTGAAGAGGTAACATGGCTCCCCCTTCCCATGGGCTCACCACCTATGGGCGGGGCCAAGGAGGTCGGGTGCAGTGTGAGCTGGGTGGTGGCCGAAGGCGGGGACCTTGGCAGTTTGATCCTCGGCTACAGAAACTGGCTTTGGGACGTGGAATGTCACCTCTCTGAAGGGGAAGGAGCCTGAGCTACTGCGTGAGATTGAGAGGTTCTGGCTAGATATAGTCGGGCTCACCTCGACACACAGCTTGGACTCTGGAACCAATCTCCTTGAGAGGGGCTGGACTCTCTACCACTCTGGACTTGCCCGCGGTGAGAGGCGCTAAGCGGGTGTTGGCATACTTATTGCCCCCCGACTTGGAGCCTGTTCATTGGGGTTTACCCTGGTGGACGAGAGGGTAGCCTCCCTCCGCCTTTGGGTTGGGGGATGGGTCCTAACTGTTGTATGTGCGTATGCACCGAACAGCAGTTCGGAGTACCCACCTTTTTTGGAGTCCCTGGAGGAGGTGCTAGAGGGCATACCTTCTGAAGACTCCTTCGTTCTGCTGGGAGACTTCAATGCTCATGTGGGCAATGACAGTGAGACCTTGAAGGGCATGATTGGGAGGAATGGCCCCCCCGATCTGAACCCGAGCGGTGTTTTGTTATTGGACTTCTGTGCTCATCATTGATTGTCCATAACGAACACCATGTTTAAGCATAGGGGTGTTCATATGTGCACTTGGCACCAGGACACCCTAGGCCTCAGTTCGGTGATCAACTATGTAGTCGTGTCGTCGGACCTGCGGCCATATGTCTTGGACACTTGGGTGAAGAGAGGGGCGGAGCTGTCAACTGCTCACCACCTGGTGGTGAGTAGGCTTCGATGGTGGGGGAGGATGCCGGTCAGGCCTGGTAGGCCCAAACGTGTTGTGAGGGTCTGCTGGGAACATCTGGCAGAGTCCCCTGTCAGAAGTAGCTTCAACTCCCACCTCCAGAACTTCAACCACATCCCGAGGGAGGTGGGGGACATTGAGTCCAAATGGGCCATGTTCCGTGCCTCTATTGTTGAGGCGGCTGGCCGGAGCTGTGGCCATAAGGTGGTCGGTGCCTGTCGTGGCGGCAATCCCCGAACCCGTTGGTGGACACCGGCGGTGAGGGATGCCTTCAAGCTGAAGAAGGAGTCCTACAGGACCTTTTTGTACTGTGGGACTCTGGAGGCAGCTGATAGGTACAGGCAGGCCAAGCGGAATGCGGCTTTGGTGGTTGCTGAGGCAAAAAGTCGGGCATGGGAGGAGTTTGGGGAGGCCATGGAGAACGACTTTTGGAGGAGATTCTGGTCCACCATCCGCCGTCTCAGGATGGGGAAGCAGTGCAGTGTCAACACTGTATATGGTGGGGATGGTGCACTGCTGACCTCGACTCGGGACCAAGGTGGTCAAAAAACTCCTTGGTGGCAGGGCCCTGGGGGTGGATGAGATATGCCCAGAGTTCCTCAAGGCTCAGGATGTTGTAGGACTGTCTTGGTTGACACGCCTCTGCAACATCGCACGGACATCAGAGACAGTGCCTCTGGATTGGCAGACCGGGGTGGTGGTCCCCCTCTTTAAGAAGGGGGACTGGAGGGTGAGTTCCAACTACAGAGGGATCACACTCCTCAGCCTCCCTGGAAAAGTCTATTCGGGTGTCCTGGAGAGGAGGGTCCATCGGATAGTCGAACCTCGGATTCAGGAGGAACAGTGTGGTTTTTGTCATGGTCGTGGAACAGTGGACCAGCTCTACACCCTTAGCAGGGTCCTGGAGGGTGAATGGGAGTTTGCCCAACCAGTCTACATGTGTTTTGTGGACTTGGAAAAGGCGTTCGACCGTGTCCCTCAGGGAATCCTGTGGGGGGTACCCCCTGATAAGGGCTGTTCGGTCCCTATATGATCAGTGTCAGAGCTTGGTCCGCATTGCCGGCAGTAAGTCGAACCCGTTTCCAGTGAGAGATGGACTCCGCCAGGGCTGCCCTTTGTCACCGATTCTGTTCATAACTCTTATGGACAGAATTTCTAGGCGCAGCCAGGGTGTTGAGGGGGTCCGGTTGGTGGACTCAGGATTGGGTCACTGCTTTTTGCAGATGATGTTGTCCTGTTTGCTTCATCAGGCCGTGATCTTCAGCTCTCTCTGGATCGGTTCGCAGCTGAGTGTGAAGCGGCTGGGATGGGAATCAGCACCTCCAAATCCGAGACCATGGTCCTTAATCGAAAAAGGGTGGAATGCCCTCTCAGGGTTGGGAGCGAGATCCTGCCCCAAGTGGAGGAGGCCCCAGGGAAGACCCAGGACACGCTGGAGGGACTATGTCTCTCGGCTGGCCTGGGAACGCCTTGGGAGTCTCCCGGAAGAGCTAGAAGAAGTCCCTGGGGAGAGGGAATTCCTGAAATCTCTGCTCAAGCTGCTGCCCCCGCGACCCGATCTCGAATAAGCAGAAGAGGATGGATGGATAGATGAGTAGCTAATCATATTTTTGCTTTAATGAATTTTATAGATAATTCTTTATTTTGTTTGATTAGCAGATTAACTTACTAAGGATTTATTTAGAATGTTTTATGACTTCAAGTGTGTTTTCTGCAGGTTGGGTTCTCCAGTCTTCAGTAAATCATAACAAGCTATAGTCAGTAAAGTCAATATAAAGAAGCTACACCTGGAAATAAGGTTTGAGTAAATATGTAAGGTAAATAAAAATATAAAGCCCTATATATTCAAGAAGTAAATACGATCTGTATGATTCCATCAGAGGTATGAAGCAAGCTTTTGAAAAGGGTTTGGGCATCTTATGGATACCAACATTACCCACAACAAGCTTATGTAACATATTGAATGCAGTACAAGTTAAGGAAGACAAAGTTTAAGCCATACAACTTATCTGAAATACTGTGTGCAGTCCTTGGTTGCCATATGATGAGAAGGACCTTAGGAGAGAACTACAGAAACTTCAGAAAAGGGCTGTTAAACACATTTCAGAATTGTGATATATACTGTATATATGAAGAGGTGACAAGATAAAGGACGTTATTTCAAATTTAATTTCTTAATTAAAGAAAATGAGAGGGAAGAGATTAAAAGTGTATAAGGGTATAGATTTTGCACAAGTGTTAGTAAGTATTTGTTTATACAGGAAACTAGATACGTGGAAACAGTTGAAAAGATAAAAGTTGCATCCTGAGTGTTTTTAAACGTTCAGTAAATGGCCCATTCATATCAACATTTTGTCAAATAAATCTGCTATGGATGGGTTTTTGATAGTTTTTAGTTTGAATGCATGAAACAGAAATCATTAACTCAGCATTTCCTGTCAATTACTACATCTCTTTTTCTTTACATAATTTCACTGCACTAGCTATGAAGTTTTTAAATCCATGTAAATCTGTATTAGCTTGGTCTTACATTGGCTTTCTGTCAAAAATACTGTTGTCTGCATTTTTATTTTTGGCCGAAACAAAAATAAACAGGTTTACCTGGTTGTAAATGCAAAGCAGGTATCTAACCATATGATAACCAGATAATATGAGGAAGGTAAGATAAGATAAATGTCAAAGTGGAACAACTACCAAACTGTGCTGCTTTCCCAATATGTTACAGTGCAGTTTGTGGGTCCTTGACATTATTTATGGACCTTGGCTAGTCAGTGGGGTCTATACCAGTCTTTAAAAATATTAATTTTGCTTATTTTTGAGAGTGAAAAGAAGGAAGTGGTATTTTTATGGATGGGAAAGTGGGCAGTCTCCCCAAAGTGCTAATCAGGTTTCTTGGTGTATAGACAGGATAAGTGGACCTTTGTCTTCATTGCATTTTTCTTTACAATTTGTGCTCGCCAAAACACCTTTTTATTTGTACTTTGGCCAAATGGGTGCTGAAAATGGTTAGAAATGACTCAAAGGACTTCCCAAGAGGGATATTTGTAAGGGAGGGAATACTCCCAGTAGTTTGTCTTAATAGTGAAATACAAACAGCTTACTATTTTGAAGCACCCTGTAACTACTTAAGACAAGTAAAAATGACTGATGGATAACTGAAATGGAAATGAGGATTGACTTCCGCCCACAAGTCACTAACTGTTCACCTCAGCAAATTAATGGCCAGACTGTGTCTGTGGTTCAGTTATTTAAATTCCTGGGAACTACTTTCACTAATACATTAAAATTGGACAAGCACATCACCTCCATCATCAAGAAAGCCAGGCAGAGATTGTTCTTCCTTCTCCAGTTTAAGAAGCTTGGCTTATCAAGCAAGTATTGTGACCACCTCCATCACCGTTTGGTTTCCTTCTGCCTTATTTCTTTCTAAGACTCAGTTTCACCAGGTGATTTGTTCAGCTGAGAAAATCGTTCACTTTTGTCTCCCTACATTAAAATATCTGTAAATCGCCACAGCGAAAATGAGAGCAGGAAAGATTGCAACTGACTCCACCCACCCCTGCAGCCTTCACTTCATTAAATTGCCATCACAGAGGAGGTACTGGTCTATCGTGACCCAAACTACACACAATCACGTCAGCTTCTTTCCTCAAAGTATTCAGATCCTAAATAAACTTACATACGGATACTCCTAACAGTTTTTACACTATTTAACTAGTAACTGTGTTGTTTGTCTATTTGTAAATACTTCCTACTTGCTCAACTTGTACTATTTGATATTTATGTTATTTTGTTTAGTTTTTCTATTTATTCGAGGGTATCATTTTAGTTTGTTTTTTTTTCAAGAAACTGTTGTATTTGTATAGTTGCTTGCACAATGTCAGATTAATGGTTGGTTGAAATTGTGCTGTCTTGAATTGGTAATGTCTTGTACTCCATGTTTTGCACCTAACCAAAGTCAATTCTGGTATGTTTTACATGCTAGAAATAAAGTGATTCTGATTCTGAAAATAAGAAAGACGGAGAAGAGTGACAAAGAATGTTAAGAACATAAACAGGCAATAAAGACTAGCAGTGTTATCATTTTTGGGTTTTTAATACCCCCAGGTTTTGGTTTTTGACATATTTTATGATTAAAATTATTTTATGATATTTTATGATGTAATTTAGTGTCAAGTCTTATTATTATTATTATATTTTTATGTTTAGGCATTACCATTTGATATTTGGTTTATTGTCACTGACGCCTCTATTTTGTTTTTTGCAATTGCTGAAGTCATGTTGTTTATGCTGCGGTGGGCTGGCGCCCTGCCCAGGGTTTGTTTCCTGCCTTGTGCCCTATGTTGGCTGGGATTGGCTCCAGCAGACCCCCATGACCCTGTAATTAGGATATAGCGGGTTGGATAATGGATGGATGGATAGATGTTGTTTATGGTTGCTTTACCCATTGCCAGTTGGGTGATATATGTTGTAATAGGTCAGATCTCACCTGATTTGTGATGTCATCACTTTCTGTCTACATAAGATGTCAGCCTTCAGTATCTAAGTTTCTGGATATGTGGAAAGCTCTTGTGTGCACTTAGTGAAAAAACTTACTGTAAAGTGAGAACTTTGCATGTTTTCAAAGACTTTCTTCTGGCTAGAGCTCTGGCCTTTCTTACACTTGGCACCAAGAATCGTTTTTGGTTTTGACCTCTGCACACATCCCTCAATGATTCATTGCCCTCCCCTTTTGAAGTTTCTTTATTTCCACACAGTTAAAATCAGTCCTCCAGGATGAGACACTGTCACCTGCTTACAATAGATTGGAGTTTATGGTTCGATCATTGTTACCCTTGCTTTTTTGTTAAATAAATGCTTCAGTTTGCGTACATAATGGTATTTTTGAGTTTTTTTATAAAGCTGATTTGCATTTCATTCTTATAAACTGAATGTTCTCATACCTAGTTCAGCATGTTAGAGGGACTGGAGTCTATCCCTTCTTCATACTATCATTAAAATAAAACTTTCAAATTATCTCCAACAAAAACACAGCAATTACAGGAACATCTTGAAATAAGAAAATATGGTATATATCATTTATATATAATTTCCAATTCTTCAATCTGAATCAAAATCATAAGTGATAACTTGATAAAAATGACAACAAAGCACCAATGCAAAACACAGAGTAGAAAAAGAAAGTGGAGAAGAATTATTCAAATTCTATATTGGACTTCTCTTTCTCCTTCAACACCATCCAACCTCTGCTCCTCAGGGACAAGCTGGCAGAGATGGGAGTAGATTCATACCTGGTAGCATGGATTGTGGACTATCTTACAAACAGACCTCAGTATGCGCGTCTCGGGAACTGCATGTCTGACATTGTGGTCAGCAACACAGGAGCGACGCAGGGGACTGTACTTTCTCCAGTCCTGTTCAGCCTATATACATTGGATTTCCAATACAACTCAGAGTCCTGCCACGTGCAAAAGTTCGCTGACGACAATGCTATCATGGACTGCATCAGGAGTGGGCAGAACGAGGAGTATAGGGACCTAATCAAGGACTTGGTTAAATGGTGCGACTCAAACCACTTACACCTGAACACCAGCAAAACCAAGGAGCTGGTGGAGGATTTTAGGACGCCCAGGCCCCTCATGGACCCCATGATCATCAGAGGTGACTGTGTGCAGAGGGTGCTGACCTATAAATGCCTGGGAGTGCAGCTGGATGATAAATTAGACTGGACTGCCAAAACTTCCTTAGAAGGCTTGTGTCCTTCAACATCTGCAATAAGATGCTACAGATGTTCTATCAAACGTTTGTGGCGAGTGCCCTTTTCTATGCGGTGGTGTGCTGGGGAGGCAGCATAAAGAAGAGGGATGCCTCACACCTGGACAAACTGGTGAGGAAGGCAGGCTCTATTGTAGGCATGGAGCTGGACAGTTTGACATCTGTGGCAGAGTGACGGGCGCTGAGCAGGCTCCTGTCAATCATGGAAATCCATTGCATCCACTAAACAGTATCATCTCCAGACAGAGGAGCAGCTTCAGTGACAGACTGCTGTCACTTTCCTGCTCCACTGACAGACTGAGGAGATCGTTCCTCCCCCAAGCTATCTTCAGTGCAATGCCATGACTTAACAGAAACTGTTAATATATACATGGAGACCATTCCAGAGCTTGGGAATCCTATGTGTATGGACTGAGCTTGCAACAGATTTTTTTTTTTATTTATCCTTGGAAATTTAAGGAGACCTACATTATGATATCACAGCAGTGTATGCTTAAATGGGTTATGTTGAGTAACGCATTTAAAAATAAAAAGGTGCTTTTAACAAAGCTTGTTAACAGAAAGGAAATACCGTAATGTAAAAAATCGGAAGTGGGCTCCCATAGACTTTCTCATATATTCGAATATGGGGATGGATATTTGAGTAGAACTGCAAGACAATGATTAAATTTTTATGTTATGTGCATTAAAGAACCATCAACAACAAATCAAATTAATAATATATGGAACAATTATTATAAAAGTAAAGCTGAATAAATCAGATTCTTCAGCTGCATGAATAAAAGATAAAGTACCACTTCCGGTTAACGGAAATAGCCCAAAAGTTGAAAGAAATCAATGTTTTGTACCGAATACTTGTATGCAAAATTTGGCTGGGCTAAGTGAAAGCGTACTCAAGTTATCATGTTTACATACACACACGCACACACACACACACGGAGACATAATTCCAAAAATGTTTTTTTCGGACTTAAAACGTAGAGATTCATCAAAATCTCAACATTAAATCTTTAGACAATTACAATACTTTCCCTATACTTTGTATTCAAGAAAGTAAAAAAGTGGAAAAGTTATTTGGCAATGGTTTCTAGCTATTTCATTGTTATTGTTTTTTGAATTATGTTTAGAGGATAGCAAAAAATGTTGAAACAGTTACTTTGTCTTGCAGAAAAAGTATTAGCTTTTAAAATATACTGTACAGTGTAGTAGTTGAAGTTGAAGTCATTAGGACCATACAGTATTTGCAACATATTTATTAACTGTAATGCAATACCAGACTTACAAATAAATAATTTTTCAACATGGTGCTTCAGGTTTTCATAACATTTGATGCAGAACCATATAAGACCTTGAATACCATCATGAAAGCAACAAATATTATATGTGGGGTAGTATGTTGGTTTACATGGATGTACTCCAGTTGATTTGATGTCCTCCCACATCACAAGAACATGCATGTTATGTTAATGGGTACTTCTAATTTGAGTTGGTATTAGTCAGTGTATTATGTGCTGAACTGGTATTGCAGTTATGGTTGTTTCTCTGTTTTTGTGTGATAGTGCTGAAACAGAATCCAGGCCCTTGCAATCCTGAACAGAATAAGAAGCTTTGTAAAGTGGACTGCTTGACATGACACCTATCAAAACAATGGCTCATTAAAGCATCTCTGAGAGGTCTAAGATAATGATATTACAATAAAACAGAACTCTGAATATAACTGTTGCAATCTGCTCCATTATTCCATGGATATCCCCAAACTGCTTCCCACAACCTTGAAAAATACTTAGGGTCAGCATGTTTAGCATGCAGCCCTGACCTTAAATTCTTTTATACATTTCAGTCCTGAACATTATAGAAGCTCATTAAGTTAGAAAAGAAGCTATCTAATTTACTCAGAGAAATATAAAAATCTAAGGCTAGCCAGTCACATATGTCTGTTTATTTTATTATTTTTATCTGTTGATAAGAGACAATAACAAAAGCATTATTTTCACATTCATAGCAAGCTCAAACACCTCTGTAAAAAGTGCCTTTATTATAATTCTGTAAGGGAAACGATTTTAAAAATTGAATAAGTACTTATCAAATCAAAGAGCACAAATTATTTTGGAATTAATTTATTTTAAAGAATATTTATAGAGAGAAAACAAAATTACCTTGGTCAGCTCTTTTCATTCTGTTATGCTATCCTCACTTTCACAAATGAGACAGTATGAAATGTTAATTATAGCCAACATTTTTAGGTGAGAAAATTGAGTTCTTCCATAAAAAAGTTCTAATATGCCTGATTGCATTTATATTTAAGTTAGCAACACACTAGAGAAATGCATCTTTAGCTGTAAAACGTTAAACGGATTACTTTTCATTCTAAACCTTGCCAGTTTACACATTTATCAATTATCACCAATTGTTGTTATACTGCATGTCAGTCAAAAGGTTGCACTTAATGTAGTGCGTGATAAAATGCCAAATACCAGCAATCTGCCTAAGCTTCACACTCTTTAACACACTTGTTTAAGTAATTGGCACATACACCATGATCTCATGTTTACATTTTATGACTTATTTTTTTGTTTACAATGTGACCTAAATTTCCCAAGAGATTAAAATGAATTGCTTGAGGCTTTAAAAATTGAAATAGCTGATAATGTCATTAACCAACCCACAACTTATTATAAATGTATCACAGTGTATTTTCTGGAAGATTAATGCTGGGATATTAACAGGGTTAAATGATAAATGGATCTGATGTGTTTGAAGATAAATGTGGCTTTCAATGATCCATGAACAAAATAATGCTTGAAACTAGAAGAAGTTGAAATAAATTGAATTATTGGAGACATTTATTATTAAACATCATATGTCTAAACTGCACCTTCCCCTTACAGAATGCAATTCAGTATGCCTGAATTATTAGTTATATGTTCCCAAGTTCAATTGCTGTGTTAAAATAAGAACATAAATGCATATTTTATAAGGGCAACTGGTATTAGCAAATCAGATCAGGCCAGTCAATATGTCCGCCTCTTTTTCATCATTTTCTCTGCAATCAAGGTCATTTATTTTCGTGCTATGAGAAAAACAGTAGTACATCAGGTGGATGACATTGGCTTAATTTTGCTTCGAGAAGATCAAATAAATTACTTCTATATATTATTCTAACATGTTTATACAATTTCATAATGGCTATATATATGCCCCCCTCCAATGATAAAATAAATACATATAACCCTTGCCAAGCTGTTTGGCAATAATCCAGCTTTTGTAATAACAGTTACAACTTTGTCTATAATTTTATCTACTTTCATAATAGCATGTCATGCTGTTGGAATATCAAGATTAGCCAAAACTTCAATGAAAATTTTGAGGTTGTTGAGATACAGTACGACAAAATACAGAGAGCTAAAAAAGAATTTAAGCCACCTGAGTTACAGTTGTTTAAATTACATGTAACGATCTTTGTAATTTCCCTTAGATTAAGGAATCAGCCAAATATAAAATAATTTATCTATTAAATTAGTGACAACTGACAGTGACATCACTTATTTATTCGTTACTACAAAATTAAGGATTATAACAGAGTGAAAAAGACTGTAAAACTATTTACAAAAATTTTTAATACTAAAGTCACCAGGAATTAAAGGAAAAGTGGAGCTAATATCCCTTTGCTCTGAAGCCTTGAAGAGCAGAATTTAGTTAACTGAATATTAGTTTGTAATTCATATGATATTATACAAATATACAGCTTTGGATTATATGCCATACTATGAGAGCCTTTCTGGAGTGGCTAGGCGGAACTTTTGCCAAAAAGTCATTTACTGGTCTAGTGCTAACTAACATTTTAATTGCTTTGTCACATTGAGCCATTTTATTGTACAGGTCTTCCCAACAAAATGTTCATGTATAAAACATTACATGTGCAGAAGGCTTATTCGTGATGTTTGCAGCTGTGGACTGTCTAATAAAATGAGTGAGGATTACATCAGGTTTATACAAATCAGCGTCAAGATATTTGACAATCAGAAAAGGTGAATGTCAAGGTTTATACCTTCTTCATATTGTGTACTTTTAACTATTTTCTTCTGCTGCCTGGATGAGTGCTCAACATCAACATCTTATGATTTTTCTCTTCTTTAGACACTAAATCTCAAAGTTTTTATGACTTAATGGAGTTGTTCAATTTTAAAATCATTTTTCCAGGCTACTTGTGAATTTATGCACCATCTTTAGCAGACACCCTGAACCGTTAAGAGGAGTTCTCACTTTATATTAATTCAAACTATATTCATCCTCATGCATGTGCTAGCAAATCTTGGATGAGGCAATTTAAAAATTCTAGGACAGCTACTGGGCTAGTGTGTTTACCTAGCAGGTTTCTTTTTACATTGACTGTGTAATTTATAATGACCCAGCAATGCTCAAATGCCTGCAGTGCTTAACATGATATGTGATTTCATTTGAGAGGCGCCAAAAAGTATATTACGCATTACACTTGTCTTGGATTTAATACTTTGGCTACCCTCCAACTTTAGGATGCTGGTGCTGAAATATTCAGAGTCTTTAATGTCAAAAGATTGTGATGGACTTCCCTTAACCTGGTTCTGCTTTTTTTCAGGGATAACTGCTGTGAAACTTCAGATGGATGAATTTTAATCTGTTTAAAGCAGAGCCATCACAACAGAAGGGCCTAATGGGGTATCTAGAAATCACTAGACAGCTACAGTGGTGTGAAAAACTATTTGCCCCCTTCCTGATTTCTTATTCTTTTGCATGTTTGTCACACAAAATGTTTCTGATCATCAAACACATTTAACCATTAGTCAAATATAACACAAGTAAACACAAAATGCAGTTTTTAAATGATGGTTTTTATTATTTAGGGAGAAAAAAAATCCAAACCTACATGGCCCTGTGTGAAAAAGTAATTGCCCCCTTGTTAAAAAATAACCTAACTGTGGTGTATCACACCTGAGTTCAATTTCCGTAGCCACCCCCCCAGGCCTGATTACTGCCACACCTGTTTCAATCAAGAAATCACTTAAATAGGAGCTGCCTGACACAGAGAAGTAGACCAAAAGCACCTCAAAAGCTAAACATCATGCCAAGATCCAAAGAAATTCAGGAACAAATGAGAACAGAAGTAATTGAGATCTATCAGTCTGGTAAAGGTTATAAAGCCATTTCTAAAGCTTTGGGACTCCAGCGAACCACAGTGAGAGCCATTATCCACAAATGGCAAAAACATGGAACAGTGGTGAACCTTCCCAGGAGTGGCCGGCCGACCAAAATTACCCCAAGAGCGCAGAGACGCCTCATCCGAGGGGTCACAAAAGACCCCAGGACAACGTCTAAAGAACTGCAGGCCTCACTTGCCTCAATTAAGGTCAGTGTTCACGACTCCACCATAAGAAAGAGACTGGGCAAAAACGGCCTGCATGGCAGATTTCCAAGACGCAAACCACTGTTAAGCAAAAAGAACATTAGGGCTCATCTCAATTTTGCTAAGAAACATCTCAATGATTGCCAAGACTTTTGGGAAAATACCTTGTGGACTGATGAGTCAAAAGTTGAACTTTTTGGAAGGCAAATGTCCCGTTACATCTGGCGTAAAAGGAACACAGCATTTCAGAAAAAGAACATCATACCAACAGTAAAATATGGTGGTGGTAGTGTGATGGTTTGGGGTTGTTTTGCTGCTTCAGGACCTGGAAGGCTTGCTGTGATAGATGGAACCATGAATTCTACTGTCTACCAAAAAATCCTGAAGAGAGAATGTCCAGCCATCTGTTCGTCAACTCAAGCTGAAGCGATCTTGGGTGCTGCAGCAGGACAATGACCCAAAACACACCAGCAAATCCACCTCTGAATGGCTGAAGAAAAACAAAATGAAGACTTTGGAGTGGCCTAGTCAAAGTCCTGACCTGAATCCAATTGAGATGCTATGGCATGACCTTAAAAAGGCGGTTCATGCTAGAAAACCCTCAAATAAAGCTGAATTACAACAATTTTGCAAAGATGAGTGGGCCAAAATTCCTCCAGAGCGCTGTAAAAGACTCATTGCAAGTTATCGCAAACGCTTGATTGCAGTTATTGCTGCTAAGGGTGGCCCAACCAGTTATTAGGTTCAGGGGGCAATTACTTTTTCACACAGGGCCATGTAGGTTTGGATTTTTTTTTCTCCCTAAATAATAAAAACCACCATTTACAAACTGCATTTTGTGTTTACTTGTGTTATATTTGACTAATGGTTAAATGTGTTTGATGATCAGAAACATTTTGTGTGACAAACATGCAAAAGAATAAGAAATCAGGAAGGGGGCAAATAGTTTTTCACACCACTGTAACTACAGTACAAAGCAAAAACACATTCATTAAAGACAAACAGAAATTTTTATTTTACAGTATATATTTCCACATACTATTTGAGCTGATAATTGTATCCAAAACAACTTACAAATCACAGTAATTTACACATTGATTAAGTTATAGTGTGGACAGATAAAGCGACTCTGGATCACACTCTTTGTGGAAGTGGCTGAAAGAGACATTTTGTGGTTTACAGTATATTTTCTCAAGAATTGTGACAACAAGTATTGTTCAATTCAATAAAGAGTGTATTGAGCTGCTCATGCAGTGTTTATGGATGACTGGTGATTTCTATCTCATAGCACAGCCTATTCATCTCTTTTTAAAAATAAATCTTGAAGAAAAACAAAGCTGTATACTAGATTTGTTTTATATAAAAGTTGGAATTCATTCTCATTAAATGTAACAGACAATAATTGCCAAATTTCTGATTTTCCTTTTGTTATTATAAGGGTTGCAAAATCGCAAGTTTAAAGAGCCTTTTTAATATTAACAATGCTCATTTCAGTTACCCTATCCTGCATGCAGTGTTATACGTAGTCTGCATCTTTGTGGTTGTAATACTTTTTTGATATTTTAGGGTTTTTTAACTAGGAGAATTTATTTATTGGAGTTCCTAATTGTTTTTATATATTTTGACAAAGTTTATTTTGTATTTTCATTTGTTTGTTCTTTGTTCACTTGATGCAAGAAACATGTCATGTGACCACAACTGTCTCATCCTTCTTGTCAGCGGTCATGATAACAAGTGGTATAAATATGGCATCGATTCCATGATGCCCTTATCCCATAGTCAAATAAAAAATAAAAATTCCTTTGTGTAGTTAGCATCAAATCTTGTAGGCCAAGTACTAGCTAGCATTCCGGCCTTGGACTCTTTTCTGTCCCTTACTCCTGTTTTTAAAATTGTCCCGGTGCTTTGTTTGCCTGATTCCTATACAATCTTTATGGTTTTGACCTGACTCATCCTCACTAAGTTTCCGTTCTCACCTGGAGGCAAGCGTCTTACTACAGTTTAATGCAGGCTTAGACACACAAAACTTAAGCTGTAATGAAAAACAAATGTCAAAGTTACTTATATTACATTTTAGATGTAACTATAATGTGTCACAAACTCCACAAAGAGCCATAGAAATGTTTGGGGTAGCCACCAATATGTTATTTTCCTGACTGCAAATTGCAAATAAATGACAGTATTGATGTGCACAAACTGGAGTCCAAAACAGAACTGAGGGAATGGGGAAAAGGTGGAGGCTTTTATAGGTCAGGGTAGGAAGTTACGTCAAAGGGGCCAAGTCTTCAGCCACAGGTTCAAGCCTGGATATGACATCAAGGGGGCCGGAGCTGGCAAGGCCTTCCTCTATAGGTCTGGACCCGGAAGTGCCGTCAACAGGGCCAGATGGAACTTCCCATGAATTGTCTGCAGGAAAGCGAGAAAAAGAGTCAGTGCACTCTGCTACATCCCTGTCAGATTCAGAAGTGCCCTCACTCAAGCCCTTTAGCTGCCTCCCATGCGCATGTGTGTGACAAATGGAAGAGACAAAAGAAAGAGCAAGTTTAGTCCTGTATGTTATGTCTTTGCATCATGATCCTAAGTATAGCACTCAACTGGTGTCACACACTGCAAAGTACCAAGTCAAGTCCAGCACACCCAATCAGTTGTTTACTGACTGGGGGATAATGTCAGGGAAGGCAAGAATCAACCTTGAATGAGACACAAAGATATGGCAGAGAACTCATATGCATACTCACATACAATCAACCAAGTCTACTCAGCCCAGGTTCATAAAACTATGAGTGGGCTGTGAATTGGGCTGCAGAGCTATGAGACAGCAATACTAATATTTGTGTTATCTTGCATGATTATTCAGTTTCTAATACTGTACTCATGCTGTTTCTATTAGGCAACTAAGTATGTCATTGCAAAAAATATTTTCCTAATCATTCTAATGATAATAATTTTTTTAAAATAATTGTTAGGTGGACAGTACTTTCTGCTATAGTACTGAAACAGACACACAGTAGTAGTCTAATGCAGGGGTTCCCAACCTTTTCATGCCAAGTCCCCCGTAAGAGACTTTCCTTAGGCTATCATCATCTCAAAAATGACATATCCCACATGTCTATAAAAAATGCTAAATAGACCTACTACCTGTTAAATGCATGTAACAAAACTATATAAAACAAGGCTCTTTTACTATGGAAAAAATATACTGCTCATAATAAATACATAAATTAAACTCACCCTAGGCATAGTGAGACTTTTAGGTTTGGATGTTCTTGCACAGTTTGTCCACTCTGGGTTGCAGCTATATTAAGGGCAATTTCAAATCATTTTCCACATTTAGACATGCTCTGTTTTTGGTTTACAGTACTTTCAATGCAGAAAAACCTGCCTCACACAGGTACTGTATATTGATGCAAATTTAAAGACGCATCAGATGGCTTTTTCACTCAACACTGGGTATTTGTTTCTGAGATTGCACCAAAATTCTGACAGGGGAATGGTAGAGAATTGCATTTTCAAACTTCCATCATTGGCTATCTCAGTTCATTCCTCTTGTGACTTCAAATCAAGACAATTCTCTTCACCTTTGCACTCAAATGGATTTCTAATCAAATTTAAATGATGATTGTCCAGGTCTAGGAAATAGTTACAGGTGTGATGTGACAATATTATAAGCAGAACTATATCTGAAGGTGCATTGGACGCTCCTAGCTCCTGGTGAAGGAGTGGGAACATTACAGTATTTCCTTCATTTAGCTTTCTTCCCAAAGTCTGAATTTTTGAATAACAGCACAAAACATTATCTTGCAAATGAAGTATGCTATGATGCTATATGTTGTCCTGCATGCTCTGATTCAAGGTATTTAAAAGTTGAAATATGTCAGCCAAATATGCAAGCTTAAGAACCCACAACTGGCTGTCAAAACAGGTAGCCAACTGGGAGTTCTCAGATGAGTTAAATTCACGCAGCTCTTCATTTAGATCAAATACTAGTTGTAAAACTACAATAACAACAATATTTATTTATGTAGAACATTTTCATACAAATGATGTAGCTCAAAATGCTTTACATAATGAAGAAAGAGAAAAAAGACTAAATAAATAAGAAAATAGAATTAGGGAACACTAATTAACATAGAATAAAAGTAAGGTCCGATGGCCAGGGAGGACAGAAAAAAAAAAAAAACTCCAGACGGCTGGAGAAAAAACATAAAATCTACAGGGGTTCCTAACATAAATAGCATAAATGACCTCACAATCAGTCTCATTGTATTCAGGGTTCACATGGAAGAACTTGATGATGACGGTCATGTGGACTTCTGCCCTCTAATCCATCAATGTAGGGACATCATGGTGCTTTGATCAGGTGGTTGTGGCACAGATCGCCACCACAGAAAACCGGAAAAAGAACACAAGAGAACTACCCTGCAATACAGCCACCGGACATCAGAATGCAGCAGAAGGCTTTCAAAACTGGCATCCCTTTCACTGCACAGATTGGCAAACAGCCTGTGATTAAGGGGACATGCTTTGATACTATTTAAAACTTTAACAACATCTTGAAGCACTTCCTCCAACCTTTTAAGGACAAGTGCTTCTCTGTGAAGCATGCAGTGTGTATCTTTGGCATCTGGAGCTCTGGCCTTTATTAACAATATAATTCCGCTATGCTTGCCTGTCACGATAGTGGCGCCATCCGCAATAAGATCAATCAATTAAATAAACGCGCTCAAAATTTGTAAAAATGTCCTGACCTGCTGTCTTCCCCTGAACTTCTTTGCAGAATACAAACTTTCCATCCGCAATAAATCTGACATAAGCAATAAGCTGTGCTGTGTTAGCTAC
Organism: Erpetoichthys calabaricus; assembly: GCF_900747795.2. Classification (NCBI taxonomy): domain Eukaryota; kingdom Metazoa; phylum Chordata; class Cladistia; order Polypteriformes; family Polypteridae; genus Erpetoichthys; species Erpetoichthys calabaricus. The sequence continues at coordinate 129,730,157 of NC_041402.2, read as the reverse complement.
ATGTGTGCATTTGTCCAACTGCAATGCAAACCAAGGGCTGTTTTTTACCTACTCCAGTAATTGGTCGGTTACATCCTAAGCCATGTCAGATCTTCATCTACACACAGTGTTGTCTGACAAAGGAACAGTGTCAGTTTTACAGGCATCTTAACCAAGCAATTCCTGAACTATGTCTTTGGTCTCCAGTAATGTCAGATCTTCTCCAACTCCAACTCTCCGGACAGGTAATATGATACAACTCCAAAAAAGACGCCTTCACTGCCCTCTCTAAAACTATTGCTTGCTTTGTGAAAGTATTTGCAGGGCTGCTTTCCTTTGGAAAAAGTCAACATGTTTCCAAACATTACTTGAATGCTTTTGTTCTAGATGTCTTCCCAATTTAGAAAGCTTTAGACATTCTTTTGATATAATTTCCTGATAAAGGATGCATGTGAGATAATCATGTTTGTCCTTTTTCTTAGCCAGCACAAATCTGAATTCTATGTATGAAGCTTCATATGTCTAGATTTATATTTTGCTTTAGAATATGACCCATTTGATTAAATTAATGCAGAACTACAAGATGGGTTTTCAGAATGTTTCCTTTTTAAAAAACGGTCTGTCATTACATATGTTTTAACAATTGACACACTAGCTTGTCTAGCTTGTTGTGAACCTCTTTAACACTACAATACAACTTGTTTATGTATATGGTAGCCTTCGAGTAGCATTTGAAAAACATTTTTTTAATAGACGTAATTGGAAAGCGCACTAATAAAGTGACGATGATATTAAAATACAATGTCAGGTCAGGTCAGGTCAGGTTGGAGAGCATGCAATGGTACAGCATGCTGCTGCACCCACCAGATTACAAAACAGCACAGGATCCCAGCTGACAACCCTTCAGGGAAACACGTGGTCCATCCCACCCTCCAGAAATGACTTTCTATCTTTCTATCTGCTGCAGGCAGGTGTTCCATGAGCATCCACTTGACCTGGTCAAACCGGTAAGGTCCTCAACCATGAGGATCTTGCAAGCTGAATCAACCTCTGGGAATCGCACCACATGGCCTTACTGCCATAACTGATGCTCCCTTGCAATGCAGGTAATGTGTCTCATTTGAGACTCCGTGAGCAACTGCTCATTTGACACAATCTGTCTACTAACTTCATAAGAAGAGTCACCAGAGACATGAATGTCGCTGCTGAGGTAAGTAAACCTCTAGAGTTGGTCAATTTTCTCTCCACAGGCAGACACACTGCTGGTAGCTATGCCAAAGGAGTCATTAAAGGCCACTCAGACTCCTGAGTCTGTCCTGGGTATGATGTTAAACTGCATCCAGCCCTGCAAGCAGTCCTTCAACTTGCAGGGAAATCATGGGGGGTGGTGGCAGGATTGGCACTCCAGCCACTGTAAAAAAAACTTCACACAGCTCTGAGACAACAGAAAAGACTGCTTTTTGCTCTCCGCAGGAGTAACTCTGCTGCAGCTGCCCAGAGGATAGCTGCTCGCATCATGAAGGGGATAGGGGAAAGCCCTCAGGAGCCCCATCCCCAGAAGAGTCGAAACCGTTGGAGAGCCAATGGGGTCAGGTCTGTTGGGGATCAGAACTGGTGTGGTGCTGAGGCGTCACCCTCTGCACGGCAGCACTCGGGTCCCAATTAGAGCCGGGCCATACGGGTGGCCGAATGGAACGTCTTGTCTCTTCGGCAAGATGATCATCTTCCTCTGCTGCCGGAGGAGCTGCGTAAACTCCGCATTTCAGTGGCGGCACTCTCTGAGGTGCACAGACTGGGGACTGGCCAGATCTCTGTAGGTGGATACACCTTTTATTGGTCTAGTCAGTCTGATGGCTGTCATACTCGGGGAGTAGCTGTTGCTGTAGCGGATTGGCTTTGTCCGATGGTGTCCGATATCACTCCTTTCAACGAGCGTATTATGAGACTAAGATTACGGTGCCATGTCTGTTGTCTCAGTGTATGCTCCAACCGCGGAAAGTGATGTCTCGGTGAGGGAGACTTTTTATTCGCAGCTTCGCTCAGTGGTTAATGGGTGCCTGCGGGGTGACACTCCTCTGGTCATGGGTGACTTCAATGCAGCCACTGGCACTTACAGGGCTGGCTATGATGATTGTCTCAGTCCCAATGGGTCTGGTGACCGTGGTGAAAGTGGCTCCATGTTCCTTGACTGTGCAAAAGGTCAGGGGCTGCGAATCGCTGGATTCTGGTTCCAGCGCCCAGAACTGCATCGTTGGACTTGGTACTCCAATACTGGTGGTGCGGTGAAGGAGATCAATCATATACTTGTGGGCAGACACTGGAGGCTCTTGCAAAACTGCAGGGTGTACAGAAGTGCCCAGTTTGTCAATTCTGACCACAGACTTGTTGTTGCTACTCTTAGGATCCAGCATAGGTCCAGTAGGTTGCCACCTACTAGGAAAATGAGCCTGCACTTGGCCAGACTCCAAGACCAGGCTGTTTTTAATGAGTTTGTACGCAGTTTGTGTGAGGAACTTGGAGATTTGGGTATGATTGCCGATCCTATTGTGATATGGGAGACCTTCCGTGACAAGACCCTGAAGGTTGCTGAGGGTTGTGTTGGTGTTACCGGTGTTCCCAGAAGGAGGTGATTCATCTCGCAGGGCACCCTGAATATCATCGAGAGGAGTCGCAGCGCACAGCTCAATGGCAAGTCTGGTCTGTACCAGGATCTGAGAGGGACGGCTGCGAGGGCTCTGAGGGCAGATAAAGAGGCGTTTGTTAGAGGAATCTGTGAGCAAGTGACACACCATCTGTGGTCTAGAGACCCACGTCCTGCTTACAGAGGAATCGAAGCATTATGCACATCCGAATCTGTTCCTTGGAGGGTCGCAGTCAGAACGCTGAAGGAACGGTCCTTATGGTTGACACTGCAGTTATGACCCTCTGGGCTGGCTACTTTGAGCAGTTGTTCAAAGCTGATCCTCCAGCTAGGACGTTGGATATCTTTGGGTTCACTGTTCTTGAGGCTGATCCTCCAATTAGCTGTGAACCACCCAATCTCACTGAGATTGCACAGGTGGTGAACCAGCTGGGGGGGGGGGGGGGGGAGGGGGTAAGGCTGCAGGGATCTGTGGTATCCGGGGTGAACTTCTCCAGGCTGGTGGTAAGGCTGTCCTCCTGGCATTGTAAGCAATCTTTGCTTCCATTTGGGAGACTAGCATCATCCCAACTGACTGGAAAACATGACTTGTCGTCCCTATCTGGAAAGGGAAGGATGATCGCCTGGATTGCGGCAAATACAGGGGGATAACACTGCTCTCTGTGCCGGGTAAGGTCCTTGCTAAGGTCATCCTCAATAGGATCCGTGATCACTTGCTTACCTTCCAGCGACCGGAACAGTCTGGTTTTATGCCTAAGAAGTCTACCATCGACCGCATCCTGGCACTGAGGGTTCTCATGGAGCGCAAACGCGAATATTAGCAGAGTTTCTTTGCAGCCTTTGTCGATTTTTCGCAAAGTGTTTGACTAAGTTGATCGAGCTGCCCTGTCGGACTTCCTGAAGGTTGACGGGATTCCCTCGAGGTTGCTGGATATCATGGCCAGCCTGTACACTGGTACTGTGAGTGCTGTGCAGAGTGGAGGCAGGACATCTGCATTTTTTACAGTTGATTCTGGGGTTCATCAGGGGTGTGTTCTTGCTCCTACTCTGTTCAATGCTTGTATGGACTGAGTGTTGGGCAAGGTTGTGGGGTCCAACGACTGTGGGGCATCTGTTGGTAAAGAAAGACTCATGGATCTTGACTTTGCTGACGATGCTGACAGCCATCAGCAGTGTGTCTGTTTGCGAAGAGAGTGTCGACGTTGTCGAGAGGTTTACTTACCTTGGCAGTGACATTCATGTCTCTGGTGACTCTTCCTATGACGTCAGTAGATGGACTGGGAGAGCATAGTGGGTTCATGAGGTCACTGGAAAGGGGTGTGTGGCGCTCTCAATATCTATGCAAAAGGACGAAGGTCCAAGTCTTTAGAGTCCTGGTGCTTCCTGTCTTGCTATATGGTTGCGAGACATGGACGCTATCCAGTGACCTGAGATGAAGACTGGACTCCTTTGGGTACCGTTGGTTTAACTTTATGTCGAATGAGCGGTTGCTCATGGAGTCCCGAATGAGGCACAATATCTGTATTGTGAGGGAATGTCAGTTACGGCACTATGGCTACGTGGTGCGTTTCCCTGAGGGTGATCCGGCTCGTAAGATCCTCATTGCTGGGGATCCAAGTGGCTGGACCAAGCCATGGGGTCACCCACATAACACCTGGCTGTGCCAGATAGAGGGTCATTTCCGGGGGGTGGGACTGGACCATGTGTCTGCCTGGGGGGTTGCAAACTGAAATCCCGAGTTGTTTCATCGTGTAGTGGGTGCAGCAACACACTGTACCAGTGCATGCTCCCCAACTTGACTTAACTTGAGACTCCTGCCTCAGTCTACTGAGAGCCATGATCAGAGCCTCCATTGACTCCGTGAAGATCACTGCATCATCAGGAAAGTCAAGATCAGTGAATCTTTTTTCAGTAACAGATGCCCCACAGCTAAAGTACTCCGCAATCCTGCCCAAATCCAGTCCATGCAAGCATTGAACAGGATAGGAGCAAGAACACACCCCTGATGAACCCCAGAAACAACTGGGAAAAATGCAGAGGTTCTTCCTCCACTCAGCACAGCACTCACAGTAACAGTGTACAGGACGGCAATGATATCCACCAACTTTGGGAGGATCCCATGAAGTCTCAGGATCAACTGAGTCAAATGCATTATGAAAATCAACAAAGGCTGCAAGGAAACTGCTGATATTCGCGTTTGTGTTCAATTAGAACCCTCAGTGTCAGGATGCGGCTGATGGTAGACCAGACTGCTCAGATAATTGGTATGTGAGCAAGTGATCACAGATCCTATTGAAGATGGCTCGAGCAAGGACTTTACCCATCACAGAGAGTAATGTTATCACCCTGTAGTTGCTGCAATCTAGGCGATCACTCTTCCCTTTCCAGATAGGGATGACAAGTTCCGTTTTCCAGTCAGTTGGGATGATGCCCTTATCGTAAATTGAAGCAAAGACTGCTTGCAATGCAAGGAGGACAGCCTTATCACCAGTGTGGAGAAGTTCACCACAGATACCACAGATCCCTGTAGCCTTCCCTACCCTGCACCCTACCCTACTCAATCAGTGAGACTGGGTGGTTCACAGCTTATTGAAGGATCAGCCTCAAGAACCATGGACCCAGAAATCTCCAACATCCTTGCAAGAGGATCTGCTTTAAACAGCTGGTCAAAGTAGCCAGCCCAGAGGGTCACAACTGCAGTGACATCCATAAGGACCATTCCATAACCAGAACTATTGATGGTGATGAGTGATGAAAATACAAGGTGAACTAAAAAAAATGCTTTTTTATTTACAGCTTTTTAATTAATAAAAAAATTGTATTAACCCCCCCCCCCCAGACCCCAAATTGCCATGGCCTCTTTGATATATCTCTGCATATCCACTGGGGGCTGCGAACTCCATGTTAGGAACCACTGGTCTAATGCACTATTCACATAATGCTCCAAATCTACTGTCTCCTAAGCTATTTCTGTATGTGTAATTAAACTAATATCTTAATTTTCCAAATTAAGTTTTAGATTTGTAGGGAGGCTATGTTGTCAGAACTGAGTACAAGTGAGAACAAAACATGTGCGTGACACCAGCTCATCATAAAGCAAACTCATATAAATGTCCACATTCATTCATTCATTCATTCATTCATTCATTCATTCATTCATATCAAATCCCTCTATAGTTTCCAAATAAAGTAACATACATGTCTTTTAGAAGTGGAGATAAACATAGATTATCAAGAGGAAAATCCCACACAGATAAAGGGACACAATGCAAATTCTCCACAGACTCAGCCAGGACCAAGTCAAATATCCAGGCGACTGTGCCATCATGATGGCATCTTGATTACCTTCCATAAAATGTTATCAGCAGAAATTATGTGAGTTGCTGTGGTGTACCTAATACATGCATCAATATATGTAGCTTTGTGATAAACTTCTTGAAATACATTAAAAATATGTAGATACCTGTATAAAGATTTGAAAATAACTTGAATAAATCTACCTTTCTTATGCATGCTATTGTATGATTCTCACTAACGCCTCCTATATTATCATATAGTAAGTTGTTTCAGATATATTTTAAATTATGCCATTAACAGCATGTACCATCATAACATAATCTTTCGATAGCAAACAATCCCACAGTTGCAGGATGAAACTGAAATTCATAAAGAGAATAAATTGAGTCTTCATTTTATGCCTCTCTAGTTCCAGAATCTTAATTAAATTCATCATTGGAGGTGCCAAAATTAAACTCTTTCTAAGCTGTTTGGTATATTGTTATTAAACCTTCATTGTCCAGAGACTGTTACAAAATATTACAAACAAATACTGGTTGCGATATGCAGGCAACACAAGCAGGCATGCTTGTCTAAAGTACTAATGCTCAAACATACTGCCTCCACATGTCTATCTGTAAGTTGCCTTAATTAAACAGACTGCACCAAAAGAAGCTTCAGGTGTACCCTGATGTTTCTGCTAGAGGCATCAATATAGGTTTATTTAAAAGGGAACTGTACTAAGCATGCCTGCTATGCCTCTTAACCATGTTATGGTTTTTCTGGACAATAAATATATGAATTCATCCATTAATGTTGATTTTGCAAACAGATAAAATATAGTTATGTATATTGTTAGGAGCCCCGTGACCTGTAGTTAGGATATAGCGGGTTGGATAATGGATGGATATTGTGAGGAGATGCCCAAGTAGCAATAGATTACCAGGGGAAGGTATTGCTCCACTAAGATAGTACAGAGCAAGGCCACATCCCACAGGAAACCCCTGTAAGAGAAAGATATAGGGTGAAATACTGAAATTGGAAAGGTCCTGAACATGCCATTTTGGGAATTCAATGATCACTAGAAACAATACACATTGTATTTGTTGTACAGCCACAAAGGACAGTATCTGGAGAAAGTGAAAAAACACACAACATGAGAGAGACAGAGAGAAAATGGGAGTTGTGACAGCAAGAATATGTTGCAGGACCCAACACCTCAGACACAACTAAATCATACAAGTCCCTTGTTCAAATGAATGATTTTTTATAAGCAAATACCTTCCGACAGGCTCTTTTTCAAAATTCAGAGCACAGCACACTTCTTTTCTACTTCCCACTTCCCATGTAAGCTTTGTCGTTTCTCCACACCCTACTCCAACTACAGGATAGTCGGGATGGCTCCCTTTTGTTGGACCAAGGAATATATCTGGTGCTGGAACAGTGCACGTGAAAAGCACTACCAAGTCAGGCATAACTCCTGTTTGATAAGATTCTTCTCCATATAGTGCCCCTTGGTGAACCCAACAGGACTGTCTATCTGAACTCCAAATCCCAGGCAATAGTGCAGGTGTCCAAACTACAGCCAGACCAGACCTATCATACTAGGGAAATGACTCTTTCTGGCAGGCAGTCCCCCAAGTCCTTCCTCTATTTTCTCTAACCAACTTGGAAAGGGAATAGGAAATATGCCTCCAACTGTGCTGTCCTTCAACAGTGGCCAGCAGGACAAGTTAGGGATTTGGGATGACAGTTCATCCATTGGGTCTATTACAGAGTACTTAGTGATACTTTGAAGAGCAAATTGATAATCCACTCCACCTGAAAGACAAGGGAAAAGTGTCTGTACAGGTTGTGGTAAACCAGGTTCATGGCTCACCAAAAGGTGGCTGTTTTTTAAATAAATAATCGCTCCCTGAAGGTGCTGGCTTCAATCTGGCATGGGTGGATCGCGAATACACTTCGCCCTGAGGACAGCTAAGGTACGTGTGAGTGTGTGTGTCAGTCAGGTACCTCATTAATTCCTTGGTGGGTACAGCACATTCACACCTGTGCCCTGTTTGGTTCGTTAGAATAAAAGAAGCCTGCACAGAACAGAAGGGGGAAGATCAAGAGAAACAAAAGATGGAAGAAAGGGAGTTGAAGGAGTAGAGAGAAGCAAGCTGGAAGATGGGAGAGAGAATAAACAAACAAATGAGCAAGCTAGATATGAGGCAGGCAGCTGTGAGGAGAGCCCCTCAGGGGAATGGGTGGTCAACACTCAGAGGATATAGTAGAGGATCACTCCAGCTGAGTGTTTCAGGGAGCTGGTGTGATCAAGTGGTGCAGATGACTCTCTGTGGAAGTCCAGAAAGGTAGCAAGAGTCAGAGAGGTTCATATGGTGTGCCTTTCTGGTGGACTATGGACAGTAAGGACCTGAGCTTGGGCCTGAATGGGGAGCTCTGCTGTTGAGTCATGGAGCAGCAGGGACCTGGAACCACTGTTTAAGAGGGATGTCCATCCATCCATCCATTTTCCAACCCGCTGAATCCGAACACAGGGTCACGGGGGTCTGCTGGAGCCAATCCCAGCCAACACAGGGCGCAAGGCAGGGAACCGAAAGAGGGATGTCTGTGCATGCCAATTTGGCATCCTCTCCTCCTGCAAGGTCTGGTCAGGATAAGGGGAGGAGATGTCATGATAAAGGGATGCACCAGGATTTTTTTAGCATTTTATTGAATTTATTAAAAGCAAATAACATTCCATACAAGCATGTCAAATTTTATAAAACTAAGTTCACATCAAATCAATCCCCACCCATGAGAAAGAGAGCTAGGCCAACAGAGTAAAACTTTAATAGTAGGAAAAATAAGTAAATAAATACATAAATAAATAAATAAAAATAATTAAAATAAATAAGAGAAGAGAACCCACTTCCTCAATTTAAATGGTTGTTCTAAAATGTTATTGATTAGATCCTGCCAGGTTTTAAGAAAGGTTTGCACAGAATTCTCTAAGTGAGAATTTGATTTTTTCCAATTTCAAATAATGTATAACATCAGTTACCCACTGACTTAAAAAAGGTGGGTTAGGATTCTTCCAGTTGAGCAAGATAAGTCTACGTGCCAATAGTGTAGTAAAGGTATTTCACAGTTTGTTTGTCCTTCTCCACTTTAAGCCCATCTGGGAGTACACCAAACACAGCTGTTAATGGATTAGGAGGGATTGTGACACCAAGGCTGTCTGAAAGGCATTTAAAGATTTTGGTCCAGAATGATGTTAATTTGGTGCAGGCCCAAAACATATGGCCAAATGAGGCTGGAACTTTATTGCAATATTCACAGGATGTATCTTGCCCTGGAAACATTTTGGCCAATTTTAAATGACACAGATGTGCTCAATAGATGATTTTAAGTTGAATAATTGAATGCTTTGAGCATATGGAGCTCGAGTGAATTCTGTGCATTACTACCTTCCATTCCTTTTCTGAAATGTTGAGTGATAGATCTTTTTCCCAATGCACTCTGTAATCTTTGAAAGGTAGGGACTTTAAAATGTTTTTGTAGGCTATATTACAGAAATGCTGTCTGAGTCCTCAAGACTGATCAATATTTTTCCGGAATAGAAATATGTGGGAGGTGAGGAAAATTGGGCAGGTTTTGTTTAACAAAGTTTCTAATTTGGAGGTAGTGAAAGAAATTTTTAAAAGAGCAGTTTCTTTGCCTGTGAGATTTTAGCCTCATTTTAAGGAATATTTATTGGTTTGATTTTAACCTCCATGAATGCACTTGGTTTTTATGGATTACTTATTGAACTTTTTTTTGCACTGCACTGTTTTGAACACTGTGGTTTGGACTGATTTTAATAAAAAGCACTTATCAGTTTCACACCTACACCTTGCTTTGTGGGTTGTGTCTTCATCCACTGGCTCATCTCTGGGTACATTATCAGCAGTAGCAGGTTCAAGAGGATTTCAGGAAGGACCCGGTAGTGTGGGGCTGACTTATACTGTCATAGAGGTGAGCCTAAATAGGCTGTATCTTTTGTTACTGTGCCTTTTTTTTCTACTTAGATTTCTCCCTGTAACAATACATATTTTTGTATATCTTCATCTTCTGGGGATTTATCTGGGTATAAGGATTCTGATCTTTCTTTGTTGCTATAAATATAGTGCAAAGTTTGCCAGAGAAGATAGGCCTGTCTAGCACACAGCAGGGAATAGGCCCAGCAGGTGAAACCCACAATGCTGACTGGATAGTTCCTCTAAGCATTAGGTGATATTCCTTTTCTAACTGATTTTTTATCTGGAAGTACTTAAAGTGTGGATAATGGACTGAAAAACAGAGATGGGTCATAGGGAACTGACAGTAACACAGACAGTCAGGGAATTATCAAGAATGACTGACCCTTTAATTAAGAATAAAAAAGGGACTTCTTTGGACCTCCAGAGGGTTCAAATGGATCCAGGATTTTTTAAGGTTGATCCTCCATGGGCAGTAAAGGTCCCTTCATTCCTGTGGTAAATATACTGAGGTTAAAGTGAGGATATGAGTTGGGGGAAACATTAACTGGCAGGGACGTGTTATAGAAAAAGTGTGGACCGAGAAGGAGACAGTGTAGTAAGTCAGTAAGAGAATATATTTAAGCATAAGTTTAGAGCTTTAGGATAATGAGCAATTAAATGAGCTTCTCAAGCCCAGTAGTTAGAGCAGTGCTAAGTACAGTCAGGCAGGTAGAATTTATTTCAGTTTCTTTATACGATAGCTTGTGCTTTCCCTTTGTTTCGCTCTCTCTCTCGTGTTTTTGGTTAATAAAATACCCATTTGATATACATTTTAACACAGGGTTAAATAGGATTACTTTTTCAGTATAAGACCTGCAGAACTTTGGATGCCATATGTATTGTTACTTTGCTAGAATAATTTAATTACAGGTAGAAATGTCTGGTTGGATAGTCAATAAACAAAATAATGATTTTAAAACTAGCCATCTGTATAATTTGCAAGCAGACAGGCACATTCGATTGTTTTTTGTTTTGCTTCCTTCCTCTGTGAATCTCAATAAGAAGGAAAATTCATTTTAGTTTAGTTGAACCTCAGCTACCAAGTCATTCACAGTCCCTGTTAGATCCAACAGTGCAGGATAGTTGAAAGCCACCTAATGCGCATGTAATCAATGATAGAAAGTGCATTATCAGTTCTTATCAGTCCCAAATGAACAGGCCAGTAAATGAGCTGCCAAAGCTTAAGCACTTTAACATAAACTTTTTTTTTATGGAATGCACTAGGAAATCACTGAACTCCTTAAGGTTTATAGATGCTTCAGTGATATTCATAGTTTACAAAAATTACATGTTTTATGTTTCTCTTATGCTCTACTGCATTTTTAATGCAAAAAAATACAAGAGTGCTTGGGAACTATACTGTAAATGAATTGTCCTTACTAAAGTTCTGTGCTGAAAGTTGGCAGTCTCCATAATCAATAAAACTCTATACAGTGCTGTGATTTAATTTTCATTTTTCCTTTTACATTACTCTCTTCATTTAATATTTTAAGTAAACAAAATATACTGGTTTGGAATATTTTAAAATTATCAACTTAAAATGCATTTTCTTATAGTATATGTTCAAACACAGCTACTACACTATATAGGCCTATATACTGCATTCTATTTTGTGAAATGTAGTTTATGCCCTTGCAAAAAAAGCTTTAATCTGTTGCTTTATAACTGTAAAAAAGCTATTTTCTGATATTGCGTAAACATTTCTCAATAAAATATGAAGCCATTAAAGTGTACAATGACCACAAAAAAAGAAACATCACGCCAAAATAAATATACACTCAATTTAAAAAACACAGATGCCTTTGTTTAATGCAGGGGTGCCCAATACGTCGATCGCGATCGACCGGTAGATCGGAAAGGTAGTTCAGGTAGATCGCATTGCATTCAAAAAAAAATTTTTAAACGTTAGTCTATATATCCTCCCTATGGCATTTGCTACTTGATTGACATACAGGGCGGCCAGTCTGAGATCTCTTTTCTTCTAACACACTGGTCATCCTGCACGCACGATCAAACGCGCAAGCTACTGCAAAACTCCGGCTGTGATCTATTTAGCCTTTCAATTTATATCGAGTAAAGAAGGGATTTAAAAAAAAAATTGTTTGGGGAGGGTATGGGCTGGATGTGGAATTTGAACAGGATTTTTTTTCTCACAATGTCACAATCAAAGTGCGTTTGTCTGATCTGTCAATCTATCATTGCTATTCCAAAGAAGGAAAATATGCAAAGGCACTTTCGAACTGTTCATAAAAACTACGAAACTGACTTCCTTCCAAAAAGCAATCTGAGAAAGAGAAAGGAGAGGGAACTAAAGTCGCAGTTAATCGGACAACCGTCATTTTTCACTCAGCTGAATATTAAAAGCAAAGGCAGACACACCAAAGCATCGTTCTGGGTGAGTCACTTGATCATTAAGCATAAGAAGTCCTTCCAAGATGGAGAGATGATAAAAGAGGCATTCGTTGAGACAGATGGCTAGGAAGAAATTCCTGCTGATATTTCAATACCCCTGGCCGGAAAAAAAGGAGTTTCTCCTTGTCATTAAACATGCAGAATACAAGCAACTTAATAACGATCAATGGCCACTAGACTTGGTATTTTTTTTCCGATCTGACCAACATGTTGAATGAGCTTAATTTACAGCTGCAAGGAAAAGAGAACTCCATGGTCAATATGACTAGCTCAGTTAATGCTTTCAAATGGAAAACGCAACATCTGTCCTGAAAGCTGCAGCACCTTGATTTGGGGAACATCCAAAAACTCATGTCAGAGCTGGAGACGCAATGGAAGGCGTGTGTGCAACTTGACAGCATATGCTACACAGAGCAGATTGAAAATTGCCTGTCAGACTTTGACAGACAGTTTCAAGACTCAGCTTTACTTGAGCCAATCGCTGCATTTAAGTGCTATCCATTTAGGGAAGATGTTGAGGGTGATTCACCCGCATCAAAAATTGCAACACTGTTTCACCTAAAACTCCTCTACAGTGGAAGATGAGATGTTGACACTACAGGATGACATTCAGCTGAAGTATGGGGCTCATGGACAGGTTTGGAACTTACTCACAGAGGAAAAGTACCCAAACATGAGGAAATGTGCTACCTCCTTGACTGCATTATTCGGCTCTACTTATTTATGCGAGTCAGCCTTTTCCCACATGAAGATTATTAAATCCAAATACTGTAGTGACCATGAATCGATTGAATTCTTATTGTGTAGATCATTTCGACCTGGTCATTTTTAAAGTAGCTTGCAAGCCGAAAAAGTGTGGGCACCCCTGGTTTAATGCAATAGATCAAAGTAATGGCAAACAAAACATGCACAGAGTGCATGCTAGGTAATTATAAATAATATGTATCTTATACAGGTAATTTGAGGCAAATTCACAATTAAAAATGTATGAATGTAACAAAAAATTAAAGAACATCATTATCACAATGACATTTAAAAAAAGTTAAAGACTGACATGACATTGAGAATTTTCTATTTACAGTTTTATCTTTCTGGACTTCCTTGCTGCAAAGTCCTCCATGACATCATCATTATGAATAAATTTGCCCCTATTACCTTTTATTATAATATTACTGCCCCATATCACTGATTGCAGCTATTAAATACTGTACAGACACAATTAAACCCCGGAGCATATTCCCTGTTGACTTCATGTAGCCATGGAGGCATGCTAAAGTATTAATTAGGTAACTGTTATGATATTAAAGTAAGATCAGGCTAAATGTGTGATCCTTTCCTTAAAACCTTTCTCACCACTACAGCATTTAGTGATGTCTATGTTGTTCTGATATCACAATTATGCATATGAAGAAAATACTTGTAGCGATTGAGGAAGAAATATTTAGAATTAAGGTACTTTAGTCTTTACAAATAATAAAAGTATGATGCTAATAGAACTATAAGAAGTGTGACACTTATGTATTAAATAAGAATGTGCTAAAGTTAACTGAACAAATGTAATCTAATGCAGATACTAAAGCTATAAGAATATAATTTCTTATAGCTAATGTAATGTACTGAACTAACCTTAATGTAACTCTTGATATTTTATGAGCAATGTGCGTGCAAGTGTATAAGGAAGTGAGCATTGTATAAAACCGCTGAGTTGCATACATCCTAAAACAAACTTGCTATAACTAGTCTTATGTACATGTAAGTTAGCCTAAGTGTATTTCTTAAAATTGTGAAAATACTGACCACTTTTTATCTGTAAAAAGCACTGTGTGCTTCTGCATGTTGCAATCCAGGGTGTGGCCGCAAGCTATAACGATCTATGCATGACCCCAAAATGAATTGCCGTGTTTTTTCTTTTTTCTTTTTAACGGAATTGAGTATTTAAGGAAGTCTCTCTTTTCCTGCTGGAGGCTGCAGGCTGCTGGCAGGCTGACGGTCTGTAGCCTCCTCTCACCAAGAATAAAAGAAATTGATTTTTATTTTATACTGGTGTCCGTTTCCTTGTTGTTCCCGACTTTCAGCGTCCACACTATGTACAAAAGGTAGTTAACAGCCTTCAAGCTGACTTTGCACATGCATTATTTAGGGTAGTGAACTTATTTGACTTACATTTGTGCTAATAGTGGACTTCAAATCCTAAAGTTGTGACTTCAGATCCCACTTTGTGATAATAAGGAAGTCACTTCACCTGCCTGTGGTCCAAGTGGAAAAATGAAAGAAATATACAGTATTTTTAAATGTTGTAAGTCAACTTAGATAAAGGCATCAGCCAAATAATATTAATAATTAATAATCACATAAATGTCTTCAATTCAGGTGCAGAAGAGCTAATGGGTATAAAATTAGTTTAGGGGAAACAGTGCCCAAACAATCTTGAAAAAATGCACAAAAATTAATCTTTGTGGAATGAGCGTGCTTTCCTCATTCCTAAAACAGGAGGTGAAGAAGAACAAGAGCCAGAGGAAGACCATGCCCAGATGTGATAGAAGATGTTCTAGATACAGTAATTGTTTGCAGCAAGCCCACCTGAGGAACTACAGAATTTTTATTGCTACTCCTAACAGGATTTGTCAAGCACTTGTGTATTAAAAGACAGCTTTTTAAGTCACATGTGATTTTTGTTTCGTTTGTTTATGGACTTATAGCTCTTTCTTAAATTCAGCCTTGTTCTTTTATTATCAATTAAGATTTTCTTGAGATTAGACTGAGCACTTGTTTTACGAATCTCTTTTATAAGCTCCTCAGTCTGTGGCTGTACAACTTCTGCTTTAGTTCTGCAAGTTTCAATAGTCCACAATATAAGGTTCAAAGATCACTTATTCAACATAGCATGCCATTTGGCCTAAAATTTTGTATTATCTTTAAACAAATTGGGGCCTTCTGTTTAGGTTGTCCCTTTGGGATTTCTTGATTCTTACAATAATATAACAGTTTTACACCAGATAAGGTTTGATAGTGTATTAAAAACTTATTTCTGTTCAAGTAAAAAACCAGAGCAGCTCACAGGGCTGCAACCAATAACTAGCGCTACACAGGTCAAAGGGTAAATGCCCAATGATATAAGTCCAGGACAATTAAGGTCAATACTTCATAGGGAGTTAGAAAGGGTGGGACTACGGCACAAAAATAGTTAAAACACATGACTATGTTCAATTTAATAACTGTCAATCTAATACCAAACAACAGGAATTTCTTAACACTTCAAAAGATACATTGGTAATAAGATGAGACAATTGTAGAAAAGGAGAAGTGTTGACTCTCATACATTTCTACCATTAGAAAACCTAATGGAAAAAATGACTGATGGTATGGTAATGGTAAGGAAGGAGAGCAGACATTAACCAATTAATTGTATAGGATAACCTTACAGTAATCTACTTATCACTGTTGAAATTACTTTCCATTAGTATTTTAAACTGAGGGGATGTTCTTTTGCTTCTCAGAGTATCAAGCTCAGCCTAGAAGCTCTGATGTAGGGATTGAAATGTGGCAGAAAGATGGTCGAATACAGACAGCTTCAAATGATCAAAGAGAGCATCTATACTTGATGTGTCAGGCTTTGCATGCAGGGACTTCTTTACAAAGCTGGAGAACTCTGATTGAGACCTTCTTAAACCAGATGCATTCTTCTAAATATTCATAATATAGAAAGGAGGGAAATTTTAAAATGAGGAAAAGGTGAATAAAGCGGGATAGTTTTCTCAATGCACAGCCATCATCCAAAGATCACATGGTTCTCATTTGCTGACTAAATATTGGGTATCATTGTACAAAGATACTGCACAGTGCAATGTCTTCAAAATTTACTTCAATGAGAAATTAATATCTGCTAAAAAATGAGACATATAAATGTTTTTAAGAATAAGATGAATTGTCTAAATTGGAGCAAGATGCCAGATTGTCTCGGGAAAAACAGGACTTGTGGTATCGCCATTTCCCCATTTATTAGTGTGATTTCATTAAGAACTTTAATATCAACATAGCACACATCACAATATTACAGAAATATTGCTATGTTGCACCCATGCAATCTTATCAAAACAAAATTTAGATTAGATTAGATCAACTTTATTAAACCCACGGGAAGCCCTTACTTACCTGATTAATGCAATAATGATGTACTGTAGGTAGGTCATTAATATTTCTAGGAATAAATTAATTTCCAATGCTTAGAGGAAAATATCCATCCATTTATAATGTTCACTAATCAGAAGAACATCTAATCTAGAAAAGATAAATAGCTTAATCCACTGCAGGTGCCTATATTTTTGAGTAATTATAATACTGCCATTTTGTACTGTCCAGTTAAAAAAAGGAAAATGTTTAGTTAGTAGCAGTATGACCCTAAGGTAACTTTGCTAGAGAGTTTTATAGGTATCTTTGTTGATTACTTATCAAAACATATCACCAAAGAAATATCAGCCTTAGTCTACTGATAGCCAATCAACTTGGCATTGTGAGAATAAAGTACAGTAATCCCTCGCTATATCGCGCTTCGCCTTTCGCGGCTTCACTCCATCGCAGATTTTATATGTAAGCATATTTAAATATATATCGCGGATTTTTTGCTGGTTCACGGATTTCTGCGGACAATGGGTCTTTTAATTTCTGGTACATGCTTCCTCAGTTGGTTTGCCCAGTTGATTTCATACAAGGGACGCTATTGGCAGATGGCTGAGAAGCTATCCAACTTACTTTTCTCCCTCTCTTGCGCTGAGTTTCTCTGATCCTGACGTAGGGGGATTGAGCAGGGGGGTTGTTCGCAAACCTAGACGATACGGACGCTCGTCTAAAAATGCTGAAAGATTATCTTCACGTTGCTACCTTCTGTGCAAGCTGCTTCCTGAAGCGACATGCTGCACGGTGCTTCGCATACTTAAAAGCTCAAAGGGCACGTATTGATTTTTCACTGTTTGTTTTTATCTGTCTCTCTCTGTCACTCTTTCTCTCGCTTGTGCTCTCTCTCTCTCTCTCTCTCTCTCTCTCTCTCTCTGCTCCTGACAGAGGGGGTGTGAGCTGCCGCCTTCAACAGCTTTGTGCCGCGGTGCTTCGCATACTTAAAAGCCAAACAGCCCTATTGATTTGTTTGCTTGTCCCTCTGACTCGCACTCCTTTGAAGAGGAAGATATGTTTGCATTCTTTTAATTGTGAGGCGGAACTGTCATCTCTGTCTTGTATTGGAGCACAGTTTAAACTTTTGAAAAAGAGACAAATGTTTGTTTGCAGTGTTTGAATAACGTTCCTGTCTCTCTACAACCTCCTGTGTTTCTGCGCAAATCTGTGACCCAAGCATGACAATATAAAAATAACCATATAAACATATGGTTTCTACTTCGCGGATTTTCTTATTTCGCGGGTGGCTCTGGAACGCAACCCCCGCGATGGAGGAGGGATTACTGTAGTTTATCATCAACATTTTTGAGGCTTCCATTCATCAGCATTTCTTCATATATGTCAAAATATATAAAATATTAAGCTAAGGCAGTTCACTGTTGCTTAGTTGGCCTTCTTCACCCCCAGCTCAGCCACATCAACCATGAAGGACACATTAGTTCATGGATATCATCACTTACCTACCCTCACCTAAGGATTACTGTATATGGTGATAATGGTAGTAGTACTTTAGTTGTCAAAGGTTAATTTTATAAAATTCCTCTTGAGATTGCAGGACTGCCTGCTTCAATAGTCTCAAAGAGTAGGACCACAGTCTGTTTTTCAGTTTTGGTAGACTTCAAGGCCATCAGGGCTAAACATGAATAGGATAAGTTTTTTGGTGTTACATATCAGATTTTCATTTGGTCAAGTCAAAGTCAAATTAACCCTCTTTAAATTGATTACAAACCATCTGTGGTGTCAGCAGTGCACTTTGAGTCTCACCAGAGTAACAGGAACAACTCAGACCATATTTGTGAGTTTATGCCTGGATCTCAGGAATGTCAATGCTGTGCACTGGGGATTTTTGTTTTCATATTGCTATTGACATAAACATTCTCTGTACCATCCTGGCTAATGGACCTGTTTTTATTTAAAAATTTTTAAAATGAATGTTCCATCACAAAAACTAGCTTGAGATATGTAAACATCTACAGAATTATCTGGCACACGGAATCTGATATTTATATTTTATCCTTGCCAACAGTGTTCACGATACATGCTTCATTTTATGTCTGTAGACTTAAAATTCAGACAATCTCCATTTTTTAAGCTGGAATGCAGGTAGCACCATTACTGATTGATAAGGCTATTGAAAGCAAAGTACATTAACAGTTGGATTCTGGAATCTGATGTACTAGCCTATGCTTCAAAAGAGCTATGGCCCTCAGATGTGTTGGGTTCCAGCTATGGATTTTCATTTCTCTGCATTGTTATGCCACTTTAACTTATGGCATCCATCAAAGGCTGGAGTCTTTTTTATAAAGGGGACTCTGTTAGGATATTGGGCCAGGAAAACAAGTGCTTACATTTTCCAAGGTTTTGATACATTTTGTTTGTTTATTTTGCTCCTATAGCATTGCTCTTCAACTATAACTCATTGCATCTGCACTAATGTGTTGCTGTCACACAGCTAGCATTGGTGTGTATGTTGTGTGTGACAATTATAAACGTCAACCATAACTTCATTTTAACCAAAGCAGGGTGCACTCTGGCATTTTGTTCTTTTTTTCCCCAGTACTACCCATGATTCACTACATTGCCATAAGTAAGTCATACATAACACTTAGTATATTTAAGTTATTTTAAAACTTTTGCTATAATTTGCATAAGTGAAATGTATTATATAAAATAAAGTATTTCAAATAAAGTGTAGAGCAGTGATGGTAACAACTCTTACTTGATGACACAAAGGTCTAATTTCCCATGATGCTATAGCAATAACCATAAATTCATACTGGTTTTTGGATGTGCAGGTGTCCATGCAAGAGTCAGTTAGTGTCCATGGAGTTTTCTCCACTTTTGTGATTGTTCTACCCAGACCGTTCCATGTATCCTTCTTTTCACTTTCCCTATCATTTCAGTAATGAGTGTGTGCATTTCCTGACATGCCAGCTGCTCCTGACTTTTCCTTGAAGTACAGGTAAATAAACAGGCATTTTTTCATACAATGCCTTATATTTTCACTGCAACAAACTGAACATGCTACTATATTTTTGTGGTAGTCAAAGTGCTTGGTTAAATACGAAATACATTTTTTAAAAAATCACACTATTAACAGCAGTTCTGGATATTTTTAATAGGCTATATTTTTACATACTTTTGTATCATTTTCCTGAAGTATTGCCAATCACAACAAAGGAATGTGCATAATAATTTATTTCTCTAGTTAATACATATATCTGTGACCAAAAGTTACCTTCTTACATAATACATTACTGTGGCTGTCCGTTTGTCTGTCCAGGATTTTAAATCACCTGTAGCTCAAAAACTGTTTAAACTATTGACCTGACATTTGGTACACATACACTATGTAACATCTACTATCCACATTCGGGATGATGATTGACCTCCAAGATTATTCCTCTTTCTATTTTTATTTTATTTTATTGTAGAATCAACTCTCGGCAGCGGCCAGTAGGACGGGTGTGCTGCACATGCATACGGTCGCCATTCTCATCCCTACCACCTTCGCCATCACTTCCCATACCTCTTCATATCTTAAATCATTCTTGAAGCAGATTGAAAACTTAAGTGCCAGCTTAAGTGAAAAATTAACGAAAACATACTAAGTACAACACTGACTTAATCAGTTTTAACATGAAAAGATGCCGACGAAAGAAGAGAAGAAGCGGGCCGCTAGGGTGGAGAAAAGAACAGTTGCTCAGGAAGCAGCAAGCACATCAACCTCTGAGCAAATGAATGCTAAACGTACAGAGAAAGACGATGAAAACTATGAATGCTCAAGTCAAGTGTATTCATTGCACGTTATCGTGCAGTATGCCGTTACTGGTACATAAATAAATGTTATTGCAAATAAAAAGCATTAATTAGTAGAATCTTTGAATTGTTCAAGCAAGATATCAAATTTAGGGATCTATAGCATCACCAAGTTCCTTGTATTGTGTAAAGGCAATATGTAAACTTTTTTTCAAGTATTTGAAGTGATTCCATCTTTCTGTCATGATACTGTATAATCAGTGGTGCCACGCGATTAAAAGATGTTTTTGTTTAGTAAAGTATACTATCAGTCTTACTCACTACAGAAATGTTAGTCATATACTGCATGCATATAAAAAAGTTCAAGCCACGTCTAAAATCAAGGCCTAAGATTAAAGCCTTATGATATTCAATGAACCAACCCAGCACTTTAAAACAAAGAAATTCATCTATTATTTTCAAATGGACCAAGCTTTTTATTTTTAATACAGACAGGTATATGATACATCCAATGCTAACTTTAAGAACTTTGATTCATTATGCACAATCACCATATGATTTTTTAAAATAAAGTTATATACTTTTATATATTAAAATTAATCGGTGAAGCAAACACTTCTTATCTTCTCCCCAAATAAATCAGATAGGATAATTTAGCTAATTTGCATATATTGCACATTTCTCCAAAGGTTTACAGACAATTACTGTAGTGTTGGCAATATACACTAGTGGCAAAATGTTATTGGTATTTAATATAATGATGGATGAAAAACACTCACAGAAATTACTGTTCATCTGCACAGTGCTGGATGGAGACATTTAACGCACTGAATTTACTTAGTTTTCGTTTATCCAATAAAAGTGAATGAAGTCTAAACTCAAAGCCAAGGACCCTTTCTGTTAATTTCTTAATGCCTCTGTCACAAATGAGCAATGTAAGGAATTTTATAAGCATTTCAGCCCACTTACTCAATTTACAAATCCTCTGTTGTGCCTTTTCTTTCGGAGGTTAATATATTTCCTCTGACTCTTAAAGCACCCTTTGGGCAATACCAGAAGATAACTCTGAGTTATGCTTTTTTTAAAAAAAATGTGGCTAACCTCATAGGAAATGGAATTTGTAAAGAAAAAGGCCGAATACATATATTTAAAAGAATGATGCTACAGCTTCAAAACTGCACAGATGGCAATTAAGAAACCTTTGAAAAGCTCACAGTACGTTAATCGGCTCTGATTAATATGTTGCCAGTAGCAAAGTGTACAATGCATTATAGAAATTGCTGAAATGAAATATGAAATTGTGGTGGTTCAGTCACTACAGAGATATTGCTCTGTAAAAGCAGTACTAGTGATTTTTCCAGGTTATTATAATGCCAGTCACAACTTTTTAACAGCAAACATACAACAGTGCTTCAATAATCTTTTCCAGTTTTCAAATTACGATTTTAGGTTTTGGTATTCCATTTTAAGAATTTTATTATTATTGCATGTTAGATTTAAATGAGCTATTTTAAAAATATTACCAGTAAAGTAATGAAAAGACTACTTGAAGCTTTCTTCAGCAAGCGTAGATCAAAATAATCTACTCCATTTCCTTTGCAGCAATTTCATTTTAAACTTTACATACACTGAAATCCAACTGATCAGAGCTTCATACAGTGTTTGAATTTAAAAGCAAACACGTGTGCGTATAGAAAGTTTTTGACAATCATTCTCTAGAAATGGTTTAAATAGTTGTTACAATTTGCTTCACCTCATCAAGAGGCAAGTCTTCAAACGTCGTCTGAAGACACACTTCTTTAAACAGCACTTGGGGGACTAAAGTCCCCATACTCTTTTCTACCCTTTTCTCAAAAAAATTTTGTACTAACAACTTACTATTTTCTTCTAGCATGGTTTTGTGTACAACTTGGTCAGCGGTAACTTGTTTAATGACAGTAGATTTAATCCTAGCCTTAAAGACTGAAGAACAGTCGTAGATTACTAAGCACTGTTGTAAGTCGCTTTGGATAAGAGCGTCTGCTAAATAATGTAAATGTAAATGTAAATGTGAATAAGGGGAAATCCATATGGAAAAGAGCGAGGAATTCCATATGCCTCTGAATATGTTCTTATTATGACTGCAGGGCTCAGGAAACTAAAACCACAAAAAACAGATGGGTGCAGATGAACTTGTTTGGGCCACATTTTCCTCTTTTGTTCTCCCAGACTCAAGGTGTCATTCTAACAAGTGTATTTATCTTTACCATCAATCCATTGATTGATTTCCACCTGATGTTTAGCTCATAAAAAGAAGACCAAACAGTTCTGTCAAATACTGGACCAAAATAAAATAAATGCATATTGTATAATCTGAAACTATCTGCTGTTTAGCAATCTGTCATAAAACTACTCATACTTTTTCCCCATAATGTTTTTTGTAAGAACATTGCAGTATTTAATTCATAAAAAGACAAGAATGGTCAATGTAAGAAATTATATTATTTTCTTTTTAAGTTGAACAACTCATTACCTTTATATCACTCTCACATGAAGCACATGACTACTACAGATGATTGCAAATTGAAATACAACAAGTGTGGAGTTCTTGGTTGTCCTTTATTCACTAGTTATTTTTTCTTTGACCTTCATAGAAGGAGAAAACCAATGTACTTATAAAAAAATCATACAGAACTCCAGTATCAAACATCAACATATATTCCTCTAAAATATTTGACTTTTTTACACAGTTTTAATATACTGTAACTGTAATCATTCATCCACTTCTCCTAACTCCCATCCATTTTTTGGGTCCTTTTCAAGGTATTCTTGTCTGCCTTGGTAGAGCACCTGGCATCAGTTCTATAGATAAACATTTTCACGATGGGGTGGTATTTTCTGTGATTTTATGTTCTGGAATTTTTCTAACAAAGAAATCAATAGAGAAGGAATAGTTTGAATCATATAGGGCAAATATCATCCAGTAAAATGATGATGCATGCAATTCTAGCTCCAACTAATGTATATGTTTTGGGTTGCATATTAAACACCATTCTACTTCGGCTAAGGAATCCTCTGTATTTTCTGGGTCAATAGCAAGCATACCAAGCAGGATGTGGAATAGCTGATTCTTTAACATGATTATAATTACTAGAAGACAGAGATGAGGAGACATTATCAAAACCATGAGTCAGAATGTTTAATTCCCCTGTTGTCTGCTACAATGAAGTCATCTTTCTGCATTTGCTTTTTCAATTCCTTTACCTCTCCTTGCAACTGTCTAATATCTTTAAATGTACTTCTAGTTTATATTTTTTTGTCATGTTTTCAATTTGTATTTTTTTATGAGTACTGTTTTGTTCATTAACTATTATGCATTGTCTTATGTATATATACATTATTTATATGTTTTTTGGAAATGTGATTTTCTGAAAATGATGAACCAAGGGTGAGGCAGCCTTCTGATGTTGCTGCTCTAACAGCTGTAGAAATCTCAATTCTCTGGGGAGATAGTAGGCTCCCTATTGTTGTTCATCTCTCCTATTTTTAGGTTGTTGGATAAAGATATTATCATTATAAGTACTTCTTCTTGTGTATATTTAGTTTATTGACATTTTACTCATTAACATTTATTAAGTAAAGAGCTTTGTTTTGTTATATGTACCAGGGGCCTCATGATAAATGGTGCGTACATACAAAAATGTTGCGCACGCCCGTTTCCACACTCAAATCGCAATGTATAAAACCTAAACTTGGCGTAAATCCACGCACATTTTCACGGTAGCTCAAACCCTGGCGCATTAAAGTTCTCCGCTTGGTTTTGCAAACTGGCGGCACCCAGCGTCAAAGTATTGCCTTTGTTCCAGTGTGGTTTCCCTTTCTTTTTTAGATCCACATCCCTGACACGGCTTTATCATATACACTGAAAATAACCGCATATTGTTTATTAGTTTAAGGCATCTGATTGTAATTAACCTGTAACAATATAATGGTCCACGGAATGGCCATACTATTCCAAATACTATATCTGCTTTATCGTTGTTACTCTCACTGTACCTTCATCTTCTTCTTTCAGCTGATCATCTTTTTTCATATTATTTTTATTTTATATTTATATTTATATCACTGTATCTGAGTGTGGAATCACAGCTCTACAGCAGCTGATTGGAAAGAGAATTATCAGTATACAGCATCTAGCACACGCTGCCTCAGCCATGTTGCCTATTTGAACTGCTCTCATGCGACAAACACTTCAGAGCCTTTCCTGTACTGACCTCGTGGTTCAGAAACAGTTTCATCCCAAGAACTATAAACGCAATCAATCAGTCCATCAAGTGCTCCTTGTAGAACTGCTTGCTCTTATAAGTACAATTACCTCACTGTAAACTTGCGATACAGTTATAATATTGCACAACCTGAGCCACTTTATAAAGCGTGTATTTACATATGATGACAATATCATTTTTAAGATGTAATGTAGCAAAATATGTTTATTATATTATACAGATATAACCTTAACTTCATTTAAACTAGGGGGCTTCACTTGCCCACCCCAGGTTTGGTTTACCGGATATACAATTTAGAGATTGTTATTTTCATGGGAATTGTTACCTATGCATTATTTTCACTTTTGTAAAAACAATACTGTACTTGCCCTTTATTTCTGGCCCCAGGCGTGGTTAAATCTCTTTCTTGCAGGACGTATAACGCTGCTTGCGTTGTGAAGGGGGGGCAGCCGAACGCACGTTAAGGAGAAGCAGTTGGATCATCTGCTGGCTTGTTGCTGCTGCTGGTGAGCTGCGTATTCTGTTTGTCACGCTGCACATTGATCATTTAAAAGCCTGTACAGCAGCTGCCCTTTTGCCACTTCGTATCTCTGCCACTCGCATTGTGAAGGTTGGGGGGTTTGGCTGAACGCATGCTAAAGAGAAGTGGTCAGATCATCTGCTGGTTTGCTGCTGCTGGCGAGCTGTGTGTTCTGCTTGTCGTTGTTTTAAAAGCTGGGAGCACATGAAGCATGTCTGCCAAAAGCATTCCAACAACTGGTAGGTTAGATGTCCGTGAACTTGTTTTAAATGTTGTCTCACTGCCTTGTCTTGCGGGACGTCAAATTGCCTTCCGAGAAGATCACGTCTCGTCTCCCTAGTCTCCCTTTCAAGATTTTTTTTTTATAATAGAGAGATAATCTATATTGTTAATAATTAAACATGCGAGGACACCGTGTTGCAGCACTAGCAAGGACCTGGCACTCCGTTCACGGATTGTTCCTGTCTCGTGCTTTATTCTTGCTGGGGCTGGCGCGACACTGGAAGGATAGATGGATAGAATAGTTAAACATGTACTATGAAGATATTTTAATGTTCCTTAAAAGTTTTGAAGAATCAGCGTTCTCAGCTTACAGATGGCTCAACATCTATTACACAGCTGATTGTGTGGCGATTGGGTATTTGGAGAAAGAAAAGGAAGGACAGGAATTGGGGTTTAGTACGTTTGAAAGAGACAGTACTGCTGCAATACTGCTGCCAGCTCGTCACTATCACTGCACCACCGTGTTCCCATGTTTAATAAAATGCT
Organism: Erpetoichthys calabaricus; assembly: GCF_900747795.2. Classification (NCBI taxonomy): domain Eukaryota; kingdom Metazoa; phylum Chordata; class Cladistia; order Polypteriformes; family Polypteridae; genus Erpetoichthys; species Erpetoichthys calabaricus. Next base: position 129,704,327 of record NC_041402.2, on the reverse strand, counting down.
TTAACTGCTATCATCATGAAAATTATATCAAGTATACATCTCAGTATTTTAATTATTCTGAGAGCTGTAATAGCACGAATGTAATGGATTCTGTGTCCTGTCAGAGGAAGAGAAAGCCCGTTTAAGAAGCATGTAGTGATTCACACACATAGAGCACATAAAAGAACCCATACAAAACAAAGCATTAACGTGCTACTTTAGTTATGATGGGTTTTGAGAAATTAGTAAATTAAATAATTTTAAGATGAATTTTATAATGTTCTACTTTAATGACAAACTAAACTACGCGATTAAAGTGGAAATTTCGAGATTAAAGTTGACATTTTGAGCTTTTTTACCACTGTGTCCCTATTTTTTTTCTTTTCTCTGTACCCTAATAAGGTTTAATATGACACTCAGACGGTGGTCTACGACTCACCTTTCCATGGCGACTTTGATATCTGACAACTTCTTTTTTATTTCGGGCACTGTGCAACTTCATGAACTTGAGCTTTCATGTTTCTCTGACACTCTATGTCACTCGATCAACTTCCTTTTGTTTTTTATACCACTGTTTAAACCAACAAATAGTACATTTTTCCTTGCCTCCACTTGGTATTTGCTGAAATTCTTCTATTTTCCCCTATGCTTTTGCCATTGCTTTTTCACAGAACGATGAGCTTAACGGCTATTTTATTGATTTGCATATTCAAAGAGGCGTAATTCTGGGAGGAGTTTGGGGAGTGGCAGCAGGTGTGTGCACGTGCGTTACTTTTCACACTGACCGGGATTTATGGAGCAGAAGAACGTGGAAGTTGGCAAATGCACAGATTTATACATCTGGATTTTTTTCTGTGTACGCACATTTCCGCTTTTGTACTTATGCCATGTTTTAGTGTGAATTCTACGCACAGCGTTATGCATGAGGCTCCAGGTGTTTAATACAGCTGGTTTCTATATTTTTCACTTTATAATCTTTGGTTCATTTTGGCCTTTGCAAGCCTGATTGTCAAGACAGGGGGCAGGCTTGCTTTAATTATAGGGCTCACGTGAGCATGTGGTCTACCTTTGAAGTAAAGGCTGTTTTAAGTTTCATTAGCACTGTAGCTGACTTGTATACTTCCAAAGCAATGACGTCACTTCTAGTAATCACATAATGACAACAGAGCTTTTTGGCCAGCAACAATATGACCGTTAACATGAAAAACAAATCCAAAATAGCAGCAACTTGAATAAATAAAGTCACACAAAAATAAACAAAACCATTAATAAAAAAATATAACAATTCAAAATTGAAATTAAATTAAAAATTGCATGCAGATGTGAATATTACACTTAGAAAATCCAAAATCATAACAATGTACAGAAAAGTGATAATAACAATAACAACAACAACAACATTTATTTATATAGCACATTTTCATACAAAAAAGTAGCTCAAAGTGCTTTACATAATGAAGAAAAGAAAAATAAAAGACAAAATAAGAAATTAAAATAAGACAACGTTAGTTAACATAGAATAAGAGTAAGGTCTGATGACTAGGGAGGACAGAAAAAAAAAAAAAAAACTCCAGATGGCTGGAGAAAAAAAAAAAATCTGCAGGGGTTCCAGGCCACGAGACTGCCCAGTCCCCTCTGGGCATTCTACCTAACAAAAATGAAATAGTCCTCTTTGTATTTAAGGTTCTCACAGAAGGACTTGATGATGATGGTCATGCAGACTTCTGGCTTTTAATCCATCAATGTTGGAACATCACGGTGCTTTGAGTAGAAGAAACCGGAAAAAGAAACAGGAGAGTAGGGGTTAGTATGGATTTTACAGCCACCATGAATAGTTTTTATAATGAATTGGATATACAGAGTATAAGGATTAAATTAAAGTGAAGTTATGAATGTAGAGAAAAACCAAGCAAAATGAAAGCCATGTTAAAATAATGTGTTTTCAGCAGTTTTTTAAAGTGCTCCACTGTATTAGCCTGGCGAATTCCTATTGGCAGGCTATTCCAGATCTTATGTGCATAACAGCAGAAGGCCGCCTCACCACTTCTTTTAAGTGTTGCTCTTGGAATTCTAAGGAGACACTCATTTGAGGTTCTAAGGTTACGATTTGGAATATAAGATGTCAGACATTCCGATATATAAGATGGGCCAAGATTATTTAAGGCTTTATAAACCATAAGTAGAATTTAAAAGTCAATCCTGAATGACAGGTAACCAGTGTAGTGACATCAAAACTGGAGAAATGTGCTCAGATTTTCTATTCCTAGTTAGTATTCTAGCAGCTGCATTCTGCACTAGTTGCAAACGATTTATGTCTTTTTTGCGTAGTCCTGAGAGGAGTGCGTACAGTAATTTAGTCGACTGAAAACAAACGCGTGAACTAATTTCTCAGCATCTTTCAATGATATAAGAGGTCTAACTTTTGCTATGTTTCTTAAGTGAAAAAATGCTGTCCTAGTGGTCTGATGAATATGCGATTTAAAATTCAGATTACAGTCAACAGTTACCCCTAAGCTTTTTTACCTCCGTCTTGACTTTTAATCCTAATGCATCCAGTTTGCTTCTAATAGCCTCATTGTATCTATTATTGCCAATCACTAAAATTTCAGTTTTCTCTTTATTTAGCTTGAGAAATTTACTATTCATCCATTCAGAAATACAAGTAAGACATTGTGTTAATGAATCAAGAGAATCAGGGTCATTAGGTACTATTGATAAATACAGCTGTATGTCATCAGCATAGCTGTGGTAGCTCACGTTGTGCCCTGAGATAATCTGACCTAACGGAAGCATGTAGATTGAGAAAAGCAGCGGACCCAGAACAGAGCTTTGTGGAACACCATATAGAATATCATGTGTCTTTGAGTTGTAATTACCACAACTAACAAAGAATTTTCTCCCTACCAGGTAGGATTCAAACCAATTTAAGACACTGCCAGAGAGGCCCACCCATTGACTAAGACAATTTCTAAGAATATTGTGATCATAATACGTTATGACCTTCTGAAGTTAGGTTTGGTGCCAGTAATGGCTCACGGCTATGACCGATATGAGAGACAGTCTTAGAAAGTTAAAGCTTTGTGTTAAACTCATATTAGTGTTTGCTTAATTTGTAATAGAATATAAATTTCTTTCATAGTCAAAGACAATGGTATAGTCTTTTCCCCCTGTAAGTTAGTATGAGATAGAACTTTCTTGCTATAACTAAGATACAGTGTGTTAATTGAGTCAGTTGTTGTTTAGAATAGGTCCAAGTACACAGGGACTTAAAAGACCCATTTTCAGCTTAGAAACGGGATAGGCATACAGTTTTCTGACCGTTTTGAAATGGTTAAGAAACATTTTGATGTGATTTGTAACAATTTGAAATGTAACAAGATTTAAGATTCAAACAGAACTTTTCTTAACAACAATTTTTTTTTTTTTTTTTTTTGCTATTTCAATTTTCTTTTTTGTGTGAACTGTTTTACTTTGAATTTTAACAAAAACTTTTAAAAACAAACATATTTTGTTTGTGGAATAATTTCAGCGCAGCAGGCTTTTGTTGAATCCTATTTTTATGCTTGATCTGCTGAACTTTAGTAAATTTGGAAAAACGCAGCTACAGCTGATAATATTTTATGCTCTATATGCTAACTTTAACAGATTTTAGTAAAAAAAAAAAACTTTCACTCATATGTTGAAAAAAATCCGTAGTAGTTTTCAGTTGAACATAATGTTCTGTTTTTAATTGCTTGAAATACTTGATAAATGATAACAACTTTACTTAAATACATAAAATATAGTAACTGCTGTTAATGCTGCTGAAAGGAGCAAAATATTGTAAATTGTTTAAAGAGAGGGCCAGAGTATAACCTTTGCTTAATCATTGTAAACCATACTGTAATTGTTAAATTCAATGCTTGGTAGCATCCATCTCTATAACAGTGGTGCAAATGAAGGATGACATAGGAGCTCAGAGGTTAGCCATCAGGGGGGTATTTTTCGTACGTGGATTACTCGTTTAGCCGGATGTAATTGTTGACAATTTGGCCTGATCCTGGATCTGTCGGTTTTTCGAAACTCTTGCTGGAAGTGTTGTCATAGCAACACATCCAAATCCTCAAACCTGCTCGGAGCAGGTTTATTCGATGTAAACAAGGATTAGCTCACACACTTAATCAGTGTCTGTGCGTGGAATTCATTTAATCATGACTTCGCTGTTCATGAATGAGTGACCAATTGATATCGGTACGCAAATTATAAGAAGAGAATTTCATATAAAGAGGGGTTTGCGCGATTGGCAAGATCCTTTATTGCTCCCGGAGGAAATTCTATTCGAAAGATACCTCTTTAGCCGAGGGGGAATATTGTACTTCAAAAATTTATTAGGACCTTATATTCGAAGTCTAACTCGGCGAAGTCGGGCTCTCACAACCACACAGACAGTATGCATTGCTTTAAGGTTTTTTGCAAGCTGCACTTTTTTTATATACCGTAGGCGATGGCGGAAAATCTATCTAAAAGTGCAGTTTGCCAGGCAATTCGTAAAGTCTGTTTGGCTCTGAAATATTTCCTTTGGGTTTTAATAGTGTTTCCTGGACACCTGCGTGTGCAGACAAAAGAGGCGTTTCATGCCATTGCAGGTACGTAATACACAGGCAAACACACCCACAGTTCCATAAAGAATCTCACAATCAGCCTAACATTCTCATTACCCAGGGTTTCCAAATGTGATTGGGGCACATGAGACTGATCACAGTGGAGTATGATCAAACATTATTTGGAAAATGTACCACTCCCTGCAGTGGATTGGCACCCTGTCCGGGATTGGTTCCTGCCTTGTGCCCTGTGTTGGCTGGGACTGGCTCCAGCAGACCCCCGTGACCCTGTGTTCGGATTCATCGGGTTGGAAAATGGATGGATGGATGTACCTCTCCTCCAGATGAGTAATCAGACACAGTGTCTTCATCAAATATTTGACCTTTGTCAATATCTCGTTGGTCAGATACAGGTTCTAGGGATATGACATTCCCTGCAACTGACCCAACAAAAAAAGAGAGCTATATGGAACCTACCTACTCTCTCTCTCTCTCTCTCTCTCACACAGGCGGAAGCACAGAAGCACGAGCGTAGCAGCGAGCAGAAGCACAGAGCAGCGGCGTCTCCCACAGGCACGTAACCCTTCGCAAACACCTGAGCAAGTTCATCAGAAGTAAAGCCAGCAGCTGACCAGAAGAAATAACCGGCAGTGAGAAACTTGAAGCCGACGGTCTCTGAAGCAGAAAGCACTTAAGTAAACTACAGAAAACGGAGAAGATGACATCAATGCTAAACGTAAGTTCTATCTGCTCTCTGCCCGTTGAGGGCACGTTTATATGTTGTATGTCCTGCAGCATGTACAGTTCAGGTTTTCCGGCCGACATTGTAGACAGCTTCACCTGCCAAAAGTGTTTAGACCGCGTTAGGAATCTGATAGCGATTAGGCAAACCGAAAATTGGATCGACTCGGTTTGTTTAGACAATTCGGCTACTTCTGATTCGGCTTCAGTCTCTCCAGGCCCCACTGTAGTCAGTGCACGGCCAAAGTCAGCAGCACCAATTCAGCCACAGGGCGAGTGGGTAGCAGTAAGACGGGGGTCTAAGAATCCAAAATGTAGTCCCCCGGCACCCAGGTCACCAATTCGGACCCAGAACAGATTCTCAGCACTTCGCAGCACGCCTGTGGAAACTGAGAATAAGAAAGTGCTCATAATTGGCAATTCCATAGTGCGGAATGTTAGAATTCCAAACTATGTTAAACCAGCAGTTCATGTTAAGTGCCTCGCAGGGGCCAAGATTTCTGGCATAGAGGCCGTATTGGACCGTGTCGCCGACGATGAAGTATCTACCTTATTGCTGCATGTCGGCACTAATGATATTTATTCACAGCAATTTGAGGTATTAAAGAGGAACTTCATCTCTCTTTGCATCAAAGCTAAAAGAAAATGTCGGAATTTAGTTGTATCTGGCCCCTTACCAAGATTATATAGAGGGGATGTGATTTATAGCAGATTGCATTCCCTTCACTGCTGGCTAGAAACCTGGTGTGCAAACAAAAGCATAGCGTTTGTGAACAATTGGGATGATTTTTGGGAAAGGCCTGGATTTTTCAGAAGAGATGGTCTTCATCCTAACTGGAGGGGATCTTATGTAATATCCCAAAATATGGCAGCAAAACTGCCTGGTTGACTGATTAGAGCACCATCCAGGCCGCAGTCATGTGATCTTAAATCACAGGCTGTTGTTTATCCCACCTGTTACTTTCCTGAAGCTGTTACCCATAATCCTTGTCTTGGGGCATCCAGTAAATTTAGTCTTGATACAAACCTTAAATTAATTGATAACCAAAAAATAAGGTGTATAATTAGACCAAGGGATAAACCAGACCCTCCACCAGGGGCATCTGTAATAGAAATTTACTACAAATTAAAACAAAAAGTATATCACCAATTCAGAAAGAAGCATACAGTTTTAAATGCTGCTTATTGAACATTCGCTCTCTTGGCACTAAAGGTGTTTTGGTAAATGATATTATATTAAGTACAAAATCTGATCTGTGTCTTCTCACCGAAACCTGGCTTAGTAAATGTGACACTGTCCCCCTAGCTGAGGCGTCACCAGATGGCTACTCGTTCCTTCATAAGTCTAGAGATTCTGGTCGAGGAGGAGGCCTTGGAATAATTCATTGTAACAAAATGCAAATCACTTCTAAAAATTTAGGCAACTTTACATCCTTTGAGGCATTCATTTTAAATATTAAAACAGATTCCAACACAATTATAGTGCTAGTCTATAGACCACCAGGGCCGTATTCATTGTTCATGTCTGAATTTATCAACCTTTTATCTGACTTGGCTATAAATTATGATCACGTAGTACTGATGGGAGATTTTAATGTACACATTGATGTGGAAACTGACACTTTTAGCAAATGTTTTACTTATTTGTTAAATTCAGTAGGATTTTGTCAGAATGTCAGAGGTCCAACTCATAATCATAACCACACATTAGATTTAATTATAACTTACAAAGTTGAAATTCAAAATTTAATTATTACTCCATTAAATGAAGTTATTTCCGATCATTACTTAATTACATTTGATTTAGTCCTGCCCTTGCCAACACACTCCCAGATTAAAACAAAGACAGTGCGACATCTAGATTGTAATTCTGCTTCAAAATTTATAGATACTTTGAGTAAGTCGAGTGTAATTGTGGAAAACCATTTAGATCAGTTAACATCAAAGGTAAACACGGAAAACAATTTAGATGAGCTAACATCACATTATAATGTGACCTTGAGAGTTGCTCTGGACACAGTGGCTCCCCTTAAAACAAAAGTGATCAAAGCACAAAGAAACTCTCCCTGGTTTAATGAAAACAGTCAAGCTCTTAAATTAGAGTGTCGAAAACTGGAGCGCAGATGGAGAACAACAAAGCTACATGTCTTTCAAATTGCATGGACAGAGAGTGTTAATAAATATAAAAAAGCCCTCTTTAAAGCTCGGTCAGAATACTATTCTACATTAATAGATAACAATAATAAAAATCCTTGGGTACTGTTTAGAACAGTGGCTAAATTAACAAATAGAAATTCAGATCAACAGTGCAAAATACCAACAGACATTAGCAGTACAGACTTTATGAACTTCTTCAATGAGAAAATTAAAAATATAAGATCCCAGATCTCTGCATCACAGTACAAACCAAATACTAGCTTAGCAGACCCTGTCTCACATTGCACTCAGCACCTTAGTAATTTTAATCCTGTAACTGAGCAGGAAGTATTAAGTTTAATTTCTAAAATGAAGCCCACTACTTGTTCCCTAGATCCAGTGCCAACAAAACTAGTAAAAAGTGCAATGGATGTTCTTGCAGTGCCTATCCTAAACATTATCAATAGTTCATTATTGCATGGCACAGTACCTGATACACTAAAAGTGTCAGTCATTAAACCATTACTTAAAAAGTCAGACCTTGACCCACATATACTAAATAATTATAGGCCTATTTCAAATTTACCGTTTCTCTCTAAAATACTAGAAAAAGTAGTCGCCAGTCAGCTTCAGACACACCTTACGCATTACAATTTATTTGAGAAATTCCAGTCTGGTTTTCGCACTGGTCATAGTACAGAAACAGCACTAACACGGGTTGTAAATGGCATTCTGATATCCTCTGATGAAGGAAACTCCACTGTAATTATGTTGTTGGACTTAAGTGCAGCATTTGACACCATCGACTATTCTATTTTACTGCACAGGCTAGAAAATGATGTTGGGCTTACAGGCACCGTGCTCGCTTGGTTTAGTTCTTACTTATCAAATCGATTCCAATATGTACAGAAATGTGCTGACAGTACTCCATCATTATACACAGAAGTTCAATATGGTGTCCCGCAGGGCTCAGTACTGGGACCTTTACTGTTTTCATTTACATGCTTCCACTGGGATCTCTCATTAGGAAACATAATGTTAATTTTCAGATGACACCCAGTTATACCTTTCATTTAAATCAGATGAAGTTTCTCCAATGCTGTCTTTAATTAGTTGTGTTAGTGAATTAAAGGAGTGGATGAATAAGAACTACTTGTCTTTAAATACAGATAAAACAGAGATGTTAATTGTTGGAGGGAATGATGCTGATCACAACAATATTTTGTCATCATTTAACTCAGTGGGAATCCCAGTCAATTTTACTGAATCAGCCCGCAATGTAGGAGTTATCTTTGACTCTAGCATGTCATTTAAAGCGCATATTACAAAGTTGTCCAAAACATGTTTCTTCCATCTTAAAAATGTTAGGAAATTAAGGCGCTTTTTAAATAAACAGGATTCTGAGAAACTAATTCATGCATTTATCTCTAGTAGGATTGACTACTGCAATGCGGTGTTCACTGGATGTTCAAACTGTTCTTTATACAGCCTCCAGTTAATCCAAAATGCGGCTGCAAGAATTATTACAAGAACAAGAAAATACGAACACATAACTCCAGTTCTTAAATCCTTACACTGGCTCCCGGTTAAGTTTAGGGCAGATTTCAAAATCCTTCTTTTAACATATAAAGCATTACATGGTCGAGGTCCGGCTTACTTGTCTGAACTTTTCATGACTTACAAACCTGAGCGCACATTAAGATCTCAAGATGCCGGTCTGCTTATGATCCCAAGGATTAATAAAATAACAGTGGGAGGTCGAGCTTTTAGTTACAGGGCCCCTAAACTGTGGAATGGTCTGCCTGCTACTATAAGAGATGCCCCTTCAGTCTCAGCTTTTAAATCCCGGCTGAAGACTCACTACTTCAGTTTAGCATATCCTGACTAGAGCTGCTGATTACTGTACAGACTGCATCTCTGTTGTTAGTCATTAGCACTTAAACATAAGTAACATGACAGTTATAATTGTATACTAACCCTCACTTATTCTGTTTTTCTTCTCGGTACTCAAATGTGGCACTTGGTGCCATGGCCCACCTGCCAAGTTGTTTTGCCTGCCTAAGGAAAAGTCATCCCAGATGGAGGATCACAGGAATCGTGGGAAAGAGGGGTCCTTTCATCGGATTGGCTGGCCCAGCACTGTTTCAGCCATGGAATGGCCAAATGGGGGAGGCAACTTGAAGGATGAGGTCTCCAGGACTCTACACAAATCCAAATCTTATCATGGGATATATCATCTACTGTTAAATTCTGCTCTGTACTTCTAAAATTTATATTTTTTATTTCTTACTATATTGAGGAATTGCTCTGTTCTGTGAACTGCATTGTATTGTATTGACCCCCTTCTTTTGACACCCACTGCACGCCCAACCTACCTGGAAAGGGGTCTCTCTTTGAACTGCCTTTCCCAAGGTTTCTTCCATTTTTTCCCTACAAGGTTTTTTTGGGAGTTTTTCCTTGTCTTCATAGAGAGTCAAGGCTGGGGGGCTGTCAAGAGGCAGGGCCTGTTAAAGCCCATTGCGGCACTTCCTGTGTGATTTTGGGCTATACAAAAATAAACTATTGTATTGTATTGTATGCCACACATTGAGGACAAATATATGCAATGACCATCCTTTACCTGAAATGAAGTGACCACTGCATCCAGCCACTGGTTCTGAGGAGGAGCTTCCCCCTGGAATGCCCTCAGAAACAGGGTGATGGGCATTTTGCTGGAGAGCCAACTCTTCTGCAGGGTTTAGGTCTGGACCGCGTGGACCTTCACCTGTTTTTTGCTTGTCTGCCTTCTTATTAGCTTTAAAATTAATGTTCTTTACATTATATATGATTCTTTATGTCAACAATTCTTTAAATAGTTGTATACCAATATTTACCAGTTTGAAGTATATTCTTGTACTTCACTTTAACCTGTTCCCGTGTTCTCCGTGTGCTCACGTTTGATCTGGAATTATGACATATTAAATAATAATAAATCTGACACATAGGAAATGAAACGCTGCTTTCAGTAAGTACAATGCACATGTGTTTAATTTGTCGGCCACTTTTTGCCAGCCGTCTTTTCTGGTTTGGGTTGCTTTTGCAGCGTTACCCCTTGTGCATATTAAATCTTGAAATTCTTCATGTCCTTCAAATAAAAGGTCTTGCTCCGCTTGTGTGAAAAAAAAATGCGCCCGTTCTGTCATCATTTTGTTGCAGCCTATCAAAGACTTGCTGATCATGTTTTCTAGACTCAATATATATGGGCATTTCAATCAGCGTGGGCGCACGCATTCATCTCAGATGATTAGATCCAGCTAGACTAATCTACTACATGGCTGTGTTTGAAAAACCAACTTATCCCGGATGAGTTTCACTGGCATTAACTCATCCAAGATGAGGCATCTGATCTCAGATGATTTAAGCGACGTACAGAAAATACCCCCCAGCTGTTTACTCTGCTAAAAGGAAGTACGTATTTCAACAGAACCAAGCAAACCTATGAAGTGTACAAGGTTTTTTTTTTTTTTTTAATAAAATCCATCAATAATCAAACCTCATGGTTGTTTCAACTGATAATATAGTACCGTAGATGTTTTTTTACCTGGTCAACAGTTTAGACAGATGGTAAGTTTTAGTTCATTACGATTCACTACAGTGTACGTCTCCTAAACAACAACAGAGTAGGAGTGTGGATCATCAGTCTGACTCCAATTTATTGTTTTTAGCTTAAAAGACCAATTCTGAGTTTATGACCTTTATAATAAAACCTCAGGGGCTAAGTAGCTCTCTTAGCATGTATTACAGTAATAATACTTCATATGCAACCTCATAGGCTAAGGGCCATTGCTTAGCGTATGTTTTAAGACTAAAGCCTCGGAGGTTAGGTGGCTTGCCTAAATGCGTGTTACATTTAATTCACAGCCCACTATTAAAGAATACCCAGCAAATGTGAACATTCAGTCTGTGAACCTCAGAGGTTTGACTTAAAGCGTGCTTCTACAGTAAAAGGATCAATACCTTTCCAGAATTAATTCCAATGCTAGGAGGCAAATAATGCCATTTTCTAAGCCTGCTTAATCCTGAGCAAGGTTGCGGGGGACTCTAGCCTATTCCAGCAAGCACAAGGTGAACATCATAAAACCCACAGCTTTATCCTGAGAAAGCATACCTGGGGCTTTCTTAATGAATATGCATATTTATAGAGTGATTTTTCAGAAATATAAAAACAGAAGCATACTCTTCTAAAAGTAACCGCAAAAGATTCATCATAACATTGGAATTAATTTAAGGCCAAATATGCATAAGAACAAATTACACATGCCATAGAAATTCTTAGATTAATTCCAATGATCTCTGAAGACATAGAACTGGTTAACTGTCCATTTGGTAGAGCTGTGGAAAACTTTCAGCAGCTGTGTTGTTGGGAAAAAGGCCATCTTATCCCGAAGTGAAACTGTTCTCACAACATAAAATGAACTCTTTCTTTTCTGGAGACAAACAGCTGTTAATTATTGATACAAATGTAATTTCCTTCAGTTAACAGGCACTGGTTTTCTATTGTCCTTTGATATCTTTAAGATTGGTTAAAATCTTATTCCTGTCGCAATAAAGTGCATGATAGGAAATGTATTTTGTGAGTTGCAAGGTTCCAACTGTGTTTGGGTGAGGATTTGTCAGGAGAAAAATTTGGGACACTGGTAGGATGTGGAGTCCGTAAGGTGGAATTAGTCACATATTCTCCAATCAAATCAATATCATGAAACTATATACTTTTCAAAACAAGATTTTTTTTTCCCTAAATGTTTTCCTTTTTTAATGTTGTTTGAATACTAATCTCTAACAATGTCTTTCCTTTGAGTGGTCAAAAAAACATGAGGTTTTCTGCAGCTTAAAAAATAGTCCTGTTCAATGAAGAGATAGAGTAAGACAGAGATGAAAAGTCACATCGGAACTAAAGAAAAACATAAAAAACTTACATACTGTGTTCTTGACAATTAAGGCTTTATAATAATGATAAAAAATAACAAATGGAAATGAAAAATTAATAACACGTAGAGTCAAAGTAACCATTAAAAATTAATCAAGTGCATGTTCCTGACAATGTGGTTCTCCTGAAGAATAGTTATTTTATTGCAGAGAGAAAATTATATAATAAAAAGTTCATCTTGTGGGGGTTGAAATGTCTACCCACTCACTGTGTGTCTTCTGATCTTTCATGGATACTCCCGAAGTGCATTATTCTTAATTACAAGTTAAAGGTAACAGGTAAAAAGACTAGAGCGCAATGTAGTGGAATAACATTTCACAGACTTATTGAAACCAGTGTAATATTGTCAACATTAGAATCCTAGGTAGAAACGTAATATACTTCAGTTTCTTGAGTCACAAATTGAAGCCTAGTGTCATGAGAGGTCACCATAATTACAATAAGAAGGTCAATGTTACTCATCCACCACCGGTGATTGTCAAGTTATTAAGATACTCTGGCAAATTATCCTGCAAGCAGTACAGAAAGATGAATTCGTCACTTTTAAAGGCTATAAGATTTCCTTCCTCCCTGATTATAGTGTCCAGACTGCACAGGACCATGGCGTGAGGTTTTAAATCCTGAAGGAGGCCCATAGACATTAACATTCAAGCTTTTATTTTGTATCTGCCTAGAGTCTGCGTAACACACACTAGCTTGCAGCTTTTCTTTTGTCCCAAGTTGGCTTTGGAGATGATCGATACCTTTCTTTCGACTCATACTTGACCTGAACTCTCAATTATTGCCTGTTTAAAGTATTACTGTAGCTGAATTCTAATTGCTAAATTCCCTATAACACTCTTTCTTTTTCTTAGAGATTTTTTTCAATTGCAGATCTCCTAAACATTTTTTCATAATCCCAAGCACAAGTGTCACCGCAAAGCACAATTAACCTCATTCTGCCATGCAGAAAGCACTGCCACTCAAACTACATAACTCATGTACCCTCAATGACACACAAAGAGCACACATCTGTCATTGTGTAAGCACAAATAAGCTTATTTGTTACCATAATACTCAAAATGGGTAAAAGGGACACAGGTAAGTCCTTTATTTGGAAAAATGAAGCCCAATAATCAAGAAGAAATCAAAGAAAAGACAAAGTAAGTAATTGGGGGAGGAGAAGAGCAGATCTAAGGTTAACAAGAAGAGCAAGAAGACACCAAATTATGGATAAGAGCTACAATTATTGTATCTTCAACCTGAGCCTGGAACAGGGGAGAGTCCCGAGGCTTTGGAAAACATCTTGCATCTCCCCAGTCCAAAAGATATCACGACCTAGTGAGCTGAATGACTTCAGGCCTGTCGCCCTGACATCACATGTGATGAAGACCATGGACCGGCTGCTGCTTCACCACCTGAGGCCACAGGTCCCCCATGCCCTCAACCCTCTGCAGTTCACATACCAGGAGAAGGTGGGAGCAGAGGATGCCATCATCTACATGCTACAACAATCCCTCTCCCACTTGGACAGAGGCAGTGGTGCAGTAAGAATTATGTTTCTGGACTTCTCTAGCGCCTTCAACACCATCCAACCTCTGCTCCTTAGGGACAAGCTGACAGAGACGGGAGTAGATTCATACCTGGTGGCATGGATCGTGAACTATCTTACAGACAGACCTCAGTATGTGCGTCTCGGGAACTGCAGGTCTGACATTGTGGTCAGCAACACAGGAGCGCCGCAGGGGACTGTACTTTCTCCAGTCCTGTTCAGCCTATATATACATCGGACTTCCAATACAACTCGAGTTGTACGAGTTCTGCCATGTGCAAAAGTTCGCTGACAACACTGCTATCATGGACTACATCAGGAGTGGGCAGGAGGAGGAGTTTAGGAACCTAATCAAGGACTTTGTTAAATGGTGCGACTCAAACCAGCTACAACTGAACACCAGCAAAACCAAAGAGCTGGTTGTGGATTTTAGGAGGCCCAGGCCTCTCACGGACCCCGTGATTATCAGAGGTGACTGTGTGCAGAGGGTACAGACCTATAAATTCCTAGGAGTGCAGCTGGATGATAAACTGGACTGGACTGCCAATACTGATGCTCTGTGCAAGAGAGGACAGAGCCGACTATATTTCCTTAGAAGGCTGGCGTCCTTCAACATCTGCAAGAAGATGCTGCATATGTTCTATCAAACGGTTGTGGCGAACGCCCTCTTCTACGCGGTAGTGTGCTGGGGAGGCAGCATAAAGAAGAGGGACTCCTCACGTCTGGACAAACTGGTGAGGAAGGCAGGCTCTGTTGTAGGCATGGAGCTGGACAGTTTGACATCTGTGGCGGAGCGATGGGTGCTGAGCAGGCTCCTGTCAATCATGGAGAATCCATTGCATCCACTGAACAGTATCATCTCCAGACAGAGGAGCAGCTTCAGCGACAGACTGCTGTCATTGTCCTGCTCCACTGACAGACTGAGGAGATCATTCCTACCCCACCCTATGCGACTCTTCAATTCTACTGGGGGGGGGGGGGGGGGGGGGGGGTAAACAGTAACTTTATACAGTGTTATTGACTGTTATACCTGCCTCGCACTCTCCACCTTGCACTGTGTTTTTATCACTCTTTAATTAATATTGTTTTTATCAGTATGCTGCTGCTGGAGTATGTGAATTTCCCCTTGGGGATTAATAAAGTTTTGATCTATCTATCTATCTATCTATCTATCTATCTATCTATCTATCTATCTATCTATCTATCTATCTATCTATCTATCTATCTAATTATTGACCATGTTTTTGTCCATGAATATGAGAGAACCTGAACAGCGGCTCCAGCCAAATCTAGGCTGCTTCTCAGTTGCATCCATATTCAGGGAATTTCTTCTTCTTCTTCTTCCAGCTGCTCCTGTTAGGGCTCGCCACAGCGGATCATCTTTTTTCTTATCCCCCTATCCTGTGTATCTTGCTCTGTTACACCCATCACCTTCTTGTCCTCTTTCACCACATCCATAAACTCCCTCTTAGGCCTTCCACTTTTCCTCTCTGCTAGCCGTTCCATCCTTAGCATCCTTTTCCCAATATATCCGGTATCTCTTCTCAACGCAATCTTGCCTCCCTGGCTTTGTCTCCAAACCGTCCAACATGAGCTGACCCTCTAATGTACTCTTTTCTAATCCTGTCCATCCTCGTCACACCCAGTGCAAATCTTAGTATCTTTAACTCTGCCACCTCCAGCTCTGTCTCCTGTTTTTTGGAGGGTTGCCACAGTCTCCAACCCTTATAACATAGCTGGTCTCACTACCATCCTGTAGACCTTGCCTTTCATTCTTGCTGATACCCGTCTGTCATAAATCACTCCTGACATTCTTCTCCACCCTGCTTGCACTCTCATCATCTCCCTTCCACACTCCCCGTTACATTGTACACAGACACAGGGATGCACAAACCAGTGTGTTTCTTCATGCTGGTTCCAAGCCCAGATAAATGGGGAGGGTAATATCAGGAAGGGCATCTGGTGTAAAATTTTGCCAGGTCAATATGCGGACAACAATACAGGACATTCAGAGAACAAAACAGGTAATTCACATCGCTGCACTATACAGTTGTTGCATTGGCTCTTGGATAAACATACTTAAGTATGTCTTTGTTCTGCCACATAATGGAAAAACGTTTTACCCATTTTATACACACAAAAATGGAACTATGCACATACAGTAATTCTGAAAACATGAATCTTATGTATCAACAACATGACTCCAAACTGCTAAACTCTAAGCACAATTCCATTGGTCTCACTCAAATATTCTAAATCAGTTTTGCAAATCTCTCAAAACAAATTGAATCATTCAGCACACTTTGTTCACCTATAAACAATGACCTTCAAAATTACACACTGATCGCCAATTCTCACTCATGTTACACCTGTGCATAATTAATTAGAAGAACAATTCATTCATGTACCAGGTATAAAAGAGGCCTCAAGTGACTTATACAGGTGTTAGGCAAGAAGATGGAGCAACAAGAACACAGAGGAAGAGGAATAGTCAGAGTAAGAGTAAGAGGAGCACTAATAGCCAGCAAAAGCCATCCGGGACAAGGAGGAGGAAGAGGAAGGCAAAGGAAAGACAATGAAATACATGTAACTTTGATGAATTTTGTAATCAATCATGGCCTAACCAAAACTGAAGCTGGGCAGCGAGTCCAGCCAAATTTGAGCTGCTTCACAGTAGCCTTACTTATCTTGGCCTTTAGAGAGGAGAATAGGTAAGCAACCACTTGAGATTATTTTATAGTACTCTTTAAAGTGGGCCTGTCTTTGGGCTCTCCCTGATTTTGTCTTAGTGTTTCTTTTCATTTAGCACATTTTGTTATAGATTATATTTTTCATCTGATGGTATTTTATGTATTGAATATTGCTTTATTTGATACTTGTCTTTCATGCCATAACCAAGATGTGGATCTAGAAAGTCAACAAAGAACACAGGATCCTGGATAAACAGAATCAGCAGTGTATTGTACACCAGTCCATGCTGCAGAAACAAAAAGCCTGACTACAAGGAATACCAGAGAGCTCAGCATCATCGACTCCACAACACTCCACTTGGATGCCGGCCTGAGTCAGCTTCACCCCTGCTCCACTGAAGACAACCAATTGCTTTGGACCTCTTTGCCCTCCCGACTTGCCTACACCTTGTAAGTATGTTTTACTTATTGGAGATTCAATTGTTCGCAATTTAAACTTTCCGTCATCTGACCACAAGATATTTGTATCCTGTTGCCCTGGAGCCTGTGTCTTGGATATCGAAAGGAAAGCACCACCGATCTTTGCAAAGCAGAAGAACAGACAATTTGGAAGTATTGTTTTCCATGCTGATATAAATGATATTCGTCACCATAATAATAATAATAATTCATTACATTTATATAGCGCTTTTCTCAGTACTCAAAGCGCTATCCACACAGGGAGGAACCGGGAAGCGAACCCACAATCTTCCACAGTCTCCTTACTGCAAAGAAGCAGCACTACCACTGCGCCACCTGTGAGGACCATAAGTCAGAGATACTGAAGAAGGACATGTCATTGCTTGTTAATTCCATCAAGGAGGGCACCCCAGCTGCGAGGATCATCATCTCGGGACCACTTCCAATGATGAAGAGATCAGATGAAGCATTTAGCAGATTCCACTCCCTGAACACATTGCTGAAGATAGATAGATAGGAGAACCGTTCAGCTTCGTATATAACTGGGATCTCTTCTGGGAGAAACCATGGTTGTTCAGTAGACTCAGAGCTCGGGTCCTCTCAGAAATCAAAGCTAAGGTAGTACAATGCTCTTAAATAACGAATAATACATTTAATGGGAGCTGGGTGGACTATTGGCCTTGGAACCCCTGCAGATTTTTTTCTTTTCTCCAGCCTAACTGGAGTTTTTTTGTTTGTTTGTTTTCTCTGTCCTAACAGCCGTCTGACTTTGCCTTGTTGTGCTGTTATTTTTTCTATAATATTATTGATTATTTTCAAATGTTTTCTCTCCTTTTAACTATCTTTTTGTTATCTTGTGAAGCACTTTGGGCTACACTGCTGTATGAAAATGTGCTATAAGGACAAATGTTGTAATGACAAACATGAATATATATTAATATATAATGAATGCAAAGGGGCTTTATCTGAAGAAATACATTACATTAAAACTATTACAATGAAATACAAATCTGCTAGAAAGTACAGGTTGCCTGGTATAAATACAAGCCATTTGGTAACACAACCCTTAATATGACCTTATTTAAAGTTAGAGCTTTAACTAGTAAAACATTTTATGTAATTGACTTTATCACAGATAGTAAAATAGACTGTTTAATTCTATGTGAAACATAATTAAAGGGAAGTGGTGCTAGTGTCCTTTTAGAACCTGCTCCTCTGGATTATAAGTTATTTCATTCTGTTCGTCAAGGTAAGAAGGGGGATGGCCTCGCAAATATTTTTTTCTATCCAGTTAAATTATAATGTTATTAGTCTTGGTAATTTCACATCTTTTGAGTATCTTGCTCAAGTAATTCAAGGTGTTTCACATTCTCTACTACTTACCGTTTATCGTCCATCAAAAGATAACGCAAACTTTTGAACTTATTAGCTTTAATAATAGTGGCTTATGATAGGTTTGAAATGCTGGGCTATTTTAATTTTCATGTAGATGATCTGGGTAACCGAAAAGGCAGGAGAATTTATGAACCTTCTGATCTTGGTTAATCTCTGTCAGCATAAAACCCAGCCAACACCTAAAGGGAGCCACATGCTCGATTTAGTCATATCAAAGGGACTTACGTTTTTTTTTTCAATTGCTAAGAGACATTCTGCAATCCTGAAGTCATGCTCTTAAAACTCTGCAAAAAGTCTGCAACACCAACACAGAGCTTGGCCAAACAGTTAATCTTCCCCCCATACAATACCATGCTATGTAATCCTTTAATGCTATAATCCATCCTCTCCTCTGGATTTGGCCACAACTTCTCATCAAGGTCACATCTGATGTTCTCTCTAGCAATGCATCTAGGTTAGGATCTTTTGACATGCCTGATCCATCTTCAACATTGTCATAGCATCCAGTAAGGAAATGTGATCATGTGGGCGGTGGTCATAAACCTTCCACAGTCACACAGAAAATAATTCCTCAATGGGGTGCAGGTAGAGGGAGTATGATGGCATATGGTGTGCTGCAAAGCACTATGTTACTGCAGTGGAGTAGTGGAATGCCACACTATCCTACACCACAATAAATACTTATGCATTTGTGCTCACCTGCTCTCTCTCATACTCTAGTTTCCTGTAGGGTTCATTGATAAATAAAATGAGGTGCTAAATGTTGTATGGGCCAGTGAATGGTTTGTGTGACATAACACCATCATTGCATATTGCAACAACTTTTTACAGTTGTGCTTTGCCCTACAGTATTTCATTCTCACTAACATTGTTTTGCCAGATTAAACCCAGCTTCATCCACAAAGGTGAACACTTGGGCTGTTTGCATAGCCTCCAACTCTATGACCCTCTAACAGGAAAAACACAAGGTACCATATTGTAAGAATTACATTACATTACAGTAGCATACATTACTGTGTACATAGCTCAATAAGGTATGATTGTTTTGGTATATTGGAATTCAAGTATTTATACAGAACCTGTAAGGAAGACAGCCTTATTCAGAGCCAGGACAGTTGATCAATTAGTGGCACAATACCCCTGTAGCAACTCTGGTGTACAAGGGTCTTGTTCAATGGCAGTGTAGTTGGGCTTGGACAGGGTTTGTACCGTGGACTGTTTTATTCAGAGTGCTTTACCTTCAAAGCCACAACCATTATTACATTGCATAGACTGCATACCTGGAGATATCCGTATCTGAGTTCCTACACACTTACACCGTTCCTTTCAAATGGGACAGTGTATAAGCACTTCATTGTCAGCTTATCCTTTTGAAGTACTCTAACAATTGTTGCCTGGTTGACTGTTGTCATGTTGCCAAATACTGTGTGGTCTGCCATAACTCTGTCTTGGATTTCATGAAGTCATATGATATTTTCAGGAGTGACCATTCAACAATAGCAGTTTCCAGTTCATCATTAAAAATTCTGCCTCTGGCCCCTGTGCAAGGTACTTTTTGGATCCTATGGGAGAAAAGCAATACTCAATACATGTTAATGTACTGTATATAGTACATACTGTAATGAGCAGTTCTGACACTGCTGAAGACTGCATCCTACCCTCTGGTTTGGTGGAATATTCTCATGATTGATGCAAATGTGGCACGTTGCAGATTTGGCTGCACTGTTAACCCTGCCTTTCTGTAAGAGAGTCCATGATCGATTACATGGTCAATGACTGTAGCCCTTATTTTATCTGTGACCACTGCATTCCCCTCCTTCGCTGGCCTCTCCCTTTGTCTTTGAATTCTGTGTGTTGTGCCTGAAGTGGCGATCTGACATGCGTTAGGAAGAGATATTGCCACGTGTCCTTGATGCATGTGACCCTCAGGTGGCAGCTACTCTGAGGGGGTTAGTGAAATCAGTGGATGAGTTGGTGAAGGTGGTGTTCCGAGTGGAAAAGTACGGGACAAGCCAACTTGTCCCTCTTAGTGGTGCCAGTACAAGTGTGAGGAGTCACTGAAGTGACGGCCGTAGATACAGGGAGGACTTATACCCTTATGAAATACAGCTTGTGGGAAAAGCTTAAAGTGCCTCATGAGCAGTTAAGGGAAAGTGCAAAAGTAAAATTCTTTCTCACGGATGGAAGGGTGCACGGGGCAAAGGGCAGGGTTCCTATGAGGATCTGCTTACATGAGACGCACTGGGAGACAGAAGTTTACATCTTGGAAGATGACCACCTGTCAATGCCCTTATTACTAGGAATGGACTCTCTTATGTCGGTAGGTCTTACCATCCATCTGTCGCAGATGGAGTACGAGTTGCTGGGGGCTGAGGTCCATCGGTTTGGGACGAAGGCTCAAAGTAATCTGGTTTGGCCTAACTTGTATTATTACCTTGCACAGTAGGTGGATGAACCCAGCACAGTAGACAAGGCAATTCTTGAACAGCCAGAGCTCGTTCAGCCACTGCTTAGGCGGTGGCACTCTGTGTGGACAGACAAATTGGGTCGGACTGAGGTGGTGTGTCACCACATCCACACAGTCGACCCAGTCCCAGTTCGGCACAGAGCCTACAGAGTGTCACCTCTGAAAAGAGGAATAATCAAGGAGTGGGTCAACCAGATGGCGGATTGGGGTCATCGAGTCTTACACCTCGCTGTGGGCTAGCCCTGCAGTGCTCATTCAAAAGGCCAACGGGACATACCGATTCTGTGTGGACTATCGGGAGCTGAACAAGAAGACCTTGAATGATGCTTACCCCATGCCAGTCATCCATGACATCTTGGAGTCCTTGCATGGGGCAGCAGTGTTCATCTGCCTAGATTTGAAGTCTGGATATTGGCAGGTGAGGATGGGGATGGGATGGGGGGTGAGGGTGTTCCACTTTCGGGTGATGCCCTTTGGACTTAAAGACGTAGGGGCATCATTCCAACAGCTAATGGAGCAGGTCCTCCGGGGGATGATTGAGAAGACCTGCTTTGTCTATATAGATGACATCATTGTATTCGCCCCATCTGTCCAACAACATCTAAAGGACCTTGACCACATCTTCCAGCAACTGCGTAAGGCTCATCTTATACTCAACACCAAGAAGGGTAGATTTCTACAAGACCATCTGACGTTCCTTGGCCATGTGGTGTCTGCAGATGGTGTCCGAGTGGAACCAAAGAAAATTAAGTCCATCTTGGACTACCTCATGCCCCAGGAGGTAAAAAGTCTCCAACGCTTCCTGGGAATGGCTGGGTGGTTACACAAATTTGTCCACGGGTTTGCCGACATCGCTGCCCCATTGTTCCAGTTGCTGAGGAAGGGATCCCCTTGGGAGTGGTCGCCAGCATGCCTGGACTCCTTCGAAAGTCTCAAACAGGCATTGACATCATCACCAGTCCTGGCACAGCCTGATCCATCATTAACCTTTCAGGTCCACACTGACACAAGTGACCTCGGGCTTGGCGCCGTTCTCTGTCAAATGAGTCAAGGAGAGGAGAGGGTGGTGGCCTATGCATGATGGTCACTAAAGGGCGCTGAGTATAATTATTCCACCACCGAGAAGAAGTGGCGTCACTTCCTGGAGGGGACTTCATTTGAAATCTACACTGACCACCGGGCTCTGATCTGGGCATTCAATTGCCTGAAGACCACGTCTAGGCTAACCAGGTGGGTACTGCGCCTTCAACAGTTCACGTTCAAGGTGTGCTATCGGAAGGGCTGTGCTAATGTTGTTCCCGATGCTTTGTCATGGGTGCATGAGCCTGCACCAGTGTTATGTGCGGTATCGGTCTCTAACCCTTGGCCTGATCTTCCCCTGAACATGCAGGAAATTGTTCAGTCTCAAGCAGGCAGTCCTGTATGTCAGGGGTTGAGAGAGGGTCCAGGGTGGAGGCCTGACCGCATACATTATAGGGAACACCAAGAGGCACTCTCTCGCTGTGTTCCAACTAAAGATTGGGGTTACCATTATCAGTTGGTAGTGCCCAAGATATATGTGCCCAAGTTCCTACAATATTACCATGATAGCCGATCGGTGGTCACCTTGGATGTACGAAGGCTCTGTTTAAAATCCTGGAGTTGGCATGGTGGCCAACAATACACAAAGACGTCTGGTCCCATGTCTAGACTTGTACCACCTGTCAGCGATACAAAACTCCACCTGGTCTCCCCTCGGGACAGCTTCAGCCAGTAACCATCACTACCCCAGGGGAGAGCCTAGGCGTGGACCTAATGGGACCATTTCCTGCCAGTAAGGACTGGAAAACCTACCTGATGGTGGTTGTGGACTATTTTACCCGATGGGTGGAGCTATTCTTCATGGCTAATGCCACAGCCAAGAAGATATGCTCCACTCTGAAGGACAATATTTACCCAATGGGGGGTGCCAGAGAACATCATCACAGACCAGGGCCCGCAATTTACCGGCTCAGTGGTTGAAGAATTTTGGAGACAATGGGGGGTGGTTCACCTGAAGACAACAGCATACCACCCCCAATTTAATTGCACTGAGTGGGTGAACCAGACCCTGAAGACAATGATTGCATCCTTCATCGGAGACCACCATCAGGATTGGACAAAGTGGCTGCCTGAGCTCCGGTTCGCATTGAACACGGCGGTGCACGAGGTTACAGGTGAGACCCCTGCATTGTTAGCTTTAGGCAGACAAGTAAATGGTCCTCTGGAAAGAATAATTGATCATAATCCACCCAAACCAGACACATCGATTCATGATTACTTCCAAGTGTTACAGCAAATTACAGGATGGTGTGGTCCCAGTCCAGACAGCCTCGATCGTACAACCACAGACATAAGCTTGTAAAATTCTCGGTTGGGAAGAAAGTCTGGATCAGGACTCATCCCCTCTCCAAAGTCTCAGATAAATTCACTGGCTCCGAAGTGGTTCGGCCCGGCAACTATTGTCCAACAGAAGGGTCCGGTGGCCTATACAGTAGAGTGGGATATTGCCAGGGATGAAGAAGGTAGACACGGTGAACATCTCAAACCTCAAGCCTTGCTTCAGCCGTACACCATGGCCTGGGGCTGGGGATTGTAGCAGTGGCTCTTAAAAGGAGGGCAGGTGTCCAAAGAAAAAAAAAAGTTTTTTTTTTTGTATTTTATGTTCTGTTTACCTGTCTGGCTACCTTCTGTTGATTAACCGTACTTAGTCTTTGTATCCTAGATTGTTTAGTTGTTGGGGTCTGGATCATCTTCTGTCTACCTGTGTGCTGAGGACTGTTAGTTGATTCATGGCTTACCCGCAAGAAAAGGAGTGCTCCTGAACTGTCCACCCATCTTCACCTTTACAGTGTCTACCGGTAGGACTGTCTTTTCATTCCCTTTCAACGTACAGATATCTAGACTTATTATCTTCGTCATTTCATTGCATCCAGTGCTATTTTCCATGGACTTTGCTGGAGGGGGGTTGTTTGTGTTTGTGGTTCAATGTAATATCGCCGTAGGGGTACAGGGGTGGTTTTTTGTTGTTTTCATTTATTTAATTTAATTTCATTATATTCTTTAATTATTGTTTGATTACCGTGTGCATTATTTTGTCTCTGTTTGTAAGTGTGTGTGGGTCGGGCCAAGGCTGGGAACGTCTCTGGGATCTCCTCCATAAAAATAAATAAATCACTGCCTTCTTGACGGTGTGAATCTTAGCGGCAATGGACTTCTACAAAGCTGTCTTTCCTCATACTGGCTAGCTGGCTTAACCTACCTCTCCACCCACTGCTGTTCTCACAGCTCTTCTACTCTTCATTCTGTGTATAGTAATAGCCTGTTTTTTACGATCAGAAAGATCAACATCAGAGCGGTAAATAATTACTGAAATGTTATAGAATAGTTTGGGTAACTTGGTTCGTAGGGCACAAAGCCTACTGGCATTCATGTCCGAATTTTTTACAGTAGCACTATCTCTGACTCAACCAAAGAGGAGCGTATTGTTAAGCAACGTTATATTGACACCACGTCTACTGGCAGCTTTTCTGATATAGTCAGCTTGAATTCACTGACTTTTCCAATGCAGGCAGCCATGTAAATAATATAGTAGAGCATTTTAATGTGATGATATGGGTTGTGGCAAACCTG
Organism: Erpetoichthys calabaricus; assembly: GCF_900747795.2. Classification (NCBI taxonomy): domain Eukaryota; kingdom Metazoa; phylum Chordata; class Cladistia; order Polypteriformes; family Polypteridae; genus Erpetoichthys; species Erpetoichthys calabaricus. Next base: position 129,679,732 of record NC_041402.2, on the reverse strand, counting down.
GTAACACATAAAAAACGTGTTAAGAAGTTATTTATATTTTCAGTACCGTGGAAAACATTGACAGTTTGCAAACTTAAAGGGGAGTGCCATAGGGCAGAATGTCAATGAAGGAAGACTAAAATAATGGTCCATTATGAAATCTTAAAGGCTAGTATAACAAATTATTATATGACAATTAATAAATGATTACTTAAATATAATTGAATCTGGCTTTCCAGTAATTAAAACATTACATAGTGATATGATGATAGGTTTAGCTCTTTAATGTATAAATAAGAACCAGGTATTAATCCATTACTTTGGTTTTTTTTTTTGTCTCCCATCATCTGTGGTGGTGCTATGCACCACTCACACCTGCTCAAAGTGCTCTGTTCTGCAGTCACCTGGGGTACTGAAGGAAACAAGGAGGACTTGGAAACCTTTACTGAGAACTGTGCTAACTGTACCAACTGTACACAGTAGAGGGTGGGCAACCACCTGGCCTAAGTCATTCTGACTTCTACGATGCAGAAATTGATTACTTAAGTATCTGAATAGTTTACTCCTGTTTTCTGACTGTGGCCTTCCAGAGGTTTATTTTTCTCCTACTGAACCAATCTTACGAGTTTGTTGTTTTCCTCTCTTCCGTGTGAGATGGTCAATAAATCACATTCTTGAATCAAGAACTCCATCTACATCCTAAATCTATCAAAACTACTATGGACTGTTTTATTTACTTTTGTATCTTTTCATTAGATTTAATAACATCAAACTCTCTCGACTTAATGTGTTTCCATGTACACATGCCTAAGTCAAATGCATATATGTAAAGCTCAGTCCAACAAAAAGCCTTTTTTTTCATATTAAGGCAGCCAGACCCACAGCAGGACTAATACCAACAGTCATAAGTACAGTGAAACTCCTTCTCTTTCATCCTGAGCCTTGCAGCCTCCTTTCACCTTCCCAGGCAAGCCTCATAAGCATTATCCTCTGACTCTGGCCTCTTTTAGGAGGCGGCTGGCTCCTTTTTAAGCCACACTTGGAAGCACTCCAGGTGGTTCATTCGGGAGGTCTGGAACTGCTCCCTGGCGACTGAAGCCCAAAGTAGGGCTCTACAGCTCCCACAGATAACACAGTTCCCCCATGGCGCATCCACGGATCCCTGCGTGAATCCGAGGTGCCGTTACAACCCAGGAGGGCTGCCAATTAACAATTTGGGGAAGATAGCGCCCTTTGGAAGTCCTTTCCCCCTATCCTTCCATTTCGGGGGCATCTCAACCAGGTAATGGTGTCAGCTGCCATGTATTTTCATATGCATCTGATTGTTCTCTTGCCATGTTTATGTATAACACTTTTAATTAGAAAACATATTCACACAAGAACAAGAGAGAGTGATCTCTTGCAATAATGCAATGAGACAGAGATATTCAAATCAACATAGTCAATGACCACACAGTTTTCAATAACATCCAGCAGGTCTCCCGGTCAACACTGGCCCAAATCCTTAAAAAACCATCAAGTTCAAATGAAATAACTTTATCGAGTATGGACTGAAAGAAATTCAAACAGGATGAAAGACCTGCAGCGAGTACGTGGAGGTAAGTATTGTTCACTTTACTGTAGTATTGTGCACTGCAAACATAACCTTTTTACATGTAAATTTACTTTATAGCAGACCAATATTGAACTACACAATGTTGTCGTTTACTGTATGTATTTCAGAGACATTTGCAAAAGGATGCTGAGGAAATCCCAGATAAGTTTATATACATGGATGAGGCTGGGTTTAACCTCACAAAAGTTAGAAGAAGAGGAAAAAACATCATTTGGAACAAGGTTATTTTCATTGTGAGGGTAACATTACCCTTTACACTGCCATCACACAGAATGGGGTCCTCAATTACCATGCCAACTTGAACATCTGGACATAGGGCTGGAGATTGTGAACCTTCCATTGCCATCCTGAGAAAAACTCTTTAGTGAGGTTTAGGAAGGGGGAGCATGTTGGAAAGTATTTGACTGTAAATTGTGGGTGTTGATGAAAACAGTTTTGAACCAGAGGAGATGGGTATAAAGATACATTGTCCCAGATGAAAATGAATTGCATCTGGTCCGTTTGGTTTGCTGATGTGACAATATTGTGTAATCTGTCGAAAAAAATATGAGAATGTAGAGATCACTTGTCTGTTTCAGTTGATTGACTGAAGTATAAATGAACCTGTATCTGGGAAGTCCAACTTGTGGTATCATGGCAGAACCCAAACAATGTAGACAGAAGAACCCTGAAACAACCCTGGGTAAAGGTGATTAAAATGCACAAGGTAGGGGATGAATACAATAAAATATCCAAGTTACTGAATTTAGTTGGAGACACAACATGGCCAGAACACCTTGTGACATAATAGAACATCGGAAAAACAAGACGAAGCTAGAGACCAGGGGCCTCATGCATAATGCTGTGCATAGAATTCACACTAAAACATGGCGTACAGACAAAAGCAGGAATGTGCATACGCACAAAAAAATCCAGATGCAAAAATCTGTGTGAACACCAACTTCCACTTTCTTCCACTCCATAAATCCCGTTCAGCCTGAAAAGTAACACACATGCACGCGCTTGCTGCCCCAGCCCAACTCCTCCCAGAATAACGACTCTTTGAATATGCAAATAAATATAAATAGTCCTTAAGCTCAGTGTTCTGTGAAAAGGCAATGGCAAAAGCACGGGAGAAAATAGAAGAATTTCAGCGAATACCAAGTGGAGGCAAGGAAAAACATACTATTTGTTGGTTTAAACAGTGGTATACACAACTAAAGGAAGTTGATCGAGTGACATAGAGTGTCGGGGAAACTTGAAAACTCAAGTTCACAAAGTCGCACAGTGCCCGAAATAAAAAAAGGAGTTGTCATATATCAAAGTCACAGTGAAAAGGCGAGTTGCAGCCAACCGTCTGAGTGTCATATGAGAGCTTATTAGGGTACAGAGAAAAGAAAAAAAAAAATAGGGACACAGTGAGAAAAAAGCTCAAAATGTCAACTTTAATCTCGAAATTTCCACTTTAATCACGTAGTATATTTTGTCATTAAAGTAGAACATCATACACTTCATCTTTAAATCGTTTAATTTACTAGTTTCTCAGATCCCATCGTAACTAAAGTAGCATGTTAAATGCTTTGTTTTGTATGTGTTCTTCTATATGCTCTATGTGTGTGAATCACTACGTGCTTCTTAAATGGGCTTTCTCGTCCTCCGACAGGACACAGAATCCATTACATTTGTGATATTACAGCTCTCTGAATAATTAAAATACTGAGATGTATACTTGATATCATTTTCATGATGATAGGAGTTAAAGCATGTTACTAAACATGGGAACACGATGGTGCAGTGATAGTGTCGAGCTGGCGCCCTGTCCAGAGATTGTTCCTGCCTCCCTCAAGTTGCTTGCTGCGCCGTGCGTGACCTTCGATGAAATAATTTATTGCAGCACTACTGTCTCTTTCAAATGTACTAACCTCCAATTCCTGTCCTTCCTTTTCTTTCTCCAAGTAAGCAATCGCCACACAATCAGCTCTGTAATAGATGTTAAGCCATCTGTAAGCTTAGAACACCTTTTCTTCAAAACTTTTAAGGAACATTGAAATATCTTCATAGTACACATTTAATTATTCTATCCATCTATCCTTCCAGTGTCGCACCAGCCCCAGCAAAAATACAGCACGAGGCAGGAACAATCCCTGAACTAGCTAGTGCTGCGACACTGTGTTCTCACATGTTTAATTATTAACAATATAGATTATTTAAATGATGCTAACATTTTATCTGTATAATGTAATAAACATTTTGCTGTATTTCATCTTAAAAATGATATCGTCATCATATGTAAATACGCGCTCTATAAAGTGGCTCAGGTTGTGCAATATTATAACTTTATCGCAAGTTTACAGTGAGGTAATTGTACTAATAAGTACAAACAGTTCTACAAGGAACACTTGATGGACTGATTGAGTGCGTATATAGTTCATGGGATGAAACTGTTTCTGAACCGCACTGTCCCTACAGGAAAGGCACTGAAGCGTTTGCCATATGGGAGTAGTTCAATAGACAGTGCGCATGGCTGAGGCAGCATGTGCTTGTTGCTGTATACCAATAATTCTCTTTCCAATCAGCTGCTGTTGAGCTGTGATTCCACACTCAGATACAGTGGGATAAATACTCTGAGTGGTACATTGAGAGGAACAATGCTAAAGCAGCTATGATATCTGGAATAGTTTGTCCATTCCGTGGACCATTATATTGTTACAGGTTAATTACAATCAGATGCCTTAAACTAATAAACAATATGCGGTTAATTTCATTGTATTTGATAAAGCCGTGTCAGGGATGTGGATCTAAAAAAGAAAGGGAAACCACACTTGAACAAAAACACTGCTTTGATGCTGGATGGCGCCAGTTTGCAAAACCGAGCAGAGAACTTGCGTATGCTAAGTATTTAGCTGGTGTGAAAATGTACATGGCTTTACGCCAAGTTTAGGTTTTATACATTGCGATTTGAGCGTGAAAACGGGAGTACGCAACATTTTTGTGCGTATGCACCATTTATACATGAGGTCCCAGGAACTTTTCATCCCCTCATGTGACAGGTGGTAGTGTCCCACTTGAGTCACCCCATTGGAGTACAAGAGAGCAGCCCTATTGGGATCCTTGGTGCTGCTAAAAGGCGTTGTTGGGGGAAGAACCTCCTGGTTTCCACACGACTCAGAAGTGGGCAGGATCTTGGTATTGGAAGCTGGACTTTTTTCTGTACTGTAATAAGTCTCTCTGCATTTTCAGTATCATGCACCATAATCCGGAGTACAGGAAAGATCGAAAAAAGAACCATGTTCAAAAGACAACTCATGTTCAAATGGCATAGCGTTTTCAAATAATGACATTGTCATGTATGAATGTGTGTGTGTGTGTGTGTGCAAGAGAGAGGCAGAGACAGATTCAATCTCATTCAAGTGGTTACTGCAATATAAAATAAATACTTTCACAAAGGTATAGTAAAACAAGTGTGCTTTTGGTGCCAAGCAGAGTCGTGTTGCGATGCAGCAGTCTGTTAGCCAGTGAAAGCTCTGTGAAGAAGCTGTTTGTTGTTACGGTTCTGCCTTTGTCCAGAAACGGCTCCATAAGCTTTATGACCACAGACCAAAGTCTTTACCTGGGTTGTAACTCAAAACACAGTTGATGTCCTAGATTGCAGAAAATCTGTTGTTTTTCACATGTTCTGCATGGTTGTTTTTGTTGGCAAAAAACCAAATGTCGCTTGGTAGTCTGATAGCATTCATGGGAGATTGTATCTTTGATTGCCAATACAACAAATAGTTCTGAATGGGCATTAACCACAGCACCAACTGTGGTCATCGCTGCTGTTGTGAAAATAATTGAGATAGAAGCCATCAACTCAGAGAGGGAGAACCAAGTTCATTGTTGGGGGAGCGTGATTTGGGGTAGCTGGCTGCTTGTGCTGATCGACACATCTGCAAAACAAAAGACGCTGATGGAGAGGTGTGAAGGAATTTAAGGTGATCTGGGAGTTTTTTCGTAGTTTTCAGGGATTCTAGTATTAACTGAGCTCTTTTGTCTCCCAATTGAGGATGGGCATTGGGACTAATTAATGTCCCCCCCTTGTGAGACAAGTTGTTGGCACCTAGCAGCATCAGCTTATGTAGGTGCCATGCAAGTGGCACAGTGGATAGACAGGTATCATGAACAGAAAGGAGGGTGATTTCTTGCCTGGCTGGATGACTATAATGGGAGGAGTGCATAGTTGGTGACACAACTTGGTCAGGACGCCATACAACCCTTACCCCAGTTGGGATAATAGAACATTAGATGGTCTGGACAGAAAAGAATCAGTTTATTCCCCAAACCCTTATGACAGGTGGCAGTGTCCCTCTCGAGTCATCCCAGTTTGGACACCTAAAGGGTTCTATGGGATTTAGAGGACAGTAGTACAGCCCTGTTGGGGTTCTTGGGTGCCACTAGAGAGCGCTGTTGTAGACCTCCTTGTTTCCCACACGACCTGGAAGTGCTCCCAACAGGCAGTGCCATGACAACAGAAAAAAATGTCAGTGCCATGACAAAAAACCAAGCATAAATACTTTTTTTACTAAGCCAGCCAATTTGTATGTTTTTTCTTTTTTTTTTTGTGAAAACAGCAATCTTGAGAGAATGTCTCTGTGGGATCTATTGGTTTATTTTTGTCAAGTCTGCATTCCCAAGTCTAACAACTATATCTGACATGGATGAAGTCCCCACAGATGTGTTAAATGTATTAAACACCAAAGGAATAAAGAAGCAAGTACAGAAAACAAAACTTTCTTTAAAAATACTCCAGTATCAAAAATGCATGAAAAGAAAGGAACATTTTCAGATGTGTATAATGAAAAATGTGCTCTTTACTAATAAAATATAAGAAACTAGGCTTCTTCAATGTTCAAAATGAAATAGAGAATGGAAGCATTTTTGTGAAGATTAGTTGTTCTAAGGTAAATAAAAGAACTCAAACCAGCAAAAATACTACATTTTTAAATTTACATCATATGTTTACTGTAGGGCGGCACGGTGGCGCAGTGGGTAGCACTGTTGCCTCGCAGTTGGGAGATCTGGGGACCTGGGTTCGCTTCCTGGGTCCTCCCTGCATGGAGTTTGCATGTTCTCCCCGTGTCTGCGTGGGTTTCCTCCGGGTGCTCCGGTTTCCTCCCACAGTTCAAAGACATGCAGGTTAGGTGGACTGGCGATTCTAAATTGGCCCTAGTGTGTGCTTGGTGTGTGGGTGTGTTTGTGTGTGTCCTGTGGTGGGTTGGCACCCTGCCCGGGATTGGTTCCTGCCTTGTGCCCTGTGTTGGCTGGGATTGGCTCCAGCAGACCCCCGTGACCCTGTGTTCGGATTCAGAGGGTTGGAAAATGGATGGATGGATAGATGTTTACTGTACCAGAACATCACATGAAGGCATCAAGGTGAAACAGTGGTGAACATTGGGATTAATATCTGGCTTCACTCTCTGACTGTACACTTTTACACTACTGGAAAATACTGATATATATTCATATCGAAGATATTTATCAGCACAGGAAAAAGTTTGCTGTACTTTTGGAGTAATGTAAGAGTTAGTCTGGAGTTATTTTACAACAGACAGTCTTCCACTATACACTATGTCTTAGGACAGTGTTTCTTAAACTTTTTTTTCTCACGGCCTGAACCTGACCCTTCTTAGTGTGTTCAAGGCCCAATCCATGACTACCGTCAGTATATCCGGGGTTACGTGACCCTTTCCCATTGAATACAATGGTGAGTCATGTCGACACAAAAGCAGGCAACGCGAGACTCATTTAGGATCTCATCCCATAGTTTAAGAAAATATACCTTAGAACATATCCCTTGGGTAAGTGGAGGTTCAGCTGTATACAGTGTGCCTGGAAATATATATGAGCCATGCTGCCTGGTAAAAGTCGACCCATTTATAGCTGCAATACATTGCATACCTTTACTTCCTTACTGAATAAAATGCCATAATATTAATAATCATATGCTTTATACTGCAACTCTTGCCCTTAATAAACAATTTAAATACAGTTAATATTATTTAATAAAACAGGCACTGTGTACTAGTTAATTAATTAATGCCTTATATTGTACAGTTTACAATGGCTACAGATTATTGTTCTGAAAAAGAAAACAGATAGTCACTTGAACCTACCTGTTGCTATATATCATAATTAAAATAATTATATAATTATTTTGTTTGCTTTTTTCAGGGTTTTTTTACTTAATTTGTATTGCATATACAAAGTACAAGGAATCTTTTTGCATACTATGTTATGTGTATGTTTCCATAGAACATTTATGATGTTCACATGTCATTTTATCTTAAATTTCATGGCTAATAGTTAGAACTGCCTCTTTAGTTAAAATATTTATGGAATGCTGTTATTTATAATTCTTTACTATTGACTTTCTTTTTAGGCTATACTAAAGTCACAAATGTGTTTCTGTCTATAAGTAGATAATTATTGAGAGTAGTGAAAACAATTATGTCAGGCCCAAAAGTCAGCTTGAATAAAGTGAACCTCCTTCAGTTGAATCTTTCAGGAAGAAACAGCAATGTGCTCCATGCACAGTAAGGAGCCGCTCCCAAAGTTTTAAGAACTCTGATAGTGAGACGGAAATGGCGAGGCAGCTGCACAGCATCCAGGAATGAGGTACTGGGCTGTGGGGGAAAGGATTAAAGTTTCAGAGAGACATAAGGGCTCAAGAAAGACTGAAAGTGATTACTAGTCAGAGTGTAATTAGGAGTTGGAGTGTTTGTAGTGACTCACATGCACACAAGCATGAAGCTGAATGGGAAAAGGACTGGGACATTTGATGTATTTTTGTTTTAGGCTTTGAAAGTCCTTGGTGGTTCCTTTGAGCAGTCTGGAGAAGGGTGAAGGGAACGAGACTAGAGTCAACATTTGGATTGGAGGTATGTGTTGTTTGTGACTTCAAAGTTGTGTTGTAGTCCTTTCTAGAAGCCTGGACAAGGGAGGAAAGAATGGAACAAGAGGCATGGAGTTTTTTTTTCCAATACAAAGGGGTGGGCAAATGTAGGTTTCTAGTTGTCTCTATGTAAAAAGATATGCAGGTTATGGTTATTTAAATAGCTTTATTAACTCAAAAGAATGTCACAATGGCACAGTGCACATAAGACACAAGTTGTGTGTAACAAATAAATAAATAATAATACAAGAATAAACTCTGTGTTTCATGTACTCACAAGTGTAAGCCTACTTTTGCCTACTCCTGTATATTCTGTGCTCTTTGATGAACTTGTGTTCCACAAAATTTACAGAAAAACTTCAATTTCAAAATTGATATTTTGACCTGTTTTAATAAAGAACTGTTCAGTTTTGTTAAACCTTGTCTGTATCTCTCTCACTCACCTTGGTTTATTCTCGGTCAGTACAACTACTCGATGCCCAAAGGTTCAACCACTGCAAGGCACGTGGTGGGTACAGAGCAAAGCACAAACATAGCCAGGTGAAGGTAGTAAGAATTCTGTGTACGTGTTTTGTTTAGCTTTGTTAGCTTTGTTATCTGTGTGGGTGCTGGACAGAAAATGTGCCTTACTCATTGAAACAACAAATTTCTTTTGTGCAGACTCCTCCAAGTTGACTTGTCAGGGATATGTGGAACAATATCCTTTTGAGTGTGCACCTTTGAGATACACAGTTCAGCAATTTTGGTACCATAATCTTGGGTTGAGGAATTACTTGATGAATAATTTTAAACTAGAACCTAAAATCTGACTATTGTTACCAAGAGCCCCCTTCCTTATTACAAAAGGTATTTATATTTAAATCTATGACATGACAAATAATTTTCCAGTTATAGAATTACTGAAAACAACCTGGGGTACCTTAAAAGAGGATTGTATTTTTTGTGAGCAAGTATTTTATGAGGAAAAAGAAAAGGATTTAATGAACATTAAGAACAGAGAAACAGTGTAAAATGTTTTATGAGAAAATGAAAGATACACATTGATCCACTCCATCCCACCTATAACCCTTTGAGAAAAAATATTTCTGCGTCTGTTCACACTGCCTGAGGATGCAAGAGACAGTCACAGTCAGACTGCACAATTGCACATTTATCATAGACTACCAGAAATCTGTTTTCTGGATCTTAACCTACTAACCAGCTAGATTCTGACAGGCTGAATCTGGAGGAGGTATTTATTTTTGCCACTGATAATTCGAGTCATATTAAATTGAAGAAGAAACCTTTTCAAGCAGAGAACAAAAGTCAAGTAGATTACAACATGATATTAGAAAAGACTTAGCAGGGATTGCCAAAAGGCAGAACAACCTTTACTAAGCATAACTGCCCAGAATAGAAGAGAGATCCAATAGCAAAGACATGTGAGGGGATAGGGGACTGAGGAAAGGGAGAACGTAACACTGAACCAGAAAGTCTCTGAAGCTTACAAAAAAACTCATAATCCCGGGCCTCCTTAAATTCCTTCACACCTCTCCATCAACGTCTTTTGTTTTGTAAATGTGTCGATCGGCACAAGCAGCAAGCAGTCTGCTATCCCATCAACCCCCACCCAAAAGCAGCATGGCACTGCCAGATCAAAACACTAGCATGGCAAATTGCTTGCGTACTAAAGAGACTATAGCTGCACGTGAAAGTGCCACTTTACTTATGGTGCCAAGTAGAGTTGTGTTGAGGTGCAGCAGTCTATTAGCCAGTGAAAGCGCTGTGAAGAAGCTGTTTGTTGTTACGGTTCTGCCTTTGTCCAGAAACGGCTCCATAAGCTTTACGACCACAGACTTGGAAAGTATTTGCCCTGGGTTGTAACTCAAAACATAGTTCTCAGCAAAACATTGCCAGCTGTCAGAGATCGCAGCAAATATGTTGTTTTTCACATGTTCTGCATGGGTGTCTTTGTTGTCAAAGTGCAAATGTTGCATGGTAGTCTGATAGCAGTCAAGGGACATCTTGTCTTTGTTTGCTGGTACAACAAATAGTTCTGAGCAAACATCAGTCAGAGTACCAACTGTGATCACCGCTGCTCTTGGAAAAGAATGAAGATAAATGCCATCAACTCAGAGACAGAGAGGCAAGTTTGTTGTACCACGTGAACATTACTGACAGAATAAAACTGAATAATAAAAAAAAAATGCTAACTTTTACAAGTATCCAAAATTTACATCGGTTGTTACAGATCAAATGTATGTTTTAATTATATTATAGTAATAATAATAGCAGCTCACTACTCCGCGCCCTGACTCAAATCAGGAACCTTTTGGTTATAATGCAGCAGTTCTTACCTCTGCACCATCCAAGAAAACATATCAACTTTCTGTCGATTGACACTTGAGCTTGGGTTTTTAACTCATGACAGCAACGTGTAATTAAATAGTTTTTTCTCTTTGGTTGTATTCTTGAGTAAAAGCGCATTTGTTTATTTCATATTTGAAGTAAAGTCTTCACACATTATACACTTCACGTCATTATTAGTATAACATGGAAAAACTTTCTGTTTTAGGTATGTATTCACCATTCTTTGCCTTGCAGTTCATGTCATCTTACACTTGCACAGATCTTTGTAGACACGGAACACACATGAAATGCATGTATTCAAAATAACAATACCTTATTTACCCTATACAACTTCAGGCACCTCACTGCCAGATAAAGACACTTGAGCTCAGAGAATTTTGTGATGGACTCAGCTCCAGAAGTTGGGGGGTGGGATAGCAGGCTGCTTACTTCTTGTGCTGATCGACACATTTGCAAAACAGAAGACGCGGATGAGGAGAGGTGTGAAGGAATTTAAGGTGGCCCGAGATGACAAGTTTTTTCGTACGCTTCAGGGATTCTAGTGTTAAAAAGGCATGTTAAAAAGGTACCTACTGCCCCAGTGTGACAAACACAATAATAGAGGTCTGGGCTTACCCTCACAACAAAATGTTTTCAAGTAGTGGAGTAAAATCTGTGAACAAATTAAATTGTGTTTCTTGAGGAGAGACAAATATTTCTCAAGATCTTAGACTGCTGTAAATTCTTCGTATTGTTGAATGAAATGGGATTATGTACTTACTAATCTACCTAATTAAATCATTTTAAAGGCCTTTATAATTGGTAGTGCTGATGCCTCATAAATCCAACATAGTGGGTTCAAATCTCATGCTAAGACATGATCTGTGAGGAGTTTGCATTTTTTCCTCGTGTGTGGGAGGTTTCCTCTGCTGACCCCAGAGACATGCTGTTTAGATTAATTAAAGGGTGATCAACATCGATCCTAGAGGGCCACAGTGGCTGTAGGTTTTTGTTCCAAAGCATCTGCTTAATTTGAAAACAATCCCTGCCAATAAAAGGCCATATTTAATATCATGACTTGTTAATGTTTTACCTCTGCAATGTCATATCATTCATAAATTGTAGATTTTTTTTTCATTTCTAAAGATCTGAAAACAGATAAGTAATTTTTAGTTCTTCACTTTCACTTCAGTTTCCTTCTATGTACTTTATTAAACCAAACAGTGCACAATTAGTACACACAGGTATAAATGGAAACAAGCTATATGAAGAACTGTTAGTTCTTTTGTTATTTGCATCTTTTAGCTAATAAGGAGCAATTAAAAATAGTGAATGCAGCTGTTTAAGACTAAAATAAACAATTAAGGGTTCAAAATCTTAACAAGCGAGACAACTAAAATAAAAACAATCAATTGAGAAATGAGTGCTTCATCAGCAATAACTGACTTCTTAAGCCGGGTTTATACTTCATGTGATGCATGCTGCAGCGGACGCTCCTGCTACGCAAGCGTTGTAGTGTTTATACTTGCGCGCGTACTTTGCGTACTTCTGAAGGAATCTACCAGGTGGCAGTGTGAGAAATCATCATATTATGGCGAGTAAACAACGTCCGGTTTCATTGTGTTGTGAGTTGCGGGAAAAACGATGTCCACAGAGAAACTTCTTTGCATTCTGATGCTGTTGCGAAGGATGAAAAAAAGACAGAAACAAAGACACAGGAGATGGAATGTGAGGCCTTTAAATGCATCGCGTCATTATGATGGGGAATATTCATCGCTTGTATTGCCCATGCGACAAATAGATGTGGAAAAACACCACAAATACTTTCGCATGTCAGCAATTAAGTTTGATGATTTGCTTCACCGTATCAAGCCATATATCAAACATCGACGTACGCACATTGATCCTGTTGGACCTGCAGTCCGGTTTGCTGTTACGCTGCGTTACCTTGCAACAGGCATCAGTCTACGAGCATTAGCAGCCAGCTACAACCTCTGCACACCAATAGTTTGTAACATCGTGGCCGAGGTCTGCCAAGCCATATGGGCTGTCCTAAAGGATGAGTTTGTGGCTTTCCCTGCTACAGAGCAGTGGAAGAACATAAAGCAGGATTTCTGGAATTTATGGAACTTTCCAAACTGTCTTGGCGCAATAGACGGGAAACATTTGAGGTTATGTGCACCATGTACTTTAGCTTCATCCTAATGGCCGTGTGTGATGCCAGATACAGATTCATTGTTGTGGATATAGGACGTGACAGTGACGCAGGAGTATTTGTGTTTAGCCAATTTGGCTCACAACTTATTCAAGGGAACCTGTCACTGTTGCCTCTATCTACTCTGCCTGGCAGTGAAGTCCTGAGCCCCCATGTGTTCATCGCAGATGAAGCATTCCCTTTGAAGGATAACCTGATGTGACCCTATTCAGGTCAGTATGAACAATTACAGATGATATGATATGCATACCTAATCCTAATTAGTGGATGGGGGAATGATAGATTAAATGTAATAATGGTAGCAAGTATGATTGATATGGATTTGAAAAGGGAGCAAACAGAAAGAATTAGGCCTCTGAATGTTCTTGTTCCACAGCCTGATTGTTATACAGTTTCTCCTATAAATGTCCAGCTTACAAATATTCCAGTGGTGTTTACATTTTCTTCCCAAACACAGCATGTTGTGAGAGTGCCCACTTTCAAGAATTACAGCAGACCTGTTCACCTTTACAGAATTTCAAATCAATCACTGCCTACAGGAAAAAACAAAAATTTAAAAGATATTGTAGTGCATGCCTTATGTACTATTTTAGGAAATCTTTTTGTTAGCAACAAGATTATTTATAATAAAAAAGAAAATCCAAATGTAAACTCAAAATTGTATTTATGCAATTCAATGTGCAGACTTTGGAGCAATATACATAGGAGAGATACAAATTTCATTAAAAGCAAGGTTTATCTAGCATCTCAGGTTGATGGAGAGCCAAATTAAAAATACAGCTCTCTATCACATTTTTCAGATAATACATTTTGAAAAGAGAGAGTGGATTGAGACACTATTTTTTTCTCATTTGCATAAATGAAAAATAATATTAGGATTGGGAATGTGTTTTTTGTATCTCTCTCTCTCTCACACACACAGTTTCCTTTTTTGGTATGTGTTTGTCTTTTTAACAGAGATACTTATATAGAAATGTAATCATGATTTTGTTTCATATTTTATTTACAGGAACCAATCTCACTCCTGAGCAGCGCATCTACAATTATCAGCACTCCAGAGCAAGACAGGTTGAAGAGAATGCATTTGGAATTCTTGCTGCTAGGTGGAGAATTTTTGGAAAGGTCATGGAGTGTTCAGTTGACAGAGCACAAAACATCACCAAAGCATGCATTTGTCTACACAATTATCTCTGCACTGGTGACAGTATGGAGCCTGATGGGACACGATATGTGTCCAGACACTTGGTGGATGAGGGCGACATCCCAGGAGAATGGAGATGCACAGTTGATGGTGATTCCAACTTAACAAATCCAGGATGCCTCACTGCCAGCCGTGCTACAAGGACTGGCACTCTTGTCCGTGACTGTCTTAAAGAATATTTTCAGACTGTTGCAGGGAAAGTGACTTTCCAGGATGCTGTGCTTCACCGAGGCGCAGTCAATTAAGGCAATGTTTATGCTCTTTGTCATTATTTGGCCCTCAAAAGTGTAGAATGTAAATATTCAACAAGATTTTAGGAGATTGTAATTTTTTTTTTTTTACTTATGTGACATTTTTGGAAGAAATACTGAACTTTACCTTTGTTGCAGTAATGCTAAACAGTCCTGTAAGATCTTTAACATTGATTTGTTGTATTACTGTATATGTGTAAATCTTTAAATAAACAAAACATTTTTTAAAGGAATGTGGCATGCAAAAAACATTTGTAAACAATCAGAACACACTGTGTTTATTTAAACATAAACCAATAAAAGTAACAGTCCAATAAATGAACACAAATATATATGCAGTTTCCAAAATATAAAGATGAAAACTATTGCAAACATCAATATATAAAACTCAATGAGAAAAAAATAGAAATGTAAAGTATATATACAGTTTACACCTTTCAATTAACAATTAAGGGTGTAAGTGCAAAACATCAGTGGGTTTATAAAGCTACTCATATGAAGCCATCAGTTGCTTTATATCTTTTACTAGTTTCTTGGCATCTGGTTCTGCAAGCTGCAGAAGGAACTGTTCTAGATAGCTACAAAATGCACTGTACATGTTTGGTGATTTCGCACTTTGATTTTGCACTTGAGACAAAGTCTGCAGAATAGCAGCATCAACAGGATCAACTTTGTCTCGCTTTCTCTTCCATGAATGTTCTGAAGGTGCTGACGACTGACTGGACTCGGAAGGGCCTGGTGAATGTAACTCAGTTGTCGGTGGAGGCACATGTGTTGTACTTGGTCCTGGGATTTCCTGGTTGTTTGTCTGTAACCACATTAAAAAATACAATTTATTTCTGTCAACAAACTGTACTGACTGCAACATGGGAGCAAAAAATATTTGTAGGCAATATACCTTTACATTTATTTTTTGTCCAGCACCTTTAAAATACAGTTGGTCACATTTCTTTTGCTTTTCCAGTCGGAGCACAGGTGGGTGAAATGACCTGATTTGGGTCACACAGTATCAGTGGTGGGATTTGAACCCACAATGTCATGGATTGATGTTCAAACCCACAGTGCCACACTGCCTGTATACACAACTTATGTGTAAATATACAGTATCACGTTGTTAAAAAGTAAATGATTAGGATAGTATACATGAAGAAAACAGAGTTAACAGAAAATTGCAGAAGATTAGGTGATGATAGGTAAGCATCACATTAACGTAAAGTATACTATATTATACACTATAACATACACTATATATTAAATATGAAGTTTTAACACTTACCACAGTATCGAAATTTGTGTCGGGTCACGAAGTTAAGCAGTCATGCAAGACACCTGACGATCTCAGGACAAAACAAAGAATCGGCCGAATCGCCGCTTCTTTTCCTGGCCATTTTCCGCCTTTCACGAATGTGTCTGTCCCAAATTTGTTCCCACTTCGTCTTGCACGTTTCGATATCTACTTCCAAAGACCTGGCGATTTGATGCCAGCTGTTCTGGCACGCATGTTTATCACTGTGGAGAGGGATCGTAACATCGTAAAAATGATATTTTCTCACCTCCTCTATCAGATCTTCCTCGAAGCTTTCAGCCATGTTGATTAAACAAAAACTCTGACATCACGTTCCAAATTGAACACACAGCGCCCTCCGACTTTTTGCTGGTACTGCAACTCGCGCACTCATCACATTAATTTCTGAGGACCTGCTCAGAGGACGCGTGAAATGAATGCTGGGAACGTGTGGCAGCCATGATGCGGGCGCTTACATGTTCTGAGCGTGAAGTATAAACGCACCCTTATAAAGCAATTGGACTGGATCAAAAACCTGCAGCCACAGCAACCTTCCAGAATCAATGTTGCTTCACCCTGATTTAAAAAATTTCAGTCTTTTATAGCAAATCAATGAAATTCAGTTAATTAGCAGCAAAAACTGGTCACTAATTAAGGAAATGGTTAGAATGAATACCTGTACTCTGTATGGCCCTCTTGGATTGGAGTTTGGTACCCTTGAGTTAATTAATAATTCCAAGTTTGCCCCTATGTGAGCATGAGTGATGTCCAGGGCTGTTTCCACCACTTGTGCTGATTGCTTTCCTGGGATAGCCTACAATACCCTGTGAGCCAGAATTGGATTTAATAGGTTTGAGAATGTTATATTAGAATTTTATAGATTCATCTACTCTAGAGCTTACTTTATTTTTAACAAGTAATACTCTCTGTGCTGGGCCCTATCCTTTTTACTATCTACATGCTCCCCCTTGGAACTGTCATTGGCAGACATGGTTTATCGTTCCATTGCTATGCCGATGACACTCAGCTTTACCTCAGGACTACTCCCACCTCCTCTTCTGCTCCTCTGCCAACATCTACATTGTCTACCTGCCTGGAGGAGATAGAGGCATGGATGAGGCTCAATTTTCTTTAGTTGAACAGATCCAAAACAGAAGCCATCTTAGTTGGTACATCACATCATCTTCGCTCTTCTACCATCACCAATATTACTTTCTCTGGCCAAAATATTACTCTTTCCACATCTGTTACTAATTTGGGTGTTAGAATGGACTCCCAACTTACTTTTGACACCCACATCAAATATCTCTGTAAGTCATCTTTTTACCATCTCAAGAACATCGCCAAACTCCGCCCATTACTCACCCTGGCAGATGCAGAGAAGCTCGTCCATGCCTTTGTCTCTTCCAGGCTGGATTACTGTAATGCACTCCTCATTGGGATTCCTGGCAAGAGTATCCAGAGACTCCAGTATATTCAGAACAGCGCTGCCAGGATCCTGATGAGGGTGCGAAAGTATGATCACATCACCCCAATCCTGAAAACCCTTCACTGGCTCCCTGTTTCATTCAGAATAGAGTACAAGGTCTCCCTTCTTACCCATCAGTGCATTTATGGACATGCCCCTCTTTATCTACAGGAACTCCTTACCCCCCATAACTCCTTACGTTCCCTCCGCTCTGTACTCACTAACACTCTTCAAGTCCCCAGAACTAAGCTCAGCAGCATGGGTGACAGGGCGTTTTCATCGGTGGCGCCGAGGCTGTGGAATGCCCTCCCTGATTACCTGAGAGCCCCACAGTCGACTGAGGCCTTTAAGCGAAACCTAAAAACTCATCTTTTTAGAAAGTCATTTTGTTAAAGTATTTTATAGACTCTTCTGTTCTTTTTTATTTTATTATTCTATTTTTACTCTGTAGCACTTTGGGATTGCTAAAATATAAAGTGCAATATAAATAAAATTTATTATTATTATTATTATTAAAATGGATGCATTATTTTTAGTCATTTTAAAATTTTCCCAGTTTTAGCTGACAAAATGAACTAATTTCATTATGAATATTACTAATACTTGTTTTATTATTCCAAAAAAATCTAACCTTATAGTAAGCAAGGTTAGTTTTCTCCTGCCCAGTACTTTCCTAATGACCTAACATAAGGAATAAATGTATATATTTTCATAGTCATTGATTTCAAGATCTTTGTGATCATGCTTTAGTGATCTAACTTTATTTGTTTTAATTGTGTTTAGAATTTACAAATGACATACAGTTAGCTCTGATAAAGTCCCATGAGTTAATTAGCTAGGGTCATTAAGTACTGGCAGAGAAAGGTCAATTAAAGCAGTGACTAACTGGCACTTTCATTGATCAAACTATCTTAACCCCAAATGCAATCAGGTCCAGACATTCTCAATTAGACAAGGCGTTAATGTGTTTTGTAAATAATATTTTACCTTAGCTGTGGCTCACCAATTTCTTTTCCTTATATTAATGAACATTCAGTTTATTAAAGTAGAAAAGAAAACAGCCAATAAATCAACAAAAAAGACTGTTTAGGCCCATGAAAAGTTTGCTACGTTCTGTTAAAAGCAACATTAGAATGAAATGTATTCACCTATATAGAGAAAGCATATATCAGAGTGAAATATATTCACTTATATATATATATATATATATATATATATATATATATATATCTTCCTTAATCAAATGCATATGGTTTTGTATTACACAGGACCTGCTGTAATCCTAATGATCCTCCTGTCTTGGCTAGTGATAAGACAGCAATTACATTATAGACATTATAAAGGTATGTTGTTGAAGGTATGAATGATCTCTAGTAGTGTTCCACATCTCTGGAATAATTTGTTAGTTAAAACTACTTCATGTTAGTGTGCGAGAGAGAGAATGTACAGCATTGTTCATAATGGCTATCTGTTTTGTGTTCATTCTTTCCTCTGCCACTGCTTCCAGCAGGTTGAGAGTTTGTCCCATAACCAAGCCTGCCTTGTTAATCAGCTTGTTGATTCAATTAGTGAAATAACTGAATTAATGTTACTGGCCCAGCACTCTACGGCATAGAAAAAATACGCTGGCTATCACAAGATGTCACTACTGTACAGGGCAGAAATGCATTACCTGCTTTGTCTTGGCAAACAAGTCCTTTGCTTAAGAGGCAGGTGTCAGACCCACTTTTCTGACAGCTCACTTGTCTTCTCACAATGCCTCTCTTTGGAATGAGGTTTCTGGGACTCATCTGATCAGACTGATCACTTACAGGCAAATGACATCCAGAGATGTCTCCATTATGTACCTTTAAATGCTTGGTGAAAGAAGAACCATAACTCAACCACTGGCAATGTTGATTATCAAAATTTTGTACTAGTTGTCAACCAAAAGGTTTGGCTTATGTACACCCACCAAAGTAATGGCAAAATGCCCACTTCTTTCTTTATAACCCATGTAAGCACTCGGTGGGCTCTCTGTGCTCATGGCATTGGCTGTAACTTCTTTTCCAAAGCTGGACTTCAGCTGCCTAGGGTGTGCTATAGCTGTAACAGAGGCTGAAACAATCCATTTTATTCTGAGTGGTAACTTAGTGCTTAACTGTAAGATTTTAAGACCATCCATAATGGATTTGGATGTGGAAACCATGCAAATTCTAAAATTTCCTAAAGTAAAGCAAGGTACGCAAGCAAGAGAGACAATACATAAAGCAACACATGTATCTTGCTGAAGAAGGGAGTTGACAAATCACTGTCTGCTCAGCTGACATAATTTTAAGCTGCAGTATCACTGTTAGCCAATAAGTACAATCAAAGCAAAGAAGAAAAAAAAGCATGTAAACAACAACAAAAAAAACCATGCTAAATATCATTCCTTGTGTGCAAAAGAAAGCTGACCCTGAAGGATTTGGGAGAAAGTATATTGACAGGAATTATGTATATATAGTGGACGATAGAGGGCGCTGTTGCCCCGTGAAACCCAACAGACAGATGCTCCGGACACAAGTTTAAGATAGATAGATAGATAGATAGATAGATAGATAGATAGATAGATAGATAGATAGATAGATAGATAGATAGATAGATAGATAGATAGATAGATAGATAGATAGATAGATAGATACTTTATTAATCCCAAGGGGAAATTCACAAAAGAAAGAAGTCGGGTAAACAGGGAACCACACCAATACTGGCATTTGTTCTCAGCACTCGAAGTTGGGTACTTGAATAGGCGAGTCTCGGCGTGTAAAAATCCATGCCCACGTTGTAAAAGTAAGTGTGTCCAGGGAACAAATCCACATAAAATAAAGTGATAGGAGTGATCAAAAAATAAAAATAGAAAGATAAAAGTAGAAAAGTATACATACACATACAGTCATACACGGAGCTGCTGAAAAGGTTGCCACTCTCGGCGGCGCCGGAACTAACTCAAAACAAATCAAAACACTAAGCAGATTTTTAATCTTTTCTTCAATATAGTGCCTCCAAAGCACCACTTCCACCAAACACACCACATATCAATACAATAAATCCTATAAGTCCTTTATATAGTCCTTGACCCAGAATTACATTTTTCTTCAGCCCAGAAGTATTTCTGTTTTTCCATCCCTGTGACTTGGGAGTACTTTCGGGCTATATGGGAAATGAAAGTCCCCGTGTCTTCCTGCAGCATCACATGGCGACACCCACGGTATCCAACAAGGTTGTGAAGCCAAACTCCATCTCCCATGATGCCCTGCGGGAATCCGGGGCACCTCTAAGCTGCAGGGAAGTCACAATCGAGCGTCTTGGATGTGTCAGCTGGGTTGAGCTGCCGACCGTCCATCACAATATATATATATATATATATATATATATATATATATATATATATATATATATATATATATATATATATATATACAGTACTGTGAAAAAGTATTTTCCCCTTCCTGATTTCTTATTTTTTGCATGTCTGTCACACTTAAATGTTTCTGATCATCAAACAAATTTAAATATTAGACAAAGATAGCCCAAGTAGACACAAAATTAGTTTTTTAAGTGATGATTTTATTTATTAAGGGAAAGAAACTGTCCAAACCTACATGGCCCTATGTCAAAAAGTAACTGCCCATTAAAACTAACAACTGGCTGTGCTACCCTTACCAGCAACAACTGCAATCAAGTTTTTAAGATAACTGGCAATGAGTCCTTCAAATCGCTGTGGAGGAATTTTGGCCCACTCTTCTTTGCAGAATTGTTTTAATTCAATCACATTGGAGGGTTTCCAAGCATGAACCACTTTTTTAAGGTCATGCCACAGCATCTCAATTGGATTCAAGTCCGGACTTTGACTAGACCACTCCAAAACCTTCATTTTGTTTTTTAAGCCATTCAGGGGTGGACTTGCAGGTGTGTTTTGTCCTGCTGCAGAACCCAAGTGTGCTTCAGTTTGAGGTCACGAACTGATGGCCAGTCATTCTCCTTCAGGATTTTTTGTTAGAGCCTCCAAGTGACCTTGGGATCAGTTTCCATCCCAGACACTGTCTGTGTGGGAATTGTACATACTTTGTTAATTAGAACAAGAGGCAAAGTTGTGAAAGATATTCAGGTTTCTGCCCACCATGGCATTCTGAGACCTCTTTATTTTACATTGAAGCCCTCACTCTTGGTAGTTGCCACTTACTTTTCCCTTCTTGCACACATCTGGGTATAGCAACCTTGGGTGATATTCCTGATATTCCTGACAGCACTGGGGTCCTGATGCCCACATCCATGAAGTCCAAGTTCTCAATTCCATCCCTTTCTTTTTTTTTTTTCTTTTATCTTCAACCAAGATCAGTTTTGAAGTCAAGTAGTGTGCCATGGTCCTCTTCCCTCTTCTTCTATCCCCCCACCCCATTACATGATGCATTTAATTCCTTTTTTCTGGCCAAAAACTGCTTCCCAAACTTTATGCTATTTTAACTAAAACTTCTCCCCACCACCCTCTCGGAATTGTATATTCGGTTGCCTCTAAAAATCCCAATCACCAGCATGATCAATAGAAAATAGTTAATCATTTGTATTTAACAGCTCATAAACATTTTGCCATAGTACTCACTGTTAACACTTTGTGTGATCTCTGTTGCCAGCACATTCATCCAAATATTTTGTGAATGTTCTGAAGCAAAGAAAGAGATTTAGTAAGCCTAAGCTCCTCATGAAAATTGTTGCATAGCTGAAGTGCCCTGAATGCAAAAGAATGGTCTCCTTTAGCCTTTAACCTGGCTTTCTGAACAGCCAACAGTCTCTTGCCAGCAGTTATCAGACTGTAATTGGGATCAGATAATACACTATCTTAAAAGTAATCAATAAAATCTTGAAATTAGTACTACAACATAGTGGCAACCAGTAAAGTGATGATAAAACAGGAGTGCTGTGCTCTCTATTCTTAGTTTTAGTTCAAATTTTAACAGCATCATTTTGTACTATCTGAAGTCTATTTATAGTTTTCTGATTAAAACAAGTAAGGAGATCAGTGAATTAGTCCCTACATGAAGACACCATTCTAATCCTAGAGATATTTCTAAAATGATAAAAAATATATTTTGACATGGCTTTCAAACTGCAGGCTACAATCTAACTAAACACCCAGATTCTTCAAAGCAGACAATATTGTTTGACAGTAGGCTAAATGAAGACTTTATATCGCTATGTAAATGACTTGGGCCAATAATATCAATTTCTGTTTTGTCTTAGTTTAGTTGAAGTAAATTTTTAGATATGAAGTCTTTATCATCTGCCAAACAGTTGATTACACTGGTTCAATTTATAGGATGGGTTGTCTTCACTGGAAGATATGATTGAGTGTCTTAAGCATAGCAGTGGATGGAAATATTGTGTCTATGCATTATGTTACCAATAGGTAGCATTTATAAGGAGAAAAGGATTAGTCCTAGGTTTTAATTCGGAAGTTAACATGGTAGAAGGGGAAGTGTGGTTCCCCAATAACCATAAAAAACTACCATTAGACAAGTAGAATATGCAGTATTGCAATGCGATCCCTAATATTCCAACCCAATGCTGTAATCTATCAATCAGTACTTAGTGAGTCTATTAAGTCAAAATTTCCAATTAATTCAATTATTAAATTCAATAATTAATTCAATAATTAAACGTTAACATTATTCAAAGTTATTGTCTGTCTGTATACCTGCATTGTTATCACTCTTTAATTTAATATTGTCTTTATCAGTATGCTCCTGCTGGAGTATGTGAATTTCCCCTTGGGATTAATAAAGTATCTATCTATCTATCTATCTATCTATCTATCTATCTATCTATCTATCTATCTATCTATCTATCTATCTATCTATCTATCTATCTATCTATCTATCTATCTATCTATCTATCTATCTATCTATCTATCTATCTATCTAATTCCAATAGTACCAATACAGATCAGTTAACAATGCCAGCATTCATTAAAATATTGTTAGTGATTTAAAGAAAATCCTATGAAGTTTTTGACTAGAAATTTTCAAAAATTAGATTGTTGCTAACTTTTCCTTAAAAGCAAGAGGCCTTTTCAATAATGCCTATTTTAACACCTTTGCTAAAGCATTAATTTCCCAATTATTGTTGTTTCGCTCCCATTTTTGGATTCTGTTTTTGTAAGTCCAATTTTTATTTATTTATTTTGTATGGTTAATGGACTGTTTGGAATCGATTTTGGATTTCAATGTGGAATCTACTTGCTTTAGGATTGCTTTCTTATGGAATACTTTGTAATTAGTTTTTATGTTTTTTGATTCATGTTCTCAAAAACACTGTATTATTACACTGAACATTGAAGATTTTGCTTACTAGACCTTCTTGGGTGTACTTTGGGGATTTTGGCAACCAGATCACAAAAGTCATCTCTAAATTTTCCAGTCATGTACTGTTCTATTACTTTCACCTATTTTTGTAATTCCCTCTCATAAGTATACATATACAATACTACAACTGGAATATCTGTGGTGCTTTAAATATAGTGGCACTCCTACTAGGAATGTAGCTAGGATATACCAAGTACTATTGTTTATTTGCGAATGGGACAGCTGTACTAATAAGTCTCATTACATTAAAAATACCTAGCCACTCCTTAAGCTTTGAATTCCAGGACAGAAAAATGTGGCAAATAAACCCCTTGTTGACCCAACAAAGATATTTTTGCATCCATGTCATACAAAACTGGGACTGATAAAACATTTTGTGTAAGATATGAACAAGGAAGATGATGAATTTTAATATATGAGACAGATACTTCCATGAATAACTGATGCCAAGGTTAAGGAAGGCATTTTTGTTAATCCGCAGATTAGACATGTCATCAGTGACAAGCGGTTTGAAGATCTGCTGGTGGTGGCAGATTAAATCACACTGAAGGCATTCAAGGTTGTTGTTGAGAATTTTGTTGGTAAATACAAAGATTCAGTTGAAGCTCTTTATCTTCATCCCCAGACAACTTTCAGGATTGAAAATATTTGACAAAAATTGATGTCCAGGGTTATTATAGAAACTTTTTTTGTTCATTCCATATGGAGCTTCCTTGGTTCCTTCCCACCATTTTTGGGATTTACAGGCTTTTGCCTCTTTTCATATATGTAGAAGGCAAATCTGCTTCTTGAGTTTCAGGACCAGGTGTACTTCATAATTCCTGGCCTCACCGATATTTTGAAGTCTAGTTTTGACTTTGAAACCAAAATAGACTCTGGCCCAATGTGACCAGGAATTAGTTAAGACGGTTTAAGAATGCTAATTATGTCCCTTATTGTAAAGTGACTTCAAGACAGTCCTTTCTCTTTAACAAGGACAGTTGTCAGCTAACTAGAACATCTGTATGACATAAAGATTGGATTAATCTACATAAGATAAATGTCTTACAAAACATGTTGTTACAGTAACTTTGTATTTGAAATCAAGCTGTATCTTCCAATTATTCTATAGTTTGAGCTTTTCATCTGATTAGTATAGACAACAGATTCAAGTGCAAGTTTGTTGATATGTGCATAATTTTACTGAAAGATGTGATGAAAACCGGGGCGTCAGCAAGCCCCAAAACCCGACACGAACACACAATTACAGTCCTGGGTTCAAATAAAGGTTGGTTTATTCACCAAAATCCTTTCTAAAGTTGCAAAAACACAGGGTTTCTCTCTCCATAATTCAATTCACCACTACAATTTCTCTCACCACCACATTGCCCTCCTCCAGTCGAGTGTTGCCTCTCTTCATAACAGCTCCAACTCGCCTGGCCAAGGGAGTGCGTTCCCTTTTATTAACACTAGAATTACCAGAGCCTACGAGAAAACTCGTAAATCCAGCCCACCTTAAATCCTTTCTCACCTCTCTGTCAGCGTCTTTTGTCCTGTAAATGTGTCGATAAGCAGCAAGCAGCCTGGTTTCCCATTCCCCCGCCCACTGCCGCAGTTCAATTCACAAAGAAGTTTCCCAGTACTCAGTGTTTATCTTTGAGTGAAGTGCTGGAGCTTTATAGGGTAAAAAAGTACGTCATCATTTGGAATACATACATTTCATGTTGTGTTCTGTGTCAACAACAATCTATGTAAAAACGTTGTTAACACAGAAACATTTTTCATGTTTATGTAATAATTGACAAAATGTAGACATGAAATGTATAATGTGTGAAGCCTGAAATACAAATATGAAATAAACACCTTCACAAAAGGTAAAAGTATAACAAAACAAGTGCACTTTTATTCAAGAATTTCACCGAAGAAAAAAGAAAGCAGGTTACGGTAGGCGGTTGATAACGACAGCTTGCGTGGTATAATGCTAAGAACTGCTGCCTTTCAATCAAGAGGTCGCGGTTTCGATATCAGCTGCTTCCCAAATTTACCATTTTGAGTAGTGAGCTGCTCTTATTGTTAATATCATACAATAAAAACATACATTTGATTTGCGTCTGTAAATTTATACTACTTGTCAAAGTTAGCGTTTTTTTTTCAGTTTTATTCTCTCACTCACGTTCACGCTAACACAACCCCCGATCTGACGCCGTTTTCAGATAAAGACATGGTATAACAAACAAACTTGTTTTGTTATACCCCCTCTTTATTTGAAAACAGTGTCAGATCTTGTGTACGAACGAGACTGGGACTGGGAAAACTTTGGACGTGGATGTGAGTGCTGTGCGTGACTGAGAATGACTGTGGATGTGAATTTTTTTTTATTCACTTTTATTCTTGAGTGTTCCTGCTCATGCTGAATTAGTATGCACCTTCTGATCCATGATGTTCAAGCCGCACTGACAAAAAAAGAGAAACTTAGGTATATATGACATTTGGAATAATTCATTTTATGACTTGTATTGTACATTTCGGAAAACGTTGTTGCACTAATGCAACATTATATTTATTTGCATACCTTCATGTGGTTGTAGTCAGTGGATGCGTTTGTTTTTTTGTTTTTTTTTCCAATCTTGGCCAGTGTTCTCATGTTGCTGGATGGTGGTATTTCTTTTGAACTCCAGGAGATGCAGAGGACAGAATAGTACAGAGAGGTTAGTTCTGCGCTATATACAATCATTAGATTCAAATGTTAACAGTTCCCACACACACCCAAGAACTGTCCTTCCTACATTTACGACATGTGTATAAGGTGTGAAGCCTGAACTCCAAACATCAAATAAACACTTTCACAAAAGGTACAAGTATAACAAAACAAGTGTACTTTTATTCAAGAATATAACTGAAGAAAAAAGAAAGCAGGTTACGGTAGGCGGTTGGTACGACAGCTTGCATGGTACAATGCTAAGAACTGCTGACTCCCAATCAAGAGCTTCTGGGCTCGATGCTGGCAGCTTCTCAAGTTTACCGTTTTGAGTAGAGAATTGCTCTTATTGTTAATATTATAAAATAAAAACATACATTTGATTTGCGTCAGTAACAGCCGCTGTAAATTTATAGTACTAGTCAAAGTTAGCAGTTTTTTTTTTCAGTTTTATTCTCTCACTCACGTTCACGCTCCCACAACACTTCCCTGCCCCCCCAAACCCCCGATCTGACGCTATTTTCAGATAAAGACGTGTTCTTGACTGGGAATAATTGTGATGATTTTATATAGCGCAGAACCGACCTCTCTGTACTATTCTCTCCTCTGCATCTTCTGGAGTTTGTTTGTTATACAACGTCTATATCAGCTGTAAATTTATGGTATTTCTAAAAGTTAGCTTTTTTTTCAGTTTTAATCTCTCAGTCACATTCACGCTCTAACCCCCCTTCTGATCTGACTCTAACTAACAGCGCCAGTATAAATTCACACCCGATCTGACGTGGTTCGTTTTCAAATAATACTGCATTGGTGCGACAATGTTTTCTGATAGGTACTATTCAGGTCATAAAATGATTTCTTCAAAATGTCACATATATTTGTCTCTTTTGTTTTTTGCCGGTGCTGCGTTGACATCGTGCACCTGAAGGTGTGAGCTTATTCAGTACAAGAAGGAGCACGCGGGTGGCCATGTTGCTGTGTGCTATAACACGCTTGACTTGGCGGCGATCATCGCACATGTACTGTGCAAGGCATGCACGGGGGCCACTGAGAAAAGAAGAGTGTTCATGGCTCACCTTGCAGAGGAGCTTCGTAGTTGCTTCTTACAAGAAAAGGCGATGGATAAAGCAAAAGTGGACTGTTAACATTTGAATCTGATGATTGTATATAGCGTGGAACTGACCTCTCTGTACAATTCTTTCCTCTGTATGTCCTGGAGTACAAAAGAAAACACCACCATACAGCAACATGTGCAGACTGCACGGGCAAGATCGGAAAAAAAAAAAAAAAAGCAGTCAATGATTACAAGTGCAAGAAGGGGTGCGAATGAATATGAATAATATGAATAATGTTGCATGAGTGCCACAATTGTGGAAGAAAATTGAATACACACAGGCACCCCCCACTGGAATGGCCCCGATTTAAGCAATAAAACACAGGCAGGAGAAAGCGTCAATCGTTATTCTTTATCTAAATCTTCGAAGAGGTAACAAGTGTATTACATGTTTGCCACATGCTAGTCACATTGCTACAAAGGAAAAAATGTCCTCAGCGCTATATTTATACGATTCATTGATTAGGTCACTATTCTTTAAAAGGAATTCATTACAAATTCAGAAAACTTTTAACATGATTGGTTACTCCTAGTCGCTAACAGGACATGCACAACTTGATTGATAGTCCTGTTTGTTTAGGATGTGCATGACTTTTTGAATGTATGTTTTTCATTTTTATTTTTTGGGAGCTGTGTGAACACTTTAAAAGGAAGGAGAAAAAGAACAATGGCCTATATATATATATAAATATATTATGATCCAGGAAACAACAAGTTATGCCATAAATATAGCACTTCTCTTAAGGGGTTATGTAAAGGACAAGAAATACATTTTATCATAGTGAATAATAAAATAATAGTGTCAGCTTTTAGGCATAAGCTCAGAAGGATATGAGACTCAGACACATGCCAGGTGCACACATAGAGCAGGATTCAAATTTAACTCTTACACAATGTTTTCCAAAATGTACTATACAGGTCATAAAATGAGTTATTCCAAATATTATATATACCTATGTCTCTGTTTTTTTGTCACTGTGGCTTTGACATCATGGACCATAAGGTGCATACTAATTCAGCTGAGCAGGAACACTCAATAAAACTGAATAAAAAAAAATTCAAGTGACGGTGAGATATGAAGAAGGCAGATTCACCAGCGTTTGTGTGTCAGCTTTTATCCCTCCAGATCAGATAATGTCCAGTTCCATTGTCTCAAAACACCACTCACATTTACAGTTATTTCCAGTTTCAGATAAAAAGTAAGCGCGTCAGATCTGGTATGGGGGTGGGTGTTGTATCGTGAATGTGACTAAGAGAATAAAAGTGAAAATAAAAACACTTTTACAAGTTCTATAAATTTACACTGGCTGTTACAGACACAAATCAAATGTATATTTTTATTGTATAATATTAACAATAAGAGTAGTTCACTACTCAAAATGGTAAATTTGCGGGGAAGGTGGCTTCGAACTCATGACCTCCGGATTATAAGTCGGCAGAGCTAACCACAGCACCATAAAAGCTGTCGTATTGTACTTGCACTTTTTGTGAAAGTGTTTATTTGATATTTGGCCATCAGCCTTCACACATTATACAGTTCATGTCTACATTTTGTTATTTATTACTAAAACATGAAAAACGTTTCTGTTTTAACAATGTGTATACACAGATTGTTGTAGACACAAAACACACATCAAATTATTTCCCCTTACAATTCTGGGTAGCTCACTCCCAGATAATCAATCAAGGCAGGAACTGGGAAAACGTCTTGCCCGTCCTGAGGTGGTGGGGAGGATGGTATAGCAGGCTGCTTGCTGCTTGGGCTAATCGACACATTTAGAAGAAAAAAGACGCTGATGGAGAGGTGCTAAGGGATTTAAGGTGGGCCGGATTTACAGGTTTTTTTGTTGGCTCTGGTAATTCTAGTGTTAAGGACCTGGGTGTACTTCTGGTGCCAGGGCCATTACCCAATGGAAGCACTTCTGGTTCATACGGAAGTACATCACAGCAGGGAGCCTGTCTCCCTGCAGCGCCCTCTTGTGGCACCCAGTGATCCCAGCAGGGCTGATCTGCTGGACTACATCTTCCTGCATGACCTGCTGGCTTTCCACTGGGCACCGATATCCAGGGGTGCTGCCATCTAGTGTGCTGGGGAAGTAAAAAGCCCCCAGCGATATTTTTTCCTTTCAATGGGCTGTCTGTCCATCTCTTCCATTTTTTTCTTCTGGGTCTTCTCCATTTGTCCTCCCCAGCTGGAATGATTATCCATCCGTTAGGAGTCCCCTGTCTGGGCAAGGAACTATCTATCCCCTCTTCTCACCAGGATGCCTGTCCAGCCCATGTGGCATCTACAAAGGTAAATGTTATAGCTTTGTCATAAAGAAAAGTATTTTGATCTGTCTAGATGTTTCCATTTATAAAATTCCTGACTTTTATATTACTATCTCAAAGCCTGTCAAAGTGACAAAAATCTATATTGTATTGTTTTCTAATGTGTCACCACACTTCCATCACCAGGCCATTATCACCAGGCTTGTTATGGTTCTTCACTACTGAGATTCTTGACATTTAATTAAAGTTTTCCCCTGCCATTCTGTTCTTAATCTTCCCGTACTTCATTTACTTCTTCATGTCCTTTAAATAGTTCCCTGTCCCGAATTGAAAGATGTCCAAAATAAGCAAATGTTTTATTCTCCATCCACAATTATTAAATTTAGAATTTAGATTTAGAATTTCTGCATTATTCATATTCACTGCCCAAGGTATCGCCATCAATTTTCTCTAAACTCACATTTTGAATGTTTTTATATTACAGACATTATAAAGGTATGTTGTTGAAGGTATGAAGGATCCCTAGTAGTGTTTCCATGTCTTTGGAATACTTTTTTGGCTAAAACTACTTCATGTTAGTGTACAAGAGATAGGTTGTACAACATTTATATTCTTCATGCTTGATTGAGTTAGTGTCCAAGTTTCACATCCATTTCATAAAGCTAGCTGTATATTCTTTTCTTGTTTTAAACTAATGGCCTTTGCTGTAAGAATCTTCTGCATACTGTTGAAGTACCTATAGGTATCTCAATTATTTTGCTAATGTCTACATTACATTTTCTACATTCTGTTATCATATGATCCATGTATGTAAATGTTATAATTTGTTCTATATTATCTCTATCAGTCTTGATCTTGACCTTTGGTATTGTTTCATTACTTGTTACTAGCATGCTCTTTGTCTTCTTCATATTCATCTTCATACAAAATGACTTCACAACTTCATTAACATCATTTAAAATCTCAAACAATACTGTTTCTATTTCTGCTATTAACACAGTGTAAGGATATCATAATGTATTGAAAGCCACTTCACTGATTTTATTCCCTTGTTATTACCAATGCTACTGAAGATGTTTCCAGTATGTAAATTAAATAGACATAGTGAAAGAACACATCCATGCTAAACTGCTCTCTTAATCTAAATTTCTGGGAAATAAAATATCATCAACTACTTTTGCATCCACTACAGATTAAGAATTAATGTTAAATCTTTTTCATCAATATCCAATTGATGTAAGAAATTTGTCATTTTGTACAATTAACACAATCAAATATTTTCTTTTAATAATTAAAATACATATACACATCTTTTTTGTAAGCCAATGTATCTCTATTACTGTTCTTAACTTTTTTTTTGTTATCAAATTTTTATTAGCCAAAATAAGACAAGGTAATGTAATATACAGACAAATGTACATAAAGCATGTGGCCAAGAATAAAAACAATACAATATAACAATACAATAAACAGAAACAATAATTATCCCACCCATCTGCCCTGAAAAGTGACTGAGAACTTGTTTCTGAAGCCAAGGGTCACATAAGAACTAGAGGCACAGGCCACCAGGAGAACTTAAAGGGTGTATTAATTTTTGAGTCAGCTGGCGTGCAAGAACCTTTGCAAGTAAGTTGGGATCAGGGCTCATTAGGGACAGCAGTGTGTAGTTTGAACAATCAGTGAGATCTTTACCCTGTTTTGAAAGAAGGGTAATTAAGTCATATTAATTGAGGAGTTAAATTTGAGTGCAAATTGCCAATTTGAATATTTAGTAGATAGGGTCTTTTGCTTCTAATAGGCTGACAAGAGTTCAGGAGGCAAACCATCTGAACCAGGAAAGCCTCTTTAACTTCTTTTAGGGCCAGGACTGCTTCCATGATGGAGGACTCCTCCTCTGTAAGCCTTCACAGTGACAAATCCTTGATAAATGAATCAATACAATGTGTGGAGGGACTATGACTGAAATAAAAGCGTTCAGAAAAATTGTGATGGAAACATGTATTAATCTCATTGGGATAGTTGGGAAGAGTAGTGTTAGGTAACAGACAAAATCCCAGTTATAGCAGATCTGCACAAGGGATCTTCTGTAAGTTCTTACTTCTTTAATCATATTATGGATGTGTTGACTCATGGAATAAAATACCATGGTGCATGCTTTTTTGCTGATGACATTGTGCTATGTAATACCAAAAACGAAAGTTGGAAGAAAGGAGAAGAGCATTAGAATATCAGGAGTTGAAAAAAAAGTTAAAAGAATATTTAAGGTTTAATGATAATCAGGATTCAGAAAATAGTCTGTAGGGAGAGCTATTGAAAGGAGTCAATAAGTTTAAACATCTAGGAAGAGTGGGAGCCCAACATGAAGAATAAGGTGCAGAGATAGCCCACAGAGTGCAGTGTGGATGTAACAATTGGATGAAGGTATCAGGAGTATTGTATTAATGAAGAATTAAAGTAAAGGTTAAAGGTAAGGTTTTTAGGACTATGGTAAGATTAGCAATGATATATGGAGTGAGACATGGACAGTAAAGTGAGTACAAGATAAGAAGTGGGATGTGGCTGGAAAAAATTGTTGAGATAGATGTGTAGAGGTACAAAAAAAAATAAAAGAAATGAGACAATCAGAGATACAACAAAACTGTGAGAGATATATAAGAAAGTACAGAAAAATAGGCTGAAGTGGTATGGCCATGTGATGAGGAGAGACCATGAATATGTGGGAAAAAGAGTGATGGGAATAGAAGTACAAGGAAAGAGAAACTGAAGGAAGCAAAAGGGGGTGTGGTGGATGGACAAAGTAAAAGAAGATCTGAATGAAAAGTGTTTGACTGGGGAAGAGGTGCATGGCTTTGCTGTAGGGATAAGGATGATCTGGCATATCAAACCCACAAAGAATTGGGAAAAAATGAAAAGGAATAAGAAGAAGATCTCCTGATCCATGAACAATACCTGCCTGCTTTAAAGGTTTATGGAGAGCCAAAATTATTAGCATTCTTGTCTGAAAATTAAATAGAAGTACGTCTAATAGAAATTAATAAATAAATAATAAGTAATAAATAAAAAGACAAAGTTATGATACTCATAAAAACTTCATGTAAAATGACTGATATCTGCAGCATTTTGTATTCATTCATTGCGTGTTGCTGGTGTGACTGACATTTAACAGCTTTGTATTATTCTACAGGAAACTGTAGTTATTTAAACACATATGCAAACATGCATAA
This sequence comes from Erpetoichthys calabaricus, assembly GCF_900747795.2. Classification (NCBI taxonomy): domain Eukaryota; kingdom Metazoa; phylum Chordata; class Cladistia; order Polypteriformes; family Polypteridae; genus Erpetoichthys; species Erpetoichthys calabaricus. The sequence goes on along the minus strand of NC_041402.2, from coordinate 129,646,814 downwards.
TAATTCTGTGTAACACTGGACACTACATAATATATGCTTCCTGCTCTGCACATTGTTCATACATTAATTTTTCATTGTAATGTGTCTATTAATGGAACAAACAGGACAGTTTCATGCATATCCTGGCCAAATATATTATACTTGAGAATGCTTTATTTTGATGTTAGTAGAAGATAAATTATGATGAATGAATCAGCAGAGTTTTCTTTTCCATGCAGTCTCTCAAAAGTGCCACTAACATTAATTTGCAATTTTTATGTGAAATGTTAGTTAAATCACTTGAATTTGTTTTTTAGGGGTTTTTTTGTAAGTTTTTTGGTAGTAGAATGCAAGGAAACTTGCTCCCTTACGGTTATCTCACAGTTGAAACCACTGTTATCTTTCTTGGCCAAACTGAACCTTCATAGCTCCTTCCTTGCGGCTCCATGTGCACTCCTCTGCCTCATGTACTGCCTGCATGCACATTCACACACATTGGTTGTGCCTTGCTCTTGGAGTCAGAGGTAACAGCATATGTGCTCACTTCCACAACTTCTTAAGGCAATAAAAAAGCCAAGACTCTTTCTCTGACTCTCCAGTGGTCACCTACCCCAGCCGAGTGGATTTTAGCAATGGAGAGGTAATTGCAAAGTGCACTTTCACCATGCCCAGCACTAGAAAATATTGCTCATTAATAAAATAAAAAATAAGTAGAGTGTGTGATATGCTAGCACTTTTTTCTGTTACTTCGTGCTTTGTGCCTGCTGCAGTCAGGGTACACTACAGGACCTTCTAATTGTACTGAAAAAGTTGAAAAAGCAGTAAAAAATGAATTTATTATAATAAATAGTGAACAATTTTACAGGTTCATTTTTACCTTATTTTTTAAGTGTTTGTGTCATGTATCTAGATGTCCAAAATAATAAAATCTAAAAAAACAAACAGTAATAGATTTCAGTTGTTCAAAAAGCCTGGTATCTTCATGTATTTTATGGCAGATTTGCTGCGACAGTAATACATCCAAGTCTGATTTACAAACCATGTTTTATTATCTGTCTAGACTACAGTATATTACTATATGTCATGTTCCTGAATACAGATGGTGTGGATTGACACACTTGTGGGTCTGACAAAACCTCCCAAGCAAATAAGCTTCAGTGGTGCATTACAGCTTAATGATAGGTCATTTGTATCATAAAGTAACTTTAATGCAGCACAACACAAATACAATGCTTCTAATGCTATGATACTGTATGTTAAAGGGAGAATATGAATGTATCTCCATTAATATGACAGTGGATAATATCTCAAGATGTTTGCCAGCTTTACAGGCAGGTTTTAGTGATTCTAGAGCCTTAGGCAATTTTTTATGCTTTTCAGCTACACTAACATTATAATGTTTCAGATTGCCCCTCTACCTTTATTAAAAACAAAAAAAAAACTTAACTCAATTTGACATATAAGGTTATTTTTCAGAAGTTGATTATATGCCATTCGAAAGTATAATGTGGGATATTATTAAAACAATGCTACCTGAAAACAAAGGCACTATATAAGTTAAAAAAACAATGGAGCAAGCTTTTCTGCCAGATATGAGGAGGTGATACAAGGCTACAGGACAATCCCACCAGCTAAAAAAATCTGTCTGGGCACAACTCTGAGAGTATCTGCAGTCTTTGGCTTCAGTCTATATATCAGTAGTTTCAAAACTGGGTCCTAGTCTACCACTCTCCGTGCCTTCTGTGTTTGTTGGGATTAATTTATGCCAGTTCTGGTCTAGTACCATTGAACATGTAATTTCATTTCAACTTTTAATATACCCAGGCAGAAGTTTCCTGTCTGAGTTTTATTTTTCTATGAAATTTACCAACAATATGTATACATAGGGTATGTTTCTTATGTTTATTTAAGATGTTACTTTACTTTTGTTTTTCATACTGTCAGTAATTAAAATAGCTACTCAATGATGACGACAGTACTGTAGTGAATCTATCTAAATTAGTGATTTTTCACTAGACTCTCATGCCTACTGAATTGTATTAGTACATTCAAATATCAAAAAGTAATTCCAGAACTGAGCCCTTGTGCCATAAAATAAAGTTTCCATTTATGCTGTCTTTTATTTTTTTCTGTTAATTTTGCTAACAGTTTATTATGTAACTAGCCAAAGTACTTGTCAAAGACAGGCAATAGAATAATTAAAAATATTTGCTATCTTCTGCCCTACATGTACTTTCAGCACCTTTTCTTTGTATTCATGTCCGTCTCAGCGTCTCTACATCTGTACCAATGTACCAACCAATGAGATACTCTCAGAGGGACTGGACCCACAGACCGTATTGTTTTATTATATAGTAGATAGACTGCTTTTAAATGTTGCTGCTGTTCTTTAGAAATTTGAATTAAGTTGCAAGAGACCAGTGCAAACAATATTTCCTAAATAACAGACGCTGACCAAAATCTGTTGAAACAAATAAGTGTAAAATATTAGTAAGTAAGAACAGAAAAACTAATCTTTTCCTGCAAATAAAAATAAAAATCCTCATTGCTAGTCTTTCAATGCAGCAACCTTTTAGTCCCAGGGGTGTGGCTTACTCTAGTGTAGTCATTTGTGATTTGCTGTCTGTTTTCAATGATTTACTATCTCTTCTTGGTAGACAGGTAGACAATAATCACTGAAAAAAAGTTACCTTTATAGTCAATTAGTCTTTCACCCCATGTGATGAAGAAGATCACAGACAAATCAAATATACCTGTTAGTGCTCCAGTTATTTCATTTATGGACTGCAGAAATACTATGGGGGTTAAATAAATGTCTACCGAGAAGAAACAACGAAAGTTGGTAATTAATCTTACTCAATGAAAAATGTCTTCATTTGTTCTCTTCTTAGTATCTCCTCAGCATGAAGAACGATGCTTCATACCTATAAAGTTCGATAATTGATTTGCTGCACTTCAATATGTTTCATTTTTGCTTAGTTCTATCATATAATCTGACTTTTTCATTTTCTCAGTATATTTTTAGCATGTGTGAACATGACACATCAAAGAAAGTGTTTAATGTTGAGCGATAATAATAGGGATTGTAATATTAGTACCTGTTATGTAATAACGTACAGTATGCTTAGACGTTATATTGTTGTTTTTGGATTATTTGTCATATTTTTATGTAATTTCTGTTGATTTGCTTATTATTGGCAAATTATGTACTGTGTCTTGAAAGTTAATTTTGTTTTTTGCTCCTTGGAGAGCCAAAAATCAGTGCTACTCTGACATCACTACCCCTGAGATGTTCTCTATTTGAATTAAAATAGAAAGCATAGTGGAAATGCCTGGTTTTTTTTTTCTTGCTATTTCTTGTATAGGGTGGCACGGTGGTGCAGTGGTAGCGCTGCTGCCTCGCAGTTAGGAGACCTGGGTTCACTTCCTGGGTCCTCCCTGCATGGAGTTTGCATGTTCTTCCCATGTCTGCGTGGGTTTCCTCCCACAGTCCAAAGACATGCAGGTTAGGTGGATTGGTGATCCTAAATTGGCCCTAGTGTGTGCTTGGTGTGTTTGTGTGTGTCCTGCGGTGGGTTGGCACCCTGCCTGGGATTGGTTCCTGCCTTGTACCCTGTGTTGGCTGGGATTGGGTCCAGCAGACCCCCCGTGACCCTGTGTTCGGATTCAGCGGGTTGGAAAATGGATGGATGGATTTCTTGTATAATTGTATCTGTTTGCTGTGGACTGCCTTTTCAGACAACTGCTTTTTTCTTTTTAGATTTGTTTTGTTAATTTTCCCTTGTTAAATATTTTTTATTTAGAAAGATTGTTTAGGTTATTAGTCTCTTCAACCAGATGTTTTTTATAGTTTCCTTTTACATCTTGCCTGAATAAGGGGTCTGAGTTGCCTTGAAAGCTTGCATATTGTAATCTTTTTAGTTAGCCAATATATGGCATCATTTTGCTACACTACTCTCTTTGAGAGACATTTTTGTTATTTTGGTACATTTTTTAAATTTATTTTTAAAGATTAATTACCTTTAGGGCATGCAAAACCTAAGGCAGGCCAATGGACCTGGGATTAAAATTACTGGTGTGATGCCTTTACCAGGCAGGCCAAGGAAGCTTGGCCTGGCCAGTAAAGATTTTTCAAGACCTTACACTCATTATTCTTGTGATTCTAATTCCAAATAAAGCAGGTTACTGAAGGTTTTCAAAAACTTAAGGCTTTGATAAAAATGTAATGTATCAATTCAGTTATTTATTGTCATGTGTTGTTGTAATGTGCCTCACTGGCATTATCAGCGGTTAAATAAAGTTGATTTTGTGTCCTCTGCAGTGCTAAAAGAGATGTAGTAGTTTTAGGAGAAAAAGTACAAAGGAATAAAGCTTGCCTTTTTTGTCCCTTTAGAAAGTGTAGAGGGACTTCTTCGCTGACTATATGAGCTGCTTCGGGGGAGCGTCATGGCGAGTCTCGTGTTGAGAGTGGAAAGATGGCTCTGGTATTGTCCAGGACAGGATGGCGTTGTCCATCTTACACTCATGCTTGTGCCACCCATGGCCTCGTAGTTGTCTGAATAGTAGCTTGAGGGGGAAAAAAAAGGGATTACTTTCTGTTGCGAATTGCGGTACTCTCACATCTCAAGTGCTGGAATAACTATACACGCCATCTGCCACTTATGTGTTAATAGTAATGTTGTGGGGCGGGAGAGGCTGCTCTTTGGAGACACGTACACAACATCACGTGCTCATAGAAGGATAACGTTTGACAGCTTAATTGGTTGGGCGATGGTACTGAGTACAAAAGGGAATTTCCACATCTAGAGGGGGTCTTCTGGCTAGAATGCGCTGAGTAGGGTACTTGGCAGAGTTTTCTCGTGAGTTTACCAAGCACTGCGGCTTGTGCCTTGATTTTTGTAAATAGGAAAAAGGTTAGAATAAAAACCTGCAGCCACTGCGGCCCTCCAGGCCTGGAGTTTGACACCAAGGTGTTAGATGTTATGGGTGAGTATATTACATTATACAAACATTGAAGATTAGAAGCTAAATGTCTGAGATTAAAGTTGACATTTCAAGCTTTTTTCACACTGTGTGCCTATTTTTTTTTCTTTTCTCTGTACCCTAATAAGCTTTCATATGACACTCAGATGGTGGACTATGAATCGCCTTTTCCAACTTTAATATCTGACAACTTTTTTATTTTGGGCACTGTGCAGCTTTCTGAACTTGAACTTTCGATTGACTTCCTTTCATTGTTTATACAACTGCTTAAACTATAACAAATAGTACATTTTTCCTTGCCTCCACTTGGCATTCGCTGATATTCTTTTTTCCCCCATGCTTTTGCCATTGTCTTTTCACAGAATGCTGAACTTAAGGGAATATTTATATTGATTTGCATATTCAGACAATAATGGTCAATAATTTTATCTCCGTCTGTGTTGGTGATTATTGATATTGCATTGCGAACTTCCTGCTTGTGGATTTGTTGAGCTAAGACCTTATTAGCCTTCTTTCCTTGTTCATAGTAATGATGTCACAATTTAAAAATGAGTTGATCCGCTTCTTTTGTTGTCAAGAGGTTCAGTTCTGATTGCAAAGCCTGTCTTTCCACAAAAAGTTCCTCATTTGGAGATCTGGGGCCTCATACATAATGCCGTGCATAGAATTCACACTAAAACATGGCGAACAGACAAAAGCAGAAATGTTCGTATGCATAAAAAAATCCAGATGCATAAATCTGTGCGTTCACTAACTTCCACGTTCTTCCGCGCCATAAATCCTGGTCAGTGTGAAAAGTAACACACGTGCACGCGCCTGCTGCCGCTCCTCAAACTCCTCCCAGAATTATGCCTCTTTGAATATGCAAATCAATATAAAAAGCCCTTAAGCTCAGTGTTCTGTGAAAAGGCAATGGCAAAAGCACATGGGGAAATAGAAGAATTTCAGCAAATACCAAGTGGAGGCAAGGAAAAACGTACTATTTGTTGGTTTAAACAGTGGTATAGACAACAAAAGGAAGTTGATCAAGTGACATAGAGTGTCGGAGAAACTCGGAAGCTCAAGTTCACAAAGTTGCACAGTGCCCGAAATAAAAAAGAAGCTGTCAGATATCAAAGTCACAGTGAAAAGGCAAGTCGTAGCCCACCGTTTGAGTGTCATATGAAACTTTATTAGGGTACAGAGAAAAGAAAAAAAAATAGGGACACAGTGAGAAAAAAGCTGGAAATGTCAACTTTAATCTCGAAATTTCCACTTTAATCATGAAGTTTATTTTGTCATTAAAGTAGATCATAAACTTCATCTTAAAATAGTTTATATATATAAACTAGTTTCTCAATCCCATCGTAACTAAAGTAGCACGTCAAATGCTTTGTTTTGTATGTATTCTTCTATGTGCCCTATTTGTGTGAATCAGTACGTGCTTCTTAAACCGGCTTTCTCTTCCTCCGACAGGACACAGAATCCATTACATTCATGATATTACAGCTCTCTGAATAATTAAAATACTGAGATGTATACTTTATATCATTTTCATGATGATAGGAATTAAAGCATGTATTAAACATGGGAACACGGTGGCGCAGTGATTGTTCATGCCTCACGTAAGATGCTTGCTGAGCCGTGCGTGACCTTCAATGAAATAATTTATTGTAGCAGTACTGTCTCTTTCAAACGTACTAACCCCCAGTTCCTGTCCTTCCTTTTCTTTCACCAAGTAACCAATCGCTACACAATCAGCTCTGTAATAGACGTTAAGCCATCTGTAAGCTGAGAATGCCGATTCTTCAAAACTTTTAAGGAACATTGAAATATCTTTGTAGTACATGTTTAATTATTCTATCCATCAATCCTTCTAGTGTTGCACGAGCCCCAGCATGAATACAGCACGAGGCAGGAACAATCTGTGAACGGAGCACCAGCTCTTTGCTAGCGCTGCGACACCGTGTCCTCACATGTTTAATTATTAACAATATAGATTATTTAAATAAAGTTAAAGTTTTATCTGTATAATATAATAAACATATTTTGCTGCATTTCATCTTAAAAGTGATATTATCATCATATGTAAGTATGCGCTTTATAAAGTGGCTCAGGTTGTGCAATATTATAACTGTATCACAAGTTTACAGTGAAGTAGTTGCACTTATAAGTACAAACAGTTCTACAAGGAGCACTTGATGGACTAATTGATTGCGTTTATAGTTCTTGGGATGAAACCATTTCTGAACCGCGCTATCCCTACAGGAAAGACTCTGAAATGTTTGTCGCATGAGAGCAGTTCAAATAGGCAGCATGGCTGAGGCAGCATGTGCTTGATGCTGTATACCGATAATTCTCTTTCCGATCAGCTGCTGTAGAGCAGTAATTCCACACTCAGATACAGTGATATAAATACTCTGAGTTGTGCAGTGAGAGTAATATGGAAAAAGATGATCCGCTGTGGCAACCCCTAACAGTAGCAGCTGAAAGAAGAAGGTGCAGTGAGAGTAATAATGCTAAAGCAGCTATTGGTATTTGGAATATTTTGGCTATTCCATGGACCATTATATTGTTACAGGTTAATTACAATCAGATGCCATAAACTAATAAACAATATGCAGTTAATTTCAGTGTATATGATAAAGCTGCATCAGAGATGTGGATCTAAAAAAGAATAGGAAACCACACTGGAACAAAAGCACTACTTTGACGCTGGGTGCCGCCCGTTTTCAAAACCGAGCAGAGGACTTGCGTACGCCAGGGTTTAAGCTACCATGAAAACGTGTGTGGCTTTACACCAAGTTTAGGTTTTATACATTGCGATTTGAGTGTGGAAACGGGAGTACGTAACATTTTTGTGCATACACATCATTTATACATGAGGCCCCTGGTGTGTTCTTGATCTATTCTGGTAATTTCAATGATTAACTCTGAAGTCTTCTTGGTTTCCAATTTATTTTTGTGGGAAAGGTATAAGATAATCTGTCCTCTTAAAAAAGCCATCACAGTTTCCCAGAGTATTCCTGCAGAAACCTCTGAGGATGCATTTGTCTCTAAAAAAGAATAAATTTGCTTGGATATAAATTCTGTACAGTTCTTGTCAGCTAATAACAAGGGACTAAGATGCCAGCTGTGAGATAAGTATGTGGGGTATTGTGATCTGAGCTCCATGATCAGAGGGACATGTTTGGAGATAACAATCGTGTCGTACTTGCAAGATTTTATCGTGGGCAAGAAATTGTTATCTGTAAAGAAATAATCAATTTTTGAGTAGCAATAATGTACTGATGAGAAGAAGGAATATGCTCTAAAGTATGGATTTAGAAATCTCCATGGTTCTAATAAGTTATGATCAATTAAAAACTGTGTGAATATTTTTGCAGTATTAGATGTTATCCCCCTGTAGTTGAAGACTTATGCAGGTCTGAATTTAAAACACAATTAAAGTCTCCAGCCATTTTAATTTTATGAGTGTTCAAGTTAGGAATGGATGCAAATACATTTTGGATAAAGTCTCTATCATCCACATTGGGTGCGTAGATATTTATCAAAATTACTTTATAAATAAATAAATTACCCATCACCATTACATATTGCCCTTCAGGATTTCAAGAATTTCATATCTCTTGTTTTCTTTGTATAGCTGTAGTGGAATATTTGGCTGTGCTAATTATTTTTAATCACTGCAGTGTCACTGGAAATTTCAGTTCGGCTTTATTTATATAAGCAGCAAGGCATGGTGAGGCATCATTTGCAAGCTGTGCTGTTGAGTGACAAGTACAAATGAATATTCAGCATTAAGAACAAATTATACCATTTTGTTAACTCTTTTAGTGTGGATGTTGACATAAAAGGTAAAGGGCGAAAATCAGATGTAAATGTCTACAAAAGTCGCCATTACATTATAGGTAGGCTCTCTTTGGTAGGAGGAAAGTTAGACTCTTTGAATTGATGTCTAATCCCTGTTTGTATGTGACTAGTGTAGCGTAAACAACGTTTAGAATGGCATCAACATTAGGCGAGTAAGCAAAGTGAATGTGCAAAGCAAAATACTCAAGGTGCAGCGCTTAATTTATTTATTTTTTACATATTATTGCAGAAATGGGCTTTCACTTATCAAACTCTAATTTTGATGCATGAGATCTGAAGATTGAAAATGAAAGTCAGGTACCTGCATTAGTTGATCGGTCCAAATCTGATTGTGCAGCTGACGTGCCTACGCAAGCGTTTACCTGGGAGTTTTACACAGTCACTTATCAAGCTCCAATTTTAATGCAAGCGATCGGGAAACCAAAAATGAAAGACAAGTACCTGCATCAGCTGATCAGTCCCCAGCTGATCGTAGTGCTGAAAATGCCTATGTAGCTGAAGCACTTACAGCAACATTTGCCTGGGAAGACTGCATAGACATAGATCTATGAGAATCAAGCTGGCTATTAGACTTCATCAGACGACGTGGTGGTAGTGGACACTGTGGATTCTTAGCCTCTCAACTAATTCAAGCTATTTTTTCCAGAAACTGAATTTCAGGTTGTGAGTGATGTGACAAATAAGTATGTAATAAGTATTTGAATTTACATACTGTAGAGGCTCATGGAACATAAAGCAGAGTGACATTTGTCATAAATATTTTATGTTGGTTTATGTGTGAAAACATTGCTTTGTGTGCTTTTTAGAAAAGTGAAATTTTTGGAAAAATATTCAGCCCTGGGACAACATGAAATAAAAATAATTAGCCCTAAAAGAATTAAAGATGTATATATTTTAAAAAGATCATTGGAACCTTCCCATGTATGGCAGTGGCAAGAATAAAAATGAAAATAGATTGTAAAGTGATAAAGATCTCAGATATGGTTTACTGTTGTTTCCAACAAACCTCAATGTATAGTTTGTCGAGAAGTGTTTAAAAAAAAAAAGTATGAGGCCGTCAAAACTACAGTGACATTTAACTAACAAACATCCAGACAAAAAAGACAAAACTTTAAAATTCTTTGAAAGAAACTGGAACTACCTCCAGAACCAGCAAATCATTTTTATTTCGGCAACCACCACTAATGAAAAAGCATCACTAGCAAGTTATCAAGGTGCATTTATCATTGCAAAAGCCAGTAAGCCAAATAAAAGTGTTGAAAGTCAGATTTTACTGTCAGCTATTAATATGGTGCAAATTATGATTAGTGAAAAAGAGGCTGACAAGCTCAAAACAATACATTTCTCTATAATAATACAATCAAAAGAAGAATAAGTGATAAGATTAATAATAATAAAACATTTTATTTATAAAACTTGATTTCTGGTCATCTTCAGTTGACAAAAAGCACTTGATTCATTCCAGTGCATTCAAGAATGAATGGAAAATTTAGCTATGTTTAATATGGCAAATTCTGAGCTCACACTTTGGTTCAATCTCAATTGATAGTGTTAGTGTGAGCCTTGATCTCTCTACCAATAGAATAGCATTGAATAGAATGGAATTGCACTTGCTTAATACGGAAATCAAATCTGATTTGTCTTTATCACCTTCGAAAACACATTATTTAGCTGATTGCTTGAGACGCTTAACAAACTGTTGAATAGTCTTACCTTGCTTTTGTGTCATCTGGTAAAAATCTTGCCTTGCAAAAGCTGTGTTCGCCAGGGGCAAAAATAAGCGTTTAAAGCAGCTAGTGCATTGTTGTAATCCGCCAGCCTACCGGTATTTTCCAAAATAGAAAATACAATCTGCACATCTGGACCCGCATGGTGCAACAGTAATGTCCATCTGCATTGTTTTCTCATTTCCCTTATATTATCTGTTAAAATTAGTCCTTTGCCATCCACAAACAACTCAAACGCTGCTAGCCATCTTGTCCAGGATGATCCCAGCGTGGTAGGTACAGCGTAGCAATTGAATTGTAGTAGAGATGTTTCCATCTTGAAAAATAATTAAACTCAATTTTCAGTACAAAAGCATCCTTCGGCTTGCTAGACTGTTGAGTTGAATTAGTAAAAAGGACACCGGTTCACACTTGAATGCAATGCTTCTTTTAGTATAAGGCATTAATAAATGCCTTAATAAGGCATTTTTTGTTTTATTTTAGAAATCCTATCGCAATCCCCTCAGCTCTTTATTGCAACCTCCCATTGGGGTTGAGACTCATACTTTTATAACCACTGCTTTAAAGGTTCTCTTCCACACTGCAAAACCAAATTAGTTAAGTCAACTTAAAAATATTAAGGAAACAGATAACTTAAAAAATAATCAAGTTAATTAACTTAAATGTGTTGTGTAAGATATAGTTAAAAATTTTCAGTCTCACCAATAAAATATTTTGAGTTGTATTGACTGTTTATAATTGAGTAGGCAAACTAATTACACATTAATTAAATTTTTACTTTACACATTGTGATGTTTTGAATTACTTCTATTTCATTTTAGTATATATTTTGTATTATGTTTACTTTGAATGACATTGTTGATATTGATATTATGAATGAAAAAAATAGTCACAATTTGTTACCACAGGGCAACATTTTATTACCTAGGTCATGCAATTCTTAAAGTACAGAAAAAATTGCAACTTATAAAAGTCTTCATATTCAAGATACATTGTATCAATTGGAATAAACAAAATAAAATTTAGCAAATGCTCATGAGAACTGCAGTACATTTTCAGCTCTAAATAATTTAGGAATTCATGATCATTTTTGCCCACAAGGGTCAGTAAAACGAGCACTGAACACAAAACAGTACAAAAAAATGTAAAACAGTTAAACTGTAAACCATGAGAGACACAGCAGCTCTTACTGAAATATAAATGTAAATGAGAACATAAGTTTCAGATATACACCATAATCATTCAGCTTGCTTTCAATAAATAAGAAAAAGAAAAAAAAAATTCTACTTTCACACTGGTGCAGAACAAAAGAAATAAACTGGCCTACAGACGTAAACATGGAAACAGCCGTAAACGCTAGGTGGGATTACTCCCTAATAGCCAGATCATATTTCAAACAAAAGTTTGAAAAGTTTTAAAGACTTCCCACCATCCAGATCCATTATGAGTCTTTGGATGAAAGTGAAGGTATAGGGGAGGGTTTTAGGATAGTCCAAATGCAGTGCATATGTCAGACCAAACAGCTTCATGAAGGCACCAGGAAAGCTGGAGCTATTTTGTTTTCACCTTCAACCACCACAGCAACTTTGTCAGGTTTGAACATCACGTCATCAGTGTAATCTGTAACCACAGAGCGGAGAGCAACAGGTAGGTGCAGGATTTTGGTTCCGCTGATACATCCATCTGAGGAAAAAACACACAAATTGTGTTCCACTAAATAATACAATGGGGAATAACAGTCTTATTTTACCACCCTCAAACTCCAGCTACCCACACTGTCACTGTACAGCTGCTGTCTCATAATCTTGTATAATATGTATATAAACCTCCTTTTTGCAACAGCAGATTTTCAAATACTCTTCCTAAACTTGCAGTCTAACTCTACCATGTAGCATTTTCAAGTTGTCAATTAATATTTTGTATACAGTCACAGAACCATTGTCTAGCAATCTATAGCAAATGTATTTAACCTGTTCCTATGAGGTTTATATTGATTGCAGGCCTTTGCTGCAAACCTGTAGAGCTCCATCACTTTCACTAATAATGAACACTCCTTTAAATGAGAAATAGTATTAATTAGTGAAATATGGTTTTGCTCATCTAGGCTGGCACAAAAACTTGTGCACACTGAGGACATCATAGGAAAATGTTATATATATCTGATCTTGATTGCTGTAGATAAAGGGCTTCATCGCCCTGCAAATTTTGGAGCATTATCTACCCTTATGCATACATCTAATCCAGCTCAAGTAGACCTGACAGTTAACTGAAAATGGAGAAGGGGCATTGATGCCGGGATTACTAAAGGGGGCACAAGGACAATGATTAAGAACCATGGGTCACATTTATAGTTGCAGCCAAACATTTCACTCTTGCATAATCAAGCCTTGCCTAGACCCTTTGTTAATCCTGCCTGCTTCTACATATTTTGTGTGTTTAACTGGATACTGTTTGTGCCAGCTCCCATCGATTCTTTACCTTTATGTCTCTTGTCTCGACAAAGCATCACCATCTCTGTTTTACTCTCTGGAGTTCTGAGAACTATGTACATAAATTATACTTACATTTCATGTTTGGAAGAAGTCTGAACTGTCCTCATTTAGGTGAGAAGAAGGCCATGAAGAACAACAGCACATCTTGCTATGACATCCAAGTGTTCCTTTAAAGAGAAGGAGAAGATGTGATTTCATAATACAAACTGTAATAGTAAAACTGCTTTAAAATGTAGATAAAAGTGAAAAATTGCATTTACAATGAGTAATACATTGGAGATTCAACTATTGATGAACTTCAAAAATCAGCTGGTACAGTTTTGTGGTTGAAATGAACTCTTCAGTCTCTCAGCTTTCCATGGCAAATAGGTAAACCAAACTGTACTAAATTTTATTTAGAAGAACTCTAGCTATTCTTTGGCCAAAGTAGGCGAATTAAGACTTAAATTAAAAAGAAACAAAAAACCTGGAGACCCTGTCTCCTGAAAATGTTGCCAAGTTCCGCTGCTATCCTGCCAATGTAGGCTGCCTTATCTCTGTTCAATCCAATTATTTTCAGACTATGTTAGTTGACCTCTTCATAAAACTGGTTAATGAGGTTTACATTGCTAATGCAATGAAACTCACTACAGATCTGTAAACAAAAAAGCAAAAGTAAATATAAACTAATGATTTGGGTAAGCCATAGTAGACAATTATTTAGTAGTACAATAAAATTAGATTTTGCAACCCTAATTTAACTAAAGCATGCAGTATTATTCCTATTGAGAAATGGACGCAATTTATCGTGCCTGCGCCTCAGCTTGAACTGTTGGCATGAATTTTTACATGAATTCATTCAGTGGTGGACTTGCTTTGATAACCTCATGGTGTTGCAGAGCAAGTTACTTGTATTAGCTTCTCAATTGGTGAGAGGTTTATTTCCCTCTTCTCCATTTCATGAAGAATCTGCAGCCTAAGCTTCTGCAAGCTCACTTAATTTTTCCCCACTGGGAAGTTGGGAGAGTAACTGACCTCTGCTCGTCAGGATTTCTTTATGTTACTGTAAAGATATTCAATGTCAGGATGGTTTCTGCTCCATTTTCCAGTATTGATGGATATTTCTGTGCAATGAGAATTTGCTAATTATGTCCTGTAGTTACATATACATATCTTCGTAATGTTACTTTTTGTAAGACATTAAAATTAAAGGAACAATTAATATTAACTGTTCTGACCTAGCAGAACACATAAAAGCTATTATATGCATAGAACTGGAGTAGACAGCACAGAGGGGAGTTACAATTAATTTACATAACCTTAAAGGGTGCTTAACAATAATTAAGTTTGTTAATGTCTTGCTCCAACAATCCCCATTAACTGTTAGCCGCTTTGAGAGCTTTGGAGTGGACTGTCACATTAAGACTGTTAACTTGCTATTGCACTTGCTGGGGGAGCTAGTAAAATTACAAAGTAGGAATTTTAATGTATAACGTAAATTAAAAACATAACATGATAAATCTACACATGCTGTCAAACTGTTCGACAATCTTGCAGCATGGTTCAATAACACAAACACCTGCCTAAATTTAAACTACAGTGGCTGGCAAGGTTAGCCAGTACAATAATGTTCGTTTTAATCACCTGTAACATGACAGAAAACATGGGCAGCAAAAAGTTAATGTTACGAATGAGTTATTACTCATTACGAGCAACTTTGCATTTGAACCATTAACCCAATTTCATGTTGTTAAATGGCAACAGGAATCATTAAACCTACAAAACAGACTATTGCAGTTTACAAGGCTTGAATGTTAGCAAGTAGCCAACATTACTTGGAGCTATACTGTAAGCGTTACTCACCAAAAAAGCAAGAAGCCAAGAGAAGTGCTCTGTGTACATGTACTGCTGCAATTAGGGAGCTCAGTGAAAATCTGAAGGAATTCCAAAAAATCTACTATTAAATGCTGACAAGTACTTCAGTGAATACATCAATTTTCAGATAAAATTTCAGTGTAACCTGCTTAAACTTTGCCAGTGTTAGCAAAATGGCAATTGCGCATGCAATGTATGTCAGGCATAAATGCATTATGCTGACCTCACATGTTAACATCAGGTCATACGTGAGTTTACTAAATTAATTTAAGTAGTAAAGCACTCTTTACTCAAAGAAACAGAGGCAGTGTAAATCAAAATATCCAGGTTAGTTAACTGTACTTAAATGTGTGGTGTTATAGTAACTATCAAATTTTCATGTTACAGTAATTAACACTTTTCTTATGAATAAGCTTTACTGTGGAGTTTACAGTGCACAATAAACAGTTCTTTCTCATTCCTTTCTTTGCTCCATCCAAGCAAGTTTTGTCCGCTTCCTTCCAGCTCCATTTCCCAGAGTGAAGTGAGGCAGCCCCTTTCTTACCTCATGTCAATTTTTATACTTCCCATCTTTAAAGGCGACTGTCTCAGCATTCCTTTTATGCCTTTCTTCTCCTCGTGTGTATCACACTTGCACTTCCTCTTTCAATTGTATTACCAGAGCCAAACTGGCCAATCACACCAAAGCCAAACTAACTAATCAGATTGCTGTGAGGGGCTGGAAACACACACACACAGACTTTAGTATTTTATTATACAGTAGCTGTATATATAGCGTATATCTTCATCCAGACAACTTAAAGCTCCAGAGGTTTGAGGTTAAAGTCCAGCATGTTAGGTTGATTGCAGCTCCGACTAAGCTCAATGTAGATGTGTAGATGTACAGTATGGTTATAGACTGATATCCCATTCAGCACTGGCTCCATTCCTACAACTAGCGTCAGATGAGACTGTTTCCCCACCTTCCTGTTGTAGAATGAGTGGAATAAGCAAGTTACAAAGGTTAATTACATATTGAAGAGCAAAGGCAACCATATGTATCAAGTTTTGTTCAAACGTCTCTACATAAATATCCTACATTGCCAAAATGTTATGTAAAATCATTATGTGCTGCAATCGTAACATTCTTATGGTTATGCACTATGACATCTGTTTATTGAAAAATGCATTTTTATATATTTCATGCTTTCGTTTTCTTGATTGCGTATTCTAGGTAGCAAAAGCAGAAAGCAGAAGCAAGCTGAATGCTACACTGAAGTAGCATTTGCTCTAGCAAAGCTATTGGACTGCATATGGAAATGAGAGCTGCAGCAAGAAATATACTGTACATTACTAGAGTGCTTTTTTAATGGCTGGACATATGACACAAACTTCATTTTTAATTTTGTTAATTAGTTCTGTATGCATTAAAATGTCTCTAAAAATAAAATTCTCTTAGTATTTGAATCAGATGTACTATAATTAATTAAATGATAAGTCTCCAGTCATTGGCATTTGATTGCCTGATTCAAAGGCAAATGCAAGTACACAAAAAGGCTGGTTCAGCAACACACATAAACCAAAAATTAGGTCAGACTTTACCATCCAAACTATAAAACCATACATGTTCAAACAGAACAACATCACTCTAAGGCTAGGTTTATACTTTACACGACGCATGCTCCAGCAGAGGCTCCTGCTATGCAAGTGTTTTACTGTTTATACTTGCGCATATACTTTACGTAAATCTGGAAGAATCCACCAGGTGGCAGTGCGAGATATCATCACGGTGAGAACAGGTTCAGCTTCGCTGTGTTGTGAATTGCCTATAACAACCATTAAATTCCGATGACACCTTACCGCAATATCTTTGAAAAGGATGTTTAATGATTAAAGCCATGAATCCAGGGATGTGCCCATTCCAGCTAGCATTGGGCACGAGGCAGAAACAATCCCTAGATGGGGCATCAGCTCATCGCAAGGTGAATACAAGCACTCACATACACTAGTGTCATTTTAGTGTCACCACATCTGCATATCTTTGAAAGGAAACCGGAGCACACTTTGGAAACCCAGCAGGAAAACATGTAAACTCCAAGCAGGGAATACCAGCGACGTGACTCCCTGCGAGACAGCAATACTATTATTAACAGTATTCATTATTTAAACAAAATTAACTATTTATCTGTAAAATGTAACATACATACTTCAATGCATTTCATCATGAAAGTGATATCAAGTATAAATCTAAGGATTCTAAATGTGCAGAGAGTTGGAATATCATACATTTAATGTGTTCTGTGTGGTGATCTATTGATGTTTGTCGCTGCTGTCAGGTCAGGAGAAGGCTCCAGAAGCTCATTGTGATTAATAACTGGGATGATGTTTACGACGGTCTGCTTTAACGATAAAGTAAACTACGAGGTTAAAGTGGACATTTCGAGATTAAAGCCAAAATTTCCACTTTATATCACAAAATACACCTTTTTACCATGTCCTTAAATTTTTTTGTCTGTGGCTCAAATACAGTGCTGTACATTATGTTGCTGTTGTGAAGTTGCAAAAAAAAAAACAGCACAAAAGATGGTATGTGAGACTTTTAAAATATATCGTGTCATTACGATCAGGAATATGCGACACTTAAATATAAAAGCACCTTGAATGCATTTGTATGTTGGCATTTTGCTTCACCACATCGAACCATTCATCAAACATCGAAGTGCCCACATTGATCCCGTAGGATCCTCAAAGCGGCTTTCTGTCACATGTAGATAGTAAACAGAGACTCTGATGTCACATTCCAACTTTTATCACACTATGCCCCCCCCCCAAGACTTTTTACTGGTACTGCAAAAAGAGGACGCGTCAAATGAATGCTGGGAACGCGTGGCAACCATGATGCATGCGCATACGCGTTCTGACTGTGAAGTATAAATGAGCCCTTAGGCACACAGATTCCTCTGTACAACTAGCTCTTTAGCATTAAGATGTTGAAATTCTTGTAATCAATTTCCCTTGAAAATATTATTATTTTTGGAATACACACTTTTGGACTTTTTATCTCTACTATCAGTTCTTTCCCACTTAATTTATGACAGTGTCTTTGCTAAATCAATACTTGTTCAATTTTGCTTATTGACTTAAATCCTACCTATTCAAAGGAGCTTAGTTTGTTGATGGCATGTCTACATAAACAAATGGTTAAAATTGCAGAGTAATTAAAATTTAATATACTAAATATTACTAAATAATTTGAAAATTCAGTTGTTTTTAAAAGGCATGTGAGGCCCCTTGTAGTGGGAATTGGCACAATGCCACACTTTGGACTCATGTAGTTCATGTTCCGAATGTACCAATAGTTAGAGCAGAGAGACACTGACACAAATTTATAAAAGTGAAGAAAAACAAGTGTTCTTCATTTACAGTTGCTCCAAAAACAAAATTCCCAAATCAAAGTAATGCTGTGTCATTAAAAAAACAGTCCTAATTGCACACACACAGCAAAAATAACACAAAGAAAATATTTGCAAAAATACAGACCTACCTTCTTCCTTCCATGAGAACCCTAAATACAAAGAGGACTGATCATTTATGTTAGGTAGAATGCCCAGAGAGGGCTGGGCAGTCTCATGGTCTGGAACACCTGCAGATTTTATTTTTTTCTCTCTAGCCGTCTGGAGGTTTTTTTTGTTTTTTCTGTTCCCCCCTGGCCATCGGACCTTACTCTTATTCTATGTTAATTAGTGTTGTCTTATTTTAATTCTTACTTTGTCTTTTTTCTCTTTTCTTCCTCATGTAAAGCACTTTGAGCTACATTATTTGTATGAAAATGTGCTGTATAAGTAAATGTTGTTGTTGTAGCCTTTCCTCCTGTGCCAATCAAAAATCAGGAAAGGATAAGAAAAAGAATAACAATTATAAACTGTTATTCAAAAATACTATTTATACCAAAAAAAAAATATATCTTACTACTTCCTCAATAACCAAGAAGAGAGGGAAAAAAAACTATATGCAAAAACCAGAGTCCTTTTTCTTCTCCTATAAATTATCAGGAAAAAGAAATCAAAAACTATTTACATTAAAGAATACAAAAAAAAAGTCCCACTATTGATATGCAAGGTCTTTAACACTTGCTCACCACTCTACCTTCATACTGCTGCGTTGTTCTGAAGATTAGCCAACCTGGTCAAAAAACGACCTCTAATGTCTACTCCTAAGTTTTATATGTCAAAGGCAACCAATCCTCACCGACGCACATGTGTTCCTCCAATCAGGGAGCACGTAGTGATGCTGCTCATGCTGTGCTGCCCCCTCCTCCCAGAACTCTGCCTTTTAACAAGGCAATAGCTGGCATGAGATCGGTAAGGAACTACCTCTCTCTTTCTCTCTCTTGCATGCAGTTATACTCTCTCCGGTAAGTACTACTTGCTTTTTAAATTTTAGCCTAGCTTCTTTTTAACTAGGCAATGCACTGCTCTCGTTGCCTCTTTTCCCTTTTCCAACAGTGTGACAGGCGGCAGACTTCACCCTTAAAGAAGTTAATCTAAATCCCGCAACATTACATGAATCAGGCACGCATGCCACAGACATGCAAAACCTGAGCTGCTGTGAAGGCACATCTCCTCTGGAGATACTACACACCTCCTCCTTACTCAGGGTAAGTATGCCCATTTCTTCAATAGCTATTTACAAATACAGGGAATGTATAAATAGCTATACTGTTATACTGTGACAAGCGTTTATCAGTTTCAGTGGTGTCCTGCACCACAAGGCCACTAAAAATTACACTAATTATACAAAATAAATCCCTTGAAGCTGAAGAATAATGGTACCACTTGTTGGCAAAACACATTAACCATACCATATTCCAAGCTTACTTAATCTTGAGCAGGGTCACAGAGGTCCAGAGCCCATCAAAGCAATCATAGGATGCAATACAGGACCAAACCCAGAATAGAGTGCCACTCTATTGCAAGGTGAACATATACACACACCAGGGCCTTTTTTGCGATGTCACTCCACCTAACCTCCATGTCTTCAGACTGTGGGAGGAAACTGGAGCACCTGGGGGAAACTGATGCAGATATGCGGAGAACATGCAAACTCCATGAAGGGAGGATCCTGGACATGAAACCAGGTATACCTTGCTGAGAGGCATCAACACTACAACTACACCACCAAGCTGCCCAAAATACATTACCAATCCTATTTAAAATAACACAACATTCTCCAGTCGGCTTATTTCACATCAGTATGTCAGGGGTCCAGATGAATTTCTAGCAGCACTGAATGCAAGGCAGAAGGAAGCCCAGATCAATCACAGGGCCATTGCATTATATGTGAACTCAATGAAAATATTAAGTTGAGGTATTGGTTTTATTTAAGTTCCCAAAAATTAACAGTTAGTTATTTGACAATTATACTCATTTTGATTAGCACATGCTAGTAAGAATTTTGCTGTACTCTGTACATTAATTACCTATAAACATTTAAATCTATGTGTCAGGTAACAGAAATACAGAAAAAATACCAAAATGTGAACTATTATAGAACAACTTGAATATACAGTAAAAGTGTTAAAAGTTAGGCTTTAATTTTATGGTTTTTATATATTATATATTTCTCATTTACATAAAGCTAGTTGATTTTATCTAGGTTTGGGGTCCCCTTGTGAGTACCCTCCTCCAGGCTAACATGGCCGTCTGACTAGCACTTACTTTGATATAAGTGTGCACTTCTCAAATAAATGGCATCTGGTTCACCGATTTTTGCCATTTTTAAAGAGAAATAAATGTGATTGGTGATTAAATATTGTGCACCAATGTCACTAAATTCTAAATTGGGCCAATATAAAGGATTATCCTTTACATTGATATCTGGTCACCCTAACTTAAAGAGGGGCTTGTTATGTCTCTTTATCCTAATGCACCAGAGTTCGACAGTTTAGCAAAATCTGATTGCAGGAAAGCAAGGGTTAGTATAGCGTTGCAATGTCTACTCATATATTGTATTTATGTAAATGTCTTGATTCTGTTTGAGTTGCACAGCCATTAAATTGATATGTGTAACCTTGTTTTTTAAAAGTTCCAAAAATGAAAGATTTAATTCCATATGCATGCTGCCAAACACTGCCAGGTGCAAGATTCATATTCTTTTTTGACTGGAAACAATCCACAAATAGAAAAGGGAAGCTGCCGGAACAATTACCCCTGATTGAATGAATTTCAAAAGTCTTGTTTCGGCTTCATAATCAGTTGAACATTGTTACCATTTTAAAACCTTTTTTATTATGAAAACTGTTTAAGCGATGTCAGTGTGTTGGAAAATGCAAGATATGTAAAGAGCATAGTGCTATAAAATGTTCATCATTAACAAATGATTTGTTGGTTCTTGTTTTAAAATTACTGTGTTGTGAAAGGGCAGAAATTTTCAGTTCTCTCTTAGATGTAGTAAACATTTCTATGTGATCATTTAAGTCAACATATAATGTATTTCAGCAGTAGTTTTGTCATCCTCCCTCAGTTTTCTTACACCTAATTTATCAAGAGTAGTATCCCAGAGCACATTGAAATGCACTTTAGATCATGTGGAGACGGGTATTGATTATGTATGTTACTTTGAAACTAGTGCAGCTGCTTTTGTTAATAATGCGAATGCTGAAAGTGCTGCTTGCCTTTTGATTTGAAAGGATACTTTTTTTTTGAAATGCAACAGTTTTAATCTAATTATAGTGTTAAAGCAATTCAACAAAATGATGATTTTTTGGATAAATATGACTTTCTAGCGAAGATTCTGTGTGAATGTTTTTTAAGTTCAGTATTTCAGGCATTGGAAGCTGGAAACTGAACAGTCAGTACCACAGATGACAGAACTACATCAACCAGAGCACAGCAGTGTTATTCACATGTCTTCATGTTTTACTTACTTGTATTTTTTTTTACTTAAAATGAAAAAAAAAGGTTCATCATTGTGAACTTGTAAATATAAGAAGATGTTTAGTGAAGCAAAAACAAATCACAAATAGAACTGTCTTCTTTTGGAAAAGTTTATTGCTTCTTTTCAAATATGCTGTATTTTATTTGTGAATATACATAATGTTAATAATGTGAAATAACTTCAGATCCACCAAGAGAAGAAGCTGCATTTAAAGAAGCACTTCTTTGAAATCATGAAACAGGTAAGACTTTGTACTTGACCAGAGACATCAGAGAGAGTGCATATCAGTGAAAATTATTTAGTTTTTATGAGGCACCAGCAGTGAAGTAGGCATGCTCCTAGCATTACAAAGTGAAAGGCATAACCCTTTATGATATTACTTATAAATCTTTTCATCCATCCATTTTCAAACCTGCTTAAAACAACTCACCTATCCCAGCACTAGGAGGCAAAGGAGAGGAAGCAACATGAGACAGCAGGCTAGCCCATTAAAACAGTGATTGAAACCATCCTGTATAGCAAGCTAAATTAAGCTGAACCATCTTAAAATAATCAAACTATCTTAAAATAAGTTCCTTTATATTCTAAGGTATTTGCAGAATATTTTAAGATATCTCAAATTTATTTCAAGATTTCTCAAATACATTTTCAGATACCTCAAAATAACTGCATGTACATTTTAAGATATCTCAAATACATTTTGAGATGTTTCAAACTGACCCTGCACGCATTTCAAAATACAGTACTTTGAAATCACTTCCTGTAAAATTGACCATTCTTTCAATTGGACTTCCTGGCTATTGTAGATTATCTTGAAATGTATTTGACAGGTTTGGTTTTGAAATTTGAAATTATCAGTTACTGGAAAATGTACAGGAAAATTCAAAACCAAATTAACATTTAAAAATATCTCAAAATGCATTTTATGAGATCTGAAAATGCATTTAAGATATCTCAAATAAATTTCAGCATATTTTGAAATGATACATTGTACATTTGAGATATTTAAAATTAATTTTAAGTGTAATTCATGATATCTTGAAATACATTCCTGTGCATTTTGAGATATCTCAGATACATTTTGAGATATCTTAAAATGTAACTGCAGGTATTTTAAGATATCTCACATTTCCTATTCCTTCAATGGGACTTCCTGTCTAATTTAAGATATTTTTAAATTAATTTGAGATTTCTCGAATCATGCATTAAATTATTTTGAGATATCTCATAATGTAATTTAGATAAAAACATTTGTTTGCCTTTTTTCTTTTGTATTTACACTTACTCAACAAATTTATAGCTTGTTGTAAAAGTTAGTAGCATCATGGCATTTAAGATATGCTTTTACGATTGTATGCATGTTTAATACTGCAAATTGTCCTGTATTCTTAAAATAAAATAGTATATGTATTTATGTCTTTAAGCAAACCAAAAATGCTCATAAGAAGGAGTCTGATAGATTGTTTTTATAATGCCACAACTCCTCAACAGTAAGAAATATTTTTTGAAGATTATACTAGTAGTCAATTGCAACAAAAAGAATTTTTTGTTTATTTAAGTGTTAACAATAAATCTCCTTCCTTGTTGTGATAGTGGTTTTAGTAACTTACTTGTGCAATGCTCCTTTTTTACATTTTTTTCTGCATCTGCACCACATTCACTGAGCATATTTTAATAAAACATTTTTACTGGTTTTGTTTATTGAACCTAATGGACAATTATTCACCTTTGGTGAATTTAAAAAATGTTGGTGAATTTTAAAAAGTATAAGCATGCACTGACAAAAGAATATACTGAAAATTTCAAAGGCTATTACTAGTACTAGAATTAACTTGCATTTTTTATGAGGTTTCCATTCATGTACTTTAAAATTGTTAAATATTTTTTTCTACAATAATACTTGTATAATGCATACATTTTTCTTTCCATGGACTGGAACTAGAGGAAAACGAAGGTCAAAATGTGCTATATGGAAGCTTACTTTTTCCCTGCCTTATATATACAATGAAGTCTATGTCCCATCTCCCTCACAACTTTCATGTCTTACATGAAATGGGTTAGTTTTGTACTAGTCATTTAAATATTTTTTTCAGATAATGAAGTTGCTTACAAGTGCGGATTTGTTCATTTACCTCCCCAAGAACTCTTACTTCTAACTTCTTAAGTTTTATTATCTGTATAAGCATCCCTGTAAAAAAAAACATAAGTAAAATCATTGCAGTTTTTTCTTCACAATATTAAACATAGAGAGGGTAATGTAGAAAAATATCTGGGAAATTGGATGGTCAATTTGTTTAATATTCCTGATGTTAAACTATGAAGTGCTTACAAGGTAAATGTTTATACAGTATATGAAAATAATAAAGCACAAAATAACTCCATTCTTATAATAATAAATTGTTATTTGAATAATTGAAAAACCTGGTGCTAAATTATGATGGGTTTAAAGGGGCAGGTTTTTTCATCTTAACAAAAAAAAAAATTAAAAATCACATCTGCAGATTCCTCTATGAAAAGTCAGGGTCTCTCATGTTTATACTTTCCAGCCAGACATGCTCTTTCAAGTCTCTCATATCATTTAGTTTAAACACTCATACATTTCTATTGCTTTCATCTTTTGATTACCTCTTTAAATTTCATATTACTGTATGTATTTCACACTTTGTTTTATTCTTTTTCTTGATAATAACATACTGTATGTTATGCTGTTTAATTGAGGAATAAGTCATTATCAAAATAAACAAGGAAAAAATATAGAATGACAAATTTATAGAACAACAGAACTCCTTAACAATGAGCTTCAGGTATGTTTTATTGGAGAAGAGGAGCATGATGTTGACAGATTGACCATGGATCTTTATTCTTGTTTTTGTAACTGTGCCTTCACTGAGTGTTTTAAGGGTGAGAGTGCTCTTGTACCTGGTATAGCTCTCTATCAGCATCATTAAGCACAAGACATTTTTATAGTTGTGTTTAGAGTATTGTCTCATATGTTTCAGCTCAATAGATGTTTACATTCAAGTTTATGTGGGTCAACATTGCTTTCTGTTGTTATTGAATACCTCCACAATTCACAACAACATTCTTGTAGATGACTTTCTGCTTCATGTAACTGCTTCAGAGAGCAAGTAACCCAATGCCTGGAAAATTTAAGGAAATTATTATTGCACACAATGAGCTAATTATTGAACAAAGCTTCCTCGGTAAGTTTGTAAAGCAGTTAATTCCAAATTCCTATTTTACTGTTTTTTGATTACAGTTAGACATTGACTTGATTTCTTACCTATCCTGGCAAGAAATGCCAACTTCAGGATCTGGTATCACATGATCTGAGGCCTGAGGAACAAGTTACATGTTACTATTTGTGAGATTTTTCATGATGTTAATAGATCAGGAGGAATTGTCTCATTTTTGCATTTTGTCACAGGTTCACTTTTACACTCCACTGATATCAATATTACATTTAACCAATACATTCTTGTAGTATTAACAGTAGTATCAACAGTTTGGAAATTCAAGTCAGCTATGATTCAGTTCAAGAGTATTAAAGGGAATTTAAAACTTGACTTAATTCAGAGTATGCATTTTGAATGACCATATTGTAAAATTACAAATCAAATACCACACTTGAAATATTCCTGAAAGAAGTTCTGAAACTTCAGATATATTTGTGATAGATCTGAGGCACTGAATTATACACCAGGGGTGAAAACCATTCCCCCTGTTGGTAAGAAGGCACTTATACTATACATAGCTGATGTGAGGAGGACACTGAGCAGTGTCAACCCACATAAAGTTGCGGAAGTTGATAATATACCTGATCAGGTGTTAAAAGACTGTGCTGCTGAGTTAGAAGATGTTTTTGCAGACATCCTCAACATCTCAATCCAGCTGACTCATACTTACATAGTTTAAGACTGTTCCTGTGCCCAAGAAAACAACAGTAACCTGTCTCAGTGACTACTGCCCTGTGGCACTGACCTGTCATAATGAAGTGCTTCGAACAACTAGTCATGTATCATATTAAAGCTAGCCTCCCACCTTCACTGGACCCCTTACAGTTCACATATTGTTCCAATCATTCCACAGATGGCGCAATCACACTTGCCCTACACACCATCCAATCATACATGGAGAAAAGAACAGCTATGCCAGGATTTCATTTATAGATTTCAGTTCAGCCTTTAATACAATCATCCTACACCAGCTAATAGTGAAACTCTCACTGCTCAGATTGTACACCTCACTTTGTAACTGAGTCTTGGACATCTTTTCAGAAAGACAACAGATAGTACTGTACGTGTTGTCACTAAGACATTGCGCCCCATCAAACTGTGTAAAGAGTCCCATCAGGACTGTGTGCTCAGTCCATTGCTCTTTACTCTGCTAACACATGCCTGTGCTGCCTTTTGCAGCACAAATCAGATCATTAAATTTGTTGATGATTGTGATAAGCCAAGTTCAGTGGCTATAAATAATGCAAATATAGAGGCAGCTGCT
Organism: Erpetoichthys calabaricus; assembly: GCF_900747795.2. Lineage (NCBI taxonomy): Eukaryota > Metazoa > Chordata > Cladistia > Polypteriformes > Polypteridae > Erpetoichthys > Erpetoichthys calabaricus. The sequence goes on along the minus strand of NC_041402.2, from coordinate 129,620,512 downwards.
TGGCTTATCATGGACATTTGGGGCAAAAAAAATGTTAAAGACATAAAGTTTTCATTTACCTGTTTTAGATAGATAGATAGATAGATAGATAGATAGATAGATAGATAGATAGATAGATAGATAGATAGATAGATAGATAGATAGATAGATAGATAGATAGATAGATAGATAGATAGATAGATAGATAGATAGATAGATAGATAGATAGATACTTTATTAATCCCAAGGGGAAATTCACATACTCCAGCAGCAGCATACTGATAAAGAACAATATTAAATTAAAGAGTGATAACAGTGCCGATAACAATGCAGGTATACAGACAGACAATACCTTTGTATAATTTTAACATTTACCCCCCTGGGTGGAATTGAAGAGTCACATAGTATGGGGGAGGAACAATCTCCTCAGTCTGTCAGTGGAGCAGGACAGTGACAGCAATCTGTCGCTGAAGCTGCTTCTCTATCTGGAGATGATACTGTTTAGTGGATGCAGTGGATTCTCCATTATTGACAGGAGCCTGCTCAGTGCCTGTCGCTCTACCATGGATGTCAAACTGTCCAGCTCTGTGCCTACAATAGATTCTGCCTTCCTCACCAGTTTGTCCAGTTAGTGCCCCTTCTCAGATGAACACCGCAGAGGCACAAAGTTATACCAGCGGTTTGAGCACCAGGATGCTCGAAAGGTTGCCTGGAGGCCTACATGTGCTCCGAGAGCAAGTCATGGGGCTCATACATGCCGAGGCACATGTCTGAGGTCATTTTTTGAGCACACTCACAGTTTCTGACAGCCGAGTATGGAGGCACACTTTCATAACCACTGTTAAGTGTAATATTTAAAGTCAGAGAAACAGGTCAGAAGGATAGAAAGCTCAGTTTTAAAATAGCCGACAAAGAGAATTCACACGTGTGGCAAAGTACAGAAGTGAAAGCGGGAAAAACTAAATCAGTACTCACTTAACAGAGGCTGAATGGGTAGCCCGCAAGCTACCAAGACAGACTGGTAAAAGCGCGCAAGAGCAGGAATATTTAAATAGGGTGGACTGTACCTGAGTTGAATAGTGCATATCCTGAAGTGAATGTTTATTGGAAGTCTGCGGGTAACGTAAAGGCGGACTGGATGTTCAAAAGGCAAACAACAAAGTTTTTGACCAGGTCTTCGAGCTTTAAGGTAGATCTGTGTTACTGAATTGTTTAACTGAGTAGTGGAGATATATACTGTCCTTTGTTGGTTTTTCCATTTCCCTTTTTGCACATTCTCTGGTTTTGAGAAATGTAGTTTCATCCCATTGTATTTTAGATACTGGAATCAGAGATAAACTTGACCTTGAACCTTTTTTTAAAGAATACCTGAAACTGAACTTGAGACAACAGATATAATGTAGTTATGTATGAAAGCTAATTTGTTTGGGCATAACTGAAATTTACATACTTCATATATTCAGTAACATATTTTTTTCTGAAATTAATTTTCAATTAAGGTTTATCCAAGCCTAATATGTTTGTTTACACATAACTGCAGATGTGACAAGATAATTTGCATTTAAACAATTTCCTCAAGAGAGAATTTTGCAAAGTTTTAAATTCACCAATAACTTCTGTCTTTATTTTGTAATACTTATTACACCTTTTAATTCAAACAGAGGAAAACAATAACAGGAATAAATGTGAAGAAAGAGCCAATATAGCTATTAAAAGACTATATTGTTTTTAAAAAGTACCAGTGTTGCTTTTGGTGCATGTGTCAAAACATGTAATATTCTTTATGCACCTACAATTGTACATCTATGTTTATTCAACTTCATTAGCAAATAATACATTAATAATTTTCTACAGATTGTCTGAGTTGGCATACTATGTGTCATATGTCAAGGCATGGAATATTCAGTTGATTCTGTTTTAATTGTGAACTAAACAGTTAAAAGTTTTAAAGAGTTTATTTTTCTTTTTAGAGAATGAGTAAAATAAAAATGTTTTACATATGTTAAATATGCATATGCGTCTTTGAGAACTACCTTGCAGGCTGTGATCAGGTATGTGGTACCACCTCGAGGTAGGAGGGGGTGCTATCACTAACTGCCTTGTCTTTTCCCTCAGCGGCCTTAAGAAGACAGTCAAGGAGACTAACTGACCGACACACCCCCCCATCACTCCCATTAGCCCCTCCTCTTTCAGAGTGAAGCATATAAAAAAACCATGTCTTGGGTCATCTCCTTTGCGACCCAATCCAACAACAGGACTGGGCTTCCAGTCAGACCTGCTGATATACGAACCGTTGATTATTCACTTATTTTGTGTTCTTGCACCCCATGCACCTGTTTATTTTGTTTAAAACTCCAATAACTTTTGTGTTATCTTATAATTAAATTGGATTTCCGGGTTGGCACCCCAACTATTTTTCAGTCTCCATTCAAAACATGTCTTTAGTTTACTGTCAAAGTTAATACAATTCAATTTAAGGCCATTTTATAAAAAGTTAAAATGACTTTTGGTTGGTTTTAATAAGCAGTTTAACATGCTGGTTAATATGTGTTATTGTTGATGATGTGCCTTACCAAACAATGTACTCTTTAGTAATTTTTTAACAGTACAAGCACAATCATTATGGAGTACTCAATACTTGGATGCCAGTTAATAATAACTCATTGGACTTTTGAACACAACATACATATTTATCTTTTAAATGTGTTTCAAGCTGAATTGCATCTTGGACTGCTTAGAGATGCTGAACAGACATATCAAGTTGATTACTTGTCTCCCAGGGCTCCATAAATACATCATATGATTTTTTTTTTTGTTAAACTCTCTTTCAAGTGTTGTGTATTCATGTTAGATGGACCTGTTTGGTGAGATATAGTGGACAAGCCACCAAGCCATATTTGTCGAGCTTTCAGTTGTGTTGGTATTACCATAGAGGTGCTGAAGGAGGTGGCAGGGAAAAAGGATGTCTGGGCATCATTGCTTAGACTGTAGGCCCAGACCCAGATAAACAGTACAAAATGGATGGAAATTAACATTTTTTAAATATTGAATGAATCTTAAATGTACTTCCAGATATCCTAAAATGTATTTTGTGATATCTCTAAATCTTAATTTGCCTAGCTGTCTTCCTAAATCTATGTGTTAGCAGCACTAGCCACCATTCAATGTATATACTGCCTCTGGAACTGTGATACCAGGATTTGGATGCTTAACCAGGATATTGCTTTCTCAATTAATTTAGGAACTTTTAAACTCTTGAAAAATCAGTACAAACAAACTAAAAATCTTTTTCAATTATTCCAAGTCACTCTTAAGATTTTCATCTTAGTTTGCACTCTGAGGTCAACAAGCTGGCCCTCAGCAAATAATGGTACCTATAAAAGTTCTAATAGCTTACAAACAGGTCGATGAAGATGATCCATGCTGTGTAGCAGCCATCAAGTATTGAACCAGGGTATGATATATATCTTATAACTTCAAGTATATTTTGTTTAAAAGGTTAGTCTAACTCAAAATGCTTGCATTCTTACACTAAATGCTCTCATTGCTTCCAAACAGGTAAATAATGTATCTCCTCCTCCACCTCACATTTTTCTAGCTGGGACAGTCTAAATAAAATGTCTTTTTTTAGGGGTCTTATCATTTTGCTGGTGTCTCCTGCCTCTTTTCACATAAACATATCTCATATCTCTTGTGCAGCTTAAAATTATGTTCTTTGCACCATGCAGAGTCTAACTTTGAATACAATATACAATATTTAAACTACATGATAAATACTCATCCGTGCATGTAAATATTAGATAGATAGATAGATAGATAGATAGATAGATAGATAGATAGATAGATAGATAGATAGATAGATAGATAGATAGATAGATAGATAGATAGATAGATAGATAGATAGATAGATACTTTATTAATCCCAAGGGAAAATTCACATACTCCAACAGCATATTGATAAAAAACAATAAATTAAAGAGTGATAAAAATGCAGGTACAACTGACAATAACATTGTATAATGTTAATGTTTAACCCCCACCCCCCAGGTTGGAATTGAAGAGTCGCATATTGTGGGGGAGGAATGATCTCCTCAGTCTGTCAGTGGAACAGGGCAGTGACTGCAGTCTCTTGCTGAAGCTGCTCCTCTGTCTGGAGATGATACTGTTTAGTATATATACTGTTTAGTATATAGTATATACCGTATATACTCACGTTTAAGTTCTCCCACTTACAAGTCAGGACTTGATTTTACTGTATAATTTCTGGTATTTTATAATGTTGGTCGTATAAGTCGAATGCAGAAAACTCATATAACCATGGAGCAGACTGCCGTTTTTTCAATGTATTGTGCCTACATGACCACACGGTAATACCCAAACTATTCTGAAGCGATGCTTGCATTGTTTTGTGTTTTTTGTATCTCACACCCTCATAAACCTTTATTGTAAGAGCATCCCTTATCTATAATGGAGTGTTCGATCAGAAGAAAATATGAAGCTGGTTTCAAATTAAAAGATGTTGAAGTGGTGAAAGAAATTGGTAACTGCAACAAAATTCAATGTGTCTAAGAAACTGGTGTGAGATTGGAGTAAGCAGTAAGATTTTAAGAATTTAAGAGTCGCATTTTTAAATGGGTGTGCAAGTCGGGGTCTGATTTTATGATCGATTTTTCAGGTTTCAAGACCCGACTTATACACAAGCATATATGGTAGATATATTTAAATAAAGCTTAATATAGCATAAATGTATAGCCCTTTAAAGCAGAAATCACAATGATGTTTTGATTACTGCATAGAGAATGTTTGTACCTCATGTTATGGAGGACAATCTGATACTGTGGGATTTTGTTGTTCCTGAAATGGAGGACCCCACGGCTTTCAAGTGTAAGCAACACAGACTGAAAGGATTGAAGGCACAGAGAATACAACATACATTAAGCTCTCAAATTGTCTTCATGTGATTTAGATTAAAGACCAACAAGTCATGACATCACTTCCGGATCCTGTCCAGATGACATGATTTCCCCTGTCTAACTTTAAAAACCTCCATATTCCTTCTGCTAGTCAGTTCTGTTTTGGACTTGTGTCTGTACAAACTTATTATTTACCTTTTTCCCTATTTTTCAGCCAAAGTTCAAGTATACAGGGAGGCTGCCTCAAACTTTTTTGCTGTGTCAAGGTGTGTTATTTTCAAATTGGTGTAGTCAGCAGGTTGAAGGACTTCTCAAGGAACAAGGAGCCGGACTTGAGAAAAGCCTTGACACCCAACACAGTCGAACTCCAACCCTTACGGCCCTAGGTGAGAGACTACCATACCTGAGTAGCCGGGTCTGAAGCTTCTGTTGTGGGTCAGGGAAACTGGGTGCAAGCTCCCTCCTAGTGGTCAAAATAAAAACTAGTCCACTGGGAGTGTGCAGTTTGGCAACAGAATAGGGCAAGTCCCAGAAGGCGACATGCACAGGGCTTATTATGGTCTCCCAGGGGAAAAGACCGCTTGCCTAAACCCCACAAAGACAGAGCCCTTTGCAAAAGGTGCGGGAACCCCAGGGCAGCAGGCAAGGAAAATATTCCAGTGGGAGTTTGATCCGGAGCAACCAACTACCCCCCAGGCATTCCACCTGTGGGGCAAAGTCTAGTGCTGGCTAAGGCAAAAATTAAACAACTCCCGGCAAATAATAGAGCACGTTTCCTGTGCGCTGTTAATAAACACTTTACACGATAATCTTGCCCAACCTGTAAAAAATATGATCAACTTCTTCAGGGTCATAGAAGGGCTGTGAGCAGCCTCCTACTCTGGGGACACAGAATAGCCTCGGTATGAATCCCAACGGGCATGTGTCTATAACTTGGAGCTCCACCATCACCATCCGGAGCAAATGGCAAAAGCCCTTGGGCTACAATGGCAATTTTTTCCCCAGCAACACGGAGGGTTGAGTGCTGCACTCTGGTTAATCACCTGTTGTTTCCTCACAGAGGAGTGGTGACATTGAATGGACTTACGGCAGGGGTGGCGAACTCCAGGCCTGGAGTGCTGCAGTGGCTACAGGTTTTCATTCTAACCTTTTTCCTAATCAGTGACCAGTTTTCACTGCTAAATAACTTTTTCCCCGTCACTTTAATAGCCCTGTTAGAAGAGTTCAGCCCTCTGAATTGATTCCTTTCTTCATTAAATGACAGCGAAGCAGAAATGAGATGTGAAATGAGCTAACAGATGACCAGCTTAATTTAATATTGTTTTTGTATCAATATGCTGCTGCTGGAGTATGTGAATTTCCCCTTGGGATTAATAAAGTATCTGTCTATCTAAACTGGGGCTTCAAACTCCAACCAATTTCACTCTAATCACTTTCTTAATGAGAAGCCAATTCTTGCTGTTAACTAAACCCGTTATTTAATTCCATGGCTTGTTGCTGCTCTCATTCTGCCACAGCACACATTTCGAAAACTGTTGTTTTTCTGTTCTTTCTAAGAGCACCGTCAAAATGTGTTGGTGACCTGAGAGATCAAACTTTCCAAGACCATCACCTCTCTTTAATTTCAGATATTGTCTGATGGGCACAGGGTAGCTGGTCATGTGGTGGCTTGTTTAGTGTCTCATTATTGTTTGGCTGCTAATTAAAGAAAAAGAAACAACTATGGGGCCTGAGTCAAGTTAATTAAAAGACGTAATCAGCTAATTAAGAAGATGGTAAGAATGAAAACCTGCAGCCACTGCAGCACTCGAGGTCTGGAGTTCACCACCCCTGACATAGGGTGTCGACGCTTATGGATTCTGGCAACAAAATTTCCAATGGCTTAAAAACAAGACCAGTCTGATGTGCATACACAGAGATGTCCGTCAGTACAGGTCCACCTCCTGCTACATCGGTTTCAAGGGGACTCTGAAAAAAGTGACAGTAGTGGTTTTAAAAAACCCTCCGTTTCCAGTGATACTGGAGCGAGATTGGTCTAATAATAAAAGAGGTTTAATACTAATCACTTCTTAACGTATTTTGAGCCTAGTGACAGACGGTGAAGATGCGTCCCCAGCTGAATCCACACGGTGCACACAGCCAGCTCTCGTAGTGATGTGGCGATTCTCTTGACATTGGGTGCTGAAACGTCATCAGGTGCTGCAACGGCCTGGGATGAAACCACACCCCTTGAGGTCGACTTTGACCCTCTCTCATTCAAAAGGGAACATTGGGATGGTGATTCCCTTAGATTTGCACAAAATGCAGTAGTTCTGGTGAATGGTCATCGCACACAACGTCCCATGCCACAGGGTCCTCACTTTCTAGTTAATAATGACGGAGCATGAGGGGTGGTACGGTCACTGCTGTTAGTTTTACAGACATACTGGTGGCAGGGCTGTGAACTGGTGCACACCCACTTGAACGGATTAAGCTCCTTTTCTATTGGCTGGGAATCAATGAGAAGGTCTACCCTTTTTGCTTGTCCTTCCCGGAATGTCAACAACAGCAGATTCCTAGGAGGGTATTTCTGGTATAATTATTGACTATGCTCCTTTAGTTCCCATTCCCCTTATTGACACCCCTTTGAATATATTGGGGTGCACTTAAAAGGACCCCTAGAACAATCGGCTAGAGGTCATAAATATATATTATTCTTAGCTGATTATGCTACCTGATATCCTGAAGCTGTTCCATTGCGCTACATCCAAAGCCATCACACGGGAATTAGTAGGAGTCTTTGCGCAAGTTGCCATCCCTAAAGAAGTACAAATGGACCAGGGGATGCCTTTTACTTTGGAGATGTTCATGGAAACGGCCAGGTTACTTAAGATAAAGTATTTAAAGACCTTGGTGTATCATCCTAAACCAATGGCTTAGTAGAGTGGTTTAATCAGACCCTCAAAAAGATGCTACGTAAGGTGTTCAGCGAGGATGGAAGGAACTGGGATTAGCTCCTCCCCCTCATTCTTTTTGCATATCAGGATTTCCGACAAGCTCCTACAGGGTTCTTTCCGTTTGGATTATTATATGGATGGCAAACCCGAGGCATATTGGACATTTTAAAGGAAGGCTGGGAGGAGGATGCCCTCCACTCCACAAATATATTAGAGTATATCACACAGTTGCATGATAGATTCACAAAGATTTGACCCATTCTAAAAGCCCACATGGAGAAAGTGCAAGCATCTCAGGTCTACTGTTATGATTGGGGCATGTCTCTGCTGGAGTTCCACCCCGGAGATCAGGTTATGGTACTCGTTCCTACCTCCCACTCTAAATTACTGGCACATTAGCAAGGCCCGTATGAAGTTAAGGAGAGAAAGGGGCTCATCAATTATTTGGTGAAACAACCAAATCGCTGACTGAGCGAACGTGTATATCTTGTGAACCTGCTGAAACTGTGGAAGAATAGGGAACCAGACCCCTCCTCCAGACAGCCCCATTCACGCTTTGCTCATAAAATAGACCTTAACTTTGTCCCTAATTTTGACCACCCAACAGTGATGCGGAGCTGGAAACAGTTATCCAGTCTGTCCTAGAAGTAGTGAGCAAGAAAGCCGGACTGACCTCCTTGATTATGAATGACATTGTGACAGAGCCTGGGGTGATCATCCGAGAATGCCCATATCAACTTCCTGAGGAAAAAGGAGCAGAAGTGGAGTTGGAGATCAAGCGTATGCTGGAACTATTTGTGATAGAGGAGAGTCATAGCCCCTGGTCCAGCCCAATTGTCTTGGCTGCAAAGCCTGACTGGAGTTGGGGGTTTTGCAATGACTTCTGGCGGCTTAACTAAGTCTATCAATTCAACACCTATCTAATGCCATGAGTGGACGAACTCCTCGAGTGGCCAGACAGGCTAAATTCTTGACCACTCCTGACATGAAGAAAGGGTACTGGCAGGTTCCTTTAATGGACTCCGCAAAGGCTAAGACTGCGTTTCAGTCATCTTTGATCGATCTCTGAATGTAAACTGACTTAATATACAAAAGTGTGGCTCTGTCCAGCATCTTGTACAGGGCTTGATCCTACATTGCAACTATTTTTCCTGTGTATGACAAATAAACAACTGTCAAATAATACAGCAATGCTTATAAAATCAGCAAGAAAACAAAAAAATACGAAGAGAGAATTGTTCAGACAATCTTCGTATAATCTTATACCATTCATATATTCAGTAAATACTACAAGTCTAAAGAAAGTCAATCACAGAATTATATTAAATCCTCAGACTGTAACAAGAAAAACAATTATAGAAAATAATGAGAAACCCAGAAATATATAATATTTAATTACCAATAAATGCTGATCAAAGAGTATATATATATGTATAAATCAATAATGGTCTGCTGTAGCCCACAGAATGTTCATCACAGGACCAACCAATCCATGAAAAACTACAGCCAGAAAGTTAATGTCAGTCAGTCATTTTCTAACCCGCTTAATCCTAAACAGGGTTACAGGGTCTGCTGGAGCCTATCCCAGCCAGCATGTTTTACACCTTTTTCTTAAACTGCCTACTGGCACACAAAATAATTTGTTGAATACTTGGATATATTAAGACAGTGGACAAAATATTTTCCTAAAGCTGCATAGTTTTTCACATTGGTAAATAGCCATCAGTCTTAATTAAAAATTATTATCATTTTCATTTAAATAGAGTTGCTCATGAAAATAAAATAAAATGGTTTTGTTGGAGGGTTTTTCTGTTTCTACAAAATCTCTTATCTCTTATGGGCTTGAAAGTGTCTGCATATTTTACTGAAATAGATAGCTCTTTTTTAAAGGCAAAAGTAAGTTATTAAATGCATTTCTCAAAATTTTGTAGTTTTTTGCTTTTAAAAAAATGAAAAGACAATCATCTGGCTATCCAGAAATTACGGTGCTGGAAATCACAATGAGAGCAAAATGTTCTTTTAATTTTATAAAATGACAAAATCAAAATATCTAATAAGTAAAATGTAGCAAAATTGAATGTCATGGAGATAAAGCCAAGTACTTGCAGCATTTAACACTTGAAGACTAGTGGTTTAGATTTGATCATTCTTGCCAACTATGCAATAGTATTACTTTAATCTTCAAGGACATTTCCAGTGCTTTTTTCAAAGCACTCAGAAAAACAACAAAAAGTTTGCTGATTAATGGAATACTTAACCCAGTAATTATATCCTTTTTTGTATGTTACTTACCTCATTGAGTTTATAGTGGTGGCTTAGAACAAAATTTAATCCCATTTTGTGGAGAAAGTACATAACAAAGATTAAAACTAAACAGGACCTAATAATGTTGGACAACAGCAAACAATCAGAAAAACTTTCATAGAAAAAAGGAACACAAATTTTTAAAAATTGTAACTTATGTTCCATAATGCACATGTCCTTTGTAATGGCATCATTTCCAGGTTCCCAAAATCGCACAGCTAATGAGTTGGCAAGGATGGATCCAGAATGAGTCAAATGCATAACAAAAGAAATTCTATAGTCTAATAGACTTTGTTTTAAAAAGTTTTAAAAGAAGTTACTACACATGCAAAATAAAAGGCAGAGAAAAAGGAAAGATGAATCTTCACTGTTTCATTACTATCCTAGCTTTCTCATGTCAAATGTCAGTTATATTCTATGCTTAAATTTACATTACTTTTCTATGGCAAACTTACATAGGCATTAGTATGATTTGAAACTGCCCTCCATGCCTTGCCAACTGTAAGGCAGATAGATCATAGACTGAAGTAGTCTCCACTCAGAATGACAGGAAAAAAATACAATACAGTGTACTTCATCTATGATTTAGCTTGTGGGGCTTAGAACCTTGCATTATCTATTTAGTAATACATAAACAAACACTTTAACATAACTAGGCAAATACTTATATGAAGTTAATAAAACTTACAGTAAATAACAAATGGTTCTTACATGCATTATCCATTCATATTGTCAAAAGGTGCAAATGCATGCTAAAAGTACTAAAATATTAAGTGCTAAAATAATAGGATAAATTGATAAACATTTCATGTTTGATATTTCTTGCTTCATGTGTACCCTTCACTTATTTCCAATGCCATCCATCCATCCATCCATTGTCTCCCGCTTATCCGAGGTCGGGTCGCGGGGGCAGCAGCTTGAGCAGAGATGCCCAGACTTCCCTCTCCCCGGCCACTTCTTCTAGCTCTTCCGGGAGAATCCCAAGGCGTTCCCAGGCCAATCGAGAGACATAGTCCCTCCAGCGTGTCCTGGGTCTTCCCCGGGGCCTCCTCCCGGTTGGACGTGCCCGGAACACCTCACCAGGGAGGCGTCCAGGAGGCATCCTGATCAGATGCCCGAGCCACCTCATCTGACTCCTCTCGATGCGGAGGAGCAGCGGCTCTACTCTGAGCCCCTCCCGGATGACTGAGCTTCTCACCCTATCTTTAAGGGAAAGCCCAGACACCCTGCGGAGGAAACTCATTTCAGCCGCTTGTATTCGCGATCTCGTTCTTTCGGTCACTACCCATAGCTCATGACCATAGGTGAGGGTAGGAACATAGATCGACTGGTAAATTGAGAGCTTCGCCTTGCGGCTCAGCTCCTTTTTCACCACGACAGACCGATGCAATGCCCGCATTACTGCGGATGCCGCACCGATCCGCCTGTCGATCTCACGCTCCATTCTTCCCTCACTCATGAACAAGACCCCGAGATACTTGAACTCCTCCACTTGGGGCAGGATCTCGCTACCAACCCTGAGAGGGCACTCCACCCTTTTCCGGCTGAGGACCATGGTCTCGGATTTGGAGGTGCTGATTCTCATCCCAGCCGCTTCACACTCGGCTGCGAACCGATCCAGAGAGAGCTGAAGATCACGGCCTGATGAAGCAAACAGGACAACATCATCTGCAAAAAGCAGTGACCCAATCCTGAGCCCACCAAACCGGACCCCCTCAACACCCTGGCTGCGCCTAGAAATTCTGTCCATAAAAGTTATGAACAGAATCGGTGACAAAGGGCAGCCCTGGCGGAGTCCAACTCTCACTGGAAACGGGTTCGACTTACTGCCGGCAATGCGGACCAAGCTCTGGCACCGATCGTACAGGGACTGAACAGCCCTTATCAGGGGGGCCGGTACCCCATACTCTCGGAGTACCCCCCACAGGGTTCCCCGAGGGACACGGTCGAATGCCTTTTCTAAGTCCACAAAACACATGTAGACTGGTTGGGCAAACTCCCATGCACCCTCCAGGACCCTGCTAAGGGTATAGAGCTGGTCCACTGTTCCGCGACCAGGACGAAAACCACACTGTTCCTCCTGAATCCGAGGCTCGACTATCCGACGGACCCTCCTCTCCAGGACCCCTGAATAGACTTTTCCAGGGAGGCTGAGGAGTGTGATCCCTCTGTAGTTGGAACACACCCTCCGATCCCCCTTCTTAAAGAGGGGGACCACCACCCCGGTCTGCCAATCCAGAGGCACTGTCCCTGATGTCCATGCGATGTTGCAGAGGCGTGTCAGCCAAGACAGTCCTACAACATCCAGAGCCTTGAGGAACTCCGGGCGTATCTCATCCACTCCCGGGGCCCTGCCACCAAGGAGTTTTTTGACCACCTCGGTGACCTCAGTCCCAGAGATGGGGGAGCCCACCTCTGAGTCCCCAGGCTCTGCTTCCTCATTGGAAGGCATGTTAATGGGATTGAGGAGGTCTTCGAAGTATTCCCCCCACCGACCCACAACGTCCCGAGTCGAGGTCAGCAGCGCACCATCCCCACCATATACAGTGTTGACACTGCACTGCTTCCCCTTCCTGAGACGCCGGATGGTGGACCAGAATCTCCTCGAAGCCGTCCGAAAGTCATTCTCCATGGCCTCCCCAAACTCCTCCCACGCCCGAGTTTTTGCCTCAGCAACCACCAAAGCCGCATTCCGCTTGGCCTGCCGGTACCTATCAGCTGCCTCCGGGGTCCCACAGGACAAAAGGGTCCTGTAGGACTCCTTCTTCAGCTTGACGGCATCCTTCACCGCCGGTGTCCACCAGTGGGTTCGGGGATTGCCGCCACGACAGGCACCGACCACCTTACGGCCACAGCTCCGGTCAGCTGCCTCAACAATAGAGGCACGGAACATGGCCCATTCGGACTCAATGTCCCCCACCTCCCTCGGGATGTGGTCGAAGTTCTGCCGGAGGTGGGAGTTGAAGCTACTTCTGACAGGGGGCTCTGCCAGACGTTCCCAGCAGACCCTCACAACACGTTTGGGCCTACCACGCCTGACCGGCATCCTCCCCCACCATCGAAGCCAACTCACCACCAGGTGGTGATCAGTTGACAGCTCCGCCCCTCTCTTCACCCGAGTGTCCAAGACATGTGGCCGCAAGTCCGACGACACGACCACAAAGTCGATCATCGAACTGAGGCCTAGGGTGTCCTGGTGCCAAGTGCACATATGAACACCCCTATGCTTGAACATGGTGTTCGTTATGGACAATCCGTGACGAGCACAGAAGTCCAATAACAAAACACCGCTCGGGTTCAGATCAGGGGGGCCATTCCTCCCAATCACGCCCTTCCAGGTCTCACTGTCATTGCCCACGTGAGCATTGAAGTCTCCCAGCAGAACGAGGGAGTCCCCAGAAGGTATGCCCTCTAGCACCCCCTCCAGGGACTCCAAAAAGGGTGGGTACTCCGAACTGCTGTTCGGTGCATACGCACAAACAACAGTTAGGACCCGTCCCCCCACCCGAAGGCGAAGGGAGGCTACCCTCTCGTCCACCGGGGTAAACCCCAATGGGAGGGGCCAAGGAGGTCGGGTGCAGTGTGAGTTGGGTGGTGGCCGAAGGCGGGGACCTTGGCGGTCCGATCCTCGGCTACAGAAACTGGCTCTTGGGACGTGGAATGTCACCTCTCTGAAGGGGAAGGAGCCTGAGCTAGTGCGCGAAGTTGAGAGGTTCCGGCTAGATATAGTCGGACTCACCTCGACGCACAGCTTGGACTCTGGAACCAATCTCCTTGAGAGGGGCTGGACTCTCTACCACTCTGGAGTTGCCCCCGGTGAGAGGCACCGAGCAGGTGTGGGTATACTTATTGCCCCCCAACTTGGAGCCTGTACATTGGGGTTTACCCCGGTGGACGAGAGGGTAGCCTCCCTTCGCCTTCGGGTGGGGGGACGGGTCCTAACTGTTGTTTGTTTGTTATTTCCAATGCCTTTCCTCAATATTTTTGTGTGTCTGGGCTTCTCTTTCTGAGTGCTGCCTCTCTGAACTGCATTCCTACAAAGTCTGCTCCTCAGCCTCTTTTGTTTTGTAAAGCTCATCTCCTATCTGCTTTTTGACTACCACCAATGGTCGCCAGCCCACCTTGCCCTCTGTGAAAACATGCATGTTCTTGTGAATACTGTATAATGTGCCTTCTATGCCATGACTCCTCCACATGTGTCTCAACATCTCTTGCCTCTGGCCCTTCCTCTTTCGATTGACAACCAATCAGACTAAAGCCAAGCCGACCAATCACATACAGACAGAAGCATTTTATTATATAGTAGGTACTTCATTTCAGAAAATCCAGTGTACAAGATAAACAGGTCAGATACACCCATAAATACATCGGTTTTGAATTCAAGACCCACCTCTCTCCTTCATTCATTGGTCAAGAATCCTGTCTTCAATTTCAAAGCACATAATTATGTGAATGCTTCTTCACTGTTTATTTCATATGTTGAGTTTCTCAGAAGTAGAAGTGCTACTAGTAGTTAAAACTGCATCTCCCAGCAGTCCCTACAGGGGCTGTTGGGATCAAAGGTGGTCAGAGGGGTTTAAAAGGAGGGCAGGTGTCCAAAAGGAGAAAAAGTGTTTTTATGTAGTTGTATTTTGTGTTTCGTTTACCTGTCGGACTGCCTTCTGTTAATTAAGCAATATTTAGTCACTGTGTCCTGGATTGTATTAGTTGTTGGGGTCTGGATCGTCTGTCTACCGGTGTGCTGAGGATTGATTGTGGATTCATGGCTTTCCCGCAAGTATAGGAGCGCTCCTGAACCATCCATCCGTCTTCACCCTTACAGTGTCTACCTGTAGGACTGTTTTTTCATTCCTTTTCAACATACAGATCTCTGGACTTACTCTCGTCATCTCTCATTACATCTGGTGTAGTATTCCATGGACTTTGCTGTGTGGAGTTGTGTTTTTGTGTTTAATGTAATATCACTGTAGGTGTACTGGGGTGGTAATATTGTTTTCATGTATATTATTTAATTTCATTATATTCTTTAATTGTTAGTTCTTAGTGTGCTTTATTTAGTCTTTGTTTGTGAGTGTGTCCGGGTCGGGCCAAGGCTGGGAGCGTCCATGGGATTCTCTATAAAAATAAATAAATCACTGTCATCTTGACGGTGTGAATCTTAGCGGCACCAGAACGTTACAATGTTAGCAAAAAATGCAAGCATTTTGCACATTTTGAGCAGACAAATGGATAATGGACATGTGGTTAAATAACACAAGTTACATGAGAATTTATTTTCTTTTTCACATTGATATTTTTCTCATAATTTGCCATTGTCATGTGTTGGTCCCTATTGGGGAAGTTATACAGTTTCTTCATGAAAACATGAGATTATTTCTCTGCCAATACTAAAAACTACATGGTGTATGTAACATATAAAAAATATACTTTTTGGGTAGAGTATTCCTCAGATGTTGCCTGAAACTGAAAACAGCAGCTGTACTTCATCTATACTATATGTTTCACTCATAATGTTATGTAAACATAGCACAGCATGTCCTCCCAATGTCTGCATGGGTTTGTCTCCCACATTCCCAAACACATAGCAGTCTGTGGGTGTGTGGGTGTGTCTGTAGGTGGATATATTTGATCCTGAATTGGATCAAGTGGGTTTGAGAATGAGATGCGATTACTGTAAACTGAAAGTTACTTTAATTATTGAGCAATATATTCACTTTAATAAACTTTCAATATTTGAATAATAAACCACATATACTGTTGTACTTTTTGTTATTTCAGTTATAAAAATTATAATATTACAGTAACTGGTCTGCTATTTGCTTTATTATTTTTAATGAACAGTCAAAAACAATATCTAAAAATCACAAGGGAGAATTAGAGCTAGGCTGGTTCATTATGTGTGTGCATGTGTATGTTTTTTTCTTAAATCAAGCCACTGTAATGGGCTAAGTGCAACTGAAACAGATGCCTAACAGAAAAATAAGCAGCCTTATTTTGCTGTATTTTTAAAGTGGGCAATGTTACATTTGTAGACTGTTGTGGTGAGTGCAAATATTTTCAATTTTCTTGTAGATAAACATTTCAAAGAACCTTCTCCTGACTCCACATATGTTTCACACTGTGCTGTGTGCATGCATAATCAGTAATTCAAAGGTCTCTCAGTTGATTAGAGGGTGCAAATAATTTTTCAAAGAGCTCTTCAAATAAACTTCCTACCACTTGCTTTGCAAAGACATGACTGCTGTATCTTTTCATGAAAATGTAATAGTGCATTAAAAAAAAAATAATTTAGAAAAAAAAATGACAACTGTTCTGAAGTGAAAGCAGGCAAATAACATGCTTAAAATACTTGCATTTGAGAGGCTCTGAAATATAAGTATAACCAATTCTGCATAAATTCAATATAATTATATTATTAAATGTTGTAAATACAGTGCCAAGCTTTTTTACTAAATGAAAATTTAGTCTTCACTTGCCTTCAGTGGTAATGAAGGATGTACACGAGTGCTCTATCAGCAGCCAGTGCTTTCTTTTCTGGCTGCACAAATCAGCCCATCTTTTCTCTGTTTGTCTTTATTTTGTGGATCTAAGATCTTGGGTTGCTAGTCAAACTGTAGACTGTAAGGAGACTCCTCTTAAGGGCATACAAGTGTAAATAGTTAGGTCATGGATCAATCATTTATCTCTGGGTCAGTAGCCTATGAGCATTGGGAGAAATAAGACATGTTGCTTGTCCTGTCTGAGACACCATCCCTCAAGCTTTTCACCTTAGATTAACCTCCGTAAACAACCAAATAGTCACACCCATGACTCAATATCTAAAGCAGAATGTTCATGGAAATACTTTATGTCTGAGGCATGTAGTGAATAGTGTTAGTGATGAAAAACAGATCAAGCCAAATTAAATTCATCAAGGAGCTCGTTCATGTTTATCTCACTTAGTTTACTTGACATTTGTCACACTCATGTGATGGAGTGGTGTGCGAGACTGATATTGTAACAGACTTGGGAAACTCCAGCCACCATAAAAAAACCTAACACTATTCCAATGTGGTGCTGAGGTGTCATCTGCTGCACTCGGGTCGCAATACAGGAGACATTGTGGGCAGACCTAGGAGTGGGATAACTATCAATCTATTTAGCTCTACTTGCAGAGCACTGGAGGTCTGTGGCAAGACTCTATCAATAGAACTGAGCACAATGTTACAGTGGAGATTACAGGAGGTCATCCAGAATCAGCATGATCATCAGAGCATGGGGAGGTTGTCCATGGCCCACCTGCAATGCCACCATGGTGAATCAGATGTGTTGGGCAGCTGTCTCCCAGCACTGCATTAGGTAACCTGGGGTACCATTTATAAAAGTTAAGGGGTGAGTGCTCTTGACACTGAGGCGCTCCATTTATGTGACTCTTGTGGTGATTTCCCCAGACAGTCCATTTTTTGTACACCGAAGGGCACTGCTTTTTGTTACCAAAGGGACGCATGTTTTGGACACCAGGGGAGACCTCCAATCCATTCAACCCCCTCCCCCAAATTTGAAGTCTAATAACACTGACTGCTGCATTATGGACAACAAGGGGAACAAACCCTAGGGATCAATATGGGTTTCGACTAGTACTGACAGGAGAAGTATACCTTACAGAAAAAGATGGAACTTCTTGCTGCATTGATGCTGGCAAAAAGAAACAAGATGTTGCCATTGAGTTTCACACTCCACAGTCAGATTTATCCACAATATATGCGTAAAGTCCACACTATGTGCAGATTCCATTCATCCATCCATTATCCACCGCTTATCTGACATCGGGTCGTGGGGGCAGCAGCCTAAGCAGGGAAGCCCAGACCTCCCTCTCCCCGGCCACCTCTTCCAGCTCCTCTGGGAGGACCCCGAGGCGTTCCAGGGCCAGCCGGGAGATATAATCCCTCCAGCGTGTCTTGGGTCTGCCCCGTGGCCTTCTCCCAGTGGGGCATGCCCGGAACACCACCCCCCCTCCCCAGGGAGGCGTCCAGGGGGCATCCTAACCAGATGCCCGAACCACCTCAACTGACTCCTCTCAATGCTGAGGAGCAGCGACTCTACTCCGAGTCTCTCCCGGATAACTGAACTCCTCACCCTATCTCTAAGGGAAAGTCCAGCCACCCTGCAGAGAAAACTCATTTCGGCCGCTTGTATCCGTGATCTTGCTCTTTCGGTCACTACCCAAAGTTCGTGACCATAGGTGAGTGTAGGAATGTAGATCAACTGGTAAATCGACAGCCTCACCTTTTGGCTCAGCTCTCTCTTCACCACGATGGACCGTTGCAGAGCCCGCAGTACTGCGGAATGCCGCACCGATCTGTCTGTCAACCTCCCGCTCCATTCTTCCCTCACTCATGAACAAGACCCCAAGATACTTGAACTCCTCCACTTGAGGCAGTACTGTGCTCCCAACCCGGAGAGAGCATTCCACCCTTTTCCGGCTGAGAACCATAGCCTTGGATTTAGAGGTGCTGTCTCTCATCCCCACTGCTTCGCACTCGGCTGCGAACTGCTCCAGTGAGAGATGGAGGTCACTGTCCGATGAAGCCAACAGAACCACGTCATCCACAAATAGCAGAGACGAGATTCTGAGGTCACCGAACAAGACCCCCTCCCCTCCTTGGCTGTGCCTAAAAATTCTGTCCATATAACTTATGAACAGAATCGGTGACAAAGGGCAGCCCTGGCGGAGTCCAACCTCAACAGGAAACGAGTCCGACTTATTACCGGCAATGTGGACCAAGCTCCTGCTCCTCCTGTACAGGGACTGGATGGCTTGTAACAACGAGCCTTGTACCCTGTACTCTTGGAGCACACCCCACAGGATGCTTCGAGGGACATGGTCGAATGCCTTCTCTAAATCCACAAAACACATGTGGACTGGTTGGGCAAACTCCCATGCCCCCTCCAGGATCCTGGCCAGGGTGTAGATCTGGTTCAGTGTTCCACGGCCGGGACGGAGTCTGCATTGTTCCTCTTGAATCTGAGATTCGACCATCGACCGAACTCTCTTCTCCAGCACCCCTGAATAGACCTTACCGGGGAGGCTGAGGAGTGTGATCCCCCTATAGTTGGAGCACATCCTCTGGTCACCCTTCTTAAAAAGGGGAACCACCACCCCGGTTTGCCAATCCAGAGGCACTGCCCCCGATGTCCATGCGATGTTGCAGAGATGTGTCAACCAGGACAGCCCCACAACATCCAGAGCCTTGAGGAACCCAGAGTGAACCTCGTCCACTCCAGGGGCCCTGCCACCTTGGAGCTTTTTAACTACCTCAGCGACTTCAGCCCCTGTTATGGACGGGCCCCCCCCCCGGAGTCCTCCAGCTCTGCTTACTCTAAGGAAGACATGCTGGTGGGATTGAGAAGATCCTCGAAGTATTCTTTCCACCGGTCAATAACATCTACAGTTGAAGTCAGCAGGGCCCCATCTCCACTGTACACAGTGTTGGTGGAGCACCGCTTTCCCCTCCTGAGGCGCCTGACGGTTTGCCAGAACCTTCTCGGTGCCGACCGAAAGTCATTTTCCATGGCTTCCCCAAACTCCTTCCATGCCCGAGTTTTTGCCTCTGCAACAGCCGATGCCGCCACCAGCTTGGCCCGCTGGTACCCCTCAGCTGCCTCTGGAGTCCCACTGGTCAACCAGACCCTATAGAACTCTTTCTTCAGCTTGACGGCCTCTTGAACCTTAGGTGTCCACCACCGGGTTCGTGGATTGCCGCCACGAGAGGCACTGACAACCTTGCAGCCACAGCTCCATTCTGCTGCTTTGACAATGGAGGCTCGGAACATGGCCCATTCAGACTCAATGTCCTTCGCCTCCCTCAGAATGAGGTTGAAGTTCTGCTGGAGGTGGCAGTTCTGACTGGTTCCTCTGCCAGACATTCCCAGCAGACCCTCATTATTCGTTTGGGTCTGCCTCTCCTGCCATCTGATCCAACTTACCACCAGGTGGTGATCAGTTGACAGCTCAGCCCCTCTTTTCTCCCGAGTGTCCAAGACATAAGGTCGCAGATCTGATGACACAATTACAAAGACGATCATCGAGCTGCGACCATGGGCATCCTGGCGCCAAGTGCACTTATGGACACCCTTATGCGCAAACATGGTGTTCGTTATGGACAATCCATGACCAGCACAGAAGTCCAACAACTGAACACCAATCGAGTTTAGATCAGGGAGGCTGTTCCTCCCAATCACATCTCTCCAGGTTTCACTGTCGTTGCCAACGTGAGCGTTTAAGTCTCCCAGCAGGACGATAGAGTCCCAAGGAGCTGCACCTCGCATAAGCGCAAACAACAGTCAGAGTCCTTCCCCCAACTTGAAGGCGTAGGGAAACAACCCTCTCGTCCAATGGGGAGAACCCCAACGTACAGGCCTCGAGCCGGGGGGCCCGAAGCAAGCCCACCCCTGCCTGACGCCTTTCATTCACAGTAACTCCAGAGTGGAACAAAGTCCAGCCTCTCTCAAGAGGAATGGTTCCAGAGCCCAGACCATGTGTACAGGTGAACCTGACTATATCTAGCCGGTACCTCTCAACCTCTCACACCAGTTCAGACTCCTTCCCGCCAGAGAGGTAACATTCCATGTCCCAAAAGCCAATTTCGGCAACTGAGGGTTGGAATGCCAGAGTTCCCGCCTTTGGCTCCCACCCATGTGCAGATTCCATTATAATAAAATCCATGTTATAGCAAACTGTTTTTGCAGTCGTAAGCTCTTTGTTCTAATGAAATTTGACCTGTATGTAAAATATATTGTTAAAAGTCCTGCTATTTAAAAGTGGTATACATTATTTAGTCTATTTTTGTTCTTCCATCACCTTCAATCTTTAAGACCATAAAAAAATTAAGAAGTGAAAGAATAATAATTTATTAGTAGTATGTTAATCTTTTATGCAATTGCTCTTTTTTATTTTGTGGAGGGCTTAAAAATTGTTCATAAAGCATTTTACTATTCAAAACCCTATTGAGACATGTTCCTGAATTATTCCAAACACAATATGAAATCACAGAGAGGAAGATGACAATCATAGACTTTGTTGGTTTTGAGTGTCTCGTCTTTATTTTATTGCAAGTTTTTAGTAATTGTTAGGAATTTCATAAACACAACAGATACTGCATTATGCTGGATGATAACGATTTCCATTTGTGTAGAACAGCTTAGTTGCCAGCAAAATCAGTGCCTTGTTTATATTGTGATGACTGTATGAATAAAATCATGCCATGCACCATTTGTGGGCAACTTCACATAAAAGCCACCCATGTTTCACCCTCTGGTATTCAAGCAGGTACTCTGAACAAAAGTACACAAGAACAACGCCGACAGAATTGTTTTATAATGGACCCAAAGACAAAACATTGTCAGTCTGAGAGAAAGAAAATCTGAAACAAAAATAATCTAATCTAAAGTGCAGCATATTTTTAATTACTTAATTATAAGCTGCGTAAGAATGACAAGAACACAAAAAAACATTTGGGGATCCACCCCGTATACTGTGAAGCAATTTGAATTGAGTAATCACACAGGACCTAGTGCACGCATAAGCATGGACTGAACTGAAGTAAAATGCCAGGTAGGTTGGTTTTATAGCAGGAATGTTAGGAAGGGCCTGTTTAAGGGCAAGAAGCGGAAGTGAGGTCATCACCAGATTTCCAGAAGTAAGATCAGGAATGGAGGCAGAAGTGATGTACAGTATTCACGCTTTCCTTCTGGAGGTCTGTAGGAAGAGAAGAACAGGCATTAGTGCTCATCGCCAGCCCTTGGTCCAGCATGTCATTACCCTGAGTTAAGCCCTTTGACTGCCTCCCAATACACATGTATGTGAACTCCGCCATTGATATTCCAAAATCAGTTTTGGAAAGAAAGACAGACATGCAAAATATATATAATTTGCATACTGCACAAACATTAGAAAATGCATGCATATAATACTGGGTTTGAAAAACTGTTTATAGTTTAACATTTTGCATATCTGTTGTGAAAGGAGAGTTGAGAGAATTATAGAGGTTTGGAGTCCCAGGTAAGAAAACTGAATGGAAAGTTCAGGCAGGGTTCAGAGTAGAGCAACCTTATATCAGCATTCATGCAACATTTAGCATGGGAGTCTTTTTGATGTTTTTCTTTTGTGTTATTGGCAAAAGAACTATACGTTCAGTGGCATTTTATATTTATAAGGAGGAAAGGGGTGGAACAGGGAAGGAATAGGAGCTGTCATCATGGTCTAGGTTCTCATTTTTGCATGTAATGGAAATGTTATTTCCCATCAGTCCTAAAAAAAGCATACTCTTCTGTAGGTAATAAATCTTTTTCTTAAAAAGCAGTGGAATGGTCACCCATTGCACAATGCACAGCATATAATGTATAAAGATAAAGACTTTTATAAAAAATATGAAAAAATGTAATAATTTTTTTGGACAAATAGTCTGCTGTTGTTTTGACCGACGCATTTGCACTGAATTATATTATGAAACCAATTTTCTAAATCATTTGCACTTTTTAGTAATGCTCAATAAAATGTGTTAATTGTAGCAAAAGTAGTCATGCCTCCTAAATAAATATTTTATACACTTTAATAATTTCTCTGGGGAAAGTTTTGAACCTCAATTCATTAATTTTATATATGCATTTGCTGAATAATTATATGTAATAATTATATGTACTAATGCTTTTAAATAGTTTTACAGTATTGCTGCATTACATGCAAAAGCAAAATGCAAATCTAAATAAATTTCTTATTATAAAACACTGAAAATATAAAAGCAGACTTTAAAAACAATTAAACCTCACTTAATTGTAAATGTTATACTACATATCTGTTCCATGTTTGACTGTATTTAGCAATGCACTGTAGTGTATGCAGATCACATCTTTATTTAATACAGCATTTTTATGTATGGATTGTTTATAAAATAATTTGGTATGTCTAGGAGATGGCAGCAACAAAAAAAAAAAAAATGTATAATCATACTAGCTTTATACAGTATATGTTGCCATTCTATAGTAGGTAATGTCACAAGATACTTTGTAAAAACGTAAATACTTTTTCCTTTGCAGGTTAAATCACTTTCACAGGATAACACTGAGTCAGCAGTGGGAATTAAACAGATGGCCTTCTTTGTTTCAGCCTTAGCTACACTGCAACATTTTGACACAGGTAAATTGTTTAATTTTTCCAATAGAGTATTTTTCCTTTAACTTTTGTAAGTTGCTTGAGAAATAGCCTCTTTGACTACTGCTTTAGGACCACCATCTCACTCTAAAATAGCATTATACAAAGTCAAAATACAATTATAATCATTACTTATAAATGCAGTGGTAAATTATTTTGAGCCAAGACATCACCAGAGTTGAAAACACCTGACCCTAGTCCACTGCAAGGCACCCACACACACACACATACTTGCTCACATTATGGCCAATTTACAGTTACAAAGTAACCTTAATCTGCATGTTTTTGGGAATGTTGGACAATAAACAGACACAAAAGAAAACTTGCAAACTCTGCACAGATACAGTATTCAAACAACTGACACTAGATCGTTGATGCAGCAGAGCTAACCACTATTCACTATGCTTCCCATTATTTATTTTATTTTCTTTATTATATTTATTCTCTGTCAGCACATTTTTACATAATAATTCTGGTGCCTGTTAATTTGGGCATGTCAGTCATGTTAAGTGTAAAGTAATGTGTGATGTATTTTGACCTTCAAAGCTGGCATATGACTCTAAAGGTCTCATTTCTGTTTTTTCACAAAGATCATGAAATAAAGTTTCAGATATATAGTAAAAATTAATGTTATGCTCCTAGTCTACCAGTTATTAGGCCATCAGACATCCAACACTCATAATTTTATACAGTGATATCACAAAGTACAGCATATACTCGCGGATAAGTTCTCCCATGAATAAGTCGGGACTTGATTTTACAGTATAATTTCTGGTATTTTATAATGCCGGTTGTATAAGTCAAATGCGGAAAACTGAGGTTATTGGTAAAAGGGATTATGATATGCTAACACCCACCAGAGAGAGTAACCACGGAGCACACTGCCTTTTTTCTATGTGGATGCGGATAATTTGGAAACAGTTAAATCATTACAGAAGGACTTGGACAGCAAACAAGCTTGGGCAGATTTGTAGCAGATGAAATTTAATGTCAGTAAATGCAAAGTATTATACATAGGAAGTAAAAATGTTAGGTTTCAATACACAACAAAAATCGAGAGTACACCTTATGTGAAGTATTTAGGAATTGTAGTGTACTTTACGCTATCAACTTACTGAGAATGTTCAGAAGTCATTAAGGATTAACAGAATGTTAGGTTATATAGCACAATGTGTGGAATACAAGTCCAAGTGGGTTATGCTCAAGCTTTATAATGCACTGGTAAGGCCTCATCTGGAGTACTGTGTGCAGTTTTAGTGTCCAGGCTAAAAAAATGAAATAGCAGTGCTAGAAAAGGTCCAGAGGAGAGCAACTAGGCTGATTCCAGGGCTAAAGGGGATGGATTATGAAGAAAGATTAAAAAAGCTCACCCTTTTCAGTTGAATCAAAAGAAGATTAAGAGGTGACAAGATTAAAGTGTTTAAAATTGTGAAGGGAATTAGTACAATATCAACCTCCAATTGAGTGTCGCTCCATGTCCTCCCAATTCTGAGTCACTTGGGTAAGGGATTGCGATCTCTAATCTTTATTGTGGACCTGGGAGTACTTCTGATGCCAGGGCTGCTGCCCGATGGAAGTACTTCCTGGTCAATTCCCTGCAGTGCCTCCTTGTGGCACCCATGGATCCCAGTAGGGCTGTGCTGCCAGACTGTAACACCGGGCATTCCCTGCTGGATCCCGAATGGCCACCAATATGGAGGGCTGGTGCCATCTAGCACCAAGGAACATTAAATATCCCTCTGAGACAGTTCTTCCCTGTCGTCTTCTTCTGTCATGGCCAGGGAAGGTATGAAGTCCATGTCTGGTTGGGACGCCTGTCCATTTATTTGGAGCTCCCAACCCAGGCAAAGAACATTCGTTCTGGCTAGGATGTCCATCCACCCATTAGGGATGCCAAGTCCAGGTTCAACCTCCTTTCGTTCGGGTAAGGGATCTTCCTGGTTCCTGGCCATGATGCCTGTCCATCCTGTGTGCCACCTACAATATATATCTATACTGTACATTCTATGTATTACTTTTTCTTGTGTATGACCTCTGTCGACGCTCTCTTTAACAGTAAAACTATGGCAAAGTAACACAACTGCCCTTCAGAAACTCCCTCTTAAACAGTATTTCAATGAGAAACAAACACACTCATATCTGTCCCATTTGCGGGATCAACTGCGGGCTTGGAGGCTTACCGCACGACATGCTTCTCGCAAGAGGTTTGGAACATTTAGAGGACCAAACCCCGGCCAACCTAATGGTTCACTCCCCTGTCCTCTCTCCCTCAGACTACCACTGCACTAGTTGCTGCTTCCAAGCTGTTGAACCCACTTGATGAGGAGGACTTTGTATTCTTTTGACCTGGAGACGGGAGCTGAACCACCACGTTTAACAGCTGGTTCCTATGTGCTTTTCTGCTGTTGTCACACCCCTTCTGGATAGGGTCTTGTGTTTGTACCTGCCAGTTCAGCAATAAAGATTTTATTCCTTGGAAACCTGTTCCCTTTTCTAGTCTCCTGTGCAACTTTATGACCCAAGCTTGACAGTATCTTTGTTAGTACTGTATTATAGTCACTGTTCTGAGGAGACATTTAAATAAGAATTTCACTGTAGTATATACAGTACATACACTATGTACTATGTACAGATAACAATAAATTTGAACTTAAAGTTGACATGCATACCATAACACGCTATATGAGGTAGAATAATCATCAACAGCTATGGAGGTGACTACCTGGAAATTTCACAGAGGGAAAATGTAGTTTTGCTGTTAAATGATTAACTCAAAAGAAAGCTGGATGTTAAATGTAGGCAACTTGATATTTCTTGTCTAAATGTGCACCCATGCACTAATATATGTATTTTAAATACAGGTGTGCATGTGTATTAGTCATGATACTGGGTCTAACCTCTCATTGGTGTGTTTGTATTCTTAGTAACCTATATCATCTGCTATGAAATAAAGTAAATTAAAAGAGCAAGCCTTGTGCTGATTTTATCCTACATTTTTAATTGAATTAATCTTTTAGCATGTGAAACTGTAACTCCCTCCTGGCTGTTGAATTTGTCATAAATAAACCTTTGCTTAACCTACCCACAAGCCTCCTAGGCAACTGAGATTCATGCAGGCTCAAAATATTAAGCCTCTTAATCATACTCCATAAAATGTTATCAAAAAGAACTTTGTCTATTCATTGACTTCTGCTTCAGGTATCTTTAGATGTAGCATTTTGAGACAAATCTTGAACTAAAGTACATCACAGCTGATTACAGACAGTTACTATAATACAACCACAGCAGATATTTCATTCTTATGCTGGTTTTGCCCTGAATCTGACTCGTCATAGACCATCTGTCAATCAGTTATATTTTTACACAGTGAAATTTATATCAATTTTGTCAGGATCTGGATGAATGTAGCAATATTTTTGTTTAGTTTTGTTTCTATGAATATATTATGCTGTAACTATTTTTAGCATTATTTTTTCATTTTTTCTGTCAGATTTCCTCTGGTGACATCACTGGGTTCTCTGTTGATTGCAGTCATTGCTATGAGCCCGTATCTTTTTCGAAATACACATGTGAGCATAATACTGTGTGTTTCTTCATGGCAGCCATTTTTTGATGATGTTCAGAAATAAAGGGAAGGCTCATGGAAAAGAAAATGATTTCTTTAGCAGTTCAATTTAAGAGAATCTCAGGTTTTGACCTTTTGCTTATTCAAGTGATCCTTGAATTTTGGTTAAGCCTATTTAATGAAGACATTCTTGTTTGTTTATTCAGTGCACTGAATCAGTCTCCCACTGGCTTCTCTGTTTGCCATTTGTAAAATCCTAAGCCACTTTAGAATGATTTGTTTGCATGGAAAAGATTTAAAAGATTATTAAAAATATAAGGTTAAAATATTCATGTTATTAACAACTTTGGAGTACTACCTAGGTGTGTCCAAGAAATGTATGAAATGTGAAAAGTAAGGATCTTATTTAGAGCAACAAAAAAATTTACAAAATGTGAGGAGAAAGTAACAAAAACACACACAGACACAGATAAAAACCATGCTTTCACCATGCTCACCTCTCACATCTTGACTTGCAGGGAATAGCATATAAACCTCACCTGTAGTTTAGGTAAGAGGCCAACAACAAAACTCTGACATCAGAATAGTCCGCCAAGGCTAAAGAATTACTACGTCACAATACACCTGAAGCTTTGAACTGGTCTTAGGAAGTCTGGGGTCATTTCTTACATTATCCTCTGGTGGCCTGAGGTGTCTCTGCATTGCAGGTCTGTTTTTAAGAGTGAGATGAAAACTAACTACTCTCTTTTGATAATATGAAAGCTACACAATTTTCTCTTGTGCTGCCTATATAGTGTACTCTGACATGCAGCAAAAACTCTTAACGTTTTTCACAGGCAGGAACACTTCATCAATTGCACTGGGGCTCCAGGAAGGTTCCTTTTAGTAAAACACTGTTCTCCACAGCATTATGTAACCATAGAGTCATAAGGTGAAGTTCAGCATAGGCTTTGAGTGGTACTGGGCCAAGAGATTTGGAAGGAAAAGTGAGGTGAGTTAAAATGTGTTATGATGGATTTCCTGAGGCTGGCAATTGAAGTGAGCACATAAGAAATACAAGGACTAGACTTTGTATTCAACATGCTCAATGGTCAGCAGAATTTCTTCTGTTTTTTTATTTTTTTGTTACTTTCTCTTTACTTGCTTTCAGCATCTGTACACTTTGGGTTTAACTAAAATACATCTATTGTGATACATTTTGGATTTGTCTCTTAGATCAATGCATCTATTTCTCTTTACATTTTTCAATGTGATCTTTGATCTTGAATTTACTTACAGTTGTCACACATGTGCGAATGGGAGGCAGTCTAAGGGCTTAGCAGAGGATAAGCAACAGAGACAGGGGTTGATGAATCGTACTAATGCCTTCTCGCCCTCTTTCACAGAACTTCAGAAGGAAAGACCAGCTAAAGCTCTGCCTACTTCTGGTATCAAACCACACACCCCTTCTGACCTCTTTTCCCTTCCTATCCCGCCTCTTCCTGCCAAGAAAATATAAAGAGCAAACCTTCCACTTACCAAATAAGTCTGTATTAACTCCTATGATTACTCTTTGCCATTGTTTTCTGGTGCTACAATATAAGGGTTGGACTCCCCAAAACTTTATCATTGTTTTTATCTTGTTCACACAGTATAATAAATTGTTGATGCATTCTTAGGCTTTATATTCTCATGTTCAAACATGCCTGCAGTGTCTTTTGTCATTTACAGTATTGTGATTTCTACAATTTATACAATTTATTTGAGTTTGGCCATATGTAATCTTAGACAGCACACTGGACTACTGGGTTATGGATTTACTAGCACACAAGAATCCAAGCTATTCATACCTGTCAATCAACCATACAATGTCTAGTAAAATGTCAAAATTGGAAAAAGAATAATATCAAAATATAACAGTAAGAAGTAGAAATTAAGTTGCATCAGACATTAGAACAGAACTTATACAATAATAAAAGACTGCCTTTTATCTGTTCCCTACTTTATAATGATATGAAAAAATGGACTTTAGATGAAAATTTTAATTACAGCATGCCTTTCATTACAAAGTCCTTTATGCTACAGGAATTTATGCTGATGAAGTGTATCTACATTAAAAAAAAATTTGCATTACAGTAGCTAGTTTTTGCTATGTACAAAAGAATTATTTTGCAAAAGATTTTCCATATTGATTGTAGAGTAAATTAGAATATATAAATTAACTTATTAAACTGAGTTTGTACCTGCAATGGCTAGAGTACACAAAAATTGTTTACTGCTTAATCAGTGTTCTCTTTTCTATGCTTTGAAATCGCAGAGAGAACATTTGGGCTGAATATTGTCATTTTTAGCATATCTTTAAGGCACATACTACTATGTAAACTTAATGTATTATAAATAAAAAAATAAAATAAAACTAAGCTTATCCAGAAAATGTATTAATCACTCTATTTCATGCTGTAATTAACATTGTGAAATGCTCAATTTATTGTCTATAGGCACAGAAATGCACATAAGCATATCCAGTGTGCAAGCCATGTTACTTATATTGTTTTATGCACACTATTCCATTTACTGTTGTAACAGTAGGGGTCGCTATTGCTCCCTTGAATCCTCAGGTACCACGCCAAACACCAGGTAAAAGTATAATACTTATTCTTTTTATTATAATACTGTGCACTAAGCACCCTCCACTCCACACTACACATACAATACTCAATACTCAATCCTCAATCCTCCTCTCCCAGACACTTAGCCACCCTTCCTCCCAGCTCAGCTCAGCGTCTGGGCTTTCCCAAAGTCCTTTTATATCCCCTGACCCGGAAGTGGTTCCAACCCTGCAGTCCATGATTTGTTATCACTTCCGGGTCAGATTAAAAGTCATTTTCTTCATCCCGGAAGCACGTTGTTCCTTCTGTTCATGTGACTAGGACGTGCTTCCTGGTTATAGGGCACGTAGCACTCCCCAAGCCTCCCTACAGCGGCTCCTGGTGGTCCCCATGATATCCAGCAGGGCTGTTTGTAAAAACTACAAGGTCCATGAGGCCCTGCTGGAATTCGGGGAGCCTCCATACTGCTGGGAGGGCTCCACCTGGTGGTTTCGAGGTGTGGTTTCGAATATATGGTCGGCCATCCCTCACAGTTCCCTCCCCTTAGCGAAGTCCATTGGGGCGGAGCGTTCAGCCCCGCGAGGGACATCTTCCTCCAAGAGGACCTGTCAGTTGGGCCTTGGCTGCGCTGTCTAGCCTCCCCAGAAAACCTAGGGGGAACGGTATACCGGATGTCCCTAATATTCCTGTCCTCCGAGGACAACTTTGCCATACGTGGCCCGGCCGACGACAGTCATAGCAAATCCGTCGGCCTCCCAGTTGTCTTCCTTCACGAGACTGGAAACACCTTGGGAACTCTGTTAACTCTGTCTCCGCTGAGGGAGGTTTTATGGCCACCTCGGTGCTCTCAGCCCTTTTTCCTAATTTGTCAGGAGACCTGCGTTTTATTTTTGGGATCTCCTGCTTATTCTGGGGCTTGTGCACAGTTTGGGTCTCTCTATTAGAAGAAGAGAGCCCTTTTGCTGTCTGCACGCCCGTTGATCTTAATCTACTCAGAGGCAGCATCTTCAGCACCACATCGTTCCGGGAGACAGCACTTTTCAGCTGCTCCAGTTCGATTGGCACTTCCTCCGCCCCTTCTGTCATCACACCTGACTTACTTATACTACGGGTCGGGGTCTTCAGGTCTGAATCGCTCCGAGAAGCCGCACCATCCAGCTGCCCTGGCTCGATTGGTCCTTCCCCCGACCACTCGGTTAGCGTTCCGCACTCTATTGTAGGGCATGCAGTGATTTGGCACCCGCTACTTATTAAACGCAGGCCCGGATCACACTGCGTCCCTGTATGCTGTATGGTACCTGTCACACTCACCTGTACCACCGCATCAATCATAACGGGAGCCTCTCGACCAAATCGCTGTAGATATTCCTCAAGTCTTTTCAGCGGCGCTTCGGCCGTTGCTCCCAACTCCTTCACTTGTTTCTTCAGCTCCGCCAAGCCCTGGAAGAAACCGTGTATGGGCTCAAGTAACTTCTCGAGATCACGCAGTCCCACAGAGTCATTTAATTCGGCCTGAGGCAGGCTACAATCATCAGTTGCCTTACCTTCCGGCCGGGAGCCAATGGGCACGTCCGCTCCTGGCATGTGCTCGGTTGGGTTACCGAAAGGCTCTTTGGAATTGGAGTCTTTAGAGCAGTGTTTCTCAAACTTTTTTGTCTGTTGGCACAGTAAAAAAACTAAAAAAATTTCGCGGCACACCAGGAAGAACAACAGTTGTTTTATAATAAAATGAAAAATTATTTTACCTGTTTTTAAGTATTACATTCAATGTGAAGGATGTGCCTGTTTTTGAGAGCAAATGCGATCTAATCGAGGCTCCAAAGTCGACAAACAAACTCGCATTTCAGCGTCTATTGTAAGAAGTCTCTCTCTTTTCTTAGACTTGATTTCAGTCAGTGCTGAAAATCCAAACTCACAAAACCATGAAGATGCAAATGGAAGAATTATTTTGATTGCTTTTAAACTGATTGCAGGATATAACTTGTTGATTGAAATCCAAAACACATCCAGGCTTTTCTCGGCAAAACTTGACTTAAGAACTGCATCGTTTTTTAAATCAATGAGCTGCTCTTCTTCTTCAGTTGTAAGATTTGTAGCTTCATTGTTTCCAAATGGATAGCTGACCCATCCATATTCATTACTTCCAACTGTTGGGAAGTAATGCTGCAATGCTGACTGCAGGTGTGTCAAAGTGTACAGAATTTCGGGGGTGATTTCTTTATTTGAAGCACATTCATTGTAAGTAGGAAAGCAGTCGAAGACTCCTTTCGAGATCTTACTTTGCCACAACGACAATTTTTCACCAAATGACTTCAGTTTTGAGGATGCAGTGATGATGTTTTCCGATGGTCCTTGAAGACTTAAATTCAGTGAATTTAATTTGTCAAATAAATCAGAGAGAAATGTCACCATAACCCACCAGATCTCGTCATGAATACAAAATCCAAAGTCTTTTTTTTCAGCCTCCAAGAATGAAATCAGCTCAGCCTTGAGTTGGACGACACGCTTTAACACTTTTCCCCTGGAGAGCCAACGAACATTGGTGTGATACAGGAGGCATTTGTAGTCTGAATACATTGCTTCACAGAGCTGAGAGAAAAGTCGGGATGCAAGCGGTCGAGATTTGATGAAGTTTACAACTGTAATCACTTGATCCAGAACAGACATCAAATCTTTCGGCAAAGATTTGAAGGCAAGAGCTTCTCTGTGGATCATGCAGTGAACAACTAATACATTTGGATTTTCTTGACGCACAAGAGTGACGAATCCCTTTCTATTTCCCTGCATGGAAGGACAGCCATCGGTGCAAACGCTGACACAGTTTTTCCACTGTAGTTTGAAGAGCAAAATGTTTTCGTTCACCACATTGAAAATATCTTCGCCTTTGGTCGTAGTTTGTAAGTCTTTGCAAAATAAGAATTCGTTGACACATTTTTCATCCTTTATGAACCGAATAAAAGCTAGCAGCTGGGCTTTGCCGCTAACGTCAGTGGATTCATCAACTTGAAGAGACCACAACAGAGACACTTCATCGTCAGGCGCGTCAAAGTGTTCGCAGATTTGATCTTGTAAATCTGACGATAAGTCTTCAATTCTGCGCGAGATAGTATCATTTGACAAAGGAACTTTCTTAACTTTTTCGGCGGCATTGGGTCCAAGGATAGTTTCAACAACTATTGCTAAAGCTGGTGCAATGACTGATTCAGCCTCTGTATGCGCTTTCTTGCGTTTTGCTAATAACTGAGCAACCTTATAACTTGCAATCAATCCCTTTTCTGGCAGCTTTAGGTAGTTCGTAAGTTTCTTAGCTTGTTTATTTTGTTGAGCCCTGATGTTTTCGAAGTATTCCTTCGGTTGCGCTTTTACAGCTGGATGTTTTGTTTCCAAGTGTCTCTTCAATTTGCTTGGAACAAGCGCCTCATTCGACAGAGCTGAATTGCAGATCAGACAGAATGGCAATGGAGCATCTTCAGGTCCCGAAGATATGAAACCATATCCGATGTAATCTTCTTTGTACCTTCGTTTGGTTCCTTGCTTTTTTTTTTAACGCTTTCGCAGTTTCATTCTTGCTAACGTATTTCTCCATGGATAACAATGAATAACGCTTATTGATAATTTGTTATTATTAGCATACACCTAAAAAATTTAAATGAAACACATCGCTTATTATTATCGTTACCAATTCAAAAACTGCTGTGCGTCTGCTAGGGTGGCCTACATTTTAGTCATTATAATAATATATGTATAGTGGAAAATTCCATAACCTGAATAGCTAACACCCCTTTCCGTCAAAATGTAGCGTTCCGATTTAGCAGGGCAGAGAAAAGGGGAGAGTGCGGGCTACTATTACTGGTCGTTGCAAGTGGGGACGTCATCGCAACGTAGGATAAAAATTTAATAGTAGGCAGACCTGTGTAACGCTGCACGTGTAGCGTTCTGAAAACCTGTATAAATTTCAAATATTTGTAGAAACTCCCGCGGCACATCTGCAAATCTAGTGTGCCGCGGCACACAGTTTGAGAAACACTGCTTTAGAGGGTCGGGTGGCCACTGCCGGCCAACTGCGATCCGCCTTTTCTAATTTAACAGCAGACCGTTCATTCACATCCCACTCCTCTTTACCTGTATTTATGATTGGGGCTGCTTCGCTCGCCTCCCCCTTCCCCTTCAGGGAGCTCGGTTCTGTCGGGGAAACAGCGACCTCACCAAGGGACCGACGATGACCCTCTCCTTCCCAAAATCCTTCGGGCGAGATCACGTGTCCCGTTCTGGTGAATAGGACAGTCTCTTCCTGGTCTGTGACACTGTGTTTTGCTTATAGTGTACCCAGCCTGCCCCAGGATAGTCCACGTGACTGTCGTTGACGAATAGGCGTCTCCCCTGCAGACTCCTAGATAGGCTCGACTCCTCGCTATTGCGGCCATCTTGCCCAGGTACGAGGTAGGTGTCCGGCTCACAGTCCGATTCGCGCCGACAGGCCTCTGCAAAATAACTAAAGAAAGGTCCCGGCGCAACGGGCGTTTTCCCGGCACATACCTCCGACTTTTGACGGCGTGTTCCAAGTTCCTGTGTGTTCGACATCTGACAGTCCTCCCGTTTCCGTAACAATCGGGCTTTCTTGGCATTAATTAAGGCTTTGTCTTCCTCACTGCCCGTCAGGTACGTCCACACTGTCGCCGCCTCATGTAGGGTCTGATTCTTTTGGGTATTCCCATTCTTTTTGCCAGATTTTCTCCCCATCATGAACCGATATACAGCAAGGCTCACTATCGCAGCTCTGCCTGTAGATTGTGGCGTTTCTACCTCCATGCGTTCTGACGCGACCTTCTTAGGGTTTTCTGTACACAAAATTTTATAAAACAAGTCCTCTGCCAAATCGACAGCCAGAGAATCCTGCCAGCTACGCCAGTGTAACAGTAGGGGGCGCTTTTGCTCCCTTGAACCCTCAGGTATCCACGCCAAACACCAGGTAAAAGTATAATACTTATTCTTTTTATTATAATACTGTGCACTAAGCACCCTCCACTCCACACTACACATACAATACTCAATACTCAATCCTCCTCTCCCAGACACTTAGCCACCCTTCCTCCCAACTCAGCTCAGCGTCTGGGCTTTCCCAAACTCCTTTTATATCCCCTGACCCGGAAGTGGTTCCAACCCTGCAGATTAAAAGTCCTTTTCTTCATCCCGGAAGCACGTCATTCCTTCTGTTCATGTGACTAGGACGTGCTTCCGGGTTATAGGGCACGTAGCACTCCCCAAGCCTCTCTACAGTGGCTCCTGGTGGTCCCCATAATATTCAGCAGGGCTGTTTGTAAAAACTACAAGGTCCATGAGGTCCTGCTGGAATTCGGGGAGCCTCCATACTGCTGGGAGGGCTCCACCTGGTGGTTTCGAGGTGTGGGCCGGAATATATGGCCGGCCATCTCTCACACTGTCAAAAATGTAAAATGAGACCTTGGTTCTTACACCTGTTCACTTAAGATGACATGTGTGATTACATTATATCCAACCAATCACAGTGCAGGAGTAGTAACGGAAGTATCTCTTGTCTTTTTGCTGTTGAAGTTACCTTGTCATGTAATTTAAAAAGGTTTAAACTGAACCATATAAAAAGCTTTGCTTTAGTGGTTTGTGCAGTGAAATTGCTATCCTAAACTGACCATTTTCATATGCATGATGTACAAGAAAGAAATAATTTTAAATATGTCTTAATGTATAGATGCATTTATGTTTTTGCATTTACATTAGGCAGTTCATACAGAATATATCTTATCTACTTATTTCCAAAACCATTTGCAACAACTGACTTACTCACTAGTCCACAGGTAGGCAATAAATTTTTCCAAGGGGCCACATGAAAAACTGGGACTGGTTTGCAGGGCTGGACCAATAGGCTGAACTTAATTCTGTTCCACGTTTATTTTATCTCTTTATAAAAAGCAGTAAATTGAATAGGTTTTGATTAGATGCTACTGGTATAAGTAGATGTTATGATGAGGCTATGAAAATGTGGAATCGGCATAGTAAAAATACCAACATTACAAAAAACTTTGAAAATGTCCATGTTTTTGCAGTATTTCAAAGATCCATATTAAATTAACTTTATACAAAAAACTAGTAAGTGCTATTGCAATTTTTGTAGTCTAATTACCTCATTTGCTGTTTTTCAGTTATTCATTTTTTTTTGTTCAATGGGAGAAATCTAGTCTGCCTTGGCCTTGCACAAGTGTATTAAAGTCAGGTTGAATGTCTGAGGTGGATATGTAAAGGCCAGTTGACCAGTGATCGTCAGTGAGAGAGGATCTCTATCTGGATTTGTTAAATTTCATCACTGAGAATGTTAGTTCAAATATGTAGGTAGATCCAAAGAGAACTAACATGTTCTAACCATGCCATCTCATGTGTGGAAAGTTCTCAACTTTGAGAGAAGAATAAAAAAATCAGCAGTGATACCGACTTAAAGTTCTCTGTCAGTAGTGTATCAGGACTGCAGGTCAATGCAATTGAAGGGAGATGAAATCATGTACATTTCACTCCCAACGATTTTGAAGTCTTTAAATCGCCTTGAAAACTCACCATGCAGTGCTCCTAACATGGATGAGTACCTGCAGAGGTGATCAGCTGATGGTGTGGCTTGTTTCAGGGTGGCATGTGGGTAAGAATGTTACTCTTCAAATGGCTTGAAGCAAACTGCAATTTTCTCATGAAAGCCTTCTTCAGGCTGTACATTTCATATGCAAAGAAGCACTTGCCTTGCACTTTGGTATTTAGTTTATTCATTAACGTAGTCATATTAATAGAAAATGCAACAACTGCCAACCAGTCGGTATCTGAGAGCTCTGGGATGTCCTTGCCTTTCTTCTCACAAAACTCTTGCATCTCTGTTCACAGGTCCCATACTCTTTTAAGCACTTTGTCCAGGCTGAGCCATCTGACAGTTGTGAAGTAGACTATGCCATTTCTTTTTCATGCTCCTCCAAAAGTGCAACAAACTATCTCTGATTCAATGCTTTTGCCCTGATGAAGTTAACTATTTTAGTTACAACATCAATAACATGGTTCATTTTAGTACTGACTTATACAACATCTTCTGATCTATTTTGGGTTCATTTCAGTCACTTTATCTTGCATCCATTTCAAAAGTCTGACATTTTACCCTGTCAGATTTGGACAACCATTGGTTTTAACAACTGCCTTTTTGTCCAATTTCAGGCCCAGCTTGTCAAGGCATGCATTTACCTCTGTGAACAAATTGCTCCCTGTCGTCGTCCCTTTCATTGACTATTTTGCTGCCAAATCCTCCATAATCTCAAAGTCTTTCTTTATTCCACATACAAAGATGAGTAACTGGGATGTGTCGTGGGCATCACAGCTCACATCCAGAGCAAAAGTCAAAATTGTTGGGTTCTTTTTGTAGCTGAAGCTCCAAATTTCCTACTCATTACAGTTTGCCTAGAGAAGGAAACATTCTCAAATGTTTCTTTTTCCTCAGGCAAATTATTATGTTTCATTCCTAGTTTCCCATTGTTCTAACGAAGGCCGGTCAGGGACAACCAAAGGGCTGGATGTGGCCCAGAGGCCATAATATGTCCAGGACTGCCTTAGTCCGTAAAAAAAAAAAAAAGCAATCCGGAGATGATGTTTTATATCTCAACATAAAAAAAGTTGTTAATCATTTAATCATTTCCCAGCCTGAAGCAGCATTCAAACATTTTCTCCTTGCCCCAAAGGCTAATACTGTAATTGAATCATGTAAAACAAAAAAAATTCCTTGACAAACAAAATTTAAATATTAGTAAAGACCTTTCACTTCGGCAAGGCTCCTACTTAATTTACCTTACCTTTCTTTATTGTAGGAATTGGTACTCTGGCCTTTAGACTTATATCAAGGTAACAGACACACTCGTTTTAGCAACAGAATAATGTCTAATGTGACAAATGCATATACAGTATATTGACATATATGACTCAGGCGCCGCCGCGAGTGGCAGTCTTTCCAGCAGCTCTGTGTACGACTTTACCTTTCTACCTTTTTATCTATTTTTATCCATTAATCTATTTAACTGATCACTCCTACCACTTTCTTTTATGTGGACTCGTTCCCTGGACACTTTTTACTACTTGGAGATGGATTTTTACACGCCGAGACTCGTCTATTCAGGTAGTCAACTTCAAGCACTGAGAACAAATGCCCACGCCGGTGTGGTTCCCTATTTACCTGACGAGGTAAGAAGGCGGTATTGTGGCAGCAGAGCCGGCGCTAAGCTAAAGGTGAGGCAGCTTGCGAGAAAGTGGCGTTACAAACCTTCGGTGCCTTCTGTGATCTTGGGAAATGTGAACTCACTACCAAATAAGATCGATGAACTGGCCGCGCTGGTGAAAAATGTCAGGACTTACAGAGAATACAGTATGTTTTGCTTTTGTGAAACGTGGCTAACAACTAGCATCCCAGATGCTAATGTGGTGCTACCCAGGTTTAGCACAGTTAGAGCGGACAGAGACGCAAATACCTGCGGAAAGGAGGAGGACTCGCTCTATGTGTGAATACAAGATGGTGCAACGCTGGACATGTAAATGTAAAAATCTCCACTTGCTGCAGGGACATC
Source organism: Erpetoichthys calabaricus (assembly GCF_900747795.2). Classification (NCBI taxonomy): domain Eukaryota; kingdom Metazoa; phylum Chordata; class Cladistia; order Polypteriformes; family Polypteridae; genus Erpetoichthys; species Erpetoichthys calabaricus. Next base: position 129,582,426 of record NC_041402.2, on the reverse strand, counting down.
GAACTGTTGGCCGTAAGTTTGTGTCCCTATTACTTGCCCAGAGAGTTTGGACACGTCATTGTTGTTATTGTATACATCTGTCCTCAGGCAGATGTGGAGATAGCGGGTGACATCATCCATTCTGATGTTGCTAAACTGCAAACGCAGCACCCCAAGGCGCTTGTGCTTATCGCTGGAGACTTTAACCATGTGACGTTGGACAAAACATTACCTGCCTTCTCCCAGTATGTGGATTGTAACACCCGTGGTAATAGGACTATTGACCTACTGTATGAAAAAGTTAAAGACGCATACAGCACCACCCCGCTGCCTGCGCTTGGGAAAGCAGATCATAACCTGGTTCTGCTTCAGCCTCACTACAAACCAAGGGTGAGGGAGCTACCTACAACCACACGCCCATTCAGGAAGTGGTCCCCTGAGGCACAGCAGGCTCTGAGAGACTGCTTTGGAACTAAAGACTGGGATATACTGCAGGGATCATATAGTGAGAACATTGAGGAGGTTGTTGACTGCACTACTGACTACATCAACATCTGTATGGACATTGTGGTTCCAATAAGAACAGTACACTGCTATGCTAACAACAAGCCATGGATTACAAGTGACATCAAGGGCCTTTTGAACCAGAAGAATAGGGCTTTTAAAGGTGGTGATCAGCATGAGCTCAAGCGCGTGCCAAAGGAACTCCAAGTCCAGCTCAGGGCGGCGAAGAAGCAATACAGGAGAAAGCTGGAGCAGAAGTTGCAGAATAACAGCATAAAGGAAGTGTGGGATGGGATGAAGATCATCACTGGCTGCAGCTTGAAGCGGGGTGCCACAATCGAGAGAGACGTGGAGAGAGCAAACCAGATGAAAAACTTCTTTAACAGGTTTGACCACCCTAACCCACTCTCATCTCGGAGTACTGCACCCTCCACCCATCCTTCTGCTGACACCAGCAGAGGAGAGAATTTTCCCCCCACCCATAATTACAGCAGCCCAGGTAAGCAGAAAGCTGAGGAGACTTCGTGCAAGCAAAGCAGTGGGTCCAGATGGAGTATCGCCACGACTGCTGAAGGCCTCTGTGTTGGAGCTGGGGAGTCCTCTACAGCGCATCTTCAACCTGAGCCTGGAACAGGGGAGAGTCCCGAGGCTTTGGAAAATATCTTGCATCACCCCAGTCCCAAAGGTATCACGTCCTAGTGAGCTGAATGACTTCCGGCCTAACGCTTTGACGTCACATGTGATGAAGACCATGGAGCGGCTGCTGCTTCACCACCTGAGGCCACAGGTCCCCCACGCCCTCGACCCTCTGCAGTTCATATACCAGTAGAAGGTAGGAGCAGAGGATGCCATCATCTACATGCTACAACGATCCCTCTCCCACTTGGACAGAGACAGTGGTGCAGTAAGAATTATGTTCCTGGACTTCTCTAGCGCCTTCAACACCATCCAACCTCTGCTCCTTAGGGACAAGCTGACAGAAATGGTAGTAGATTCATACCTGGTGGTATAGATCGTGGACTATCTTACAGACAGACCTCAGTATGTGCGTCTCGGGAACTGCAGGTCTGACATTGTGGTCAGCAACACAGGAGCACTGCAGGGAACTGTACTTTCTCCAGTCCTGTTCAGCCTATATACATCGGACTTCCAATATAACTCGGAGTCCTGCCACGTGCAAAAGTTCGCTGACGACACTGCCATTGTGGGCTGCATCAGGAGTGGGCAGGTGGAGGAGTATAGGGACCTAATCAAGGACTTTGTTAAATGGTGTGACTCAAAACACCTACACCTGAACACCAGCAAAACCAAGGAGCTGGAGGTGGATTTTAGGAGACACAGGCCCCTCTTGGACCCTGTGATCATCAGAGGTGACTGTGTGCAGAGGGTGCAGACCTATAAATACCTGGGAGTGCAGCTGGATGATAAATTGGATTGGACTGCCAGTACTGATGCTTTGTGCAAGAGAGGACAGAGCTGACTATACTTCCTTAGAAGGCTGGCGTCTTTCAACATTTGCAATAAGATGCTGCAAATGTTCTATCAGACCATTGTGGTGAGTGCCCTCTTCTATGCGGTGGTGTGCTGGGGAGGCAGCATAAAGAAAAAGGACGCCTCACACTTGGACAAACTGGTGAGGAAGGCATGCTCTATTGTAGGCATAGAACTGGACAGTTAGACATCTGTGGCAGAGCGACGGGCACTGAACAGGCTCCTGTCAATCATGGAAAATCCACTGCATCCACTGAACAGTATCATCTCCAGACAGAGGAGCAGCTTCAGCGACAGACTGCTGTCACTGTCCTGCTCCACTGACAGACTGAGGAGATTGTTCCTCCCCCACACTATGCGACTCTTCAGTTCCACCCGGGGGATATACGTTAACATTATACAAAGTTACTGTCTGTTTTTACCTACATTTTTTATCACTCTTTAATTTAATATTGTTTCTTTATCAGTATGCTGCTGCTGGAGTATGTGAATTTCCCCTTGGGATTAAAAAAGTATCTATCTATCTATCTATCTATCTATCTATCTATCTATCTATCTATCTATCTATCTATCTATCTATCTATCTATCTATCTATCTATCTATCTATCTATCTATCTATCTATCTATCTATCTCATATAAGACTAGATGCATACAGACTAGAAATACAAACATATAACATGTAGGCTGACTGTTTACTGGTTATTTAAAGTTGTAATTTATCTTGACACTAATAATTAGTTTTACAATACCAAGTCTTTATGGATAATATCTAATTTTGTGTGGAATTGTTGCTTTGTTGTTGTTCAGGTTTCAAGTGGAGGATTCTTCATGCGTTGGATTGCACTCTTTCTCTTTGCTTAATGATCCCTTGTATATGGTGTGCAGTGCTTTCTTCAGTTAGGCCCTTGGCTGTATGTCATCTGCAACTGCTTCTCAGGCCTTTACAGACTACTGACATACAGCTTTGGCTTGGCAGATTGGATCTCAGCTTTCAGGATCACAAAGAGAACAGTTTGTGGGCTTTTTTGTCAGCACATAGCTTTTTGGTTAGGAGAGCTGGTTTGAAAAGTTTTCAGTCATTTTGGAGAGTTCCCTGAGAGAATCCTAGAGAGGGTGCCCCAAGTGAATTCCTGAACTTCTCTTAACTTGCCATTCTCTGTCAACCCTGTAGGGTGCAACTAGTTTTTAGAAGAAGGTTGAACCTTGTCCTGATTGGATTAAAGTCATTTCAAGTTACAAAATCAGTGCCTTTTAATAGGCGAGTTATTCTGTTCATCCTAGTTGTCATCCCTTGAACTATAGGTCTTTGTTCTTAATTGAGTTCATTTTTGCACCTTGTGATTCAAGAGGTCTGTAGAGGGGCCTCTGGAGAGATGTCAGTGCAGCTCTGATTTGCACCTTTGTTATCAGATGAAGTACTGGAGTTCAGTTTGGAATTTAAGTGGAAGAAGGTGCAGCTTGATGGCTGCATCACTGGTAAATCTGCTTTCTTAACTAAGCCTAGAAAAATGGACAATGTCCTTTTTCCATACAAGGTTGTCCAATAAGTATTGGGGCCGGCCAGCTAACTTTCCCAAACCCACTTTCATTAACCCTGTTTTTTAAACTGGATGTTCCTCCTTTGCAACCCTATCATACTGGGGTAACACTTTAGTTTAGATACTGCAAAAATGCATCAATTACTCATATGCTCTTTTTTAACAAGACCTTAACAAAGGCTTATTTAGCTTTTGATTACACTTGCAAAGCATCAGTAAATAGATTATTCATCTCTGCAATGCATTCTACTAAAATACCTTCACTTTGGAATGGTCAGAGTGACTTAAGTGAGATACATTTCTCTTCGAATTGCATATCTCTGTATAACACATATGAATCCATAATATTCAGAAGTAATTTCACAAGTGCATTTCAGGCTCTTAGTATGTCACACTGCACCAAGATGAATAACCACTTTACCAATGCTTTGTAAGTGTTGCTAAAACCAGAAAAAGCCTTTGTTAAGGTCTTGTTGCATAGCAGTACATGAGTAATAGACACATTTTGACAGTACCAAGTAAAAAGTGTTACCTATGTTTGTATGACCATCAAGATGAGGTTTAGTCTTGACATATATTATAACACTGAAAACAGTTTTCCAATCAGCAATGGTTTCAGTTTTTCCTTTGGAAGAGTTCATCCCTGACTTTCAGCTACTGTGTAATAATGTAACAGTTAAGTATATTTGGGATTATGGGATGGGAAAAGTAAAGGGATCTAGCAGCCTAATTTGTATAAGTGGTGTGATCATCTGTTAAAGGATATGCCTGAGACAGAGAGATGAAGCCCCTACAGCAGTTAGAAACGGGTTTATGAGGAGCTGGAAACACAAAAAGGTCTGTTTGAGGAAGAAAGTCATCAGTATTGAGTGTACTTTTTTATTTTAGTGGTGTGTCTTAACTTAGTAAATAACCCACTAACCTCTCCTGAATATTTTAAAGTAAAGTCCAAGTCAAACAAAATATTATTTTCACAATCAGTCCTATAAAAAATATACACATCTGGGATGATGCTCAAATTTCTATGAGCCAAACATTTTTCTTTTGGTTATTTAATTCACTTTATATAATATAGCTATTTTAACTCACTTAGTGTACTTATCAAGTGGAAAAAAGCGGTAACTGTGTAATTGTTTTGAGCCTCCTATCTGCATGTTTCAACTCCATTGAGTAAAATTTCACTTTTTAAATCATGATTATATTGTTTGTAAAAATGTACATACATACATCTATCCATTTCTCAAACCTGTTTTTCTATTGCAATGTCTAAAAGAGCTGCACTTTATTCTGTCAACAACTTGTGAAAGTTCAGAATCAACACTTATTGGACTGCCAGTAAATCTCAAGACATATAGCAAATAGCCTTATACAGTACTAGCCGTCCCCTGCGGTGCTGCCTGCATAGTAGTGAAACAGGACAAATGTTAAAAATCAGTAAACAAAAAGGTGTCGCTAGCTAAGCGGAGGCAAGGTACATTCCAATGGCAGATTGACTCCTGACATCATACTTCCCCTGTCTCTGTCTCGGATTAGTGCTACTTGAAGTCGCAAAATCAACCAGAATGTTCAAGCAAATTATAGAAAAAAACCCGATGTAAATCCATTAAGTAGTTCTCTCGAGAAAAGCGAACTGACAGACATTGGATTTTATATATACAGAGATGTCTGCAAAAATGGTTCTCTTTGTTTGGACAGCATCTGTGAGAGAATAATTTGGAGTTAACAGTAGTTAAGTATTTTGGTTTGCTCTGCACATTGAAATATATAAGCATTTGTTTTAAATATCATGAAGAGAGCTGCTGAAATTGCTAAATAAATGTACTAGAAAGAAAATTAATGTAATGCAAAAATTGTACCAGGAGATGATTACTTGATCAGCAGATGTCCTGTTAACAACAAGACTGGACAGTTGTCACATACACAGAAATTTCATGGATAATAGCTAAATCTTAAAGATATAAGAAGAATAATAGTATGCTAAAACAAACTTTCATTTACTAAGTTATCTGGGTGTGTAAGCCAATGAACCAATCACAGTAAATGTCAGGTGATTTGTATGCATTAATCATCACTATCGGCACTATTATGTAAATGCAGTTGTTTATAAAATGGATCTCTGCCCTTATTATTCTTATCGTTTTGTAACAGACTGCTGTGAAGAATGCTCTGTCTTCGACATTTGCTGAGGAATGAATAAAGGACACAATGGACAAGTTTTGTCCTGCCTGGTTTCTGACTCAAAGAGGATTCATCATGCTTGTCCTAGTAGAGGATGCGTTTCTTTCTTTAATTAATATTTTAATTTCTACCACACACACACACAAGTCACACCCATTGGGCTCCCATGACATTAGCTTGGGACTGCAACTATGTACATTTTCAGTGCCCTTGGTATAGTTAACTCATTTTCTATGTATTTTGAGAATTCAGTATAAGTATCTTTTTGGTATTTTATTTTTTCACCATATTTGTTTTTGTTAAGATGTTTAAGCTACTGCCTTCAAACTCCTTTGAAAGTATCTCAGGTGTTAAGTTGATTTGGGTATTGAAAACAAAATGACAACAATAGAAATCACTAGAGTACATCAAGACCATTATATCTGAAAAAACCTTCATAACTTAGCATGACAACCACAAAAACTACTGCTTAATTTCCAATACAGTGTGTTTGGTTATTACCTTTCTACTGATACTGTGCGAATAATGTTAGTCAATTATAATCTTTCTGCCTGCTCAATAATATTGACAGGCATCCCTGCAGTAAAATAAAAAAGTAGGTAACATTATCCAACAATCAAACACAACATTAAGATTATGTAAAATAATAATGAAAGGAACATGAAATTGCCATAACTTCTGCATGTGACAGAGAAATAGGTTCACATTGTCATGTATTATAAAAGGAGTTTTAATACTAATTATCTTTTGTTCTCTGCATTTTGTAATTGTGGCAGATGAAAAGAAATGACTGAAGACTATGATTTCAGAAGAGACATCAATCAGAGTTTACAAGTTTAGCACCATATTTATTTTATTTTACTGGTAGAAATATTTAAAGTATTATTGATTTTTGCTGTTTTTCTCTTTTGCTATAAATGACTAATTTTTCTTAAGAAGAAGATTTTGTTTTTTTAAGCTTAATTGCTGTAAATGTATAATACATTGCAAGTAATAAAATTAACAGCTGTTAAAAGTGACATTTTTACTTGTTTTAAAATTTATGAACATATTATATTTTAGTTTTCGACACACAATATATGGAACTTAAAAAATTATCCCATGACTTAGAGGTCTAAAAATGTATTAACACATTTACATTTAGCTAGAAATTAAAGTGAATTACATTGCTTTCTAAAAAGAAGGGGCAGTAAAAAAATTAAAACTGTTTGCAGTGTCTCCAAATAAGATTTCTCAAAGCCATGATGTAAAGCTGAAATAATGAATATGCATATAAAGCAAAATCAGACAAATACTGTCCTGATAAACACAAACAATAAAAAACAAATAGTTTTTTCCTCATAGTTTCTGCTAGTATCTAGCAAGTTAGCTGTTCCTGTTTATTTTTTATATAAATAATAGAATGCATTATCAAAGGACAATGCTCTTCTGTACTGTTGCTGTGTGCTCAAGATTTGTTGGTTCATTCCCAACTACTGACTCATTGTGTTACCCTGAACCAGTCACTTGAGCTCAGTGCTTCAGCTGTACAAACATGTAAACATCTCTCTTGTGCACTTTCTATTTTTATGAAACTTTGTATGAAAGTGTCATATAAATTTATACATGTAAAGGGAATTTACAAAATTGTATTCAGTTAATTCAATTATTTAAAGCATACTTCCCACTGAGACGCCCATTGTGCTGTTGACATTTGTTAATGAAATATATTAATAAAAACACACACACTTTAAAAAGTATATAACACCTCTCTATTATAAAAAAAAATCTTGGGACAAGACAAAACATTTTCAGAGAGATAATTTCAAGTCCTGTGAGACGAGACTTTGTGCCAAGAGATGAACTGAAAACCTAACATATATAAGCAGGGGCAGAAATAAAAGACAAACAGTAGAAGAAGAAAAGACAAAGAGTAGAACGTTACCGCAATACATATGCAGAGCAGGTTAGAGATTATGAAAGCACTAATAGTAATGATCACATTAGCATTAACAAATGGAAATTATTACTTGGTGAAATAATGAACAGCGAAAAGAGATCAAATATATGGACATACAGTAGGTGATATGACAGAAAGATTTGTTATTTGGTGAAAGTGAAATCCGCAAACACTACAGGCAAAATATCTGAATCTACAATAATCTGTTCACATTGGCATCATTCAATGCTCAAAACGTAGATTTACACGATTCAGGACCATATGCTATGAGAATCTGTGGCCCCACAACAATTAAAGCTACTACAAGTTTAATTTCAAAGAAACCACAATTCGGTCAGGTTTATATTTATGATCACGGAGAAGCAATGCAACATAGAATTGAAAGAGTTAAACAATCGGACATATTAGAAATTCTACAGCCAATAATAGATACAAATCCATACGTCCAAAAGTACCGCACTTTATACATGAAATTTATCTGAAAAACACGTAAAGAAGTTTTCTTGGATTTCTATATGAATCTGAGAGATCACACTCGCATATACAGTATAATAAACCAACATGTGACAATTTGTCAGTGATAATAGTTTAGAAGGACGGAGATATCAAATACAGAGTTGATATTCGTGTTTATCCAAAAGCACAGCACAATTCGTCACAAGTGCCAGATCCAGGAAATGACTAGCGCATAGGGCTCACATGGGGATTGGCAAGCAAAGCGATCAGGGGGCAGAACTCCCTAGTTTAACAAAAGACATCAAAATATTCAATATGTTGTGATATATGGCCGGCAGCTTATCCTGGCCAATACCCCCACACCGCTAGATGGAGTCCTCCCTGCAACATGGAGGTGCCCCAAATTCCAGCAGGGCATCATGGACAATGGAGTTTTACTGCACAGCCCTGCTGGATACCGTGGGGGCCGCCAGGGGATGCTGCAGGGAGGCACAATGGTTTTTATTATAGCCTGGAAGTACTCCCTAATCACGGAGCCGGATTTGGGAGGAAGTGTAACGGAGCTGCTGGGTGGAGTGGAGGATTGTTTATTGTGTTATTATTATTGTAGATTTGTGTGTATCGTGGAGGTGCTTTGTGCACATTATTATACTTATTAAAATTAATTTCTGGTACTTTTACCTGGTGTCAGAATGTGTTGTCTGCGGGTTCAGGGGTCACAGGGACCCACATTTCCCACAGTGGTGTAGCCGGCAGGATTCTGTCCATCTGTTTGGTCAGAAAACCTTGGAATTTAAAATGGACAGAACCCCCAGACAGCGACACACGAAACTGACACACCTGTTTCGGCCATTCGTTATGGAAAACAAGAAGATGAAACCGACCGTCTGTGCTGAAGGAAGTCAGATGCATGACATCCCCTGCGTCCATGAGGAGCAATGGAGCGACACCGCCGTCAGACGGGAAGACATTTTTCCGGGTGCCGATAACACAGACGAGGTATGTGCCGGGGGAGGGATCGAAAACATATTTAAAATAACCCATTTTGTCCCCTGCTCATACCTCGTAGATGACGCGCACCCGGAGGTCGTCATTAAAATGGCAGATCATCCTGAAGACGGTTGTACGCTCTATGAGGGGAATACAAGCACCAAGGACTTCGCATGACGTCGGACAGCCACAGACACATGACCTGCCCCGAAGCATTATGGGAAAAAGAAGGTCAATCGCAGCCTGTAGGCTGGAGTTGAGACACCCTGACGGACGGGGATTTTCCGAAAAAGGAAAGGAAGGTGGACGAAGTGTCACACGCCACCACCAAAGGTAAGGAGTTTCGGAGAGTGATCAATCGATCTGCCGAGAAATTGAGGCAGGTGGATCGCAGTCAGCTTGAAGCTAATCTCCAGAACTCCAAATCCCAAAAGGCCATGCACGACCCAACTACGCAGGTGAAGGAAAAGCCTGTTGGCTTGAGGCTGGAGGGTAGGGATTTTGAAAGTCTGAGCTTGCCTCCAGCCGATCAAAACAGTGACTTTAATGTGCGGGAGCTGGAAAAACTAATACAGCCTGTGCAGAGCTTTTTTCAGGTCATCACCTCAATAAAAAAGATAATAGAGGAGTTGGGAGCATTGGCCAACGCACCTTTAAGGTGTGTAGAAGAGTATTTACGCCGCTTTGGACGGGAGTTGCCACAGATGACAGATTCGGCAGTACAGGTGGGTAAATCTGGTACCGTACATGAAGTCAGGACCCAGATTACAAGGGCAGCGCGATTATCTAGTATCGGCTGCCCAGTAATCTCAAGTCCCACAAGTGATCGGGGCATGATGACCAAGTGTCTGGTGGAAGGAGCGGGACCATCGGAGCAGCGGGATAGTGCTGACTTCCGGATTGTCCCAAACCTCAAGACATTGGCGCCGGTCTCACCCAAAAATAAAGGGGTGCAGACAGTAAAGGGTCTCTCTCTTACTCATAAGGAGACCCAAACTGTAAGCAAGCACCAGAAAGAAAAGGAGAACCCGCAAGAAAAGCGGGGAACTCCTAACAAAGAGCATGTGTGGAGGGGATGCTCTCCGCGTGGGCGGGGAGATACTCCGCCCCCAGCTGGACAAAGGGCAACGCAGATGTTACCGGCATGCTTCCAGTCCCGCAGGGCATTACAATATGCGAGGCGGCTGTGTTACGAATGCAATCAGCCGGGCCATTTATGGCGAGACTGTCCATGGAGAACCGGAGAGTGCATTATAAGAAAACAAAAGTGCCGTTTCTCCCCGTTGTTCTCCTGTTCCTGCTTTTCAGAAAGAAGCCATGGTCTGGTCAGAGCAGACAGTCCCTTCCGGGACAGGACTACCCTAGCTGGGCTGGCCACTTCGCATCATGATGCTCAGCTGGAGGAGTAGTACTGTGATGGACGGCAGGCATTTCAGCCTGGCCTAGATGTCCCTCATCAGAGAAAAGCAGCCTTTTCAGGGCATTACATCCCCCAGGATGCTAGAGGGCAGCTCCCCTGGATGGAATGGGTTCCTCGGGTTCCCGCAGGGCAGCATGGGACATGGAATCAGTTTCTTCATTCCTGTTGAGTGCCGTGGGTGCCGCCAGGGGGAGCTCACTAAGAACCCGGAGACTATTATGATTACGCCAACCTGGAAGTACTTCAGGGTCACGAGGATGGAAGCCCGCAGTACTTCCAGGACACTTGATGAAAGAAGATGTGGTGTTGACCCGGAGAAGAAATACTTCCGGGTCATGAACTTTACAAGGACTGTGGGAAACCTCAGCAGACTGAGGCCAGTTGGGAGGGTGTGGAACGGAGCTGCTGGGAGTGGAGGATTAGTATTGTTGATTGTATTGTGATTACTGAGTATTGTGGGAGTGGAGGTGCTTGTGCACATTATTATTATAATAAATTTAATATTGGGACTTTTATCTGGTGTCAGAACATGTTGTCTGCGGGTTCAGGGGTCGACAGGGACCCATATTCCACAATGTTCATGCAATAAAAATGCATACACATTAAAACCTTTAGTTACGTAAATTGAACTATGTGTGGAGAAGTGCCTTTTTTCTCATATGATGCAAAATGCACCCATTGCACCCCAATTCTGCCTTGCTCAGTGAAGAGTTCAGTGGAAAAAGAAAGAGGACAATGCATGCCTCCAGTAATCTTGTGCCCTCTTGTTCAACATGACGCATAATATCATAAACATTCACTCTGCCTGTACTCTTGTTATGCCTCAGCCATGGTGACATGAGAGAAGTGAGACACACATCTCTCATTCTATCATTCTGTCTCACTGACCATGTGCATCTTCTCATGTGTACATCTCACATGGATAACTCTGATTTATATTAAACTGTGCTTTCTTTTATCTGTAGAGGTTTTAGACTTTTACAAAATGTTATTTTTGCCTTGTACAGTAGCTTGGTGTTTGCAACCACATTCACAAAATAACATCATCATACACATGTATGTTGTATTTAAAGCTATTGATGCACATTTGTAATTGAAGCTATTGATGTATCATATACTGTATATATATATTACGGCCAAAACCCGAAATCGGCCAAAGTGGGAAGTATCCGGCCAAATCGGGAAATGGCCAATGCTGCTGTAAATTGACCAGCCAATGTCCGATCTTTTCCTTGATTTCGGGATTTGGCCAGCCAGTTTGCGAAATAGCATGGTACGATCAGCCAAAGTTGGAAGAAAAAAGGCATGAGCAGCAATTTGTTGCACACTTAGTAGTGTAATTGCATCGAGTGTAGCCTTGGCTGCCAGTCAGTGATTGGGAAGACGCGACGGTGTGTAGTGATTTTTCTTCTGTGCCTACGGATTCCACTGTAAGCAGTTTCTCATGCAGAAAGGAAAACTCACTTCTGAATCTGCATCTGAATTTTTAAGCATCTTCGCATCTTGAGCAGACAGTCTTACATCAACACATCAAATTTTGGCTAGGGATTTCTCGCCACTTCGGCGAAATGGCCAGCCAATTTGGGAACTGGCAGAACTTCGGGTTTTGGCCATAACATATATTTATACTGTGCATGTAAGTGAATATAGCCAAAGTTAAGTTTTCTGCACTTTACTGATAATAAACTGGTTATCTAAAGACAGTTCCGCTACGCCATTTTACATTGTGTGTGTTGCCATGAACATAACACTAGTGTAATCTGAGGTTATACAATATATTAGGGATAACAACAATTGCTTATTTAAATCTCAAACATAAAACAGAAGCTACTGAAATCAGCTTAAAATGACACAACAGAAAAAAGGACCAATATTAAAACATCTATAAATGTTTAGGAAATTCAGAAACCCTCTTGATCCAAGAGTATATTAATACTATGTGAAAACTGTTCTTTGTTTGACCTTTTTAGGATCTGCTTGCATATCTATCTATCCCTCCAAAAGTCCAAGGCAGAGTCAGTAGATGGGTCTGAGACTGAGGACAAATCTAAATGTGAAAAGCTTTAATCCAGGTGAATGTTACTGTGGTGTTAACTGATTATTCTGAATCTTGCTGTGTAGGCTACATTACATTAATTGTACGTAACTATTGAAGACACGAAAGAAGAATTTTTTCCTGAGTTCCTATTAAAGTTTAAATAAGGAATGTTAACGAAACAAAAAAAATGAAGGTTAGTCAATGATGCTTGAAGTGCTAGGATTTGGTATATTCTATGGCAATGCAATGTTGCAATGTTGAATCTATAATAATAAAAGGCAAAGCCCTCACTGACTGACTGACTGACTCACTCACTCACTGACTGACTGACTCACTCATCACTAATTCTCCAACTTCCCGTGTAGGTGGAAGGCTGAAATTTGGCAGGCTCATTCCTTACAGCTTACTTACAAAAGTTAGGCAGTTTTCATTTCAAAATTATACGCGTAATGGTCATAACTGGAACCTCTTTTTTGTCCATATACTGTAATGGTAGGCAGCAAGATGGCCGTAGGAGACTGAGTTGCGTGTCGCGTCATCACGCCTCCCACGTAATCACATGAACTGACTGTGAACTCAGTACGTAGAAAAGAAGGAGGAGCCCCAAAGAGCGCAGAAGAAAACATTCATTACACAATTGACAAGGCAGCGAAACAATAAGAAGCGAGTGAGTGACGCATACAAGCATCTTCATAAGACACGAGGTATAAAAAAGCACGGTGTAAACCGTAAGTCTAAATTAACTTTATAGAAACGCTCCCGCTGCCGTTTGCAATACCATATTCGCGAGATACAAGTTTAATGAGAAGACATGAGGTATAAAAAAGCACGGTGTAAACCGTGAGTCTAAATTAACTTTATAGAAACGCTCCCGCTGCCGTTTGCAATACCATATTCGCAAGATACAAGTTTAATGAGAAGACACGAGGTATAAAAAAGCACGGTGTAAACCGTAACCTTAACTTTATACAAACGCTCCCGCTGCCGTTTGCAATGCCATATTCGCAAGATACAAGTTTAATGAGAAGACACGAGGTATAAACGAGAGTTTGCATCACTTTGTAACAGAGTTAAAATTGCTGTAGCGAGAAACTTTTAACTGCCGGGTCTTAGCTAACATTAAATAAACCCGTGCACATCGCAACATCACACAAGAGAGTGGCTCACGTGAAGTGACTGAACGCAGCAGGAGTGATCACTTACATGAATGAAACCTGTTCAAAAAACACATTATACAATTGATAAGGTAGGAAAACAATATGAAACAAGGCACGGTATAAACCGTAACTTTAAGTTTATAGAAACGCTGCCGTTTGCAATACCATATTCGCCCCTGCGAAGCGCGGTGATTTTGCTATATATATTAAACTATTTCAACCATTGTATGATCTGCTTCTCGCAACTGAAAGAGGGCACCGTGGCAGAAGTTAGCCGACTTGCTCAACAACCACAAGCGTTACCTGGTAGGTAACCACCCATACAATCAGATTGTGAATCAGACTACGAATGCCTGCAATGTAATTACCCCGATCTACATGCTGTCAAATGAACGAACCTCACGCCGTGGCACAACGTTAGGGGCTTCGCCTCTACATCCGAGGATCGATTCCCGTAAGGTAGTGCAGTGACTGTGTACTCCTGATGAGCCCACAATTACGGCGAAACACGTGTCGCATACTATGCATCTTCAAAGCACGGTGTAAACAGTAAGTTTAAATTGAGTTTATAGAAACGCTCCCGCTGCCGTTTGCAATACCATATTAGATGACTTTGTAACTAAGTTAAAATTGCTGGAGCGATACATTTTTAACTGCCGGGTCATGTCGCGTGTTCTTGGGTAGGTACACCAAAAAATGTATACATTTATGCATGTAATGGGCAAACAAAAAATGTACTATACCCGAAAGCACTACAGTAGTACTCAATGTATCTTTACTTCTTAAATGTTAATGTTTTACTGTTTAATAATTTATACGCTTCTTATGTTATTCAGATTCTTTTATCAAAATACCAGTAACAGCGCACTGCACGATAACGTGGAGTGAATACACTTGACATGACCATTCATAGTATTTATCCTCTTTCTCTGTACGTTTACCATTCGTTTGCTCAGAGGTTGATGCGCTTGCTGCTTAATGAGCAGCTCTTGACCCTAGCGTCCCGCTGCTTCTCTTCTTTCGTCGGCATCTTTTCCCGTTAAAACTGATTTTTTTTAAAACTTAGTATGTTTTCTTTAATTTTTCAGTTAAGCTGGCACTTAAGTCTTCAATCTGCCTCAAGAATGATTACCGAAGGTGGTAGACAATGAAAACGTCAGCCGTATGCATCCGCCACGCACGCACTGGTGCGCGCAGCTGTGACTTGATTCTACAATAAAATAAAATAAACATAAAAAGAGTAATAACTTGCAGCACCGCTATTCAATTACACTTGCCTAACGCCTCTCCTAAGGGGAAATACTGTGGGATCTGGGCATCCGTCAAAGCAGCAATCACAAGCCCGATTAGAAAGCGGGAAGCTGTGATTTGTCGTCTCCCTCCCATGTAACAATCACAGCCCGTGTTGCAACGCACTATGTATGTATATGTATATATGTGTATGTGTGTGTATATGTATGTGTGTATATATATATATGTGTTCATATGTGTGGGAAAGCGAATAGTAGACGTGACGTAGTATCTGTGTACCAAATTTCAAGTCAATAGGTGAAACGGTTTGCGAGCTACAGCTGATTTAAAATCCTGGACAGACAAACGAATAGCCATGGTAGTGTTTTATAGAAGAACATTTTAATGTTTAATAATTTATATTTATATGCAATGTGCTTCTTATATATTACTTCATATTCTCAAATGATAATGATCTTAATGTTGTTTATATTGATTTCTATGTTATTGTAAGTGCTCTTTATTTGTGGAAAAATAAATTTGGCAATTATACTTATTTTATACATACATTTTATTTTTTTCTCTTGCACTCAGTGAGCGAATCCACTGGGTAATCAGCTATATATATATATGTATGTGTATATATATATGTGTGTATATATATATATATATATATATATATATATATATATATATATATATATAGACAGATAGATATATGTGTATGTATGTAGATATACAAATATGTATATATATGTATATATGTTTATATATATGTAGATATACAAATATGTATATGTATACATGTGTATATATATGTAGATATACAAATATGTATATGTATATATATGTATATGTGTCTGCATGTGTGTGTATATATATATATATATATATATATATATATATATATATATATATATATATATATATATATATATATATATATATGTGTGTGTATATATATGTTGATATATGTATATATATGTGGATGTGTATATGTATATATTTATGTATATACAGTATGTTTATGTATATATATGTTTACATAACCTCTTTAACACACTACTTCTCCGCTGCGAAGCGCGGGTATTTTGCTAGTTACCAATATAATGCACCTCCACGTGTTAAAGCTGGCTTGGTGAAAATGTTACTCTGACCTCTGTAGGACAAAGTGGAATAATCCACTGTTAGTACCAGCTCCCTACTCGATCTCTCTCAATGCATCAACTCTGCCTGGTTTCACATTCTACTCACTGTAGCAGACTCCTTATTTCTGAGGGCAGAGATAGGCAAACTTTTTTTGGTGGTGGGCTGAATTGTCAATAACAACTCATAAAGTTGGATGAATATAAAATTTAGGTGTGACTACAAATCCAGGTAATCTGGCACACATGTTGATGATAAACATTAACTTTAAAAACATTTGCTTCACAAAATGGTTTAATGATAAAACTCTTTATTAAAAGTTATTACGAGCAAACCTCAAATAAAAATAAACTGATGTTGCTGTGTACAAACTTAATATCAGTACAGAATCTGGACATCGCAAGAATTAACTCCTTGCTACATTTTTTTATTTGTACAGTAATCCCTCCTCCATCGCGGGGGTTGCGTTCCAGAGCCACCCGTGAAATAAGAAAATCCGCGAAGTAGAAACCATATGTTTATATGGTTATTTTTATATTGTCATGCTTGGGTCACAGATTTGCGCAGAAACACAGGAGGTTGTAGAGAGACAGGAACGTTATTCAAACACTGCAAACAAACATTTGTCTCTTTTTCAAAAGTTTAAACTGTGCTCCATGACAAGACAGAGATGACAGTTCCGTCTCACAAATAAAAGAATGCAAACATATCTTCCTCTTCAAAGGAGTGTGCGTCAGGAGCACAGACTGTCAGAAAGAGAGAGAGAAAAGCAAACAAATCAATAGGGCTGTTTAGCTTTTAAGTATGCGAAGCACCGCGGCACAAAGCTGTTGAAGGCAGCAGCTCACACCCCCTCCGTCAGGAGCAGAGAAAGAGAGAGAGAGAGAGAGAGAGAGAGAGAGAGACAGAGTTTGTTTTTCAATCAAAAATCAATACGTGCCCTTCGAGGTTTTAAGTATGCGAAACACCGTGCAGCATGTCGTTTCAGGAAGCAGCTGCACAGAAGGTAGCAACGTGAAGATAATCTTTCAGCATTTTTAGACGAGCGTCCTTATAGTCTAGGTGTGCGAACAGCCCCCCTGCTCAATCTCCCTACGTCAGGATCAGAGAAAGTCAGCGCAAGAGAGAGAGAGAGAAAAGTAAGTTGGGTAGCTTCTCAGCCATCTGCCAATAGCGTCCCTTGTATGAAATCAACTGGGCAAACCAATTGAGGAAGCATGTACCAGAAATTAAAAGACCCATTGTCCGCAGAAATCCGCGAACCAGAAAAAAATCCGCGATATATATTTAAATATGCTTACATATAAAATCCGCAATGGAGTGAAGCCGCGAAAGGCGAAGCGCGATATAGCAAGGGATTACTGTAATTGTAAAATCAATTTCACTGCAACTAAAGCATGGAAAGTAAGATTCAAATTTACAACAATGATAGAAACCTAGGCTTTTAAAATTGGGAAAATGAAAAGTTTTTGCTTGTTGCACTTACTGTAAAGTTTGAAGAATAGAGAATAAGATAATTTAACAAAATAATTTAAACTGAAAAATTGTAAAATTACTTTTCTCTTTTGACTGGATGATGAAGCGTGTAAAAAAGCACAAATTACTTGAATTCACAGTTGGGATGCCACTGCCAGTAAGTGCATTTTACCCCTTATGTTAACAAATACATGGGTTGTAAGACAGGAACAATACATTTTGGTCAAACTGTTACTGGATAAACATTGTCTTTCTATTTTTTCACATTTGCAAAAGGAATTTTTTATATTAATTTGTGCACAGACTTGAAGTCACAACTGAAATTCTGCTGCCAACTAAATCCATCGCTGATCAAAATTACCACTCGTAAACTCATATTCTTTAAAAATGTATGTGCAAAACAAAAGCAAGCAAGCAGCTCTTGCATATAGTACTTCAGTGCTTCATACCATATTCTTATGGTAGAAGCTTAGTTTATTTTATTAATTTATGCATAATACCACTTGGAAACTTATTACACTTACACTTAATTGTAGAATCATATTGTTAAGAACACCTGATGAGGGCTGGAATATTATTATTATTATATATATATATATATATATATATATATATATATATATATATATATATATATATATATATATATATATATATATATTTCTGTGAGAAGCCTTTGCTGCACTTGTACCCTTTCAATGGGCTGCAGTTTGCCCACCCTTGGCCTGCAGTATGGCCTTCAACAAAAGGTTGAGCACCCCATACTGCCTGGCCTCAGTAACAAAAAACAGAATGTAAACAGATTTGGGGTTGGGTGCCACACAGAGTCCAACCATTGAGAAAGACAGCTAGGTACTGTATGTAGTGAGTAGACTGTATATAAAGAAATGCATTTTTGTTGCAGAAGAAACAATGTAACTCTCATGATTGTTGTGTATTTTAGGTGGTTACAAACCTAAAGCTGCTTACAGCCACAAACTGTAGTTAAAACTAGAAAATATCTTTGTATGGTTGTTGATGCTATATAGCCTAAAAATAATAACTTACCACATCCTTAGCTTTTCTAAGTTTCTTCCTCAAAATTTAATAGACAAGCTATATGTGTGAATACATACTGTATCTTTTCTGTTAGACTTGTAGCTCTTGGCTCCCAGCCACAGAGTAGCTTCAAACTGTGCAACGCCATGTGCACACAGTGCCTCACAGACGAGCTGTGGGAGAAGAAACGCCAACTGCATCAGATATGCAAGCACTAAGAAATTAAACTAGAAATTTACCCATTTACTGGCTAAATGCATTTAGAAGCTTGATCAGAATGGGTAATGTTTTCTTATTCAATTTTTTAAACAAGAAATGGAAACAGGAAAAATTGCTAAGTGTATAGAGTCTTTATAACAGAAAGTCAGGTTAGATTTATATTTTGTATTATTAGTAATTGTTCTGTGTCTGTAAGTGAAGGCATATATTAATTTTTTATAGTCCTTGTGTTATGAATACATTGTATTGTTTATTAATGTGTGTCTATTGTGGGTTACATTTACATTTATGAGATGCTTTTATCTAAATCAACATGTAAAAGAGGTCTACATAATTGAGTAATAATCAGTCTAGTTCCTGTCAGGCTCATAGATCAAAGTTTTATGTGGTCTGTCACACTAATTTATAAACTTTGTTCACAAATTGAAATTCCTCTCTTTACCAATATCTCATTTGAGACTGGAAATGAGATCGCCAAAACATGTGTCCACATATTTCATGTTTTCTTCTGAAAACCGAGAAAAGCAGCAAATACCTAAATGGTGAAAGGAGTTGATGAGGAGAACAGGGAATAGTGACCCTGAAGTTTTAGCTGCATTCCCAGACCTGCCTCCAACCAGCATCTTGAAGACTTCAATCCTCGCCTTACCTTACAAATTGACAATTCACATAAAGTCCAGCTCTCCAACACTTCTGTAAGATGACAAGACAGAATAGACCAATTTAATCATAGTTGATACAATTGCACGCAGTTTCCTTTATCTGTAACCTCCCCCTGATTAAACCGATAGGAGTTTAAGCTCAGAAAGTTAATCTTGTGCTACGGTGTTAACTTTTCTAATAATTTTGGGAAAGATAGCTTTGTATAACTGTTAAAGTTGCTGGATCTGACATTCGTGCACTAATAGATTCCAGGAGCAACATGTGCCACTTCAATCATTTAGAAACTGTTTTATAATACATTGAAAGATACAAACGTCTTGTATGTATGTTGATTTGAAAAAAAGGAGAGTGCACTACTGATTATCACATTTCACTGGAAAGTATATAAAGCTTAATCTGCCATCTTATAATCAATTTGAAGGTAGACTGCAATTGATAAATTGTGTTATGTAATTTTATCAGTACTCAGATTGGTTGCCAAGCAACATGTGAGAAGCTATGTCTGTTAAACTGCAAAGTGACCCAAAAGGAAAATAGATTAAATTAGCTTTATTGGAAAATACCACCAAATATTTTAGGGGTATCCTCTGGCCTAGCTAGAGAGAATGGTTAGGATAGTTCTATAGCAGAGGTCTCAAACTCCGGTCCTGGAGGGTTGCATTGGCTGCAGGTTTTCATTTTAACCCAGGGGTCCTCAATCACAGTCCTGGGGCCTCATGCATAACGCTGTGTGAAGAATTCACACTATAACATGGTGTACGGACAAAAGTGGAAATGTGCTTATGCACAAAAAATCCAGATGCATAAGTCTATGCCAACGGCAACTTCCATGTTCTTCTGCTACATAAATCCCGGTCAGCGTGAAAGTAACGCACGTGCACACCCCTGCTGTCCCGCCCCATCTCCTCCCAGAATTACGCCTCTTTGAATATGCAAATCAATATAAATAGCCCTTAAGCTCAGCGTTCTGTGAAAAGGCAATGGCAAAAGCACAGGGGGAAATATAAGAATTTCAGCGAATACCAAGTGGAGGCAAGGAAAAGAAGTGGTATAAACAACAAAAGGAAGTTCATTGAGCGACATAGAGTGATGGAGAAACTTAAAAGCTCAAGTTCACAAAGTCGCACAGTGCCCGAAATAAAAAAGAAGTTGTCAGATATCAAAGTTGCCGTGAACAGGCGAGTCGTTGCCCACCATCTGAGTGTCATATGAAAGCTTATTAGGGTACAGGAAAAAAAAATAGGCACACAGTGGGAAAAAAGCACGAAATGTCAACTTTAATTGTCTAAATTTCCACTTTAATCAAGTAGTTTATTTTGTCATTAAAATAGAACATCATAAACTTCATCTTAAAATCGTTTAATTTACTAGTTTCTCAAATCCCATCGTAACTAAAGTAGCACGTTAAATGCTTTGTTTTGTATTTGATCTTCTACAGTATGTGCTCTATGTGTGTGAATCACTATGTGCTTCTTAAACCGGCTTTCTTTTCTTCCGACAGGACACGGAATCCATTACATTCGTGATACTACAGCTCTCTGAATAATTAAAATACTGAGATGTATACTTGATACCATTTTCATGATGATAGGAGTTAAAGCATGTTGTTAAACATAGGAACACAGTGGCGCAGTGATTGTTCATGCCTCACGCAGGATGCTTGCTGCACCATGCGCGACCTTCAATGAAATAATTTATTGCAACAGTACTGTCTCTTTCAAACGTACTAACTCCCAATTACTGTCCTTACTTTTCTTTCTCCAAATACCCAATTGCCACACAATCAGCTCTGTAATAGATGTTAAGCCATCTGTAAGCTTAGAACGCCGATTCTTCAAAACTTTTAAGGAACATTGAAATATCTTCGTAGTACATCTTAAATTATTCTATCCATCCGGTGTCGCGCCAGTCCTACCAAGAATACAGCACGAGGCAGGAACAATCCGTGAACGGAGCACCAGCTCCTTGCTAGCACTGCGACACTGTGTCCTCACATGTTTATTTATTAACAATATACAGTAGATTATTTAAATTAAGTTAAAGTTTTATCTGTGTAATATAATAAACATATTTTTCTGCATTTCATTTTAAAAATGATATAGTCATCATATGTAAATACGCGCTTTTATAAAGTGGCTCAGGTTGTGCAATATTATAACTGTATCACAAGTTTACAGTGAGGTAATTGTACTTATAAGTACAAACAGTTCTACAAGGAGCACTTGCTGGACTGATTGAGTGCGTTTATAGTTCTTGGGATGAAACTGTTTCTGATCCGCAAGGAAAGGCTCTGAAGCGTTTGCTGTATGACAGCAGTTCAATAGACAGCATGGTTGAGGCAGTGTGTGCTTGATGCTGCATAACGATAATTCTCTTTCCGATCAGCTGCTGTACAGCTGTGATTCCACACTAAAATACAATGATATAAATACTCCGAGTGGTGCAGTGAGAGTAATATGGAAAAAGATGATCCGCTGTGGCAACCCCTAACGGGAGCAGCTGAAAGAAGAAGAAGAAGGTGCAGTGAGTGTAACAACGCCAAAGCAGCTATTGTATTTAGAATAGTTTGACCATTCTGTGGACCATTATATTGTTGCAGGTTAATTACAATCAGATGCATTAAACTAATAAACAATATGTGGTTAATTTCAGTGTATTTATAAAGCCTTGTCAGGATGTGGATCTAAAAAAGAAAGGGAAACCACAATGGAACAGAGGCACTGCTTTGATGCTGGGTGCCGCCAGTCTGCAAAACAGAGCAGAGAACTTACGTTCGCCAGGGTATGAGCTACTGTGGAAATGTGCGTGGCTTTACGCCATGTTTAGGTGTTATACATCGCGATTTGAATGTGGAAACGTTCGTATGCAACATTTTTGTGCATATGCATCGTTTATACATGAGGCCCCTGGAGGGCCGCATTGGCTGCAGGTTTTTGTTCTAACTCGGTTGCTTAATTAGAAAGCAATTCTTACCAATAATTTAATTTCATGGCTTGTTAGTGCTTTAACTTTGCTATGTCAGGTAATTCTCATATCCTAGATTTTCTTCCCTTTTCTAAGGCTATCATCCAAATGATTTGAAGGCTAAAATGGATGATTAATTCTCAGTCCTTCACTTGTTTCTCTTCAGATAAATACACACAGGTGTAAATGGTAACAAGCTAAATGCTGGGCTCTTTTGTCATTTGCATGTTATTGCTAATTAGGAGCAATTAAAAACCAAGAATACAGCTGTTTAATACTAAAATAAGCAATACGTTTTCAAAATCTTTACGAGCAAGACATCTAAAGTGAAGCAGAAGTGTTACTTGAGCAATAAGTGCTTCTTATTAAGCAAATGGATTGGAGCAAAAACCTGCAGCCACTGTGGCCCTCCAGGACCGTGATTGAGGACCCCTATTCTAACCCTTTTCTTAATTGGTGACCAGTTTTTGCTGCTAATTAATTCCTTTTCCTTTCATTTTAATTGTCTTGTTTTTTAAGATTTCTTCCCCTGAATTTCTTCATTGTTCCTCTGAATTGCTTCATTTCTTTAAAAAATGGCACCCAAACAGAAATGAAATGTGAAGTGAGTGAGCCAACAGAAGACCAACTAAGTCAGGGCCTCAAACTCCAACCAGGTGCTTAATTAGGAGCTGATTCTTGTTGTTAATTAAACCTGTTCTTTAATTCCAAGGCTTGTTGCTCCTCTCGTGCAATAGCAGACGGTTCCAAAATTATTGATTTTCTCTTTTCTAAGAGCCCCTCATCTTTCTTTATTTTCAGATTGTATGAAGGACACAGTTTGCTGGTCATGTTTTGGCTCACTTTATATCTCATTATTGTTTGGATGCTAATTAAGAAAAAAGAGAAAGGGGTTTGTGTCTTAAAGAGCAAGTGAATTACAATTAATTCAAAAGAAGTTAATTAGCAGCAAAAACAAGAAAAGGGTTAGAATGAAAACCTGCAGCCGTCTAGGCTGCAATTTTATAGAATGTGAAATAAAAAAATTATTTTCCAGCCCTACTGATTTCATCTCTCCAGGTTCTCCAGGAATCAACCTGGTTTGTTCTATTGTAAAACAGTGCCCCTATTCATCTGCTTTTTAAATTCAATTTTAGAAATAGGATGCAATTCACACAATATACACTCATAACACTTTTTAATAAAGGAATGAACAGCACATTGAACAGCTGGTAGCACCACATGCTTTCTAAGTAATAGTTATACACCTTACCTGTTCAAGCATATTCAATGGATAACTTTTAGAACACTTTCATTGAGTAAGATTGTGTAGGATATAAAGCAATTTTTAATAGGTGTCCAAAATGTCAACTAGTCTCAACACAATGTGAGCATACCAGTACCATCTACCATTTGAAATATTGGTAGTGGGCTATTCTTAAGAGTGCTAAAATGTACATACTACATGGTTCCTCATAGTCACCCATCTGGCATTTTTTTAAATGCAGGCAGTGAGATAATCCCCACAATTTTCTGCCATATTGAGATTCAGTTTAGTAAAACAAAAATGATCAAATTTGTGTAAAGAAATGGTGATATATTGTTTCCTGCAATCAGTTTTTAATAAAAAGTAATAATTGTAAAGTAAGCTCAATGAACAAAAGAAAAGCTTTTTTTGTAGCTAGCCAGTTCCCTCTTTATTCAGTAGGTTAAGTGCAAGTTTCCAAAAGAATAAATAGCAGGTTTGCCTCTTTTGCAGTATGTTCTTCTCTTCTTCCTGTGTCATCAGACAATCTAATTATTTTGGCAAAGCTCTTAAACATACTGATCGGTAAAGCTTAATTGTTTGCTATGAGTTTTTATTTTTGTAGCAAAACTAAAAGATAATATAAAGTGAATTAAATTAAAAGTAAGTTTTCAACAGAGGAGATGAACAGAAGCCTCTATTCTCCTCAGAAACTAGAAATGTGACCTGTGCCAGCTAGCCATCTACCTACTCCCAGGGCAGGCTATAAAATACCATGATACAGACTAGGGTCTATGAGTCTAACATAATACATACGGGGTAATATAATAATAATAGTTACATCTGTCACCACTACTGCACGGCTCGCAGGTTTCAATTCATGAAGGAATAATTTGGTCAAAATAATGGCAGAGACAGCTAAGACAGGAAAGAGAATGAGAAAGATTTAGTAAGAATCGATCTCTATTGTCAGAAATCAATATAAATATATGCACCAACAGCCCTAACATCAGCCCACCATGCTTTGTTGTAAATACTGAGACTAATGGTGCATCTCTAATAGTTGCAGACTGGTCATTGGAGGGGTGTCATCTCTGTAAAGGTTCTGCCACTTATAGCAGTTTTCTATTTCTTGATAATTTTAAGAAGTGCCATACCTTGCAATCACAAAGTATGCTCTGGAGAATAAAACAATAATGCATTCTGTAAGGTACATTAGAGTGAAGCTATTAATAGCATTTAGGTTAATTGCATTTCATGTTAAACTGCGACCCCATGTTTGGTTTCCATCTTACTCCTGATGCTGCCAGAATTGTGTCTGTAAGGTTTACAAATTGATGGATAATATTTAACTAGAAATCACTGTAGAAACTTAAGAACTGGAGTTTTACTGATAAAGAAAGCTCAAGGAAACTTTAGATGTTAAAATACTGTATAGTTTAATGTGCATTTTTTAAATCTAATTAAATATAAAACAACTTTTTCACTTCAGTACAATACATTAAAATGATGGAGCAATGAATAACAGAGTGCCTATTTTATTGCTATATTAAGCAAATACAGATTAGAGCACTGCTTAAAGATAATGGAAAAGATAATTGTTCAACGCCTAAGAGAAATTACAGAGATTGACAAACTCCAGTTTAGATTTTAGAAAAGGAAAAGTAACTACTGATAAAGTTGTCACCTTAAGATATACTGTATATCAAAGTAAGCAACTGAATGAACTAGGAAAATGATAAATTGGCCAGCAAGGTGATCTACATGTGTCTAAACAAAAGAAGGTACCAACAAAGTTTATTAGAAGAAACCAAGAAATGTACATTGGACCTTGTGCAGTGATACAAATGGAAGGTGGAGGAATGGAGAATTTTGAAACAAATGTAGGTTTACATTTATCAGAGCTCACCCTTTACACCTTTTTTAGTGATGGATGTGCTATATGAATATATTGCAAATGAAGAGGTGTGGGGACTATTCTCTTCGATGGATTTATCCATAGTAGTAGTTCTGGAAGAAAAACTGCTAAGAAGAACATGGAATTGGCAAGAAGCACTAGGACACAAAAGATTGAGAGGACATGCTGGAATGACAGGAGTTACAGTGTGAAGTGAAGGAGAGGAGTGAAAAAACAGAATAAATGTATTCAGGCTCAGTGTTTGAGGCAAAAGGTGGTTGTGGGCCAGCATTAAAGGAAAGAGTTAGAACAAAATGGAAAAAAACAGGAGGAAGTGTGAGGAGTTATAAATGATCACAGATGCCCAGAAAACTTAAGTTGTGTAACAGAGTAGTCCAGCCAGTCCTACTGTATGGCTGTGAAAAAGGAGGAGCATCTGCTCATTAGAAAAGAAACATATCTGTGAGAAAGAAATATATTTAAGTGAAAGAAAAATAAATGAAGAAGCTTACAAAATCACAAAATAGTAGGGGTCAGAGGTACAGCGATTTCAGAAAGTATTCACATGAATTCACTTTTTTGTATTAAAAATAAGAGACTGAAATGTCACATTGACACAAGTATTCAGTCCCTTTACTCAGTACTCCATTAAAACACCTTTTCCAGCGATTACAGCCTAGAGTCTTGTTGGGTCTGATGTGACAAGCTTCACATATCTGGATGAGGAGGTTTTCTGCCACTGTTCCCTGCAGGTTCTCTCTAGTTTTATCAAATGGGATGGTTACTATTGGTGTAGAGCTATTTTCAGGTATCTCCAAAAATGTTAGATTAGGTTTAAATCCAGGCTCTGGGACATTTGTGGAGTTGTCCTTAAGTCACACCTGTGTTGTCTTTGCTTTGTGCTTAGGGTCATTATACTGTTGGAAAGTGAATACTTGACCCAGTTTGAGGTCCAGAACACTCTGGAGGATGTTTTCAGTAAAGATATTTCTGTTTTTGCTCCATTCAGATTTCCCTCAACCCTGGGGTATTAATTGTTATTTGATGTGGGAAAAAATATTTTAAATGATCTTAGCACAAGGCTGCAACATAACAAAATGTGAACAAAGTGATGGATGAATGTTTTCTGAATCTAAGGTATTATGGAAAAAGTTGTGGCAAACAGGAATAGATCATTTGGGTACATTTTATCTCATAAAGTTGACAACCAGATTGGAAAAGCATGGTGGTTGTTGGTGGATGTAAGAAGACGGAGAGGAAGGCAGTGGCTTAGCTGGTAAAATTTGTTGGGAAGAGGTTTGAAGGGACTGGGTCTGAGGGAAGAGGATGCAACAGACAGGGATGAATGGAGTAAGATGATCTAAATGGCTGACCACTGACACCTGGAAAACATCTTCCAGTGAAAAAAGAAGAATAAAAATGTAGAGATATATATAATATATGGTAAGTGTGGGTTCAAAGCAAAGATTTACAGAATTTAATCTGCTGCCAGAGTACCTGTCTTCCCTGACACAGTACCAAAACAACACAAACTCAACTCTGTTACTCTTATTTCCTTTAGCCATGTGAAAGAATTACAGGTGGGGTCAAAGGTCTATAGTTCCCATCACAAAATCAGTTCTTATAAGGGAATCTATATAGATTCCCGCTGTGACCTCCCAAAGCAGCAGTATTCAATTGCTAGACCAGCAATCCGCTAAAAGAAGCAGGAAATCTGTAGCATAAGTCTTCTTACTTTCCTCTCTCATCCCAGTCAACCTGAGCACAATTTTGCTCTGGGACCAACTTTGCAACAAAAATGAGCAAGTTTTCACTTGGTACCAGGTTCTCATTGTTAAGTACCTTATCAATGTCATACAACTCCAAGTTACATGGTAAGAGATGGAGATACTAGCAGTTGCTAAGTATATAAACTTTACCTTTTTATCAATTAAGGCTATAACATTGAACATCTAGTGCAGGGCTCTTCAACTTCAGTCATGAACTTGGTTTGCCACATGTGGTATCACATATCAATGACTAGATCATGTGCACTGTGATGCTAGTAATTTACTTGAACATGCTCAAGTTTGTTTAGTGGACAGCCTACCTAATTTATTCAACTCAGCAAATTAATATACATGTTTTGTTTGAGTTTTCTAGATTGTAACACTTGCGGTGATACAGCATTTCAGTGGGAATGAAAAGGGGGTTGGCTTAACTAAACATGACTGTGTACTACTTGAGATCAAATGTTCTTTTAATTTTTTGAAACATTACGAATAGTTAATGACACCAATATACCCAGCATCTCTCCTCTGCACATGTCCAAACCACTGCAATTTCGCTTCTCTGACTTTGTCTCTAAACCATCCAACCTGACCTGACCCTCTAATGTACTCTTTTCTAATCCTGTCTGTCCTCGTCACACCCAAAGAAAATCTAACATCATTAACTTTGCCATCTTCAGCTCTGTCTCCTATATTTTGGTCAGTGCCACCATTTACAACACATATAAAATAGCTGGTCTCACTATTGTTCTGTAAACCTTCCCTGATATGGAAAAAGAAGATCCACTGTGGCAACCTCTAATGGAAGCAGCCGAAAGAAGAAGAAGAAAAAAGAAGAAGTTTTTAACTTTTCTAAACAGTTCATAGGGCTCTAAAAATAATTTACAAATCATTTTTCATTTCCATAATTTTTCTTTCTGAGGCCTCATGTATAATGCAGTGCATAGAATTCATATTAAAATATGGTGTATGGACAAAAACTGAAATGTGCGTATGCACGAAAAAATCTGGATGCATAAAACTGTGCGTACGCCCAGTGTCCATGCACTTCCCCTGTATAAATCTCAATGAACGTGAAATTTAACACATGTATATGTGCCTACAGACCCACCCCAACTCCTCGCAGAGTTTTGCATATTTTAATATGCAAATCAATATATCACCTTCCATTCGGTGCTTTGTTAAAAAACAATGGCAAAATCACGTGAAAAAAGGAAGAATTTCAGCAAATGCAAAGTGGAAGCAAAGAAAAATATTCTGTTTCTTGGTATTGAGCTGTGGTTTAATCAAGAAAAGGAAGTTATGGAGTCATACAGCGTGGTGGAGACACTCGAAAGTTCATGTTCAGAAAGTCGCACAGTTCCCGAAATAAAAAAAGAAGTGGTCAGATATTAAAGTCGACATGAAAAGGTGAATCGCAGCCTACCAACTGTTTATTCTGTTTCAGACAATATTACAAACGCTGACCCCCGTGTTGATTACGTAACTTCATGTGATGATGGTGCTGATATGCCCAGCACATCTTGAGATGCTGGCTGCACACAAACCTCTGTCTCGGAAATTGCTGTGCAACCATCAGGCTGTGTGCTGATGGACTCTGTTCTGGAGTAACAAAATGCAATAGTGGATACTGTAAGAGATGTGGCCAATGAACAAAGGTATATAAGGGTTGTATTATGTGAAATTGACCACAATTTAAATGAAATGGTTAAAAATAAATGCTGCATCTGATTGCCTGTTTTTACATTCTGATAATTACATTCCAACGAAGTCATTTGGTGGGTCAGGATCATCATACCACATCTGTTCAGGTGCGGACAAGCAGGACACTACATGCCTGCATAATGCAACACATTTTCTTTGGAATATAGAGCAGCACATGAATAGAGTGGAAATACATTTTATTTACATAAGCAAATTCATTCTCTGAAGGAGCCTTTATAGTGTAGCATCAGCACTAAGCGAGACAACGGATCGATTCACTTCTCTTTACATGACTATCTGAGGTGACTTGCTCTCTTTAAAAGAATTGCTTGCCTTTTGCTGCAATAGTTGGAAAAAGCATTTGCGACTGTACAGAGCTACCATTTTTATAGGTTCTCCAGGTATATATGATGCAATGCCAGCTCATTCTTTTGTTGGTTCATCCCTGGCTGATGTAACTTGTCCTGCACCGCCGCAATAGTAATGAGCGTGCAGCCGACCACTTCAATTACATTTGGGAAACTGGACATTACTGCAAATTGAGCTTTGATATTTTGCAGTTCAACCACAGTGTAAGGAAATCTTATATATATGGATGACAAACGGATAATACCATCCTATGCAGCTGGCATCTTGCGACTCAGTAATATTTATGAAATACCTGATTGGTCAGCAAGTTCACGTTGAAAAGCTCCTGTGGTTAAAAACCCGAGAATGGACAGAAATTGCAAAGGAGCAGGTAGAGCACAATTCCTGAAAGTCTGCTTTTGTAAAGCCAGCGACAGTTCAGCAGACAGCTCCAAGAGGATAGCTCTTGGAAATCGTAATTGACTTAAAATCTCTAAATACACACTTTCTTCTAATTCTTCCATTTGTGATGTCTTCTAACAATGTTAAAGCAGCTATGGTAGTTGGAATAGTTTGGCCATTCCTTGCACCATTATATTCTTACAGAATTATTACAATCAAGTGAATTAAGCACATCACCGGCTACAAATCCAGCAACTCCTTGGCTGCTGAGGGAGACGCTTTTCTGGCAGAGGAGCTGAACATCTTCTTTGCCCACTTTGAGGCGACACCAACAGCAGCTCCATCACAACAGCCTGTTCACAACAGCAATATACTCACAGTGGAAGAGTGTAAGGTGAGGCGGGTGATGAGGAAGGCTGCAGGACCCGACGGTGTGGCTGGACGGGTGCTGAAAGACTGCAGATCAACTGGCCGGAATCTTCACCAGGATTTTCAACCAGTCCCTGTCCCAGGCCACTGTCCCATCCTGCCTCAAGTCCTCAATCATTGTTCCGCTGCTGAAAAAATCCAACATGAACAGTCTGAATGATTTCCGCCCAGTGGCACTCACATCTGTCATCATGAAGTGCTTTGAGAAACTGGTGCGGAGTCATATCATCGCCTGCCTGCCAGCAGACCTGGACCCATTTCAATTTGCTTACAAAGCAAAGAGATCCACGGAGGATGCTGTGGCCACAGCCCTTCATGCTGCCCTGACCCACCTGGAGCAGCAGGGGAGTTACACCAGACTGCTCTTTGTAGACTTCAGCTTGGCGTTCAACACCATCCTCCCACAACGACTTGTGTCCAAACTGGCAGATCTGGGACTTCCATCACTCACCTGCAGTTGGATACTGGACTTCCTGTCTGGTCGCTCCCAGAGGGTCAGGCTGGGTCTCCACACATCCATTGCTCTCAGCCTCAACACCGGGACTTGCAGGGTTGTGTGCTCAGCCCGCTCCTCTACACCCTCTACACATATGACTGTGTCCCCATTCACCATAGCAACAAGATTATAAAGTTTGCGGATAACACAACGGTGGTCGGACTCATCTCGGGCAAGGAGGGTGAGCTGGCATACAGGGACGAGGTGGAGCGACTGTCAGAGTGGTGCACAGTCAATAACCTGCTCCTCAACACCAAAAAAACAAAGGAGCTTGTTATTGACTTTAGGAAAAACAAAACTGACATCCAGCCACTCATCATTGGCGGGGCCTGTGTGGAGAGGGTCCCGGTGTTCAGGTTTCTGGGTATGGAGCTGGAGGATGACCTGACCTGGAGCGCCAACACCAAGGAGCTGCTAAAGAAGGCATAGCAGAGACTGTATTTTCTGAGAATTCTCAGAAAGAACCATCTCCAAAAAAATCTGCTCCTTGCTTTTTATCACTGTTCCATCGAGAGTGTGCTCATGTACGGACTGTGTGTGTGGTACGGCAGCTGCACTTCCTCAGAAAAGAAAGCGCTCCACAGGGTCGTCAGGACAGCGGAGAGAACAATTGGTTGTATCCTCCCCACTCTGGAACAAATCTACACGTCCCGATGCCGCAAAAAAGCAACTGACATTTCACAGGATTCATCACATCCCGGTCATTGCCTCTTCCAAGCTTTTGCCATCGGGCAAGAGATACAGAGCTATGAAAACTAGGACAAACCGCCTTAAAAACTGCTTTTATCCAAAAGCAATCATGGCCCTGAACTCAGAATAAAACTGCTCCATATTATTCTACCAATGTGCAATATAGACCTTAAGTCAACAAGTGCAATTTGTATATTTATTACTATTCGGTTTGTTATTATTTTTCTCTCTTCTTGTCTTTTTGTCTTTTTAACTCTTATTCCTCACACTGAGTCGATTGCACCTTCAATTTCGTTGTTCCTTTGTAAAAGTGACAATGACAATAAAGATCTATATATCTGTCTATCTATCTATCTAAATTTGTAAACGATATACAATTAATTTTGGTGTATTTGATAAATCCCGTGTCATTGATGCAAATATGAAAAAGAAAGGTAAATGACACAGAAACAGTAGCACTGCTTTGACGCTTGGTTCTGCCTGTTTGCAAAACTGAGTAGAAACATGTGTACGCACGCTAAGGGGGTACCATGAAAATGTGCATGGCTTTACTCCAAGTTTAGGTTTTATACATTTCAAAGTGTGCGTGGAAACAAGCATACATAACATTTTTGTGGGCACGCACCGTTTATACATGAGGCCCCTGGTTATGAACTTAACTTGTTTACCATGTCCTTGTTCTGTCTCTCAATTTCAATTTCTAAAAACAACTGCCATCTGTTGCACTTCAGTACAAGTGGGTGGACAATCTTTTCAGAAGGTGCACATCATGTGCCTTTTTTTATTTTATGTACTGTTGCTGTTGACCATCCATGATAAGCCTGGGAAAAAAAGAAAACAATCAAGATAGAAATAACTTGGAAATACTCAACAATCAAAGCAACACCCTCATTCTGGTACCAGAACTTAACCGCGTATGGGTTTTATGGAGCTGTCTTCAGCCATTTAAGCAGCAGCTGCAACCTGTCAATGTTGAACAGCTGGATATATAGAGTAATAAAGGACAGAATTTAATTCTAAATTGAACTTAATTAAAAGTAATCTATAAGCCCATGCAAGTTAGCAGTCCTACTTTAAGCAATTAATTGATGTCAAGGTGCTGTTTGTAGCAAAGTTTTTACAAAAGCTGAAAAAACAGCTTTGCCGATATCATTACTGTACCACTAGAGTGGCCTGTTAAAAAATGGTCATAATTTAATTTAAACACAAACAATACCTTGAAAGTTAATGAGCAGCCTAAAAAACACTCAGTGATATGAGTGGCTTTAATTTGAATAACTGTCATGTACATTCAATGGTTGGTTAATTTATTACTAGCTTTCAAGTTGTCTTCACCATGTGATCCCTAAATGAGTCCACACCTTGACTGACCTCCAGCAGGGATGCATGCAGTTGACTAATAAATCTTTCTCTTCAGGTTCTCCTTTGACATTTCTGTTGCCTCCCTTGTGGTCTATCAGGCATTCCTTACAAAGTACAGAATGTCCATTTGAGGCCATTGTGACCTTAATTAGCCCTAAGTGTTTTTGAGAAAAAATGCATTCATTATTTTCAGATTTGAAGTCTGCTATCTACTATACTCAGCATACTATTATTCAAGAAAATTATATCCTGATTATTATATTTGTAGTTACATAAAGTCAGTATTTCCTTCATAAAAATATTTATGTATTTGCCAAAAAATAAACAGGCAAAATGGGTGCTCAAGCGTACAACTAAAAAGACACCAACTTAAGGTCCATCTTGCAGGCTTTCTCACTTTCTGCTCACTCTCTCTCTGGTACGTGTATCTGGAACTAAGGTCCAGGGCTGCTTAAAAATGTTGCCATTCTGTGGCAATGTTTACATGGCGAATCAGCTGGAAAGGTCGGGACTTGTTCCAGAGGGACTGCCCTCACTGAGCGTCTTCTCTGAGCTGTGGAGAAAGAACAGGATACCGTTAGAGACAGCACCTGGCCAGAATGGCTTTGCTTACCTCATCCAAGCTTGTATGAGAACTCCTGGACACATATGTGTGACACAGCACAAAAGAAATATACCCATAAGATCCCAAAATGCAATACCTTCCAAATCTTAGCTGTGCTTTGATATACTAAACATGAATGTCATAAACAAGAGAGGAGACACAACACACCAAATAGAGTCCTATGGCTCCTTGAAATAGAGTTGATTTAATACCAAGTGGGCAAACAAAACTTTTGCTCATCCATATTCAGAAACCAAATGGCATGTAGCATCCTCCACAAGGTAACACAGAGTACATGGCCATAAACCTTCTCCAAATGCAGTATACAACATTCACATAGACAGGAGTGGCACTCTCACGTGACATCTCAAACAACAAAACTAGTCCACAGCTAAGACATAAACCACATAATCCTTCTGCCAGTTGGAGTTTCTGTTCTAGTACGTTGGATTGGCTTTCCTATGGAAGCTGTAAAAGGAATGTATTTTTCTGTCTTTCATTTTAATATAAACAAATCCATTTCCTGGTCTGTCTGTCCCAAACAATTCTATCTTTGTTTCACAAACCAATGATAAGGTATGATAAACAAGACCATCAGAATGCTCAATGCTTTTAGTAAATGTGGCTGAATATCATCTGTCCTGGGAACCCTACCACTAAACAAATTGGGTCTAATCTCAAATAATGCTTCTTGTGCTGCCTTCTCAAAAGATAGCATATTCACTGGGTTTAGGAGTTTTACCATACCACCTCTAAACAATACCGAGGTCCACATTGCACATAAACATTGTCCAAGTCCAAGCACCAAAAAGAGGGTGGGGGACATCCCGCCTACTCCTTCTCATGTCATCACTCACTGGAGCCTCTCTGAGGGCCTCTTAAAATTTGTTCTCTTTGACCTAACAACAGCTCCCCTACCACTGATACACTGGCTGTCTTCTTCATACCCCTTAGTCAAATACAAAGACCCTCCTACTTAATGCTGCAGAGAATGCCACTTTCCTTAACTCAGGAGATTAACTCACTATTGTTCTTTACTATTGGGGCACAGACCTGGCAGTGACAAACTGTTGATCACTCCTTGCAATTTTTTCCTCTACTAAGGTTTTGAATAGAATCCATTATCACTACATGTCCCTGAAGTCCCTCAAGATGCAGCACAGCCTGTATAGGAGGAGAGAGCAGAACTCATAATTAATGGAGGCATCCACTATTCATTTCCAGAACGCTTTCACTACTACCCACTGTGATGACCCTGTAATACGCTAATCCAATTACATATCCATTTTGGGAAAATCCAAATTAAGAGAGATTATCTTTTCAACAAGACATTTGGGTATACAGTTAATGCTGTACATAGTGATAGGTCCAGCCATTTCTGCTGTTGTTTTTCAACTTCCTGAATTCCACATCTAAAACAGCCAAAGTCTACTATCAAAAACTACTATGGTTTTGGTCTTTCACGCCAGTACTCATCTCTTTAATGACCTCATATCTGTGTTTTTTCTGTGCTATGCCTATGGTGAGCCGTTATGATGGCACCATGCTGCTCTTTTGGGCCAAGCATAAAGAGATTATTTGGGTTACCTGGCCAACAGAGAATCATTGACAAACACCATTTCTCAAATCTTGTTTATAGGAGTGAATTTGCTCTGAATTAGATCTGATTTGATTTATGTATAACCAATGCATATTTATGTATATAATGTGATAGCTCTATGTTTGGACCCACCTCTTAGACCAATATTCCATCGATAACCCTACTAGGAGTAAAGGGCTCCAGACATTATAGTTCTAAGAGTGAAACCTGTAAATGTATGGGGATACAAAATTAATTTGATAACTGAATAATTGCTTTATAATTTATGTACTTTTTTCAAAACTGCACATATACTTAATTCGTTACACCTTAGAAAGAAAAATAATGCATGGATTTGTAATGTAACCATTCATAATTAATAATGGAAAATGTACTTATTTATTATAGTAGCTTAAGTGAGAAACATTGAACTACTACATATTAAATTTCCTGCTGTTAAAAGAACACAGGGTATTAGCATCTGGTCTCAAGAGATCTACACTTTGCTAATAATGATCCCAACAAATTGCTGAACTTTCCCTCTACTCCCTTCCCCCAACTCTGAACGTTTTCTAGAACCGCATTTATACTGGAAGGACTGACTTATTCCTATCCTCTGTTTCAGTTCCCTTGTGACCCGTCTGCTGATCAAAAACATTTTAGCTTGCTATGATAGCACAGACTAGTCAGGGGATAGTGAAGTAGATATAATTGGTCTTTGTGTTGTGCCATTTCATTCTGTCAATCCAAACTGCATTTCCCTGAATTCAGATATGACATGATCCAATCACATTTGCTGTTATGCTTAAGCAAGGGCAAAAAAAATCAATGTCATTCTCTAGCACTATCATATTATACAGTTATATACATTATGTACAATATGTCTTATAAGTCGGTGTATATTCAAGATGGAACCAAAGTTAATTCTTTTTTTTTTCTTTGTTATTGTTTTATACAAGAACAAATTTGAGTGAACACTGAGGGAAAGATTCTACTCCCACTCGATAGATAGGCAGAACTTTACTTGTTCCCAGGGAGAAATTTGGCTTCTTTACAAAAGTTATTTAGCTAGCTAGCTGGCTAGATAGATAGATACTGTAATCTGAATACACACCAGAATGACTAAAAATGAAGAAAATGTAAAACAAAAACGTCTGACTTGTTTGTCACGGTCACAGTGAAGCATTATG
Organism: Erpetoichthys calabaricus; assembly: GCF_900747795.2. Classification (NCBI taxonomy): domain Eukaryota; kingdom Metazoa; phylum Chordata; class Cladistia; order Polypteriformes; family Polypteridae; genus Erpetoichthys; species Erpetoichthys calabaricus. The sequence goes on along the minus strand of NC_041402.2, from coordinate 129,546,303 downwards.
CAGGTGCTGTTGGCAAAAAGGAGCTCCAATAGCATTTCTTGCCACATTCTGCTGAATAAGTCACTGGGTGAAAGCATTCAATGTTAGTGAGTCAGAAAGAAGATGTGCAACATTGTTCATAATGACATTCGGTTTGGTTTTAATTCTTCTTTGCTACTACATCCAAGGGGTCTAAAGCGCATCCCATAACTGAGCCTGCCCTTTTAACACTAGAATTACCAGAGCCTACGAAAAAACTCGTAAATCCGTCCCACCTTAAATCGCGTCTTAAATCCATTTGCACCTCTCCGCCAGAGTCCTTTGTCATCTAAATGTGCTGATAAAGCTACTAGCAGCCAGCTATTCCATCCCCCCACCGACTTAGAATGAACTTCTCTCCTAACTCAAGCCTTGCCTTGATTTGATTACCTGGGATTGAAGTGGAGTTTTACAGTGGAAATAATTCTAGCGTTATTTGGAATACACGAATTTCATGTGTGTTCCATTTCTATAGTAGGCTGTGCAAACACATTTTTAAAACAGAAACGTTTTTCATATTCTAATAGTAAATGACAAAATGTAGGCATAAACTATATAACGTATGAAGCCTGAAGTCCATATATCAAAGAAACACTTTCACAAAAGTTACAAATAAGAGAACACGTGCGCCTTCATTCAAAAAATTTAAAAAAAAAAAGCCGCGTTAGCATGCCACATTGACTTTCTTACTACAACCGCCGCGGTGGCGTAATGGTATCAGCCCCTGACTGGGAATCAGAGGGTGGCGAGTTCGATCCCGCACGGCTCCACTTCGAGAAATTAACTGCTCTTATTCTTACAATTTTAGAATAACAACATAAATTTGATTTCAGTCTGTAACAGCCGGTGTAACTTATGATACTGGTAAAGGTTAGCTTTTTTTAAATTTTTTTTTAATTCACTTTTCATTCTCGCAGTCGCATTCAGAATCAATCCAAACAACCCCATCTGACACAGCTGGTTTCACATAAATAAAAGTGCACTTTTATTCAAGACTATAACCGAAGAATAAAGAAAGCAAGTTACAGTTGGTGGTTGATACAACAGCTTGCGTGGTGCAATGTTAAGAACTGCTGATTTCCGATCCGTGGTATATAAAATCATCACATTCAAATATTAACAGTTCCCACACACCCAAGGTCCGCCATTCCTACATTTACGACATGTGTACTTGTTGCAGTGTACACACCTCTCTGTGCTATGGTTCCTATTACAGTGAATGAGCACCTGACACTGTACTTTCTTCCCTGGGGGAAGCTGAGGTCTTAGAACAGAAGTTTGTTGATGCTGTATCATCTTTTCTTTTTCCATCACCTTTTCCTGTAAGAAGCGACGACGAAGTTCCTCTGCAAGGTGAGCCATGAACACTCTTCTTTTCTCAGTGGACCCCGTGCATGCCTTATACAGTACGTGTGCGTTCATCGCTGCTAGGTCAAGGATGTTGTAGAACACAGCAACCAGCCACCTGCGTGTTCCTGTTAGCACTGAATAAGCACGCGCCTTCTGGTCCATGATGTCAACGCCACACTGGGGAAAAAAGAAAGATAAATATATGTGACATTTTGAAGAAATCATTTTATCACCAGAATAGCACCAGAATACTTCGTCACACTAATATTTTTTTCATTAGCATACCTTCATGTGGTTGTAGTCTGTGACCGTGTTTGTTTTTTTTTTTTTTATCTTGCCCAATCTCCACATCATGGTGCATTGTGCTGAGAATGCAGACAGACTTCATCTTTTTGGGCACATACACTGTCAGCATGGCACTGGGAGATCTAAACACCAGCGTGGAGAATTGTTCGTGTACTGAACTGACTTTAGCTGCAGGTGGAAGTTCCCGTCGCACTTTATTCATGGTGCCAAGCAGAGTTGTATTGCGGTGCAGCAGTCTATTAGCCAGCGAAAGTGACGTGAAGAAGTTGTCTGTTGTTACGGTTCTGCCTTTTTGGATTGCGGCAGATTTGGAGACAAAGTACATGTGCAATGCCACTCCTTATTTAGGAAAAGATCCCAGTCGTCCCACAGGAGAAAGACTTTCCGAGTCTGTGGTCATAAAGCTTATGGAGCCATTTCTGGACAAAGGCACCTCTCTGTAAAACCAATTTAGCACTAAGTTGTGAACAACTTTTATAAAAGTGAAAAAAGGGAAAAGGATATGCCTTTTATATTATAATTCCTATACAAGTGCCCTGCATCTGAATTCATCTTGTTGGGACTGAGCAAAATATAATAAAAATATAGACAATAATTTGTAGATTTTATACACCATAACAGAAATAAAAGTCTGTTATATTCTAGTTCTTCTTACACATTTGAGTTGAGGCACCACCCTTGAAATTTCTGTGCATATAACAACTGTTCTTTTGGGTTCTGTACAGGACATCTGCTGATTTCTTAATCGTCATCTCTTAGTCATCTTTGAGTAAATTTTGTTGTTCACTTGACCTATATCTGGTTTCCCAATACGCCTGCAAAGGTTTCCGACATTTATTAACCCTTTATGCTTCTTTAAGATGAATGCTATGCTTCCCTAAAACTATTCTTCCACAAACACAAAGCTGGTCAACATGGGCCTTAAGGACTCAAGGACTTACTCCGTCTGTCCCACAGCTTTTCCTGTGTATAGCTTCCTCAGTCATCTCCTTACTTGGTCTTCTGTTATGGACAGTTCATACCGATGGTCAGAAGTAGACTCATCGGTGGTCACTTCAGTTGATATGGTAGGAGTTTTTGATGTAATAGGGATTGTGTTTGGGACTAGTCATTGCAAGAAGGTGGCAGTGCTTTCAGGGTGCTAGCTTTGTCTACATTCCCTGCTTTAGTCCAGTAATTATACCCAGTCCTTTCCAGACATCCTTCATGTGAGTTTGTTTTTCTATTTTAGCTTTGTAAGCTACTTTTCCTTCACTCAGCTTTTCTTTACCACATGCTATATGTCCATCAGAGCATCTTCATCACCAGATTTAAAAGGTGTCTTTTTATCATTTAGGAGGTCTTTTAGCTCCTTAGTAATTCAAGGCTTGCTGTTTAGAAAGTAATGTCCTTAAGAGTAACACAGTGTCCTCATAGGTGGCGCAGTGGTAGTGCTGCTGCTTTGCAGTAAGGAGACTGTGGAAGATTGTGGGTTTGCTTCCCGGTTCCTCCCTGTGTGGATAGCGCTTTGAGTACTGAGAAACGCGCTATATAAATGTAATGAATTATTATTATTTTATTATTATTAAATAAAAAATTAATATAGTCTGTGATGCAGTGGCTAAATTCCCTCAATATCATTCCCATGTGACTCACACATCATTTTCCACCCTGGTGGTAATAGGCTGCTATCTAATAACAAGCTTGTAGCTGGGAATATAATGAATCAGATTGTAGTCAGATCTGCCCAAAGATGCCAGTAGTTTACACTTAAAGGCATCTTTAACATTTGATCACAGCAGGACCTGTTTATTATTTCCTCAAGTAGAACCGGTCACAAACTAATAGAAATTTATCATTGTTCCTTCCAAAGTCACATAGTTGGAATCACCACATACTACAACCGCAGGTTCATAGTGAGTCATCATTAAAGTGTTGGTGACATAATTAATCATTTCCATTGCTAGGTCCCCATTTGTGGAGGAAGGAATATAAACATTAGTAAGAATGATGTCATTTATCTTCCCAGACAAATACCGTGGACGAATTCCAGCAGCCAGAATTCCAATATCAGAATTTCAAACTGTATTGTTAACAGTATTATGCTCTCTTTTGCACCATTCCTCGTTCACATAGATGACCAGTCCCCCTCTTGTCTTTTTTCCACACACCACTGGGTCTCTTGTCTACTCGAACAAGATAAAATCCATCCAACATTAAAACAGTGTCAGGTTTATCAGGTATATCAGGATATAAGCCAGCTCTCCTTAAAGCACAAAATACCACTCAACTGTAAACTGTGCTCCAAGATATGCTATAAGCACTGACAGTTCATCCTTCTTATTTGACAGCAATCAGACATTGCTCATTACAATGGATTGTAGGCCAGTTCTAAAACCTTTTTACTTTGCTTTTACTGTTGCGCCGGTATGTTGCCCTTTCTCTCTTTGGACAAACAGCTCCTGTGGTAAAATGAAACTAAGCTGCTTAGGTGCTCTTAACGACTGTGCAGACATAAGGCAGCATTCTGGTCTACTTCACGACTCCACCCAAGTTTGCTGCCCATTTGAAGTACAGTCAAGACAAGTTTGCGTGCATTGCAGTTAGTCTGTAAATTTAAAATTAATTTTAAATCAATTTATTCGATATCTAGTAGCAATAATCAGCGACAAGCCGGAAGCCGGACCAATTCTAATCCTAAATATGACTATCAACTAGTAAAACAAGTTCAGAAACTAAAGAAAAACAGTTTAAAATACTGAGCTTCTATAAAAAGGCTGCTGTTTGCACACCTCCTAGAAGTAGAATGTAGTGTCTTTTTTCCAAAATTGCCAGCTTAGCTTGTCACAGAAAAATGTTACCTGGTTGACAACTTCTTTTTATTTTTTCCTGAAGATATCTATCCCTACTATAAAAATGATATCTGAAAATAAAATTCCAAGTTTTCAAACCAACATACAAAGAAAATGGAGTAGAGGTATCAGTCTAGTGCAGTGCTCCGCAACCTTTTCTCACCTACGACACACCAAAGTTCTTCCTAGAATTCCGCGGCACGTCAAAAGCTAAAATATATAGCACTGGCGTAGCTAGGGCGCCGGGGGGGGGGTTGGGGGGTCAGCTCCGAGCGCCAGCTATTTAGTGGCGTCCAAACTACGGTACTTTCCTTTTTTTTCTTCCTTGAGGAGGCGCAAAAAAAAAATTTCTTTCAGCTTTGGGGCGTCAAATTTTTCACCGCCCCGGGCAACATGATCTCCAGCTACGCCACTGATATATAGATATTAATTTAATACACAAATTTTACAATAAATTTTCATTTTTTATTATAAGTATACATTTATTATAAGTATACATACATAAAAACTATACTATATTTACTTTTATGCAATCTTAATAATTATTATAACATAATGACTGATTAATGTGATACCTGCGCTTGTTTCAATGAACACAAAAGTTTTATAATCGGCTCAATATTTGACTGCGCAACCCGAAGTTCTTGGTCATGATCTTTTAAGCATGACCGCTTATCATTTTTAATTAACACAAGAGTTGTTTGTCTTTTTTGGCGTAACTGGGATGGTTTGAATTTAGATGGCGATTTAGTTTACTGGGTGCCATTGCCTCGTTTGATAGCTGATCGCCGCAAATGATGCATTGTGGCTTTGGAGCCGTTTCGTCGTCACACCACGAGAATCCATATCGAATGTAGTCTTCGTTGTACTTTCTTTTCACAATCTTCTTTGTTTTTTTTTTTGCAACACTTGTGCTGGGTTCTTCATCATCTGTACGTGAAGACGAATCTTTTCCACGTAAAAATTTATCCATATTTAAAGGGGTATAAAACTAAATATGAATCACATGAAGAACGTTAACCATACACAATTCAGCAACACAACTAATAGTAATGAATGATAACTACTGTCGCAAGACGAGTGAATGCGACGTAGCACGACTAATACGTCGGCTTGAATTGAATCTAGGTGAGGGCACGGAGCGCTCTGCCTATCAGAGCATACTACGGAGTTGACTGGCGACTATGTAGGGCCTACGTCGTAGGCGCCAGGCGATGGGATTTATTATTTCAGAGAAATCACACAAAATTATGAAACCTTTAAAAGGCTATTTACGCGAATATTTCATTGCACGTATTCTCGTTATTGTGTTTCTAAGGAGGGCCGTTGACATATTATTTAGTTAGAAAATTGTCTTATTTGACCGCGTCACACCTGTATCGGCTCAAGGCACACCAGTGTGCCGTGGCACACCGGTTGCGGAGCACTGGTCTAGTGTACTGAAGAAATTAATAAACAGATTTCTTTTTATTACAGAAAGTACAGTTATCAATAGTACATTTATATTACAATTATCAATAGTAGTGGGGCTAATAGGTTTTAAAAAACAGTTACTGGAAACTGCCACATGCAGAATCATCCACTATACATTGCCAGTTCTTTTTTCCTGTGGAGGTTTATAGAAACTTCTTCATTCTGCAATAGTCTTATCATCTATGTTCAAAAAATTCCTTCAGTGTGCATTTGGCATTTCCTTCATGCTAATGAAATGAGACACTTAACTATAAGTTTTAATAGTCATTCTTCTTAATAAACTGAAATAAAACGCCATCCACGTGATTCACTTTTGAAATGTTACTTTTTGACCTGACACTATCATTAATATTTGGCCTCAACAGTAACCCCAACCCTGGTGGTTCTTTCTCTTTTATTTGGTCTCCAGAAACAAGCCTTTACATAGAGTAACCTGCACCCACGTTTATTAAAACTGTCTTGGTTTGGTCTCGTCCAGGAGTTGGTCTTGTCCGTTACGGGACGTCTGAAACGGGGCTCTGTTGCAGCGGCTTTATTTTTTCTCTTATTTCTTATTATCCCAAGGTATCCTGTATTTACCCAACCCGAGGAGTTTCTACTACAGTATATAAACATGAGTAACAAGAAAGGGGGTCAGAAAGAAACAGAAAAGAAACCTAAAGCTACACCTAAGTCTAGACAGGCATCAAGCCCATGTGCAAGGTACGGCCTTTCAGAGACTGACCTGGAACAGGCAGGCGAAAGCACAGACTTCCCAAGACCCTGCTCCACTGCATCATCTCCAGTTGAGAGCGACAATGGGAGCGAAGGTGCAAGTGATGCAGGTCACGATAGCTCGCTGATTCTAGAAGATCACTTGAAACTAGAAATGGCCTTGTATTCCGCGCTTTCATCTACTCCTCACGAGCCAGAAGCATCGGCTGTAACTGGGGTTGCCACTTCACCTGTGGAGCATGAAAGCCGAAACGATTTGTCCGAACTGAAGGAAATGATCGCAACATTGGCCACGGCCATAAATGAGCTCAAGAAAGACATTCAGAAAAATATGATGAAAGAAATAAATGGCTTGTTCAAGACAAACAAGAAGCTGCAAAACGAGACAAATGAGAAGCTGTGGCTGGAGCTGCAAGAGCTGTGGCAGGATAATAAAGACTTGGAAAAACATATATATAATCATTTTGATGCAACCTTTAAAGGTATGCTGGGAAAAATTGAGGAACACATTCAGGAAAATGTGTCTAAACTGAGAGAACTTGCCGATCAGCTGGAAGACGTTAAGCAGACATTCACGACTCAAATTGAAACAGCAGAACATTCGGCATCTACTGGCGATGGAAAAGCTACAGCTGCGAATTCCGAATGCAAAAAACTCGGAGACAGACTTATGGCTCTGGAACATGGATGCAGAAGTAATAATATTAGAATCGAAGGTCTACCTGAGAAACGTGAAAGTCCAAACCCAGTGAAACTCATAGCTGAACTATTCTCAAAAGTAATTGGAGAGGACTTTAAATCAGATACCGAGATAGCGGCAGCTTATCGCATACGTGGATCAAATACCTCTAAACTAGAACTCTAATTGTCCGCTTCGAGAGATTACAATTTAAGCTTAATGCAATGGCACTTCTCAGACAGAAACAATAGATTACATTTGAAAATAACCACATTTGTACTTTCCCTGATTTCTCACCCTCAACAGTTGCTAAACATGCAGCTTTTTACAACATTAAACAGTGGTTATGCAAAGCTGATATCAGATACAGCCTCTTGTATCCTGCCAAACTGAAATTGGATATTCAAGACAAATATTACATCTTCTCCACCAAGGAGGAAGCAGAAAAGGAGTTAAGAAAGCTGATCCCAACACTTTTTTGAAATATGATACCTGCTGTCTGATCCGCTTACAACAACACAGGTACCATAATTATATATCCTTTTCTCTTCTCTGACACTTTTTTTTTATGTTTTAATTACAATTACAGGCGATGTGTGGAAGAAATTAAATTAGTAACTTTTTTTTTTTTTTACTATTCTAAAGGAGACTGTTTAACATCACACCCTTGGTTTATTATTATTGTTATTATTGCATTAAGGTTTACTATGCTTATCCAGGGCCACGTTTTAACACCATTCCCTGGATTTACTGTCTTTAATATTTCAAAACTGTTGAAGATTATATTTTATGCTTATAGTATTTAGAATTTAGCAGCAATAGATATCTCTACTTTTTAATCCTCAAACGCCGCTGCTGGGGGGCTTGTTTTGTTTTGGAGGTACTCTGTCTCTAGGTATGTCAGAGGACTGGGACTTTGTGAAGTGGGGTCCAGCCTCACGTGGGGAGGCAAAATGGGGGGGTGGAGGATAAGGGGGGGAGAGAGAAAGAGAGCAAGCTATATCTAATCTATCCTTTTAATCCTTATAATTATAACCAACAACGTAACAATAGGCTGCATGGCAATAACCCACTTACTAAGCAAGGATCAGTTCCGGCTGCAAAAAGACTGGACTGGCCAAACGTTCCATTCCAGCTTTACAAAGAAAACTAGGGGTGTGGGAATTCTCATACATAGAACAGTCTCATTTGTGGAATCCGGTGTAGTACCTGATCTTGAAGGGAAATATGTGACTGTTATGGGCAATTTATTTAACTGTAAAGCGATTTTGATAACTGTGTATGCACCCAATGTCGATGATAGGGAATTCATGTAAAATGTATTTGCATCCATTCCCAATGTGAACACTCATAAAATTATAATGGCTGGGGACTTTAATTGTGTTTTAAATTCACTCTTAGATAGGTCTCCTGTCACGGGGGGATGACATCTAACATTGCAAAGACAATTACAAAGTTTTTAACTGACCACAACTTATCAGACCCCTGGAGGCTTCTAAACCCAAACTCAAGAACATATTCCTTCTACTCACCAGTGCATCACTGCTACTCAAGTATTGATTATTTCTTTATAGATAATAATTTCTTGCCTACAATTAAATCTTGCAAGAATGACGCTATTGTTATTTCCGACCATGCCCCTATGATCTTGGAGCTAAAATCATTATGCCCCACACACTCATCTCGCAGATGGCATCTTAACCTACTTCTATTAGTAGACGAGAACTGTACAGAATTTATATCAAAACAAATCAGTTTCTTCCTAGAGACAAATACATCCTCAGAGGTCTCGGCAGGAATACTCTGGGAAACTCTAAAGGCCTTCTTAAGAGGACAGATTATTTCATATCTTTCCCACAGAAATAAATTAAAAACCAAGAAGGTATTAGAGCTAACCAGCGGAATTACTAGAATAGATCAAGAACATGCCAGGTGTCCAAGTGAGGCTCTCTACATTCAGAGCTCAACCTCTTAACAACTAAAGAAACTGAACAACTCATTTTTAAATCAAGACATCATTACTATGAACATGGAGAGAAAGCTAATAAGCTCTTAGCTCAACAAATCCACAAGCAAGAAGTTCGCAATGCAATCACAGCAGTCACCAACACGAACGGAGATCATCATTGACCATAAAAATATAATGCACACATTTAGAGACTACTATAAATCCTTATATTCTACTGAGTTTAAAGAAGACAACACATAATCTAATGCATTTCTGGATACATTACACATACCACAAATAGATACTTTTAGTGCAGAGGAACTGGATAAACCTCTGGCGCTATCAGAATTACTAGATGCTATAAAGTCACTTCAAAGCAGGAAAGTAGCAGGCCCTGATGGCTACCCTGTAGAATTTTATAAGAAATTGTCCACTCAGCTAGCTCCCCTCTTACTAGCAACATTTACAGAAGCTAGAGACAATCAAATTCTACCTCAAACTTTTCACCAAGCATTAATCACAGTCTTTCCTAAACAAAATAAGGACTTATTACAATGTGCATCATACAGACCAGTTTCCCTTCTGAATAATGATGTTAAGATACTCTCCAAAGTCCTAGCTAGAAGGATGGAGAAAGTGCTGCCTTCAGTAATATCATAAGATCAAACTGAATTTATTAAAGGCAAACACTTAGCTTCCAATCTTTGACGCCTGTTTAATGTAATATATTCACTTGCAAAGTCAAACACCCCAGAGATATTATTATCGTTGGATGCACAAAAAGCATTTGATATGATTGAATGGAACCTTTTCTCTACATTGGAGAAATTTGTGTTTGGCCCGAACATTTGTGCATGGATCAAACTACTGTATACCAATCCAGAAGCTTCAGTTTGTATTAACAACATTTATTCGGACTACTTTAAACTAGAACGTGGTACTAGACAAGGATGCCCCTTGTCACCACTGCTATTTGCAATCGCCATTGAACCACTGGCAGTTCACTGTCGAAATGCTTATCAGATAAAGGAGATTATCAGAGAAAGACTTGAACAGAAAATTTCTCTATATGCAGATGATATGGTACTGTATATATCAGACCCACAAAATACTGTGCCTGCAGTCTTAACAGCACTTACAGAATTTCAAAAGAGCTCTGGTCTCAGAATTAATTTGAATAAAAGTGTGCTCTTTCCAGTGAATTCTCAAGCATACAATATTAGATTGGACACCTTCCCTTTTATTATTGCAGATCAGTTTAAATAATAAGTAAACATAAAGCTCTTTATCAACAAAATTTCGCTGTCTGGAAAAAATTAAGCAAGACTTGCATAGATGGTCAACCCTTCATCTCACTCTACCTGGATGAATTAACATTGTTAAGATGAATATCCTTCCTAAGCTTGTCTTTTTATTTCAAAACATTCCAATATACATCAATAAATAATTTTTTAAGCAATTAGATTCAACCATAACCTCATTTATTTGGAACTCAAAACATCCATGTATCCAAAGAGCGACCCTACAATGACCTAAAGCAGAAGGTGCCATGGCTCTACCTAACTTTCAGTTTTATTACTGGGCAGCCGACATACAAGCTATAAAAACCTGGACACAAATAGATGAACATACACAGGCTTGGTCCGCAATAGAAATAAAATCCTGCAGTATTTCTTTATATTCCCTGCTTTGTGCCCCAATAAATACACGTTATCGGCAATATACTAATAACCCAATTGTGCTTCACTCACTCAGAATATGGAACCAATGTAGAAAGCATTTTAAGAAGAAGAATCTTTTATCTGTGGAACCTCTGCATGAGAACCACCTTTTTCAATCCTCACAAACATATACAGTTTTTAATATCTGTAAAACATTTGGGATTAATTAGACAACATCTTTGCTTCCTATGAATAATTACATTCCAAATTTAACGTTCCAGCAACACATTTCTTTCACTATCTTCAAATTAGAAACTTTGTTAAACAGAACCTGCCCGATTTTTCTCATTTCGCACCTTCCTCTATGCCAGCATTTCTGCAATATATAAAATTATTTCACAGTCCCTCCCTTTCAAAGATCCAAGAGGACAATGGGAAAAGGATCTCTCATTCAATACATCAGAAAAGGAGTGGAAGGTAGCAATGCAGAGAACTCACTTGAGCTCCATATGCGCAAAGCATACACTTATTCAACTCAAAATTATATATCGAGCACATCTGTCTCTCTTAAAATTGTCCAAAATGTTTCCAGGGCAAGATCCAACCTGCGAACACTGCAATCAAGTTCCAGCCTCACTGGGTCTCATGTTTTGGGCCTGCACCAAATTAATATCATTCTGGACAAAAATTTTTGAGTGCCTTTCAGACAGCCTTGGTGTCACAATCCCTCCTAACCCATTAATAGCTGTGTTTGGTGTTCTTCCAGATGGGCAAACAAACTGTGATTGCCGTCAGTACACTTTTGGCACGCAGACTTATTTTGCTAAACTGGAAGAATCCTAACTCTCCTCTTTTAAGTCAGTGGGTATCTGATGTTTTATACTATTTGAAATTGGAAAAAATCCAATTCTCAGTTAGAGGATCTGTGCAGAACTTTTTCAAAACCTGGCAGGATCTAATCAATAATATTTTAAAATAAGCTCTTAAAGCACTGAGGAAGTAGATTATTTTCCCATTTCTTTTTCTTCTCCATTTATCTTTATCCACCTATTAAACTCATCAATTTATTTATTTTTACAAGCTTTGTTTTACTCCGTTGGCCATGCTCTCTTTCTCAGGGGTGAGGGTTGATTTGTTTTCAATCCTATTTTTTGTAAAAATTGATCTGTTTGTTTGGAATGATTACAATAAATCAGTAAAATAAAAAAAACTGTCTTAATTTGTTTAGTTAGTGATCCTACAGCAAAACAAATCTAACAGCTAACTTTTGTGCAACAGTGTTATCCTGATCAAATAAAATCCCAGACTTTGGTAAATCCTTTATTGATTAATAAGGTATTTAAACTCTTTCAGTCTAACTTAAAAACAGGATTCCAGATTTTTGGATCTTCAAGAAGCCAGAATACCGAGACAAGGCTAATGTCTCATGAAATTGTTTTCATATGACAAATTAAAATCATATTAATGTTAGATACCGTATATACTCGAGTTTAAGTTCTCCCGCAGATAAGTCGGGGCTTGATTTACTGTATAATTTCCAGTATTTTATAATGTTGGTTGTACAAGTTGATTGCAGAAAACTCACGCTATTGGTCCAAGAGATTATGATATGTTAACGTCCAAATGAGAGAGTAACCACGGAGCACACTGCCTTTTTTTGTATGTATTTTGCTTATGTGACCACACGGTAATACCCAAACTATTCCGAAGCGACGTTTGCACTGTTTTGTGTTTTTTGTATCTCACACCCTCATACACCTTTATCGTAAGAGCATCCCTTATCTACGATGGAGCATTCGATCAGAAGAAAATAAATGAAGCTGGCTTTAAATTAAAGTTGTTGAAGTAGCGAAAGAAATTGGTAACTGTGCTACTGCAACAAAATTTGATGTGTCTGAGAAACTGGTGTGAGATTTGAGGAGGCAGAAAGATTAAGTGTCGTATTTTTGAACGGGTGTATAAGCCAGGGTCTGATTTTATCCTCGATTTTATTTTATGACTGATTTTTCGGGTTTAAAGACCCTGAATTATAGTATATATGATAGATAGATAGATAGATACTTTATTTGTCCCAAGGGTAAATTTATCCTCTACAAAAGTTGAGAAAATATATCATAACAAACATCAACAACAGCTACCCCCTCCCCCAACACAGGGAACTATTCAGGTTGATACTAAAACATGAAAGAATTACCAAATCAGTTAGTAAGTATTATCAAAATACTGACACTGTTAAAACTTGATGAAGGTTCTCTGCTCATCCACCTTGTTATCTATCTGCCTTGGAGTGCATGAGGTGAACTTGAAGAAAAGAAAGGAGGAAGAGGAGATGAAAATAAAGAAAAAAATGAGGAAGAGACAACAGATAAAAAAATAAATTGTGTGCTATAGCAGAATTTACTCTTTTTGAACTCAGACACATTTGTTATCAGAATGATTAATTATTCTGCTCTTTTAAACCTCCACAACATATATTCAAAGAACTACCACATTAATTGCATTAGTAATTCTTATTCTAATGGATGGCAATTTCAAGTGATTTAGACTATATAGACGGATATGCCAATGTTGAGAACTTGCATGTTCAAGGAGTTTCCACTTTGCTAAGGTTTGCAAAATGTTGTTGAACATTTTGGTTTGTAAAATAATTTGAAAAGGCTCTAACCTACATCAGTGGCTAACATGCTATTCAAATCTATGAATGGCTTTTACATGACAAATGCAGATAAATCATTTATGAGGATGAATAAAGATGAGTTAAGATTGAAGAGAAGAACCCCTACCCAGGAAGCAATGGTGAAAGACTAAAGTCAGCCTAGCAGCAGCAGCTTATCTAATTGCATGCTGAGGGAAACTGAGGCCAGTGGCATACTGGTGTGCCTAATGTTTGATGTTACACACAGTGATCATAATGATCCATCACTAACATAGCATATTCATATAAGCCACTATATAGATGGGTGTAAAGTTTTTTTATTATTATTATTATATGTATATGTGTATGTATGTATGTTTAATATATGTATGTATGTTGGTGTTCAGATAATATGTTGTTCCTTATACCATATTATTCTTTCCTGTCTTTTTATATTTAAAATCTACATCTAGTAAGTTTATTGTTCATGTACAAACCGAATAAGTTTTCCTATATGGATGAGCTGATCTTTCAATATTCCTTTCTTATGACTTATGTAACCCAAAATGTCATTACAGTCAAAGCACACAAAGGAAAAAAAATGGGGAAGAAACACAAAACAAGCCACTGGATCACTTATCTTTTAGCAACAGCAGACAATCACACAAAGAAACATCATTGTGTTAGAGGTCCAGGCACTGGTCATAAAAAAAGGTACTAAAAGAGGAGACCTGACTGAAAATCCCGCAAGATCTTCCTTCACTCACCAGACCATGCATGATCATATGCACTGTAATTATTCATCTTTACAAATACCCGAAGTTTTGTGCTTGTTTTGTAAACACACATGTGGCATGCCAGTGTACCCCAACAGGTGGGGACACTCTGACGCTCCTGAGAATCCCCTCCGCCTATTTAAGCCAGGGAAAAGAGACCTCAGTATTGCCTCTTGGGGTACCACCCACAAAACACAAGGGATATAAGAGAAGGCCAATTTTACAGAGGAACGTCATATTTATAAATTTAATAATCAAAGAAAGATGTTTTTTTAAAAAAAGAATACAAAAAACACAAATAATGAATCATGGAAAATTAAACAAGAAAAATATTTTATGGTCTATACCAAAGCCAGGGCTATAACCCTAGTTGAATCATAACAATCTATAAGAGAACAGATAGACCACAATAAAGAGTTGGGGCACCACTCTGGTGACCCCATATATTTGAAGATGAATAATCACAAAAAACACACAATGAAGTAATTTAATAAAACATCTTTCCAGCCGCAAGTTCCTAATTAACCTGCTTCAAGGTGGTGGATCTTCCAGTTTTAAATCCTTCTGGCAGGAACAGGGTGATCCCGGAGGTCATGTTATAGCCGCCAATCTTGAAGTCTGCAGAGGGTGGAAGAGAAATGGTATTAGGGCACAGCGTCAACCCCTGAAGTGGTGGGGAAACACAACCACCATATCCCTTAAACAGTCCCCTAAGTATATATCCCACATGCATGACAAAGTATATTTAAATTAGAAAAATATTGTTATGAATTCAGGATTTTTTTATGTCCAATGTTGGTATTAATGCTATTGTTTAGTATTATCATTTTTACTGTAACATTTTTCATCTAAAAATGTTTTCCCTGCAATTTGATTTTGAACTTTTTGTGTTTTGTTTAAACAGCTATTCATGTGAATGGTCAGTTTAACTTTTGCATTACTTAGTCTGTTTACTCTAAAGTATTTTTTTGAAATGTACATTACCATCTAGTTCATTATGAAAAAAAATTACATTTTACCAGCTGTTTAGACTGTTTTTAGAGATATGTGCTGTGGGTGTCAAGGTGCACTCTCCAGCAATAGGTTGGTTTTAATTACATTGGTTTTAATACTGTACCTCAGGAAATTAATTAATACAAAGTTAAAATGAAGGATATAAATTAATATGCATGAAGTGTGTAGAGTTAATAAATAGTTACACATTCTAAAAGCACAAAATCTTGATGAATACCAGTTTGTACTAAAACAAACAGAATTATTATGAGAACAAAAGGAAATCAGTGCCAGCTGCAGGTGGCAAAACAGTCTTAGGATGAACTATAATGACTGCCTTCATCATCATCAAAAGATATTGTTTTATTTAGAAGATTTTATTTTCAACTGGAAATCACAAGAAAAAATATCAATTGTGAGTTTTATGCTGAACCCTTTCGGCTGGGACGCTGCAATGGAAGAACAGTATGGAAGGAAGCAACATCCTTTACAAATGGATAACTTAATGAATAAGGTGGAAGAGTTGGTATTTCCAGTGCAGTTCTTCCCCCACTACGATAGATGGCAGTGCTCTTCTGTTATGGACCCAGTAAAGACATCCGCAGGAATTTATAGAAGTTGTCCTGAGGGGTTCCTTGGGCTCCCTAGTTCAGGATACTTCCATCTAGCCCGGAAGTGCTTCCGTCAGGTTATACATACTCTCAGTTCTGACATAAAAGTGAATTGTCCAGCCTTCTCCGGGGAGTCAAAGTTGTGAGGCAGAAAGCAAACGTTACCTGGAGGAGAAAAGGGAGGATTATGGAAACGGAAGATTGAAGACTGACCTGTGTTGGAGGTATTTAGTAATAATAAAAACCTTTATTTTGCACGTGGTACTGAATAGTGTGGTGTGTCTGGGGTTTCTCCCAGTGCCCTCCCCCAGTCTTTTACAAAATGTACTTTACATCTATGACTTTCTGTTCTTCTATTAAATTAATGTAAGGCTATTATCGAAAAGCCAAAAAATACTGAATTGAGCAGTGCATTCATACTTCTTTGAAGCTATTGGAAAGCTTGTATAGTAATGCTGACCAGTTTGGGACACAAATGGATGAAATAACGGCTTGCATCCAGATAAATACACAGGGAGTCTCTTTGAAAATAAAGTCACAGTTAAATTTAAATATTATTATTGCTACAGTGAAGACAGGTTTTATGTATTTTAGCATGCCTTTAACTTTAACTGTAAACAAACAGAATGTTACAGACCTTATTCATTCAAAGCAATGATTTGAAATAAATGGCCCTTCCCCTTAGGTTTCTGTTATTTAAATCAAATGTTATAGAACAAATATATCTCGAGATTTTAAGCACAAATAGCACCACTTGAATGGCAATTGTTGTCATTAATTTGAAATCTATGTTACAAGAATAAATAAATAAATTGATGCAAGGCGTACAACATATGGATTTTTAAAATAAAGCAAAACTGGCAGATGGAAGGCCACTGGTGCATCAGCCTGATGTTTTTTAATGGGGATTCTATTGTTTGAAAAAATATTTTGTGCTGCTGTAATGACTTTGAGTCATTTAGGTTCTGCAGAATTCATGCAAATTTATGCTATTAACACTCTAGTTATTCAAATAAAAAGGGAATATTGATTACAAACAAGACCAGAGATTAGTGTCTACTCATATATTGCATAAAAAGTAGTGCAAAGTGTATTTATAAATGTGAGAGTTTTAAAGTATTTTTTGTAATTCATAGTTAAAAGGGGAATTCAAAATCTTAAAATAAATCAAAAGAACCAAAATCTTGAAATAATAGTTTTTTTTCCTTATCTCATGTTTTTACTATTGTAAGACCATTTCATGTTCTAAATTAATGTAATTAGCAAAGTGAGCGTACTGACAATTACACAATTAGAAAAAAATACAATGGTTCCTGTTGCAGAGCAATCATTGTTTTCTTTACTTTTGTGAAAATATTTAGGTGTAACCAAAATGCCAAGTCAAGTATCCATTACAACAGACAAAAATCCAATTCATTTTGTTTAACAAGCAGTTTACCTTTTGAGTAAGGTTAAGTTAGGGAAAACACAAGCAATTCAGTGGTTTCTATCATATAATATATGCTATTCTACACAATTCATGTTCACATGAACATCCTCGGTAATGCTCATATGATTAGCTTTGCAAGTAATAGGCAGCCAAAGTATTTTTTGTGATATTTACAGTTTTTCAATCATATTTGGCTAGGTAACACTTACATTTTCTTAACATTTTCTCCAATTGCTGTTTAATTTATCAGAACATAACTTTCAGCTGTGTAGTGTTTTAATTTGTTCCAGACCTATGTCATTAAATAAAGCTCTAGCCTTTAATATTGATTGAATAAAACGTAATTCTGTAACACATCACAATTTTAAAAAGAGTAACAAGGAAAATTTCAACATATAGATATGGTATATAATCAATCTAACTATCCATTCATTGAACTGAATTTAATTCTGATTGCTGAAGTGGGCAGAAAACAACCCTGGATGAAGTGAAGGTCCACCTTAAGGTACTCATACAGCTACTCATACTTGTATAATGTCAAATTAAGACACATTGGTCCTTCAAACGTGTGTATCTTTGGCATGTGTGACGAACACTGCACTAGTACCTGGGGAGAGGTATTAGAAAACCAAGACAAATTTCTGGAGTGGGGATGTTATATGGTTAGGCAGAGATTATATCTAATTTAAGTAGAAAAATAAAGTAACAAAACAAACATATATATAATAGAAACTACACTAAAAATAAGAAAATATATACATTTTCACAACTTTACTATAAAAGTGAGAAAATAAAATCAAAATTACAAAAAGACAAATAACTATGAACAGCAACATCCATATAAATGAATTACATTAAATAAAAGTACTGTACAAATTTTGCTAGTATGTATATTGGCTAACCATGATCATTTTTAATAAGTGTGAAAAAGCAAAACACTAGCAAAAAATTGCTCACAATCTCTGAAATTTGATAACTGCATGGAAACAAAGTTACCAGTTTAAATACAGAGATTAATAGATCAAGTTTAAGGTAGCCAGTTAGAAAGAAAGAAAGAAAGAAAGAAAGATCAAAATCACTGAAAAGTCAACATAAACATATAAGTCTATGAGACAAGTACATACTGAAAAACATTTGAAGTGTCACGTGAATGCGCATAGCGAACAGTTTTTAAGACTTCTGGAGCCTCATGTATAAACGGTGCGTACGCACAAAAATGTTGCATACTCTATGCTTACATTGCGATGTATAAAAACTAAACTTGCCGTAAAGCAACGCACATTTTCATGCTAGCTCAAACCCTGGCGTACGCAAGCTCTCCGCTTGGTTTTGCAAACTGGCAGCGTCAAAGCAGTGCTTTTGTTCTAGTGTGGTTTCCCTTTCTTTTTTAGATCCACATCCCTGACGCGGCTTCATCAAATACACTGAAATTAACAGCATATTGTTTATTAGTTTAACCCCTTAACCGCCCTCTGCCGGATATATCCGGCACCGTTGTTTTATTGCTAACGCCATACTGCCGGAATTATCCGGCACATTTGCCTGTGGTTATATGAATGCCTGGCAAGTAGTATAACTGACGGTTTGGCGTGGGTATTATTACTACGTTGTATTTCGACAAGTCTGTGGTTGTTTTGGCCGGTCATGTGACGTGATTCGCATGTAACAGCTGTGAATATGGCGAAACGTAAACTGACTTCAAGTGAGGCTTTGCAGGCGATTTTGGACAGTTCTGATCATGATTGTAGCAGTTCTGAAGAAGATTTTAGCGACAGTGATGAGCAGCAACGTGCGCTGCATGATACTGTGAATGAAGACGCATCGGATGACGGCGCTGAGTGGGTGTATCCCCAGCATCTCAGCTGGGCTGCTGCCCGTGGTGAACTACCTTTTCTGCATTCGTTTGAGGGAACGTGTGGCTTTATTGTTGATGTAAACAATTACACTGCTGAGCAGTTTTATGAGCTGTTTGTGTCACCTGATTTGATCAGACATTTTGTTCATCAGACAAATCTGTATGCAGCACAGTTTATTGAGAAAAATCCCAATTTACCTCCACATTCCCGTGTTCGTGCTTGGTTTGACACTGATGAAAACGAAATGAAAAAATTCATTGGGATTTTGATGTTGATGGGAATAATCAGAAAACCAGATATTGAGATGTACTGGTCTACAGATCCTATGTATGCAACACCTATTTTTGCAGCTGTCATGACACGTAACCGATTCTCTTTGCTGCTGAAATTCTTTCATTTGAATGACAACAGAAATGAGCCAGATAAGAAAGATCCAAACCGCGACCACTTGTTCAAGCTACGTCCTTTGATTGATCATTTATTTGAAGCATTTCAGTTGCCCTACATGCCAGGACCGTCAGTTGCAGTTGATGAAAGTTTATTGTCGTGGAAGGGCCGCTTACAGTTTCGACAGTATCTACCATTGAAAAGGGCACGGTTTGGTATCAAGATGTTTTGCTTAGCTGAGAATTCAGGTTACATTTATAGATTTCGTGTATACACTGGCAACTTGCACAACATTTAGTGGTCAATACTGCTTGAATAAATGTAAAAAATGTAAAAAAAATGTAAAAAAGTAAAAAAACGAAAATTGTTCAGATTTCGCCTGGCTTGGGGAATATTTAGGGAGTTGGCGGTTAAAGGGTTAAGGCATCTGATTGTAATTAACCTGTGAAAATATAATGGTCCACGGAGTGGCCAAACTATTCCAAATACCATAGCTGCTTTAGCGTTGTTACTCTCACTGCACCTTCTTCTTCTTCTTTCAGCTGCTCCCGTTAGGGGTTGCCACTGTGGATCATCTTTTTCCATATTACTCTCACTGCACCACTCAGAATATTTATATCACTGTATCTTTGAGTGTGGAATCACAGCTCTACAGCAGCTGATTGGAATAACAATTATCGCTATTAAGCATCTAGCACACACTGCCTCAGCCATGCTGCCTATTTGAACTGCTCCCATACGACAAACGCTTCAGAGCCTTTCCAGTACTGACCTCGTGGTTGAGAAATAGTTTCATGCCAAGAACTATAAACACAATCAATCAGTCCATCAAGTACTCCTTGTAGAATTGTTTGTACTTATAAATACAATTACCTCACTGTAAACTTGCGATATAGTTATAATATTGCACAAACTGAGCCACTTTAGCGCGTATTTACATATGATGATGATATAATTTTAAGATGAAATGCCTGACAGGAATTTGGGGTTAGTATGTTTGAAAGAGACAATACAGCTACAATAAATTATTTCATCGAAGGTCACACACGGCGCAGCAAGCATCTTGCGGGAGGCAGGAACAATCTCTGAACGAGGCACCAGCTCATTACTTCCCATATTTAATACATGCTTTAATTCCTGTCATCATGAACATGATATCAAGTATACATTTCAGTATTTAAACTATTCAGAGCTGTAATATCACAAACGTAATGTATTCTGTGTTCTTTTGGAGGAAGAGAAAGCCTGTTTAAGAAGCACATAGTGATTCACACACATAGAGCACAAAGAAGAACACATACAAAACAAAGCATTTAACATGCTACTTTAGTTATGATGGTATTTGACAAACTAGTAAATTAAACGATTTTAATATTTTTTTAAGTTTATGATGTTCTACTTTAATGAGAAAATAAACTACGATTAAAGTAGAAATTTCAAGATTAAAGTTTTCATTTTGAGTTTTTTTCCCACTGTGTCCCTTTTTTTTTTCTTTTTTCTGTACCCTAATAAGCTTTCATATGACACTCAGACGGAGGGCTACAACTCGCCTTTTCACGGCAACTTTGATATTAACAACTTTTTTATTTCGGGCACTGTGCAACTTTGTGAACTTGAGCTTTCGAGTTTCTCCAACACTCTATGTCACTAGATCAACTTCCTTTTCTTGTTTGTACCACTGTTTAAACCAACAAATAGTATGTCTTTCCTTGCCTCCACTTGGTATTTGCTGAAATTCTTCTATTTTCCCCCCATGCTTTTGCCATTGTCTTTTCACAGAACGTTGAGTCTAAGGGTTATTTATATTGATTTGCTTATTCAAAGAGGTGTAATTCTGGGAGGAGTTGGGAGTACAATACACAATTTATTTTTGTATAGCAAAAAATCACACAAGAAATGCCGCAACAGGCTTTAACAGGCCCTGCCTCTTGACAGCCCCCCAGCCTTGACTCTCTAAGAAGACAAGGAAAAACTCCCAAAAAAACCCTAGTAGGGAAAAAGTGGAAGAAACTTTGGGAAAGGCAGTTCAAAAAGAGATCCCTTTCCAGGTAGGTTGGGCGTGCAGTGGGTGTCAAAAAGAAGGGGGTCAATACAATGCAAAACACAGAACAAATCCTCAATATAGTATAAAAATAAAATTTTTACAAGTACGGACCAGAATTTAACAGTAGATGATATCACATAATATGATTTGGATTTGCTTTTGGAGACCTCAACCATCAAGCTGCCTCCCCTATTTGGCCATTCCACAGCTGAAACATTGCTTGGCCAGCCAATCCGAAGAAAGGACCCCTCTACCCCACAATTCCTGCGATCCTCCATCAGGGATGACTTTACCTTAGGCAGGCAAAACAACTTGGCAGGTGGGCCGTGGCACCAAGTGCCACGTTTATGTACCGAGAAGAGAAACAGAATAGGTGAGAGTTAGTAACAAATTATAACTATCATGTTACTTATGTTTTAGTGTTAATGACTAACATCAGAGATGCAGTCTGTACAGTTAATCAGCAGCTCTAGTCAGGATATGCTAAACTGAAGTAGTGAGTCTTCAGCCGGGATTTAAAATCCGAGACCGATGGGGCATCTCTTATAGTAGCAGGCAGACCACTCCACAGTTTAGGACCCGTGTAACTAAAAGCATGCCTTCCCACTGTTATTTTATTAATCCTTGGAATCATAAGCAGACCGTCATCTTAAGTTCAGACAAGTAAGCCGGACCTTGGCCATTGAATGCTTTATATGTTAAAAGGAGGACTTTGAAATCTGCCCTAAACTTAACCAGGAGCCAGTGTAAGGATTTAAGAACTGGAGTTATGTGTTTGTACTTTCTTGTTCTTGTAATAATTCTTTCAGCAGCATTTTGGATTAACTGGAGACTGTATAAAGAACAGTTTGAACATCCAGTGAACACCGCATTGCAGTAGTCAATTCTACTAGAAATAAATGCATGAATTAATTTCTCAGAATCCTGTTTATTTAGAAAGAGTCTTAATTTCCCAACATTTTTAAAATGGAAGAAACATGATTTGGACAACTTTGTAATATGCTCCTTAAATGACATGCTAGAGTCAAAGATAACTCCTAGATTGCGGGCTGATTCAGTAAAATCAATGGTGATTCCAACTGAGTTAAATGATGACAAAATATTGTTGTGATCAGCGTCATTCCCTCCAACAATTAACATCTCTGTTTTATCAATGTTTAAAGACAACTAGTTCTCATCTATCCACTCCTTTAATTCACTTACACAACTAATTAAAGACAACATCGGAGAATCTTCATTTGATCTAAATGAAAGGTATAACTGGGTATCATCTGCATACGAGTGAAAATTAACATTATGTTTCCTAATGATAGATCCCACTGGAAGCATGTAAAGTAAAAACAGTAAAGGTCCCAGTACTGAGCCCTGCGGAACACCATGTTGAACTTCTGTGTATAATGATGTAGTACTGTCAGCACATTTCTGTACATATTGGAATCGATTTGATAGATAAGAACTAAACCAAGCGAGCACAGTGCCTGTAAGGCCAACATCAGTTTCTAGCCTGTGTAGTAAAATAGAATGGTCAATGGTGTCAAATGCTGCGCTTAAGTCTAACAACATAATTACTGTGGAGTTTCCTTCATCAGAGGATATCAGAATGTTGTTTACAACCTGCGTTAGTGCCGTTTCTGTACTATGACCAGTGCGGAAACCAGACTGGAATTTCTCAAATAAATTGTAATTGTAATGGGTTTAGGTCTGACTTTTTAAGTAATGGTTTAATGACTGACACTTTTAGTGCATCAGGTACTGTGCCATTCAAACTATTGATAATGTTTAGAATAGGCACTGCAAGATCATCCATTGCACTTTTTACTAGCTTTGTTGGCACTGGATCTAGGGAACAAGTAGTGGGTTTCATTTTAGAAATTAAAGTTAAGATTTCCTGCTCTGTTACAGGATTAAAATTATTAAAGTGATGAATGCAAAATAAGGCAGGGTCTGCTAAGCTACTATACGGTTTGTACTGTGATGCTGAGATCTGGGATCTTATATTTTTTAATATTCTCATTGAAGAAGTTCATAAAGTCTGTACTGCAAATATCTGTTGGTATTTTGCACTGTAGATCTGAATTCCCATTTGTTAATTTAGCAACTGTTCTAAACAGTACCCAAGGATTTTTATTATTGCTATCTATTATCTAGTATTCTGAGCAAGCTTTAAAGAGAGCTTTTTTATATTTTTTAACACTCTCTGTCCATGCAGTTTGACAGACATGTAACTTTGTTGTTCTCCATGTGCGCTCCAGTTTTCGACACTCTAATTTAAGAGCTCAAGTTTTTTCATTAAACCAGGGAGAGTTTCTATGTGCTTAGATCACTTTTGTTTTAAGGGGAGCCACTGCGCCCAGAGCATCTCTCAAGGTCACATTATAATGTGATGTTAGCTGATCTAAATTGTTTTCCACGTTTACATTTGATGTTAACTGATCTAAAGTAAATGGTTTTCCACAATTACACTCGACTTACTCAAAGTATCTATACATTTTGAAGAAGAATTACAATTTAGATGTCGCACTGTCTTTGTTTTAATCTGTGAGTGCGTTGGCAAGGGCAAGACTAAATCAAATGTAATTAAGTAGTGATTGGAAATAACTTCACTTAATGGAGTAATATTTAAATTTTGAATTCCAACTTTGTGAGTTATAATTAAATCTAATGTGTGGTTATGATTATGAGTTGGACCTTTGACAATCTGACAAAATCCTACTGTATTTAACAAATAAGTAAAACATTTGCTAAAAGTCTCAGTTTCCACATCAATGTGTACATTAAAATCCTCCATCAGTACTATGTGATCATAATTTATAGCCAAACCAGATAAAAGGTTGCTAAGTTCAGTCATGAACAATGAATATGGCCCTGGTGGTCTGTAGACTAGCACTATAATTGTGTTGGAATCTGTTTTAATATTTAAAATTAATTAGCGATTAGCAGCAGGCGCATTCACGTGCGGTACTTTTCACACTGACTGGGATTTATGTAGTGGAAGAACGTGGAAGTTGGCGAACGCACAGATTTATGCATCTGGATTTTTTTGTGTGTACGGACATTTCCACTTTTGTCCATACGCCATGTTTTAGTGTGAATTCTATGCACTGTGTTATGCCTGAGGCCCCTGGTGCTTACTGTTCTGGTATATGATTGCAAGACATGGATGCTATCCAGTGACCTGAGACGAAGACTGGACCATACTCCCATGATGTCACACAGATGCATGTACACATACTTTAGTGACATGTGTCATAGCATCTACTTTTAGACTAAATTAACCAACATACAACTAAATAATCATAAAAAATAAATAAAACATTTAAAATAAAAAGAACAAAACATTACCAATCACAGACAATGGGTATCAAACAGAAATGTAGTTTAAAAATGTTTACAACAAATATTTTTTTCACTATGGCTTTGACCTAATTTGTGTCTTTAATTATGTAAATGATGTATAATTTAATAATTTACAGTTTGTGCATTAAAGTTGTGATACATCTATGAGTTCTAAGCCTGCCCTCATTAATGTGAGGAAAATGTGCCACCAGTCAGCTAAGTAGCAGGAATGGATCTAAATGTTTAAGAGGACACCAGTCATACCTTTTTGGAGTGATTACAAACCTTTAAGTAATATTTTCTGGCATTGCAGTTGTTAGGTACAATTAATGCATCAGACACTTTTAAATATTTTAGAACACAAAAACAATGTTTTTGAAATGTGAAATCTTCTGAAAAATTGTTAAAAAATGGCTTCTGAGTTGCCAGATTACCTTTACTGTACTTGTATTACAACAGTAATCTTGAAATGCTCTGTTAACATACTTGGTTCTAGATTAGTTTTAATATGCCTTTCACTGTGTCAATGTTAAATAAAAAACTAAATTAATTATCCTATGTAAGATTCTGATGCTTAGATGCTTTTGTAAATTCTTAAAACGATAAATTGATGACTGGAACTCTAAAGTCAATACTCAAAGTTATCAAAGACTAACTTATCAACCAAGAACACCAGATTTCGAATCAATTTCGGGAATTATCTGGAGTTACCATAATAACAGCTGTCATAGACAACATGGTATAGTTGGCATTCGGGTTGGGATGGATGGCTACTTACCTGGCTGGGATGCCCATATAATGGAAGGATGGGGATGGACAAGCATTCTCACATGCTGGTGTGTGATACCGCTCCCTTTTTTTTCAGTTTTCAGTAGTCGAAGGACTGAGGGAGAGTGCCTTCCAGGGCCACGTATTTAACCAATATTCTGGGTGGCAGCATTGCTCTGGTATGGCTCCAGTTGCAGTTCTGGTGGACAGCACTTTTGGAATCCTCTAGAGGGAGCTGTTGGGAGAAGGATCCCCTGCCAGGGAAAGGTACTGGATATCTATATGTGCTTGAATGCTTAAACTTTATTTCAAACTTAAGACAGAGTTCGCCTCCGTAATGGAAGGGAAACTTCAGGGTGCAGAAATCAGGTATGACACAGCAACACAGAATTCATAAATAGTGTTCCATAGCATGACACCACTGTTCTAGCAGGCATTAAGGGTGACATCTTTTAACTGTGTTGGTGGGCCTCCCAGATAACCTGATTAGCCCTGAAAGAGTTATGAAAGTTATAAATACATATATATTTTGGCTTAGGAGGGAGGCAATGAAATTCTCCCTGGATTCTAAGAGTCAGAAAGTTAGCCTTATACCATACAACATATGGCAAAGATCTGTTAATCTCTGAAACTTGCACAATTCCTCTGGGCTGCAGAGTGGCAGCAGATATATCCCTCCTGGGACAGGTGTATGCTGCTGCACAAACGAGAGGACACAGTCACTTTGGGTGATATCTTTGGGGATAATAAAGACTCAGGAACACAGGGACTGTGGACTAAAGGACTAGTGCTCTGTCTCATTCTACCTATAGCCTCTGCGCTTGGGAGGAAGTTTTAATGTCACCTCAAGATACAGAATTATTAAGCTTAGAGTCTGGCAGAGAGCTGAAGCAAAGGCTTACTAGAGGAAGGAAGAGAAGCCAGGTTCAGAATATTAGGTGGAAGGAATGATTACAGGGGGAACATAAAGTACAGAACTGAGCTGCAGGGAATCCTTAGTGAAAGGTAAGCTGCTACAGACAGGTTCAACAAAACGTAGGCCTTTTTCAGAATAATTCAACTGCTTTCATCAGTAAATGGCATCTTAGAGTGTAAATGACATGAATGTGCCTCAATGAAATTAAGGAATTTAGGGAAGTGAGCATGAATGTGTAGAATGAGCATTAATCACTTTTACAACCAAACCTTATCTGGGAGTGAAACTGGCATGAATGTGCTTTCTTTCTTTATTTCTTTTTATAACATTTTATTAATTTTATTAAAATCAGATAACATACAAGTCTACATACCAATATTGAAGTAAAACAATTACAGATTTTTTGTCCTTCTCCACTTTAAGCCCATCTGGAAGTAAACCAAACACAGCTGTTAGTGGATTAGGAGGGATTGTGACACCAAGACTGTCTGAAAGGCATTTAAAGATTTTGTCCAAAATGATTTTAATTTGGTGCATGCCCAAAACATGTGACCCAATGAGGCTGGAACTTGATTGCAATGTTCATAGGTTGGATATTGCCCTGGAAACATCCCTCCATTATACAACCCGCTATATCCCAACTACAGGGTCACGGGGGGTCTGCTGGAGCCAATCCCAGCCAACATAGGGCACAAGTCAGTAAACAAACCCCAGGCAGGGCGCCAGCCCACCGCAGGGCGTGCACACACACTCCCACATACCAAGCACACACTAGGCACAATTTAGAATCGCCAATGCACCTAACCTGCATGTCTTTGGACTGTGGGAGGATACCCACACAGACACAGGGAGAACATGCAAACTCCACGCAGGGAGGACCTGGGAAGTGAACCCAGGTCTCCTTACTGCGAGGCAGCAGCACTACCACTATGCCACCGTGCCAAGGCCTTGGAAACATTTTGGACAATTTTAACTGCGATAGATGCACTTTATATATAATTTAATTTTAAGTTGAATAATACTATGCTTTGAGCATATGGAGCTC
Organism: Erpetoichthys calabaricus; assembly: GCF_900747795.2. Taxonomy (NCBI): domain Eukaryota; kingdom Metazoa; phylum Chordata; class Cladistia; order Polypteriformes; family Polypteridae; genus Erpetoichthys; species Erpetoichthys calabaricus. Next base: position 129,518,527 of record NC_041402.2, on the reverse strand, counting down.
GAGTGAATTCTGTGTATTGCTACCTTCCACTCCTTTTCCAAGATGTTGATTAAGAGATCCTTTTCCTATTGAACTCTGGGAACTTTGAAAGGGAGAGACCTTAAAATGTTTTTAAATATTACTGAAATGCTGTCTAAGTTCTCAAGACTGATCGATATTTCTTCTGGAATAGAGGTAGGTGTGAGCTGAGAGAAATTTGGTAGGTTTTGTTTAACAAAGTTTCTAATTTGAAGGTAGTGAAAGAAATGTGTTGCTGGAAAGTTAAATATAGAGTGTAATTGTTTGTAGGATGCAAAGTCTTTGTCTATGTACAGATCTCTAAGTGATTTAATCCCACATGTTTTCCAGATATTAAGAACTGCATATGTTTGAGAGGGTGGAAAAAGGTGGTTCTCGTGCGGAGGTGTCACAAATAAAATACTCCCTACATTGGTTCCATATTCTGAGTGAGCAAACCACTATTGGGACGATGACTTGTACTTGTTGGGGTACAAAGCAAGGAATATAAAGAAGTACTGCAGCATTTTATTTCTGTTGCAGACCAAGCCTGTGTCTGTTAATCTATTTGTGTCAATGTCCAGGTTTTTATAGCTTGTATATTTGCCACTCAGTAATAAAATTAAAAGTTAGGTAAAGCCATTCCTCCTTCTTCTTTAGGTGTTTATAGGGTTGCCCTTTGGATATGTGGATGTTTTGAATTCCAAATAAATGAGATTATGGTTGAATCTAATTTCTTAAAAATTATTTATTGATGTATGTTAGACTGTTTTCAAATAGAAAGAGAAGCTTAGGAAGGATATTCATCTTGACAATGTTAATTCTTCCAACTAAAGTGAGATGAAGGGTAGACCATCTATGCAAGGTTTGCTTAATTTTTTCCATGCAGACAGCAAAATTTTGTTGATAAACAGCTTTATGTTTATTTGTGATGTTTACCCCTAGTTATTTAAACTGATCTGCGATGACAAAAGGTAAGGTGTACAATCTAATATTGTGTGCTTGAGAATTCACTGGAAAGAGCACACTTTTGTTTAAATTAACACTAGAATTACCAAAGCCTACGAGAAAACTCGTAAATCTGTCCCACCTTAAATCCCTTTGCACTTCTCCATCAGTGTCTTTTGTCTTGTAAATGTGTCGATAAGCAAGCAGCCTGCTATCACATCCCCCCACCGCTGCACAGTTTTCTCAGCTCAAGTTTTTTTTTTTTTCAAGTTTTCCAGCTTTCTGGAGTTTTTTTTTTGTTTTTTCTGTCCACCCTGGCCATAGGACCTTACTCCTTTTCTAGGTTAACTAATGTTGCCTTATTTTAATTTCTTATTTTGTCTTTTATTTTTCTTTTCTTCATTATGTAAAGCACTTTGAGCTACTTTGTGTATGAAAATGTGCTATATAAATGAATGTTGTTGTTGTTGTTGAGAAGTCTGTTTATCTGTGTGTCAGTTGCTTAGAGTTGTATACAGTGAGAAGTCAAGCAAAATAACACTTTTATAAATACTATATCGTTATTTGGAACACTTGTATTTCATGTGTGCTCCTTGTGTGTACAACAATCTATGTAAACACATCAGAACAAGTGTGCTTCTATTCAAGAATATAACTGCAGAAAAAGAACCCACGTTAGGGTGTGACATTGACACCCCTTTGATACGACCGCTTTGGTGGCGCAACGGTAACAACTGTTGACTGGTAATAAAAACCTCATGGGTTCAACCCCGGATGACTCCATTTTGAGTGAAAACAGCAGTGTCAGATCGGGGGAAGCATGAACGCGACTGAGAGAATAAAACTGAATAAATAAAAACAAAGCTAACCTTTACAAGTATCATGAATTTACACCGGCTGTTACAGACTCAAATCAAATGTATGGTTTTATTCTAAAATAGTAAGAATAAGAACAGCTCACTTCTCAAAATGAAGTTGTTCTCGGTCGAACCCATGAAGTTTTGATTATCAGTCAACAGTTGTTACCATTGCGCCACCAAAGCGGCCATATCAAAGGGGTGTCAATGTCGTACCCTAACGCGGGTTCTTTTTCTGCAGTTATATTCTTGAATAGAAGCACACTAGTTCTGTTATATTTATACCTTTTGTGAAAGTGTTTATTTGATATTTGGACTTCAGGTTTCACACATTATACACTTCATGTCTACATTTTGTCACAATTATTACTAAAACATGAAAAACATTTCTGTTTTAACAATGTGTTTACATAGACTGTTGTAGACATGGAACACACATGAAATGCATGTCTTCCAAATAATGATATAGTATTTATAAAAGGTGTAATTTTGCTTGACTTCTCACTGTATACAACTCTAAGCAACTGGCACACAGATAAACAGACTTGAGGTGAGAAAACTGTGCCGCGGTGGGGGGATGTGATAGCAGGCTGCTTGCTGCTTATAGACACATTTACAAGACAAAAGACGCTGACGGAGAGGTGTGACGGGATTTAAGGTGGGACAGATTTACGAGTATTTTCGTAGGCTTTGGTAATTTTAGTGTTAATTCTGAGACCAGAAATCTTTTGTATTTCTGTAAATGCTGTTAGGACGGCAGGCACGGTATTTTGTTGATCAGATATATACAGTACCATATCATCTGCATATAGAGAAATTTTCTATTCAAGTGCTTCTCTGATAATCCCCTTTATCTCAAAAGCATTTTCGACAGTGAGCTGCCAGTGGCTCAATGGTGATTGCAAAGAGCAGTGGTGACAAGTTTGTATTAGCAACATTAATTCAGACTACTACTAGTGTGAAGTAGTCTGAATTAATGTTGTTAATACAAACTAAAGCTTCTGGACTGGATTACAGTAGTTCGATCCATGCACAAATGTTCAGGCCAAACCCAAATTTCTCCAATGTGGTGAAAAGGTAATTCCATTCAACCATTTCAACTGCTTTTTCTGCATCCAACGGTAATATCTCCGGGGTGTTTAATTTTGTGGGTCTATATATCACACTAAACAGGTGTCAGAAATTGGAAGCTAAGTGTCTGCCTTTAATCCAGTTTGGTTTTGTGATATTACTGAAGGCAGCACTTTCTCCATCCTTCTAGCTAGGATTTTGGAGAGTATCTTAACATCATTATTCAAGAAGTGAAATTGGTCTGTATGATGCACATTGTAATAAGTCCTTATTTTGTTTAGGAAAGACGGTAATTAATGCTTGGCGAAAAGTTCGAGGTAGAATTTTATTTTCTCTAGCTTCTGTAAATGTTGCTAATAGAAAGGGAGCTAGCTGAGTGGAGAATTTCTTATACAATTCAGCAGGGTAGCCATCAGGGCCTGCTGTTTTCCCACTCTGCAGTGAGTTTATAGTGTCTAGTAATTCTGGAAGTGTCAGAGGTTTATCCAATTCCTCTGTGCTGAGAGTATTTAGTTGTGGTATTTATAATACATCCAGAAATGCATTAGGTTGTGCTTTATCTTCTTTAAGCTCAGTACAATATAAGGACTTATAGTAGTCTCTAAATGTGTGCATTATTTTTTTATGATCAATGATGTTGTCTCCATTTGTGTTGGTAATTGCTGGGATTGCATTGCGATCTTCTTGTTTGTGGATTTGTTGAGCTAAAATCTTATTAGCTTTCTCTCTGTGTTCATAGTAATGGTGTGTTGATTTAAAGATGAGTTGTTCTGTTTCTTTTGTTGTCAAAAGGTTGAGTTCTGAATGCAGAACCTGTACTTTCCTATGAAGTGCTTCATTTGGACACCTGGGGCCTCATGCATAACACCATGCATAGAATTCACACTAAAACATAGTGTACGGACAAATGTGGAAATATGCATATGCACAAAAAAATCCAGATACATAAATCTGTGCGTACGCCAACTTCCACGTTCTTCCGCTACATAAATCCTGGTCAACGTAAAAAAGTAAAATACGTGCACGCGCCTGCCGCCACTCCCCAACTCCTCCCAGAATTACACCTCTTTGAATATGCAAATCAATATAAATAGCCCTTAAGCTCAGCGTTCTGTGAAAAGAAAATGGCAAAAGTACGGGGGAAAATAGAAGAATTTCAGTGAGTATAAAGTGGAGGCAAGGAAAAATGTAGTATTTGTTGGTTTAAACAGTGGTATAAACAACAAAAGGAAGGTGATCGAGTGACATAGAGTGTCTGAAAAACTCAAAAGTTCATGTTTACAAAGTCACACAGTGCCCGGAATAAACAAGAAGTTGTCAGGTATCAAAGTTGCCATGAAAAGGCGAGTCGTAGCCCATTGTCTGAGAGTCATATGGAAGCTTATTAGGGTAGAGAGAAAAGAAAAAAAAATAGGCACACAGTGGGGAAAAAAAAGCTCGAAATGTCAACTTTAATCACAAAATTTCCACTTTAATCATGTAGTTTATTTTGTCATTAAAGTAGAACATCATAAACTTCATATTAAAATCGTTTAATTTACTAGTTTCTCAAATACCATTGTAACTAAAGTAGCACGTTAAATGCTTTGTATTGTATGTGATTTTCTATGTGCTGTATGTGTGTGAATCACTACGTGCTTCTGGCGCCCCGTCCAGAGATTGTTCCTGCCTTCCGCAAGATGCTTGCTGCGCCGTGTATGACCTTCAATGAAATAATTTATTGTAGCAGTAGTGTCTTTTTCAAACATACTAACCCCCAATTCCTGTCCTTCATTTTCTTTCTCCAAGTACCCAATCGCCACACAATGAGCTCTGTAATAGATGTCAAGCCATCTGTAAGCTTAGAACGCCGATTCTTCAAAACTTTTATGAAACACTGAAGTATCTTTGTAGTATATGTTTAATTATTCCATCCATCTATCAATCCAATGTCGCGCCATTCCCAGCCACCATACAGCAAGAGGCTGGAACAATCCCTCAATGGATCGCCAGCTCGTCGCTAGTGCTGTGACACCGTGTTCTCACATGTTTAATTATTAACAATACAGATTATTTAAATGATGTTAACATTTTATGTGTATAATGTAATAAACATATTTTGCTGCATTTCATCTTAAAAATGATATCGTCATCATATGTAAATTTGCTCTTTATAAAGTGGCTCAGGTTGTGCAATATTATAACTGTATCGCAAGTTTACAGTGAGGTATTGTACTAGTAAGTACAAGCAGTTCTACAAGGAGCACTTGATGGATTCATTGAGTGCGTTTATAGTTCTTGGGATGAAACTGTTTTTGAACCACGATGTCCCTACATGAAAGGCTCTGAAGTGTTTGTCATATGAGAGTAGTTCAATAGACTGTGCGCATGGCTGAGGCAGCGTGTGCTTGTTGCTGTATACCAATAATTCTCTTTCCAATCAGCTGCTGTAGTGCTGTGATTCCACACTCAGATACAGTGGGATAAATACTCTGAGTGGTGCATTGAGAGTAACAATGATAAAGCAGCTATGGTATTTGGAATAGTTTGGCCATTCAGTGGACCATTATATTGTTAGAGGTTAATTACAATCAGATGCCTTAAACTAATAAACAATATGAAGTTAATTTTAGTTTGTTTGATAAAGCCGCGTCAGGGATGTGGATCTAAAAAAAGAAACGGAAACCACACTGGAACAAAAGCACTGCTTTGACGGTGGGTGCCGCCAGTTTGCAAAACTGAGCAGAGAACTTGCGTATGCCAGGAATTGCGCTAGCGTGAAAATATGCGTGGCTTTACGCCAAGTTTAGTTTTTATACATTGCAATGTGAGTGTGAAAACAGGCGTACGCAACATTTTTGTGCATGCGCAGCATTTATACATGAGGTCCCTGCCGTGTTCTTGATCTATTCTGGAAATTTCACTGATTACCTCTTATACCTTCTTGGTTTCCAAATTATTTTTGTAGGTAAAATATGAGATAATCTGGCCTCTTAAGAAAGCATTCAGAGTTTCCCAGAGTATTTCTGCAAAAACCTCTGAGGATGTATTTGTCACAAAAAAATCTATTTGCTTGGATATAAATTCTGTATGTGGGAAATAGTGATTTTAGCTCCTGGATCAGAGGAGTGTGGTCAGAGATAATAATAGCATCATACTTACAAGATTTAATCATAGGCAAAAATGATTATCTTTAAAAAAATAATCAATTCTTGAGTAGCAGTGATGCACTGGTGAGCAGAATGAATATACTCTTGATTTTGGGTTTAGAAATCTCCAGGGGTCTGATAAGTTGTGATCTGTAACAAACTGTGTAATTGTTTTTGCAGCGTTAGATGTCATCTCCCCTGTGGCAGGAGACCTATCTAGGTCTGGATTTAAAACACAATTAAAGTCCTCAGCCATTTTTATTTTATGGTTGCTCACATTGGGAATGGATGTAAAGTATGTTTTGGATAAATTTCCTGTCATCTGTATAGGGTGCATAGATATTTATCAAAATCACTTTACAGTTCAATAAATTACCTATGACAATCACATATCTCTCTTCAGGATCAGATATTACAAAATGTTATTGTTTTATGTACAAGAATTCCTACACCTGTAGTTTTCTTTGTATAGCTGGAATGGAATATTTGGCCACTCCAGAATCTGTGCAGCTGAAACTGATCCTTGCTTAATAAGTAGTCAAGTCAAGTTTAGTTGGGGAGCATGCACTGATACAGTGAGTTGCCGCACCCACTACATGACGAAACAACTCGGGATCCCAGTTTGCAACCCCCCCAGGCAGACACGCGGTCTTCCGGAAATGGCCCTCTAACTGCCGCATCCATGTGTTACGTGGACAACCCCATGGCCTGGTCCAGCCACTCGGGTCCCCAACAATGAGGATCTTACGAGTCAGATCACCCTCGGGGAGACGCTCCCTCACAATGCAGGTAATGTGCCTCATTCAGGACTCCATGAGCAACCGCTCATTCGACACAAAGTCAAACCAACGGTACCCAAGGATTTTCCAGAGAGACACAGTAGCAAAGGAGTCCAGTCTTCATCTCAGGTCACTGAATAGCGTCCATGTCTTGCAACCATATAGCAAGACAGGAAGCACCAGGACTCTAAAGACTTGGACCTTTGTCCTTTTGCATAGATATCGGGAGTGCCACATACCCCTATCCAGCGATCTCATGACCCCCCATGCTCTGCCAATCAATCTACTGACTTCATAGGAAGAGTCACCAAAGACATGAATGTCACTGCCAAGGTAAGTAAACCTTAATAAGTAGGTCTCCTGTAAAAATACTATTTTAGCGTTTAGACCTGTTAGGTGAGAGAATACTTTCTTTCTCTTTAATTCGTGATTCAGTCCTTTAATATTCCCGCTTACAAAGTTAACTGTTTAGTCATGAATGTACTGCTTCTGAACTTTGCTGTCATTTTGTAGTCTTAACTTAAAATAAGGCAGCTTTGATCTTAATTTCCAGTTTTCCCAGGAGTTATTGCCATGAAGCTTAATATTATGTGGCACTTGTAATTATAAGGATTTAAAAGGATAGATTAAAATAGCTTGCTCTCTTCCCCCCACCCCCAGTCCCCCCGACCCCCCAGTTTGCCTCCTCAAGTGAGGCTAGACCACACTTCACAAAGTCCCAGTTCTCTGAAATACCTAGAGACACAAATCCAAAACAAAAACAAGACCCCAGCTTTCAGTTTGGCAGGATAGAAGAGGCTGTATCTGATCTTAGTTTTCCGTAAACACTGCTTCATGTTGCAAAATGCTGCACATTTAGCAGCTGTTGAGGGTGAGAAATCTGAGAAAATACGAATGTGGTTATTATCAGATATAATCTCATGTTTCTGTCTGAGAAGTAACATTATATGTAGTTTAAATTGTAATTTTTCAAAATGCACGATGAAAGGTTTAGAGGAATTTGATCCCCGTGATTCCTGTATGCGGTAAGCAGCTGCTATCTCGTTGTCTGGTTTGAAGTACTCTGCAATTAATTTAGAGAATAGTTCAGCTACGAATTTCACTGGGTTTGGACTTTCACAATTCTCAGGGAAACCTTTAATTCTAATATTATTCCTTCTGCATCCGTCTTCCATGCAGCAAATCTGTCTTCGAGTAGTTTGCATTTGGAATTTGCAGCCGCGGCTTTTCCATCAGCGGTAGATGGCAGTTGTTCAGCTGTTTTCAATAAGAGTTGTGAATGTTTGCTTAATGTCTTCCAACTGAGTGCCAAGTGCTTTAAGTTTACTCTTAAACTTAAATGCATTTTCCTGTATTTGTTTCTCAATTTTTTCTAGCATACCTTTAAAGGCAGCCTCAAAGCGACTTTGTAAACATTTTTCTTAGTCTTTAATATCCTGAAGCAGTTTTTCGTTGGTCTTTTGTATGTCCTTTATTTCTTTCTTTATATCATTTATTTCTTTCTTTATATCTTTCTTTAAATCATTCTTGAGCTCCTTTATGTCTTGAGTGGTGGCGGTGGCAATTGCGGCAATCATTACCTTCAGCTCGGACAGCTCGGTTCAGTCTTCTCCGTGGTCCACGAATGAAGTGGCAAGCCCAGTTGAAGTCAATGTAGTTGACAACGCAGAAGGTAAGGCCATTTTCAGTTTCAATGAATCTTCTGGAATCGACGAGCTATCCTGGCCTGATTAACTCGCTCCCACTTTCGCTCTCAACTGGATACGATACAGTAACCTCAAGTCCCATGAAATCTGTGCATTCGCCTAGCTGTTCTAGGTCAGTTTCTGAAAGGCCATACCTTGAACTTGGGCTTGATGCCTGTCTAGGCTTGGATGGAGTTTTAGCTGTCTTTTCCGTTTTTTTCTGAACCCTATTTCTGCCGGTCATGTTAATATATGCTTGCATATACTGTAATTGAGCCTCCTCGGGTTGAGTAAATACAGGATACCTTGGGATGATAAAAAAAAATAGAAAAAATAACCGCTGTTAATGGAGTTCCACTTCAGACGTCCATCTCCCGTAACGGATGAGAACAATAAATCAGGGAGGCATGTGATCATGAGGCATGATTAGTCAGATTACTTGCCTATAATGAAACACCTTGATGTAATTATTGTGATGACTACATATTAAATGAAAGTGGTAGTTTCATCCATTAACCTATTATTATAAATAGGTTAAATAAATTATAAATACTGACTTATTGACACAACTTTGGTCATTCAAAACACAAATTTTGTGAAGGTGTGTTTTAAATGTGGGTCATGTGACTATTTTGAAATAAAGCTCCGGTATGTGTCTGTACTTTGTGCAAAGTGCTGACCCAAGTCCATATTCCTGGGATGTTTTTAATACAATCCACAAAGGGATCATTACCCAAGCAAAGAGAATCTAACTACAAATTGTTTATTCAAAAGCTAACTTGAAAAATAATCTTGAGAGATACGATAGAAGGTTAACATAAGAGACACACTTCTCAGGTGTATAATTATTTTGCAAATTGCAAACCGTAATTTGTGAAAAGCAGCTTGCGTTTTGCAATTATACATCTTCTGTCTTTGCCATTTGAAGTCTATGCATCCTGCCATTACAGCAGACAATAACAGTCTGACTCTACCAGCTCATACTGAATCTATAGGGTTTGCTGGCCCTGGCTACTCTGCTACAGTTAGCATTCAAAAACTCTGCAGTCAGAGAGATACCTCAATTACAGTTTGGTTCACCAAAGTAGTCACAGTATTAGTATGTAATTGTTATAATTATTACCATGGGGGTAGGAAAAAATGCCCACACATAAATAAATCTTATTAAAGAAAATTTAATGAAAAGAAGAATTAAGAAATTATGGTTCAAAATACAAATTTCAAACAAACCAGTATTACAAGACAAGGGTGCAATTTGATCATCACGAGGGAAGAGCTCAGAAAACAACACAGGTGTGACATTACTTCAACAGCAGACCTTAGTGGTTGAGAAGGAGCATGAGTTAGGTCCATAAATATTTGGACAGAGACAACTTTTTTCTATTATTTTGGTTCTGCACATTACCACAATGAATTTTAAATGAAACAACTCAGTTGCAGTTGAAGTGCAGACTTTCAGCTTTAATTCAGTGGAGTAAACAAAACGACTGCATAAAAATGTGAGGCAACTAAGTCATTTTTTTAACACAATCCCTTCATTTCAGGGGCTCAAAAGTAATTGGACAATTGACTCAAAGGCTATTTCATGGGCAGGTGTTGGCAAGTCCATCGTTATGTCATTATCAATTAAGCACATAAAAGGCCTGGAGTTGACTTGAGATGTGGTGCTTGCATGTGGAAGATTTTGCTGTGAACAGACAACATGCGGTCAAAGGAGCTCTCCATGCAGGTGAAAGAAGCCATTCATAAGCTGCGAAAACAGAAAAAACCCATCCAAGAAATTGCTACAATATTACGAGTGGCAAAATCTACAGTTTGGTACATCCAGAGAAAGAAAGCAAGCACTGGTGAACTCAGCAACGCAAAAAGACCTGGACGTCCATGGAAGACAACAGTGGTGGATGATCACAGAATCATTTCCACGGTGAAGAGAAACCCTTTCACAACAGCCAACCAAGTGAACAACACTCTCCAGGGGGTAGGCGTATCAATATCCAAGCCTACCATAAAGAGAAGACTGCATGAAAGTAAATACAGAGGGTGCACTGCAAGGTGCAAGCCACTCATAACCCTCAAGAATAGAAAGGCTAGATTGGACTTTGCTAAAGAACATCTAAAAAAAGCCAGCACAGTTCTGGAAAAACATTCTTTGGACAGATGAAACCAAGATCAACCTCTACCAGAATGATGGCAAGAAAAAAGTATGGAGAAGGCGTGGAACAGCTCATTATCCAAAGCATACCACATCATCTGTAAAACATGGTGGAGGCAGTGTGATGGCTTGGGCGTGCATGGCTGCCAGTGGCACTGGGACACTAGTGTTTATTGATGAAGTGACACAGGACAGAAGCAGCGGAATGAATTCTGAGGTGTTCAGAGACATACTGTCTGCTCAAGTCCAGCTAAATACTGTCAAATTGATTGGGCGGCGTTTCATGATACAGATGGACAATGACCCAAAACATACAGCCAAAGCAACCCAGGAGTTTATTAAAGCAAAGAAGTGGAAACTTCTTGAATGGCCAAGTAAGTCACATGATCTTAACCCAATTGAGCATGTATTTCACTTGTTGAAGAATAAACTTCAGACAGAAAGACCCACAAACAAACTGCAACTGAAAGCCACTGCAATAAAGGCCTGGCAGAGCATTAAAAAGGAGGAAACCCAGCATCTGGTGATGTCCATGAGTTCAAGACTTCAGGTTGTCATTGCCAGCAAAGGGTTTTCAACCAAGTATTAGAAATGAACATTTTTTTTCTGGTTATTAAATTTGTCCAATTACTTTTGAGCCCCTGAAATGAAGGGATTGTGTTAAAAAATGCTTTAGTTGCCTCACATTTTTATGCAATCGTTTTGTTCACCCAACTGAATTAAAGCTGAAAGTCTGCACTTCAACTGCATCTGAGTTGTTTCATTTAAAATTCATTGTGGTAATGTACAGAACCAAAATTAGAAAAAAGTTGTCTCTGTCCAAATATTTATGGACCTAACTGTAGGACCTCAGAAAAGTCCCCATATATATATAGGTGTGACTACTCTGTAGGCAGGCTTTGAGGGTTTAAACTTAATAAGTGCCACTATAGAAAGGCAGTGTAGTAATCTGAAGAGAGGAGTGGCATGTGCTTGCCTCAGTATTTTGAATCATCTACAGAGGATTGCTGACACTTGCCAGTGCACCTGCCAGAAGAGACTTACATTAGACCAAACATGACGAGGCCAAAGCCTGGACTAGGAGTTGCACTACATATTTTGTCAAATACAGTATGATCTTGTGGATATTGTACAAAGTAAATCTGCAAGACCAAGAGACCATAGCAAAATTGTCATTAAAGGACAGCAGGTCATCAATCATTAGCCCAAGGTTGTGTACCAATTTGGTAGGTGTTAGACATAGTGAGCCAAGCTGAACAAAGATATGATAGACGGACAAGCTGGAATAACAAGAAAGTAGGTGTTTGCAGGTTAAGCTGGAGATGGCATTCCTTCTTCCAGTTTGCAATATCAGTCAGATATGCAGAGATACTAGCTGACACAGTGTTGTCCTCTGGAGGGAACGACAGTTATAGCTGTGTACCATCAGCGTAGAAGTGACAGGAAAAACCATGGGACTAGATGATAAGGAGTTAGTGAGGAGTATATAGAGAGAAGGGATATACTGTATTTCAAATGTGCATGCCACATGGTCTTTAGACACGGAAGCTTATTTACTTCACTGCAACCTCACAGTCAGAAGCTGTGTTATTTAGTTGTTCAGTAGAGGAATGCTATTTACTCAAAAGCAAAAGAAGGGGTCCCTTGCAATCTGCATAGAATACCAACACGAGTTTGAGTTCTGTAAGTGTGTGTCACACATGCTGTGCTGCCCAACCGAAGAGATTTTAATTATATAATTGTAAGAGCAAAATCCCTTAAGCTAATGTTAATGGTAAATTTTCCTTAGTCTGCCTAGCTTGAACTTGAATATAATATAGCTTAACACAGATAATGGAAGATTCCGTTTAACCCCATATAAGTTATAGAAAATGAAATGTTAATAATCTTAACTCTGTGTGACAGTAGAATAGCCCATAGATTGAAGTTAGACAGCTAGAAAGAAATGTGAATGGTCAGACAGACAGACTTTAAGGGCAAATAATTTTCTGACCCTTGCATGCATCGCTGCATATAATGTTGCATAGAAAGTTACATAGAACGATACATAGAAACCTTAAGAAATATAACCTAGATATTTAAGCAGAATATTGTAAGTTTCACTTTTTCCCCTTTCTTTTTGCTTGTATTATCAACTTTTTTATCTATTTTTTGTGTGAACTGTTTGCTTTGAATTTAACTAAAATCTTTAAAAACAAAAACAGTTGGACTGTGAAGTATTTGCTGTACGGCAAGTGATACTAGAATGCCTATCTGGTAGTTTCATTTGAACTATTTTGGACCATTTGGAAACCTTCATCAAGCACAGCTGCAGTAATACTTATTTATAAGTTATAAGTTAACAAATACCCTGCAAAAAATCTAAGCAAGTGAAATGTTTTCAAGCCATTAAATTTTATTTTCCTTTTAGTAAGGCTCACTGACTTAGCAAGATTTTTATATTTTAGATTGTTTAGCTTATTTTAATTTTTTTTGTTAAGTAGGCTTATCTCATTTACTACAGTGTACTTTTAAAATAATAATCAAGACGCTTTATTCTTTGGTGTGGAATCATTTCCACATAGAATCGTCATCAAACTGATGAGCACATGCTGGGTTAGGCAGCTTAATAATACATCTTCTATTCTAACCCTTTTGAAGTTTTTGCAATGACAGAAGGATATAATAGTTCCACTAGTAAATATACCAGAGTGCTGTTGCTACCCACTCTGACACACAATTTCTCACATCTAGCCATCTCAGCCTCATCAGATATGCTAAGGGACACTTCAAGTTGGAGTTTATGAAGCTGCTGTTGTCATCACAACACACCACAGTAAGCATTGTTAGTATTCAGTGATTTATAATCTGCAGTTGATATGTACTGTAGATTTCCAAGTGTATTGTGAATAAATGCAAGTGCTTCATAACTACCGTAATTACAACCTGTTTAAGCCCTATCAACAGCAGCAGTGTTTTTTTATAATTCGTTGAGCCTTGGGACTTCTGTTTTAGTTATACACAAAAGGTCTACAGTTCCACAGATATTTTCACCATGGAGGTGAAAAGATACCTCACAAATTCACACAGAGGGTAACATGAAGATCCACTTGAATACTTGCAACAAGGAGCAGCTGCAAAAGAACATCTGGACCCATATTTCCATGAAAGAATCTGACTTTGCCAGCAACATTTGTTCCATGTGAATGCATCTTGTTAAATGCTGGGGGGAGAGATCAGTAAATGAAAGTCTTCCTAAATTCACTAATGTGGAATAAACACATAAATACATTTTTATTAAATTAAATTAATATAAAAATATAATAATAAACTGAGAAGCACCTAACAGTACACCACCTATACTGAGATTATGTCTTTTTGATTGTTGACCTGTTACTTAATTGTCAAAGTCAGGGAAATAAGGTCATTTTAAGCAAATGAAATGTCTGTTAGAGTCAATTAAATAAAAGTTTCCTTTTAATTGTCTGTGTATATAGCATGTGAGACAAAATCACGGTGATGCAGCACATGCGATTAGTAAAGAGAGACTTGTAAAAACTGATGAATAATACATGGTATGGAGTAAGTCTAATGTATAATAATGGATGAAATAAAAAATGAATACTTCCTAAAATGGACACCATAATGTATAATTTAAAAATCTCAATATCATGTTTGTGCATTTAAGGCTAAAGTGTATATAGATCTAAGAATGAAGTAAGCCCTACCTTATAGTAAATAATGCCTCAAACAATGCTGGACAATAAATAGATAAATAATTCAATACAAGTAAATGAAGCTTTTACAATTCATTCTTTCATGCTAGATGTTTGTAAGGTGCTGACTGGCTGAAACTATTTATAGTAATTTGTTCTAAAAGGGAAGTGGTGTTTATGGAACTCAGAAATGAAAAAAGTAGTTTGTGTCATGTTTTTCTAAAATATACATTCAGTGCGACATAAAGCTTTTGATCATCAATCTTTCTACACCAATTCCTCCAAAAATTTGAATATTAAGTAATTTATTTATTTATATAAATGAAGTTATTTATAGTTTATTTAAATAATATTATTTATTTATATAAATGAAGTTATTTTATAATTTATTTAAATAATATTATTTGCTTGTGATACTAAGTTTCAGACAAAGGACTTGACATCACAGTTGCAATGACAATCACAAATCGTTGTCTGCCACTGAACTATTTTCACCAAGTGTGTAATGTTAATGTTAGATATAGTCGGGCTCACCTCGACGCACAGCTTGGACTCTGGAACCAATCTCCTTGAGAGGGGCTGGACTCTGTACCACTCTGGAGTTGCCCCCGGTGAGAGGCGCCGAGCGGGTGTGGGCACTTACTTATTGCCCCCCGATTTGGAGCCTGTACATTGGGGTTTACCCTGGTGGACGAGAGGGTAGCCTCCCTCCGCCTTCGGGTGGGGGGATGGGTCTTAACTGTTGTTTATGCGTATGCACCGAACAGCAGTTCGGAGTACCCACCCTTTTTGAAGTCCTTGGAGGGGGTGCTAGAGGGCATACCTTCTGGGGACTCCCTCATACTGCTGGGAGACTTCAATGCTCACGTGGGCAATGACAGTGAGACCTGGAAAGGCGTGATTGGGAGGATTGGCCTACCGATCTGAACCAGAGTGGTGCTTTGTTATTGGACTTCTGTGCTCGTCACGGATTGTCCATAACAAACACCATGTTCAAGCATAGGGGCGTTCATATGTGCACTTGGCACCAGGACACCCTAGGCCTCAGTTCGATGATCGACTTTGTGGTCATTTCGTTGGACTTGCGGCCACATGTCTTGGACACTCGGGTGAAGAGAGGGGCGGAGCTATCAACTGATCACCACCTGGTGGTGAGTTGGCTTCGATGGTGGGGGAGGATGCTGGTCAGGCCTGGTAGGCCCAAACGTGTTGTGAAGGTCTGCTAGGAACGTCTGGCAGAGCCCCCTGTCAGAAGTAGCTTCAACTCCCACCTCCGGCAGAACTTTGACCACGTCCCGAGGGAGGTGCAGGACATTGAGTCCGAATGGGCTATGTTCCGTGTCTCTATTGTTGAGGCAGCTGACCAGAGCTGTGGCCGTAAGGTGGTCGGTGCCTGTCGTGGCAGCAATCCCCGAACCCGTTGGTGGACACCGGCGGTGAGGATGCTGTCAAGCTGAAGAAGGAGTCCTACCGGCCCCTTTTGTCCTGTGGGACTCTGGAGGCAGCTAATAGGTATCGGCAAGCCAAGCGGAAAGTAGCTTCGGTGGTTGCTGAGGCAAAAACTCTGGCATGGGAGGAGTTTGGGGAGGCCATGGAGAACGACTTTCGGACGGCTTCGAGGAGATTCTGGTCCACCGTCCGGCGTCTCAGGAGGGGGAAGCAGTGCAGTGTCAACACTGTATATGGTGGGGATGGTGCGCTGCTGACCTCGACTCTGGACATTGTGGGTTGGTTGGGGGAGTACTTCGAAGACCTCCTCAATCCCACTAACATGCCTTCCAATGAGGAAGCAGAGCTTGGGGACTCGGAGGTGGGCTCCCCCATCTCTGGGACTGAGGTCACCGAGGTGGTCAAAAAACTCCTTGGTGGCTGGGCCCTGGGGGTAGATGAGATACGCCCGGAGTTCCTCAAGGCTCTGGATGTTGTAGGGCTGTCTTGGTTGACACGTCTCTGCAACATCGCATGGACATCAGGGACAGTGCCTCTGGATTGGCAGACCGGGGTGGTGATCCCCCTCTTTAAGAAGGGGGACCGGATGGTGTGTTCCATCTACAGAGGGATCACACTCCTCAGCCTCCCTGGAAAAGTCTATTTGGGGGTTCTGGAGAGGAGGGTCCGTCGGAAAGTCGAACCTCGGATTCAGGAGGAACAGTGTAGTTTTCGTCCTGGTCACGGAACAGTGGACCAGCTCTATACCCTTAGCAGAGTCCTGGAGGGTGCATGGGTGTTCGTCCAACCAGTCTACTTGTGTTTTGTGTACTTGGAAAAGGCGTTCGACCATGTCCCTCGGGGAATCCTGTGGGGAGTGCTCCGGGAGTATGGGGTACCGGACCCCATGATAAGGGCTGTTTGGTCCCTGTAGAACCGGTGTCAGAGCTTGCCGGCAGTAAGTCGAACCCGTTTCAAGTGAGAGTTGGACTCCGCCAAGGCTGCCCTTTGTCAACGATTCTGTTAATAACTTTTATGGACAGAATTTCTAGGTGCAGTCAGGGCGTTGAGGGGGTCTGGTTTGGTGGACTCAGGATTGGGTCACTGCTTTTTGCAGATGATGTTGTCCTGTTTGCTTCATCAGGCCGTGATCTTCAGCTCTCTCTGGATCGAACCGCAGCTGAGTGTGAAGCGGCTGGGATGGGAATCAGCACCTCCAAATCCAAGACCATGGTCCTCAGGCGGAAAAGGGTGGAATGCCCTCTTAGGGTTGGGAGTGAGATCCTGCCTCAAGTGGAGGAGTTCAAGTATCTCGGGGTCTTGTTCACGAGTGAGGGAAGAATGGAGCGTGAGATCGACAAGCGGATTGGTGCGCCGTCCGCAGTGATGCGGGCTCTGCATCGGTCTGTCGTGCTGAAAAAGGAGCTGAGCCGTAAGGCAAAGCTCTCAATTTACCAGTCGATCTATATTCCTACCCTCACCTATGGTCATGAGCTATGGGTAGTGACTGAAAGAACGAGATCGCGAATACAAGCGGCTGAAATGAGTTTCCTCCGCAGGGTGTCTGGGCTTTCCCTTAAAGATAGGGTGAGAAGCTCAGTCATCCGGGAGGGGCTCAGAGTAGAGCCGCTGCTCCTCCGCATCGAGAGGAGTCAGATGAGGTGGCTCGGGCATCTGATCAGGATGCCTCCTGGACGCCTCCCTGGTGAGGTGTTCCGGGCACGTCCAACCAGGAGGAGGCCCCGTGGAAGACCCAGGACACGCTGGAGGGACTATGTCTCCCGGCTGGCCTGGCAACGCCTCGGAATTCTCCTGGAAGAGCTAGAAGAAGTGGTCGGGGAGAGGGAAGTCTGGGTATCTCTGCTCAAGCTGCTGCCCCCGCAAACTGACTTCGGATAAGCGGAAGAGGATGGATGGATGGATGGATGGGTGTAATGTTAATACAAATTGCAAGAAAGTATCACTGCAAGGATGTATGTAAATTTTTGGTAACCATCCCACAATTTACAGCACAATTGTTTAAAATGTTTCAATTCTTCATAAATGCTCGTTCCAACTATCAATATTCAGTTGACTTTTTGAAACACAGATGTTACAAAACTCTGTATCCTATTTCATTCCAGCTGTGTGTGTCAGTTCAGTGTTTCAAAACCTCGTTTATTGAACTTCATTTGAACATTTTGTTTGAACTGCACATGCCTACATTTCAGAATTGTGATAGGTGAAACAATCTTTGTGGATCATCAATATATTTGAAATGATTGCACCAGAGATTACTTAATGTTGAAAAATAAAACTATATGTAATTTACACCTATTTGAAATACTGATTAGGACCAAGAGAATGCATAATGCCACAAAAAAGAGTTTTAGTAATACTGGTATCATCATTATTATAATTGATAAAGATATATCTAAAGTAAATGTACATCTTGTTTCATGTGTATGACAAAACCTGAAGATTTGACTGATGATTTCAATTGTTGTTGAGGTTTACAACATGCATTAGGTAGATTGTGGGTTTAGGGTTTACATTATTAAATTTAAAATTTATCATGGGGAATTTATGCAGTGGACCACCAGAGAGTTTGGACACGTCATTGTTGTTATTGTTTACATTCCTCCTCGGGCGGACGTGGAGACAGCGAGTGACATCATCCATTCTGCTGTTGCTAAGTTACAAACGCAGCACCCTGAGGCACTTGTGCTAATCGCTGGAGACTTTAACCATGTGACGCTGGACAAAACATTACCTGCCTTCTCCCAGTATGTGGACTGTAACACCCGGGGAAATAAGACTATTGATTTACTGTATGCAAACGTTAAAGACTCATACAGCGCCACCCTGCTGCCTGCGCTTGGGAAAGCAGATCATAACCTGGTTTTGCTTCAGCCTCACTACAAACCAAGAGTGAAGGTCCTACCTACAACTACACTCTCATTCAGGAAGTGGTCCCCTGAGGCAGAGCAGGCTCTTAGAGAATGCTTTGGAACAACAGACTGGGATATCCTGCAGGGATCACATAGTGAGAACATTGAGGAGGTTGTTGACTGCACTACTGACTACATCAACTTCTGTATGGACATTGTAGTTCCAGTAAGAACTGTACGCTGCTATGGTAACAACAAGCCATGGATTACAAGTGACATCAAGGGCCTTTTGGACCAGAGGAAAAGGGCTTTTAAAAGCGGTGATCAGCATGAGCTCAAGCGCGTGCAGAAGGAACTCCGAGTCCAGCTCAGGGTGGCGAAGGAGCAGTACAAGAGAAAGCTGGAGCAGAAGTTGCAGAATAACAGCATGAAGGAAGTGTGGGATGGGATGAAGATCATCACTGGCTGCAGCTCGAAGCGGGGTGCCACCATCGAGAGAGACGTGAAGAGAGCAAACCAAATGAACAACTTCTTCAACATGTTTGACCACCCTAACCCACTCTCACTCTCACCTCGGAGTACTGCACCCTCCACACATCCTTCTGCTGATACCAGCATAGGAGAGACATCCCCACCCATAATTACAACAGCGCAGGTGAGCAGAGAGCTGAGGAGACTTCGTGCCAGCAAAGCAGCGGGTCCAGATGGAGTATCGCCACGACTGCTGAAGGTCTGTGCATTGGAGCTGGGGGGTCCTCTACAGCACATCTTCAACCTGAGCCTGGAACAGGGGAGAGTCCCGAGGCTTTGGAAAACATCTTGCATCACCCCAGTCCCAAAGGTATCACATCCTAGTGAGCTGAATGACTTCCGGCCTGTTGCTCTGACATCACGTGATGAAGACCATGGAGAAGCTGCTGCTTCACCACCTTAGGCCACAGGTTCAACACGCCCTCTGTAGTTTGCATATCAGGAGAAGGTGGGAGCGGAGGATGCCATCATCTATATGCTACACCGATCCCTCTCCCACTTAGACAG
The DNA here is from genome assembly GCF_900747795.2 of Erpetoichthys calabaricus. Lineage (NCBI taxonomy): Eukaryota > Metazoa > Chordata > Cladistia > Polypteriformes > Polypteridae > Erpetoichthys > Erpetoichthys calabaricus. The sequence continues at coordinate 129,498,879 of NC_041402.2, read as the reverse complement.
AGGCAGTGGTGCTGTAAGAATTATGTTTCTAGGCTTCTCTAGCGCCTTCAACACAATCCAACCTCTGCTCCTTAGGGACAAGCTGACAGAGATGGGAGTTGATTCATACCTGGTGGCATGGATCGTGGACTATCTTAAAGACAGACCTCAATATGCGCGTCTTGGGAACTGCACGTCTGACATTGTGGTCAGCAACACAGGAGCACCACAGGGGACTGTACTTTCTCCGGTCCTGTTCAGCCTATATACATCGGACTTCCAATAAAACTCGGAGTCCTGCCACGTGCAAAAGTTCGCTGATGACACTGCTATCGTGGGCTGCATCAGGAATGGGCTGGAGGAGGAGTATAGGGACCTAATCAATGACTTTGTTAAATGGTGCGACTCAAACCACCTACAACTGAACACCAGCAAAACCAAGGAGCTTGTGGATTTTAGGAGGCCCAGACCCCTCATGGACCCCGTGATCATCAAAGGTGACTGTGTGCAGATGGTGCAGACCTATAAATATCTGGGAGTGCAGCTGGATGATAAATTAGACTGGACTGCCAATACTGATGCTCTGTGCAAGAAAGGACAGAGTCGACTATACTTCCTTAGAAGGCTGGCTTCCTTCAACATCTGCAATAAGATGCTGCAGATGTTCTATCAGACAGTTGTGGCGAGCGCCCTCTTCTACGCGGTGGTGTGCTGGGGAGGCAGCATTAAGAAGAAAGACGCCTCACGCCTGGACAAACTGGTGAGGAAGGCAGGCTCTATTGTTGGCATGGAGCTGGACAGTTCAACATCTGTGGCAGAGCGATGGGCACTCAGCAGGCTCCTATCAATTATTGAGAATCCACTGCATCCACTAAATAGTATCATCTCCAGACAGAAGAGCAGCTTCAGCGACAGATTGCTGTCACTGTCCTGCTCCACAGACAGATTGAGGAGATCGTTCCTCCCCCAAACTATGCGACTCTTCAATTCCACCTGCCGGTGGGGGGGGGGGGTAAACGTTAACATTTAACATTATACAAAGTTATTGTCTGTTTTTTACCTGCATTATTATCAATTATCAATCTTTAATTTAATATTGTTTATTGTATCAGTATGCTGCTGCTGGAGAATGAGAATTTCCCATTGGGATTAATAAAGTATCTATCTATCTAACTATCTATCTATCAGTAGGCATACAGCTCCCCAAACACAGACACAACAGACACAGAGCCCAGTCTTGCCATACATTACACGTTTATTTTAAGTGGGGAAGCATTTTTTCTTTGCTCCCCACTACACAGCACAGTACAAGCACCAAATAGCACAGATAGGCACAGTCCTTTCTTCTTCTCTTTCTTTTCTTTCTCTCTGTTTGCGTTCATTCCTCCTCAGCAAGCTTTATCCTCCAGGTGTCCAACAACCTTCTTCTGGCAGGACTTCTGGATGTGTTGGAAGTGCTGCTAAATAGGGCCTGGGAAAGGTCCAGGTGCCCCCTGGCAGTGGCCACAGGCCCCAGCAGGGTTGAGCTTTAATGCTCCAAACCTGTGGCCCCATTGCAAGGCAGGGGGGCTGCCCTCTAGCATTCCAGGGGAGATAGTGTCTGGAATAAGCTCTCTCCCCCATGTCTTTCCTTGATTGAGATGTCCCAGCCAGGTAAGGGCCCTGGCGGTCCACCACAATGCTTATGTTTGGCGATATGATTGTTAAGGGACAGGAGGAAACTTAAAATTTGTTAGTTACTTGAATAGTGCTTTTGAAAGCTGAAAGATGGATTATGAATAGTACAGAAATACCTCTTTTTTTTTAAGATGACTTTATTATTATATGCTGTGGCTAAGGGAGGTTTTTTTACTTATCATCTATCTATAAAAGAATGTGTTCACAAGGAATGGATGTTGTTGGTAAAGTCAGTTTTTTTTTTTGGAAGTAGGTGTAGATGTGACTTTTACTTTCCCCGCAGGAGCATATTCAATGGTTTCTGCTACTGCTGTGATGTCAATGGAAATGGTTCTTAGTGAATGACAGTTGTAATTAAATGTGCAGAACATGTATTTATTCACATTACAGTTTAAAGGCATTTTAACTCTCATAGTCTGTTTGCTTTGTTCCAAATCAAGGGTTAATTTTTAACTTTGTTTCAGTTTCCAGGTAGTTTGGTTGTGTTTCAAACTTTGAAGTTCATTAAACACATCAATAGACACCCTGTGGATTTAATTCATTTCGCATGAACATTTTATCGTGGGAAAAAATATAAAAATTACATAAAAATATATATTTTACCTTTTTATTGCTTTTACATTAACCCTCAACTCATTATGCTAAGAGTGAGATTCCCTAATTACAAGAAGCAGATACACAGAGTGACTACAGCAGCATACACAATTTTACACATAATGCACAATATCTTATGTAGTGAGATGAGTTCTGTATTGGATTCGCAATCACAAAGGGTCTCAGTATGGTTGTTTTGGTATGCACCAGAGTGCAACTGGCATGTTCAAATCTGCCTAAATGAACCAGACTTTCAGCAAAATCACACCAGAGTTAGAAAAAGATGGTGCAAATGAACTAGGATTGAAGACATGTTAAATATAAAATACATTATCAACAACAGAGTGTAGATCACAAAATACTACTATAGTGGGCTGATGACTGCTTAGAGACATGTCTCTTAGCCTCTCTGACGTGGTTGAGGTTTCCAGGTTCGAATTTTGGGTCCTGCAGAGTGATAATTTATTGCCTGTAGAATATAAATATTATAGGTGGTTGGTCTCGTCCGTTATAGGAGATGGACGTCTGAAGCGGAGCTCCGCTAGCAGCGGCTTTATTTTCCCACGTATTTCATATTATTTAGAGGTATCCTGTATTTAACCCAACCCAAGGAACTTCCACTACAATATATAAGCATGAGTAACAAGAAGAGAAGTCAGAAAGAACTTAAGAAACTTAAAGCTGCATCAAAGTCTGGACAGACATCTGGCCCGAGTGCGAGTTATGGCCTCTCGGAGACTGACCTGGAGCAGGCAGACCAATGCGCAGATTTCTCTAGGACCCCGCTCCACTGTATCGTCTCCAGTCAAGAGTGAAAATGGGAGCGAAGGTGCAAGTGATACAGGTCACGATGGATCGCCGATTTCTGAGGATCATTCGAAACTAGAAAAGGCCCTGTAGTACATGCTCTCATCTGCTCATCACGAGCCTGCAGCATTTGCTGTAACAGGAGCTGCAATCCCACTCATGGAGCACGACAGCCGAAGCGAACTGTCTGAACTGAGAGAGATGATGAAAGAGATGATCTCTACACTGGCCACTGCCACAGCTACGGCCATAAGTGAGCTTAACAAGGAGCTTAAGAAGGATAACAAACACTGGGAAATGCGTCTATTTAAATATTTTGACGCGACCTTTAAAGGCATCGTGGAGAAATTAGAGGAACACATTGAAGAAAATAGATCCAAACTGAAAAAACTTGGCGATCAGATGAATGATGTTACAGATCAGCTGGAGGACGTTAAGCAGGCATTCCCGGCTCGAGTTGAAACAGCGGAAAAATTGGCATCTAACGCCGATGAAAAAGCTACAGCTGCGAATTCTGAATGCAAAAAAACTCGGAGACAGACTTGCGGCCCTGGAAGATGGGTGCAGAAGAAATAATATAAGAATTGAAGGTATACGTGAGAAACGAGAAGGCTCAAACCCAGTGAAATTTGCAGTAGAATTACTCTCTAAAATAATTGGAGATGACTTTAAATTAGATACCGAGATAGCAGCAGCTTATCACATACTTAGATCAAGCACCTTTAAACCTAGGTCTTTTATTGTCCGCTTCGAGCGATTACGATGTAATCTTGATGTGATGGCACTTCTCAGACACAAGCAAGAGATTATATTTTAAAATAATCTTATTTGTATTTTCCCCGACTTCTCATCATTAACAGCTGCAAAACGCGCAGCCTACTTTAACATTAAAAAGCTGCTACAGAAAGCCGATATCAGATACAGCCTCTTGTATCCTGCCAAACTGAAAGTGGAAGTTCAAGACCAATATTATGTATTTTCAAGCAAGGAGGAAGCTGAAAAGGAATTAAAGAAGCTGTTCCCAACACTCTTTTGAAAGTCAATAAGGAGCCGTATTCTGTCATGGCATGGGAAGAACTTATCATCTGCTGTTGGATCCACTTTTAAAGAGACTGGTTTTATATTTAATACATCCTTTTCTTTACTTGGACACTATATGTTTATGTCTTAATTACAGTTATAGACCTGAGTGTGTGGAAGTAATTAAAGTAGGGTTTGGGTTTTTTTTTTGTTTTTTTTTACTACCCTAAAGTAGACTGTTTAATATCATACCCTTGGTTTATTGCTATTTCTACTACTGCATTAGGATCTACTATGTTTATCCTAGACCACTTTTTAAAATCATTCCCAGGGTTCATTATTTTATTATCTTAATATCTTAAAATTGCTGAAGATTATTTTAAGCTTAAAGACTGTTAATGATTATATTTTTGGCAAATAGTATTTAGACTTCAGCTGCAATAGATATCTCTGTTTTAATTCTCAAACCCCGTTGGGGGGGGGGTGGGGGGGGGGGGGGGGGCTTGATTTGTTTTGGACGTGCTTTGTCTCTTTGTATGTCAGAGGACTGGGACATTGCGAAGTAGGATCAAGCCTCATGCGGAGAGGCAAAATGGGGGGGTGGGGGGATAAAGGGGGGAGAGAAGGAGAACAGGCTATATCTAATCTATTCTTCTAATCCTTATAACTATAAATATCAACATAACAATAGTGTACTGTATATGGCAATAACTCGTGGGGAAATTTGAAATTAAGATTAAAACTGCCTCACTACCAGTTAAGACTATAAAATGACATTAAAAACTCAGAATCAATATCTCCATGATGGGACAGTTAACTTTGTGAGCTAGAATGTTAAAGGCCTGAATCACAAATTAAAGAGAAAGAAAGTATGCTCTCACCTAACAGGCTTAAATGCTAAAATAGTATTTTTACAGGAGACCCAATAGTATTTTTACAGGAGACTAAGCAAGGGTCAGTCCAGACTACAAAAAGACAGGACTGGCCAAATGTTCCATTCTAGCTTTACAAAGAAAACTAAAGGTGTGGGAATTCTCATAAACAGAACAGTCCCATTTGTAGCATCAGATGTAGTATCGCACCCTGAAGGGAGATATGTGATGGTCATGGGCAACTTATTTAACAGTAAAACGATTTTGATAAATGCTTATGCACCCAATATCGATGATAAGGAATTCATGCAAAATCTATTTGCATCCATTCCCAATGTGAACACTCATAAAATTATAATGGCTGGGGACTTTAATTGTGTTTTAAATCCACTCTTAGGTAGGACTCCTGTGACGGGGGGACAACATCTAACACTGCAAAGACAATTACACAGTTTGTAACTGACCACAACTTATCAGACCCCTGGAGGTTTCTTAACCCAAACTCAAGAACATATTCGTTCTACTCACCAGTGCATCATAGCTACTCAAGAATTGATTATTTTTTTATAGATAATAATTTCTTACCTATGATTAAATCGTGCAAATACGACACAATTGTTATCTCCGACCATGCCCCTCTAGTCTTGAAGCTAAAATCATTAAACCCCACACACTCACCTCGCAGATGGCGTCTTAACCCTCTTTTATTAGCAGACGAGAACTGCACAGAATTTATATGCAAACAAATCAGCTTCTTCCTAGAGACAAACACACCCTCAGAGGTTTCTGCAGGAACACTCTGGGAAACTCTAAAGGCCTTCTTAAGAGGACAGATTATTTCATATCTTTCCCACAGAAATAAATTAGAAACCAAGAAAGTGTCAGAGCTAATAAGCGAAATTACTAGAATAGATGAAGAACAAGCCAGGCGTCCAAGTGAAGCTCTTCATAGGAAAAGGCAGGCTGTGCATACAGAACTCAAAACCTTGACAACTAAAGAAACTGAACAACTTATTTACAAGTCAAAACATCATTACTGTGAACATGGAGAGAAAGCTAATAAGCTTTTAGCTCAACAAATTCACAAACAAGAAGTTCACAATGCAATCCCAGTAATCACCAACACGAATGGAGAAGAAATCATTGAGCATAAAAATATAATACACACAATTTGAGATTATTATAAATCCTTATATTCTACTGAGTTCAAAGAAGACAACACACAATCTAATAGCATTTCTGGATACATTACAGACACCACAAATAGATGTTTTAAGTGCTGAGGAACTGGATAAACCTCTGACCCTATCAGAATTACTAGATGCTATAAAGTCACTTCAAAGAGGGAAATCAGCAGGCCCTGATGGTTACCCAGTAGAATTTTATAAGAAATTCTCCACTCAGCTAGCTCCCCTCTTATTGGCAACATTTACAGAAGTTAGAGACAAACCTCAAACTTTTCATCAAGCATTAATCACTGTCTTTCCTAAACAAAATAAGGACTTGTTACAATGTGCATCATACAGACCAATTTCACTCCTGAATAATGATGTTAAGATATTCTCAAAAATTCTAGCTAGAAGGATGGAGAAAGTGCTGCCCTCGGTAATATCACAGGATCAAACTGGATTTATTAAAGGCCGACACTAATCTTCCAATCTCCGACACCTGTTTAATGTAATATATTCTCCAGCAAAGTCAAACACCCCAGAGATATTACTATCATTAGACGCAGAAAAAGCATTTGATACGATTGAATGGAACTACCTTTTCACTGCATTGGAGAAATTTGGGTTTGGCCCGAATATTTGTGCATGGATCAAACTACTGTATACCAATCTAGAAGCTTCAGTTTGTATTAACAACATTTGTTCAGACTACTTTAAGCTAGAACGTGGCACCAGACAAGGATGCCCCTTGTCACCACTGCTGTTTGCAATCGACATTGAACCACTGGCGGTTCACTGTCGAAATTCTTATCAGATAAAGGGGATTATCAGAGAAGGACTGGAACAGAAAATTTCTCTATATGCAGATGATATGGTTTTATATATATCAGACCCAGAAAACACTGTGCCTGCAGTTTTAACAGCACTTACAGAATTTCAAAAGATCTCTGGTCTCAGAATTAATCTGAAGAAAAGTATACTCTTTCAAGTGAATTCACAAGCATATAATATTAGATTAGACACTCTACCTTTTACCATTGCAGATCAGTTTAAATATCTAGGGGTAAATATCACAAGTAAACATAAAGCTCTTTATCAACAAAATTTCGCTGTCTGTATGGAAAAAATTAAGCAAGACTTGCATAGATGGTCAACCCTTCATCTCACTCTACCCAGAAGAATTAACATTGTTAAGATGAATATCCTTCCTAAACTTCTCTTTTTATTTCAAAACATTCCAATATATATCAATAAATCGTTTTTTAAACAGTTAGATTCAACAATAACCTCATTCATTTGGAACTCAAAACACCCACGTATCCGAAGAGCGACCCTACAAAGACCTCAGGCGGAGGGTGGCATGGCTTTACCTAATTTTCAGTTTTATTACTGGGCAGCAAACATACAAGCCATAAAAACCTGGACACAAATAAATGAACATACACAGGCTTGGTCCGCAATAGAAGTAAAATCCTGTAGTACTTCTTTATACTCCCTGCTCTGCTCTCCAATAAATGTAAGTCATCGCAAATATACTAATAACCCAATTGTGCTTTACTCACTCAGAATATGGAACCAACTTAGAAAGCATTTTAAGATGGAAAATCTTTTATCTGTGGCATCTCTGCAAGAGAACCACCTCTTTCAACCCTCGCAAACATATCCAGTTTTTAATACCTGGAAAAGTTTTGGGATTAAATTGCTCAGAGATCTTTATATAGACAATATCTTTGCATCATTTGAACAATTACGTTCCAAATTCAACCTCCCAGCTACACATTTCTTTCACTATCTTCAAATTAGAAACTTTGTTAAACAGAAATTGCCCAATTTTCCTCATCTCGTACCCTCCACCATGCTGGAAAAAATACTGCTCAATTTCGAGGAATTAGACACCATTTCCGCATTATATAAAATCTTATTAGAGTCCCTTCCTTTCAAAGATCCAAGAGGACATTGGGAAGAAGATCACTTAATCAATATATCAGAAAAGGAGTGGAAGGTAGCATTGCAGAGAATTCACTCGAGCTCCATATGTGCAAAGCATAGAATTATTCAACTAAAAATTATATATCAAGCTCATCTGTCTCGCTTAAAACTGTCCAAAATGTTTCCAGGGCAAGATCCAACCTGCGAACGCTGCAACCAAGCTCCTGCCTCACTGGGTCACATGTTTTGGGCCTGCACCAAATTAACATCATTTTGGAACAAAATTTTTAAGTGCCTTTCAGACAGCCTTGGTGTCACTATTCCTCCTAACCCATTAACAGCAGTGTTCAGAGTTCTTCCAGACGGACTTGAAGTGGAGAAGGACAAGCAAACGGTGATTGCATTCACTACACTTTTGGCACACAGACTTATTTTTTTAAATTGAAAGAATCCTAACTCTCCTCTGATAAGTCAGTGGGAAACCGATGTTTTATATTATTTGAAATTGGAAAAAAATCTAATTCTCAGTTAGAGGATCTGTACAGAATTTTTTCAAAACCTGGCAGGATCTAATCAATAATATTTTAGAATAAGAAGAAATAATTATTTCCGCATTTCTTTCCCTTCTCCATTTTTTATTTACCTATATATATTTTTTCCTTTCTTTTGTTTATTTTTGCCCTATTAAAAAGCCCTAAGCAATTCTCCTTTGGCCATGCTCTCCTTCTCAAGGGTGGGGTTTGATTTGTCTTCAATTCTTTTTTGTATAAATTGATTTATTTGTATGGAATGATTACAATAAAATTAATAATATAAAAAAACAATATAAATATTATAGATTTAAAATATATTGTGAATGAAAGCTAATTATAAATCTCTTTCAAACAGACCACAACTATCCTCATCAGCCTCAGCCCCATTAAGATTTTTGGCAGCAACCTTTGCGTTTACTACACACAATTTGTATGACCTTTTGAACTTCTGTGTTAGTGAGTTACAAAAGGTCTGCAGTCCCATTGCCAATGTCTTTATGAAAAGGTACTTCGCAAATAAATTTGTACAGAGGTCGACATGAAGATCTACTCGAGTACTGTACCTACTTTCAAAAAATATCTGACTTTGTCAAAAACATCAAAGGTCAAATGTGAGTCTGTCTCTCAGTCTATCTTACATGGATGAGATTGCCAGACCAAATAGTTTTGAATCTTGTGCTCAGCAAAGAGGGCAAGGCCAACACCAGAACAGATTCACCGTGAGCTGACATTGTGAGATTGTCCCCTCTCTTTGTCTGTGTCTTTTTCTCTCTCTCTAATGCCATGATGTGTATTCTACAAGTAGAAAATCATAGAATATGTATTGTTGCAAAAATGGAAACTGTCTTTGACAAATTATTCATTTCACTTTTCATGTGGATTTAAGTGAAAATGATTCCATACCAGTGGATAAGGTATCTTGTACCATCCTTCCAATGGTATCGTTCAAAATTATTTGTAAATTTAGGTTATAAAAAACCTTGTAATTACATTCCTTTCACTTGGTTCAACACTCCCTGCATAGATTGTCCCCAGGATGTGATTTCAGGTCTGCAATACACACACAGTACGAAAAGCTACCATTTTAGTCAGTCAGCTTAAAGGATGTATGTACAATGTCATAGAGAGAAATGGTGTACTGTAGTAGATACTTTTGTTGCTCCGTATGCAGGCTACCATGGTATAAACTTCTGTTGTATGTTTAAATCATTTTAATAGGGATTTTAATATGGAATTGGAAAAAAACTTTTATGATTTTACCTATTCTCTGAATACTTCTGCTTGTTATCACAGTAAAAAGACAACTTTTAGAAATGAAATGAGAAATATGAAATTGCCAATCTAGAGACACCAATATCTACAAGGATCAACATTTTCAATAAGTTTATACAGGTATGTTTCTAACAGTACTGTTATATTCTGTTTTCTTTGCAAACAGTACCTTGAATTTAACTTGTGCATTTGCTACAAGTTAAGAAAAAAAGCTATGAGTCCCATTTATGTGAAAGTACGGAGGTCTAAATCTTTGCTTTGTGTTATGGAAAGCTTGATTTGATTCCAACAGAGACAATGCTGTTTTGTTTCATTAGCACACAAGTGCTTTTAGATAAAATAATCAAATAAACATTTAAAAAAATAAAACATTTGATCTCTTATTAAATGTCTTTTTTGAAATAGTTAACTCTTCTTTAATTTGTAATGTCGATGTCACAGTAATGTACTCTTGTTCTCTGGAACATAAAAGTGAGTAATGCAGCATCAGGAAATGAATGAATAAATGAAAGATTAAAGCATTCAAGGCCGTGCAATTTATCAACAGGTGAAATCATTAATAATGACAGATTAAGCATTATACAGTATTTTGTTTTCTTCTACGCTGCGCCTGCGTACATTCCACACTGGTCACATTTATTTCTGGCTCACTCTGAAGATCTTCATAGCCAGACTTTGATTGGAGGTTGACATTTGTTAATTTGCAAACATCTCAGATTACACAATCTGTTATTGCTAAAAGTACTATATAGCTGTTTTTTTTTGTTTTGTTTTTGTTGTGCAGACACTACACATTAACTAAAAGAAAGAAATCTGACCAGATATCATCTGAGTTTATTAAACTGGGTGGCTAATCAGGCATTGTTTATTCTGGACGCAGTGTAGATGTAACATGCTAACTAAATCACTAACAGTTCAGCCACTGTGCTCAGCATAGAGACTTGTCTCAAATGCCACAAGACATAATTGTGCTGCAAACCATGTAGGAAAACTCTATAGTTAGTCAGCCTTTTTCTAACAAGGATTCGGCTTAAATGTGGGTTAGTGAATATGTATCGAGATGGAACTTTGACCACAGTGGAAGAGCAGAGCCAGAATCGGGCCAAGTGTAGTGTGCTGGCTGAGTAAAGAGAGCAAATAGACTTTTTAAAAAAATAATGTTTGCTTATTAAATTTTTTGAAATAATTGTAGTAACTTTTCTTTAATTTGTAAAAGCCCTTATCTTTTTGGTTGCTTTTCTGATTTGAGTTCAATGGGTCTCATTCATGAAACATTCAAAAATGAACAAATTTGTGCATAAAAGGCGATTTTGCTAAAAATCGTACTCCATATTCACAAACCATGAGAAGTCAGCTGTCAAGCAAAGCTCCTCATTCCAGATGCGTGCCAATGGAAGTGTGCTGCAGAATGAAAGTGTGGTGCATACTGTGGGGCCATCAGGCAACAAGGTTGAGCAAGACACACTTTGCATCACATATAAGCTGCATATTGACAGAATGAAAGTGATTTCTATTCATATATGTAAACGCATTATTGGATGGGGCTTTGATGCGTACATGTGTGCAATCCATTGTACCAATGACTGGGAAGATTGCCCAGCTCCAAAAACTCTTGACTAACTTCCACTTGCCTTTCCCTACCATATGAGAAGTGGATATAATTCTACATTAGTGTTAATATGCCATTAAGTACTCCAGGTAGTATACGGCTGATAGATTGCTGAGAAATCCTAGACCTGTCTGCAGTCTCCTGCTGAAATGTCCTGGTAGTGAAAGAGCCAAGTATCAACAGAACTTGCAGATATATAGGTATGACACAATTTTTTGTTGTTGCTTTTTTCAGAATAGGATCCATAATAGTGCATAAATGCACCAGAATTAATCTGGGTAGTCTAAAATGACTAATAAACCATTCATCACTCTCTGCCAACATATCAGCGCAATACTGGAATCTGCACTTTCTCCTCAGTGCATCCTGGGCCAAATCAAGCAGTAGTGCAAGATTAGCCATTGTCATGTTAAATCAAATCAGATTCAAATTGATGCCCTTTTATAAGAAAATGCACTCAGTTAGGTCCTGTGTGATGTGTTTACTGAGAAACATAAAAAGGCACCCATGTTGTTGAGTAATCATCAGACTAGCAGCTAATATAGCAGAGATTTTGTTGAAGGATGTGATATCTTGTAATTTATAATTCACATATTTATACAGTATTTATTTTATTCATTCAAATGTGTTTTGTGCAAATAGCATTCATATACAGTATCATGCTTTTCATTATTTACACACATACTATACTTGGTTCTGTGCATGTGTAAGATCCATTCAATTGTATGAACAGACGGTCATTGATAAATTCCAGATTTTCCCACTCACATTTCACATTTCATGAGCGAGACCAGGAATGCACTTATGTTCTCTGCAACATAAATGTGACTAATATAGCGTTCTGAAACTGTCAAAACTCTGCTTTTTGTCTCCTGTAATCCTTATTCTGTTTCCATGTCCGCCTTGAGTCCTGTGTAGGTGCGGTAAACTCTTGACCCCAAAGGCTCTTGAATGGATTAATGATGTGTTCCATTTTAATTGGGACGTTGGAATTTCCTAGTTCCTAGTCGGAATTATCACACAAGTCGGTTTTCCTACTCAGAAACTCGGCCTGGTCTGTCAAGTATGAGTTTGGCCGACTTCAAGCAAGAAAATTAAAAGGAAAGAAAAGATCTGACTTGACTGTTACAGTCACAGTGAGACATTATGCAGACGTTTTTCTGTTGGTATAAAGGAGCTCCAGCACCATTTCTTGACACACACTTACTGAACAGTTCTTTGGCTGAAAATCCTCAGTGTTAGTATGTCAGAGAGAGGATGTGCAGAATTGTTCATAATAGCACCCAGTTTTGTTTTAACTTTCTTTTGCAACTACCTCCAGGGAGTCCAGATTGTCTCCAATAACTGAGCTTGCCATTTTTATTATCTTGTTGATTCGGTAGACCTCTCTTTAAGTGATGTTACCAGCCCTGCACACCATAGCATAGAAAACAGGCCATCACGGAATTACAGAAGATGTGAAGGATGTCACTTCCCACATTAAAGGAATACAAGAAAAAATAACCTGCTTTGCCCTTTCTTATATAGTTCTTCTGTTTTCTGAGACCAATCCAACCTGTCACTAATGTGGACCCCCAAGTACTTCTAGGGGTGGACCACCTCTACATCCACTCCTTGAATAGTGACCAGACATAGAGGCCGTTTGGTGCAGCAAAAGTCAATAACCAGTTCCTTGGTTTTGCTGATGTTAAGATGCAGAAATTCTCTTTGCATCAAGAAGCAAACTTCCCCTGCCTCCTGTACTCTGTCTCATTCTCTGTATCAATACACTCCTTAAGTGTATAATTATCTTAGAATTTCTGCAAGTGACATGACCTGGTGTTATATTTGTAGTTAGAGGTGTACAGAGTGAAGAGCAAAGGAGAAAAGACTTGTGGTTCTCCAGTGTTGCTCACATCTGTACCAGAAACACAGTCCTTGTGTCTCACGGACTTCAGTCTGCCCAAGAGATAGTCCATTATCCAGGACACCACATGTTCATCCACCTGCATATCTCTGAGTTTATCCCTCAATAGGAATGGCTGGATAGTATTGAAGTTGCTGGAGAAATCAAAAAACATAATCCTCACAGTGCTGCCGGCTCTGTCCTGGTGAGAAAAGGTCTTTTGGAGCAGATTGATAATTGCATCTTGAACTCCAGTCTTTGTCTGATAAGCAAACTGCAGTGGGTGCAGATGATGTGCACAAGAGGACTCATACAGTCCAGAACCATTCTGTCAGTGGTCTTCATGATGTGAGATTTTAATGCCACTGGTCTTTAGTTATTAGATGAAGGGATGCTTGCCTTCTTTGGAATAGGAATGATGCAGGATCTTTTCCACAGCAGTGACACTTTCTGAAGCCTAAGAGACATTCTAAACAGGAGACATACAAAACGACAGAGTTGGTCAGCACAGGCCTTAAGAACTTGAGGACTGACTCCATCAGGTCCCACAGCTTTCTCTGTGTTTTCATCAGTTGTCTCCTTACTTGGTCCTCAGTTATGGATAGTCCACACTGATAGTCAAAAGTGGATTTGTCACTGGTCATTCCAGTTGACATGATAGGAGTTGTATGTGTAGTAAGGATGGTGTGAGGGGACTGGTCATTGGAAGAAGGTGACAGTGATGGGAAAATCTATTAAAAATTGGTTCAGGGTGTTAGCTTTGTCCAGATCCCCTCTAGCAACTGAGAACTGGGTTGCTTGAGTCCCATAATTATACCTGTCAATTCCAGACATTCTTCTTATACTGAGTGAGTTTGTTTTCTGTTTTTGCTTTGACTACTCTTCAAACGAGCAGCAAACTTAGATGGAGGAGCGAAGAGGACCTGAAGGCTTCAAAATGTCTGTAACACCCAAAATAGTAAGAGACACTAAGCAAATAAAAATGGGATGTATTAAATACCTGCCTTAATTTGGGTTTGTTGCAGTTTATCTGTAAATCTAAAGTCCATTTATTCAATTTCTAGTGACTACCATCAGTAACAAACCAGAAGCCAGATCAATTGTAATTGTAAATAAGTCTAGTAACTAGTAAATAAATTCAGAAAAACAAAAGGAAATCAGTAAGCTTCTTTAAAGAGGCTGCTGCTTGCATAGCATCCAGAGGTCAAATAAGTTATATGTGCCTTCAGTATTTCATAGTGGACAGTTTAGTTTAGTTTTCCTCCATTTACACTCCGCTCTGTGGATTTGTTTTCTTTAGTTCAGACAATCTTTGAGTCTTCCAAGGTATTTTAGTGCTTGAGGATTTCTTAATAATTTTTTAGGGGCTACTATGTCAGCTGCAGCTCTCACCTTAGCATTCAAATATTCCACCTTACTGATCACATTGCTGGCTGTATTAGGTCAAACACTACATTTGGGCTGATTATTCCTGGATATTAATAAACCTATAACCTTTTGTGTCATCAAAAATGTTTATGAATAATACACTGATTTTTAGTTATAGTTACCAGTATTCCTACATCAAAAAATGCATAAATGGTCAGATATAACAATATCCACGACCTGTCTCCTTAACAGATTACTAAATCTAATGTGTGTCTTCCATTATCTGTAAGCTTGCTGATGTGCTGGCTAAGATCAAAAGAGTGTGGTAAGTTCATGAATTTCTCTTGCTTTAAGGTCACACTAGTTAGCCACATGAATATTGAAATTGCCTACAATTAGCATCCTGTCATAGTTATTATTATTTACACTGAATCTGAAAATAACTCTATAAAAGATATATTATATTTTGGAGGTCCATAAATGTACAATATGAAAGACTGTGACACTCCTTGAATAAAAATGGTAATATACCCGAAAGACGCAAAAGTACCAAAACTGATATTTTTAAAGTTTAAATGGCTTGAGAAAATATTTACTACACCACCGCCATTTTTTATCATGGCAAACCGAAAGAAAAAATTATATTTCTGAGTTGCTGCTTCATTTAATGCTGCCAAGCCATCACTATTGAGTCATATTTCACTCAATGTAAGAAGTCTATTTTCTTAACACCGATAAGATCAATAACGTAAAAAGTTTTATTGTTAAACGCTGTAATATTTAGTAAAGGCACGTTTAAGGTCTTGGAAGAGCACAACTGTGTCAGAGTTAGGGCAGCTTGAAATGGCAAGTGAGTTACTCAAAATTTTACTGCTTTGTCTGGATTTTTTAGTTAAACTATGGTCTGTTATTATAGTAGTGCTAACACAGTGCACATCTATAGGTGAACCCATTACAGAATTATTACAGACTAACATGGGATTATAGTTAGCATCAAAACTAAAACTATGTAGTCAAAAATGACAAATTACAATTAAGATATTGTTGGACAGGACCTGAGCACTGATCCTGTTAGGATGCAGGACATCATGACTGTAAGAAAGCAGTCTCTCCCAGAAGAGATCCCAGTTGTCAGCAAAACCTATGTTTTCTCTTTCTCAGATGACTCTCATCTAGGTGTTTAGGGCCACGAGTTGACTGTAGGTTTCAGACAATTTAGGTAGCATTGGAAGTGGACCTGATATGACAATTCTTGCAATTGGAGTTGTCTCCATCATGGACTGAATGAGGGATCCAGAGTCCATCTTCAGGTGTTCTGTCAATGTTGAATGTCATTGATGCCATCCTAGATTAAAATTGTCCCAATAGTCCTGCCCTTATGATTCTCAAGGACTGTTTAGGGTCTTCTTCTCACATCTTTAACTCATTTGCCAGGAAAACAAGACACAGAAGTTTTACAGTTAGGTAACTGAACGTTCAGGTTGTATCCAATCTTATCTTCCATCACAACCACATTAACACTGTCTGCAGGCACAGTGGAGCATTGGAGAGGGTCAAAATGGCTGTGAGTGGTGATAATAGCTTGAGAAGGTGGAGGTGGTCTTGGCTTGGGCTCCTGTTTTGCATTGTTGATTTTGCCCAATTCCATTGTCATTGTTGTTTTGATGTCTAGAGCAGGTGCCGAAATACAGCTGACTCAGCCCAGGGTACAAACAGCATAGCAAAAAGTAGAGATAGTTGGATCAATCCTAGACACCAATGAAGTCTCTAAGAGGTGAGGCTTCTGATATCTGAGATAAGTAACATATTTCTTCTGTCAGTTCTATTTACTTCTGCATTTTATTTGTGTGTGTAATTTGGAAGTTGTACCTGATTGGTACAGCAATGTCAATAATATATGTGGTTTAATTTTCTTTGTCTACCAGTGTTATGTCTGGTCTGTTATGATGGATAGTTTTGTCTGTAGGTATAGATCTTTTCCCAGGATAGTTTATGTGTGGTAATTTCTAGTACTGTGGTTCAGTTATAGTTAAAATCTGGCTTGTACTGTATGTGTCTATTAATTTATCTTGTAGTGCCAGTTCTTGATGTATAATGTTGTTGGCCTGTCTTGGCTGACATGCCTTTTCAACATTCAGAGGTTGGGGATAGTGTCTCTGGATTGGCAAACTTTACAAAGGGAACCAAAGGATGTGTCCCTTCTCTAGGAAAGTAGCATCCAGCTGTTGATCAAGCCTCAGATTCAGGATGAATAATGCAAATAATTGTCCGGGGCCCGTAACATTGGACCAGCTTTTTATTCCTAACAAGAATTCTTGAAGGTTCATGGGAGTATAACCAATAGTCTATGTGTGTTTTATAGACTTGGAAAAGGTATGCGACCATGTCCCTCAGGGTACTCTGTAGAAGGATGAGTAGGCATTATTGGGTACCAGACCAAATGTTGCTGGCTATTTGGCCCCTATACAACCAAAGTAAAGGTTGGTTCATATAGCCAGCATTAAGTCATGGGTGTGAACCAGGGTGGCCCTTTGTCACTGATTCTGTTCTTAATTTTTATGGACAGAATTTCTAGCTGCAGCCAAGAAGTGGAGGGTGTCCAGTTCAGTGGCAGTTCAGATTGCATCTCTGCTTTTTGCTGATGATGTGGTCCTTCTTGCTTCATCATGCCATGACCTTAGATACACACTTGGGTGGTTTGTGTGAAGTGTCTGGGATGAGGATCAGCACGTCCAAGTCCAAGGTTGTAGTTCTCAGCCGGAAAAGTGTGGAGCACCCTGTCAGGCTGGGGGATGAGGTGCTGCCTCAAGCGGAAGAGTAAGGGAAGAAGGGAACAGCAGATCAATAGGCAGATTGCAGTAGCAGCCACAGTCATGCAGACATTGTACCGGTCAGTGGTGGTAAAGAGGATGATTAGCGAAGAGGTGAAACTCTCGATTTACTGGTTGATTTGCATTCCTACACTCACCTATGATCACGAGCTGTGGGTACAGTGACCAAAAGATCTACATGGTTGATACATGCAGTGGAAATGATTTCTCTGCACAGGGTGTCTGGACTTAGAGAATGGGTGAGAAGCTCAGATATTTGGGAAGAGATCAAAATAGAAAGAGCCGGTGTTCTTTTACATTGACAGAAGCCAGTTGAGGTCATTCAGGCATCTGATTAGGATGCCTCCTGGAGGCTTTCCTGATGAAGTATTTTAGGATAGTCAAACTGGAAGGAGTTCTCGGGGCAGACTGAGAATCACGCTGGAGAGATTATTTCTTTTGGATGGCCTGGGAATACCTCAGTAAATGTGTACATAGTAGCAAGCACTGACATGCAAAACAATGACACCACACAGAATTTACATTTTAGTAAATCATTTAATTTAATAAACAGTATTTCTATGCTTAATAATCTATCTATCCCAGATAATTTCTCCTCTTGTTGCCCCAAAGCAATGTCTTTCTCGCTCTTACTCAGCTTGCAAAAAGTTTATTTAAATAGCCTTTATTCAAACAGGTTAACCTATAAGGTTTATATTCCCAAAGTATTTGTAACATAAGGTCACATTCTTAAACTGCTGAATTCAATTTATGTTCCTGTGTAGTGATAAATTAATAAAATCTCAAAGGTGTATAATGGACAATTAGGGGGAAAAATGGTGTCCAGAGCAAAAGCTGAACAAGGAAATTGACCAACTGATTAAAAAACTATTAGTTGCAAGCAGAATTTTCTTTTAGAAAAGGCCAAGGCCAGTAAACTAAAAGAGACAGACAAAACTGAACCAGAAACACAAAATCATCATAGCCAAAGTAATGCTCCTAAAAATCCTAAGGTGTGTTTGTTGTAATTGCCCTTAACTACCATAGTTCTTGTTGTCAGTAATATGGAAGCTCTGAAAAGTCAGACTGCAGAAGCTGTGTGTTTCCATGATGACATAACCTGTCATGTGCCACCCGTGTCATGTGACCAACAATAGGCATAACAATACTAAATAATATTGCTGAGGCCATTTAAGGATCAACAAATAATAGCGGCAACCACACCATCGGAAAAAAAAGAGCATAAGAAATTTGACACACTAGAGGAGACCATTCATTTCATGAACTTTTTTGTTTACCTACTAATTAAGCTGTCGCAATTTGTCACCCAGATACTTCTTAAAGGTTGTCAAGGTTTATGCTTCAAATACATGACTCAGTAGTTTGTTCAAGATTCCCACAAAATAGGAAACAACCAAGAAAACTAGTCTAATAATTACAAAAAATAGCTGATTTTCAGGAGCCAATATCCCATATTCATAATAATGTGTGACTAAAGGCTTGAGAGAGACTGAATAAAGAAGCAGAAATTTTTCATTAACAATTACGTATAGTAATAAGAGGACAAACAGCAGTCATGGCCAAAATCAGAGACACTACTAAAACATAAAGGCAAAACAGACTCATAACTACAGTGGCCCTGATGTGCAATGCACAAAAACAAATTAAATCATGCAAAAACAAATCAGAAAACACAAAAACAAATTGGAAACACAAACACAAATCAGAAAATGCAAAAGCAATTCAGAAAAGACAAAAACAAATTGAATACGCAAAAGCAAATCAGAATGTGCAAAAAACAAATTGGAAAAGCAAAAACAAATTGAATATGCAAAAACAAATGAAAAATACAAAAACAAATCAGAAACTGCAAAAACAAATTGAATGTGCAAAAACAAATGAGAAAATGCAAAAACAAATTGGAAAACAAAAACAAATCAGAAAATGCAATAACGAATTGAATACGTAAAAATAAATCAGAAACACCAAATTCAAATGGAACAGCATGTAAACAAAATGAAGACTGCACAAACAAATTGAGAAGCATGAAAACAAAAAGTGCAGCACCTAACCCAAATGGAGGTGGAAAAAACAGTGAAAACTGAAGTTCATCAGGATTTAATCCCAGCTTTTCAACGAGTAGTGTGATGAAAGTGAGAACGCTAAAAGGTAAAAGACATCTCTTATCTTTTTTAGGTATTGTATATACTTTAGCAGAAAAGATAATGTTTGCATAACTTTGAGCACTCTCAGCCAAAGCAGTGGCAGAGCCGAAAGGGGGATCAACGGTAAATTTGTTTGTATCCAGGAGAAATTTGACATGTCTACTGCAAACATAACAGAATGAATTTGATGCACTAGTATCAGATATAATAGTTTGGTGTAAAATCAGCCAATTAACAAATCACATTAAAAAAGATCAATTGTCGCTTGTGTCACAGCTGTTTGCTTTTGGTTGGTTATGTGTGTCCTGCAGCACTCTGGTGAATATTTGCTTGCTGTCACGCATTCAGTGCTACGTTATGGTTTTCTAGCAGTCAGTACAGGACTGACAAACTTGTGTGTGTAATACTTTAAATGGATCTCTGGCAGGTATGCAAAAGTTTTAATGTACAATCATTTAAAAAATAACTAAATAGACAGAAGACATTCGGCTTCCCTGCTTCCACCACACCACCCGTTAAGACCCAGTAACTGATTCTTGACATACTGCCACCTCACTTCTTTTTTTTCTGTTTAACCTCTGGCTTTTCCAGTATTTGTGGTAACATTTCAAAGAGTGACAAGTTTAAAATATAAAGAGATACATGACAGACTTCAGGATTTAACATAAAATTGTCATACACTAAAAGGAATGCCTGTCTCATTTCATACTCACTTTTTAAATATGATGATATCAAATGCTGAAAGTGAAAAAGCATAGTGCATAGTACCTGAATCACACTGGATCTGAAACTGAAATAATCAAAAGTGCTCTTGCAAGAAATTGCTATGAGAGACTCCACAAAGTAAAATAGTTTTCTGTTTCATCCACATTAACAATATTACAGCACCCTGCATTCTGAGAGGGCCACGCTCCTCCAGTGGACGCACACTGTCCAAAGGAGCGGAAATACCTGGAGAAGCCATCTATAAAAGCAGCCCCATAAGTAATGGGTACAAGGGGGTGCAGACCACGCTTCCCCCGGCAGCTAAAAGCTCATCGGTTGTGATGCTTAGCTTCTAGTGAGCATCATATGTGGACGCTGGCCTTGGGTCAGCTCTCGAAACCAATGGAAACTGTAGTGTATGGGTTGCCTCTGACCCTGGTTGAGCGAAGTAACATGGAGCTGGGTGGTGTATATGAGCTGAAGAAATGAACGGCAATTTTTTAGGGCCACATCCAGCAGTTTGTCTTAAAGTGGCTGATCCCATTTCTCCTTTTCTCTCATCCCCAAGTCGTTACAATACATTTTAGGCTGATGCTTAACAATACAATGGTGTTCATGTGAAAAATTAATAATTCTATGAATACAACTTGTCATACAAACACTACATTGCGCATGTTAAATAACACATGTCAGTAGCGTGTATACTAATAAAAAAAAGGTCAATATCAAACATTTGTCAATGCAGAGTGCTGTCGTCATGAAGTTATAGCTTCACTACCAATTAAAATACTGAAATATGTTTGTAATACTTTAAACACTGCTCTGGCGGAGAGTGCTTGAAGTTATGCAAATATTATCATTTCTGCCAAAGTACAAATATACCTACAAAAAATAAGAAATCTCTTTTACCTTACAGCATTTCAGCTTACACCACACCGCTCATTGAAAGCTGGGATTAAATCGTGATGAACTTTAGTTTTCACTATTTTTTCAGCCTTCATTTGGGTTATACACTGCTGTTTTTGTTTTCATGCTTCTCAATTTGTTTACACAGTCTTCATTTGGTTTGCATGCTGCTCCGTTTGCATTTGTTGTTTCTGATTTGTTTTTGCACATTCAATTTGTTTTTGCATTTTCTCATTTGTTTTGTGTATTGTGATTGGTCCGTGTACTTTTTGGTATTTGAAATTTCGTTTAAGAAAATATCATTTAAAAAAGAAAAAGAGACACTTATTTGATTTTCAACTTAAAAGGGAAAAATTAGAAACGCAATACAATTACTTTTTTCGTTTTGTTCTTTCGCACATCAGAAAAGAAAAATGCAAGAAACGAGAACGAGAAAACGGCCTTTATTTATTTTATTTGAACCGGACGTTTTTGTAGGTCAACAACCTGGTCAGGTAATGCGCCACTTGTAGCAAACACGAGTCACTGGTGTGTAGACTGGACCATCATCATGACGTTGGAACAGTACTCAGACGTGATTTTAGAGATGGCAAAACAAGGCCTGTCATCGAAAATTATATCTGAGCATCTGTCATATCAACACGGAGAAGCTAGAGGGTTTTCTGCGAGAAATGTCAGAAAGTTTTGTGCTGAGCAAATCTCGGGCTGTCGACTCTCTGACACACATTTGGAAACAGAGGTGGCAAAAGCTATAAATGAGGTACGGCACTCTCTTCCTACACCTTATGATTGTGTCTGCTTGTCTTAACTGGGGGTAGGGGGGTTATTTCGAGACTGTGTGGGCGTGCGTTCATGCGTCTTGCAGGTGGTGGGTTGTTATTTAAAAGATGTCTGTGTGGTATAGCAGGTCCACAGCTCATGTCAATTGGGCCAGTTTTAAATAAATAATCGCAGCACTCGCGGCTTACTGTAGAGAGGGGGCGTGGTAAGTGTGGTGGATCGGTTCCCAGGGTGATTCGTTGATGCGGGTGATTCTCACTTAAGTGCACAGGTGAGGAGTCGTCCGCATCCGTAATTGTTCCCAGGAGCTGCTAATTGCCACAGCTGATCCACGTCCCCGTAATATTAAATAGAAATGCGAGGGGGCTAGCAGGGGCATGACGGGACAGGACGGGATGGGACGGGATGTGACGTTGCTGAGGAAGTGTGTGTGTGTGTGTGTGTGTGTGTGTACGTTTGTGTGTGTGTGTGTGTGTGTGAGTGAGTGAGTGTGTGAGTGAGTGAGTGAGTGAGTGAGTGAGTGAGTGAGTGAGTGAGTGAGAGAGCGAGCGTGTGTGAGAGCGAGCAAGTAAGCGAAGGCTCACAGGCAGCTGGACAGTTGAGCCTTAGTGAGGTGTTTGGCCGACACCTAGGGCAGTCGATTGTGGTCGCTCCAGCTGAGCATTCTGTGAGGAGCGGGAGTAACCAGAGAGAAGGATGGCTTGCCATGGAAGACAGCAGGTCTCATGAGGCTTGGGAGATGGATTCCCCAGCGTCAGCGCCCTGGCAGTTGGGGGACCTAAGTCTCAGTCTGGAGAGTGCTAAACTGAAGCCAGGAATCGGGAAGCCTACAGATCAGGAGTGGAAAGGTCAGCTGCAGGTAGGGCGACTCTCCTGTTGAGAAGCCCGATGGGAGAAGCAGGTGATTCGCCAGGTAAAAGACCCCGGGCTTTGTGTTTCTAAAGGAGTGCTTCATGCCATTGTTTTAACCTCATTTTAAAGGATTCATTTATTTATTTTTATTTTTTAAACCTCCACTTCACTTCTGTTTTTAATGGATTATTTAAGGAAGATTTTGAAACGCACTGCACTTATTTGGACACTTTGTTTTTGTTGTTGTTTTAATAAAAGCACTTTAACACCATCCCCTTGTTTCATTGTTATGCCTCACTGCCGAGTTCCTCGACATTACCGATGGTGCAGGGTTCAAGGGTTCCCGTAAGGACGATGGGAGCATGGATTAAACCCGCATCCTCCGTCTGTCACTGATATTAGTATAGTTAATTAGCACAATAATGCTTTAGCATTACACATTTGGTTTTAGAATATGCTACTTTACATTTGTTGTTCTATTATGAACTTTATTTTAAACAGGTGGGCCCAACATATGGCCGCAAAATGATGAAAGGTTATCTGTCCACGAAAGGGATACATGCTGCAGAAGGACGAATTGGGTCAATTTTAAGAGAGGTGCATTAACCTTATCATGGAGCAAGATGCCAAGTATGTTATTTGGTAATCTTCTGCCAGAACTGTATTCAAAAGCTCTAAGTCATATTTGTGATATAACACCTGTAATGGTAATTCTGTTTCACCGAATAGTTTGAATTGGTGGACACTTCTTCAGCTAATGAGAAAATCTTTCTTTATCCTATTTGCTGTCATTTATTCTTGTTACTTTTTTTTTTAGGGAGCTCGGAATCTTAATCCTACACCATACCATGCTGAATACATGGGGCACAAGCTTCACCTGGACCAAAATGAAAAACTTGTGATGTTTGGGGTCACCCATGTTTTAGCTATAGATGGGTTCAGCAAAAAGATTGTGAGTCACTCCACAATGCCGATCAAAAACAACTTGACCATCTATGAAGATGTTTTCAGGTAATACAACCTCACAAACCTTGTATTTTATTACTAACTTAACAGTGTTTAGATGGACATGTAATAATGAAGTGTCAAGTCATATTGGGCTCTGTGAAATCATATTTATGTTTTTAACTGGCACAAAAAATTTACAATATTTGAATTTAAAATAGAAATACACGGTTTCTGGTGTCATGTCGTGGACTATAAAACATTAACTTACCAAACATTTTGATCAGTATTTCAACTTAATGTTGACAGATATATATGGTGTTTGGATGAAAAGTTAGAAAAATAAAATTGCACATGAATCAGAATTCGCATTTATTGCACGGTTAAACTGTGGTCATTTATGAATAGAACAAAGTTCTTGGGTTTCCACATTTTTCATTTGTACTGACACACATCTACAAATTCTGAACAGGACAGTGACCTTACAAAGAAATTTAAGGCAGTCTGGGTAGGAATGGTGCCAACAACTAATAAATAACACAAATCAACACAAATGGGTACATTCAACATTAATAATGTAAAAATAACCCCTTTAACTGGTCAAAAATCAAAATAGTTTGAAAAGACAGTAAAATGTTCATTATTTGTCCTGTACCAAGCCTGCAGTGATTACCTATGGTATGTGGGACCAGGTGCGAGTGGACCATGGAAAGGAATTTTATTTGACACTGTTCATGCAGGAGATGCTGTCACATCATCGCTTCAATCAGGGGAGACCACCATATTTACAGACTTCATCCACAAGAGTAAGATTTTCGTACCATTAATAAAAGCTGAAATTCTTACACTTCTATTTACATACTTGCAAATCATATTTAAGAGATGTTTCTGCTAACTCAGAACCACACAGTTGAAAGGCTTTGGCCTGAGATCAACAACCGTGTCAACTATCCACTGAAAACGGCTCTACTCCAGCTGATGGACCAAGAGGAGATAGATATGGAGGACAACCTTGTGAGTTACTGTGTGTCCAACCTGACCTGCCAGCTGTGCCACATTGGTCTTGCAAGTGTGGCAGAATCATGGAATGCTCATAGAATCCCAGGTAAAAAAAGTGTGAGAATGATTACAATCCTGATAATGACCACGTTTAAACACCTGCTCTTATTTTGACAGGTAAAGGCATACCAAATCACTTTGCGGAACCTGGGTGTAAAAGAAGGATTTCTCCAGAGCTCTTACCACATGCACTTGAAGCTGCAGACCTTTACAGGCAGCACTTGGGATCTGCCCTCAAAGAATATTCAACTTTTGGAGTTGATCTCTTCACAACAGAACAGGACAAACTAAGAACGGAGAGTAATTTTGCAGAAAAATATCCTGACATTTCACATTTGTTTTTCAGAGCCGTAAACTGTGACTTTACACCATACAAAGAAGCTCTGCTCTTTCTCATAAATGTAACTCGGGGAAATGTATGAACTGCTGCATCTGAAAACTGAATACAGGAACAATCAACTATAAATGTAAACCTTTGTGTGTGTGTGTATACACCACATTACTGATCTGTAAAAAATGATTTTAACACAGAAAATGCAGCTGTTAGACCAGTAACTTCTATAACACCGTTGTTGGCCTCCCTGCATTTTGCACAATGCGGAGATGTCTCTAGCCACTGCTCCACACATGTCTTGCAGCCAATAATGCTTCTGCAGCACCGTGACAGCACTGGTTCCTCAATGATGTCTGCAAAAGTAAATCAGAAAAATGACAGTTATCCATTTACCTAGAACTTGGTTCAAACTGTATGTTCCAAGTCTGTCTTATGACATTCATTTACAGACAGCATATACCTATATATACTGAAAGTTTTTGGTCCTGCAGTAATTCCTCTTGCTCATGCTGTTCTGAGAAAGTCCCTCTCTATAACCACTTTCAATGTAATTGATGGGGGACAAAATCCGTCCTCTTCCTGTGCAAAAACTGCTTTTACATTTATTGTTAAAAAGGGGAATAGGTTTTCTTGATTAACTGAGGTCTGTGGGCAGCAAGAAAAATAGAAATCTACCTTTTTTTTTTTTTTTTGGCACGCCACATTTTTGCTTGATTCAATGTAGGCAGCTGCAGCCCCATTTTAACTTTGAACTTTTAGGTTTTGCATGACTGGAATTTATCACCCATCACTTACACTGTAATCAGTTTGAAAAGCTATATTTTCATAGTCAAGAGAGCAGGGACAACTTCAGCTCAACTAAATGTTCATATGAGCTTGGGACTATTATGTTATAGTAGAGCTGCATCTTGATTGTCCCAAGTCTCTAAATGGACACTGCTAAGTAAAGAGCTAACTTGTTAAAAATAAGTTTGACCAAAATATTGCTTGAATGTGGTTTAACTATTTTTACAATTAATAGTGTTATAAAAAGTTTAGATGTAGTGCAATTACTTTGCAAATTGTGAACATACTCATACAAACCACACAGCTAAATCCCTCCTTGATGGTCTGCAGTTTGGGAGCAGTGAGTATGACTCTCTGAGTAACTGCAAGATCAGTGAGCTCTCTGATTGCTGCTGTAACAGCTGGTAGACTTTGAGATGCCATCACCAACTCTTCTATTTTGTCACTGACTTCTCCCAAACCGGCACTGTCATCATCTTTACGGTTGCTACAAATACAAATGGAAAATCAAATGTCAATGGGTACTGACTGGCTTAAAGGTACATCCCTGTATTGATAGATGTGATGTCTTACTGCTATGAGATTATTGCTGTTCATCCTATAGCATGTAAATTTGTATTGATTTTACATACCTCAGTCTCCTCCTCTTTGTTCCCTGGAGGCTATTAAAGTCTTGTTCAGGTAGAGCAAGAACTTTTCGTGCATTTTGTTTCCAGTACTGCGACCCTATGGATGAAAAACAAAACCGAAGAAAACTGTGTAGAAGCTAATACCAGATTCTTTGTAATATTTAGTTTTAGGGTAAGTGTCCCTCCATAGGATATTATGGGTTTAGCTGTAATACTGTGGCTCACCTGTTGTGCCTTCTGACTCCAGAATTGCATTGCCCTGTGCATCTGTCAAAATTATGGGGTTGTAATTGCCAATGGCATCTTGAACTTTTCCTACTATCCCCTGAAGTGTAGCCTCACACTCTAAGAATCGTACAACCACCATTCTGTTGGGAATCAACCTCCCACCAACCACCTCTGCAAGGTACACTGATCTGTAAAACAAAACGTTATTTCACATTTCTTGTAAAAGGCAGCAGGCCACAAATCCATTCAGTGATTGTTTGCTACTTGGGCCAATTCTACTAGCACAGCTTTGATTTTCTTAACAATTCACCTATCCATGCTCGTCCGGAGAATTATGTTCCTTTACATTTTGTCTGTTCTGTAATTTATATATAACAAATATTCAATAGAACTGACACACCCTACCTCTGAAATGTTTTGGAGGTCACAGGGGGACTTGATGTAGCACGTTGTGAATGTGAAGCGGCAGCCGCCGCCACAGCCGGTGCTCGCATAAATGCGAAACGCTGACCGCTGGAACCTGCTGCTGGCATTGATTCCATATCTTCTCCGTGGACCTCATAGTGACCTCTGGGTGTCAGGTCTAACGCGCTGAAAACACCAGAGGCTCCTCCGGGGAACATGGCCACGTTTGAGTCATCCGTGATGTACACAGTGTGTGCTGACACCTGTTTAAGAAAACTTTCTGTAAATCATGTTTCCCCTCCTAACATGTGTTATACTTGTGCGCACTGTTGATACTCGAAACGTTTACTAATTAGCTAGTAACTAGTACCCGGTAAAAGTCAATGAGCCACGATTCACACATTTACACTTTCAAAATGCTAGCACTATAAAAACTGCAAGACTTAGTGTTGGTAAATTAAATCACGAAATGTTAGCTGTTTCGCAGTAAGTAACAATAATAATGCTCATAAAAGAACGGCTGCATCAATGAAGCAAAGTTTGTATTTTTACCTGAAAGATGCGACTCAGTTTTTCTGCAGTCATGTCCTCGTCCCGGAGTGTCACTCTTTTACTGTTCCGAAAAACAACGTAATGGTCCATCCTCTGCTGATACAAGTGTAAGGCCTGATCGATGTGTTGTGAGGGGGACTGTTCGCACGTGCCATCAAAAATCGCGCAGAAGGACTTCCGGTTTCAGGCAACGAAAATGCGTCTGTTTTGTTGTTTTTGAACTATTACACTTTCATTATTTGAATCACAAATAAATCCAGAAAAGTATGTGGAATTTTAAGTTTATGACTGCTATTTCTTACCATTGATTTAAAAAATACCTTATTTTCCCTCATTTTATTGTTTAATCAAAGATCAAAATTTGAAAATTCCTTTCATTTTTGTTTTTTCATTTTTGCTTCTGAAACGAAATTTCAAATACCAAAAAGTACACGGACCGGGATTTGTTGTTGCATATTCAATTTGCTTTTGTGCATTAAATTCATTTTTGCATTTTCTGATTTGTTTTTGCTTTTCCTAATTCTTTTTCGGTTTTCTCATTTGCTTTTGCACATTCAATTTGTTTTTGCATTTTATGATTTGTTTTGGACATTGCAGGACAGAATAAAGGTCAAAAACCAAAACAAAACCTCCAAAAAGAAACGGCCTAGAAAACAAATTTTTGATACTAATAAAACTTGTATTTTATTTTCTGTACTAACAAAATGCAGCTATTTTTTGAGCTAGAAGTCACCATAAATACCTTAATATAATACTTTCCATGAAGTCACACACTCACATAGGCATGGCCTAAGCACTGTGAGCCTCCTAGCGACACACAGCATCACGGCAAAAAAGCAATTCAAAGCAAAATGGCTGAACCTTATAATTGTCCTCAGTATGTACCAAATACCCAAAAACCTCAAAAATAAAAGAAAATTAAGAGAATTTTTAAATTTGCTTAAAATTACTTACCTATTCTGACGCTCTTACACCAGCGTCAGTCAAGATGGTAGTCACAGGGCCAATTCACACAACCATGGGATACATTTGAAATGTGAAGTCACCCAAAAATGAATCACTTAGGGGATACGAATGGAAAACCAGTTTACCCAAAGGAGAAATTATGCAGACATGTAGGAAATGTCTAAACACCCTACAAGCAACTGTAGATGACTACCTAGCTGTCTATCTGGCACACACTGGCAGATGCAGGGCTTCTCTTACTGTCACTATATTCCTCTCTGTATTTGAAGTTTGATATTTGGACTAAGTCTTTACCTATGCCTTTCTAATGATGCCCATGCCCTTGGCAACCTTTAACCTGTTGTGCACCCTCTCATGATATGCTTAGGCTTGATATTAAGAAAAGGGCATACTAGTACTAGTGAGGGAATTGATTATAGAACTTTGTGTTGACAACCATGGAAAATCCTGTACATATGAGAAGAAGATAAAGCAATAAGTCTAATCAGAAATTGCTGCATGTGCTGGAACCTTTGTAAGTAGTACAGGTTTTAGTCTCCAACCATAAAGTCAATAACTTTACTGCCTCTCATCTCTCTACTTCATCTACAAAGTGCATAGGCAAAGGTCACAGGGACCAAAATTTATTTGGTTTCTATATTGTGTTATTAACTTGTAAAGCAAAGTTTGTAAATGATTTACTGTGTACATTGCCTTCTAACTTTTAAAACTGAATGGGTTTACCATTCCTTTATCTTGTCAAATTTATGAAATTTGGAATGATTTGCAATAAAATGTAAAGAGGGCCGCATCGGCCTTAACATGTAAAGCAACTATGCTGAAGATCTATTTTTTGTTAGCATTTTACACTTGCTGGAAATGCTAATGCAGAAGCCCTTTATACTTTATTAAGGGTCATGCACAAGTGTAAGGGCATTATTTATATTAGTGAATTTCATTTCAGTGGAAAATTATGCAGTCAATTTGATTTTTTAAATAATAGAAGTGGTGATTCACAAAACATCCTTAATATTCCAGAGGTTTTTAAAACATTTCAAAAACATTTACAAAGAGGATACCTGTATACCAGCAGCCTTTTTAAAAGGGGTAATGAGCAACTGATGACTTGCATGGAAAGCTGTCTCTTTCTTTCAGGTTTTTTTTCTCATATTTCTCTGGAAAAATAAGGAAGATGAACAAGTTCCCTGTGGCTCACTGGCTACTTCTGCTCTTCTAACTACACTCTACAACGCAGCTTTAAGAAAAGGTCAGTCAATTGAAAGATTTACCAATGTCATTCTGTTTTCTGTTAAATTAATTTCTATTCAGATTTATTAATAGTAAAAGGCTAATTGATATATAATGCAATTTGCGATTATGGCTCCTAGGTTGACGTGCCTGAAGAAGGGGCCTCAGTTGCCTTGAAAGCTTGCATATTGTAATCGGTTCAGTTAGCCAATAAAAGGTGTCATCTTGCTTGACTTCTCATTGCATCCATATTGGCTAACATGGTACAACAGCCTACTACTTCTGATTGCGTAAACAGATTATTTTGAAAGGCATCATATAATACAAAGGCTGAATGTGAAATTTTTCTTCATGTTTTAAACACTTCTCTTAGATATAGCGTACTATAAAATGCTATATATAAAATACAAAATATAGTTATCTTGATATCTGTATCCAGTGCCTTTTAAGGATGGGATATCACTTTGTGATAGTGAATGTTATGAATGGTACTATAAGAAATTATGTTTAACTGTAATATTACTTATTTCACTTTGCTTTATTTAATATACATTAAATGGGCTGTAGAGTAGTGCAATGATTAGTGTTGCTGCTTCATGGAGCCAGTGTTGTGAGATTAAATTATGCATCTAGGTTTAGGTTTAGGTTTAGGTTTATTTGTCATATATAGGTTAACACAGGGTCAACATACAATGAAATGTGTATGACGAGAAAAACAAGTCACTCAGCCTAGATCCAATAAAGCTAAAAAAATAATTTAAAAAAATTACAAGTTAAAAATAGACAAGCCATATAAAATAAAATATGTACATTTTAAAAGAAGTTATAGAGCAATATGAGTTGAATGAGCAGCAAGTACAAATGACAGTTATTGCACAGATAATGTTTTATGAGTACAGATGCATATTCCATAAAGTGCAGATGCATGTTCCAGTCAGTATTCAGAGTGTGTGCAGGTACAGTTTGTGTGTGAGTAGTGCAATGTAGATGTAATGCAATGTAGGTGTAATGTAAGTGTACGTAAGTGTTCAGGTTTTGCTGTTGAGGAGTCAAATGGCCTGGTGGTAAAAACTGTTCTTAAGTCTTGTAGTCCTAGCAGCCAGACTCCTGTATCGTCTGCCAGACGGTAACAAGGAGAACAGCTGGCGTGCTGGATGGCTGTGGTCCTTTATGATGCTGCTTGTCTTACGCAAGCACCGATGGAGGTAAATGTCTTCAATGGCAGGAAGACTCTTGCCCGTGATGTGCTCTGCTGCCTTCACAACTCTCTGTAGTGATTTCCGGCTGCTGGCAGAGCAGCTCCCATACCAGACGGTAATGCAGCCCGTCAGCAGACTCTCGACCACACTCCTGTAAAAGTTTGAGGTGATGTTGGCATTCATGCCAAACTTCCTCAGCCTCCTCAGGAAGTAGAGCCGCTGGCGAGCTATCTTAACCACAGTGTCTATGTGAAGGGTCCACGAGAGATCCTTGGTAATGTTTACTCCGAGGAACTTGAAGCTGTTAACCCTTTCAACTTCTACGCCGCTGATGTAGATGGCCTGGTGTTCTCTGCCTTGCTGTTTCCGATAGTCCACGATCATCTCCTTGGTTTTGCTGATGTTAAGAGACAAGTTGTTATCTAGGCACCAATTACTCAATGCCAGCACCTCCTCTCTGTAGGCCGTCTCATCGTTGTCAGTGATAAGGCCTATGATGGTTGTGTTGTCTGCAAAGTTGATGATTGTGTTTGTGTCGTGTCTTGAACACAGTCGTGGGTGAACAAGGAATACAAGAGGGGGCTAAACACACAGCCCTGCGGTGCTCCTGTGTTTAAAATGAGTGATGAGGACGTGTGTTTGCCGACTCTCACCACCTGGGGCCTGTTTGTGAGGAAAGAGAAAATCCATCTGCAGATGGTTGTCCCCAACCCAAGGTCGTCAAGCTTCAAGACGAGTTTTGAGGGGATGATGGTGTTGAATGCTGAGCTGTAATCTATGAACAGCATTCTTACATATGTATTTCCTTTTTCCAGGTGGGTGAGGGCAGTGTTTATTGTTAGCGCAATGGCATCCTCTGTAGGTCTGTTTGCTCTGTTAGCAAATTGGAGAGGATCCAGCGTGTTGGGGAGGGAGGAGCAGATGTAACCTTTGACCAGTTGCTCGAAGTACTTCATAATGACCAATGTCAGTGCAACCGGGCAATAGTCATTCAGACAGGAGGCCACCGGTTTCTTTGGGACAGGAATGATGGTGGATGCCTTGAAGGAAGTGGGGACCACTGACTGCCTCAGGGAGAGATTGAAGATGTTGGTGAACACACCTGCCAGCTGGTCAGCACACGGCCTGGGATGCCATCTGGTCCCGGAGCATTGTGAGGATTGACTTTTTTAAAGGACCTTCTCACGTCAGACATTTCAAGGATCAGAATGACAGACTCACTGCCCCCTTGAGGATATAGCACCTGTTCTTTGTTGGCTGCATCAAAACGAGCATAGAAACTGTTGAGCTCGTCTGCAAGACATGCAGTGGGCTGAACACTGACTGTGTTTTTCTTTTTATAATCAGTGATGCAGCACAGTACATTCCACAGGCACTTGGTGTCAGAGCTGTGGTAGCTTGACTCCACTTTGTCCCTGTAGTCCCGTTTGGCCTTCTTGATGGACCTCCGGAGGTCGTATCTGGCTGCTTTGTATGCACCAGAGTCCCCTGAGCCAAAGGCAGAGGTCCGCGCCTTGAGCTTAGCCTGAATCTCCCTATTTGCCCAGGGTTTCTGGTTAGGATATATGCAAATGGAGGTTTTAGTGACAACATTGTCAATGCACTTGCTGATATAACCTGTGACAGAGTCTGTGAATTCATTGATGTTGCCATCAGCTGCATCCTCAAACATCTGCCAATCAGTTGTTTCAAAGCAGTCCTGTAAGACCCCCTCAGCTTCACTGTCCCATTTGTAGATGTCCCTGTAAACCGGTTTTTCCTGTTTAAGTCTTTGTTTATATGCAGGCAGCAGTAATATAGAGCAATGGTCTGCTTTTCCAAAAGCTGGTCAAAGGAGGGATTTGTAGGAGTCCTTGAATAAGGTGTAACAATGATCCAGTGTTTGATCACCTCTTGTGGGGGGAGAGATGTGCTGATAGTATTTAGGGAGAACTTTCTTCATGTTTGCTCTGTTAAAGTCTCCCAACACAATAAATGCTGCTGTGAGTTAGCGTTCTCTAGTCCACTGATAACATCATACAGTTTATCCATAGCCGAAGTGTTATCAGCTTATAGGGGGATGTAAACAACTGAAAGGAGAACTGAACTGAACTCCCTCGGGAGGTAAAAGGGTCTAACTTTAATGGTCAGCAGCTCGAGAACCGGTGAGCAGTGCGTTTTTAAGACACACACATCCGTAGCCCACGAAGAGTTAACCATAAAGCACACACCCCCTCCCCTTGACTTGCCTGAGTCCTTCGTTCTGTCTCCCCGATAAACTGTGAACCCGTCTGGTGTGACTGCGCAGTCAGGTACGCTGGGCTCCAACCACGTCTCTGTGAACGCCAAAACGCAGCAGTTCATGATGTCTTTTTGGTGTTTTATCCGTGCGCAGCTCATCTAATTTGTTGTCCAGAGACTGAACGTTAGCGAGCAGGATGCTAGGCAGAGGAGGCTTGTTGTTTCTCTGTCGGGTTCAGCACAGAACTGTGACATGTTTCCCCCTCTTTGTTTTCGTTCGGCGTCGCGCGAGTAAGCAAAAGACTCCAGGCAGTACAGTGTCCGCAATAACAAAAACTGTTGTGAAATCCGAACTGGCTAATGAACGTAATTCCAATAGTGTTTGCCGGTCATACTGAAAGTGTGATAAAGTAGTACGCACAAAGAGAGTGAGTAATAAGAAAATAAATAATAACTTTTTGCTGAGATGACTCGGAGCTCTCGTCGGTGCAGCCATTTTGCACCTTTTACCTTTTACCTTTATGGCAGTGGTTCCCAATGTGGGGTGTGAGATTGCATTTCAGGGGTTGCAACAAAGAGGACGCTGCATCATGATTCGGCAATTTGACAAGGTGCGTTATCCAACTTAATTATGGTACAGTCTGTGTTTTACAGTCTGCCATCGTTTGCAGGTCATTTAGTTTTTAGTGCTCCTGTTCTATGATATGACGAGAATCAAGCTCTGCGAGTGCAATTGTCACCTGTGAATGAGCCACAGAAATGTGCATTCTTTTGTGTTCCTTGCTGCGGTCGGAACATTCATAAAGGTGGATAACTTTTTTGAAGAGAATTCAATTTGGACCTTGCAATGATATGTAGAGAAAGTGAGGTCTCGTATTGATTTCTGTTCAAGCTCTGATCATGAAACATTTTGAAGTGACAAGGGGGACTGAATCGGATGCAACATCTGCTGGTCACACTCAGCCCATCTCTCCGGCTGTTGGTATTGGCAGTAGCACAGCAATTTTAACTGTGGGGCGCATCTGTTTTTGAACCGCAGTGCAGGAGTTGTCGGGAGGACTATGTTTCATTGCTTAAAGTGGTGCCAGCACCTGTTGCTTTACGGGGGGCTCCAATCCCCCAAACCCATTGATCAATGATCATATGTTATTGCCTTGTGGCTCTTGATTTCTTCGCAGGATGTCCCAGTCTCCGGATTGCCAATAGTCTAAGCTTCACGGGGGACACAATTACAAGATTATTGAGAAATGTGATATTACATTTATAGGCGGTGCAAACATAAATCAAACATTTTCTAGAGGTACGGGACATGGGAACCAATGCTTTAAAGAGTTTGCATGTTCTTTCTGTGTTTAAGTAGTGTTATTTCTGGGTTCTTTATTTTTTCCTCTACATGTTCAAAAATGTACAAGTTAGGTTATCTGGTAACTCTAAATATCTCTCATGTGAATGGACCCTGTGAAGGACTGACACTCTGTCCAGAATTTTTTCCCAAACTTTTGCTTAGTATCACAAAAAATACACCCTGAATTATATTAAGCAGATTTAAGCATGACTGAGTGACTGAATATTTGTTAATAAATTGTTATAATTAAAACGAATTGTTCCAGTCAAATGTGCTAGCAAATTTTCTGCAGTAGCTATTTTTACTTTTTTGTTTACAAAGTATAGGGAAAATATTGTAATCATCCAAAAATTCCATTTGGAGATTTTGATGAATCTCGACGTTTTAGACGTCCCTGAGTCCGAAAATACAATTTTTGGAATTATATTTGTGTTTCCGTCTGTGTATGTGCATGTGTAAACATGATAACTTGAGTATGCTTTCACTTAGGTCAACCAAAGTTTGCATACAAGTATTAGGTACAAAACGTAGATTTCTATCACCTTTTGGGCTATTTCCGCTAACCGTAAGTGGTCCTTTACCTTTTATTCATGCAGCTGCAGAGTCCGATTTATTTCACTTTACTTTTATAACAATTGCTCAATATATTATTAATTTGATTTGATTTGTTGTTGATGGTTCTTTAATGTACATAATATAAACATATAATTATTTATATTTATTACCACTCCCGATTTGTTTTTATTTTATTTACTTAATCTTGATAACTATGGGTCACATTCCTTTCAGCTTTCTTACGTTTAAATATATCTGGCCCCTGACCATTGCTTCATTTTTGGTCACATATCTTTTCTAGGCAGTTGAACATAACTTCATAGCAGATGGGAGCACTGCTGCCAGTACAGTCTGTTCCCACAGGGGAACTTGTCTTATACATTGCCATGCTGTCACAGACACTTACCTGGAATGGTATGTCTCTGTACTGTTAGAATGCCCAGGGAAAGCTAGGCAGACAACTGGCCAAGATCTTCCATACCTTTGCTTTAATAAAGTTCTGTTTTTCTCTATGATGCACATATTGCAACACTTTTATCTGTTGCTAAAAAGTATGGCCAGGTTCAGGAAAGACAGCTCCACAAACTGAGAAAATTTAGAGTGCGAGTGCGGGTCGTCTAGTTTACACCCTTTTTCTGGGAGGCTTGGGTTTTTGTGGAGGCTGAACAAGAAGGTTTGGGGGCAGTTGCCCTCACTGGGTAGTTTCTCAGTACTGCTGAGAAAGAAGGAGATGACCCTGTTAGTGATAGCACTACCTGACATCCCAGTAGGTTATTGCATACCTCGACAGAACCTGTGAGGAGGTCCTCTGATGTTCATGCGTGACACAAAGTAATTGTATTTACCATGTGATATCATGATTTACTTATTTGGGATACTGCAAAATACATCT
Source organism: Erpetoichthys calabaricus (assembly GCF_900747795.2). Classification (NCBI taxonomy): domain Eukaryota; kingdom Metazoa; phylum Chordata; class Cladistia; order Polypteriformes; family Polypteridae; genus Erpetoichthys; species Erpetoichthys calabaricus. The sequence continues at coordinate 129,462,605 of NC_041402.2, read as the reverse complement.
AGAGGCAAAGCTATGTAACAAATAAGTCACTGTTAATGTTGAAATGTAATATGTAACTAAGAAAGCTTCAAAATTGCAATATTGTCAAATCAATCCATTATTGTCGGTGGACTGAGAATACAAGGAAACAAATAAAGAAAAAAGACTGAACTATATCTTTAATAGAAAAAAGTAATATAACAACCCAAAAAAAGAGTATTTAACTACATAATAATTAAAATAGCACTTATATGACATTTAAATCAGTGATTTTATTGGTGTAAAAAAAGTCTTTACTTTACTAATTCCATCAATCAATTCATAATGCTTTTTATTCATTTATTTATAATAGTATCTGTATTTCATACTCTTTTTTTAAAGAAAAGTAAATGATGCTCATTTACACTTTCAAGTGACCAGCTTATTTAATTTAGCGAGCTGTAAGGAATTTACATATGAGTATAAGGGTCTGCGCGGGACATATTTTTCATGCTTGTATTCTACTCTTAATTTCTCAGTGCACACAATAAGTTGTTCCAAGTAATTGAAACAAGAGTAAAAGCTTTTGGTCATAATGAATGTCTTCTACCACAAATGCAAGCTTACTTGCAAATAATCAATAATTTGTTTGTGCTTGGAGAGTAGAGGAAATGGAAGTGGATGCTTTCGATAACAGTTATCTAGCACTACCTAGATCTAAGAGACAGCAGAAGAGTATCTATTAATCTTTAAGGGTTTGCCATGCAGCTATGCTTTTATGAATGTGTTATTTACAAGTACACCGGTTTTAAAGATTTTTTTATGCCTTTTTGAACATAGGAAATAATCAACACAACACCACTTCTTCATGTATTTGTCTCTCTTTCATATCTGCCATCCTTTTAAACTTTATAGACTTTTATTGCAAAAATTCAGTGGGCCTCAGAATGAGGGGTATGAATATGGTATCTGTTCATGCACTGTGGTCAATCATGAATAAAAATGCCTAAAGCGTGTGTAAATGAAAACAATGGTACAGATGTCTATTTATAGCTGTAATGATTTTGGTGAATGTGAAACAGAGTTTGATGGCACTAATCAGGAGTCAGGGCTGCTATTTAGGGTATTTAAAGACAAGCAATCAACTACAAATTTAAGACGGGAGAATTTTATGTTACAATAACCTAGCATGTGTGCTTTACCATACTATGGCAGGTTAATTGGAATGAAACTGAATTGGAAGAAAAGCTCAAGTACCATTGCTGACAAAAAAAAAAAAAAAACAGATTTCCTCCCTCATCTTAAAATCTTGCATGTTAGATGAATTGGCAGCAGCAAATTGATCCAGAGTGGATGTGTATGCATGAGTGAGTGCGCATGAGTGAGTAATGGCACCCTATACAGTGGTGTTTACTGTTGCTTATATTTAGTTTGAACCTGGTGAATCCAAAACCGAATTAAGTGGATTTGATAATGGATAAATAGATGAACATGTCTTTATGGATGATTTTGCAGAGTACATGCAGTAAAAAATAAAAATAAAAACATACAGGTAAGGGAAGTAAGTGGGGCAGCAGTGAAATATGGAAGAATTCCTTGTCCACTTTAAATTTCAAATAAACAATAGACTCATGACATGTTAAAATTATATCAGCTGAATAAAATGTATTTCATGTAATAAGAACATCATGAGTTTATCTTACAGATTGTAGTATAATGTATATAGGTTCAGTCACAGATACGACAGCTAGATAGATAGATAGAAACCTGGGGGTCAGAAAGCCCTAACCCCGACACGGACACACAAGACCGCATGCACCATCGCAAACTGTTTTACACGCTACATACAGCAATTCACATCCGCGACAAACATGCGTCTTCTTAGATGGTCCTGCAGGAGCACGGAAAACGTTTCCCCGCCCACCAAAACTCCTTATTCCCCGGCCCGCGTCCACCGCATCCGCGACAAACATGCGTCTTCTTAGATGGTCCTGCAGGAACACGGAAAACGTCTCCCCACCCACCAACACTCCTTATTCCCCGGCCCGCGTCCACCCTCGCTCTGTAGGCATTCACACTGCCTGCTCATGTGCCCGGACGCTACAACTCACCGACCACCCCGTAAGTCTCTTTCGTCTGTGCTAGGAGTCCACATGCACCTCTGAGCCACGTTGACTTTTCATTATTCTTTTCGGTTACGACACCCAACCGCGTCCACCATCGAAAACCATGGGAAAGAAACAACGAAGCCCTGCCCAGAAAATCTACCCCTCCTCCCACGTGATAGGGAATGCACCTCAGAGCACTGCCCGCCAACTCGAACAGCTCATCAAACACATACTCACTCACTTTGGTCTGTGCTGCGTGACTTAGTGGATTATATATAGAAAAGCAGCCAGAACCGCAAAGAACAATGAAAAGTCTATGTGGCGCAGAGGTGCATTTGGACTGTACCAGAGACAAAAGCAAATGAGGCGCTGTTTGGAAAATGAACAGCCAACGTGACTCACAGGTGCATGTAGACTGTGCCCCTCCCCCCTCGCTACTACCATGGTCGTGTGAGACAAAACACGGCGTCAATCTAGCTGTGACCCACGTTGACTGTTCATTTGCCTTCTATTGCCACCGCTTCAAATGTATTTCATGGAAACAACACTTCTTTCAATGTTATACAGATTACTGCATCAGGTAACTGCACGTGCGCTACACTAAATGGATCAACGTTTGTCTACCCGGCGCAGAGAGGTGTGGGTAAGCCGTTGAACCCCATTCGTGCTGGAAACCGGGGCTTGCAATTGTTCCCCATGAACGAGGAATTCCCAGTAAGTGCGGGTCATACGCTCGCACTGATTACGTCCCTGCCCTTTGTACACCCTCCCACCCTCGCTACTACCATAGTTGGGTGACACAAAACACGGCGTCAATCCAGCTGTGAGCCACGTTCACTGTTCATTTGCCTTCCATTGCCACTGCTTCAGATGTATTTCATGGAAACAACACTTCTTTCAATGTTATACAGATTCCTGCATCAGGTAACTGCACGCGCGCTACACTGAATGGATCAACGTGTGTCTACCTGGCGCAGAGAAGCGTGGGTAAGCCGTTGAACCCCATTCATGCTGGAAACCGGGGCTTGCAATTGTTGCCCACGAACGAGGAATTCCCAGTAAGTGCGGGTCATACGCTCGCACTGATTACGTCCGTGCCCTTTGTACACCCATACCCCCCCCAAGCTACTACCATGGTCGGGTGACTTGGTGGATTATATATAGAAAAGCAGCCAGAACCGCAATGAACAATGAAAAGTCTATGTGGCGCAGAGGTGCATTTGGACTGTACCAGAGACAAAAGCGAATGAGGCGCTGTTTGGAAAATGAACAGTCAACGTGACTCACAGGTGCATGTAGACTGTGCAAAGACGAAAACGACTCAGGTGACGAGTTGGGGGTGAGCACATGAGCAGGGAGTGCATACTGAACGAGAAATCAGCAGATTAGCATGACGGAGGGGGCGGAATGGGCGTCCTTCCCCTCTCCTCCCGTTCCGCCCTCCGCGCCCGAGCGGGAGGAGAAGGCATGACGGCGGTCCTCCAGTTTTCAGTCACGGATTTTTCAAATGTTAATTTTTTCCCTGTGCTTAAAAATCATTAAAAAAGCGGCCTGATTATGCGGTTGGCTAGTAATTTAAGATTTCAGTAGTTGCTGGATATAGAACATAAACAATATGCAAACCATGAGAAGACACAATGCATTGTAATGTGTAAATGAATATTTGCATTACTTATTTAGTATTTGTGTCTTGTGGCCCATAAAAAAGAGGGATGCAGTGAGCATTTCACTTTATAATCCTAGATTCCAGATTCAAATTATGCTCTGCATATAATGTTAATGAAACTTCTGGAAGGTTAGTGCAATGTCAAAGTACATGTGAGCTTCAGTAGATAAATGTCCTCCATGACACTGCTGCTCATCAAAAAAGAGCTAAAAAGTAAGTGTTTAAAAGATACCAGAGTTTTGTCGATATCAACTTGAAAACAGATCAATGCAGGATTTTTAAATTAATGCACCTGTAGGATAAGAAAGAGAAGCTGAGGATTTCAGTTGATAACAGCATCTTTCTCATCATGGTCATAATGCATTATCAGAATCAGAGTACACTTTAGCAGAAAATACAGTTCCACTTGTAGATTCTTCAAATGCTAAGTATTCCAATCTGCTCACTGAAGATGCAGGCAATAACATTCCATTTTGAATTTTGTACCCCTGCCAAAAAACTGCAGTTTTTATTTTGTCCACAATTCTTGGAATTACTTCATTGTGAGGCTTGTTATTATATCTAGTGGGACATACTTACATAATTGCACAAATTGTCACATATGACAAATGTAACAATTGTTCACACATAAAGTATCATGTATCCCTTAATTTTATGTTAGTTATTTCCTATGCTACAGATTATGCCCTTAGTACAATTTAGTCATAGTACCACTTTAGTAAATTTGGTAAAGGTCATTATTTTTTCTGCAAATTAACAGATATGTTAGGACAGTACCAAATTAGTATAATACAGTGATCCCTCGCTATATCGCGCTTCGCCTTTCGCGGCTTCACTCCATCGCGGATTTTATATGTAAGCATATTTAAATATATATCGCGGATTTTTCGCTGCTTCGCGGGTTTCTGCGGACAATAGGTCTTTTAATTTCTGGTACATGCTTCCTCAGTTGGTTTGCCCAGTTGATTTCATTGGCAGATGGCTGAGAAGCTATCCAGCTTACTTTCTCTCTTCCTCTCTCTCTCTCTCTCTTGCGCTGACGTAGGGGGGTGTGAGCAGGGGGGCTGTGTGCAGCTGCTTCCTGAAGGACAGGCTGCACGGAGCTTCGCATACTTAAAAGCTCAAAGGGCACGTATTGATTTTTTTTATCTGTCTCTCGCTATCTCTCTCTCTCTCTCTCTCTCTCTCTCTCTTCCTGCTCCTGACAGAGGGGGTGTGAGCTGCCGCCTTCAACAGCTTTGTACCGGTGGTGCTTCGCATACTTAAAAGCCAAAAAGCCCTATTGATTTTTTTTTTGACTGCTTGCTTTGCACTCCTTTGAAAAGGAAGATATGTTTGCATTCTTTTAATTGTGAGACAGAACTGTCATCTCTGTCTTGTCAAGGAGCACAGTTTAAACTTTTGAAAAAGAGACAAATGTTTGTTTGCAGTGTTTGAATAACGTTCCTGTCTCTCTACAACCTCCTGTGTTTCTGGGCAAATCTGTGACCCAAGCATGACAATATAAAAATAACCATATAAACATATGGTTTCTACTTCGCGGATTTTCCTATTTCGCGGGTGGCTCTGGAACGCAACCCCCGCGATGGAGGAGGGATTACTGTACTCAGTATATATTAAATACAGTTTCATTCAGTATTGCAGATAAGTAACTGTTCAATCTACAGGACATATTTAATGTGGATAAAGTTAAGGACAATAACTCCAAAAGACCACTATTCACTTATTGGTCAATATAGAGAGTATATCAACATTAAATGAATATTAAAATTCAAAATAAGCTTTTATAGCAAGCAGGGCGATAACAAAGTCTGCTAATAGCTTTTCAGGTCTTCTCACTTTAAACTATTAACCTCCAAACCAACACAAAAGAGCATGTATGTCTGTTCCTATAAATGACATATTGCCACATCACAAGAGGGGAGAGCCTTATACACTTGAATTAAGGAAAACACAGGTTAGGTAAATTGGTGATCCTAAATTCTCCTTAGTGTGTGGTTGGGGTGTGTATGTGTGTGTACGCCCTGCAATGGACTGGCACCCTGTCCAGGGTTTGCTCCTGCCTTGCACCCTGGGCTAGCTGGGAAAGGCTCCAGCAGACCCCCGCAACCCTTTTCAGGAGTAAGTGGGTTAGAAAATGACTGATTGACTGAAAGGAGAAGGAAACAGTAGGCAACATACAGACACCCACCACCTTCTTAGTGCATGCCACACAGTTTGCATTTTCTCTACAATGTTCTACAAACTGTCACATCTTCTTAAATGCATCAGAGTTACAATTTTATTAATATTTCAAAACTAAAAAGAAAATGTCCAATCTTCAGAATTTAATATTATCTAATATACTATGAACTCTGATATCCTGTCACAATTTCCATTAGATATATGCTATCTTCAGATCTGCTTTACCTGATTCAGAATCCCAGAGGGCTACCACTTTCCCCAGTAGCACTGGACTTAAGGCAGGCAGGACACAGTCCTGGGTAGAGTGCCACTCCATCATAAGGCTCAATCACACAAACTCCCACTTGTACAGTAAGCTTTAAATGGACAATTAACTTGACCTGCATACCTTTGTGGATATGGGAGGAAAGCTGATAGAGACACAAAGAGAATCTGTAAACTCCATATGGACAAAAAACTGGTGTGAGTTTCAAATCCAGTTTCCATTAAGCAGCAGTGCAGACCACTGTTCTACAATGCCGCTCAGTATTAGACATATGTCTACCTCAAATAATTTGCTGGCAGATTATTTTCTGCATACTTCAGCTACATTTCTGTTGTTTCATTGAGGTGCGGAGACTGCTCTTGATGTCTCATAAATAATTTTTGTGCATTTATCGTGAAGTAGCCTTGTTTTCTCTTTTTTAACTCAATTATTTTCTTTTTGATACTTTAGTAATTTGATTTTTTTAACAAACATTATAGGAATTGGTATGCATCATCATATTTTGAACAAATACAGTAAAATACTGCAATACCCCGTATTCTTTATATTTCTTGGCAAATATATTATTAATTAAAACAGATAAATACTGAGTCTGCAGAAACAAACAAGTATAGAAAAATATTGCTTCAACTGGTGAAGTCTCAACAACCAAAGCAATTTGTTTCTCAACTTCTTTTAATTTTTTAAGTAAGGAGATAGATTTCATCTGTTAATAAAATTATGTGATGTGATATGTATACTATAAAAAGTAATTTTAAACTTTAAACTAGAAGCACATACTATATACTGTATATCACTTTTGAAAATCTCAGCATATGAAAAGGTTGAGGGGAGCACACTCCTGATATTTTGTGTTACTATGGAATGCTGAAACTATTTTGAAGTACATTATATGACTATTTCAAGTATCAATTTAATTTACATAATAATTGTTCAGTATACTATTGAGGGCACATTTTGATAAGAATTAATCATTCTATTTAACTGATATAAATTGAATGTGACATCACTGGTGCAATAGGTACAGTAGAATTTGTAAAACAGCTAGTGTACCTGATTAAATAAATCCATAAAGTACTGACTGGCATAATCATGTGTGCCTAATCTACCTCTTTAACATTTGTATTTCCCTCTACTCAGTTTTAATAAAATCACTTTTAAAACTCAAGTGATTGGAAAAAAAATCTGCCTATTCAGGTATGAACTCATATGGCCATATTATCCTTTCCAAGTATAAAAACTGAATAAATTTTCTTACTCCAAGAATAAGCTGTGATGTAGTCTAGAGTTTTTTTGTATAATCAATGATTAAATATTTATAATGAATAATGCATCTGAACTATAGTTATTTTAAATATCTGCCAGGACATGTGCAACATTCTCATTTGTTCATTCCTTGTCTGACTGCAGTCTCCTAATGGCAAAAGGGGATGCCCTGGTGAAGCCCAATGTTCATGGTAAATTGGACCGAAGTAATGTTTTAAAAGTAAAGATAGCTCCAGTCACCAACCAGCCTGCCATTAGAAGTACTGTGGGTGAAATATGTAGGGTACAATACAGACTATGACACAGGTGGAAGTTACAAGTAACAATTACAGTCATATGAAAAAGTTTGGGAAACCCTCTTAATTCTTTGGATTTTTGTTTATCATTGGCTGAGCTTTCAAGAGTAGCAACTTCTTTTTAATACATGACATGCCTTATGGAAACAGTAGTATTTCAGCAGTGACATTAAGTTTATTGGATTAACACAAAATATGCAATATGCATCATAACAAAATTAGACAGGTGCATACATTTGGGCACCCCAACAGAGATATTACATCAATACTTAGTTGAGCCTCCTTTTGCAAATATAACAGCCTCTAGACGCCTCTATAGCCTTTGATGAGTGTCTGGATTCTGGATGGAGGTATTTTTGACCATTCTTCCATACAAAATCTCTCCAGCTCAGTTAAATTTGATGGCTTCCGAGTATGGACAGCCTGGTTCAAATCATCCCATAGATTTTCTATGATATTCAAGTCAGGGGACTGTGACGACCATTCCAGAACATTGTACTTCTCCCTCTGCATGAATGCCTGTGTAGATTTCTAACTGTGTTTTGGGTCATTGTCTTGTTGGAATATCCAACCCCTGTGTGACTTCAACTTTGTGACTGATGCTTGAACATTATCCTGAAGAATCTGTTGATATTGGGTTGAATTCATCCGACCCTCGACTTTAACAAGGGCCCCCCAGTCCCTGAACTAGCCCCACAGCCCCACAGCGTGATGGAACTTCCACCAAATTTGACAGTAGGTAGCAATTTTTGTCTCATCAGTCCAAAGCACTTTGTTCCAAAATGAATCTGGCTTGTCTAAATGAGCATTTGCATACAACAAGTGACAGCAATTGACCACCGTAAATACCTTTTCTCATGATTGGACACACCTGTCTATGAAGTTCAAGGCTTAGCGAGCTAATCCAACCAATTTGGTGTTGCAAGTAATCACTATTGAGCAGTTACATGCATTCAAATCAGCAAAACTACATGGGGACCCAAATTTTTGCACAGCCAGTTTTTCACATTTGATTTAATTTCATTTTTTTCATTTTAACTAAATACTGCTTCACTAAAAATACCACTATTATCTTTTTTGTTGAAAGCAGAGTAAATTATTATGCAGGCTGAGAGGGGTTCCCAAACTTTTTCATATAATAATAATAATAATAAATTTTATTTATATTGCACTTTATAATATGACTGTATATAGCTGGTTTTGATATTTCTTCTTATCCTCCATCCATCCATCCATCCATTTTCCAACCCGCTGAATCCTCCATTTTAAAAATAATTTGTGAGGTTAGTTGGTACCATTTATGTTAGGTGCATGTCATTGGTGATCTCATAAAACAATAAAACATACCATAACTCAGGTTTTGTTGGTGACCTTCTCTAGGCTTTTACAGCTGTGCCATTCAATTTCCATTTTTTAATGATTGATTTAAGTGGAATCCAAGAGATATTCAGTGAGTTAGTTATTTTTTTTGTATCCATCCCTTGGCTTGTACTTTTCAATCAAATTTTCTCAGCTTTGCCATGAGTGTTCTTTTGTCCTGATTCTTGAATTGTTCAGGTTAGGACACAATACTGACTCACCACAAGTGGGGCCATCTAGATAAGGTGCATCAACTCAAACCCCCAACCTACAGACAGGTGATTTCCATTTTACTAATTATGTCACATCTAAAACCAGCTGGGTGTACCAATGATGATTTAGGTGTGTTATATTAAAGAGGTAAATACTTATGTTGTGTTTTATATTTGTAATTAATTTAGACCATTTTGTAAGTAATTGTTTTCACTTTGACATTATGCCCTTAGGGGTTTTTGGCATTATTGCACGTAAATTACATACCCAAAAATAAATGGCTATTATTTTGCTTATATAATGACAAAGCTGCAAATCGCTGAAAAACAGTAAGTACAAGACTCAATGTTTTTAAAAGAAAGTATTTATATGATTAAAAACCTTTGTTTACACCACTGTAACTAAATAAACAACAAAAAATCTTTAGGGATTTCTTTCCAAAAAACTGGATTTTACAGTACATAACCACGACATTTTATGATGAACAACCCTTTGCACATAAACAATCTCTCAAAACAAATATTGCAGTTACAGTTATTTTTTAAATTATTTTAGAAAAAATATATGTATACACAAACACTGACACACTATATATCTCTCTGAAGCAACAAGTAAACAATTTGTAATTATGTACATATAATTACATACTCATCCAAACCTTTACTTTACTTTACTTTCACTTTTGTTTTTCATGCCAGTCCTTGAAGCAATTTCTGTTTACCACTAAACACAGTGAAACATTTCATTTTGAATGCAATATTGGAGTTTTTATGCTGCAATTACCCCATTTTCTCCTGCCTTCTGTTACAGTTGCCCCACAGAAGTTTAGTGTATTTTTATTTATTTATTTTTCTTCTTTTTGTTGCTTTTTCCTTGCATTTTGGAATAAGCTAAGCACATCTGAAATAAGCTAAGTACATACATACATTTTCATACCAGCTCTTCCAGTGCTTTGTTAAGAGAGTGGGGAGATTGCCTTTGTTGTCAGCCCTGGGCGCAGGGCAGGAAACAGCCAGAGAAAGTCACATATACCACACATACACAAAAACTAGCATTTCTCAGCTACTTTTGGGTCACTAGCACATGACACTTATCTTTATATATAATACCCTACTGGCTGTGTGTTTGTCTGTCCAGGATTTTAAATCACCTGTGGTTTGCAAACTGTTTGACCTATTGACCTGAAATTTGATACACGTATATATATTCAAGGTTATTTCTCATTTTATTTTTATTTTATTTTATTGTAGAATCAACTCTCGGCAGTGGCCAGCAGGGCAGCCGTGCGGTGCATGCGTACAGGCTCCATTCTCATCCCTACCACCTTCGCCATCAATTCTCCTACCTCTTCATATCTTAAATCATTCTCAAGGCAAATTGAAGACTTAAGTGCCCGCTTAAGTGAAAAATTAAAGAAAAAGTATTAAGTAATTACAACACAAACATTGACTTAATCAGTTTTAATGCAAAAGGATGCTGACGAAAGAAGAGAAGAAGTGGGCCGCTAGGGTGGAGAAAAGAAGAGTTGCTCAGGAAGTCGCAAGCGCATCAACCTCTGAGGAAATGAATGATAAACATACAGAGTAAGAGTATGACAACTATGAATACTCAAGTCAAGTGTATTCACTGCACATTATCGTGCAGTGCGCTGTTACTGGTTTATGGTATAATCCACCACAAAACCTCCTAACATACTTGTACGAGATTTCTTTATCCATTTTCTAATCATGCTCAATTCCTCCTGTTCCTCCCAAATGGGGCTGCTCTTTGATTATATTTCCTCTTGGTAATCATGCTCATTTTTGCATGGGGTAGTAGTGGTGAAGTAAGCATGATTAGAAACTGGATAAAAAATATTGCACAGTAGTGAACAAGTCACAAGCTGAAATGGCTTTTTTTTTTCTTTTCTTATGTGTTCACTGTCTAGTGATGTAAGCACCGTAATACAGTGACATTCAATCAAAGGGAAGGGAAGCATAACAGTAATCACTGGTATGCTAAGAAGCGTTGCAGGTACTCTATGTTGAAATTGAAAGAGCACTGCTCAGAAAACTAGCATAGGGAGAACATGTAGCAGACAGCATCCAGATATGGTAATGTAATCCACGACACTTCAACTGTAAATCTGCACACTGCAATGCTTCAAAGTTATACTATGAGCAATACTTACAACTCAAGTGTAGCATCGAGTCCTTCAACAAACACATTGTTCTCAATGGAGTCAAAACTGTTATTAGGATCTGACTCAAGCTTTGTGCGAATAGTGCATAAAGGTGTGATGTCACACAAGCAATTTATTTCCTGCCATTTATGTACTGTGACATGTAATATGAATGACGAATCATAAACAATCTTTACTTCATTGGAATGCTGTGAACCTCAGCTATACAATGGTGCCTCTCACTCTATGTGGCTCAATGTAGATGGGATTTTTGATAAAAGCAGATTCACTCAACTGTGATACTCTGCTTGCCTTGGCTTATACGTGTGCAAATCACTTATTGCAATAATGAAAGAGAGCAGACAAAATGGAAGCTTATAATTTATTTCAATGAAGACACCCTTTGGTATGTAAAAATACCATTACTGCTGTTGATTGTCTTTGAAATATGGCAGTGTCTCGCTGTGGCTACAGAGTCTTTTTCTGTTGATCAGTATCAAAAAAAGTCAAATTAATTCCATAGTGATTCAATGTTGTACTGTACTATTTTAATTTGAAAACTTTTAATGGGGGGGGGGGGGGTTTACTTTTTATAGGTCATGTTACCTCATACTGTATCTCACATCTATGCAATGTACACTTTTGACTTTAGGTCCATCACTACGAGTCTGGTCTGTCAGTGCAAGGTTCCTGGCTCTCTTTTCCATAACTTGTGGAAGACCTCCTTTTACAACATAGTTCTTTTTGAACTTTCTGAATCACAGGTAAAAGTGTCAAGCATTTCCAGTAATGAGGAATAGACATCTGCAACACATTTGGTAGCGGGCTAGTAGGCTAATGGTCAGTCACAATTTGCTTTTTCTTTTATCTCTTCATCAATGGGGTCACTACAAGGCTACCCTGGAAATCCTCTCCTTCCTTCTTTTGCCTTTGCACAGGTCTGGGGTGGGTCATTTGTTTCATTTTTCTATCTTGTCACATGGGTGTTTTAACAAAACCAATTTGAAATTTTATTTTTTATTTTTATTTTGCTCATTTTAATAAAGGTTTGATCACAAAAAAAGTTCTTTTCATTAAGAAACTGATCCAATTGAACCTCCAATTTATATCTCATTTTATAAGTTACTAGTAGTGACTTGACTAGTAGTTACTGAGCTTGTTATGAAGCAAATCAGTGTACAGGGGTTTGAGTGTTACCCTTTTACATTCAAAAGTTCCTCCTAAGACTAACTTAGTTCAAATTAGCTAAAATGGCTATGAAAGTTCAGTTTTCATTACTCTATAAAGAGAGTGTAGCAACTGCTAAGATTCTGATTATGGCATAAAGTGCAAGTTTTGTCAGGGTCTACTAGACTAAATTCTTAAAATTATCGTCATACCACAGCTATTGCTGTGTGGATGTCTCTCAGTTTGGTTTCTTATACCTCAAGGTAAACTGAATAATTTAATCCATCCTAGACCTACAGAGTTATGCTTTGTTTGACACAACTACAAGTGATGACTTTTTGACATTCTCTTTATGTTGTATAGTCACATTTGCATTACAAAGTGTGCCAAGTTTCATGCCTTTTCAGATGAAAGAAAGAGCCCTTGAAATCAGGTACTTTCCTGTGCGTAATTAAAAGCCCCCTGCCTTTGTTATGACAGTGTCCATATAAAAGCTTACCTCTAGACCACTAATTTTGCATCATCAAAGAAGTACGTATTTGGTAAAGTTTTTTTTTTTAATTGTATATTGTGAATGCTGAACATCTTTCTTTTCATTGCTCTACAGATACTTGCATTGCCTTAATAATATGTATGGTTTGCTTCTGAAAACATGAAGAGTCAAGACCTCTATTGTATATTCCTTGGCCTCCATTTGTGTATGTGTGTGTCTCTCTCTCTTTCTTGCACACTTGTTAGAGGATCAGGCAACTCTTCGGTGTCCTTCTCCATTTTTCTGAGGACCATTACGTGTCCACACCTAAGATAAACCTCATTTTGTTCTGTGATAGTCTCTCTCCTTTCTTCTAATAATAGATGTGTAGATTTTTTTATAATTAATACTTTACACGTACCTAAATTAAACGATTCCTTGTGCTGTCTCATACCATTCTTGAGTATCCACAAGGAATCTTACATGGTAAGTTTGTAGCGGGGTTACATTAATACGGTTAATGTATGTGCTGTTCTATAAAGTTGTGTTTGCCAAAACTTTACTGGTACAAAAAAAATCACATATTTGTAGAAGCAGTTACTGTTGCTAAGAAGACGTCTGCTATTTTTGCTGAATTAGAATAAGCCATCTCAAACTTGTACCAGTTAAGTGTTTGCTTTCAGAACTCTTTGGACATATCACCCATGGCTTTCTGCTCATTTGTTTCAAATAACTAATGAGATTGTTCTAGTTTTTAATATAGAATAGCTCCATTTGAACTGTTTGTTTATTTTCTAAAATGCTAAGAGGTATAACATCAGCTTTGCTTACTTTCACTCAGTTAGAGTTCAAATGTTATATTCGAAACCTTATTATCTGATGTGTGCAGAGAAATATCAGAATCTTAATTACATTATTATTAATAAGGTAATTAATAAAATAAAAATGAGCTGCAAACATTATTTTTTGGACATTCACACTCCATCTACCAGTGGTTCTGAACATTTCAATATGTATAGCATGATTGGTGCTACCACAACTTTAACATATTAACAGATATGCCTGGGAGAGCATAAGTAACCAAACCTCATCCTATACCTACCACAACAAGACAAATGCAGGTTGTATTAATCAATCAAATACATGTTGTGTGCACCGCTACTTTTTATTTCACATGAGTTTTAAAATATCTGTGGAAATTGAAATTTTATTACCTGTATTGAATGGGTTCCTAACTGGCACAACTACCAACAAATACTATATTGTGCTGCCTTTTGAGTTGCCTTCTCAGGATGTATTTTTAATGTTGTTGGTGAAACTACATTGTAACAAATCTACATATGGAAGTGAAATATTCATACATTAAGAATATCTTTTTGAATGTACATGCATTGGCGGCACGGTGGCGCAGTGGGTAGCACTGCTGCCTCGCAGTTGGGAGATCTGGGGACCTGGGTTCGCTTCCCGGGTTCTCCCTGTGTGGAGTTTGCATGTTCTCCCCATGTCTGCGTGGGTTTCCTTCCGGGCGCTCCGGTTTCCTCCCACAGTTCAAAGACATGCAGGTTAGGTGGACTGGCGATTCTAAATTGGCCCTAGTGTGTGCTTGGTGTGTGTGTGTGTCCTGCTGTGGGTTGGACCCTGCCCGGGATTGGTTCCTGTCTTGTGCCCTGTGCTGGCTGGGATTGGCTCCAGCAGACCCCCGTGACCCTGTGTTCGGATTCAGTGGGTTGGAAAATGGATGGATGGATGTACATGCATTTGTATATGCCTCTGTGTGAAGAATTTATGCGGCAGCAGTCCAGAAAACTTTGACCTGTGAGGTCACTGTATTGAATGAAATACCCTGCGGGAATCCAGGGTACCACTATACTCCAGGGGAGCTGCCATCTATCGTATTGGGGGAGGCAGTGTCCTGAAAAAGCTGCCTTCCCCCATCCTTCCATCACAGGGGTGTTCCTGCTGGGATGAGCTGCCGGCCATCCCCACAATGTTCTTTAATATATATATATATATATCTATACTAATAAAAGGCAAAGCCCTCACTGACTGACTGACTGACTGACTGACTGACTGACTCACCCACTCATCACTAATTCTCCAACTTCCCGTGTAGGTGGATGGCTGAAATTTGGCAGGCTCATTCCTTACAGCTTACTTACAAAAGTTAGGCAGGTTTCATTTTGAAATTCAAAGCGTAACGGTCATAACTGGAACCACTTTTTTGTCCATATACAGTAATGGACTGCAGCTCGCTGGCCGTGGGAGGCGGGGTTGCGTATCGCGTCATGACACCTCCCACGTAATCACGTGAACTGACTGTGAAGGAGAAAGGACAGCCTTATATGGCGTTCGTTTATAAAACAGCGGACAGGCTGTGTAAAGAAAGCTTCACAAAAAAACAGATCCTTAACAAATTGTTATTGGTATATTTTCCCTCAATTTAAAAAGGTTTTCTTTTCTTCTTAATTAAAATTTAAAAGCAATACTTCACCGCTGCGAAGCCCCTCTAGCGCTGACGTCCGAGGTTCAATTACCGTAAGTGAGTGCAGTGAGTGTGTATGCCTGATGAGCCAAGAATAAGGGGGAAACACGTGTCGCGTACTCTTTCAATTATTTGACAGTAAACTATTTTCAACCATTCTATGATCTGCTTCTCACAACTGAAGGCACCGTGGCTGATGTTAGCTGACTTGCTGGCCAACCATAAGCGTTACCTGGTAGGTAACAACCCACTCACTTCACTCCCTTACGGGAATCGAACCTTGGACGTCAACGCTAGAGGCGAAGCCCCTAAAATTGCACCACGGCGTGTGGTTCGTTTATTTGACAGCATGTAGATTGGGGTAATTACATTCACGGCATTCGTAGTCTGATTCACAATCTGATTGTATGGGTGGTTACCTACCAGGTAACGCTTATGGTTAGCCAGCAAGTCAGCTTGAAGTGATCACTTGTGTGAAGGCAGCTTCACAAAAAAACAGATCCTTAACAAATTGTTATTGGTATATTTTCCCTCAATTTAAAAAGGTTTTCTTTTTTCTTAATAAAAATTTAATAGCAGTACTTCACCGCTGCGAAGCGCGGGGATTTGAGTGACTGACGCATACAGACATTCATGAGTGCAGGTACTTCGGAAAGAAAGCACCGTGTAAACCTAAAGTTTAAATTAAGTTCATAGACCTACAAAAGGTTGCCATTGATTTCAGGCAAGATTGCTTTTCTCCTGTACAACTATACGTTGCATTCTCAAGAGTGTGCTTGCACAGCTTGGTCATATTACAACAGGAGTGCTGAACTGACAACGTGGTATACAAACAGAACTATAACAATCGTAATAAACGAACAAAAAAACAGCGGCTGTAATATGACCAAGTTGTGCGCTGAGTTTACTCTTGAGCATGCAACGTATAGTTGGCCATGTGAAAAGCAAATCAAGAACAGCAAGACCACGCCAGCTGCGGAGCTCAGCTCGGAGCGAAATGAAGTGAATGAAATGAGGTGAATGGGAGGGGAGATGATCACATGACTCCAACACCCGCCTTAACTCTCCATCCCTCCACAAACACACAAACACAGTCTCTCGGATCCCAACTCTCCTTTATATATATATAGATAAATGTGTGTATGTATGTATGTGTGTATATATATATATGTATGTGTATGTATGTATGTGTATATGTATATATGTGTGTGTGTATATATGTGTGTATATGTATGTGTATATATATGTTGATATGTGTATATATATATATATATATATATATGTATATATATGTGGATGTGTATATGTATATATATGTATATATATATATGTATATGTAGATATGTGTATATGTAGATATGTATATATATTTATATATGTTTATGTATATATATAAGTTTACATAACCTCTTTAACACACTACTTCTCCGCTGCGAAGCGCGGGTATTTTGCTAGTGTATATATATATATATATATATATATATATATATATATATATATATATATATATTATATAATATGTAGACAAAAGGGGTAGTTGGTATCCTTTTGGCCTAGCTAGTTACACCTTTTCCTTTAGGGTGGTTGTAATAGTGGAAGGACAGAGAAGAATTGCCTCTCAGGGCTTTGTGCTACCCCAATATGCTGGGTGACAGCATCCCTCTGGTAGGGCTCTTGTTTGGATGCCTGCTGTGCAGCTGGGGACTTGTAATTTGGGTAGGCAGCCCTGTTGAGGTCCTCGGGAGCCGCTACAGGGAGCTACAGAAAGCAGGGTACCTTATCAGGGAGTACGGAACATTTAGTTAAATGAATATATATTGTGGAAGAATATACCTTGACACCAGAAAAAAGTTTGGGGCAGCCACCCGTATACTTGAATAAGGCTGCAAAAAAGTAGGCAATTAGATACAAGGTTCTTTACAGATTTGAGTCCAAAACAGAACTGAGTAACAGAAGGAAGATGGTGGGTTTTAAGGTCAGTCAGGGGAAGTGATGTCATTGGGACCGGAACTAGAAGTGATGTTACTGGACCCAGAACCGGAGGTGATGTTTGGGTCTGGAACCATAAGTGACGTCATCGAGCCCGGAAGTGACATCATCAGATTCGGAAAGGAAATGGTGTCATCAGACCCAGGCAGAATTTCCCGTGTTCAAATCAAGCACATCTATCTTGTTTAAAATTGTCCAAAATGTTTCCAGGGCAAGATCCAACCTACGAACGTTGCAATCAAGTTCCAGCCTCATTGGGCCATATGTTTTGGGTGTGCATCAAATTAACACAATTTTGGACCAAAATCTTTAAATGCCTTTCAGACAGCTTTGGTGTCACAATCTCTCCTAATCCACTAACAGCTGTGTTTTTGTACTTCCAGATGGGCTTGAAGTGGAGGAAAAACAAACTGTAATTGCTTTTACCATTCACCATTGACACGTGGATTTATTTTGCTCAGCTGGAAAAATCCTAACTCACCTATTAAGTCAGTGGGTAACTGATGTTATATATTATCTGAAATTGGAAAAAATGAAATTCTCATTTCTGAACAAATTTTTCTTAAAACCTGGCAGGATCTAATCAATAACATTTTAGAGTAAGTTTTTAAATTGAGGAAGTGGATTCTCACCCCTCTTTATTATTCTATTTATTTTTATTCATTTATTAATTTGTCTATTTACTTATTTTTACTAGTTTAAAGTTTTACTCTGTTGGCCTAGCTCTCTTTCTCATGGATGGGGGTTGATTTGTTTGGATACTAGTTTTGTTAAACTTGACTTGCTTGTATGGAATAAAATCAATAAAATGTTTGAAAAAAAAAACAAAACAAAAAAAGAATTTCCCATGTTTGGTCTGCAGGGATAAAAAAGAAAGGACTGTTGCACTCTGTCACCCTCTGGCCTGGCATGGAATTACCTTCTTTTGACCCCTTTAGCTGCCTCCCATGCACAGGTGTGTGACAATATATATTGTGACCGCTGCCGCGGGGGACACAATGGCCCTTCAGAAACCCCCTCTTAAACAGTTTTTCAATGGACAAGAAATACACTGTTTCAGTACCAATTTGCAGGATCAGCTGCTGGCTTGCCGTGCAATGTGCTCGTCGTGTGGGGAAACAAACTTTTAAAATATCAAGCCGCGGCCATCCTGAGGTCTCTCACTCTCCTGTCACTCTTCCCCCAGACTTCCTCCTTCTTAGAACAGCAATAAAGGAGGGTTTTCTCCTTGGCTTTGAGTATGCAGCAGTGTTGGTGGTCTGGAACAGACAAAACTGGGCTTGCATCGTCACCCCATATTTATCTGGGGATGGCTTGCTCGTCTTGTGAAACCTCCCCCTTGAGAGCATTGGGGATTATGACATCTTGAAGCAGCAAATACTATTCCGTACAACTTCAAGCTCCCTTGCCAAGGGGCGTTCGGTCTGGCTTTGGCAGTTTGATCCTGATTGCTCTGTACATGCTCAACTGCAGGACCTACTTCAATTTATCCAAGGCTGGTTCCGAGGAGACACCTTCGAACGCATAGTGGAAAAAGTTGCTGTCAACGCAATAAAGATCTCTGGGATGAATTGCTGTGGCACGATATTGACTTGTTAGATGTCTTGGCTCATAGATTGGAAGGCACCCAGACTGCCTGGAAGCAGGGAGGATGCTCTTGTCTGGCTCTGAGCCCCCCTTAGAACCCCAAACCCCTTCATGTGGGCAATTGCTGTTCTTATATGCCACAGCCAAGGCGGGAGCAGCCGACCCCCACTAGGCACCCTTCCCTCGCCCAGGCACCTAGAGCTGCCGACCTTGCTGTCAAGGGCCCTCCTGAGGGAATTCCGAATGGAAGACGCCATTGCATGAATTCTGGTGCTGGGACCAAGTGCAGATGCTTCCACCGTGATCACACCGGACATCTGGCTGGGGAATGTCGCCTCTCTCCTGCCCAGTGCATGGAAGTCAGCTTGGCTGAGGTGTGTTGCTCCCAGGTCTCCTCTAAGTCTCTGAAGAAAGACGGTTTCAGGGTGTCTGTTTCGTTGGCCAGCTGGGAGAACCCCGCCTTGTTGGACATGGGTAGTGAGCTCTGTGTGATCCATCGTGACTGGCTACAAGAGACTACCTCCTCTGGCATGGAGCGAGTGAGCATACACTGTGTTCATGTAGATGTTAAGGACTATGAGACTGTGTTTCTTCCTTTGAAATATAAGGGACGGAACTTTAAAGTCTGGACTGATATATTTGATTTCTATCCCTGTCCCTTGCTGGTGGGGAGGAGGAATACCCTGTTTCCTAGGGTCTTGGCCAACTTCAAAGCGCCATTGCTGACTCTCCCAGGAGCTTTGGAGGGAGGGAAGGGGCTGGTGGCTAACAGAATTGACCAGGGTAACGACCTGGAAATTGAACCCGATCTCTCCAGTGATGGGGGCTCCTCGGTTTTTCTCAAGCAATTCTACTGCTTCGGAGGCGGTCGGTGCCCCGGCCTTCCCAGAGGCATCAGCTGGTGAGCAGACGGATTTTGTGTACTTGCAGCAAGCTGACAACTCCTTCGAGTTTGCATTCAAGCAGGCTTACGCCGCTGGTGACTCCTATTATGTGGATCATGAGACCCCCGGCTTTAAAACTGCACAAGTTCCTAGCGAAATGGCAGGGTCCTGCTGCCATTGAGGAATGTATGGGGCCAGTGAATTACAAGGTCAAGATACCTGGCAGACTGAGACCCATGCAGGTTTTACATTTTAATCTCTTGAAAGAGTGGCATGAACCCCAGGAAGTGTTGATATCCGTGGCTGCTGTGTCCCAGACAGATGTTGCTATTGGTGGTGATTTGACTGACTCACAGAAAGTAGAGTTGCTGTCTCTGAAAAGTCTGAGCACTGATGTTTTTTCTGCCTTGCAGGGCCTGGCTACTTTTAGCAAACATAAGATTGCTACGGAGTCTGGTGTTAAGGTGCAGATGCACCCTTTTCGGATACCCAAGGCGAAATGGAATGTGGTACATGATGAGGTCAGACAGATGCTTGAATGGGGTGTTATTCATGAAAGTAAAAGCAACTGGTGCAGTTTGATCTTTTTGGTCCCATTTTGGTTCGATTCGGTTCTGTATTGATTTCAGACCTTAAATAAGGTTTCCCAGTTTGATGCTTATCCTATGCCCTGTGTTGATGAGTTATTGGAATAATTGGGACAGGCTTCGTATATGTCTACACTCGATCTCACGAAAGGGTACTGGCAGGTGCCTCTTGAAGCTTCCAGTTGTGAAAAAACTGGATTTGCCACCACTGATGGGTCATACGAGTTTACTAGGCTCACGTTTGGTCTGCATGGCGACCCTCTTACTTTCCAGCATGGATCAAATTTTATGTCCCCATTCCAAATATTCAGGGGCGTATCTCGATGATGTTGTTATTTTCAGTAATAATTGGCACTCACATTTGGAGCGGCTTCAGGCTGTACTAGACAGCTTGAGAGAAGCTGGGTTGACAGCTAACCCTAAGAAATGTAAGTTGGGTATGTCTGAAACGCAATATTTAGGTTATTCTATGGGCGGGGGTATAGTTAGGCCTCAGTTAAAGAAGGTGGATGAGGTGCTCGCTTATCCGCATTAAAAAACGCAGAGACAGGTTTGTGCATTCCTTGATCTAGCTGGTTATTATACGCGATTCATCCCAGATTTTGCGAATAGAGCTGCTCCTCTTACTGATCTTATGAACGGTAGAAAGAACTGCTGCATTGTCTGGTCGGTCAATTGTGAAAGATCCTTCAATAATTTAAAGTCTGCTTTGTCTATGTACCCAGTGTTGAGAAACCCAGACTTCTCTCGGGAGTTCGTCCTGCAGACGGACCGCTAGTACATTCAGTTTAGGTGTTGTTCTGTCTCAGGTTTTTGAAGGTGAAGAGCATCCTATCATGTCTTTGAGCAGAAAGCTTCTTCCCAGGGAGTGTAATTACTCGACTATAGAAAAGGAGGGCTTGGCAATCAAATGGGCAGTGGGAGTGCCCTGTTATTATTTGTGGGGGCATAAGTTTACCTTGGTGACCGATCACGCTCCCCATCAATGGCTCTACAGACAAAAGGATACAAACGCTCATCTTATGCAGTGGTTCTTAAGCTTGCAGCCATTTAATTGTATTGTCCATCATCATCTCGGTTCTGCGCATATTAATGCAGTTGTCCTGTCTCACCTGGCAGAGCCCGGTTTTGTGGATCACTTGGTTCACAAAGGAGTGAACAAAGTTGAGGATGGGGGTGTGACCGCTATCGTAGGGGGACATGGCGGCTCTTCGGAAACCCCCTCTTAAACAATTTTTCAATGGAAAAGAAACATGCTCTTTCAGTATCTCTTTGCGGGATCAGCTGCCGAAATGCTTGCTGTCTTGACCACGTGGGGCTATGTACTTTTAAAAGGTCGAGCTGCGGACATCCTGCGGTCTCTCACTCTCCTGTCTCTCTTCCCCCAGACTTCCTCTGCACCGGTCGGTGCTACTAGCCTGCTGGATCCCCTTGATGAAGAGGATTTTGTGTTCTTTTGAGCAGTGGTCTGGGCAGATGCGTCGCGTTTGACAGCTGTTCCTTGTGAGGCCGGATCGCTTCTGTAAGAGACTTGTGTTTGTAACTGGCAGAATAGCAATAAAGTTTCTACTCCTTGGAAAACCTGCTGAACTCTCCTGTGCAACTTTGTGACCCAAGCTTGACTATATATATATATATATATATATATATATATATATATATATATATATATATATATATATATATATATATATATATATATAGTGACCAGCATGGCGTGCTCCAGCCACCTAAACCCGACGCAAGCAGGCACCAAGCACAAGTTCATGCACAACACACCTTATTTTCAGTGGGAATGCTTCCCACAAGAAGCACAAAGCAATTTGTGCAGCAAAAATCACTTTCTTTTCTACTTTCTTCCCTTTTTCTGCCTCCACTCATTCCTGGTGAGCTTCATCCTCTTCCTCTTGTCTCTGGCTCTGAATGAAAGCAGGCGGCTCCTTTTATGCTGCACCTGAGAGTGCTCCAGGTGACTCTTTAGCAAGGCCTAGAATCACTCCCAGGTGAGGGGAAAGCATCACGTAGCAGGGCTCTGCTGTCTCCACAGCTCCCCTTACCCGCCCCCATGCACCTCACAGGGCTGCATCAAGCTCCAACTCCCAGCGTGCCCTGTGGGAATCCTTGGTGCCACAGCCACCCACAGGGGCTGCCCTCTAGTGTCCCAGGGATGGTAATGCCTTGTGGATGCTCTCTTCCCAGGTCCTTGTATCTAGCTGGCAAAAATAATTTACAAATTATTACAGTATATACTTAAATGATGTTGTAATTATTAATTATTAAAACATAAATGTAATGAATTATTATTATTATTATAAGGAAAATGACTGAAAGTAATTAAAGGGTTAACTAAAGGTGGCTGAAAGTTTGAGCATGTGAGGTCTGCTTCATCTTAGAGAAACCACCAGCTTCATTTTCCAAGTTTAGAAAGTGATAAATGAGTTGAACACCCCTCTAGAAAGCAAGGATAAACTAATGGGAATGCCCAAATACCCCTCCTATGAAGCAGTGCTAAAATCAATAGACGAGTCAGTAGATCACCTTTATTTATGAAGAAACATTCAGGTAAATGGAATAGTCAAAAGGAGTCAGAAAACACTGGTGGCCCTATGTGACTGGATGAAATAATAAAGCTATACATATTAAGAATCAGATTATATGATGTGGCGGCACGGTGGCGCAGTGGGTAGCGCTGCTGCCTCACAGTTGGGGGACCTGGGTTTGCTTCCCGGGTCCTCCCTGCGTGGAGTTTGCATGTTCTCCCCGTGTCTACGTGGGTTTCCTCCCACAGTCCAAAGACATGCTGGTTAGGTGGATTGACGATTCAAAATTGGCCCTAGTGTGTGCTTGGTGTGTGGGTGTGTTTGTGTGTGTCCTGCGGTGGGTTGGCACCCTGCCCGGGATTGGTTCCTGCCTTGTGCCCTGTGTTGGCTGGGATTGGCTCCAGCAGACCCCTGTGACCCTGTGTTCGGATTCAGCGGGTTGGAAAATGGATGGATGATATGATGTATTAAATCAGGTAATGATAGTAGAAAAGCATAAAAGCAAGTGAATGTTATTATTGATTGCTCACTTCATGGACCGAGACATTTGTGCATATCTGTGTGCAAATAAAGAATTGTTCTGCATTCTAATCTGGTCTCCATGAATCACTTCCTTGAAAATAGACAGGAGAAATTCCGCCTGACCCCTCATCCGGTTAGAAGAAGAGCTGCTACACCTATCCAGTGTCAGTCGAGAGAAGAGTCGTGCAAACCTCAGCTGGGAGGAGTGGAGGAGGAAGAATTATATTGTTGGAGATGAGGATTATTGAAAAAAGAAGCATGTTAAAGGTATTTTGTAAAATAAATATACTATATTTAAACCCGGAACTGTGTTGGTGCAGTTGTGTTTTGGGTTTGGGGCTCACTGATTGCCACATATATTATTTATAGTGCAAATTAAGGGACAAGGAGAACAGATCATTTTGTTGCTTCACTGTAAATGGATCAAGGAATGGCTGTATATTATTTGTACCTTTTTCACTTTACCAATAAACAATACATATAGCCACCTTTTATAGTCATCTTTTGTTTCACTTTTGCTCACTTTATTTACCATCAATTGGTAAAATTCTGTAGGTTAAATACAGCTTGGTATGACCAAGTCAAAGCTTTCCTCAGGTCTCTGGCTTTAGTTGTGCCCTGTTGTTACTAGTTTAGTAAGAAATCTGATTGTGCTGAAACATACTAGTGCCATGTAGTGACATACTTCAGATTAAGGTACTATATCACTTCTTCTTATTGCTATATTACATGAATAAACAGGTTTCGTCTGGCAGGTATGGTCAAAACAGACAGACAAGAATAACCTTCATAAAGATTAATCAAAAACCACTTTTTAGAAAACAAAACTGCATGTGTAAATCCAGAAGACAGGAGTGTTAGAAAATAATATATACATTGACACTTCTTTTCTAAAGTGAAATCTGTTGCACATCCACTGTAAGTATCAAGATTAAACCTTAGGCAAACTTTTATAATCAAGGAACATGAAATTTGCATATCTCTATCATCGTGTATAATGTATATTTTTGTAATAGGGAAAGCACCTCATAGGCACATTCTGTTTAATTATGTGTGTTTTTGACAATATCAAGTTGTCAGCAATATAAAAAAACTGCTATAGTAAAAAAATCACCAAAAACATTGAGGAGCATGATTGGATGCAAGTAGATTGCCAAGGGAATGATTAACAGAATGGCAAAGGACAATTTGGAAATCTTCTGTATCAGACTGCATAGGGCAAGCAGCATGTTGGCAATAACAGAACCTGTTCTTTTACTAGTGTGGGAGAGCAGGTATCTTTACAAAGAAGTAGACTATGTCAAGTTTGGTTGCTGTCAAATGAAATCTCCAGGGCACCAGAGCAACATAAACAGAACGGCACCCAGAAAGCCACCCTGCTGATAGAGGTCTTTGGGGTTAAATACATTGGATAAAATACAGGGAGTGAGATAGCTAAAAGGAGACAGGTAACAGTTGCAAGGCTGGTTTTGACATTTCTTCCTATTCTTCATTAAGAAAAGAACCTGCTACTATTTGTGTTAGGTTCATGTCACAGGTAATCTGATAACATGATAAAACCAGCACCAACAACAGTAATAGGTATATCTGCAGCATGTGTGCACCACCTCTCAGATAACTAACTGCAAAGTGTCTCTCTGTCGATAGATGGGTCCTTCTAAGTTTGCTTTGTTAATCTGAATTACCAGTCAGTATTTCAGGAGAAAAGCAAGGTCACTGTTAATTTGATGCTTAAATGGGTACAAAAGAGCAATTTGAGATTTTTTCCCTTTTTTGTTACAACTAAATGCATTAAATGCGTACTGTGTTGCTCCAAATACAATAAGATCAGGGAAAAGAGCACATTCTTCAACATACAAAGTGATGTAATGCAAGTAATCCAGAGGCCTGTGGTAGCACTTTTTAAACAAACTGTATTTATCCAAATACTAAACAAGCTTTATCCTGTTCAGATGTTCAGAGATTCTGAAAGATTTTGGTATTATTTAGAATTTATACTAGGATGATAATTCATTAGAGGGTACATGCATACATTTAATTTAGAGATGGCATTTCAACTTTTGTGTTCTTTCACAGGGGCGGCACGGTGGCGCAGTGGTAGCGCTGCTGCCTTGCAGTTAGGAGACCCGGGTTCGCTTCCTGGGTCCTCCCTGCGTGGAGTTTGCATGTTCTCCCCGTGTCTGTGTGGGTTTCCTCCGGGCGCTCCGGTTTCCTCCCACAGTCCAAAGACATGCTGGTTAGGTGGATTGGTGATTCTAAATTGGCCCTAGTGTGTGCTTGGTGTTTGTGTGTGTCTTGTGGTGGGTTGGCACCCTGCCCAGGATTGGTTCCCTGCCTTGTGCCCTGTGTTGGCTGGGATTGGCTCCAGCGGACCCCCGTGACCCTGTGTTCGGATTCGGCGGGTTGGAAAATGGATGGATGTTCTTTCACAGCAGTGTTTTGGAAACATAAATGTGGATAACAAAATGGCCACAGAAATTATTTTCCCTCAACAAAATTTTATTACTATGTGAATGACAAAAAAAAGCACAGTCAGCAGTTCATCTGGTTTAGTTCAATCACCAGAGTCTTTGTTTAAGGTTAGTACATCCTCAAAACAGTGTGGCCATTGGTTGGGTTGGGGATCTACTGCCTTCAGCAATGGATGGGTTAGTTAGAAATATCAAACCTAACAGATAAAGTAATCCTGAACAAATTGCAGCATGTACACTTCAAAACCTTCCAGAGAACATATTGTATATCTGAGCCTTTTGTTTTTGTGTGTATTGTATGTTGAGCCAATACTACAGTGGCAGGCAGATTGACTACACTGGCACTGCAGAATTTTCATAAAGAAATGTTAAACCTTGTCCAAATAAAACCAAAAAATTGAAGTTTTATTTCCTCTGAAAAAAGATTGTTTTCAGTTTCTTCACATTACATTATATATGGGATCAGACATACAGTAATTTTCAAGCATATTTTAGGAGACATGAAGACAGCGTGCTTAAGTTGTCCTTTTATATCAAAGTGGTTGCTGCACAGTGTGCACATGTGCTTTTCTGCTGCTTTTGTAATGCATCATTGTCTTTTTGAATATATTAGAGCTGTGCAAAGCAGGTCCAGATGAAGGCAGAAGAGATAAGTAATATTCACAAAGGCAATGCTCATCAGGTAAATCTTGATTAATCTCTTGTAGAATGCAGAGCTGGTGATCATTCCAGTAGAAGATTGACAGACTTCCTTAGGTGACATTGTGCAAGGTGACATCATTTATGTGTGTTTCTTTTTCTCCTCTTTTTACAATACCTTATTTTTTAAGTTATACATTATAAAGAGGGTTCAATTCTCAACCTGATCATTGGTACACACATCATTTCAGTTTCTGTCAGATATTCTGTACTTACTTTGCTCTTGTTATTAAATATGGCTATAAACACATATTGTATGTTTTCAGGTTTTTTTTTTCTTTTTAACCTATGGAAGTTAAACACAGAATGTAATACTTCACACATACCATGACATGATGAAAACTCTTTAAAATAGGAAAAAATATTGAAATTGAAGAACACACACACATAGAGCATACTAGGTTTGAATCTCATGGCTCCTATTTGTGTGCATTTTGCACATTCTCCCCACATCCCTGTGAATTTCCTTCTCAAAAAACCTGCAGATTAGGTTAATTGTCAGTTCCAAACTGGTTCTCTGGTTCTCTCTCTAAGCACTTTGAGCTACATTATTTGTATGAAAATGTGCTATATAAATAAATGTTGTTGTTGTTGTGTGTCAGTGGGCTCCACAATGGACTGATGACTTATGCAAGCCTGATTCCTTCCTTGTGCCCAGTGCTGCCAGGATAGGCTCTCAAACCCTGTAATCCTGAATCATATTAAGCATGTTTAAGAATGTATGTGTTGTAACAAAAGGCGCTATATAAGCACCCGACCCGACACAGATTCACACCGGAGGCACGTATAAATAAAAAGCTTTTATTTTTCTTCACCTGTGGGGCACGTCTTGCCCATAATCCCCACAGGCACAACAGAGTCCCAAGTGCGAAATAAGCACCACCAAAAACACACCACACACTTTCTCTTTCACCACCACTCCTCCAAGCTTTGTCCTCCTCCTCCCGACTCTGGCCATCGAGTGGTGGCTGCTGGCCCCTTTTATAGTTCACCCAGAAGTGCTCCAGATGCTTGATTGCCGAGTTCCGGCTGCACTTCCGGGTGTGGTGAAAACTCTGCCCACAAGCCTCAGGAGTTCCAGCTGCAGCCCCCCCTGGCAGCGCCTGCAGGACCCAACAGGAACAGGAATTCCCATGGAGCCCTGAAGGAAACCGAGGCACCGCTCCAACCCGGGGGGGCGGCCATCTAGCGTCCAGGGGGAGGTATTGCACCATCCGTGGCTGCTCCCCCTGAGCATATAACGAAGGGGCGTCCCGGGCATTCATGGACCCCACAGTGTATATATACTAAATAAAAGGGTCGTTTGCTTCCATTTTGCTATTAAAAATGATTGTTTAAAAAAATCTAATTTCAGCTTGTGGAGTTTATTGTGGTTTCCAGGAAAGTAGCAATGAGTGAGAGAATATATTGTGCAAATTGTGAGTTTTCTAAATAATGGAATGGTGCCCATGTTCTGATCAGTGTTGCCTAAAGCAGATTGGAAGAAGATAAAAAGATTTTGTGGAAATATTGCTGAAATCATTCATATTTGTATCAACAGCATCAATTTAGCACTCAGAAATAAAAAGGTACAGTTGTTCATGATATCACCAGTACTGGGCACAAGTCTACCATATCATACATTTATAACTCACTAATGAAATGTGTGTTTTTGTGTTGTTTTGTGCTATCTTGTCACAGTAGAGTAATATTGCCTAGAACAGATGACATGCGAACAAGTATAGCAAACTGAGAATGCATACATCAACAGTATAAATTAGTGTGTTTTACTAAAAATATTTGTTTTTTTATAGGTTTTCTTTTCCTTGTCTTTTGATAGAGAATGTTGTTCCCTTATTCTATAGTTGCTTAATGTGTATGAATCATTTACCAAATGTATACTATATGGCGATCTCTTTAAACTGCGAAATTCCCTTTATTAATTGCCATACTATTATTATTATATTGTTCAGGAAATGGAACTGAGAAAGAAACCTGACCCCCAGCTAGAGGGCACAACAACTGAAGCTTGTTACTGCTAATGCTATAAAGATAATTCAAAATCACTTATAGCTGTTTTGAAACTAAAGCCAAATTATATTTTTTTAAAACAGTGCAGTGTCACAGGAAGTTGGGGGCCAGACCCAGCCGGGATGCCTGGAAGGACGGGGAGGCAGTCAGTACGTCCCCCAGGCCGCGAGGAGGCAACCGCCCTGGATAAGCTGGGGACCATGGGGATGGAGCAAGGAGGCACAAACCTGTGGGGGCCCATGGCTGCCTCCAGGGGGTGCCCCAAGTCTCCTAAAGCCCGGGAGCTCTGCACTTCCGCCACACCTGGGAAGGTGGGGGAAGATCCTTCCAGCGACACCCGTAGTGCTTCCAGATGCTCATGCAGCACTTCCTCCACACCAGGAAGAACATCAGCAAGCAAGAGGTGCACATCCAGGTGGAAATAAAAGGGGCCGCCTCACTCCAATCAGAGAGCTAGAGTTTGGAGCGAGAGCAGGATGAAGCTCCTGTGAAGAAAAGAAAGGTGGCCCACGGACATTTGAGAGGAAGGCTCGTGTTGAGGATGTTTGGTGTGCTGTGTGGGACTTTTGGTGTTTAATAAACGTGTGTTTTATAAAGATGTGGTGTTTGTCTGATGGTGTTTGGACCTGTGCTCACAGCAGTGAATGACAGAGAGATACCTTTATTAAATACATTTGAGCAGCAGCCATTCATGACCTTGTTTTGACAACAAAAGGTGAAAGAAGGGATATCTCATCAAATAGCAGACCTGCAAAAATGGCTACTCTTCAGTGGTATAGTTCAGATTTTTTTTCACTTTCAAACCAGTTTAATCCACTCAATGTTTTTTTTTCAGGTTTTTTAGTTTTTATAATAATAAAGGGGGCTGCATATATATTTTGAATGGTCATTATGAAATCTGATGCTATTACAGTAACAGCTGTTGCTAACCCATCCATCTGTAAGGCACAAATATCTATAATCCAATCCACACCATTGTTATGAATTTCTCCATCCATCCATCCATCCATCCATCCATCCATCCATCCATCCATCCATCCATCCATCCATCCATCAAGGAGGCCTGTGGCTATGGAGGCATCACTGGGTCTATAACATTCATATATACACACAAAACCACTCATACTGGGCTAGTTTTGAACTGACAATTAACCTAGCATGCATGTCTTAGAGATGTAAGAGGAACACCAAGGCACACACAACAGATGTGCAAACAGTCAACAGGCAGGGAGAGGATTAAGATTCGAACCCAGGACTCTGGAGCTGTGTCACAGCAGCACTAAACACCATGCTGTCTTATTTTGCATTCTATTGCTGTGATTTCTTTGCCAAAATTTACACTTTACTTTGAAGAACAAAAGTGTGATCTTGTTAATCATAGGAGAGCAATCAGACATCCAATTCATTATAAACAACAAAAACAAGTGTAGCTGCTTTTAATGGGAATATAGTCTAATCCCTGGACAGCGGTATACTGAAATGGCTCTAACGTTTAACAATGATTACCTGCCAGATACTCTTTGGCAATGGATGACAAATCCCTGAACAATGATACCTTATTCTTAATTTCAGTTATTGTTATGAAAGCATGCATACTGATTGAAATAACAGTTTGAACATTTGGAAGTGACACTGTTTCATGTTCAGAGGCAGAGATTCTGGTAATTCTGAGTGCAGCAGATCAGCACATCTGCCTAGGGGCATGACTGAGACAGAGAAAAGCTTTCCCATGTGCTTAAACTGACAGGGAAAATAAGATGCCACTGCACCTAGACTGGCACAAATGTCTGCCTCTGAGTAGGGAATGATATTACTTCAAATATTTAAGCTATAAGTTTGAAAATTTGGAAAAAAAACGTTTTGCAGGGTCTTGTGAAGTTCACTAAAAGTGGCTGCCTCAGATTCTCCTATTTCTTGCTATTGATTCTCCCACATCCCCCTATTTTCTTTTTGGTCATGTTTTCATCTTTTTCTTTTTGTTTAGTTCTTTTTATTTGCATTTTCTTTTTTTTGCTTACATATTTATCTTTTTCATTTGTTTTTAAATTTTTGTTTGTGTTTTTTTTGGTTTCATTTACTGCTTGCATTTTGATATTTTTGTTTGAGGTTTCTACATTTTTAGTTTATTTCATTATTTTTGTTATGTTTTTTTCCATTTTTGTTTGCATATTTGTCTTTTGTTTATGTTTTATCCTTTGGATCCACCATACTCGTGATTTTATTAAACTTATTGCTACACACAAGGTGAATCCCTTCTCTGCATACATTATCACAGACCAGAAATACAAGCTGTGATGCAACCAGAAGGTATGCACTGTTTATGTCTGCAGCACGGGGCCCAGGGCAGGAATCAAACCCGGGTGAAACATTGCAACACCACCAGTCATAGACTAGTCACTCACTCACCAAAAACACTGTGATCGACCTAGAAATTAAATCTGACCCTGTATCAAAATGTTATCTATAATACTAAAAACATACTTAGGTATGTATAAATATTTATGTATTGACCACAATATCCATGCTGAAAACACGTGTGGACCTTGTGAGGGACAGCCTGCAGCTCAACCCAGACAAAACCCCCAGGATGCTAGATGGCGACTTCCCTGCAGCTTAGCGGATGCATCAGATTCCTGCAGGGCATTATGGGAGATGGAGTTCAGCTTCACAGCCCTGCTGGATACCGTGGGGGCCGCCAGGAGACGCTGCAGGGAGACAAGGGGATTTCGGTTTCCAATATAGCACGGAAGTACTCCCAAGCCATAGGGATGGAAGGACAGAAGTACTTCCGGGCTGAAGAATAATGTAATTCTCCATCTGACCCGGAAGTACTTACAAGTCACATGAACAGAAGAGGAGAAGCACTTCCGGTTCAAGGACTATATAAAGGACTAGTGGAGACCTAGCAAGAGAGCCGGAGTTGGGATGGAGTGTGACAGAGCTGCTGGGAGGAGAGGAGGAGAATTGTTGTGTTTAAGTATTGTGTGATTATTATAGTTATTGCCTTTATATGGTGGTGTAGGTGCTTTGGGGCACTTTAAAGAAGAAAATTAAAATACTTCTTAGTGCTTTTAAATCTGTGTCTGCATCTGTCCGTTGGGTTTCACAGGGCAACAGTGGCCTCAAGCGTCCACTTTCTCACAACCTCTATTAAAGGATTAAAAAAAATCACAGATTTCAATTACAATC
This sequence comes from Erpetoichthys calabaricus, assembly GCF_900747795.2. Lineage (NCBI taxonomy): Eukaryota > Metazoa > Chordata > Cladistia > Polypteriformes > Polypteridae > Erpetoichthys > Erpetoichthys calabaricus. Next base: position 129,430,530 of record NC_041402.2, on the reverse strand, counting down.
AAAAATATTTAAACTTTAAACATTTAAATTGAAGCACACATTTTAATATTACATTTATTGACAAAACTATTCTTTTTGATTATTCTCATGTAAGACGAGTCTTGAAACCTGAAAAATCGATCATAAAATCAGATCCCAACTTATACCCCCATTCAAAAATGCAACACTTAATTTTTTTTTTTTTTTACATCTTACTTTCAATCTCGCACCAGTTTCTCAGACACATCGAATGTTGTTGCACCAGCGCAGCTGCCAACTTCTTTCGCCACTTCAACAACTTTTAATTTAAAACCAGCTTTATAATTTCTTTTGATCGAACGCTCCATTGTAGATAAGGGATGCTCTTAACAATAAAGGTGTATGAGGGTGCGAGATACAAAAAACACAGTACAAAATTTACTTCGGAATAGTTTTGTTTTGGTGTTACCATGTGGTCATGTAGGCACAATACATAGAAAAAAAGGCAGTGTGCTCCGTGGTTACTCTCTCAGGTGGGCGTTAGCATATCATAATCTCTTGGACCAATAGCGTGAGTTTTCCGCATTCGACTTATACAAATGACATTATAAAATACCAGAAATTATACAGTAAAATCAAGTTCCGACTTATCCACGAGTATATACGGTATGTATTTCTACCTCATGAAGTAAATTATTAGATTTCTTTTGAACACCCCGAATTAGAGTGGCTTATGGTTTTTTTTAACATTTTCATGACATACTCTTAAGTATTGTTTGTTACATCTTGCCTGAAGGAAGGGCCTTAGCTGCCTCAGAATCTTGCATATTGTAACCTGTTCAGATAGACAATAAAAGGTGCTTGAGTTGCCATTGCATCTATAATGGCTAACACAGTACAACAACTTACTACTAATGACATACTTTTCAAATTAAATGTATTATTTTTAAGGCTGTCTTCATCAAAGGTATTAAATTGAAATGATATAGTCCTCAGCTATATTTACAGTTTATATTTCTATATCCTTTTTATAACCCTGTGAAAGACTTTCGTCCATTCAATTTCAGCTAGCTGCTGAGTAAATTTTTTTTTTTAATTTCTGGAAGCTACAGTGCTTCTTTAGTCATTTACGACTTGCATGTATGTCTTGAAGTCAAAAGGCAAGCCATGTTTCTTATTTTTGGAAATATTTATATAAATTTATCCTTGTCTTAATTTTGTTTACAATCTTCTGGATTTGAAAAGTCATGTGCCTTTGTTTTTCCCTTCAAGTAAGTTTCCATTTTGCACTATCCAGAAGCATTTTGTGGCCATGGCATGTGGCATTAAAGTAAATCAGACAGAAGATGATAATGGAAATTAATTAGCTAGACTATTCAAACTGTATGTATAAAATAAAAATTTCCCCATTTTCCTATCAAATGGGAGCAGCCATTGAATACTAATAAAGAGAGCTGCTAGAGTCATTAAATTAACAGTAAATTGACATCAAAGTAAGAAAGCAGTGACTTGCATGTCATGTTGTCTCAGTTTCATCTCTCATCATGTATACAACTCATCAAAACAGCTGCATAACAATAGAGGAATAACAGGCTTAGACATGTCACTTCTCAAGTCCTTGCATCTCACACATACACACAACTTCCTGACCTCCCTGGGTTGCCAAATATAAGTGAGTAACAGAAAATATATTATTCTTGTATCCGATTTCAAATCTAATTATAGAGTTATGAATGGCAGGAGACCATCCCTGTAGCACTTGGCAAAAAGTAGGAACTATTGCTGTGAGGGATACCAGTCTCTGCTTAATGAGAAAATTAAAATCCTTTAATTCACATCAAATGGTGAAACAAATTTGGATGGGGTTGCAGTGTTTTAAAGTGGGTGGCAAACTGAAGCAGCACTTCATAACTCAGGAGAAAAGAAAAGAAAAAACACACACACAAACTGTAATATTGCCTACACACTGCCCAGTAGCATGATTTGAACATAAATTTTGCAGGCCTGAAAAGTTCTGAGTTATTTTCTGATTAAATTGAGTCATTTCAGTTTCCGGTCTCCTTTCCAGTGACAGCATGGCCTATGCATTCTGTCTCTCCTGAGTCATGGTGTTTCTGAGAAAGGTTTTATGTACTATGAACAACTTCCTAATATGTAGAAAAATACATACCTGTAAATCTCTAATGTTTGATAGTCTGCAGGACAATAACAGATTAAGAGTTTGAAATTTAGGCTTTTTAATGGGTAGCAGACGAACCAATTAAAAAAATGCATATTTTCAGAGTCACAAGAGAACTTGAACATATTTACTTCACATCACATTTCACATGTCATAAATTGTTTATAATATAAATGTAATATAACCCAAATCTCAGTTAAAACAACATATTTAAAACTTTTAAATTCAGAAAAGTCACACAAGTTCTATTACCAATATTGGAATAACACTTTTTCGGTTTACTTATTGTACTTGTGACAAAATAAGCCACCTTCTTGCTTTTTTAATTAAGTAAAAATTATGTATGAATCACCTATCACAGATAAAAGTCAAAAAGCTCTGAATAATAAAACATAGAATAAAGTAAAATATTAAACAAAATACAGACTAATAACAATATAAAAAAACTCCCAGAGATGACAGCACTACCCAAGTGAACAAGAGCGATTTTTTAAATAAAATTAGAAAATGCATGAATGGCATTGAGTGTTCTGGAGAGTCCAAAAACTCATACTGAACAGTGTTTGAAGTTCCCATAAATACAGTGGCATTGTCAAGGTAGGTTTTACACTTCATCAAGACAGGAAATAAAATCCACCAAACCAAGGAAAATCCCAGGCTTATCAGAGCTCTTGATCTCATCATGGCCACGCAGAGCCAATTCAAATATTCTACAAAATTTCACACATTCAATTATACTGAACAGGATGTGTTGATTTTTGGTCACCTCTTCCTTGTGCCTTCTAAAGCCAATCCTGTAGCCTTCATCTAACTGTTCAGCAATAATAAGCCTGCCAAAAAAAATTGTCTAAATTTAGTCTAGATGACTGGAGCTAATTTCATGCCACTTGCGTTTTTCAGAAAGATGTTTAGGTATTGCACCCAGTCATTGTCCACAATGCTTAAATAACAACATTTTGAAACAGTCAACAGGGAAAGCAAAAAAGGGCATTACTTTCACCACACCCAGTTAGCCAACTGTCTTAACAAGAGCAGGAAGAAGTCAGTGTGAGTTTGTCCTCGATCATGAAGGCTGCTTCACTAAAGAAATAACATAATTTTCTTTGATTTCTGAAGTTGCTATCTCCCTAAAGTTGCCCTTTACTCATCTGCAGTTACATTAATGGTGGGTGTGAACTGTGAACCATTGACTTGGACTCGAAATAGTGTGTCGATGATTGTCCAATCACATTAGATTAAATAAACCCTAAACAACACTAATTTGCTGACAATAAATGTGGGAGTTATTTTGAATTACATAATTAATTTATGGGTGGGGAGTTGCACCCCACATTACAAACCACCATTGATTTACATGTGTGCTTTTTTAAAGTCTCCATTATAATTTTGTAGTGGCCCTACAGTGCTAATGTTCACACAGTATTAATACAGTGATCCCTCGCTATATCGCGCTTCGCCTTTCGCGGCTTCACTCCATCGCGGATTTTATATGTAAGCATATTTAAATATATATCGCGGATTTTTCGCTGCTTCGCGGGTTTCTGCGGACAATGGGTCTTTTAATTTCCGGTACATGCTTCCTCAGTTGGTTTGCCCAGTTGATTTCATACAAGGGACGCTATTGGCAGATGGCTGAGAAGCTACCCAACTTACTTTCTCTCTCTCTCTCTCTCTCTCTCTCTCTCTCTCTCGCTGACCTGGGGGGTGTGAGCAGGGGGGCTGTGTGCAGCTGCTTCCTGAAGGACATGCTGCACGGAGCTTCGCATACTTAAAAGCTCAAAGGGCACGTATTGATTTTTGACTTTATTTGTTTTTCTGTGGCTCTCTCTCTCTTCCTGCTCCTGATAGAGGGGGTGTGAGCTGCCGCCTTCAACAGCTTTGTACCGGCGGTGCTTCGCATACTTAAAAGCCAAAAAGCCCTATTGATTTTTTTTTTGACTGCTTGCTTTGCACTCCTTTGAAAAGGAAGATATGTTTGCATTCTTTTAATTGTGAGACAGAACTGTCATCTCTGTCTTGTCATGGAGCACAGTTTAAACTTTTGAAAAAGAGACAAATGTTTGTTTGCAGTGTTTGAATAACGTTCCAGTCTCTCTACAACCTCCTGTGTTTCTGCGCAAATCTGTGACCCAAGCATGACATTCTAAAAATAACCATATAAACATATGGTTTCTACTTCGCGGATTTTCCTATTTCGCGGGTGGCTCTGGAACGCAACCCCCGCGATGGAGGAGGGATTACTGTACACTTATTTATTTAATTTGAGAATTTCCAGGACACTACTCAGTCTGGTCTGATATAAACAACCTTTGTTTTGGGGGACAAACCACAATAAGGCTCTACTAACTGAACTATCTCTCTATTATAAAAAAAAATCCTGGGAAAGAAAGACGGGAGACGAGATGTGATCTTCACGTTAAGATCATGGAAGACACTTAAAAGACCAGTGAGACGAAAGAGAATGGCCATGGAGCGTCTCGCTGGGACCTTAAACATGAGACTTTGTGCCAAGAGAATGACCCAGGACCGTCTCACGATGACGTAGATTCTTGCAAGACATGCCCTACTTACAACCAATATCAAATAAGTCAACGGGCAGCAAAACATTCAGTTGTCTAAAGGATTTGATCACACACAGATCCAGGGTCTCATCACATATAAAGCGTATAAGGACAGTACATTATAAATGAAATGTCGACAACTAAGCGAAGAAGAAAGCAGCACGGAGAAAAGAGTCTCAAAAGCGTTGGAGAGAAAAAAGAGCAAAAAAGAAAAAGAATAATCTAGGCCCAAATTCAGAAAATAAGGAAAGTAATTATCAATTATTAAGGGTTGTGCCACCAAGACAAGGTTATGAAAAGGCCAGAAAGCAACTTGAGAGTCACTATGGCAACCAAATATTTATAGTTGATGCATATATGGATAAAGCATTAGTGGCCCCAAAAGATTCAGAAAGGAGCCAGTAGCATTAATGGTAGACATTAAGTCAATGTTCTACCAAGTAAAAGTACACTGATCTTTTACACTTTTTATGGTGGCCTCAAGGTAATCTAAGTAAAGACCTGAAAGAATTCAAAATGACAGTACATCTTTTTTTGGTGCTGCTTCTTCACCCAGTTGTGCTTCTTATGCTTTGCGTAGAACAGTTGAAGACACCAGAAATAAATTTTCTGAAGAAGCTGTTAACACTGTTCTCAATAACTTCTTTGTGGATGACTGTTTGAAGTCAGTTGCATCAGAAGAACAAGCAATAAAGCTGGCAAAGGACCTCCAAGCTCTATGCCTCAAAGGTGGATTTCACTTGACTAAGTGGGTGAGTAGCAACAGAACAGTTTTATTGTCTATTCCTGAAGAAGACAGAGCTCTTGAACAAAAAGACTTGGATTTGAGCCACAGTCTGCTTCTCACAGAACATGCCCTGGGCGTCCAGTGGTGGACAGAAACAGACAGTTTCAAATTTCAGACTAAGTTACAAAATAAGTCTGATATTAGCTCAGTTTATGATCCACTTGGTTTTCTGGCACCCGACATACTGCCAAGCTTATTCTAAGAGACTTATGCAAAGAGAAATTTGGGTGGGATGAAGAAGTAGAAGTCAAGCACTTGCAGAATATAAAGTGAACAGATGCTTCAAACCTTCCTGGTTTGGCACCATAAAGTCAGCACAAATGCACCATTTTGCAGATGCCAATGAAGACAGATATGGCACTGTCACTTACCTTGTCTTAACCAACGAAGAAGGCAAAAAGCATTGTAGATTTCTGATGGGCAAGTCAAGAGTTGCACCATTGAAGCATGTCACGATTCCAAGATTGGCATTCAAAATGGAACAAAATGCGAAAAGGTGAGCTTCAAATGCCCTTAAAAGAATCTACGTTTTGGACTGACAGCACCACGGTGCTAAAATACATTTCAAATGAAAGTACTCGATTCAAGACCTTTGTTGCCAACAGAATCTCTGAGATCACAGATCATTCACAGACTTCACAATGGAGGTATGCCACATCTGCCCTTAATCTGGATGATCAAGCATTCAGAGGGCTAAGCATAGAAAATTTTCTCAAAAGCACCACATGGTTACAAGGTCCAAGTTTCTTAATGAAGCCCAAATGTGAGTGGCCAAAAAGACCAGATCAACTGAACAATTCATTCTTTGAAGATGATCCAGAAATTGAAATTTGTGCAGTTAACATGACAAGAATAGAGTAGGTGACCAAGCCCATCAACAAACTAATCACCTACTTTTCAGATTGGCTGCGCTTGAAGAAAGCAGTGGCTTGACTCATCAAGTTTAAAGACATACTGCTGCACTTAAAAAATGAAAGAAAAACATTTCAACTAGAAGTCAATCAATCTGGAAGTAATCCAGAAGAACAAAAAACTCTCATCAAAGAGCACATGAAAAGTATAAAATAACTTTAAAACCAAGTCCGATTTCTCTAGAAGACTTGGCTAAAGCTGAAATAGAGCTTGTATGCCTCAGTCAACAGCAAGAGCAAGGTAATTTTAGGAAAACGCAGCTACAAAGAATATGTGCAAATATTTACAAAACACAACCCAGACACATACTAACACAGTCCAAAAGAAATGTCCAGTACACTGGTTGATGAATGAAATTTTGCCCCAGCAAACAGCCCTTCAGAAATGTAACATGATAGTGAATTTCTGGTAATGGTTTGTGATGTTCAGACTATCTGTAAACAGCTCTAAAGCAGTTAAATTTCACAAACACTTCAGACAATGAACAAGGCACACAAAATCCTCAAATAACTGTAAAGCTTATGGACAATGATATTTTTATCTGCAAATGAGAATGGAGGATTTGATGCTGTAGACATACAAACACCAAAAAAAGTCTCCTTTAATATGCACCTGTTGCTCATTTAAATCTTACGCTAAAACAAGTCTCTTTTCAGTAATCTCTGTGAAGTGGGCCAAAGTGGTTTTGTGTTGCAATGATCTATCTATCTATCTATCTATCTATCTATCTATCTATCTATCTATCTATCTATCTATCTATCTATCTATCTATCTATCTATCTATCCCTTTGAGTGATGGGAAAAAGAATCCTTTCAAGTAGTGCTCCCACCGCATCAGTTAACATTATGTTAAGATGTGCTCAGATAACGCTGCAGGGGCATCCCTTACACAAAGGAAACAGTCATAAACAGTATGCTGGTGTGGAAAACTTCAGTGAGATTTTTTTTGATGGTATGTGAAAGGAAATTCAAACAAGGAAAATAACATAAACATAAACTGTGTTAATTTCCATTAATTTAAAGTGCTTTAGGTTCCACGAACTCTGTAGGTTTGCATAATCTTCCACAACCCAAAGGTAAAGTTAACTGGCGCATCTAAATTGACCTGACATTAGTGTTGTCTGTGATGGACTGGCATCCCATCCATTAATAGTCCCTGACTCATGCTTTAAGATACTGACATAGAATCCATTCCCTCCAACCCAATAATGAAAAAAGGATCCTTAAGAGATTGATCAATTATTGTACCTCCATTTTATAAAATCTAAAATAGCTGCTGAAAGAATACTTCAGTAAAGACCATCCCAAAGCAACACCAGATGCAAAAATAACTTAATAATATAACTCGAATGAGCCATAAGTGATGACTTTTATAGAATCAGGACTTCATTTTGTTATTTACTGTTTTTAATTTCCTGAGGTCCCAGTTCTGACTGAGTCCTCTTCCATAGTATGTATTGTCACACATGCGCAAGTAGGGAGCAGCTAACCGGTTCAACGGTGTGTGATACTTCACAGGAAACTGGTTTGGAACAGAGTACTAACAGCTCTCTCTTTTATTCAGCAGGAAAAGAGACGAACAAACAAACCTGTAAGAAGACACGCACTTGAGTTCCCTTCCGCATTTACAACAATCGCAACCCCATCCCGTTCTGATGACATCACTTCCGACTCCACAATTCCACATCACCCTGATGTTTTCTGGATCTTCCCATCATTCCCGTTATACATAATTTCCTGTCCGTCCCTTATATAAATCCCCCTGTTTCACTAATACGCTGTCCTGGTTGTAATTCATTTGTATGAATGCTAAAGGCAAAACCCCAAACCTTTGCAAGAGTATTGTCTCTTCTTTGTTTTTTCACAGATTGGCATAGTCAGCAGTATTGCATAAATTGTTTGAGAAAGGATGACTGAAGAACAAAACCTGAGTACCATCCTGGAGATCATCCTGACAGAGCTGCAAACTGTCAAGCTCCAAGTCGGGGAAACCCCCACCAAATTGGCTGAGGCAGAGGCTAAGTTCAGCGCAGGAGGAGCGACAAGACTGGAGGTGTTCCTTCCCGGCTCTGCTAGTGGAGATGACATTGGTTCTTATCTATTAGTTTTCAAGTGGGCCGCTGCTCGTAATCAGTGGCCAAGGCAGAGTGGGCCCACATACTTGCAGCGTATTTGAAGGGTGATGCGCTGCGGGCTTACTATGATCTTCCCGAGGAGGAGGCCGCAGACTATGACAACTTAAAGGGAGAGTTATTCAAGCGCTACGGCATTACTTCGGGCCAGCAGGAGAGGGAATGAAGACTCTGGAGGTTCGATGTGGACAGATCTCCTAGAGTACAGACTTTTGAGATCTGGGGCAAGATCGGCAGGTGGCTAAGGCCAGATATAAATAATGCTAGGCAAGTGGTGGAACAACTAGCCTGCTCAACTTATATAAATGCCATGCCCGAGTACCTCGCCCAGCAGGTCCGTAGACCTCCATATAAAACGTCAACTGGCAACTGCCAAATCGGGGGGATCTGAACGGTCTGCTCACAGAGCCCAACAAGGACGTGTCACTACTCCCAATCCCGCCTGCCGGCCCACAGAGCCTCTGGCCAAACAGAAAGAAAAAACCACCCAGCCTCCCGTGCTATTTCAAGTGTGGGGAGCTGGTGCACATAATGACCTCTTGTCCTCTATCCACAGAGCCAATGGACTGTTCCTGGGCCTGCGGAGAGAGGTACTCTGCTTTGTCCAATCCCTGTTCCTTACCAAACACGGGTGTGATTTTGATAAATGGACACAAGGTGGTGGCTATGTTCGACTCCGGGAGTAACAGTACCATTGTTGCTCACAGTTTTGTCAAAAGGTACAACTGATAGGACTTGTATACATGGAGAGAACAGATATTATAAGTCTGCCAAGTGTGTTATGACCTGGGAGGAGGTCCCGAAACGTGTGTTGGTGGCGGTACTCCCGGACCCTGCCTATCTGGTTATTTTGGGGCGGGACTGGTCCAACATTATAAGCGGTATGGAAAAAAGCACACCCGGAAAAGAGTTAAGCCTGATAATGGACAGAAACACCGCCGACCCAGCCGCTCCCCTGCCATGAACTTCTGGGGAGGGACCACAGGAGAACGAGGTATCAATTACAGTTTACAATACAATACAGTTTATTTTTGTATAGCCCAAAATCACACAAGAAGTGCCGCAATGGGCTTTAACAGGCCCTGCCTCTTGACAGCCTCCCAGCTTTGACTCTCTAAGAAGACAAGGAAAAACTCCCAAAAAAAACCTAGTAAGGAAAAATGGAAGAAACCTTGGGAAAGGCAGTTCAAAGAGAGACCCCTTTCCAGGTAGGTTGGGCGTGAAGTGGGTGTCAAAAGAAGGGGGTCCATACAATACAATACACAGAACATAACAAATCCTCAATAAAAAATTAAAATTTTTTTAGAAGTACGGAGCAGAATTTAACAGTAGATGATATCGCATAATAAGATTTGGATAATTTTAGACTCCTGGAGACCTCATCCATCAAGCTGCCTCCCCCATTTGGCCATTCCACGGCTGAAACAGTGTTGGGCCAGCCAATCCGATGAAAGGACCCCTCTTTCTCACGATTCCTGCGATCCTCCATCAGGGATGACTTTACCTTAGGCAGGCAAAACAACTTGGCAGGTGGGCCATGGCACCAAGTGCCACATTTGAGTACCGAGAAGAGAAACAGAATAGGTGAGGGTTAGTATCCAATTCTAACTATCATGTTACTTATGTTTTAGTGCTAATGACTAACAACAGAGATGCAGTCTGTACAGTAATCAGCAGCTCTAGTCAGGATATGCTAAACTGAAGTAGTGAGTCTTCAGCCGGGATTTAAAAGCTGAGACCGAAGGGGCATCTCTTACAGTTGCAGGCAGACCATTCCACAGTTTAGGGGCCCTATAACTAAAAGCTCGACCTCCCATTGTTATTTTATTAATCCTTGGAACCATAAGCAGACCAGCATCTTGAGATCTTAATGTGCGCTCTGGTTTGTAAGTCATGATAAGTTCAGACAAGTAAGCTGGACCTCGGCCATTTAATGTTTTATATGTTAAAAGAAGGATTTTGAAATCCGCCCTGAACTTAACCGGGAGCCAGTGTAAGGATTTAAGAAATGGAGTTATGTGTTCGTATTTTCTTGTTCTTGTAATAATTCTTGCAGCCGCATTTTGTATTAACTGGAGGCTGTATAAAGAACAGTTTGAACATCCAGTGAACAGTTTGAACATCCAATCCTACTAGAGATAAATGCATGAATTAATTTCTCAGAATCCTGTTTATTTAGAAAGCGTCTTAATTTCCTAGCATTTTTAAGATGGAAGAAACATGTTTTTGACAACTTTGTAATATGTGCTTTAAATGACATGCTAGAGTCAAAGATAACTCCTAGATTCCGGGCTGATTCAGTAAAATTAATTGGGATTCCAACTGAGTTAAATGATGACAAAATATTGTTATGATCAGCGTCATTCCCTCCAACAATTAACATCTCTGTTTTATCTGTATTTAAAGACAAGTAGTTCTCATTCATCCACTCCTTTAATTCGCTAACACAACTAATTAAAGACAACATCAGAGAAACTTCATCTGATTTAAATGAAAGGTATAACTGGGTGTCATCTGCATACGAGTGAAAATTATCATTATGTTTCCTAATGATAGATCCCAGTGGAAGCATGTAAAGTGAAAACAGTAAAGGTCCCAGTACTGAGCCCTGCGGGACACCATATTGAACTTCTGTGTATAATGATGGAGTACTGTCAGCACATTTCTGTACATATTGGAATCGATTTGATAAATAAGAACTCAACCAAGCGAGCATGGTGCCTGTAAGCCCAATATCATTTTCTAGCCTGTGTAGTAAAATAGAATGGTCAATGGTGTCAAATGCTGCACTTAAGTCCAACAACATAATTACAGTGGAGTTTCCTTCATTGGAGGATATCAGAATGTCATTTACAACCCGCGTTAGTGCCATTTCTGTACTATGACCAGTGCGAAAACCAGACTGGAATTTCTCAAATAAATTGTAATGCGTAAGGTGTGACTGAAGCTGATTGGCAACTACTTTTTCTAGTATTTTAGAGAGAAACAGTAGATTTGAAATAGGCCTATAATTATTTAGTATGTGTGGGTCTGGGTCTGACTTTTTAAGTGATGGTTTAATGACTGACACTTTTAGTGTATCAGGTACTGTGCCATGCAATAATGAACTACTGATAATGTTTAGAATAGGCGCTGCAAGAACATTCATTGCACTTTTTACTAGTTTTGTTGGCACTGGATCTAGGGAACAAGTAGTGGGCTTCATTTTAGAAATTAAATTTAAGACTTCCTGCTCAGTTACAGGATTAAAATTACTAAAGTGCTGAATGCAATGTGAGACAGGGTCTGCTAAGCTATTATTTGGTTTGTAGTGTGATGCAGAGATCTGGGTTCTTATATTTTTAATTTTCTCATTGAAGAAGTTCATAAAGTCTGTACTGCTAATATCTGTTGGTATTTTGCACTGTTGATCTGAATTTCCATTTGTTAATTTAGCCACTGTTCTAAACAGTACCCAAGTATTTTTATTATTGTTATCTACTAATGTAGAATAGTATTCTGAGTGAGCTTTAAAGAGGGTTTTTTTATATTTATTAACACTCTCTGTCCATGCAATTTGATTTGCAATTTGCAATTTGCAATTGCACCAGCCAACCAAGAAATAACACCAACGGGAGGTCAGGGAGATGAGACCCTGTCCCTTGAGGTCAGAGAGAATCCTTTGAGTACACTGCATTTCCAGTATAGGTGTACTCCTTCCTCTGTTAAATGCGAACAATGGAACGATGATTCCCTGAAGGAACACTACTTTGTTCTGAACAACAATCCGTCGTACCAAGTGGTGGATCACGAGGGTGAGGTAAGGTAGCTGTCCCGCCCACGCCCACCTCCCATGAGCCCATCTGAGCACCGAAAAAACCCTGGAGCGGATTAAGTTCCAGTTCTTTTGCCCGGGGATAAACGAGGAGGTCTGTTGATTTTGCCAGTCCTGCCCAGACTTTCAACTTCGTCAGATTCCTAGGAGGGACCATGCTCCTCTTGTCCCTATCCCCCTAATTGATATCCCCTTTGAAAGAATTGGCATTGATCTTGTTGGCCCATTGGAACCCTCATCAAAAGGGTACATATACATTCTAGAAATGGTCGATTACACTACTCAGTATCCAGAAGCCGTCCCCTTGCGTATGGCCAACTCAAAAAATATTGCACAGGAACTAGTAGGGCTATTTGCACGGGTGGGGATCCCAAAGGAAGTCCTCACTGACCAAGGAACCCCGTTTACTTCGGACACATTCAAGGAGGTTGCCACGTTACTCCACATTAAGCATCTTAAAACATCTGTCTATCATCCACAAACAGACGGTTTGGTTGAACGTTTTAACCAGACCTCAAAACAGATGATCCGCAAGGTAGTCAATGATGATGGGAGAAACTGGGATCAGTTGCTCCCACTCGTACACTTTGCATACTGGGAGGGGCCCCAAACCTCCATAGGGTTCTCCCCCTTTGAACTACTTTACAGGTGACAACCCCGCGATATTTTGATTCTTCTAAAAGAAGGCTGGGAGGTGGAGGCTTTACCCAGCTCCAACATTTTAGAGTATATCACGCAGTTACGAAATCAATTGGCGAAATTTCATCCAATTCTAAAAGAGCACATGGAGAAGGCTCAATCAGCACAGTCCTGGCATTATAATAAAAACAGTACCCTCAGAGAATTTCGCCCCGGGGGATCCCGTGATGGTACTCGTACCTACTTCCCACTCCAAATTGTTGGCCCATTGGCAGGGCCCCTTTGAGGTTAAGGAGAGAAAAGGACTTGTGGACTATTTTGTCAAACAACCAAACCGTCGATCGAGTGAGCGAGACTATCACATCAACCTGTTGAAGCCGTGGAAGGAACGGGACGCAGAGTACCCCTCTGGCCCACACCACTCCATTTTCTCTAGAAAAACAGCCCTTAACCTCGGTTTAAATCTTACTCCGCAACAAAGATGGGAGCTGGAGTATGCCATCCTGTCAGTGCCGGAAGTAGTTAGTGAGTTACCCAGCCGGAATGCCTTGGTTCAGCATGACATAGTGATAGACCCGGGGGTGATTATCCGGGAGCAACTCTACTGCCTTCCGGAAGTAAAACGTACTGAAGTAGAGCTGGAGATCAGGAGGATGTTGGATCTGGATACAACTGAGGAAAGCCACAGTCCTTGGTCCAGTCCAATCATCCTCGTCTCAAAACTGGATGGGTCCTGGAAATTTTGCAATGACTTCAGACGACTCAACCAGAGGCCTCGTGCATAATGCCATGAGTAGAATTCACACTAAAACATGGCATACGGACAAAAGCGGAAACGTTTGTGCGCATAAAAAAATCCAGATGCATAAATCTGTGTGAACGCCAACTTCCACGTTCTTCCACTACATAAATCCTGGTCAGCGTGAAAAGTAACGTACATGCATGCGCCTCCTGCCACTCCCCAACTCCTCTCAGAATTACACCTCTTTGAATATGCAAATCAATATAAATAGCCCTTAAGCTCAGCGTTCTGTGAAAAGGCAATGGCAAAAGCACTGGGGAAAATAGAAAAATTTCAGTGAAAACAAAGTGGAGGCAAGGAAAAATTAACTATTTGTTGGTTTAAACAGTGGTGTAAACAACAAAAGGAAGTTGATCGAGTGACATTGAGTGTCAGAGAAACTTGAAAGCTCAAGTTTACAAAGTTGTACAGTGCCCAAAATAAAAAAGAAGTTGTCAGATATCAAAGTCACCGTGAAAAGGTGAGTCGGAGCCCACCATCTGAGTGTCATAAGAAAGCTTGTTAGGGTACAAAGAAAATAAAATAAAAATAGAGACACAGTGGGAAAAAAGCTTGAATTGTCAACTTTAATGTCAAAATTACCACTTTAATCACGTAGTTTATTTTGTCATTAAAGTAGAACATCATAAACTTTATCTTAAAATCGTTTAATTTACTAGTTCCTCAAATACTAAAGTAGCACATTAAATGCTTTATTTTGTATGTGCTCTGCTATGTGCTCTATGTGTGTGAATCACAATGTGCTTCTTAAACTGGCTTTCTCTTCCTCCGACAGGACACAGAATCCATTACATTCGTGATATTACAGTTCTCTGAATAATTTAAATACTGAGATGTATACTTGATATCATTTCAGTATTCATATCATATCAATTAAAGCATGTATTAAACAAGGGAAGACATGGTGTCGCAGTGATAGTGACGAACTGGCGCCCCATCCAGAGATTGTTCCTGCCTCACACAAGATGCTTGCTGTGCCATGCGTGGCCTTCAATGAAATAATTTATTGCAGCAGTACTGTCTCTTTCAAACATACTAACCCCCAATTCCTGTCCTTCCTTTTCTTTCTTCAAGTACCCAATTGCCACACAATCAGCTCAGTAATAGACGTTAAGCCATCTGTAAGCTTAGAACTCTGATTCTTCAAAACTTTTAAGGAACATTGAAATATCTTCGTAGTACATGTTAAATTATTCTATCCATCTATCCTTCCAGTGTCGCACCAGCCCCAGCAAGAATACAGCACGAGGCAGGAATAATCCCTGAATGGGATGTTAGCTCCTTGCTAGCGCTGCAAGACCGTGTCTTCACATGTTTAATTATTAACAATATAGGTTATTTAAATGATAACATTTTATCTGTGTAATGTAATAAATATATTTTGCTGCATTTCATCTTAAAAATGATATCGTCATCATATGTAAATACACGTTTTATAAAGTGGCTCAGGTTGTGCAATATTATAACTGTATTGCAAGTTTACAGTGAAGTAATACTTATAAGTAAAAACAGTTCTACAAGGAGCACTTGATGGACTGACTGACTGCATTTATAGTTCTTGGGATAAAACTTTCTGAACCCCGAGGTCAGTACAGGAAAGGCACTGAAGATTTGCTGTATGGGAGAAGTTCAATAGACAGCATGGCTGAGGCAGTATGTGCTTGATGCTGTATACCGATAATGCTCTTTCCGATCAGCTGCTGCAGAGGTGTGATTCCACACTCAGATACAATGATATAAATACTCCAAGTGGTGCAGTGAGACTAATATGGAAAAAGATGATCCGCTGTGGCAACCCCTAATGTGAACAACTGAAAGAAGAAGAAGAAGGTGCAATGAGAGTAACGACACCAAAGCAGCTATGGTATTTGGAATAGTTTGGCCATTCCGTGGACCATTATATGGTTACAGGTTAATTACAATCAGATGCCTTAAACTAATAAACAATATGTTTACTATATAAACTATAAACAATTAATTTCAGTGTATATGATAAAGCCACGTCAGGGATGTGGATCTAAAAAAGAAAGAGAAACCATACTGGAACAAAAGCACTGTTTTGACGCTGGGTGCCGCCAGTTTGCAAAACCAAGTGGAGAACTTGCGTACGCCAGGGTTTGAGCTAGCATGAAAATGTACGTGGCTTTAAGCCAAATTTAGGTTTTATACATCGTGATTTGAGCGTGGAAACGGGAGTATGCAACATTTTTGTGCGTATGCACTGTTTATACATGAGGCCCCAGGTCTCCAAGTTCGATGCATATCCTATGCCTCGGGTCGATGAACTCCTTGAGAAGCTGGGGAATGCACGCTATTTGACTACCCTGACATGACAAAATGATACTGGCAAATTCCTTTAGTGGAGTCTCAAAAGAAAAGACAGCATTTAGCACCCCAAGCGGACACTGAAAGTACAAGGCCCTATCATTTGAACTGCACGGGGGCGCCAGGAACCTTCCAGCATCTGGTAGACAAAGTGCTAAATCTCCACAGGACTTACTATGCCGCCTACCTGGGAACCTGGGACGAGCATGTACTGCAGGTTTATGCAGTTTTGTCGATGCTAGCACATGCCGGGCTTCACATTAACTCTAAGAAGTGTTTTTTTGGGTTAACTGAAGCCAAGTATTTAGGCTATCTGGTGGGCGAGGGAACCGTTAGATCCCAGTGTTCCAAACTTGATGCCATATTAAACTGGCCCCGTCCGATAACCAAGCGGCAGCTACAAGCTTTCCTTGGATTAGCGAGTTACTTCTGCCAGTTTGTACCTTGTTTTTCAGAGAGAGCTGTGCCCTTGATGGATATAAAAAAGAAAAGGACCCCTTTTAAAGTGGTGTGGAATGAAAAAAACAGAACTGGCATTTAGTGAGTTAAAGAACGCCCTTACTTCAGCACCTGTATTGAGAACTCCTGATTTCTCTTATACCTTCATTCTCCAGACCGATGCTTCGGACACAGGTCTAGGTGCCATGCTGAGCCAAAGTATCGAAAGGTGCTGAACACCCCGTAATGTACATGAGCCGGAAACTGTTAGACCGGGAAATACGTTATGCAGCGGTTGAACGGGAAGCCCTTGCGATTAAATGGGCAGTGACCCAGCTGTGGTACTACCTGTTGGGTCGAGAATTTACCCTAGTTATGGACCATGCCGCCTTACAGTGGATGGCCGTACATAGGGAATCTAATCCCCATGTCACCAGGTGGTTCTTGGATCTGCAGCCATATCGGTTCACAGTCGTTTACCTCAGGGGCTCCCTCCAAAGTAATGCCAATGCACTTTCTCGGGTTTTCAACTTCTCGGTTCGGGTTGCTCAACCCAATGGGTCTGGGCTGATGGGTCGTGTCACACATGCGCAAGCAGGGAGCAGCTAACCGGTTCAACAAAGCATGATACTTCACAGGAAACGGGTTTGGAACAGAGTACTAATGCCTCTCTCTTTTATTCAGCAGGAAAACAGATGAACAAACGAACCTGTAAGAAGACACGCACTTGAGTTCCCTTCTGTGTTTACAACAATCCCAACCCTATCCCGTTCTGATGACATCACTTCTGGCTCCACGATTCCACATCACCCTGACGTTTTCTGGATCTTCCCATCATTCCCATTGTACATAATTTCCTGTCCATCCCTTATTTAAATCCCCCTGTTTCACTAATACGCTGTCCTGGTTGCAATTCATTTGTATGAATGCTAAACTCTGTGCAAGACGAGTGGATCTTTCAGTATACGGGGAAGGCAAAACCCCAAACCTTTGCAGAGTATTGTCTCTTCTTTATGTTTTCACAGTATGTACCTGTATCACTTATTAAAAAGGGTGGTGAGAAAATTGATTAATGTACAGTATTCCACCAAAGCCTGTGCACTTCTGCCTGTTATAAAATAAAAAATATCAATACAGGAAAACCAAAGAAAAATGCAATACACACAAATTCATTTAATTAATTAGAGATCTACTGCTGCCCTGACTTAGTCCTGCAGAGATCTTAATGAAGAATTTATTCGTTTTGGCCATAGGGCATTCTGAATCAATCAATTAAAAATTAAAGTTGACAATTTAGTAAATTAGCAAGGTCTTGGATTTTCAGTGTAGAAACCAAAATCATTTTGGCAGTCACAAAACTAAAAGAACTAATCTCTTCCAATTAAAAAAAGGAGTCATCACCTAGAAGAAGACAGAGTGTGCTAGCTTAAAGAAATCAACATAATGACAGAAAGTCTATAGAAGAGAATGTTTTCAGTTCACATAAAAATATAAAGGATCAGAAAAAGAGTCTGCAAGGAGTGCATGACCTGTGTTTGTTTTTTTTTTTTTTGTGACAGTAAAAGATCACGCTGAATAATGTTTTTAGCACAGCTGATTATCAGTAACAAGAAGATTCCTGTTATTGTGAGGTTACTGAGAGATTTGCTTCTGAAATATATTATATAGCATCCTTTTGTGGTATAGATGACTGGCAAACAAATTGGTCTTCATAAAAAATCAAAAAATATATAAATACAAAAAATACATTATTATACTAGGTTTCAAATATATTTTATGTAAAACAGCACCAACGTAACTCTAATTTAGAAAGTCCTTAAGCATTATACATTCACTTAATTTAATAATCACAAGAACTGTAGGGGTGGCATGTTGGTGCATGTTATATATTTTGCCCTTGTTAAGCTCTAATATTAATACCCCAACTTACATAAACAAATGTTTTTTTCTTTGCCTTGTGGGAAAAAGGAAGTGCTGATATCTCAGTTCATTAATGGAGTTAAAACCACATTGAGTTACCCTCTGTCTCTATAGTTATCATTTGTTGGATTTGGAAGGAATACAACAGTGCAGTTGTTAACATTCTTGCCTCAGAGCTCC
This sequence comes from Erpetoichthys calabaricus, assembly GCF_900747795.2. Lineage (NCBI taxonomy): Eukaryota > Metazoa > Chordata > Cladistia > Polypteriformes > Polypteridae > Erpetoichthys > Erpetoichthys calabaricus. The sequence goes on along the minus strand of NC_041402.2, from coordinate 129,411,883 downwards.
AACATCTTAGATTCAGATCTAAGTCTCGGTCCTGCCTTTGTGGTGTTTACATGTTTATAATTGTTTTCCAAGGTACCCCCAACCTCCTTTCATCTCAAAGACATACAGGTTAGATTGTTTGACAATTGTAACTTCTTAGCTGTACATGTGTATGGGTGTTTTAGGTAGGGTTCCCTGTAGTGAACATCTCTTCTATGGTTGGTTGCTGCACTGTACCCAATAATGCTAACATTACAGTAGATTAATAGTACACTATAGTTTTTCTTACTAAGCATGTGCATCAAACCTGCTCATCTAAGGTATGTGATACCACACCTTGGTGAGAGGGGGCACTGTCACTAACGATGTCATCTTTTTTATTCTCCCACAGCAGCGAGAAGACACCCCTTGAGGGCAATTAACCTCACCCTTCCGGTCGGAGGACTATCAGAATCTGTTGGCTCTGATGGCCCTGAATATACAGTATATGTTTGTGTATTATATATACTATATAATATAACATATATGTGCATGTGTTTGGGAGTGTTGTGTGTTTCCTGTTTCACTATACTGTATACCTTGACTCAGAAGATTGATGTCTAGTGTACGTCAGTCCATTTTTTACTTCTTGTTCTCCTTACTGCAGACATTTGTTGGATGTCTTCTCTGTGAAGAATAATAATGCTACTCATTATCTTATTCACTTGAAAAGATACTATCATATTGCTCCAACATTAACAAACATAATGTATAGCAAATGAGTTTGAATATGTTACATTCATTTCTCACAGGCAACATGTCGCATAATACATTAAAAATCTATTAAAACTTTATAAATATGCCGTGTTCTAAGACTTGTGATAATTCATAGAAATAATGTTGTATACTGTTGGAACAGGGCTTTCATGGTGATGCCTGCCAGTCTTAGAACCCATCTGACTATGTTCAGATTAATTTTTATTCCTAGTAAGAAACAATTTTATGATTGCTGTTTAGTAACTATAATAGTTTAGTTTAGATCTTACAATTATGCTACATTTGGACTGCAAATAATTTTATATCCTATGAAGCTACAGTGTAGCTAGGCATTGTTAAGATACATTTCATAGAATAAAAGTATAATGAACCTTGTCACACTTGTAAAATTCTTATAATTTGATACCAGTCAACTGAATCCAAGTTTAATGCAGATTAAGTTAAATGTAATTTATATGATTGATTACATATGTCTAGTAATAGAGTGTTAATAAATACAGTAATATAACATAAGAAATTAAATTGTCTAATTAAAGCTCCAGCCATTTTGTATTTCAGCAGAAAAAAAGTTCAGTAAAAAAGTTAAAAATTGAGAAAATCAACATCTTTAATTTCAACAAAATAATGAACTTTCTGAATATTTTTTTCTAAGTACAAGAATCACCTTGAGGCATATGTTCTAATTCTATAGTAAAAAGGTCTCATTTGACATTTATATTAGACATTATTTTATTTGGGTTATTGGTTTGCTATATAAATTCTCAAAAGTGACTCTCCGAGTTACAACAGAGATCAAATTAGCAGAAAGTATGCATATTCATATCATGATGGAGGTGAGAGGAATGTTAACGAAGTCAGTTAACAAGTACCTGAAAATCAATTAATGAAATGCCACATAATCGCTGACCATGCTGAGCTCTTTGGCTCAACTTAAAAGATAATATTAAAATTATTAGTCATCAGATACAGACTTGAGCTTTGCTTGACATCGCTTTCATTTCATGTGTAACGCATTTTTATAAGAATGTATTTTTGAAAAGAAAGATAACCTCTAAGCCTGTTAAAACTTTAAATGCCAGGTAAAAGACTTTTTTTTGTCTTTTTGGGGCACATTGAGAATCAATATTCAAGTTGATCACACAATTAATGTCAAACTTAACATAAAAGCATCTCTTTAATTTATTCAGTATGAATAAAGTAATACCTAAGACTCTCATTCTCAGGATTGCTCAAATAACCTTTGATTTATTTTTATTTTTCCCATTTTTATGAACACTTCCATTTTTGGATTTTTAGTTGGTGTGATACTGGGTGTCTCGTGGCATGTCAAGTACACACTACATTATGTATGACATTATGGCAGCCTCATTATGTAAGACTGCATTGTAAAAGTAATACAAATGCTTTGCAAGAGAATTAGTACTTGAGCAAAATTATTTAGTTCTCAGTCTGGTTTTGAGTTCATTTTTTTTTAGAAAAATGTTGTTTACTACCCAGCAAAATTTGGTTTCCAATTTCCACTCAAACCTTTGTGTTGTCTTACAATTCTTCTGATACACCATTAAAAAACAAAAAAGTCTCTGTCATTCTTTTAAAAATAAGTTTGTGGGGACTTCTTTTTGAGAATCTTCAACAGTCATGGCATCCATCAAAAAATTAATGTGATTTCTCAATTTAGACAATTGTGCATATTTAATTCCCTGATCTTAATACTCTGCCACTGTAAAAAGGTGCAGTTTTAAATAAAGAAATGTTGTCAAAAATACAAGTTCAAAATCAAAACGTTAACCCTAAAAAACACTAAACCAAAATTCTTAGGAATAAACACACACAAAATTGTTAACCTGGAAAACAAGTAAAGAAAGACTTATTAACAAGTCTATTTAAATCTTACCTGTAAAAAACTTTGACCCAGAGCTGTCACGCGCTACATACTTCCAGTTGAACTTGCCTAACAAATGGCATAGAATCTAAAACAAAAAAAACTTAACATCAGAAACAGATTCACTGGACTTAAAAACCTTATTATGAACTGAGAACGTTTGAAAAAGCAGCTAATCATAACACTGAAGTTTGTTTGACAGAAATGTCCCTATCAAAATTCCACTGTGATTTTACAAAATAGTCACATACTTGGATAATGAATGCTCCATAGCATTAGCTAATATACGATTACCCTGATGACATATTTCAGCACGATTTCCAGGGAAATGTGCCTAGTACCCTTAGCTTGTGTCTTAGTAAAAGTGACTTAAAATTACAACACTTCACACAACTGTTCCTCTAATGAGCACATTTTTTCTTGTCTAGTGCATGCATAGTCGATTCGCTCAGAGCTGCCTCAGATACATGGGGTTCACGTGCCAGGACTGATGATGAAATTAAGTCACGTGTACCCTAGCAGAACCATGATGTGACATGGAAACTTCAATTGTAAGCAGGCCTTTACTAGTCATGCTTATATATCCTTCATATTTTGAGGTTCTATCCCAAGGAAAGGATTTATAATTTGGTCAAAGCTGTTGTGTAACAAAGTGCCATCACATGACACAGGGAAGAAAATGGAAAAGAATATAATTTTACAGCAACAACAACAACAACAACATTTATTTATATAGCACTTTTTCATACAAATTAGGTAGCTCAAAGTGCTTTACAAGATGAAGAAAGAAAAAAGAAAATATAAAAGGCAATACTAAGTACCAAAGAATAAATAAGGTCCGATGGCCAGGAGGAGCAAACTCCAGAGGACTGGAGAAAAAAAAAATCTGCAGGGTTTCCGAGGCCACGGGACCACCCAGCCCCCACTGGGCATTCTACCTAACATCAATGATCTCAATCAGTCTCAGCAGCAGCACCTGTTACAAGACAATGTGATGATAAGCTAATGTACATTCAGCAATGATTGAAATGCTTAGCACAATGAGGACTCTCAAATATTAGCATGTATAGCTGGTTTTTCAAGGGTTTGAGGATCCTATATCTACAGACGCTGCCTCGTACAGTCATTTTATTTATATTTGGACATTTAAGAAGATCTTTTTATTGTAATTATAGTGTGCACTCTCCATCAACAGGGTATTGGTATCTTTAATATCATTGTAAATTCTTTGCTTCATATTTTGCATAAATCCAAAGTAAACTTGGACACGTTAATTAAAAAATAACTACAAATGAACCTGTGTGTGGTGAAACCCAGAATTATGTGCAATTAAAATTCTTAATTTGTTTTCAGTCACAAAATAATCCCTTTCTTTTTCATAAAATTTGAGTAAAGATTTAACCTAATCCTTAGTTAACCTTTTACAGAATGAAAAGTGAAAGTTCCAACAATACAATTAATTTTGAATATTTAATTTTAAATTCAGCACTTTGTCTTTTATTTCAATAAATTCCACAAACACACAGCCATTTTTTACTATAAAGTGAAAGTTAGCATATTTTCATTCATTGCCACTAAAAGCTACTTCAAATAGAACATAGAGAGAAAAAGAAAACTTGAAGCTTTACTTTTTTAATTTAAAAAATATTAAAAGAATGTCAATTTAAAAACTGTAAATCTATTAAATATGGAAGCAAATGCAATAAGGAATTATTTTGAAAAATAACACAATTTTAGAGACTCACAGGACAGATAATACAGCCAATCAATCAATAAATAAATAAACAAAAATAAATAAAATAGAATTAGAAGCCTTTATTGTCAATATACCATTTATAATGAAATTACAAAGAAGCTACTCCTTCAGAAGCAACTAAAAAAACAAACAGACAATAATTTATAGTAATTATAAAGAACTACCGTACATATAAAACTGCTAATTAAAAAGAATATAAAAAATACAAATTGTTAGGAAACAATGCAGTATTGGTAAGCAACAAATGTGGTATTACTAACAAGATATATTACTGATCATGCAGGTATTCCACAATGAATTACCAATGATATGAAATATTACACAAAGAATACTAATAACATAAAATATTGCACACAGAACAAATGGAGCAATATTGCAATAGACTGTGACCATTATCCAGAGGATTATTGCACATCCAAATAAAAGATGAGCATGAAAGGGGGTGGGGGAGAGGAAAGGAGAGAGGGATGAGACAGAGAGAGAAATACATTATGATGTATTTATGCCTCTGGGAAAGAAACTGTCCCTGAATCTGTTCGTCCTTAATTTGATGGACATGTAAGACCTACCAGAGGGCAACAAGTCAAACAGGTGAAAACCAGGATGTTTTTTGCCCTGCCAAGGCAGTGAGAAGTATACAAGTCTTCCAAGCTTCATTGATGACATGCTGAAGCCCCCTCCTGTCTGCTGCAGTGCAGCTTTTGTACCACACTGTGATACAGTATGTCAGCATGCTCTCTATGGAGGAGAAATACAAGTTCACCAGCAGCTTTTGATCAAGATTATTCTTCATAAGCAGTCTCAGGAAGTGAAGTCACTACTATGCCTTGGTGTTTGTAGTCCAAGACAGGTCAGAAGGGATGAAGGTACCCAAGAATTTGAAAGTTGGGACCTTGTCCACACAAGGCTCGTTGATGAAGAAAGGGGGCAGGTCTACACTGTTTTTCCTGAAGACAATTTCAGGATCTCTTCTCTGATGAGTCCAACCACTGTAATGTCATTGGTAAAATTGAGGATGGTGTTATTACGGTGGGCTGGACTGCAGTCATGTGTGTAAATGGCAAGCAGCAATGGATTTAGCATGCAGCCTTGTGGAGAACCAGTGTTGAGTGTGCGAGCTGAGGAAAAGTGGAGGCCGAGTTTCACTGTCTTAGGGCGATTAATAAGAAAGTACTTTATCCAGGGACAGAAGAATGGGGGGAAACCTATGAAAATATATATTGTGCAGATATTTTGAAAATAATTTAAAGTGTATGTTGGGAGGAAATATTGAATTGCCTGATAGCAATGGGCAGAAAAGACCCCCAGAGGTGCTTCTTAGCACACCATGGTAGAACGAACCTGTGGTTAAAAGTCCTCCAAGAGAGCACTTCCTGGAGGGGATGAAGGACATTTTTCATGATGGCATCCAATTTTGCCATCATCTTCTTTTCCACAATAGCTTCCATTATGTCCAGTGTTTGCCCTGTGATGGAGCAGGCTTTCCTGATAAGTTTGTAAAGGCATTGTACTTCTTTTGAGCCCAAGTTGCTTTCCCAGGAGACCACACTGGCTACTATGGGCTGGTAGAAAGTTTCCAGCAGCGTGCTGTACACATCAGAAGACCTGAGTCTCCTTAGGAAGTATAGTCTGCTCTGGCCCTTCATGAACAGCTGGTGCCCATTTTAAATCTTTAAATCCAGTGTTTCAATGATTTTAAATAACCCACATCCAGCTCTCAAAATCACAAAATGTTAGGAAAATGATTAAAAACCATAAGGAAACAGAAAGCAACAAAATAAGCACATGTCAAATGTTAGGAGTTTATCCAAAAACATGGAGGCAAGCTAAAGGCTATGTTCATGCTGTCTTTTGTTAATGGAACCTGATGACAAATTACATCAATTAAAGTTTGTCACATGATAAGCAAACATAAATCTGACAATGCCCATGACAAGAAAATAAGATAATGGCAATGAATGTTTAAAATTCAAGTTGGTGCTAAGAATAAGATAAGAATAAAATGAATATTTATTTTTGTGAAAAATTGCAATAACAGTTCAAAATCATGACAAGGATCACGGGAATCAAAAAACCTAAGGCAAAAATCAAAGTCAGAAAAGCACAGCAAGGAATCCTAAACATGTCTAATATCTCTTCCCTGTCAAGAGTTTATATCCAAAATGTGAATGCTATGAATAATGTGCTGTCACCTTAAATGACTTTAATAGTACTGAACCTAATTTTACCAGCAACAATGCTGCCTCAGTGATGCCATGATGATGTCACAAACAACTCGATAAAATAAATAACAACAAGAATTCCCCAGCAAGACTAAACAAAAATGGTTCAGGGTGATTCTGCAAGTTCCAAAACCAAAACTCATTACAAATGCCATTGCTTTACACTGGAAACAATTCATCTACAGTGTGTTAATCATATATAGAGGCTACTGCAAAATGTCCAGCTCCACCTGAAGGTTTTGTTGTACATCATTTGGTTTACATAAGAAATCCCACTGGCATGGATCTAAACAAGAGGTCCTTGATGCAGATCCCATAAGACAGTTTGTATAGTTTAATTCTGTAAACCACAACTCAGTTAAGCTTAACTTTAACAAATTTTGCAAAATCAAGATAAAAATTGGAACAATAAAGAATAGTCTATAATTAAGGCGGTCTTATCATCTTTAGGTAATTCATTTTGCCTTTCTTAGATACAGTGTTGAAGGTTAAATTGAATACATTAAAAGAGAAAAATAATGATTTGGAATACCTTTGAAGAATTAAAAACTTATTCATTACTGGATTACCTAAAGGTGTGATTAATACCTCTTCCAGACAATTTTCTGTTTCCTCTAATTGCCACTCACACATTAATTATATTAGTTTCTCAATCACTACTGTAATAGCTGATCAATGATAAAATTGTTTCAGTGGCTGTTTCTTTTCTTGAAGATCAAATCTTTATTAAAGATATCCTTTAAATAGTATCAAATTCTGATTATAGATGTAATGTGGCTAAATTTAATTTTCCTTTCCTTTGTAATTGTGCTCAAAAATAGAGATTTAACAACACCTTTTTGAAACAATTTTGTTCTCAGTTTAAAGCTTGCAAGAATTATTTCACTTAATAGAGGCTCTATGGATGATTCCTCCATCTTATGGGAGGATATTAAAGTCTCTACAAGATACAACCTTTGCTTCTAATACTGCAATAGAGAGTGTGGGGAAAACAGAAAATTTATCTGTAGGGATCTAGTCTCTCCATACTTGAACAAATGTACCAGTTTGTATACAATTCACATTGTGAGTCTTGTATCTCAGTTACAAACGCCAACCTGAGAGCTCTGCTTCTATGTAAATTTAAGATTCAGATGCATAGATCCCATACACATTATACTCAAGCAACTACACCTATCTGCCAGCTTGACCTGCGTCTGTACAGTGAAGAAACCTTACCATCAATTACAAAGTTTAAAACTCATGATGAAGGAAAATAAACAAGACAGATTAATGCTGAATTTGTCTCATTTTATTCTACTGTATTTTCTGCACAGCCGTCATCAGAAACTATCATGTCCAGGATTACTTTACTCATTCTAGACCCATCCTATCAAAGGAGAAAGAATATGTACTTGAATCAACCAGTACTGTCCAGTAACTCTCTGAGACACTTACTAAGATAAAGAAAGATAAGGCCTGGATCTTGAACTTAAGATGTTGGTTTCCTTTGGTGTTAAATTTACTACTGATGCTAAAGCAATCCAATAGCACCTCAAAATTAGTCCCTAGTCTCAAAAATGCAGCTATCCATCCCTTTGTTAAAACTACACACCCCAATCTTTGATTAACACATATGTAAGGCTGCTTGCAAAAGTTTTGCACATAGAATGAAAACCATAATAAGGAAACTAATTCATCTGGACAAAATGACTTTATCCAGACATGTCATGCATCAGATAATTTATGCTAACTTTGGCATATTATTGATGCAGCTTCTGGTCAAGATTACCTAACAGCCCTTCTGTCGCTCTATGCTAAGAAAGCTTTTTCCCAACTTGTAGATTGTCCTGACTGGACTTTGGTGACAATTTTATTAATATAATCTAAACTACATATATTTCACCCTTAGCAGTACAGTACTTTTTACAAATTCCAGTTTCTCCAGTCCATTCTCAATATAAAGGAGCTTCCATCAAGGGTGTCCCTTATGTGTCTGCCTTTTTTCTTAAGCCTCTGGCTACATCAAACTGTACTTTAAACCTTATTTCACTGTTACTCATCCCGCTATATGCAGATGACTTTAAAAAACATCCCACACCTTATCTCCTTCATGTTGAAGTTATTTGATAGATTCATTTCTTTTTTATTCAGTTAGAAGATTATTTGATTTATATCAGTGTTACTCCCACAACATCTACAAATCAGTTGAATCCATATTTATATTCACGTTGTGTCTCATTTTAATAACCCTGCATTCAATATTCTTTATCATTTAGATTATATTGCATTTCACAATTACCAACATAGTTTTAAAGAAATTGATTATTTCATTGAATTTCTTCCAAACATGAATTGCAACAGTTAAAATAAGATATAGGTTCCAGTCTAAACTTTGTTAGATTCTGCTACACCTTCCTTTATCCTATTCTACACAAAGTGGATCTTTAATTTCTAAATTTATCTGAGGAATAAAGGGCCTCTCGATATCGCTGTTTTTAAATAGGTATGCCCCTAAAATCCACAATGTTTAATTTATTGTTTTGCTTACATCTCAAAGACAATGACAAAATGCATTTTAAAAACAGATAGAAGTATATGGCAGGCTGTTGTCCCCACCATCTAGAAATGGGCACAGTGAGCATCTATTGTGCCTACCACAGATGAAAGAAGTACTAAAGATTGTTATCTTTTCTAATATCTTTAAGGATACTAAGGTACAGTCTGAGTCTCTTGTGATGCCATATAAATGGTTTGTGTTTAGTATGTCCTATGTAAAGTTTTATTTCTGTTATTAGTTTTATAAAATAATTGGGGCCTATTTCTTTAAGTAGGGAATCTTTGGATGCAGTGGGGAATTGTAGTTTTGAATGTTTATGTATTAATTAAATAAATCCACAAGGAGGGCTATTAGGGACACCCTTTTATTTAAACTTTCTTCCACTAATTTTCAAATAATAAGTACAAATTCCCAGCCAGAAAACGGACTTCAAAACCAAAGATCTGGTTTTTGGCATCAGTGAAGGACAGTGAAGTGAATTTTCAAACTTACAGGTTCAGTGTTGCTCATCTTCTAGAGAAGGTGCACCTCTGAAGCTTTCATACACTTCGGCATTTACCGGTAGAACTGTTGATTATTTCTCTAAGGGAAGCAGTTAGGTCAGGGGAACGGCAACCAACATTAATCCTTTAGTTATCTTCATGTACATTTGGACCATACATCATTTCCGCTATTCTAGACTTGTTTGGGTCTCTGTAAATTCATTTTGATTGTTTTGTTTAGGCCTTGTTCGTTCAGGGGATGTTGTAAATATTGCAAATATTTTGCATTATTTGTGATTATACAGTCCAGATTCAACAACAACAAAAATATTTATTTATATAGCACATTTCCATACAAATGATGTAGCTCAAAGTGCTTTACAGGATCAAGAAAGAGAAAAAAGACAAAATATTAAAATAAAATTAGGCAAAACTATTTAACATAGAATAAAAATAAGGCCAGGAGGAGTAAACTCCAGAGGGCTGGAAAAAAAAAACAAAATCTGCAGGGGTTCCGAGGCCACGGATTTTCTTTTCCTAGTTAAGATTCTGGCAGCTGTATTCTGCAGCAGTTGCAATCAATTGATGTCTTTTTTGGGTAGTTCTGAGAGGAGTGCGTTACAGTAATCTAGCCAACTGAACACAAAAGCATGATCTAATTTCTTAGCATCTTGCAAAGTTATAAGAGATCTAACTTTTGCTATAAAGTCATTTTTTCTTTAGTATTATTCGATTTATTTGAATGGGTGGCTGATTGTGTTGAATACTTACAGTGTTTGATTAATCTTGGCCTTCTAGTTCAGTTGTTTTAGATTGAGCCTAGACTTTTCTGGTTATGCAAATCTTCGGCGGCCTCAGCGCTTCGAGAATTACAAGGTCTGTTAAAAGTCAACAAACTGTCCGAGTTATGAGAGTCCTATTCATATAATTTACACTGTATCTGATCTGCAGTTTTCCAAGTCCTCTCAGTTCAGATTTACAAGGACTTCAATTTGTGATTAACAAGGAGGGAGCATCTCTTAACTTGTGTCTATGCCAGTGAGGAACTGCTGTAGACAAAGCTTCATCACTTAAAGTCTCATCTACAACAATGAAGTAGGCAATTACAAAGTTTAGAAACATGTCTAAAAGCAGGAGTAAGTGTCAATAACTGGCATTCCATTTACCCTGGCAGCTCAATAGTGTGGAAAACCTTAAATAGAAATACTGGTGGTTGGTCCACAGGGCTCAGCCCCATAATCCATGATGATCTACGTGTAAAATGATTCCTCTGTGAGCAGTTCTTTTGACAAAGATGTCAGTGCAATTATGTCCCCAATGAGTGCACTTCTTTTTTATATATTGAAAACAAGGGAAAAGATGCATTCAGGATGGCATTAACAAAAGTTAAAGATCTGTACCACAACAGTCTTGTATCTGAGGAACAGAAACTAGGAGATGCTGGAATTTCCTGAGGATCTGTAACAGCCCACTGAGCTGAGGTCTAGTAGTAGTAGGTTTCATACATCTGCCCTTGGTGGTGGTGTGGCTACAAATCACAGAACCCAGAGAGAGACTGCTCTTCATAATTTTCTCTCAATCCAAAAGTGAGAGCAATTCCTATTTTGTTTTCTTTTTTTAAACAACAGTTTGTTAAAACATAAATGCAATCAATCCCATGTATCACAGAAACAATTAACATTTGTAGTTATAAACCACCCTAAAGCCCAGACCCTCTCCCAAAACAGAGCACTAATCAATAATAAAAAGAGGCCCACTGTGTAATGCAACCTCATATTCATTAAAACAGCAGGAGTTTAACAGAGATGCTGGAAGAACTCCAGCAGACTTATTTTTACAATATTAAGAATAAGTTCTTGCCAAATTCTAAAGAAGCACTACACAGTTCCATGCAAAGAAAATTATTATTATTTTTTATTTAGTTTTAGATAGTATAAAATTAAATTTTCCATTGTGTTATGGAGGGTGCATTAGGATTTTTCCAGCTTAGCAGAATTAGTCAACATGCCAATAATAGAGTGTATAGTAATGGTCAGTTTGTCACTCGATAATGTAATTTGTCTTAAATAACTCCAAACACTGCTGTAAAAGGATATGCAATCATCATAAATCCTACACTGTCTCCTATATAAGACAAAATGTGTTCAAATTAGCCAGCTCCAAAGCATATACCTAAGCAATGCCAGAAATAATGTCTAATAATTGATATATTTTAGATAATTTCTGTGTCATGATCAGGACTGAATTTTAGGGTCATTCTGCATAACCTTTATTATCATTGTGTCCTGTGGTCTCTAAGGTTGTCACCTCAAATTAAGTTGCACAATGGGATAAAAGGTAAGTGATTGTACTAAGCTTTATCTCATCTGCAGATAAATCCTTAAAACACAAAAAATACTCTCTTTGCTAATTGATCTTCATGTCCTGATTGGTTTTGACTTATTGTCTGATTTTTGACTTTGATTCTTGCCTCTCATCTGGGTTTTGGTTTCTTTGTTTCTATTTTATTTGTTTTTTTTTTTTTTGCCTTTTGCTCTCTTCTCCTGGTTCATCTAAAAAAAAAAGAGGTGTGTCTGGTGTGGGATTTTCCAGCTGTAATTTAAGTGTGTTTTGCACAAATGATGAAGAATAAATATTAAGAATTAGTGAATTTCACTCCTTGCTTGAGATATTGATAGAAGGGTCTGCTTCTGAGCATTGCCAAAGGTGTTCTAGTTGTGAGCACTGTTATTCTAAATGCAGCCAATATTATTCTGCTTACTAATTTAACATATTTTTGAATGTGAATGTTGGTGGAGGATTGGGGAAGTTAGATATATTCTTTTTTGCAACATTCCAAACTTACAAATTTAAAAATGAATTGTTTGTAGTTGTTGAGTCAATCAAATCATACAAACACATAATGAGTATAAATATCTCTAAAGGTTGAAATGCCCACTATCTTTCAACATCAAAATACTGTGTAATTGATGGAGAGCTTGATTGCAAAGTTATCCTGTAAAGGAGCAGCAGACAGCACTCTCCTTTCCTTAAACGTTTTGTCCCTATTTTGACTGAGTGACGCATAATCTGATTACTAGTAAACTGGCAATATAAGACTGGAGCAGAGACAATAGCATGCAGAGAGTACTTCTTAGAAGATTTTCTTTCTTATTACAACCAAGCAGGAGCATATTCAACACTATTTTTTGTGATCAATGTTTTATTTGAATTCAGAAAAATAATAGGACAATAACCACTGATATATTTTTCCTGTTGTCTCAAATTATGAATATTTGCAACCCAGTAGTATAACTAAAAGTCAGACAGCACCTGAAAAAATAATACAAATTTGAACAGGAAATTCATTTTAACTATATTAACTCTGTCCAGTAGAGACAGAGGGGTGAGGTGTTCACTGCAGATAGAAATCATATTTAGAGCTTTCTATTAAACTACCAAAATCATGTTCAAAAAGATCATTAAGCTTCTAAGTAACTGTAACTCAAACATACTTGAACAGTTCTGAAATAGTCAGAACACCTCCTTACACTTACATGCTAATGAGTTTACCTTTTTTATGAGCTTTGACGAATATCAATAGCCGGTGGTTCGATAGAAATTGCAAATGGCATTAGAGATAGTGGGCAGCCTTTTGGATTCTAATCTGAAATAATCAGAGTTAATATTGTGTCCCCACAACATGATCTAGACAACAATATCTGGACCGAATATGAATTTGCCCAAAATGATAAAGAAATATCCCCATTCTGCTATATCAAATGCTTTTTTCTGCTTCTAAAGACACTAAAACATCTGGGTGCTTGGTTGTGGAGGGATTGTGGAACGCCTCGCACATAGCATCTAACATGCTGCAAAGCTGATATTGGGCTTTCTCATTCAAATTTTCAGTTATATCAGTGGGCAAATATGCTGTATCGCCATACAGTTCTGGCTTAACCAACACTGACATTCCATTGAATCATCCCTAACACTTTATCATATGTATATGTAAAGATACAGTAATGTTAATTCCATTTTGGTTGTGTCTTATCTTGTGCTATTCAGGTTTGCTGCTTAGTTAAAGTAAAAATCAGCTGGGGACTATAGCTGTATAATCCCCTTGTTAATAACTCCTCTCTGGACATTAGCAGCCATCCTGGCAAATATCTTCCCTTAGTCAACCAGGGAATAAGATAATTAGAGGACCTTTCATCTCTCAATACATATTTGAAGAGCTATGTTTCAAGTTTTCTATTCCAGTCTCCTTCTTTTACTATGTTTTCTTCTAAGCATGCACAGATTTAAAATCTCTAGGTGTCTGTCTATTATTTAAATTTCTAGAACACCCAGTGTATCATATTTTTCCTCTTCTGCTCCCTATAAAAGACTTGTTAGTTCATTTAAGTGATTGAAAATAACACTATCTCACAATTTCTTCTCTGTGATCAGTATATGAATGACTAACTTTCACATTTCAGACAAAGGCTTATTATTTTCATGAATATATACCATCATTCAAGGGATTCAAGCCATCAATTCATTCAATTATAAGTTGTTCAACAGCTATACTACACACAAGGAAAACTATTCGCAATGACCCTTTCTCAGAATTCACATGGCCAATTTTGTTCAAAGTGTATATCTGAAACTTTTCTCTGCATATTCTGATTTTGCCCTTCTGCTTTCATTTTTTGTCAGTAACTTTTTACCCTCTCTACTGGATTTCTGCTTTCCACACATGCCTCAACTTTTTTTCCTTCTTGGCACTTCTGATCTCTTCCAATCCTCTTACCAGAAACAGGTATTTTTCTTAGGTGTTTTAGTTATTAAACTAATTGCCTCAAGATGGAAACTTTCTCACGAGATTTCACTTCAATAATGGTGTTCGTTCTTTACAAATTTAACACTCCTTGAGGCTTCTGCACTGAGAATTAACTAAGCATCTGCTTCATCTGTTGAATTATGGGAGAAGGCAGCACCATCTTGAAGAAAACATTAGCATTACTGTACAACTTTAATTTTCTTTTTTTGTGTACCTGTAGCAAAAGATGTTTGTTTTATGAATATAGATAAATATGTAAATTTATAGCGCAGGTAGGTGCTGGATACTCTTGACCTTTATCTATGTTCTAGTCATTCTTACCATGTGATGCTTTGATTTGCTCTCTTGGGGTTGGTTTTGTGAGGTGGGTGTTATGGGAATGCACTTCTCACTATATTACTTGTTAATTTCTGTTGCCTTTAATAATTAAAAAAAGGTCCTAAAAAGCAAACCTAGTTTAACAATGAAAACTCCTCATTAAAAAAATTAAATTCAAATAAAAACTTACTAAATGGGCTTGTGTAATACATGGAGGATGTTTCCGTTTAACAGAATTTAAAACATAATAAAATATTCAGATGTTAATAATCTAAAATTTGCTATTGATGTGGAAACCTGCAATATCCCATTAATGAAGTACAACAATAAAAAGATTCTAAGTATATGAATAAATGTAATATCATTTTCTAAGATAAGTTGCTTTTAATTGCTTTATTTATGCTATGTTTACGTTTCCGGTATCTAGAAATGTGTAATGTAACAGCAAAAGGGTTAACCATTCATTTGTTTATGAGCAGCTGTGTCTGTCACTAGATTTGTACCTCCACATGCCTGCCTGCAGGAGTCCTTACACAAATTCTTAAGATGCAAAGCCAACATTCATCTACAGCTGAGCCAACAATTTTTCATCTGTCAATGAAAAGTGTTCTTTGACACAGTTTCTTGTTATAGTACATATGTTTATATTATATACTCTACCTGTTCCATTTTCGTGTTATGTCTTATGCCACTGGATATTTTTGAGTGATGCATTCATCAGTGGTCCAGCAGAGTAAAGGCATTAGCCTTCTAACTATGGTACTCTCAGGAAAATTACATTCTACACGTTCATTTTCTTATACTCTTTAGCTTTATCTCATGCCGAGAAGAAGCTTTTACTTTCTTCTTCCTTTTTTGTGGATTCTTTTCTTTTTCATTCAAACCAATATTGTTAGTGGTCAGCATAGTACCGGCTGTGCTGAGTGAAAGTTTCTGTCAGCTAACAGGAAGGTAGAAATATGCAAAATGTAAGCTATGAATGAGTATACTGTACATGTAATGTCTGAAATGAGTTTTCACAACATGCACATGAACAACAAGCTTTTTGATCGAACAGTATTTTTATTTTTTTGCACTCTCAATTTATTAAAGTGGTATGATGGATTGAATGGCAACTGATGCTGTATGTTATCCTGTATTGGTTTTTAGGCATGTTTAATGCAGGCCTTGGTTAAAAACTCCAAAGATAACACAGGCAATTACACTCTAACCTTTGATTTATTATATTTAAATGCCTTTGAAATTAAAGGTACAACTCTCCATCCCTCATGCCTTTCAGGTAATAACTTGTACCTAACATAGTTCTTTGCTGTGAAGTTAGAACCTGATAATTTAATCTTTCTTTTGGTTTAAAATTCTGCATCTGTTGTCCTCAGGGTAAAAAATGACTAACCCCCTTTTTTCCACATATTAAATCTTTAAGAATTTTTATTTACACTAATTTTATTTTGAATTAAGAAGGTAGTTATCATTTCTTAATAATTTAATAAACAATGTGTTGTTGTATGTAACAGACCATTTTCTGTTTATAAATAAATAGCAAAGCTCATCAGAACTGCTGACCTAATTTCTGTAAAATGAGACTAAGTCAAGTCTTTAACTTCCTCAAAGTACTATATCTACCATAATATGGGTTGGCTTATTCAGTGCCTCTATGATTCTGGCATTTTGGTGCTGAGAAAAATTTTTTCTTGGTGACAGAGCATCTGAGGATGAGGACTCTGCCTTGATGCTGCATATTAGTAATAATGGCATTCATTTTTAGCAATAACAGATTTTAAAGAGTAGTTTCTTATCTACAGTATATGCACAAAAATCCACAGAATATGTAGGAAAATAAATGTGCTTCGCTCATATTGTGATAATATAGAAGTGATGCAGTGAATGGCATGCTACACTTCTTCTCCTGCTGGCTTCAAACCCAAAACTGCATTTAAAGTCTGCATGTATGGTCAATGCTTTTTCTTTACCAGTGGGATAGATTCATTATAAGGTGTTTACACTAGCTATGTATGATATTTTGACTTTTAACTATCCAGCCCTTGGGATAATCAAACGTGTGGAACATGTAATATTTTTTATTTATTGCTATTGATTAAAGTGGCAACTGTGATAATTTCATAATTCAAAATTTTTAAAAAAATCTGTACTGCTTGGTCTTTTTTATTATGCCTAGTTTTCATTTATTTCAAAATGTTTTTTCTTTCAAATTCTACCAACATGAGTCTCATTGCCTGCACTGCTTCTGTTTGTCACTCTCCATACCCTCACCAGTTCCCATTCATTTTTAACATTTTACAGAATGTAATAGTAAGTAGCAGCTGCAACAATGCCTGCAGAGAGAAAGGTTCATGTGATTTGAAAAAAAAAATTGAAAGTAAAAACTGACTTGAGCCAGCTTCACAGAATGAGATTGAAGAAGATAAAGAATATGAATTAATAAGTATTGATTTTACTTCTGGGTCTACATTACAGTCAGCTTCTACCACTGACTGTACATGTGCAGTGTGAGATTTGATTTATGAAGTTTTTATGCCTTATGCGGGATAAAAAAAATGTAATAGTCCATTTTATTCCATTTTACACAATTTATTCTTTTTTAAACTTCTGTTTATTGTACGTTTTTTGGTACATTTGATGTGAAAGAAGAATTTTACTACACTCCATACAAATTACAATACTACCACTACTACTTTACGGTATTATTTTATATTCTCTAGAGGGATACCTGGTCTAAAGGGGGATTGCAGGCAGGCACAATGTCATATAGAATAATGGCTGGACTTTACAAGGCCCTAGTAATCAGAAATAAACACACACTCTTAATAGCAATGAATACAATCATGCCAGAGTGTGAAGCTGGGCAACTTCCTGAGACAAAGGATAGGTCTTGAGCAAAACCTTTGCAGCAACCATGCTCATGCTCATGCTCAGAAGATGGCAACTTATGAAGTTTGAACCCTGCCACAACAAACCACACTTATCTTAAAAATATCTCCTACATGCACATATACACACTCTTTTCTCGATGGAAAAAAAGTTAATCAAGTCAAAACTTAGGGTTTTGTGAACATAAAGTGTATATTTTAAAAGAAGAGACAAGCAAAGGAAATTAAGGTGGGGGTACCGGAGGATGACCTGTTTAATATAAATGTCGTGAGGGTGAAAAAATCCGCACAGCAGTACTAGAAGAAAGTAATTGGCCTCTGCTGTTGTTATTGTTGATCTCTTCAAGGTGTGGAGCTCTGGTGTCCTTAGATGATAGTCTGTGAGTGAAAGCCGACTTCTGTTGAGTTAAGTATCGGAGGGGCCAGAAGTAGAGGCTTCTCATGTGAAACAGATGTGACATCAGTGTTCCTCTAATGGTTTCACTCCTCCACTCTAAGAAAGAAGGCAGAACAAAGGTTAGCATGTCACAATTAATTCCTTCCCCATATTTATTCAGCTTAAACCAGCAACCGACCCATAAATACTCACGTGTCTGACCATATATATTCAAAAGATGTATTAAATACTACCACATTTCCCTGACCACAAAATAAATCGAAATTTGCACAGTGATGAACAAAGCTAAAGAAAACACAAATCAATCGCTGCCCTCAACCCCCCTCATGATTTTGTACAGTAATATGTACAGCAAATGCCACATGTTAAAGTCCAGTAAAATTAAATAAATTCAGTAAGTATTGGAGAGAATAATGACCAACAGCTAGTACTTAAAATGAGAAACATAAAAATAAAACAGAAAATATTGTCCAAGAGAGCTATTTGGACCCTCAGCTATTGAGAGTGATTCCAAATTAAGAGTGAAATAAACCTCACTGCTGATTCTGGATCTGCTGGAATATAGAGTCAGATTTTCCCAAGAAGTCATGGAGGGCGATGAGCAAGAATGATAATGATGTAGCGTTATCTTTTCTGAATGAAATGCATTGGTCCATTTAAGCTTTCATAAACTGAAATCACATGATGAAAGCATAGGAAATCCAACCTTAGGGAAAAGGTCAAATACTGAGACTGATGACATTGATGCTGCTTTCAGAAGAGATCGGTTTTACATGTACATGGAAATCCTTTTGCACAAGAAAAAGGTCAGACAAACAGAACACTTATAAACACAGAATAGGCATGCTTCATATTTTATGCAGCTCCACTGCATCTATGCAACAAGGAAGAGAAATGGAAGAACTGAAAGGGGAAACATGAGGTAAAGAAGTATGTGGTGCTTGAGATATGGTATGTTAAAGTGGGTAAGTGTCATCATTTTGACTGCTTCCTGACTATTATTTGTTTATTTTTTCATATGTAAGTTCAGGTTATCAATATTTTTTAACTCTTGTTTTTCTGGAATGACATTGTTGTACATTTTCATGGTTGCAGCCACATTATTTTTGAAAATGGGCAGTTGCTAGGCATATGACTGCTTTTGTGTGTGTGATGTAATTACTCCTCTAACATATTTAAGATTGCCGTATTTAATTTCCTCTATCCAAGCATTTAGATAACCAAAATCTTTGCTGAAGATTTTCACTTGAAAATATATTTTATGATCTGAATTTGGAAATCTGATTAGTTAAGGGATAGGAATATTAAGAGTTAGGACCTTTTACTCTTGTCTGTTATGGTTGATATTTGTCATTCTTTTTTGCTGAGTTTTTACTCTATTGTTTGGAATAGTATACACCTTTTTTGGATTTTTCTGTCAAGGAATTTGCTTCTGCTTTTAGTTTTTTGATGTAAGCATCCTAAGAAAAGTTGTCATTTTTTATCATTATTTTGTGATGTTATTTTGTTTTATTATGGGCACCACCATTTTCTGCAATTTTTCACTGCAGTTTCCATGGGAATTTTGGCCAGAAGGAATAGGGTACACCCAGCATATGACCAGAGCTACCATATAATGGTTGGCACACACATCACTTTATTATACAAATTTTAGGTGAGCGTTTTCTGTTGCTTATTCTTTTGGTGTATTTGTGGTATAAAAAGAATTAGCTTTATTTAAAGGATATTGATTTTCACCTCAGTGTTTAGGATTTGATGAAAGATCTCTTTGACTTCCTGTTTATGAACTTTTTTTTTTATGAATGTTTTTCTCTGACCAGGGGGGTATTTTTCATACGTGGATTAGTCGTTTAGCCGGATGTAATTGTTGACGATTTGGCCTGATCCTGGATCTGTCGGTTTTTTGAAACTCTTGCTGGAAGTGTTGTCATAACAACACATCCTAATCCTCAAACCTGTTCGGAGCAGGTTTGTTCTACGTAAACAAGGATTAGTTTACACACGTAATCGGTGACGGTGCGTGGAAGTCATCCAGTCATGGCTTCGCCGTTCATGAATGAGCGACCAATTGATATTGGTGTGCAAATTATACGAAGAGAATTTCATATAGAGAGGGTTTTGCACGATCGGCAAGATCCTTTATTGCTCCTGGAGGAAATTCTTTTCGAAAGATACCGCTTTAGCTGAGGGGGAATATTGTACCTCAAAGATTTATTAGCACCTTATATTCGAAGTCAAACTCGGTGAAGTCAGGCTCTCACAACCACACAGACAGTATGCATTGCTTTGAGGTTTTTTACAAGCGGCACTTTTTTTATATACTGTAGGCGATGCGGAAAATCTAACTAAAACTGCAGTTTGCCAGGCAATTTGTAAAGTCTGTTTGGCTCTGAAATATTTCCTTCGGGTTTTCATAGTGTTTCCTGGACACCTGTGTGTGCAGACAATAAAAGAGGCGTTTCATGCCATTGCAGGTAGGTAATACACAGGCTAAAACACCCACAGTTCCATGAAGAATCTCAATCAGCCTAACATTCTCATTACCAGGATTTCCAAATGTGATTGGGGCACATGGGACTGATCAGAGTGGAGTTTGATCAAACATTATTTGGAAAATGTACCTCTCCTCCTGATGAATAATCAGACACAATGTCTTCATCAAATATTTGACCTTCGTCAATATCTCGTTGGTCAGGCACAGGTTCAAGGGATATGACATTCCCTGCAACTGACCCAACAAAAAAGAGGGCTATATGGAACATACCTATGGCACACATTGAGGATAAATATATGCAATGACCATCCTTTACCTGAAATGAAGTGACCACTGCATCCTGCCACTGGTTCTGAGGAGGAGCTTCCCCCGGAATGCCCTCAGAAACAGGGCGATGGGCATTTTGCTGGAGAGCCAACTGTTCTGCAGGGGTTAGGTCTGGACCACGTGGACCTCCACCTGTTTTTTGCTTGTCTGCCTTCTTATTAGCTTTAAAATTAATGTTCTTTACATTATATATGATTCTTTATGTCAACAATTCTTTAAATAGTTATACAGTGGAACCTCGGTTCACGAATGTCTCGGTACACGTACAACTCGGTTTACGACCAAAAAGTTCGCCAAACTTTTGCCTCGGTTCACGACCACACACTTGGTATACGAACAAGCCAGGTTCCCTTTCGGTTTGTTCATGTTCAGTCTCTCCCTGTGCATTACCTGTGCAGCGAGCAAGAGAGAGAGTGAGAGAGCGCGACACACACACGCGGACACACACACACACACACAGGCAGCGTGAGACAGAGAGCCGCGCACACACACAGGAGCATGCGTGAGAGAGGCGCGTGCGCACACACACAGGAGCGCTCTAGAGAGACACACTGTGAGCTGCGAAGCTGATCGCACCCCCAGAGAATACAGATGCCCCTGGGAAAACCCCTAAGAAACACGGACAGACCACCTTCACATTCCTCCTTTCCCTTTTGGCCGGCTCTGTCGCGTAATATGCCTCTCGCGTGGTGCTCCGCCTTCTTAAAAAGCCTGCACGGGCTTCTTTCAGTTTGTTAAATTGGTTGCTTGCTACTCCTTCTTTCTCTCTCTGACAATCTGTGCTCCTGGCGGAGCTGTCATCTCTGACTTGTCATGGAGCACGTTTAAACTGTTGAAAAGAGACAAACGTTTGTTTGCAGTGCTTTGAATAAAGTTCCTTTTTTTCTACAACCTCCTGTGTCTCTGTGCAAATCTGTGACCCAAGCGTGACAACACACACAGGCGCTCCAGGCTCGCAAAAGAGAGACGCACGCACACACACACAGAGGCGGGGGAGAGAGAGGCGCGCGCACACACACAGGAGCGCTAGAGAGACACACACAGGCGCTCCAGGCTTGCAAAAGAGAGACGCACGCACACACACACACAGGCGGTGGAGAGAGCGAGAAAGAGAGCGAGCCAGGGACGCATAAGGTAGAGAAGGCTTGTTTTTGTTTTCACTTCTGTTTACAGTGATCGGTTCGTAGCCTGCATTGTTGCAATGTTACTTTTCTTGGTGGTTTATTAAATTACGGATTTTTCAAATGTTCATTTTTTCCCCTGTGCTTAAAGCTCATTAAAAAAAATATTTTTAGTGAGCAGTTCCTAGCACTATAGCGCGGACTATTGCAGTGTTAGTTTTCTCTGTTGTTCAAGGTTTTCTCAGTGTTATTCAATGTTTTTACATTTAGTTTACTATTATGCTGTGCATTCTATGGTATAATTAATTATATTTGTGCTTAAAAACTAAAATATATATATATTTACATACAGTTCGTAAGGTCTGGAACGGATTAATTGTATTTACATACAATCCTATGGGAGAAATTGCTTCGGTTCACGACCAACTCGGTTTACGACCAGAGTTTTGGAACGAATTATGGTCGTGAACCGAGGTTCCACTGTATACCAATATTTACCAGTTTGAAGTATATTCTTGTACTTCACTTTAACCTGTTCCCGTGTTCTCCTTGTGCTCACATTTGATCTGGAATTATGACATATTAAATAATAATTAATCTGACACATGCATTCAGTATGCATGTTCAGAATGAAACACTGCATTCAGTAAGTACAATGCACACTACTTAGCGTTTCATTTGTTGGCCACTTTTTGCCAGCCGTCTTTTCTGGTCTGGGCTGCTTTTGCAGTGTTACCTCTTGTGCATATTAAATCTTGAAATTCTTCATTCTTCATTTTATTACAGCCTATCAAAGACTTGCTGATCATGTTTTCTAGACTCAATATATATGGGCTTTTCACTCAGCGCGGGTGTGCGCATTCATCTCATATGATTAGATCCAGCTAGACTAATCTACTACATGGCTGCGTTTGAAAAACCGACCTATCCCGGATGAATGTCACCGGCATTAACTTATCCAAGATGAGGCACCTGATCTTGGATGATTTAAGCGACGTATGAAAAATACCCCCCATGTCTCTTGTCTTGGTACTTTCTCAGGAAAAAGACCCCCTATCTCTCTGCAGGCAGAACATTGCCTTTAACGTTGAGTTCTCACAATTTATTTTTTGTCTGTATTTCTGACTACTCTTTTGGACCAGATCAATGAGTAACTTGAAGATGAACTGTATTTTTTCAGAGATTAGGCAGCTAAAAAAATATGAGTTAACCACTACTCTGAAGTAACTGTGCTTAGAATTTTATACCCTGCAGACCTATTTAGAAAATCAGCCTGTCGCCAGAGCTCATGTTGGACCTGGTGGCAGAAGTAATAAGTTTAGCATGCCCATGTCCATCAAACAGAGGAAGCTCTGCAATGTACTTGTGACTTTACACTGTAGGAAAATAAGTAAATAAATATAGGTAACTAAAATTTGATCTGGCTTTTATATAAGTAACATATAAATGTTTTATATAAAGACCATTACAAAACATAATCATAAACTGGACGATACCTTGACGAGCTCTGTAAGCCGTGCTGTTTCATTGAAGGACAGGTGTGGGGCAGACTGACTGGCATGATAACGCCTGACCTGATGCTGCATCCAAACGGTGCCATCTTTCACCTTTACGCCTGGTGCAGCTGTGTTGTTCTTGTATGTGAGTAGGCGTTTCTTGCGGGGAGGGTTTCTTTTCTCTTTCGCCGATGTAGAACCATCATCCTCATCTGAGTTTACCTCTGCTATAGCATGTTTTTATTTGAAAATAGCAATGTCAGATCGGAGTGAGCGTGAACATGACTGAGAGAATAAAACTGAATTAAAACAAAAATGCTAACCTTTACAAGTACCATAAATTTACACAGGATGTTACAGACTCAAATCAAATGTGTTTTTATTCAATAATATTAATAATAAGAGCAGCTTACTACTCAAAATGAACGGGTCTGGGATCAAACCACGAACATCTTGGTTACGAGTCAGCAGCTCTTATTGCTGTACCACCAAAGCGGTCATATTAAGGGTGTGTCAATGTCGCACCCAAATGCAAGTTCTTTTTACGCAGTTATATTCTTGAATAAAAGCGCACTTGTTTTATTATACTTGTACCTTTTCTGAAAGTGTTTTTTTGATATTTGGACTTCAGGCTTCAAACATTATACACTTCATGTCTACATTTTGTTAATAATTACCTAAAACATGAAAAAAACGTTTCTGTTTTAATGATGTGTTACGTAGATTGTTGTAGACACGGAACACACATGAAATGCATGTATTACAAATAACAATATATTATTTACCCTATACATCTCCCGGCAACTAACATGCAGGTAAACAGACTTGAGCTGAGAGAACTTTCTGCCCTTTCTGCGTTGGTGGGGGGATGGAATAGCAAGCTGCTTTCTGCTTGTGTTGATTGACACATTTATAACACAAGACGCTGACGGAGAGGTGCGAATGGATTTAAGGTGGGCCGGGATTACAAGTTTTTTCATAGGCTTTGGTAATTCTAGTGTTAGGAAACAGCATCTATGTTCCAGTCATCCTTAACAATTCCTTTCACTTAAAAACATTTAATGACTGGTATTTGTTAAAGCAAGTAAACACAGGTAATGTTTTTGAGCATATAACCTCCCCTTTGTTGTTATAATTAGGAATACTTTGTTCATAATAGGGCAATGGGTGAACCTCAATCACAAAAGAGTTCAAATAAAAGGGGATATTTTTGAGATTGTATAGGAAAGCAACTAACAAAGATTGAAAAATACTAGCTTTACTGAGGTTATTCCAACATTACACACTCCCCTTCTCTTTCCCACCTTGATTCTTAACCCTTTGAACCTTGCCCACCCCAGAGTTTTGACACTATAACACTAGCTTTACCAGCAATCTTCTACATATTTTGAAACCCAAATATTTTGATTTTTAAAATTTAAATTTTATTATAGTGCATATTATTTGTGCATATGATAAGATACTAATGTTATAACAACAGATTGATACTATAGAACAAGCTGTATCACTTTCAGTCTCTCAGTTTTCATAATTTTCTAACGTTCATTATAAGGACCTAATGCCAAAATTACACTTTTGAGTAATATATTTCAAAACAGTTTTTAGTTCCAAAAGCAGTGAACAAAAATACATCACATGATTTTCACCATTTTCCGATCAATCACCACACATCTCTTCTTCCCTGTGTGGCTCTTGCATCTGGAGTCAAGTGCCCAAACTCCCTCGGGTGCCATGCAACCCACTTTGGGGACAATGGCAGTTGGGTAGTTTGACTGGGGTGATACACCTATCACACTGTAACACAGCTGTCCTAAGTCAAGTTCAGGGAGGAAAAAACCTACCGTGGAGCAGATGGGCAAAAGCTGTCTTTGACTGTTTGTACTTCTCTGTGCACAATAAGCATCTATTGTTTTGGGTTTATCCCATGCAAAAGAACAACGGAAATCCTTTCCATTTTCTTCTTGGAACCTGTAAGAAAATAACAAAACTTAAGTGCAGTTAATAAAACAACAGTGTAACTTGTGTAAGTAGCATAACAGCATAACTAGACAGCAATATATTATATTTGTATATATAGTGAAATAATATAGTGAAGGCTAATATTCTCGCCAGACAGGTTTTGAAGGCAGGGAAGAGTAGCGGGCTTTTGAGAATATGTCTCTACAGCAGTGGACTGCAAAATTTAGGGAGTAGAGTGGCATAAGAATAGCACAGCGTAACAGATATCTGTAGGCTTTTATTCAGGGCAGCAGTTTTATGACAATAGATAGGTTGGCCATTATACCCACCTTTTGGGTTCAAAGAGTTAAGCGCTTCCTTAAAGGAGCTCCTGCAGTTCCTAGCTGTGCATGTGTGGCCTACTACTCTGTCTGGGGTAAGACTTACTCCAAGTCCTAGACAGTTCCTTGGTCTCCTGTCTGTGCAGTGGTCCAATCCAACTGCCAGGTATCTCCTTGGCTTTCTATGTGTGTAGTGGTCCAATCCAACTGGTAGATGGAAGAACTTCCCCAAAACAAATTTCCTGTGGCTTGACCAAAAAAACTTTATCATTTAAAATCATCTTCATGGAAAAGAAAATAGATATTTAAGACCATATATAGATTGCCACATGCATTTAGTAAATTAGATCTCTACACTGCAAGCAACTTAATACAAATAAGAGCGGGTAATGAAAGAAAGATGTCATAAAATACATTTGACATCTAGTTATACTGTATGGATTGGCAAATGCTCCAGCAGTTTTTAAGTTAAAAACAGTTTCAAGATGTTGTGGGAATATTCAACCTAATTTACATTGATGACATTTTAATGTTTTCTAAATTTTAAAGAAAACTGTTATATAGAAATATATGGGAGATTCTATCCCAGTTATGGTAAAATTAATTGTATGCTAAGCTTCAGAAATGTAAAATTCATCGGCCAACAGTTTTATTTATTTATTTTTTATTAAGTCACAAAAATTAGTCTCAGCAGGGACCAATCTATTGTTCTGGAACTTTTAAGATTATTATTACCTTATTAAGTGAAGTACAGTGCTACATGGGGTTTGCCAGTTACCATTAAAAATGTTAGTTCCTGCACCCACTACTTTCTTAACTTGTAAAATAACTAAATTTCATATTGACTACTAAGGCGCAGGAGGCCTTTCAAGAATTAAAAATGTCATTCACCACCGCCCCAATTGATCTGCATCCAGACAAACCCTTACAAATGAAAACAGAAGTGGATTTGTCAAATATTGGCAGGGGAGTAATTTTATTCTTTCAAATTGTATCCTTGCACTTACTGTTCAAAGAAACTTTCTAGTACGGAGAAGAGTTATGATATAGGAAACCCAGCAGGTTAACCCATGAGAAATGGTAACATTGATTTAGAGAAACCCAGCACCTCTTGATTATATTCACAGATCATGAAATGGTGTGTACTTTAATATGGGGAAATAATTAAATGCTTATAAGCCAGGAGGGTATTCTTTTTTGTAGATTTATTTTGTTATTTCATACATAGTAGGAGTTAAAAATTTTAAAGCAGATGCTCCTTCTTGACAATGTGGTGATAAGGAAAAACCACCAAAATGTAGAAACCATACTATTAGATGATACATTTTTAGCAGTTGCTACCTTAGGTAATGTTGAAAACGTAGAAGCTCCTGTTCAACAAGCCAATGAAACTTGAAACTGGGCAATCAGTTCTCCTAATAAAAAATTATTTGTTCTTGAATCTTTCAAGCCCAAGTGCTTAATTTGAGATGTGGCTTGCTCACAGCAAGTCATCCAGGTATTATGAGACTAACAGAGCCTGTTCAGCATTTTTTGTGATTATTCTGCTCCAGAGTTAAAAATCTTTCAGGGAGTATCATTGGTTTATTGCTTTATATTTTTCCCCCTTGTAAACTTTCGGGGGAGATAAGATTAGGTTTGATAACTGATTTACCATCTTCTCAAGGATATACTACAATTTTAGTTAAAGTGCATCAGTTGTCTATGGGAACACATTTTGTTGCTCTTAAGAAATTGCCTTCTAATAAGGGAGGTTGTTGATGTTTTTCTAATGGAATATTTAGGCATCACTGTTTTTATAAAGCAATCATTTCTGAATGGATTTATGATTTATCTTCAAAGTTTGGAATACCTTTTGCAAAAAAAAGTGCATATTCAACTCAGTCTTATCTCTGGATATCATCCAGAGCATGATGGGCAAATAGAAAGACTAAATAGAGACTCAGAATAATATCTTAGGTGCTCTGTGAATTCTAACCAGTCAAATTAGATGGAGTTTCATCTTTATGATCAGTTTCTGAGAAACAACCTTTCAACTAATACAGCTAAAATATACACTTTTGAATGCTTGCACACTTACAAATCAATTTTATTCTCAGTTAAGGATTCTACAGTCACACTTCACTTTATGTAGTATGTAAGCACTTTAAAGGACAAGTGGAAAATAGTTTGGGAGAATCCATTAATGGCTGGAGATTTTCTGACTAATCATATACAGTATGTTTAACCAGAGCTTTCATTTGGGCAAAAAATGCATCTCATTGTGTGAAACATCCACCTGTGGATTCTGTTCTGCAAATTCATTACTCATTATACTGACTGTGGTTCACAAACTAATAATACTTCAAGCACAAAACAGAGATTATAACGCAGAAGCGTTGAGAACAACAGTGCACTATTTCATTAATTCTAGAAAGGTGGGTGTCACGTGCTGCAGGTTGTTAGGAGCAGTGTGACTGCATTTTGATGTACGCATTAAGAACCTGTCTTCTGTTGTTTGCAAGCTTATAAGGACAATATTGATGCTATCCTTGGCATTTCTGTATAACATAAGCTCCCTACACTTCTCAGCCAAACTAATTTTACCTGTTGTACCACGGCCAGAAAGTAGACAAGGACACTCTGAGAAATAGTTGGGGTACTAACCGGGTTACCCAGTTTAGCTGAAACAAAAAGGTCAGCCATTATGGCCCAAATAACATACAGGCTTTTCACCGTATGAATCCAATCATGTTGGAGTTCTGTCTTCTTGATTGTCAGGTCAGAATGTGACACCACTTTCTAGGACTAACTCCTTTTATTATCATCAGAATTGAAAGGGGTGGAGCGTTCTCTGGGCTTTGTGGGTGTGGCTCGGTGTCCACCTTGGGCAGCTGTTTGATGCTGTATAGAAAAGTGAAGATAAGTTTAAAGTCAGTACCCCCTCTCTTCTTGAGGTGGTATTGCTTACCTCTTCAGAGCCTGGTGGTCAAAGGTGTATATATGTGACAGTGTCTATGACAGACCATTAGTTATAATAAGATGGTCCAGTCTACTGCATAATCTAGATGGGTCATTGAATCCCTGGAGGATCAACTGCTCAATTTTTGGTTGGATGTACAAAACTCTTTGGCACTTATTTGACTGGACAAAATGGCACATAGCTGCTATTGTCATGAGGCATTTAGGTTATACTAATGGTCTCCTTTTTGGACCAATAAATCTTTTCTTTACTTTAGTTTTTGTATCCTTTCTAACTGTCACTTGTTCCATCAGTTTTCATGCATTCTATATACTGTATTTGCCTACTGTTGTACATACAAATTAATTTAATTGGCTTGTATTTTTAATGCAGTTTCTGTAATATTTTAACACAGTAGAGTGGTATCATATATATTATATTATATTATAGGAGACAGACATTTTGAGTAATCAGTGTAATATAGCTTCAGATTCAAGAAATTTCTAACAATTATCTTCACATAATTTTTCACATAATTTTCAGAATTTCCTTCAGTTTCATCACTAAATTTTACTGTGTATTTTGCAAAATGCAGTATATTCAAGAACTATTTCTCTCTGCAATGTAAACTGCACCGAATTCTCACACGCACAAAGGTAAGAGGAATAGGAAAATATTTTATTTTTGATTTCTATGCTAAATAATGTTTTCTTTCTTTCTTTCTTTCTTTCTTTCTTTCTTTCTTTCTTTCTTTCTTTCTTTCTTTCTTATGCTGGTAGCTTCAGAAGTTTAAATACTACATGTGCCTAATATCTCTTACATTATACTGCTTGTAATCAAGATAACTGAATAATTATCACATGCTTAAGCAGTTCTAGCTTTTTGGTGAAAAACAAGCAAGTGTGAACAGATACTTAAAAAAACAACACTTAAATTATCAAGGGGTTTAGCAAACAGAACTTTTTATGGATAGATCATTTATAGTAAATATACAAATTATTATAGTATGAGAATAATGCACACATTGGTTGTAATGAGCAGTACAACCTTTTACTGTTTTTACTGATCACAAAAATGTCTTTAATCAGCAGACTTTAAAGAGGTTGAGTCTGCTTTAAGGTAGGTAGTCTTTACTTTTCATCTGCTTCAGCTTTGTCAACAACTGGGGGAAAACGTGTTGAAAAATCTTCTGGGCTAATCTTTCACACCACTGGTTTCCCTCTTAGTTAAAATACTCAATTTGTGAAGCCTGGGAATGTTAACCTCCACCTGATAACACATTACACCACATACAATAAATAAATGTTTCTGTATTAGGGGACTAGTAACAAATACATTTTATTGTACTGTACTTTGGCATAAAGACAGTACATTGAACTGGAATGAATTGTTGGTATCTCATCTATCTGTGTTTCAGTAGTGACAAGATTCCATTATCACTGGAAATTCAGAGGTGAAATGTTAACTTTAATTAATCAAATACTGTTTTTCGCCTTCTGTAAGTAAAGATTTTACTCTATACATATGCCTTTGGTTTCTTGCTATAGATCATTGCTATATAGTCACCATTGACCAGATATATTACATTCCCACCCAGTTGTGCATATTGTGATATTTCTTCTGGTCTGTTTTTCTACTTCATGTCCATTTTAAAGTTTTCTTTATAATAAAGAGAGATATGTGATTGTCATCTGTAATTTATTTAACTGTAAAGTGATTGTGATGAATATTTATGCACTCAATGTCGATGATAGGGAATTCATGCAAAATGTATTTGCATCCATTCCCAATGTGAATACTCATAAAATTATAATGGCTGGGGACTTTGTGTTTTAAATCCAGACCTAGATAGGTCTCCTGCCACTGGGGTGATGACATCTACACTGCAAAGACAATTACACAGTTTGTAACCCAAACTCAAGAGCATGTTACTGCTATTCATCAGTGCATCATTGCTACTCAAGAATTAATTATTTCTTTGTAGATAACAATTTCTTGCCTACAATTAAATCTTGTAAGTATGATGCTATTGTTATTTCTAACCATACCCCCTTGATTTTCAAATCATTAAAATCATTATGCCCCACATACTCATCTCGCAGATGGCATCTTAATCTACTTTCATTAGCAGACGAGTACTGTACAGAATTTATATCCAAGCAACTCAATTTTTTTTAGAGACAAATACATCCTATGAGGTTTCTGCAGGAACACTCTGGGAAACCCTGAATGCCTTCTTAAGAGGACAGATTTTCTCATATATTTCCCACAGAAATAAATTGGAAACTAAGAAGGTATCAGAGCTAATCAACGAAATTACTAGAATAGATCAAGAACATGCCAAGTGTCCAAGTGAGGCACTTCATAGGAAAAGGCAATATCTGCATTCAGAGTTTAACTTCTTAACAACTAAAGAAACTTAACAACTCATATTTAAATCAAGACATCATTATTATGAACATGAAGAGAAAGCTAATAAGATCTTAGCTCAACTAATCCACAAGCAAGAAGTTCACAATGCAATCCCAGCAATCACCAACATGAACAAAGATAAAAGCATTGACCATAAAAATATAATGCACACATTGAGAGACTACTATAAATCCTTATATTCTACTGATTTTAAAGAAGACAAGACACAATTTAATGCTTTTCTGGATGGATTACAGATACCACAAATAGATACTCTTAGTGCAGAGGAATTGGAAAAACCTCTGGTACTATCAGAATTACTAGATGCTATAAACTCACTGCAGAGTGGGAAAGCAGCAGGCCCTGATGGCTACCCTGCCAAATTTTATAAGAAATTCTCAACTCAGTTAGCTCCCCTTCTATTAGCAACATTTACAGAAGCTAGAGAAAATAAAATTCTACCTCAAACTTTTCGCCAAGCATTAAT
Source organism: Erpetoichthys calabaricus (assembly GCF_900747795.2). Lineage (NCBI taxonomy): Eukaryota > Metazoa > Chordata > Cladistia > Polypteriformes > Polypteridae > Erpetoichthys > Erpetoichthys calabaricus. The sequence goes on along the minus strand of NC_041402.2, from coordinate 129,380,303 downwards.
TACCATCTTTCCTAAAAAAAATAAGGACTTATTACAATGTGCATAGTACAGACCAATTTCACTTCTGAATAATGATGTTAAGATACTCTCCAAAGTCCTAGCTAGAAGGATGGAGAAAGTGCTGCCTTCTGTAATATCACAAGATCAAACTGGATTTATTAAAGGCAGACACTTAGTTTCCAATCTTCGACGCCTGTTTAATGTAATATATTCACCCACAGAGTCAAACACCCTGGAGATATTATTATCGTTACAAAAAGCATTTGATATGATAGAATGGAACTACCTTTTCGCTACATTGGACAAATTTGGATTTGGCCTGAACATTTATGCATGGATCAAACTACTGTATACCAATCCAGAAGCTTCAGTTTGTATTAACAACATTAATTCAGACTACTTTAAACTAGAGGGTGGTACCAGACAAGGATGCCCCTTGTCACCACTGCTTTTTTCAATCGCCACTGAGCCACTGGCAATTCATTGTCGAAATGCTTATCAGATAAAGGGGATTATCAGAGAAGGACTGGAACAGAAAGTTCCAGATGATATGGTACTGTATATATCAGATCCACAGAATACTTTGCCTGCAGTCCTAACAGCACTAATAGAATTTCAAAAAATGTCTGGTCTCAGAATCAATTTGAATAAAAGTGTGCTTTTCCCAGTGAATTCTCAAGCATACATATTAGATTGGACACCTTCCCTTTTATCATCGTTGATCAGTTTAAATACCTAGGGGTAAACATCACAAGTAAACATAAGCTCTTTATCAACAAAATTTTGCTGTCTGTATGGAAAAAATCAAGCAAGACTTGCATAGATGGTCAACCCATCATCTCACTTTAGAATTAACATTGTTAAGATGAATATCCTTCCTAAGCTTCTGTTTTTATTTCAAAACATTCCAATATACACCAGTAGATCATTAGATCATTTTTAAAGAAATTAGATTCAACCATAACCTCATTTATTTGGAGTTCAAAACATCCACATATCCAAAGGGCGACCCTACAAAGAGCTAAGGCGGAAGGTGGCAATGCTCTACCTAACTTTCAATTTTATTACTGGGCAGCAAACATACAAATTATAAAATCATGGACATGGACACAAATAGATGAGCATACACAGGCTTGGTGCACAATAAAAATAAAATCCTGCAGTACTTCTTTATATTCCTTGCTTTGCACCCCAATAAATACAAGTTATCGCCAATATACTAACAACTCAATTGTGCCTTACTCACTCAGAATATGGAACCAATGTAGGAAGTATTTTAAGATAGAGAAGATTTTATCTGTGACACCGCTGCACGAGAACTACCTATTTCCACCCTCTCAAACATATGCTGTTTTTAATGCCTGGGAACCATCTGGGATTTAGAGATCTGTACATAGACAATGTCTTTGCTTCCTATGAATAATTACACTCTAAATTTAACTTTCCAGCAACACACTTCTTTCACTACCTTCAAATTCGAAACTTTGTTAAACAGAACCTGCCCAATTTTCCTCACTTCCCACCTACCTCTATGCCGGAAAAAATATTTATCAGTCTCGAGGACTCAGATGGCATTTCCATAATGTATAAACCATTTTACAGTCCCTCCCTTTCAAAGATCCAAGAGAACAGTGGGAAAAGGGTCTCTTACTCAACATCTCAGAAAAAGAGTGGAAAGTAGCAATGCACAGAATTCACTCGAGCTCCATAGAATTATTCAACTCAAAATTATATATCAAGCGCATCTCTCTGGTTTAAAATTGTCCAAAATGTTTCCAGGGCAAGATCCAATCTGCGAACGCTACAATCAAGTTCCAGCCTCACTGGGCCACATGTTTTGGGCATACGCCAAATTAACATCATTTTGGACCAAAATCTTTAAATGCCTTTCAGACAGCCTTGGTATCACAATCCCTCCAAATCCACAAACAGCTGTGTTTGGTGTACTTCCAGATGGGCTTAAAGTGGAGAAGGACAAACAAACTGTATTTGCCTTTACTACACAACTGGCACATAGACTTGTCTTGCTCAATTGGAAGAATCCTAACTCACCTATTCTAAGTCAGTGGGTAACTGATGTTATATACTATTTGAAACTGGAATAAATCAAATTTGCACTTAGAAGATCTGTACTAAACTTTTTCAAAACCTGGCAAGATCTGATCAATAACATTTTAGAATAAGCATTTAAATTGAGGAAGCAGATTCTCTCCACACTTTTACTCCATTTATCTTTATTCAGTTATTAATTTAGGTTTACACTGCTGTCCTAGCTCTCTTTCTCAGGGATGCAGGTTGATTTGTTTCAAACCTTTTTTTCTTTGTAAAACTATTATTAAAATTATTTAGTAAAATTATTTGTATGGAATGTTATTTGATTTTAATAAAATCAGTAAAATTTAAAAAAAAGTGGATAAACCTATTTTTCAGACTGTATAACCATAGTACATGCCATTGTATGTTAAAAATGTCACCAGCTTCAACATAATGATTTTGCTAAAATCTATACATTAATGGTATAGCAATAAACTAGATATTTAGAATACTATTTTTTCTGTGTTTTTGTTAAAGAGTACCTAAATTTTGATGTTCTCTAACTTTTGACATGTCCCACTCTTTGGCAATGTATTGTTATAGTAGTAAAATTAAAATGTAACCTGGCTAATTGACTTTTTAAGTGACAAGACTCAAACAGTAAAAGTCAATACTTGTCTGTCATGCTGTCTTCATCCACAAAGTCCCCTCAGCATTGTGTTGTTTCATCTCTTTTGTACATCCTCTATATTAATGGTTGACACAGTAAATTTGAAAGCACATTCATCTGAAAATTTTTCTGGTGACTCAGAAATTGTGTGTCTACTGAATAAGAATGAAATTAGTCTTTTCTACATCTAAAGGTTAAAAAAATCAAGGAACTAATAATCCATTTTAGAAGAAACACCATTCAACCATTAGCAACAGTCATCAAAGACCAGGTAGTGGAAATTGTTGACAGTTATAAATATCTGGAGGCAATCAGACACTCAAATCTGGCTTTTAATAAAAATGCAGAAGCCATCTGAAACAGGGGACAACAGCACCTGTGCTTTTTAAAGAAACCGAGTCTTTTTTCAATTCAATTCTGTTTTAATATCTCAAGAGGGAAATTTGGTTTGTTGACAGGCTTTACATAGAGAGCATGACTTAACATTAAAAACACATAAGAAAATACACAGCCATCAAACTTTTTACATATAAATAATGTCAGACTTTTATAAATCATGTATCGAGTCTGTCATTATTATGTTCTTTTGGCTTGATTTGGAACTCTTAATGTCAGCAAGAAAAACAGAATAAATTATATTGTAAAATGGAGCAAAAATAAGATCTCAACAATCATATCTTACAGTCCTGTTTAATAACAGAAAGCAGAGTGCATTCTGTCAGAAAGGACTCACTCAATACATTCATTCTCAATTCAAGAAGTTAGAAGTTATGTTCTAATAAATATCCAAAGGGTTAAATCATGTGATGAATAGTTAGCATTTGCATCATTAATCAGTCAAATCTAAATGTCAAATTAATTTTTATGTGTAGTATGTTGTATTAAGAGGTCCATGGCAAATCCCGATTTTAAATAAATAATCGGGAATCCTGGAATGTGCACTTGATTGGGGTGCTTGGCTGATCGCATATCCATGTGCAAATGTGAATGGAACATTAAGGTGCCTCATTCACACCTCGGAGTAGCTGGAGGACAGCACCATCACCCAACTGGCAGTATGAAAGAGAAAAAGAGAACAGAAAAGAAAAAAGGCATGGAGGTTAAAGGGAGGTGAAAGAAGGAAAGTATAGGAACAGAACAGGAGCCAATACAATTTGTGAGGGGAAGCAGGTGGATATGAAGTGAGCCACAGATGAGGAGCATACCATTTGATACTCAGGAGGGGAGGACAGAGGGGCTGCTCCTGCTGAAAACTTCTAGGAGCAAGAGCAACCAAGTGCTCTAGGGGGCTCCCACAGAAGCTGGGGAGATATGCAAAACTCATGGTTTTGAAAGAAGATATGTTTGTCCTTGATTTTAACCTTGTTTTTATGGCATATATTTATTCAGATTTGAACCTCCAAATGGACACTGTTTTTATCATAGATTATTTATTTATTTGAAATTTTTTTTTTTACACTGCACTATTTGGATGCTGCTTATTTGGCTGTTTGGTTATAATAAAAGCACTTTGCACATTTGCACCAACCCCTTGTTGACTGTATGTGTCCTTGTTTTCCCAGCTCATCTTTGGGTCCGCAGGTGCAAGAGGCTCCTGGAAGCAGCCAGGGGGTGTGGAGCTGACCCGTACTGTCACATATGTTTGATCAAATGTTTCACCATAATAATAATGTTCAGCGCTATATTATATTTATTTGTTGTAAATTTATGCTTGTTGGTAGCATTCTTTATGATATGCTTTTAATGTTAAACCTGCTAACAAATCAAATTACCCTTTTGGGACAATAAAATTGAATTGAATAATTTTTTAATAGCAGTGTTCCGTTTGTGTTCTATAGAACACTATAGAACCACATGCAGTGTTTTTATCCTTATTAAAGAATAAAATAAAAACTTTTTGTGAAATAATTAGCTGTTATGAAGTCAGCTATAACAGGGATTAGAACTTTACATTCACATTTATGGAGCACATATGATGGATGTCATTTAATTTTATTTAAATACAGTCCAGTCTTTTTATATTTTTATCACTGAAGACTAATTATGATTATAGATGTTCTGTACTTTCCTAAGAAATAGAACAAGTGAGGACTTGTTTAACAAAAGATGTCTGCAAACACCTGGTTACAAGTCAATTTTTTTAATTTACTCAATTATCAGAAATGTTAAAAAGGATGCGATACTACTTATTTTAAGTTATATCACAAAATATAGTTAAGAAAATGAAAGAATGTCAGTCTGATTTTAACAACCTGTCATAAAATAGCTTATAATACTAAGGAATGATTTGGAATCTATTTAGATATTCTAAATATTAATAGAACGCACAGAATACAGTACAGTATAGGATGCACATGTTTCAAATATATATTGTAAATATGTGTCACAAGATTGAAAGTTAAGGCTTTTCTGCTTCATTGCAGGTGCTAACTTCATTATGCATTAATGTGTTCCCTATGAGGTTAGTTCCAGCATGCAAAACTGTCTGCAGAAGTGCAATTATCTGTATTAAACTGGCTATAAATAGTATTGCTCAAAGTTAAAGTTCAGTAAAAATATAGTTGTAGGATTTCTCATAAGTTCTTTTTTCATTTGAATCTATACATGCCTTCATGGTAATGAAATACAGCAAATGTTACTTGCAAAACTGTCAGTGACCTTGTTGAATTTATTTTTGCCTACGTTTCCGCTTATTATGGCATGTAGCATTGCCTAGCTTAAGTGTTAGCTTTTAGACCCTAGTTTGTCAGTCCCGTTTTTTCCTCTGATTTACATATGGACCTATAACCTTTAAAAAAACAAAACCTCAAGTGAAAGTGCTGTCTTCACTATTGAGCTGTGCTATGTACATTGCTTCTTGTGCTTCTTCGTATATTACAAGAAATTAATGGTATTAGAATAAAATCCTAAAATATCTAGGATCTGTAAGTATTTTCATGCCAAATAGCATGCAGGATTACTTTTATAGCAGGAAACATGTTCTACTATGCATACTAGCAATATTAAAATCGCTTTTTAGATTTTTTTTATATTAACAGTATAAATTTGATTGATTAAAAGCCAATCAATTAGAGTTTGATGTGATTGGAGACCTGGTGGGCATTAGGATTACAGGCAGGGTAAGGCAACACAGAATAGGACTTACTAGGGTCTACTAGAGTCTTGGAAAAGGGAGAAGAATCCCTTGGAGAATAGGCAGTAGGTCAAAAAAACAACTGAACGATAAAATGCACTGCATGGTTTTGGCTTAGCTGTGGTGCGTAATGAGTGGTCAGAAGTCCATTGCCTCTATCTAGCACATTACAGGGCCTTAAGGAGTGGGGCTACTGCTTTACAATTAAGGTAGGACCCAAGTTCCCTAAGTGACTTGGCCTTTTAGGGACTGTGAAAGGCTCTGTGACTGAATGCTTTATGCCTTTACAACCTTCAAGATATCCCAAACCTGTCTCTGAAACACTGAGTAATTTCACAGCAGAGCAAAAGAGACCCCAAAAACCCTTTGAGTGCAATTTGGGACGTTAGTTGGAAGAAACCCTCAGTTGGTGGAAAGACAGCTATTGTCTGAATAAGAGAGAGAAAAAGAGAAAGAGAGAGAGAGAGAAGGAAAGTGTAATAGGGAAAACTTGTATGAACTACTATAGTGTGCAAGTGGACAAGCCAATTCAAAAAGTATACAAGGATTTAAACCTGTCTTGTTAGAACATAAGAACAGCTGTGATGAGAACAGACCATTTAGCCCAACAGGTTTATCCATTCTATTTACCTAGATCCTTCAAAATAATATCAAGCTGATATTTGAAGGTCCTTAACACTAGAATTACCAGAGCCTATGAAAAAACTCGTAGATCCGGCCCACCTTAAATCCGTTCGCACCTCTCTGCCCAGCGTCTTTTGTCCTGTAAATGTGCTGATAAAGACAAGCAGCAAGCAGCTGGCTATTCCATCCCCCCACTGACTTAGAACGTGCACAAACTTCTCCCAGCTCATACCTTGATTGATTATCTGGGAGTGAAGTGGAGTTTTAGAGTGGAAATAATAGATCGTTATTTGGAACACACTCATTTCATGTGTGTTCCGTTTCTACAATAATCTGTGTAAACACATTTTTAAAACAGAAATGTTTTTCATATTTTAGTAATAAATGACAAAATGTAGGCATAAACTGCAGTATATAATGTATGAAGCCTGATGTCCAAAGATCAAATAAACACTTTCACAAAAGGTTCAAGAAAAAGACAACAGCTTCCGTAGCATTTCTTTTTCCATCGCCTTTTCTAGTAAGATGTGACGACAAAGTTCCTCTGCAAGCTGAGCCATGAACACTCTTCTTTTCTCAGTGGCCCCCGTGCATGCCTTGCACAGTACATGTGCATCGATCACCGCCAGCATGTTGTAGCACACAGCATCTCGTCACCTGCATGTTCTTGCGCGCACTGAATAAACTCCTGATCTGACTCTAAGTAACAGCCCCAGCATAAATTCACACTCGATCTGACGCTGTTCGTTTTCAAATAATATTGCATTAGTGTGATGATGTTTTCACATATATTGTCTCTTTCTTTCAGGTGTGTAATAGAAACCACAGCATAGAGAGAAGTGTGTACACTGTAACAGGTACACACATTGTAAATGTAGGAAGGACGATCCTTGCGTGTGTGTGAACTGATAACATTTGAATCTAATGATTGCATATAGCGCTGAACTTACTGCTCTGTACTATTCTTTCCCCTGCATGTCCTGGAGTACAAAAGAAACAGCATACAGCAACATGTGGGACTGGCAAGATCAGGGAAAAAAAACACGCGGTCACTGATTACAAACCACAAGATGTTATGCGAATGAAGATGAATAATATAAATAATGTTGCATCCATGCCACAAAGTTTTCCGAAATGTACTATACAGATCATAAAAAGAATAATTCCAAATATCATATATACCTATGTCTCTGGTTTTTTTTTGACATCATAGACCATAAGGTGCATACTAATTCAGTGTGAGCAGGAACACTCAATAAAACTGAATAAAAAATAAATCAAGTGACGGTGAGATATGAAGAAGACAGATTCGCCCGTGTTTGTGTGTCAGCTTTTATCCCTCCAAATGAGAGAATGTCCAGTTCCATTGTCTCAAAACACCACTCACATCTCCAGTTATTCCCAGTTTCAAATAAAAACTAACAGTGTCAGATCCCTAGGTGGGGGGGCGGTAGTATGTATCGTGCTTGTGATTTAGAGAGAATAAAAGTGAAAAAAAAGGTAACTTTTACAAGTTCTATAAATGTACACCGTGTGTTACACATGCAAAACAAGTGTATGTATGTACTGTATAATATTAACAATAAGAGCAGCTCACTACTGAAAACGGCAAACATAGGAGTGAGTCAGGATCTAACCGGGGACTCTTGATTACAAGTCAGCAAATCTTACCGCTGTGCCACAGAAGCTGTTGTCTTTTCCATGAACCTTTTGTGAAAGTGTTTATTTGATCTTTGGACTTCAGGCTTCATACATTATATAGTTTATGCCTACATTTTGTCATTTACTACTAAAATATGAAAAACGTTTCTGTTTTAAAAATGTGTTTACACAAATTATTGTAGAAATGGAACACACATGAAATGCATGTGTTCCAAATAACAATCTATTATTTCCACTCCACTTCACTCCCAGATAATCAATCAAGGCATGAGCTGGGAGAAGTTCTTGCATGTTCTAAGTCGGTGGGGGGATGGAATAGCCGGCTGTTTGCTGCTTGTCTTTATCAGCACATTTACAGGCAAAAGACGCTGGCGGAGAGGTGCGAACGGATTTAAGGTGGGCCGGATCTATGAGTTTTTTCGTAGGCTCTGGCAATTCTAGTGTTAAAGGCTTACTCTCTACAACACTACTTGGTTATTTATTCTACGAGTGGTTCTTTGCAAGAAGGAAAACCTTTTTAATGTATGTGTGAAATCCATGCTTAACAAATCTGCAAATTTGAGACCCTTTGTTCATGTTAAAGAATTTATTTTAAGGTAAAACCCAGGAGCCACTCTAATTCTCTTCATAATTATAAACACTTCAATCATGTCACTCCTTAATCTCGGTTTGCTTAAACTGAAAATATTTAATCTCGCATATGTCTCAGGCCCAAAATCAGCCTAGTCACACTTTTGTGGACATTCAGCAGAGCTGGTATGTATTTTTTGTAATATAAGGAACAAAACTCCACCCAGTACACCAGGGGCCTCATGCATATACGATCCATTCGCACAAAAATGTTGCGTACACCCATTCCACGCTCACATCGCGATGTATAAAAACTAAACTTGCCAGTAAGCCATGCACATTCTCACGGCAGCACAATCCATTGCATACGCATGTTTCTGCTCAGTTTTGTTAATGTATACTGTTAATAATTAAACATTTGTGAGCACGGTGATGCAGCAGTAGCGATGAGCTGGTTCCCTGTCCAGGGATTGTTCCTGCTTTGCACTGTATGCTTGCTGGGACCTTGGATGGATAAATGGATGGAATAAACATGTGCTACAAAGATTTTTCAAAGTTCTTTAAACATTTTGAAGAATCTGCGTTGTAAGCTGGTTTTACATTTATTACAGAGCGTATTGTGTGGCAATTGGTTACATGGAGAAAGAAAAGTAAGGACAGGAATTGGGGGTTGGTATGTTTGAAAGAGACAGTACTGCTGCAATAAATAATTTCATCGAGGGTTGCGCATGTCCAATCAAGCATCATGTGCGAGGTAGGAATAATCCCTGGACAGAGTGCCAGCTCATTACTACCAATGCACCACCATGTTTAATACATGCTTTAATGCATTTCATCATGAAAATGACATCAAGTATACATCTTAGTATTTAAATTGTTCAGAGAGCTGTAATATCATGAATGTAATGTATTCTGTGTGGAGATCAGTGCATGCATGCTCATGTTGGCGTAAGAGAAAGCCTGAAGCAAGAAGCATGTAGTGATTCACACACAAAGAACACATAGAATACGAGCCATTTAACATGCTACTTTAGTTAAGATGGGATCTGAGAAACCCTAATAAATGAAACATTGATTTTAAGATGAAGTTTATGATGTTCTACTCTAATGACAAAATAAACTAGGAGATTAAAGTCAAAAATTCAAGATTAAAGTCGACATTTCAACCTTTTTTCACTGTGTCCCTATTGTTATTCTTTGCTCTGTACCACTAATACGCTTCCATATGACACTCAAGACGGTGGGGTGCAACTCGCCTTTTCTCAGTGAGTTTGATATCTGAACATTTCTTGTTTATTTCAGGCACTGTGCGACTTTCTGAACTTAAACTTTCAAGTGTCTCCACCACTAGACTTGATCAACATTCCTTTGTTGTTTATACCACTGCTTAAGCCAACAAATAGTATATTTTTCCTTTTCACATTTCCTAAATTTTTTTTCATGTACTTTTACCACTGTCATTTAACAAAACACTGAACAGAAGGTGATATTTATATTGATTTGCATATTAAAAGAGTCGGGGTGGGACGGCAGGTGCGTGCACGTGCTTTACTTTTCACGCTGACTGGGATTTATGGAGCTGAAGTGGGCGGAAGTCGGCTTATGCATGGTTTTGTGCATCTGAATTTCCACTTTTGTCCGTACACCATTTTTTAGTTTGAATTCTATGCACGGTGTTATACATGAGGCCCCAGGAGAGGACCCCACTAGTGCATTAAATAACTTAAGCATAACCTTCCTTGACTTCTATTCTACACATCACAACTTTCAGACCTCCCATTGATTATTCAAATCTAACATTTCTACTTCTCAACATTTAAGATGTAGGAAGGCAGCACAGTATTCTTTCTGTTCTGTTCATTTGTCATTTCATGTTTCTCCCTTTGTGTGTCTCTCCCCCCTGTGATTATTTCACATCAAAAGGGTTATTTTGGGTACTTTGGCATTCATAACTTTATTCTGGCATAGGAAAACCACACATTGTTTTATATGGGCTAATTACAGGCATATTATTGTAAATTAAGGCATGGATTGTAGATTAGAAAAATCTGTTACTGGCTTAAATTGCAACTTCATCCTTAAAGTCAGTGTCAACATATAGAGTATTTGAGAGCCATCCCCCAAATGCAATGCCAAAAAAGATCAAAATAACAAAAAAAAGTTGTTTGTTAATAAAGTCAATAATAAAAGTTAACATGGTTTTGAAAAACAAAAAAGCAAAACAAATTAAACAAAAAAAAAAAGCCCACAGAACCAATGTGCCTAAATAAATAGGTATATTCTAGTTTGCTGTGTCCACCAATCAGTGCCTTACAGCATGCAGTAATCCCTAGCTTGTTACCTTCTTTTACTCCTTGGGTCTGGCGCTGGTCAAACCCTTCCACCTGACTTCACATTAATTGCAGATCCGTCTTTAAATAGCTCTAATCTTTCCAACATAGGCTGGTTCCTGGTTGTTTTCTGTTAATATTTATGTGGTCAGGACAGGTTTCTAGAACTCTTGGAGCTATCCAGTAAAAAGTCTTCCTAGCAGCCCCAGTTGTCCTTGCAGTACTGAATCAAAGCACTCATTTAAAAAGCCAAGTCTATCTACCTCACCATAGCATTATGTAGCAAGAAATCATATATCTGCATATCTACTATAGTGGATCCCTACAGCTGCTTACTGGCCTAAGGAAGTACAGACACCACCCTATGTGACTTCCAATGTTAAAGTCCAGCACACAACTCACCTAAAGCTCAGTGTAGAGCTTTCAATTCCAGATCTTCTCATCACTAACTAAGACCAAAGCTTTCACATCATTGACATCAAGCACCATTGTAGCAGACGTTTCCCTTGAATAACAAAGATTTAATAAAAAGGCACAATATTTTACATGATTTTCTATAAAATTGTGGCTGTTACATCACTCAGTTTATTGTGATTCTACTGTTTTGCACTTGCCTCACAGGGAGTTTTCAGTTTTATTTTATTTTTGAAATTGTTACAAATTTATATAATTTGTTTACTGACATTACCACAATGCTATTTTGTGTACCATTTCTATATCACTATTGTGCAGTATTGCTTTACAGCTATGGCCATTTTGTTATTGATGGCTTTGTGTTTCTACCACATGGCCATAAGCAAATTGCATGTGATGTCATCACATGTCCACAATTTAAAAAAATGTGCTTTGCTCTCACAAACATGCTAACTTTGGATCAAAAATACAAATCTCAACGAACCTTTGAAAACATAGCTCACACAAGGAAAAAACTAGGCACTTAGTCTTGTGGCTACGATTTTTGAATTAGCTTTGGATAATTTCTTTTGGTCTCAGCTTGCTTTACTATTGTTGTCCTGCACAGACACAATCTTTAATCTTCATTTTCTGTTTCATCTTCTCAAACATACTGCCTTATAGTAACCTCTTACTACCACAGTGCACATGATTATTACATCCATAAAATACAAGTCCTACATATGTGGGACCAACTGAGTTATGAACAAAGGCAAAAAACAACAGATAAAATAAGCAAAAGCAACTTAAAACAGTATTATCTTTAATTTTGTAAAATGACACAAAAAACATGAATAAACATTTGAGGTGCCAATTTGGTAACCCCCCGTGAAAAATAAGCACAATTAGTTACTGTGATTTCTTTGCAGACAGCAGTCCAAAATAGAACCAATGTAGGTAACTGGTTTGCTGGTTTATGAAGGAAGATGGTAGGAAGGGGCAGGTCCAGGAGGATGGACATCGGAGATGACATCAGATGACATCAGTCCAGTCACCCGGGACCTTATGCATAACGGCGTGCGTAGAATTCACACTAAAACATGGCATACAGACAAAGGTCAAAATGTGTATACGCACAAAAAAATTCAGATGCACCAAACCGTGTGTAAGCCAACTTCCGCGCACTTCCGCTATATAAATTCCAGTCAGTGTGAAATGTAACGCTCATGCACGCACCTTCCGCCCCACCCTGTCTCCTCCCAGAATTATGCCTCTTTGAATATGCAAATCAATATAAATATTCCCTTAACTAGAGCGTTATGTGAAAAGACAATGACAAAAGCATGGGGAAAAAAGAAGAATTTCAGCGTATGTCAAGTGGAGGTAATGAAAAACGTACTATTTGTTGGTTTAAGCAGTTGTATAAACAACAAAAGGAAGTTGATCGAGTGACATAGAGTGTCAGAGAAACTCGAAAGCTCAAGTTCAGAAAGTCGCACAGTGCCCGAAATAAAAAAGAAGTTGTCAGATATCAAAGTCACCGTGAAAATGAAGTCGTAGCCCACCGTCTGAGTGTCATACAGAAGTGTATTAGGGTACAGAGAAAAGAAAAATACAGAATAAAAATACAATAATTTTGTAGTTTATTGTGTCATTAAAGTAGAATGTTGTAAACTTAATCTTGAAATCAATGTGCAATTTACAAGAGTTTCTCAGATCCCATCGTAACTAAAGTAGCATGTTAAATGGTTCGTATTCTATGTGTTCTATGTGTGTGAATCACTACATGCTACTTGTTTTGGGGTTTCTCTTACACCGACATGAGCATACAAGCACTGATCTCCACACAGAATACATTACATTTCATGATATTACAGCCCTCTGAACAGTTTAAATACTAAGATGTGAACTTGATATCATTTTCATGATGAAATGAATTAAAGCATATATTAAACATGGGGCCAGAGTAGTGCAGAGATTGTTCCTGCCTCCCGCAAGATGCTTGCTGCGCTGTGTGCGACCCTCAAAGAAATTATTTATAGCAGCACTACTATCTTTTTCAAACATACTAACCCCCAATTCCTGTCCTTCCTTTTCTTTCTCCATGTAACCAATTGCCACACAATCAGCTCTTTAATAAAAGCCAAGCCATCTGTAAGCTTAGAACGCCAATTCTTCAAAACATTTAGTGAACATTTAAATATCTTCACAGTACATGTTTAATTATTCCAGACATCTATCCATCCAGGGTTGCGCCAGTCCCAGCAAGCACACAGTGCGAGGCAGGAACAATCCCGGAATGGGGCATCAGTTAATCGCTACCGCTGTCCACTGTGTCCATGCGTTTAATTAATAACAGTATACATTATTTAAATGAAGTTAAAAATGTATCTGTATAATGTAATATATATACTTTACTGCATTTCATCTCAAAAATGATATCAAGAACTCCAAGAAGATAGTGCCTGGAAATCTAAATCGACTTAGAAGCCAGTCGTCATCATCTGTAAATACGCACTTTCTCCGGTTGAATTGAATTGAATTCCTTTATTGTTATTGTATGGTACAATGAGATTCAATATGCATATCCTCCATAAACGTATTTACCTATAAAATGGTAAAACAACAACAACAACAATAATAAAAATAACAATACAATAAAAAACAATGAAAAATATGTCGTTATATAAGCATAAGTGGCTCATGTTGTGCAATATTAAAACTGTAATGCAAGTTTACAATGAGGTAATCTATACATATTAATAAAAGGCAAAGCCCTCACTGACTCACTGACTGACTGACTGACTCACTCATCACTAATTCTCGAACTTCCCGTGTAGGTGGAAGGCTGAAATTTGGCAGGCTCATTCCTTACAGCTTACTTACAAAAGTTAGGCAGGTTTCATTTCAAAATTCTACGCGTAATGGTCATAACTGGAACATATTTTTTGTCCATATACTGTAATGGAGGAGGCGGAGTCACGTATCGCGTCATCACGCCTCCTACGTAATCACGTGAACTAAAAACAAGGAAGAGATTTACAGCACGAGTCAAACGCGGGAACGAAGGTAAATGACGTTAATTTTTGAGTGTCTTTTAATACTGTGTAAGCATACATATTAACACATGTGCAATTAAACGTGTGCATTTACGGGGTGATTTCTCAGGCTTAAAAGCTCGCCTTTTATCAAACGCGGGAACAAAGGTAACTGACGTTGTTCACTGTCTTTTAATACTGTGTAACCATACATATTAACACGTGCAATTAAATGTGTGCATTTACGGGGTGATTTCTCAGGCTTAAAAGCTCGCCTTTTACTAAAAAGGTAAATGCAAAACTATTTTCAATCATTCTATGATCTGCTTCTCAAAACTGAAGGCACCGTGGCTGATGGTAAATGACGTTAATTTTTGAGTGTCTTTTAATACTGTGTAAGCATACATATTAACACGTGCAATTAAACATGTGCATTTACGGGGTGATTTCTCAGGCTTAAAAGCTCGCCTTTTATCAAACGCGGGAACAAAGGTAAATCACGTTCTTTACTGTCTTTTAATACTGTGTAACCATACATATTAACACATGTGCAATTAAACGTGTGCATTTACGGGGTGATTTCTCAGGCTTAAAAGCTCGCCTTTTACTAAAAAGGTAAATGCAAAACTATTTTCAATCATTCTATGATCTGCTTCTCACAACTGAAGGCACCGTGGCTGATGTTACGTCACTTGCTGTCCAACCATAAGCGTTACCTGGTAGGTAACCAGACACTCACTTCACTCCCTTTCGGGAATCGAACCTCTGAGGTTTTCTTTTGTTCTTAATTAAAATTTAAAAGCAATACTTCACTGCTGCTAAGCCCCTCTAGCGCCGACGTCCGAGGTTCGATTACCGTAAGCAAGTGCAGTGAGTGTGTAATTACATTCACGGCATTCGTAGTCTGATTCACAATCTGATTGTATGGGAGGTTAGCTACCAGGTAACGCTTATACTTGGCCACCAAGTCAGGTCGAAGTGATCACTCGAGTAAAGGCAGCTTCACAAAAAAACTGATCCTTAACAAACTGTTATTAGTATATTTTCCCTCAATTTAAAAACGTTTTATTTTCTTCTTAATAAAAATTTAAAAGCGGTACTTTGCCGGTGCGAAGCGCGTGGATTTGACCGACTGACACATACAGACATATTCATGAGTGCAGGTACTTCGGAAAGAAAGCACCGTGTAAACCTAAAGTTTAAATTAACTTCATAGACCTACAAAAGGTTGCCATTCATTTGTGGCAAGATTGCTTTTCTTCTGTACAACTATACGTTGCATTCTCAAGAGTGTGCTTGCACGGCTTCAGATATATATATATATATATATATATATATATATATATATATATATATGTATGTCTATATATAAATATGTAAGCTTATAAGTACTGCCTTACTTCTCTTTAAGAAAGGAAGATGTAATGATACTTGATTTAAACGATTCCATGTCTTCCTGGGTTTGCATAGCTTATTGTCAATATCTTTACACCTGTTTTTAACACTTATTTACTGAAACGGGCTTTCACGAAAAAAGTTAGGGCTTTGCTACAGAATACACCCTCCACAAGTTAAGCAAGTAAAAATAAAATATATATTTCTGTTTTATTTAAACCTTTTAAGTTCGTATGCATAGCCCCATTTGGCTGTTTAATTTTTTTTTTCTTTCTTCAGTAATATTTAATCTCCTTAAAGAAAAAGAACATATCCATTTTACTTTTTTTGTATCTCTTTAGTAATATTTTAGTGTAAAAGGATAACCAGTATGTAAACCTTTTATGTTACTTTATACATTTATTTTACACAATGTTGAAAAATTAATAAGAAAGCTACATATTTTGGCAGCTGCTGCTTTCATTTTCAATGAAATGAAAAAAGCTCTCCAAGACAAAACGTCAATGAAGAAGAAACAGTTTGCACTATCTAAAAAGGAGAAACCCTCATTTATAAAACTTTGCTGCAGATGACTTAGCTTATTGTCAATATCTTTACACGTTTTTTTAAGACTTATTGACTGAAACGGGCTTTCACGAAAAAAGTTAGGGCTTTGCTACAGGATACACCCTCCACAAGTTAAGCAAGTAAAAATAAAATATATATTTCTGTTTTATTTAAACCTTTTAAGTTCGTATGCATAGCCCCATTTGGCTGTTTAATTTTTTTTTTCTTTCTTCAGTAATATTTAATCTCCTTAAAGAAAAAGAACATATCCATTTTACTTTTTTTGTATGTCTTTAGTAATATTTTGGTGTAAAAGAATAACCAGTATTTAAACCTTTTATGTTACTTTATACATTTATTTTACACAATGTCGAAAAATTAATAAGAAAGCTACATATTTCGGCAGCTCTAAAAATCAGAAACCCTCATTTATAAAAGTTTGCTGCAGATGACTTAACTGAAAATAAATGAATAGTTCCTATGTGTATAATACATATTTATCTATTTTACTTATGCCTTTATTCCACCAACTTACAACATCTGAGGTACAATTTGTTACATTACTTTTGTTTTTTGCAGCACAGGCAGGTGAAGTGACTTCCTCAGGGTCACACAGTGGTGTCAGTACCACGATTTGAACTGACAAGCTCCGGGTTTGCTGAAATATTACTGAAGAAAGAAAAAAAAACGAAAACGGGCAAATGGGGCTATGCATACAAATGTCCATCCGTCCATTATCCAACCTGCTATATCCTAAATACAGGAGCCAATAAGTAGATATGTATATATACAGTATATATATATATATATATATATATATATATATATATATATATATATACAGTATATATATATATATATATATATATATATATATGTGAATGTATGTATGTATATATGTATGTCTATATATATATATGTAGATATGTAAATTTGTATATGTATATATATGTTTATGTGGATGTGTATATGTGTATATACGTATGTATATGTAGATATGTGTATATGTAGATATGTATATATATATGTATATGTATATATATGTTTATGTGTGTGTGTGTGTGTGTATATTATATATATAAAAGACAGCAACACTCATAACAATGACAACATAATTACATTGACAATCATGTTACGTTATTTTTAAAATGTTTCCTTTTTTTTTTTTCATAACCTCTTCAACACACTACTTCTCCGCTGCGAAGCGCGGGTATTTTGCTAGTATATATATATATATATATATATATATATATATATATATATATATATATATTATAATATATGTGTATATATATATATATATATATATATTATAATATATGTGTATATATATATTTATTATAATATATGTGTATATATATATATATATATATATATAATAATATATGTGTATATATATATATATATATATATATATTATAATATATGTGTATATATATATATATATATATATATATATATATATAATATATGTGTTTATGTATATATATATATATATATATATATATATGACAGCAACACTCATAACAATGACAACACAATTACATTGACAATCATGTTACGTTATTTTTAAAATGTTTCCTTTACTTTTTCATAACCTCTTTAACACACTACTTCTCTGCTCCGAAGGTATTTTGCTAGTTGTACTTATAAGTACAAACAGTTCTACCGGAAGCACTTGATGGACTGATTGAGTGCGTTTATAGCTCTTGGGATGAAACTGTTTCTGAACTGCGAGGTTTGTGTAGGAAAGGCTCTGAAGCGTTTGTCATTTGGGAGACGTTCAAATAGACTGTGCCCATGGCTGAGGCAGCGTGTACTAGATGCTGTACCTTGATAATTCTCTACGCTCTTGACACAATCTGCTGTAGAGCTTTCTGATCAGCTGCTGTATAGCTCTGACTCCACGCTCAGATATAGTGGGTTAAAATATTCTGAATGGTGCACTGAAGCAGCTATGGCATTTGGAATAGTTTGGCCATTCTGTACATCATTATATTGTTAAAGGTTGATAATAATCAGATGCCTTAAACTAAAGAGCGATATGCGGTTAATTTCAGTGTATTTGATAAAGCTGTGTCATGGAAGTGAATCAAATAAATAAAGGGAAACCACACAGGAACAGTAACACTGCTTTGATGCTGGGTGCCGCCAGTTTGCAAAACTGAGTCAAAAACGTGCATACGCAGTGGTTTGACCTGGAGTGAAAATGTGTGTGGCTTTACACCAAGTTTAGTTTTTATACATCACGATGTGAGCATGGAAATGGGTGTACACAACATTTTTGTGTGTATACACCGTTTATACATGAGGCCCCCGGTCTGCAGAGGGAGAAAGAGAGAAATGATCAGAGAACAGTGCCAACCCTTGGCTTGGTGGGTAATTATAATTACTAAAGCCTGTAAGTTGTCTCCCAAGCGCACCCTTGTGACAATTTAAATACAGTACATGTGGCAAACTGGGCTTTGATTGCTGGTGCTTTCATTACTGAGGGAATGTGAAGTTGATCTTTTCTCTAAAACAATACATGAAAAAATAAAATAAAATAAAATGATTTTGTTTCTGGGTGTAAAAGAAAACAATATTTATTGTCAAAGACCTGGGGCTATGTAATATGAAGGAGATCCATTGAAGGAAAAAAAAAAAGTACAGATGTTTTGCTTCTGTTTTTATTCTTATCCATGCGGCTTTCTCGCTTACCACCAAATGTCATTGTCCTGTTCTCTTGGCCTGAATTCATAAGTTGTCGCTGTCCTATTTCTTTGCAGCCTTCAAACAAACTACTACAACCCCCCCTCCCCAAAGCAAGACTGATGCAGTTCTATTTATGTCTCGTCTGTTCAGACGTCTGACTCACAGCATCTGTCTGGTCTCTATGAGGTCAGGAGACATGCAAAAGGTGCCAGATGTCTTGTTTACCTTTCTGGCCAATCTCCAAAATGGCTATTACTATTTTTGGTTTCTAGCAAATAAGGTTTTTTTTTTTCATTTATATTTCTGAATTTTCCACTAGTTCCCTTCTGGTCTAGAACAGTCTGATGTAAAATTTGATACACCAGTTTTCAATGCCGAATGTAGGTTTCTTCCCATATATGTGATTAGTTGTGTTACCAAGCTTCGCCCACTAAAAAAAAAATGGGCCTCAGTTATAGTGCTGTCATTTAATATGGTGTATCAGAAGTACTATGTAATTAAGTATATTTCTTTATGTAATATTTGTAGGTATGTTAACACAGGCTAATATTATTGGCACGTAATGTTGTGTAGTGATTAAGGCTTTGGACCTGGGACTTCAAACCCTGAGGTTGTGGGTTCAAATGCTGCAACTAACAGTGTATAACCATGAGCAAGTCACTTCATCTGCCTGTATTCCAGGTTACCAATTGTATCTGAAATATTGCACTTCAATCTTGGATAAAGCTGATAGTCAAATAATAAGTAATAATAATATTATTAGGTCATTGGTGCTGCTCACTTTTGAACCTGTTATATAAATTTGTTCATGAGTAAAGCATCCCTGTATTAAATCAATTGCTGCTTTTCCTGGTGGTTTATCTTTGGTTGATGATCAAAGTTTTACAGGAAAATATTTATCGACAAATTATACACCGCTAAATTTCAATCTAATCCATCAAAGCATTTTTGAGATTTTGGGGTATTTACTTTTTCTATTGTGGCCTGGAGGAGGTGTGTTACTCCTAAATATTGATATATTGAAATGTCCTTTCTTAGCTGATATCTACCATCTTGCCAGATTTCAGATTGTTAACTGAACAGGAAATAGTGTTTTTGTTAATAAATGAGTAAGTGAGTGAGTGAGTTAATCAGTCAGCCAGTAAATCTTGCATTTTATATACAGTATATATCCCACTTTGCCCAGGAAATTTCCTGAGAATGTGCCTTGGTCATAGTGCCATCAGTTGAGTTGATGTATAAGAAGTACTATGTAACTAAGTATTGTTCTTTATACGATATTTGATTCTTTGTATACCAGGGTCTAATATTATTAGTTCACTGGAGCTGCTTACTCTTGAATATGCTACATAAAATTGCACATCCATAAAACGTTTGTGCTGTAGATCATTTCCTGTTTTTCCTACTATCTTTTCAATTGAAACAGATAATTAGTACCTGTAGCACATCCTGTAAAAGTGGTGACCTTAATATGGGAGGTATTTTCTACAAAAAAGGAAATGAAACTTAAAATTCTAAAATGAAAATGCAATCTTTTTTGCAATTTCATTTTCAATTATCCAAAATTAAATATATAATTAATATAATATAATTTGCAATTTTATTTTCAGCCTGAACAGCAATGAAGCTGCAAAAATAAAAAAGTAAAATGCAAATAAGCACTGGTACCACCTTTTATTTCCCAATTTTTAATTTTCAAGCTCTCAACATGCCAATAGTACAAGTCAATAGGTGGGGCTATGCACCTCAATTTCCAAAAATTCTTTGTCCATCATAGCTGTAGCCACTTCAATTGATAGAGTACTTCTCTGTTTAAGTCACGTGATTTTGATCTTTTCACTTATGTACTACGAGCTTCACAGTGAAACTGTCTCACAAAATCTGAAGACATAATTGGAGTTTTTAAGTAATTAATGTACTATTTAATTACAATATTTAACATGACAAAAATTAGCATTTATTAACTTATAATTTAGATTTATTTACACTGAAGTGCAAATGGAACGCTTTGTATGTTGTTTTTCTGTAGTGTTATATAATAATAATAAAGTTTTCACCACCTCCTCCTCTGTCCCATTCCCCAATAGTTGATCGACAACTTGATCAGACTCTTTAATGTTACTGAAACTTTTTAAAATAAGATGAAACAGTGTAGTTTTTTTTTTACTTTTATTTCATTTCTTTTTAAAACAAGATGATTCTGTAGTGATTATTTTATTCACTTTGAAGACCTTCCAAATCCAAATCCGTAATTTTTGTTTAACTCATGCTCCTTTTTCTATCATTTATACGATTTTTTTAATCCAACTCATTAAGAAATATAGGAATAACAAATGTGAACTGTATTATCTATCAAATAATTTCATATTTATAACAAAAAGAATGAAATTTAAACAAAACAGAATAATTTTTCTCACAATTCTAGAAAGCATTGTACATTTCATTCCCCGTCACTGCCAAAAAGGCCACTGCTCTGCTGGGCCCTTGAGCAAGGCCCTTAACCTGTAATTGCTCCAGGGGCGCTGTACAATGGCTGACCCTGCGCTTTGACCCCAAGGGGTTTGCGAAAACTACCAAATTCCTAATACAAGAAATTGTATAAGGCGAAATAAAGAACAAAAAAAAAATATATATATATATATAATTAAAAAATATGCTTGAATAGGTGCTAAAATATTTTTGAATTGCATTATTTTCATATTGTTCTTTCATATTATCTTTATATTTGTATATGTATGTGATCATATAATTGTTTCTATGAAATTACCTTATTCATTACTGGAAATTTACTTAAAACTTTAACTTTAAACATATTTCACACTCTTTATTCTTGTCTCACTGTCCTAAACAGTCAAGACACCAAACCAACAGATGATTCCATCAAGAAATATGACTTTAATGATTTAATCATTTTGCCAGTTAAAAGAAGTTAAATGACTGTAATCATTGTATACACAAGGTAATGCATCTAAAACAATTCTGCTGTAAATATAATTTCAATACAGCCCTTAATATCTTAATAATAATAATAAGATTATTAAGATTGATGAGCTATAGATATTAAAGGGGATTCCAGTCATGATAATGTAATTTCATAGAAAAAATTATCTTATATACACACACACACACACACACACACACACACACATATATAATTTCTCTTTAGCTGTTTCTCTGTAACAATTGTCAGATGTATTTGTTGTCAGTGTCTGTTTGTACCTTTTATTGTTTTTCTTCTTCTTCTTTTGGCTGATCCCGTTATGGTTTGCCACAGCGGATCATCTTCATCCATATCTTTCTGTCCTCTGCATCTTGTTCTGTTACACCCATCACCTTCATGTCCTCTCTCATCACATCCATAAACCTTTGCTTAGGCCTACCTCTTTTCCTCTTCCCTGGCAGCTCTATCCTTAGCATCCTTCTCCCAATATACAGTAATCCCTCACTTATCGCGGGAGATAGGTTCCAAGGCCGACCGCGATAACTGAATTTCCGCAAAGTAGGGACACCATATTTATTTAATTATTTAACGTGTATTTGGACGTTTGTAAACCTTCCCTGTATTGTTTACAACCCACCCTTTACTCTATTAATAACAGGGACAACTGCTAAGCAATATGAAATCGGTAGATAAGTTTACACTTACTGTATAGCGAAGTACACGTAGCAGCTCGTAGGCGGTCATGACGTCATCGACCTTGTTGCAAAGATTCCTAAAGCAGATTCCATCCAGACTACTGCCTTATCATGTCCACTTGCAACTCGTTTTGCGCCCTGGTTAAAGGACACTGTGGCCATAGCTCTTATATGCTTTTCCTCCTTTTTAAATAAAAAGAATCGTGGACTCATTGATGCTGTAATGGTGTTCTGCAGCGGTGTAGCTGTTCCCTTCCTTCAACATATCCAAAACTTTTACCTTTTCTGAAATCATTTGCATCTTCTGTTGGCGCTTGGACACGGCCCCTGAAGCAGTAGCACGTTAATGCTGAATGAGTGAGATGAGACTTCCTGGTTAATGCAGCACTCCATCGCTGAGCCAATCAGCAGCACACAGGAACTTAACTGCGTGCTCTGATTGGGTAGCTTCTCAGCCATCCGCCAATAGCATCTCTTGTATGAAATCAACTGGGCAAACCAACTGAGGAAGCAAGTACCAGAAGTAAAAAGACCCATTGTCCGCAGAAACCCGCGAAGCAGCGAAAAATCCGCATTATATATTTAGATATGCTTACATATAAAATCCGCGAAGTCATGAATCCGCGAAAAGTGAACCGCGAACTTGCGAGGAATTACTGTACTCAGAATCTCTCCTTTGCACATGTCCAAACAAACGCGATCTTGCCTCTCTGACTTTGTCTCCCAACCGTCCAACTTGAGCTGACCCTCTAATGTACTCATTTCTAATCCTATCCATCCTCGTCACACCCAATGCAAATCTTAGCATCTTTAACTCTGCTACCTCCATCTCTGTCTCCTGCTTTCTGGTCAGCGCCACCGTCTCCAACCAATATAACATGGCTGGTCTCTCTACCATCCTGTAGACCTTCCATTTCACTCTTGCTGATACCCATCTGTCACAAATTACTCCTGACACTCTTCTCCACCCATTCCACCCTCCCTGCACTCTCTTTTTCACCTCTCTTCCACAATCAACATTGCTCTGTATTGTTTATCCCAAGTATTTAAACTCATTCACCTTCGCCAACTCCACTCACTGCATCCTCACCATTCCACTGACCTCCCTCTCATTTACACACATGTATTCTGTCTTATTCCTACTGACCTTCATTCCTCTACTCTCTACAACATATCTCCACCTCTCCAGGGTCTCCTCAACCTGCTCCCTACTATCACTACAGATCACAATGTCATCAGCAAACATCATAGTAGTCTCAAGTCGTTTTCAAACCTATTGACTTTTTTGTAGGGACCACTTGAGAGGATTGTGCCAGAGAATGGAAAGAGAAAGTGCCAGCCTTTGAGGAAATATGCCGCCTGCAGGAAGCCATTAGAGGAACTCTGGTTCGTCAAAACAGAAGGGAAAAAGGTTAGTGAATAGTTAGAGGAGCAAGGATGAACTAGGAAGAGGGCCTGATGGACCTGTGAAAAAGGACTTTGAGTGTTATTTTGGCTAGTCTAAAGGTATGGCTTGGCAAAACCTTCACTAGCACAAACTTCAAAGGATTAACAGTCAAACATATAAACATTACAAGAACTTGTTTACATTGAACGTTATCGTTTTTTATATAACTGTGTAACAGATAGAGGCACTGTCGTCCCCTTGAACCCTCAGATCAGACTTCAGACACCAGATAAAAATCCAATTATTATTTATTTTATAATAATAATGTGCACCAAGCACCCTTCTCTCCACAATACTCATAAATAATCACCAATAATCAATAAACAATAATCACAATCCTCTACTCCCAGATGCGTTGCCACCCTTCCACCCAGCTCAGCTCGCCGTCTGGGATCTCCCATAATCCTTTTATAGTCCGTGACCCGGAAGTGTTTCTGTCCCTCAGTCCATGTGACTTTCTATCACTTCCGGGTCAGGTAAAAACTTCTTTTCTTCATCAGTCCGGAAGCACTTTATTTCTTCCAAACATGTGACTAGGATTTACTTCCAGGCTGTATGGAAAATAAACTTGTCTGTGTCTCCCTGCAGCGTCCCCTGGCGGCCCAGACGTTATCCAGCAGGGCTGTGTATTAAAACTCCATAGTCCATGATGCCCTGCTGGAATTTGGGGCATCTCCCCGTTGCAAGGAGGGCTCCATCTAGCGGCCTGGGGGTATTGGCCGGGATAAATGGCCGGCCATATCCCACAACTGCTATTTGTGAATTAGTGGTTTATTTGTTGGGGGTTTGTGCATAATTCATTTTTTTTACAATAACATCATTATTTCCCCACTTTCTTTCATCTCTTTTGGTGTGTTCTGTGCTTGCATGGTGTGGCTAGTAGGAAAGTAGAGTTCAGTAAAATCACTAGTGAAGATGGGTCCTTGATAGAGAAGGGCCAGGCCTCTATGAGGAGTAAAAAGGAGCCCTCATTAAAGGCCTCTAGCAAAAAAGTACTCAGGCCCCTTCCTCACAAAGATAAGGACCGGTCTGCTGGGGCAGAGCTCACCATGTTACAGGCACGGATGCCCTTACTAGTTGTGCCTGCAAGTGTGCAGAGCATCGCCAGGGATGCCTTTGTTGACACTGGGAACACCTTTACCTTAATTAATTGCAGCTTGTGGGAAAATTAAAAATTTCCTGGTGACCTGCCTAATGGAGGTGGCAGAGTAAATTTCTTCTTGGTAGATGGGTAAGTGTATGGGAATAGAGGCAAAGTCTTGATGTGGTTTGTGTTACAAACTATCTCTTGGGAAATCGAAGCATACATCCTGGAGGATGCATTCCTGTCCATGCCACTGCTCCTAGGTCTTGATTCCATTGTGGCAGCTGGCATCATTTTGCACCCAAGGACTTGAGAGTATGTAATGTCTGGGGGTGTGGTGTTCAAGTTTGAGGAAAGAGAGCATGATGAATCACAGTAGCCAAACTTAAATTACTATTTGGCAGTAACAGTTAAAGATAGCAGCCCAGAAGAGAACAACAGTTGTTCTCAGTGCTGTGAGGTACATCCTATTCTGATTAGATGGCCTATGGTATGGACAGACAAGCTTGTTCCTCACCATCATATATATACCATCAATAAAGTCCCTGCCTGTCAGGGTATCTCCAATGAAGAGAAAAGTCATTAAAGCGTGGGTTGATCGTATGTTACTGGACAGTATTCTTGAGCCCTCGACCTCAGCTTGGGCATAACTCCAATGGCACTTTTAGCTTTCGTGTGGACTACCATGGTGAATGCCAATACCATCAATGACGCATATCCTATGACATATGCCATTAGTGCATGGAGTTTTAGAGTCTTTACAAGGAGCAGTCGTTTTCAGCACACTGGGTCTACAATCTGGCTATTTGCAGGTTTGCATGGGAGAAGATAGTGTAGCAAAGAGTGCAGTGATCACCCCCGATGGCTTTTTCCAGTTCCAAGTAATGCCCTTTGACTTGAAGAACGTGGCGGCATCATTTCAATGCCTGATGGAACAAGTCCTGATGGGGTTGATTGGGAAGAACTGTTTCATCTACATTGATGATATTATTGTCTTCTCCCCATCACTGAAGCACCTCCAGGACCTTAATAAAATCTTCCTTCGCCTACAACAGGCTCAGCTGACCCTGAATATCACAAAGTATCACATCAAGAAGTCATAACTTGAAAAGATCACCTGAAAAGATCACTGCTCTTGTGGACTACCCACAACCTTCTGAGGCGAAATCCCTGCAGCATTTTTTGAGAATGGTGGGTTGGTTTATTCTGAGACTGGCTGACACTGCAGAATCTCATGTCAGTGGACTCCTGCATGCCAAGAAACTTTTGAAAAATTGAAGAAACATCTTTTGAAACCACCAGTTTTAGCACAGCCATATCATCTTCCAAGTCCAGACTTATGCCAGTAATGTGGGGCTTGGGGCCATCTTAATTCAGATAAGTAATGAAGAAGAGCATGTCATTGCTTATGCTTTAAAGTCTCCACATGATTCCGAGCTCATCTATTCAGCATTCAAGAAGGAATATCTGGCAGTCATAGTGGCAGTGGAAAGATGGTTAAACTATCTTGAGGGAACAATGCTTGAGGTGTACACAGACCACTGTGCTATGGCCTGGACATTTATTTGCCCAAAGATGCCCTCACGACTTACCAGGTGGGTTCTTCGTCTCCATCATTTCACCTTTAAGGCCTTTTGCTGGAATGGTTGTGGCAATGTGGTTGACTATCATCAATAATCCTAATATCGATTTAGGGTTTTGACCTGCCTGTTGACATATCGGACATCACTCAAGCTCAGTCTAACAGTCTGGTCTGCCATGAGGTCATGGAAATGTGTGAGTCACGAGGTGGCTGTATTCAATATCAGGATCTCCAAGGGATATTGTATTGTTGTGCTTCATCTAAACTTGGGGGGTGTGAAACACCAGCTAGTTGTCCCTGAGGTGATCATCCTGGAGTTCTTGGCCTACTTAAATTACAGCCCTTTTGTTGGCCACCTTGGCAGATTGAAGACTGAAGAAAATCTTGGGAGGTAGCCTGGTGGTCTACAGTGTGGAAAAATATGTGGAACTATGTGAGAACATGTACAACCTGCTAACTTATTAAAAAAACCTGGTTTATCAACTGGATATTTACAGTGGATATTCTTTACTGAACAAGGGGAGATGTGGACAATTGACATTATGGGACCATTGCCACCAAGTAAGAATGAAAAGACTGTCCTGGTGGTAGATTATTTCTCAAATGGGTGGAGCTTTTTGCTTTGCCAAATTCAACAACTGAACAGGTATGCTCCATCCTAATGAACAAGATTTTTACCCACGGGGGGGGGGGGGGGGGGGGGGGGGGGTCCTGAAGATCATAATTTCCAACAGAAGTCTGCTGTTTATGAGTTTGATAATTAAGGGCTTCATGAAGGAACCCATAAAAAGACTACTGCATACCATCCCCAGTCCAACCTCACCAAGCAAGTGAATCACACCCTGAAGACAATGATAGCTTCTGTGAGGGAATGCCGGCATCCTTACCCAGCCAGGATGCCCTCAAGATGGAAGGACAGGGGGAGACAGCATTCATGGGGCATTGTCCCCCCAGATGCTCAATGGCAGCCTCCCTGAGTTGCGGTAGCACCATAGTTCCCCACAGGGCATCATGGGACTGTAGTTCTTGGACCTAGCCCTGTTAGATTCTGTGGATGCTTCCAAGGGGTGCTGCGGGAACTGGGGAGCCCTACTTTGTCAGGCTCTCACCTCACCCAGAATTGCTTCCAAGCTATGGCTTTGGAACACCGGAAGTGCGTCTGGATGAAGCAGAAATGAAGCAGGCTGCCTCAACTCTGGGAGTTAGAGTTGGGAGGAAGAAGGATGCAGCTTGCTGTGAGTAGTAGAGGAGGCAAAAACAAAAAGGAAGAAGACAATTACAGAGAGAAGACAAAAAGTATTACTGTGTGCTACTTTGTGACTGTGCTGTGGGAAATACTTTATGGGAAAAAGTTTCCCAAAATAAATCCTGTTGTTCATTTTATACTTGTGTCTGAGCCTTTGTGTCAGAGGTTTGGGAAGTTGGAGAGGCCCCGGTGGCCACAAGCGGCATAGTCAGCAGGATTCCTGGCCATCTCGGGGCAGGGACCTGTTTAAAAAAAATTATTGTGGCTACAAGAATTAATTATTCCTCTTTAGCTGTTTCTTTATAAAAAGGCTCTGCAGAGACCCTTAGAAGGACAGATAGAGTGAGTAGACTGATTTAGAGTTATTCCAGGTTCCAGGTTGTTCTTGCAGGGTTTTGCCAGAATTTTTCTAGATTTAAGATATTTTTTAGATATTGTTTTTTTTATTCAGTTTAATTTTTTCAGCAATTAACTTTTTGTTTTTATCACATTTTACTGGTTATGTTACACTTACCAAAAATGTCCACAAAGACACAGTTTTGCAAGTATAAAAATACATTTTCTTGTTTTACCTGACATCTTAATACATACAATTTTACTCTCTGTGACAGGATTCAACTTTCTCATGATAATGGGACAGTTCAAGGCTTCCAGTATATTAAAAATGCAAGAATCAAATCAAATTAAGTTTGCACTGATGTCATTTGTTACCTTAACTTACAACAAGTTTAAGGAAATGGTATATAATTTCAAAAATGCATTCTCTTTTATATTTGAGATTGCAAGCAGTAAGATCATTGCACACATATACACTTATTTTATATTATCTCCGGATGCTGACAATATGCCACCTACTCATTTCAAAGCTTTGAAAGTGCATTTTTTTCTGGCAATTCTTACTTTGATTATTTTTTGAAATACCGTTGAAGTAACCACATGAACTGTGATAACAACATTAACAGAAGAAATAGAGATAAAGCTTTTCATGTATTTACTGCATATTGAAAGACTTTTATAGCAACAGCTCAGATCTTTCACTTAATAAGCTACATGCAAAACCCGGGGAGCTCCCTGTGAGCCTAAACTAGGTGGGTGAAATTTAACAACCCATGTTGGAAGAAACAGATTTTGGCCATCGAGACTGTTTAATGGCACACTTCTATATACAGCTATAAAACAATATCTGAAGTTCCGGGATGAACATGCAAACTCCATATAGACACTGACCAGATTAGCAATCAATCCTGAACTCATGACACTATGTAATAATGTTATTATTATTAATATAATAATACAGTTTTTATATAGCACCTTCCCATGCTCAAAGCCTTTCACAAATATTCAAAGGAATATATTAGGAATAAAACATTAATAACACAGGATACAAATAATATCAAACATTAAACACCAGATAATAGATAAATATTTGAAATTTGAAGTTCAGGTGTAGATTACAAAAAAGCAGGAAGAAAAGAAGAAAGCCAAGTTTCTGAACTGAACAATTAAATGTAGGTATATAAATGTTACAGTCACCCACAGTTGTAAGGATTAATAAATAGGATAGAAGCAGATTTTATCAGTTTTACAGGCAAACACCAAACCATTCATTTGCTGTTCAGTTCAGATCTAAAAATCCCAGCCAGACCTCCCCTCCATGTTGCAACAAAATAAACATTCAACAAAGTCACCTCAAGTTTTTTTTCTTTTTTTTTTGCACAACATATCAAGATTGCAGTCTGCAATGAATCAGATATCTGTAGTGCTTTACAACTTATGAGCTATGTGTTAAGCATAGGTCCATTGCCTATAGAGCAGAGATGGTACATTACTCTTGTTAAAATAAATCCTGAGCAGAATGGTATATTTCAAAGTAGTGCTGATGAGCTGCCAGGCACATTCTGGTGTCATCATGATCCTCTATAAAAAAAGTTTGCAATACTGCAACTTTCTAAATAAATCAAGATTTTTACAGTCTGACCATTTGCTATTGATGGATCATTTAGTATAGAGAAATTCATCACAAAGGTATGACATGAACTCGCTCTGTGACACTGCACTGCCAACGTTGAAACATCAATAATAATAACACAATTAAAAAGTCAATGTCTGCGTGTAACATCAACTAAGTTGATAACATTGATTGCATGCTACATGTCTGTCAACTTAATATATCATTGTGATTATACTGCCAACAAACAAGCAACGTTTGTTCGAAATATGGGTGAAATTGCTGAAATTCCTACCTTCCATGGAGTATAAACATAACATTTATTTCCGGTGTAAATACTGACTGAATCTGAAGCATGGAAGTAGCTATTCGAACTTGACAAATCGTCCATGTCTCTAATTTTCAAACTACAGTACTTAGCTATATCTTGCAAAGTAACAGGTAACATGTTTTAACTTAAGTGCCTTTACCTTCATGTTTGGTGAATGCTACAACTCGCTGTCTACGAGGGATCTATGACTGAAGGTCGAATATGGCCAATAAAATCCACAGAATATGTCATTGATAAATGATGAGGCTTTGGTATTTGCTCTCAGCTTCAAAGGGGAATGCTGACCAACGAAATCCACACATTCTGACACCAGCAGCAAGGGTTAGTTTGCATATGCACACAAAGCAATGCTCTACTCTTCTCTAAACTAATATTATGAATGCATATTTTAAAATTTTATTTAATAAACATGCTGGAAACTGTATGCTTGCTTGTACATTATGACAAAGCTAGTATGGTGAAATTTTTAAATTAAAACACAAAAACTAATTTTGTTTTCATTTTTATTTTTTTGTTTTTGTTATAGTTTGCAGATGTTTTTGTTTCAGTTTTCTTTAATGATAATAATACTGGGATATGCTATATGAAGAAGAGAAATTTTAATGACTTTTTAAATGTTCCTCTGGTAAATTTTAAGAAATAGTCAAATTACAAACAGACCTTAACGCTTGTTTATATTCAAGTTCATGAAATCTTTGTATTTGACATCACTGAATTCTAAAGTTTCATTCCCTATCTGAAGCGAGGTATGTCACAAGTGAAACTCTGTTTGAAGAAGTAATGCCCTGTATATGCAGCATTGCAGTGACTGACGGGGAGAGATGGGGCATGATAAAAAAAATGGCAAAAGAAGATCCTGTTCAACTCTTGCTGGGCCCACAGCTTAAACTAGCCTTAAAAATCGTATGAAGTAATAGTCCCAAAAGACATTGATAACTTTGAAACTTTACAAGGCTGATGGAGTGTGGTCAACAAAAATAGGCAACATACTAACAATTGGTCAGGATAAGTAATCTTCAAACATTCCCTTATGTTACAGTTTATGTTTACTTATTGTTAATTGTGACATGTTCCCTAGAGAAGTAAGAAACTGGAATGAATATATGGCTGACCTGTAAGTGAAGCACTTTATAATTGAATCAGTAAAGTTTTCTTTAAATAACTCTTTCTTTGTTACGTTCAACTGTATTGGAATTATATATATATATATATATATATATATATTGATATATATTGTGGGGAACAGCCTGGACACAGACAGGTAGACATGATGGTTTCACCACACACTCATTTATTTACAATATTTACAAGTTCAAGGTGCACAAAACCCAGTGCCGCAGCACCAAGCACCCCTTCAGTCCTGGCCACACAACACAATGCCTTCTCAGTCTCTGGTCCGCCTCCACTCCTCTCCACCGAGCTTCGTCCTCTTCCACCTGACTCTTACCATTGAATGGAGGGTGGCGGCCCCTTTTATACACCCCCGGATGGACTCCAGGCGCTTCCCGAGGAGCCTCCGTTGACACACACCTGTGTGGCGGAAGCTCTGGCTGTGTACCCGGAAGTCCTCTGGGTATCCCCAATCCTCTTCCCCCCAGCACTTCTGGATGTGGTGGAAGTGCTGAGGTCCAGGGCTCCCAAGGCATCGGGGCGCCCCCTGGCGGTGACCACGGGCCCCTACAGGGTTGAGCTTCCAAGCTCTGTAACCGTGGCCCCCAAAGCAACCAGGGCGGTCACCCCCTCGTGTTCTGGAGGAGGTACAAGCCCTCCTCCGGTCCTCCTGGGCATCCCAGCCGGGTGCCACAATATTTATATATATATATATATATATATATATATATATATATATATATATATATATATATTGTCACACACATGCGCTTAGGGGACAGTCAAAAGGCTCGATCGCATGTGAAGAATCGAAAGGTAGAGGGATAAGACGAGGTACTAATGCTTTTCTTTCCTTAACTCCACAGAAAAACGACAGAGTAAAACGGCCATAATGGTCATCACGTCCCATTCCAATAAAAGACTCCTCGGCTGGCTCCGTGGGGTTGCCATGTTCTGGACGGCTCCGATAACTACAGTCCATCAACCTCACTCCTGACATCACTTCCGGCCACTTCACTTGATGTCAGCTTCAGCCTCCCCTGCACCTCCTCCCTGTTAATTGCACTTCCTTTGTTTTTTGTATAAAAGAACCAGAGAGAGACCTTTATTTTGTCAAATGTTTTGCTTTGAACTTGACCTTTATTTTGCACTGGACGCTACAACCAGTATATGGGGAAGATCCCCAACTCTTAACCTGAGTTTCTGTGTGTTTATTCCTTCACAATATATATTCTGTATGTGAGGTCACCGAAGGGAGCACAGGGGAGGTGTCAACAAGACTTCTGAAGGTAACTTTGAAAACTGAGGTAATTTAGTCTAGGACTGCCTAGAATTCCCGTAGTCCATTTAAACTTGTGATTAACCTTGCCAAGTGGTATTGAGGCAGAGATAGAATCAGAGAAATCTGGAGGGAGAATATGATGCTCATGGCAGTAGTTTTATTAGTGGATAAGTAGATGAGGCATTCTATTGGACAGAATGAAATCATTCAGAGCTGAAGAGCCAGACGGAATCATTTTTCTGTATGCTCTTTTGTTACATTGTGTCGATCCCTTGATTATTCCTATCTAGTGTGACTTTTGTATTAATAAATCATTTTTTGTAAAGAACTTGCTATTGGTACTCTCAGCAACATCAAAATCAATACATTCTATGTGGGTGCCCTGCATGCTGAGCAGAAATTGTTTTTTAGCAGTGAAAACCCTTATCCATATAGTTATCTTACAACATCTGTATCATAAAAAGCAGACTCATCCAAAAATAAGCCGCGGTTGAGTTGTAATGTTGGTGAAATTGTCACATGTAGTTATAATTGTTAGTCTACGTGTCTGCAAAACGTAAAGACCATACCATACTTTGTCGTGATTCATTGTATTTAGTAAATTGAAGACTTTATTTTAAAAATTTATGGAACTTCTTGAGTTATGGCCTAGTGCCTCCTTGCTCAAGAGCAGACCTTATGCCTTGATAAAGGTAGAACGCAAGGCCATGAAAGATGTTTTAAAAGAAAGAATTGCTAATAGCTGTATCCCATTCTGTAGTTTGCTCATTTTCAGGTTGTTTTTGTCAGAAGAAAGATGTATTGTTTTAGATATTTAAAAAAAAGCTGTCAAGAAATGCTATTGTATTCCACTGATTGCTTCGCTATTGAACCAAGTTCACCATTTGACAACTAACTAAACCTATGTGGACTATGCAATATGATTTGTATTTGCAAAAAACTTCTCTCAGTAATGCTGCCAAACAAATAGAGCATATGGTCATGTCGTGAGCTTGGCAAATACTTTGCTGACATTTCAGTCATCCAAGATGGTGTACTAAACTTTTCCTCTTCTCTTGACCCTGAATTGTTTTCTGAAATAAGTCTAATATATCATTAGTGCCAACAAGCATAGTCCAATGCTGACTTTATCACAGTAAAAGTGTTTAGATTTTAAAGTAAAGGAGATGCTTTTAGATCTGAACAAGATGTAGTAAAGTATGTAGAGTAAAATAAAAGAAATCAGTTAATGCTCTATGATACCTTTTGTTGGCACTACTATATTTTTGCTAGGAATTCTGACATTCTGGACTACAGAATCAAGAAAGAGGAACATGTTTTTTGCACTCAGAAACATGCTGATTAGTACTTTCTAACTGTTCTTTGTGCTGTTGTTCCTACCTTTGACTTCTCAGGCCCTGGTCTGACTGTAATCATGGAACCACTCTATATAGACAAAATAGTGATCTTGGTTCAGAATATTTAATGACTACAGAGGAGATTAGAGGGACTTAGATTAGATTAGATAAACTTTAATAATACTATTATTAAATTCAGATGAATACAGCTGTAGAAACATAAAAAATAAGAATACAGACTAATAGGACTGATAATACATCCAACCAATCAATCACAAATTAAATAAATAAAAATAAATAGACATAATGAGAACATTTGGTGGAAACATTGAATTGACTGATAGCAGTGGGCAGAAAAGACCCCCAGAGGAGCTTCTTAGCACACCATGGTGGAATGAACCTGTGGTTGAAAGTGCTCCAAGGGGATTTTTCATTATGGTATCCAATTTTGCCATCATCCTCTTTTCCACAACAGCTTCCAGTGTGTCCAGGATTCGCCCGGTAATGGAGCAGTCTTTCTTGATAAGTTTGTTCAGGCATTGTACTTCTTTTGCTCTCAGGTTGCTTTCCCAGGAGACTGCAGCGTAGCACACCATACTGGCTGCTGCACACATCAAAAAATATGAGTCTCCTTAGCAAGTACAGTCTGCTCTGGCCCTTCTTGTACAGCACCACTATGTTGTCAGACCAGTCTGGTTTGTTGTTTATGTGAATCCCCAGGTACTTCTAGGTCTGAACCACCTTCACATTTCCCTGTACCACAAGACAAAATCCACCATGAATTTCCTGTACTCTGATTCATCTCCATTATTAATGCAGCCTATGACGGGTGATTCATTCATTAAATCATTCATTTTTCAGTGCTTATTCAAAGCTGGGTCACAGGGTCAACAATCTTAGCAGTGAGGCCAATCTTAGTCAAGTGTTCTTTTTCCCAGCCACACTTGCCAATTCATACTTGTGTGATTCCAAGGCATTCTGAGGACTTCTGGAAGATATAATTCTGCCAGTAAAACATCCACAGGGAGGCATTCAGGAAGCATCCATATCAGATACTCGAACCACCTCAACTGGCTCCTCTCGATGCACAGGGTCAGAGGCTCTGCTATAAGCTTCTCCTGGATGTCTAAGGGGGGAGGGGGTTCTCTCTAAGGGAGAGCTCAGCCACCCTGCAAAGAAAGCTCATTTTGGCCACTTGCACCCATGATCTTATTCTTTCGGTAATTACCCAAAGCTCATGACCATTGGTGATGGTAGGGACGTAGCTCAACTGGTAAATCGAGAGCTTCACGTTCTGACACAGTTAACTTCTTCCCCACTACAGAGCACATAACTGCGCTTGCCGTCCCAATCCATCTGTCGATCTCACCATTCCTTTTCCACTCACTCACGAACAAGATCCCAAGGTATTTAAGCTCCTCTACTTGAGGTAGTGACTCACCTCCCAGTGGAGAGAACAGTCCACCATTTTCCTACGAGGACCATGACCTGAGATATGGAGGTGCTGATCCTCATACCTCCTGCTTCACATTCAGTTGCAAACTGTCCCAATATGTGCTGGAGTTCTCAGCTTGGTTAAGCCAACATACCATGTCATCTGCAAAAAGCAGTAACGAGACTCAACATACTAGATCCCCTCCCCTTCCCAGGTGTACCCTGATTTCCTGTCCATGAAAATTACAAACAGGATAGGAGACAAAGAACAGCCCTGGAAGAGTCCCACACTCACTGGAAACGGTGCTGATGTTTTTCCATGTATGTGGGCACAGCTCCTACTGGGATTATACAGGGACCTAATAGCCCTTATTAGGGGCCCCAGAACCCCATACTCTTCCAGTAAGCCCCACAGCATCCCTCAAAGAACACAGTTATATGCCTTCTCTGAGTCAACTGAAAATTTCTATAGATGGCAAGTGCTGGTATTGTGCTGGAAGTCTGTTGTGTAGAGGGTAAACAAGAAGGAAGAAAGGACAGTTCCCTGAGGTGCTCCAATATCACACACCATCACATCTGGCACACAGTCCCTCAACCTCACAAACTGCTATCTGTTTGCCTGGAGATTGTGGGATCATCAAGATCAAAGCCGTGAGCATTTTCCCCAGTTGAGGAAGGATAATGTTAAAAGCACTCGAAAAGTTAAAGAACATGATCCTGACTGTGGTACCAGCATTGTCCAAGTGGGAGTAGGCTCTGTGCAGCATGTAGATGCAAGCATCCTCAACACCTATATATGCTTGATAGCTCAACTGCAGAGAATCCGCATGTTCTGAAACCAGGAGTTGTAGCTTTTTTAGGACAAGCCTCTTAAAGGTCTTCATGATGTATGACATCCGAGCAACTGCGATCCCTGGATCACTTTATGTTATACTTACAGTTTGTAACAATAACAGCATTATTTTTATAGCAAATTTTCATTCAGAATTGTAGTTCAAACTGCAATAAAAATATTTCAGAAATTGAAGTAGAGGTTAAGGAAAAAAGAATTAATAGCTATGGTGATAAAAGGCAGTTATTTATTTGAAAATATATGCAATTGGAGAGACATACTGTCAAAAATATCTTGCCCATATGAAACTTAACTTTTAAATTGTTTTAATAAAATTTAGTTTTCAATAACTAAATCCAAAAAAAAATGATAAAACCCAAAGTTCAAAATTAAAATGTAAAAATAAAGAATAACAAAACAGAAGTAATAGCCAAAACAAAATCCAGAATGCTAATTCAATCCATAATCTGAAGTAATACAAACAAAAAGACAAATCTAAACAAAATAAGCAGTTACTAACAAAACCTTAAAAATATAGAACACAAAATGTACTTAGGAATGAAAAACATAGTTACTGAGAACTAACAGGGAAAAAAAAACCTTATTACAGTGGCCACGTGTAGTTTAAATAGCCTTTAGTTAACTGCAGTGAAAGTGACTCCAGCACCGGACTGAGGGCTGTAACCTTCTTAGGGGCACCACCTCTCAATCATTGAATACAATAATATACCGTTTATACTCACATATAAGTCGGGTCTTGAAACCCAAAAAATCGATCATAAAATCAGACCCCAACTTGTACGGCCATTCAAAAATGCGCCACTTAATTTTTTTTTTTTTTTACCAGTCTCACATCGGTTTCTCAGATGCATTGAATTTTGTTGCAGCAGTACAGTTACCAATTTCTTTCACTACTTCAACGATGTTTAATTTAAAACCAGCACCAAATTTTCTTCTGGTCGAACACTCCATTGTAGATAAGGGATGCT
Organism: Erpetoichthys calabaricus; assembly: GCF_900747795.2. Lineage (NCBI taxonomy): Eukaryota > Metazoa > Chordata > Cladistia > Polypteriformes > Polypteridae > Erpetoichthys > Erpetoichthys calabaricus. The sequence continues at coordinate 129,342,956 of NC_041402.2, read as the reverse complement.
CTCGCGATAAAGGTGTATGAGGGTGTGAGATACAAAAAACACAAATCAGTGCAAACTTTGCTTCGGAATAGTTTGGGTATTACCGTGTGGTCACATAGGCACAATATATAGAGAGAGAGAGGTTAGGAGCACACGCTGATACGGCGCATTGCTGCACCCACATAGAAATAAAAGGCAGTGTGCTCCATGGTTACTCTCTCAGGTGGGCGTTAGCATATCATAATCCCTTGTACCAATAGCGTGAGTTTTCCGCATTCGACTTATATGAGCGACATTATAAAATACCAGAAATTATACTATAATATCAAGTCCCAACTCATCCATGGGAGAACTTACCCGCAAGTATATACAGTAATTAAAAAAGAACAAAAAACAAAACAGGCAAATAACAATGACAAATACTTAAACAATTTATTAATTTGCAAGAAAAGGACATTTTAGAAAAAAAGTAAGTGACCTATCATAACTAGTTTCCATATTTGGATTTCTGGTTTTGACCCCTGTTCTAGTTTCAAGATACTGTTTCTGGTTTCTGATTTGGAATTTGTTAACTCTGATATTTGCCTGTGTAACAAACCTATTTTGGTTGCCCTTTTTGTGACTGCCTTGTTTTTACTTATAATAATTTTGAAACATGTTAATATATATTATATATTTATATGCAATTAAATGTTATAGAACTTTGTTTCCTTGGGCCAGAGGTGTTTATGTTTTTACCTATCTCATATTTTGATATTTGTGGCCATATTGCACTTTGAGGGCTTTTCCACATTTTGTGGATGATCAGGCTGTAGTAGGTATCATGTTATTTGTAGACTCCTTCACCCTTAGAACATCCCGAAAGCAATGGATAAGTACTTTGGCCAAGCAGTCATTCATTGGTCAAGAGTCTCTCTTTAGGGAAAAGGCAGATTTTCAATTTGAAAAGTCAGTCCCATGTGACTTGCACTTTTCCTGTTTATGATGTACACTGATTTTTCAAGAAGTACTTATTTTACAATATTTTAGCAAAAAATGCACATGTTTTGCATGATGTGAACAAAGGACTGCATAAGTGACACATATGTGGATTATGCAACACGTGTAACATGAAATTTACATTGTTTGCTGTTGTACAGTACTGGTCACCTTTGGCTTGTGTTACGTAATACATTTCTTTATCTTTGCACTTTATGAAAACATGAGATTAAAAATTTGTCTTGGTTGTCATAACACATGGGGTAAGTAGCATGTAAAAATCATTTTTGGGTGGAGAATTCATTTAATCTGGTGAAGTTTGTAGAATCTTCAAATTTACACTGGTAGTTTAAAGATAGAAATTTCATAACGCTGCCACCCTCTTTCCTCATCACAGAAATCCAAAAAAAGAGAGACCACTCAGATTTTTGATGGTAATTGTTCACTTGACTATACTTTGCTAAGCATCGTCCTCTGTGGTGAAATCCTCTGTTACTTTCCTGATATAATGAATCTGGGACATGGCCCCAATGCCTTAAGACTTATTTTGGATGGTGATGCATTTGCCATGAAACAGCTACTCTTGAGCACAAATATGGATGCAGCCCTCCATGCAGAAAGTAAAAAATAACCCTCTTCGACAGCTGAGCCAAGGGAAAATGCTCAACTTTAAGCAGGTTAACCTCACTTATCCCTATTTCACTAGGGCACACTAGTTTTATTAGTAACATTGCTTCAACATATGGCTTGTGTTTCTTATTTTGTAATAAATTTTGCTTGTACCCATATTTTAAAATTAATTAAATTTATGGATAAAGTTTCATCCTCTTACTGCTACACTGCTTACCATTTTTGGAATATCATTAAGAGGAAATGAAGTCAAAATTTTACTAGATAGAATAAGCACTGCAAAAAACACAAGAGAAAAATGGCAAAATATTTAAATAATCCAGTTTTTCTGGTGTTTTTTTTTTTTTTACAAATTTCTACTTAAAATGTCAATTACTACTCTATAAAACAAGATAAGGGTTAGTCTGTTGTACTGATACGTAGTCATGGGAATAATTTTCCAGTGGTAAAAAAGGATTCTTTTACATCTCAGAGTGAGTAATATAAAATATATTTCAATAAAAAGCCTCACTTAAAGTGTGTTTTTTGATGGAAACAATGGCAGTTTTAATATATATAGATGGAGAGATGAAACAGTTCAAATTTTATTATTGAATGAAATACTCATATTTCTACACATTCTAGGAAATTAATATATAAATTCAACCACTAAGACTGCTTTTAAAGAAAGCTTATAGTGTCATTTTTATTAGTTTAAGCTGAATGTAATGTTGCTGGAATGGTTGCCTCAGTATTGATAGTATGTATTTTAAAAATAGTTCATGGATGATGCAGACTTTGCACATATGATGAATTACTAAGATGTACTAGTTTATAAAAAGAATATTTGCTTTTCCTGATATAAACACGGCCTGGTAATAATGTAGGTGTACTTAATGTCCCAATATATGAAAAATCATCATTTCAGATTTTCTAAAAGATAATAACTAACTTACAGAGATATGAAAAACACAGAAACAATATGACTCATGGGGAGAAAATTGTGCTAGGGTATCATGTTGCAAGTTTTACATATATACACACACACACATTTACCTCTAGGCTGTCTCCTCTACAGAAGTTTGGATGGACTAAAGCCTGTGAATGCATGGATAATTTAAAAGAATGGTGGTAGTCCAAAACCCCACCTTCCACCAATATACTGGAATACATTGCACAAGTACACAAAAGGTTTTCAAAGGTTCAACCTCTAATAAAGGAAAACCTAGAGTGGGTGTACAGTAGCATGCACAGGCCCAGTTGTATAAATACCTGGGGGCTTGTGTGATGGTCCTTATTTACACATCCTACTCTGCATTACTTGTCGTTGTGTGCCACCATCCTCAACATCTGTTTGAGTGTGCGGTTCAAACATTCCACTGACCTGTCTCTCTGGGAGTAATAAACCAAAGTCTTCAGGTGTGTACTGCAGAGCAGTTTGGTCACTTCCCTGAACTTATCTGAGGTGAAGGGTGTTCTACAGCTCTGTGAAAACATCTTTGGGTATGCCCACCTGTGCAAAGGCCCCTACTAGTTCCTGAGTGATGTTTTCACTGTTAGCCTGTTTTGTGGGAATGGCTTTGGGATATCAGGACATGTACTGCACAGGATGTCATCTAAGGGGACTGGGGCAAATGTAGCTCGTTTGTAATAAGAAATGTGTTTCACTTAAAAAAGAAATCAGTGTACTTTATAGATTTAGGTGTGCTGAATCCATTTCTAAAACTGAAATTTGTTTACCAGAAACCATTTTCACTATATATCTAATTTAGTTAAAAAAAGGGTTGTAAAAAAGTCATGTTTTGTTTCATGACAGAAGTATTTTTCATGCCGAATATATACTTTGAAGTATATCTTGAGCTAAAAATTTTCAATTTTCCTTGTTCTTAACTTTAAACAAGATTGAAACAGCCCAAAATTAAGTTTTTGCTACATGTTTTGCTCTCAGTCAGTATTTCTTTCTGTTCTTATTCCTTCAGAGTAGTCAGGAAGTTATGCTTAGAGGTTAGAATGATGCCTTTGTATTTTCCAGAAGAGATCAATGTGTGGTTTAAATGGTTTTTACAGAAATATGCAAGATTGATCCGTCCATTGTCTTGACCATGGAACATGTGGTAAGCCAATACTAAAAGAATACACACCCTTCCTTTCGTACAAAAAAAAAGTGTGTGCCACAAATTTTTTGTGAATACAAAGGTGGAAAACACTAGCACAAGAGCAAGGCATGTCTTTAAAAATCAATTTCCTACACTCTCATTTGGATTTTTGCCTAGGAACATGGAAGCGGTCTCTGATAAACATGTAGAGAGGTTCCACCTGGACATCACTCAAATGGAGAGAAGATACAATGGAAAGTGAAGTGAGTCAATGTTAGCAGACATCTGTTGGTCATTCCGCCATGAAACACCTTCAGAGGATTATAAGAGGAAATAATCTTTCAAAATGACTTGTTTTTTGAAAGTAAAAATTATTTTTAAAACAATTATATGTGAGGTTTAAATTTTTTTCCAATTCTAAATAATTAATTTCTAAAATATATTGCTTTTTTTCTATAAAATAGTGTTTTGTTTCCATTTTAAACCTGCAGATCTCAAAAACTGAAAGTGAGCAATTATGAAACCAGATGCAAAGAAAAAAAGTGTTGATAAACAAAAAAAAGCAATGTCAGGATAATGATAAAAGAAGCAAGTATTTAAGCATAAAATAAATTTATGCAAAATATACAAAAATTTATCAAAGTTGAAATTCATGAAAACTGGTGCGACAAGAAGAGACCCGAGACACTGTAAAGGTTTGGGGCAGCCACCCGTATAATGTGTTCCAGGCTGCAAAAAGTGAAAAGGCTGGTAGCAAGTAAAGTTTACAAGACAGAGTCCAAAACAGAACTGAGTTCCAGAGGAAGGGAGTGAGGCTTTATAGGAAGTCTGGAGGAAGTGATGTCATCCTCGGGGCCGGGACCAGAAGTGATGTCGTCCTCGGGGCCGGAAGTGGCGTGTTCCGAGTTGAGGCAGTGGCTCCTAGTGGGATATCCTGGGAAAGGTCTGCAAGGAACTTAGAAAGAGCATTAGTGCACCCCGCCACCCCCTGGGCAGATGTGTTACCATTATTCTCCAAGCCCTTCAGCTGCCTGCTATTCACACGTGTGTGACAAGACTCCCCCCTCAGCCAGACCCAAGAGGTCGTGAGCCTGGGAGAGGGCATTAGCGTTGGCATGAAGAGACCCCTGCCGATGAACGAGCGAAAACTTGTACTGCTGCAGGTTAAGAAACCACCTGGCGACTCGTGGATTTGACTCCTTGTGAAGGGCCATCCACTTTAGGGGTGCATAGTCCGTCACCAGTGTGAACACCCGACCCTAGAGGTAATACCGCAACTGCGTAATCGTCCATTTAATTGCCAGGGCGTCCTTCTCCACCATTGCGTACCTGGTCTCTTGGTTCAACAGTTTCCGGCTTAGGTACATTACGGGGTGTTCAACACAGTCGACTCTTTGGCTCAACATGGCTCCCAAGCCTGTGTCCAAAGCATCTGTCAAGTCGGTAAAGGGCACCGCTCTCTCTGAGAAGTGAGGCACAAACTGGCGGTAGTACCCAGCCAAACCGAGAAATGATCGGACCTGCCGCTTGTTTCACGGATGGGGCCATGTCAGTATGGCATTTAATTTGGAACACTGTGGCCTCACTGTACCACGGCCCACCAGGTAGCCCAAGTATTTAGCCTATCTCATCCTGAAGAAACATTTCTTGGGATTGATTTGAAGCCTGGCCTCTCCTAGTGCCCGCAATTCCGCTGTGACTTGCTGTACATGTGTCTTCCACGTGCTGGAATAGATAACTATGTCATCCAGGTAGGCAGCACAATACGTGTTATGGGGTCGGAGCATTTTGTCCACCAGACGCTGGAATGTTGCGGGCGCCCCATGTATCCCGAATGGAAGGACATGATACTGCCAGTGCCCGCTAGGGGTGCTAAACGCGGTTTTAGCCTTCGTGGACTCTGTTAAAGGAAACTGCCAGTACCCCTTCGTCATGTCAAGTGTGGTCAGGAACCTAGCTGGTCCCAGCCTCTCGAGGAGGTCGTCCATGCGAGCCATGGGATAAGCATTGAACTGGGAAACCTGATTAAGCCGATGGAAGTCATTGCAGAATCTCCAACTGCCATCGGGCTTTGCAATCAAGACGATGGGACGAGACTCTCCTCAATTACTTCTAGTTCCAGCATTCGCTTGATTTCCAGTTCCACCTCAGCTTTCTTTGCCTCCGGGAGTCTATAGGGCTGCTCTTAATCACCCCCGGGTCAGTCAATATGTCATGCGCAACCAGAGAGGTCCGGCCAGGTTGTTCACTCACCACCTCTGGGATGGAGCGGATAGCTGTTTCCAGCTCCTGCCTCTGCCTGGAAGATAATTGCTCGCCAAAATTAAGGGGATCTGTTTGAGCAAAGAGTGAGCGGGGCTGACTGGAGGAGGGATCGGGGTCCCTCCCCTTCCACAGTTTCAGCAGGTTCACATGATACACCTGCTCGCTTGTTCGACGATTGGGTTGTTTCACCAAATAGTCCACCAATCCCTTCCTCTCCTTAATTCCATAAGGGCCCTGCCAATGGGCGAGCAATTTGGAGTGAGAGGTGGGAACCAATACCATGACCTGATCCCCCAGATGGAACTCCCTGAGAGTTGTGCCACAGTCATAAAGGTGGGCCTGTGCTGCTTGTGCCTCCTCCATATGACTCTTTAGAATGGGTCTAATTTTATCAAATCTATCGCGTAACTGTGCGATATATTCTAGAATATTTGTCGAGGGAAGAGCCTCTCCTTCCCAGCCCTCCTTTAAGATATCCAATATACCCCAGGGTTGTCGTCCGTATAACAACTCAAAAGGTGAGAAGCCCGTAGAGGCTTGGGGGACTTCCTGGTACGCAACGAGAACAAGGGGGAGGAGATGATCCCAATTGCTCCTATTCTCGCTGACCACCTTACGAAGCATCTGCTTGAGAGTCTGATTGAATCTCTCAACTAACCCATCGGTTTGAGGATGATACACCACAGTTTTTAAGTGCTTTATCTTCAGTAACTTGGCAGTCTCCTTGAATGTTTCCGAGGTAAAAGGCATCCCTTGGTCCGTCAGGACTTCTGTAGGGATGCCAACTTGCGCAAAGACCTCTACTAGTTCCTGTGCGATTACTTTAGAAGTAGCCAAGTGCAAGGGAACAGCCTCTGGGTATCGGGTCGCATAATCCATGAGGACTAGTATATATTTATATCCTCGGGTTGAGGGTTCCAAGGGTCCTACTATATCTACCCCAATCCGGTCAAAAGGAACATCAATCAGGGGAAGAGGGACAAGAGGGGCGCGGTCCCGCCTGGGTATTTGCTGCAGTTGACACTCCGGACAGGAAATGCAAAAACAGCAAACCTCTTCATTAATCCCTGGCCAGAAAAACAGGAGCTTGATTCGCTCTAGTGTTTTGTCAGAGCCGAGATGGCCTCCAAGAAGGTGGGAGTAGGCTAACTCGCAGACCTGCCGCCGGTAGGTTCGCAGTATTAGCAGCAACTTCCGGTCCTTCCCTTCATGCTCCGTGACCCGATATAATAGGTTATTTTCAATAATGAAGCGAGGTCCCTGTGGCATGGTCTGATGCATGCGTTGGCCGTTGACGAGAACCACTGCATTCTTTGCGTGTTTCAGAGAGTCATCATTCCATTGTTCTCTCTTGAAAGAAGCCGGCATCGCTTTAAACTGAAGTGCAACTCAGAGAGAGGGTCCGGTCTGACCTCAAGGGCCAGAGATTCCTCCTGAGTTGCCGGGGTGCTGATAGATGACGTAGTGGCCCTCGAAAGTCCAGGAGTTTCTACGTCACCCTCTTGGCCCTCACTCTCACTCGTGGGTCTCACTCTCTGCCAGCTGTTTACACAGTGTGGAGGCAGCTTGAGATGAGTCTTTCTCATCTATCACTAGGCCTAAAGCTTCCGCAGTTACTTTCAGTACAGTCCCACCCTAGGATTACCGGAAAAGGTGGATCGGGAAGAACCGTCACGGTGAGTTTTTTAAGGGTTCCTCCCAGACAAACGTAACACCGGGCGGATTTATACACACAGACGTCTCCGTGTATACACCTAAGACTGGTCTTTCTTTTAATCCACTGTCGCTGTAAAACATAACGGCGAGCAATGACGGACACGTTACTGCCAGAGTCAAACAAGGCTGTCACTTTATACATGTTAATGTGTACCTCCCCCGTATGGGTATCCGCCAGATGATTGCTAAGGGCACACAAACAACATCCCCGCATCCCCCTGCAGTCCCTTCATTCCCAGACAGGTCGCACACTAGGCCGTCCAGGGACTTTGGAACTGGCTCTAGATTGTGCAGGAGGAGCTTCTTAAGTGGGAGGTAGCTCCCATGGATTCCACTGAAGGGCTGTTCTGCCCCACCAGGTTTTGAGGTCGGCTTTGGTGTCTTTATGAGCTGTATAAGCTCCTGCATGGAATGGAAGTCACCCCAGGCCGGCTGGGTAAAGTCCTGGGGTAAATGCTGCAGCTGCAAAAAGCAGGCAACCTGCTGCACAATTTGTAATGGGGTCAACTCAAATGGCCGTAGCCACAGACCCACCTGCTCCCAGAGAGCCATAGCTTGCTCAGGGAGTGACCTCTTTGGACTAAACTCCCAGTGTTGTAATTCCTTCACTTGCTGGCTAGGGGAAAGCCCATCCTTATCAGGGACCTTGGTCCCGATGGGCGGCTCAGCTCTCCCACCCAGGAGAGCATAATGAGCCCCTTTTGCGTCCTCCCCAGACACCAGCCCACGCCTTTGGGTCCCTTCTACAATCTCCACCACATAGGGCTTCAGCCCAGGTTTGCCCTTGTGGAGCAGAGCCTGCACCGGGTCTTTCCTGACCCCCTGACGCACTCCCCACCCAGAAACTCGGCCCCGGTACTTTCCTACCTGGGTTGTTTTAGGGTCCTGTCCTGGTTTCTTCAGGGACATCATCCTGCCGACTATGCCACTGTGGCAAGAAGAGACCCGAGACATTGTAAAGGTTTGGGGCAGCCACCCGTATAATGTGTTCCAGGCTGCAAAAAGTAAAAAGGTTGGTAGCAAGTAAAATTTACAAGACAGAGTCCAAAACAGAACTGAGTTCCAGAGGAAGGGAGTGAGGCTTTATAGGAAGTCTGGGGGAAGTGATATCATCCTCGGGGCCGGGACCGGAAGTGATGTCGTCCTCGGGGCCGGGACTGGAAGTGGCGTGTCCCAAGTTGAGGCAGTGGCTCCTGGTGGGATTTCCTGGGAAAGGTCTGCAGGGAACTTAGAAAGAGCGTTAGTGCACCCTGCCACCCCCTGGGCAGATGTGTTACCATTATTTTCCAAGCCCTTCAGCTGCCTTGTATTCACACGTGTGACACTGGTTATATTTTTTTGCTTTAAAAACTATCACGAACACTAGCTCTGTCCAAGGTGTTCATAACACTGTTGTTACTAGTGATACAGTCAAAAATACAATAATTTCTTTTGTTTGCTTATTTTTTGATTAACAGCTGAAACCCTTACCTTAGCTCAGACTTTTGTTTTAAGAGTTTAGGGGTGTAAAACCTGGACACTGCATATTGCAATTATAGCCTATATGATCTAGCTGTGTAGTATCTAAAAATAAGGGGTATCTACAGTTTGTGTTCAGCTATGCCAATCAAATTTGTCAGTTTCAATTTGTGTTTTTTACTTGTATGGCAATGTTTGCTTTGCCAAAGCCTAAAGTGGGAGATTCCTAAATATACAGGAATATGTATAGGGATGGCAAACACCCGAAATCCACTAAACCTGAACTTCTTGTTTGCTGTTTGTTTCATGAAAGCCTGAAATATCCCCACATATTGCCCTTCAAATGGCACTGTACTATATGATCTGGTTTTATGAAAAGATTCAACAGAAACAAAAGAATGAAAATGACATCAGGATATGGTAACTTTTCCACAGAGTCAGATATAAAAAGGTGTGTTAGTGAGTGATTAATGAACAACAATAAATCATATTGTTAATGTTTCATCCGTAACCCTAAAATCATGTCTTATCTTAGTTTTAATAAATTATTATAAACATTAAAAGTTTAAGTTTGGGAAGCAGCCATTTTCGAACAGAAATTTGATTATTTCTTATTATTTGATTTTATTTAAACTATGGCTTCATCTAACTTCCCATTAATTTCCAAAAGGCACCATCATTGCATAATTACAACAGAGATGCACTCTTACTACCAAGATCAATCTATCTTGTATATAAGGGGATTAAAGAAAATGACATTACTCTGTAACAGCAATCACCCAATGTGTTCTTATTTTTGTTTGCTACTGATATTTTTACTTATGTGCATTCACTACTAGAACAGACTCCTCTACCTATGAATCATATCTGCCTTTAACAAGGAAAAGTGGATGTACAGAGTAGAAATTTAATGAAAATTAACAGAGTGTGTCTGCTAAGAAGGAGCTCCTGTGAGCGGTGCAGTCTACCATTTCTGGAGAAACTCTATAAGCTGTTTACCACTTTCCATACTTTGGCAGCTAACTGTCCCAACAGTAGATCATCGACATTATCAGCTGTACTAGCACCTCCTTTGTAATCTTGTCATGTTCAGCCTTTAAGAACTATGACCTGAAAAAGCACATGAAGTGTAGGAAAAGAAGAGAATTTTAAATCGGTTAACTAATAATCAGTTTTGCCTCTGGCAATGACAGTAATTAAGTAATTTGCAGGGCTCCCACTTTATTTTCCCTCCCTTTCTGTGTAGGATGGGTCGATTAGACTTATATTAAGGTAACTGAAGCACACTTATTTTAAGTAAATGAATAAATGCAATTTATTAATAAACACAAGGATTAAAGAAACATGATAATGATATATGTTGACACAGAAGATAGGACACAAGACAGACAAGATGAAACAGGCAACTATGTAACACAGAAGAGACTTACTGTTTACTAACTGTTTAGAGTTCTAACTTTTCTTGGCACTGATAGATAGCTTTGCAATACCAAGTCTGTAGAGATGATGTCTAATTTTGTGTCGTGTTGTTGCTCTGGGTCCTTTTTCTCTTTGCTATGTGGTCCTTTGTTCAAGGCTTATTGTGATGATGTCTTTCTCAGTTAGCTGTTGTACTGTTTGCTGTGTCTTCTGTGGCTCATTTTTCAGCATACTCAGACGGGGCTCAGTCACTGGTAAATAACTTGGCTTTTCAGAGTGTATCCTTGAGCTAGTTGGGGCATCCAGCTGCAAAGCTGCAATGCACTAAAGCAAAATAAAAATGTTGGACTTTAATTATGTCTTGCCCCTTACCAAGATTACAGTGGCGGACTGTCAGGGCCTGCAAGGCCTTCTCTGCTAGCCTAAAAAAATATCTGAATCACAAACTGATATTAATTATATTTTGTCCATGAATACTTATTAAATAATTCCAAATAGTCTGTCCGCTTCCTTTCATAGCTTTTCCAATGGTTGTGCTGCTTCCAGACATGTATTTTCGTATTAAAGCATTTAACCAATCACATTTCAGCCATCATTTGTTGCCAGGCAGGGTCAAAGTCAATGAAGTCTGCCCGGAGGCCTTCACTATCCGTTCTGCAGGCCCTCTAACACAAAATAAATGCCGATTAAACTGTTGCTTCAACCAATCAGATTTTGAGTTGGTGTTACTAGGGCCCTCTAGCAGGCGTACAGCAACATCACCGTATTCAGACCCGTTGATTGGATAGGATAGTGTAAGTATGCCATGGATGATTTTGCAGGAAAATCTCCCACTGATCTTCTTGACTTCCTTCATCAGAAAAATGGGGCATGGAGCATGGGGCAGCTGTACACATTGGTATGTTTGATGGTGACCATTCCCGTGTCCACTGCTTCTGTTGAGCGGACATTTTCAGCCCTAAAGCGAATTAAAACTTATGCCAGAAATACGAAAGGGCAGGTTCGACTTTCAGCATTAGCTTCGATGGCGATAGAAAGGGACTTCATGATGGAACTGAAGCGCACGGATAATCTGCTAGTAATTGAACTGTTTTTGAGGAAAGAGAGGAGGATGGATTTTGTTTACAAATAATCCAAATTTTTGGTGAGTAAAATGTTGCGATTTTCCTAAATAATATTGCAAGTTTATGAGTTATTATTGATGTTTATGTGTGTCGCGGCTGTAGCTGCAGTAGAAAGGAACTTGTTCACCCCTGGTTTGTCTATTCAATAAAGGCATTTATTGTGGCTACAGAAGTTATCTATCTGCGATGCAACAGCTCTTTTTACTGTATTTCTGCATATTAAGATGGTTTTTATAACCATAAATTAGTTTTTGAGGGGCGGGATGATTCAGATGGAGCACTACTAAAGGCCTAAGTGTGAAATGCACGGTCTGCCACTGCATATATATAATCTTGAAGATTATATAGAGGGGATGTGCTTTATAGCAGATTGTATTCCCTTCACTGTGGGCTAGAAACCTGGTGGGCAAATATAAGCATAGCCTTTGTGAACAATTGGGATGATTTTTGGGAATTTTCACGAGAGATGGTCTTCATTCTAACTGGAAGGAATCTTTTGTTATATCCCAAAACAAAAGTGATTGAAAGTACATAGAAACTCACCCTGGATTAATGAGAGCACTCGAGCTCTTAAATTAGAGTGACAAAAGATGGAGAACAACAAAACTGTAGATCTTTCTAATTCCATGGACAGAGAGTGATTAAAAATATAAAAAAGCTCTTTTTACAACCTGCTCAGACTACTATACTAATATAATAGACAACAACAATAACAATTCTTGTGTATTGTTTAGAACAGTGGCTAATTTAACAAATGGGAATTCAGAACTACAGTGCACAATACCAACAGACATTAGCAGTACAGACTTTATGAACTATTTCAATGAGAAAATTAAAAATATAAGATCCCAGATCTCAGCATCTAAAGTGAAACCTATTACTTGTTCCCTAGATCCAGTGCCAATAAAACTAGTAAAAAGTGCAAAAGTTCTTGCAGCACCTATTCTTAGCATTATCAATAGCTCACTGTTGTATGGCATAGTACCTGATGAAATAAAAGTGTCAGTCATCAAACCATTACTTAAAAAGTCAGACTTAGACCTACATATATATATAATTATATACCTATTTCAAATTCACTCTTTCTCTCTAAAATACTTGAAAAAGTAGCCGTTAATCAGATTCAGGCAAACCTTACTTGTCACAATTTATTTGAGAAATTTCCTGTCTGGCTTCTACACTGGTCATAGAACAGAAACGGCACTAACACGTTTTGTAAACGACATTCTAATATCCTCTGATGAAGGAAATTCCACTGTAATTATGTTGTGAGGCTTAAGTGCAGTGTTTGACACCACTGGCCATTCTATTTTACTACACAGGGCTGGAAAATGATATTGGGCTTACAGGCAAGGTCTTTGCCTGGTTTAGTTCTTATTTATCAAATCATTTCCAGTACATACAGAAATGTCCTGACAATACTCCATCATTATACACAGAGGTGAAATATGGTGTCCAGCAGGGCTCAATAATGTGACCTTTACTCTTTTTACTTTACATGCTTCCACTGGGATCTATCATTAGAAAACATAATGTTAATTTTTACTCATATGCAGATGACGCCCAGTTATACCTTTCTTTTAGACCAAATTACATTTTTCCGATTTTGTCCTTAACTAGATGTGTTATTGAATTAAAGGACTGGATGGATGAGAAATATTTGTCTTTAAACACGGTTAAAAGAGCAACATTAATTACTGGAAGGTGATCACAACAATATTTTGTTATTATTTAACTCAGTTGGAATCACCAGTAGGTTTATGGAATCAGCCCACAATCTAGGTGTTATCTTTGACTTTAGCATGTTATTTAAAGAATACATTACAAAATTGTCCAAAACATGTTTTTTTCCATCTTACAAATGTTGGGAAATTAATGTATTTTCTAAACATGTGGGATACTGAGAAATTAATTCATGCATTTATTTCTAGTAGGATTGATTACTGCAATGTGGTGTTCACTGGATGTTCACATTGTTCTTTATACAGCTTTCAGTTAATTAAAAATGTTACTGCAATAATTATTACAAGGACAAGAAAATATGAGCACATAACTCAAGTTCTTAGATCCTTATATTTTTATATATATTTTATATTTATATTAAATATTTTATATTTATATTAAATATTTTATATTTATATTAAATATTTTATAATATATATATTTTTTCTTAGCTCCTGGTTACGTTTAGGGCAAATTTCAAAATCCTCCTTATAACATATAAAGCTTTAAATGGCCAAGGTCTTGCTTAATTATCCAAACTTATTATTACTTACAAACCAGAGTACACATTAAGATCCCACAATGCCAGTCTTCTTATGATTCCAAATAACAGTGGAAGGCTGAGCTTTTAGTTACAGAGCCCCAAACCCGTGAAATGGTCTGACTGCTACGAGGTGCCTCTTCAGTCTCAGCTTTTAAATCCTGGCTGAAGACTGACTACTTCAGTTTAACATACCTAGACTAGAGCTGCTGATTAACTGTGCATACTGAATCTCTGTTGCTAGTCATTAGTACTAAAACATAAAGTAATATGATATTTATAATTTGTTACTCACCTCACCTACTCTGTTTCTCATCTCGGTTCTCGCACGTGGCACTAGGTGCCCATGCTCAACTGCCAAGTTGTTTGCCTGCCTATGGAAAAGTCATATCTGATAAAGCAGCACTGGAATCACCAGGTAGAAGAGTCCTTTCATCAAATTGGCTGGCCCAGCACTGATTCAGCTGTGGAATGGCCAATAGGGAGGATGCAGCTTGTTGGATCAGGTCTCCAGGACTTTGAACAAATCCGAACCCTCATATGTGATATAATCTATATTGTGCATTTTGCTTTGTAGTTTGTACTATTGTATTGCATTCCTGAGATGCCAATGATAAATTGGCCATCTAGATCTGTGAAGAGGACACTTGTGTTCTGTTTTGTGTGTTGTATTTATCTCATTTTTTTGACACCCATTGCATGCCCAACCTACCTGGAAAGGGGTCTCTTTCTGAATTGCCTTTCCTAAGATTTGTTCCATTTTTTTCACTATAAGAGTTTTTTTTTTGGGATTTTTTTTCTTGTCTTCTTAAGGAGTCAAGGTTTGGGGGCTGTCAAAAAATTGGGTCTGTTAAAGCACATTGTGGCACTCCTTGTGTGATTTTGGGCCATACAAAAAATAAAATGTTATTATTGTAATGGCCAAAAAAAACTGGTAAGATATTTACTCCATAGGCAGTGGGTGGCTCCTCACCCCAATGACAGTGGCTTGTCAGGTTACTAACCAAAAGAGAGCATGGTCTGCTTTTTGGTTCCCTATAGAGAAGAGGGTTGTCAGCTTTCAGGTTTCAGAGCAAGAAAAAATGAATGCAGCTGGTTTTGAAGAAAGGTATAACCTCGGGTGATTCCATCAAAGTTACTTAAAGTTACAGAACCAGTGACTTCTTATAGGAGCATTATTTTGCCCATCACATACAGGCAGGTTTAGTTTGCAATCACAAGCCTAAGATGAAAGTCATTTTTGTCTGAAGGAGCCTCTGCAAAAGTGTCATAATTTACACATTTGTTATCAGATGAAGTACACAGCTGACCATATATCAATAACGCACATAGTATTCATCTCTGCTCCTCCGAAACATTGAATATGGCACTATTAAATATTAGAGCTTTAACTAACAAGACGTTTTTTTATCAACAATCTTATTAGTAGGGCGGCACGGTGGCGCAGTGGTAGCGCTGCTGCCTCGCAGTTAGGAGACCCGGGTTCGCTTCCCGGGTCCACCCTGCGTGGAGTTTGCATGTTCTCCCCGTGTCTGCGTGGGTTTCCTCCGGGCGCTCCGGTTTCCTCCCACAGTCCAAAGACATGCAGGTTAGGTGGATTGGCAATTCTAAATTGGCCCTAGTGTGTGCTTGGTGTGTGGGTGTGTTTGTGTGTGTCCTGCGGTGGGTTGGCACCCTGCCCGGGGTTGTTTCCTGCCTTGTGCCCTGTGTTGGCTGGGATTGGCTCCAGCAGACCCCCGTGACCCTATGTTTGGATTCAGCGGGTTGGAGAATGGATGGATCTTATTAGTGATAAAAAAATAGATTTTATTGCATTAAGTGAAACGTGGCTTAGCTCAGATGGCGCAGCTGTTTTAATCGAATCTGCGCCTCCGGATTACAGTTTTACTCGTGCTGATCGCCAAGGAAAGAGAGGTGGAGGACTAACAAACATTTACTCAAGCAGGTTAAAATGTAAAAATATCAGTTTTGGTAAATTCAAGTCTTTTGAGTATCTCGCCATTATTATTCAGGGAGATTCTCACGTTCTAGTATTATAGACCTCCAAAATTCAACGTGTCTTTCTTTGAGGAATTCTCTGACTTGATGTCAATCTTAATTACGAACTATGACACACTCTTAATAGTCGGCGACTTTAATTTTCATATAGATAATCAATGTGACCAAAAAGTAAAATAATTTATGAACCTCCTGGACTCTTTTGATTTGAGACAGCTCATTAATCAGCCTACACATAAAGCAGGTCATACGTTAGACTTAGTAATTACTAAAGGACTAAAAGTTGATATAAAGCAGGTCATTGATACGGGTCTATCAGACCATTTTCTTCTACTCTTTAATATAGAAATAATGATAGAAAACACTCATGAGAAGCATATTGTTAAAAAACGCTTCTTTGACTCATCAGCAGCTTTAAAACTTACAAACATTCTAACCAATCAGTCCGTTTATAGTGCCAACTATAATAGCGAGGAGAATGTAAATAGTAAGGTGGAAAGATTTAATACTAAAGTGAGGGCTGCTGTTGACTTAGTTGCACCTGAAAAGACAGTTAAAAAATCTTCTAGCATTGTTATACCATGGAAGACCCAAAGAGTGTCTGATTTAAAGAGAACATGCCGTAGAGCTGAGCGTAAATGGAGGAAAACTAAACTAACTATTGACTATGAAATATTAAAAGTTAAAATAACAGAATACAATAACACAGTCCGTCTTGAGAGGCGCTGCTATTTCTCTAAGATTATAAATAACAATGCTAGTAATCCCAGAGTCTTATTTTCGACGATTGATCGTCTGTTAAACCCAGGTAACTCAAAGGAATGCCTCCTAAGTACTTCCAGTAAAACCTGTGAGGCTATCGCTGTATTTTTCAATCAAAAAATTAATGATATTAGAAATAACATAGTATATCTCCCCAACACTAAGGATCCTCCTAAACCCCAGTACTCCATAATAAACAAATTAAAGTCTTTCACTAGGATAGATTTACCTGATTTACATAAAATAATTTCTCAAATGAAACCCTCCACCTGTGCCCTTGACCCAATACCAACAAATTTTTTCAAAAAAGTATCGGGCGTGCTTATTGATAATGTTCTTGACATAGTAAATTCGTCATTAGATACGGGGGTCTTCCCAGACTGTCTTAAGACTGCGGTAGTTAAACCCCTACTTAAGAAAAATAATCTCGATCCCTCTGCTCTTGAAAATTATAGACCCATCTCTAACCTGCCTTTCTTAAGTAAAATTCTAGAGAAGGCAGTCATTATACAGTTAAATGAGCACCTCAATAAACATGCTATTCTTGATAAATTTCAGTCAGGTTTTAGAACAAATCACAGCACAGAAACTGCACTCGTTAAAGTAGTAAATGACTTGCGGGTAAATGCAGACAGAGGCCATTTATCTGTTCTCATCCTCTTAGATCTGAGTGCCGCATTTGACACCATTGATCATAATATTCTTAAGAATCGCCTTAGTCAATGGGTGGGCCTCTCTGGCAGTGTCTTAAATTGGTTTGAATCCTACCTGGCAGGGAGAAAATTCTTTGTTAGTTGTGGTAATTATAACTCAAAGACACATGATATTCTATATGGTGTTCCACAAGGCTCTATCCTGGGTCCGCTGCTCTTCTCTATCTAAATGCTTCCATTAGGTCAGATTATCTCAGGGCACAACGTGAGCTACCACAGCTATGCTGATGACACACAGCTGTATTTATCAATAGCACCTGATGACCCCAAATCTCTTGATTCGCTAACACAATGTCTAACCTGTATCTCACAATGGATGAATAGTAACTTTCTCAAATTAAATAAAGAAAAAACCGAAATCTTAGTGATTGGCAATAATGGATACAATGAGGCTATTAGAAATAAACTGGATGCATTAGGATTAAAAGTCAAATCGGAGGTAAAAAGCTTAGGGGTAACCGTTGATTGTAATCTAAATTTTAAATCGCATATTAATCAGATCACTAGGACAGCATTTTTTCACCTAAGAAACATAGCAAAAGTTAGACCTCTTATATCATCGAAAGATGCAGAGAAATTAGTTCATGCGTTTGTTTTCAGTCGGCTAGATTACTGTAACGCACTCCTCTCAGGACTACCCAAAAAAGACATCAATCGTTTGCAACTAGTGCAGAATGCAGCTGCTAGAATCCTTACCAGGAAAAGAAAATCCGAACACATTTCTCCAGTTTTGATGTCACTACACTGGTTACCTGTGTCATTCAGAATTGACTTTAAAATTCTGCTTATGGTTTATAAAGCTTTAAATAATCTCGCCCCAGCTTATATATCGGAATGTCTGACACCTTATATTCCAAATCGTAACCTCAGATCCTCAACTGAGTGTCTCCTTAGAATTCCAAGAGCAAAACTTAAAAGAAGTGGTGAGGCGGCCTTCTGCTGTTATGCAACTAAAATCTGGAATAGCCTGCCAGTAGGAATTCGCCAGGCTAATACAGTGGAGCACTTTAAAAAACTACTGAAAACACATTATTTTAACATGGCCTTCTCATAACTTCACTGTAATTTAATCCTGATACTCTGTATATCCAATTCATTATAATAACTATTCATTCAAAATCTGTACTAACCCCTACTCTCTCTTCTGTTTCCTTTTTCGGTGTCCTGTTGGTGGTGGCGTGCGCCACCACCATCTACCCAAAGCACCATGATGTTCCAACAATGATGGATGGATTACAAGCCAGAAGTCTGTATGACCATCAGCATCAAGTGACTCCGTGAAAAACCCGAACTACAAAGAGGACTATTTCATTTATGTTAGGTAGAATGCCCAGAGGGGACTGGGCGGTCTCGTGGGCCTGGAACCCCTACAGATTTTATTTTTTTCTCCAGCCTTCTGGAGTTTTTTTTTGTTTTTTCTGTCCACCCTGGCCATCGGACCTTACTCCTTTCTATGTTAACTAATGTTGTCTTATTTTAATTTCTTATTTTGTCTTTTATTTTTCTTCTCTTCATTATGTAAAGCACTTTGAGCTACTTTTTGTATGAAAATGTGCTATATAAATAAATGTTGTTGTTGTTGTTGACCAAAGTTTGGTGCAAACTGCAGCTTAGCCATTCCATCTTGGAATTCAGGAGAGGGTGGAAAAGGCTTTTGGCATCCCGGTTAACTCTGCTGTCTTAGCAGGCCATGTGTGCCACTAAAGCCAAGCAAAACTGGCAACGCCCACTTTATCCTACACAGGTTAATGGTCAGTAGGGACATTGGTGTAACTATTTTTCTGTGAGATAATTTACCTATTGTTGTCACCTTAAAATTCTTGAAATATTTCAACAGCAGTTTCCCTAGAAGATTCTCTGCCGTCTATTGCTGCACTAATTACAGTGTGCTCTCTGAAGCCATGATATCCTGAAGATCCATTTGGCTTTGCCATTGTATCAGAATGGCTGATGTTTGTCTCCCTAAAACAAGTCCCCTGCTATCAGCTAGTAGAACCCACTATGTTCAGAGAAAAGAATTCAAAAGGAGACATAAATAAAGGTTTGCTATCTGTCCATTTTTTATCATGCTTTTCATATTTCATTATTTGATTGTTTACTTTTTCAGAATTGTCTTTTTCCATATAGCCAATGTTGCTGGTTTTGATTTGATAATTGTAAAATTAAACTTTTCACATCTTTGAAGTAACACAATGACACTACTACTACAACAGAAATTCTTACAAAGTATTCTTTAGAAGAGCAATATCAAGGACTTCCAGGTTAAATGCAGTAAGATCTTAGACAAGCTTCATTTATTCAATTTTATAGGGTTATTTATATTATTTATTTATGCTCTAGACATCTTTATTGAAGGTTATATACAGGACACTGGTATCTAACTAAAAATACATGTTTGTCTTAAATAACAATAGACATTATAATACCTTCAATACACAATCTGATACTTTTGATCTAGCAGTATAAAATAGCTATATAAATGAAATCTAATGCACTAGTATTTTTATCTTAGTATAATGTGTATCTGTTTTACAGCTTATTTCAAGTTATTCTGTGATTCAGAATGACAATTTAATAAAAAGTAAAAAGACGCTAGACATTTTTTGAGGTCTTGTGCATTGAATAGCACTTTCATAGCTGAAGAAATGGTTCCACTGATTTGTGGTTTTATCATTTTTATTAAACGACATTGGCAACACTGCACATGATGATAGAGTATTTAAGCTACCAATATCTTTATTTTTGTTTCTGTCCACTTCAAACAGCATAGGATTTTATGCTGAAAAGAGTTGGTCAACATGTTATTACTCATTTGTGAAGAATTATTGATTTAAAAGTCAATTTGTATTTCCATAAATATAATAAAATTTTTTAATGTAAGGAAGAACTATTTGAAAATTGCCCTGGTTATGAAAATAGTTGATGTCCTTTAAAAAACAGCCTAAGAAGAGAATTTGAAAATCAGTAAATACACAGTAACAATGGAAGCAATTGCAGCCACATATTCTAATAACCTTAGAGATGCTGATTGCAGTTAAAGCTAGAATGAACTTCACCTGAGGGATATTTTTGCAGCTAATGTCAGAAAAGCCCTTAATCACAATTACTTATATTAATATGCTTCCTACTGACAACACTTTAAAAGGTCCATTGTGATGATCTTGTGGCAGATATAAAATATAAGGAAACAATATCTGAAATTTTAAAGAACAACACGGTAATTAGACCCAAGGACACAGTGAAAATGCTTTTCCTCCTCTTGACACAGAAAGTCCAGACAGTATTGTCTGGCGTCATTAATTAATAAGAGGTGAAATCTTTAATAAATAAAAGTGGCATGCAGTCTATTTGTTACTTTTGTTTATTATCCAAATGTATTATTTCACAAAGATAATATCCTTACCCAAGTTACATTTAGTGAGACAAAAAAAAATTCTTTCTTATAAATTTAAATACACAGTAACTCTTTCATGCGTTAGTAATAATCCTATACACAAAATTTTATGGTGGTTTAGTTTAGCTGTTTTTTTTTTTGTTCCTCTGTATGAGTTACACTTATATTATGAAAGAAAATACAGAAAAAAACTGTCATTTATTGTTGTTGTATCAAATACACAATGCATACTTGTGTAAGTAATACATTTATGACCATTTATAAGACTCTAAACCTGTTACTTTGTTAGGGTAACCTTTTCCAAAGTTATACTGATTATCTTCAAAATCTTGTTTTGCTGACCCTTGTGAAATTTACTCTGTTCTTTAGCATTAACTGAAGAGCTATCTGTTAAGTTCATTATTGTGGTTAACATACTGAAACTAAATTATCGTTGTTGTTCCCTTTAGGACAATGTATCTTCCTAGTTGGCATGTGCAAAGGCTTGGTTGGAAAAACCTTTGCAGTTCTTTTACAGTTTGTGGGTTTGCATCATTGTAAGAAAAATTCATATATCACATTCAAACTGGTGTGCTTATTGAAAACAAACATTGGTATATGAGGATGGCTGGGAATTACAAAATACCTCCTCTGAATTAATTTGAAATCTGGAGATGAGTGACTGACTTGGAAAAAAAAAACAAGTGCTTGCTGTGACTTTCTCGCTTACAGACAGAGCAAGAGATATGGTGCTAGAAAAACCAGCACAAGATTTAAACAAGGACACTGGTATGGATAACGTAATCCAATTATTCAATGGGGAGTTTTTGAAAGAAAAACGGCCACACTTATAAAGTATACTTATAAGTTGATAATGTAACACAGAACATACAGTTTGGATGGTGAATTACATCACTGAGTTCAAAAAACGCTATAATTGTATGCCTAAGTATGACATGACTATTCCAGATGCTGTATTAGCTTTCACTGCCTGATAATGCTAGTCTAGAAATTAAAGACAAATGGTTGGCTCTAACTTCATGCTCAGGCCTAACGTTTGACACAATGAAGTCAGTGTTAAAGGACATGTATGGTGAGAAAATGGCAATCAAAATTGCAATTACCTGGTTCAAACGCACTCAACAGGTTCAGCCACAAGTAGCAAAGTCCCAATGAAACAATGTTGTTTATCTATTGTTGATCTTCAAAGTTAAATTCATATCGATATTCCTTGTTGTAAAGGCTATCTATTCAACATTGATTAAATACAGTGATGCAACATTGATTCAACTATTAATCTACTATTGAAATATTGTATGTTGGAACAATATTGGAACTGAGGCCGTATTACATTGATGCAATATTGATTCAACTATTAATTTAACTATGTATCAACCATTGATCTAATTGAGATTGTTTTGCAAGTGATTTAATGTAGAAATAATGTAAAATCAAACACAAGTAATGAAACAAACGCATATTTATAAATGCACAAAATTCAAACATTCGAACACTGAAAACATTTTTAATATAAGTCTGATATGCTGAAGAATCACACATCATCTTTTAACCAGTACTACATGCAATCTTAACAATAAAAAACACACACCATCATTTCCTATTTGAACCTCCATTGCATTCTGGTGAGTGTCAGAGCCACCTTTTCAATGCGTCACTGAAGCTGTGATGAAGAATTGGAAATTGGAAAAGTTCACGTATTTAAATGGTGAACATAAAAATTAGTTAGTTCAGCACACAATGAGTATTTTTTAAGCCATTATTTTTGTATATGTTTCTATGATGACAATAGTCTTATTATTATCGTATTTAACAGAATCTTACCAAATAAACTGTTTTGGATTTTAGTTTCCTTTAAGGACTGCTTATCTCTTTTGCCTGCCCAATTAATGGTGCAGGACAGCCTGTTGGGCATCACATCTTCAAGCATCCTACTAACAGTTCCATCAGCATTGCCACCGCCAACTATTGCAAGACATAAGAACTAAAAACAGATGATAATGCTTTTGTACAGTCCATAACAATCAAACAGATCCACTGACAATGTCAATCTAGTACAAATTCCAGTCAAATTAACCCATAGCCAAACCCAAACAAACACCTAGGCCGAGCACCGACTGAAATCCTCAATATGTGAGTTGACCATGCTAAACACATTTTTAAACAAAATCTGTATCTGTGACCAACATAAATTAAAATGAGTTCCTATAATTGGATTATAATTGGATGGTGGTTATATTTTCGACTTGGAATCAAGTCCAATAAGAATTTAAGTGCAAGCCTTACTGAATGTGCTGAAGGCATTAAACTAGTATTTAATTTTACATGCCACTCATTTATTGTGAAATGGCGAACAGAAACCCTGTTTTCGACACTATGGAATCTCTAACGAAAACAAAGATTTTTAGTTAGACCATATACCCACCTCACATCAAGAAAAGCACACCAGTATCAAATAAATTTAATATAAACATTTTAAACTATCCAGTTAATTTCATGAGTAAATAATCAGGTTTTTATCAAGTAATCAGTAGCTTGTCTCATTTAAAAATGTAAAGAGAATAAATGAAATAGATTTATAATTTAGGTATTAGTTGTGCTATAATGATTTACGATTCTTCGATGTATATCCTCATTTTATACAGCATCCTCTACCTTCATGAAATCCTCTTTACTATCAAAAGGCAGCCTTATAGGAAACTGGGAGGAAGCAGCAGATGATTCACAGCACTGTTCTCCCAGATTTGCTTGGAGTTCTTCTACTTCATGCTGTAGCCCATGAATGGCATGTTTGATTCCCTTACCTTGTCAAGAACTTGAACAAGCATTTGCATCACCCTCCAGTCAGTAATGTCTGCAGAAGAATGAAAGATTAATAACAACCATTTTCACTAGGGTTGTCACAATATACCAAACGTTCTGTCTTTTTTGATATTTAATAGTTGCAACAAAGTCTTTATTAGAGCATTCAGTACTTTAAAAAAATATGGTGACACGGTCTTTCCTGAGCATATCTGTGACAAATTCTCCTATAACAGGTAAGGAGAACAGTCTACTATGCAGCATGTTGACCTCTCAAGCCTGCTACTTATAAAAGATTGTGCATTAGAGCAGCGTTTTAGTCACATGCTTCAGTTAAGACTATTAGAGTGGAATTCTAATACTAATAGTTTCTTGATTTAAGGCACCATACCATACTCAAAATTCTGGTGACAAAACCAACCCTTGCGCTGATACCAGGCTCAGTAACTAAAGTGAAGAAAGAAAATGCATGTACTGTATAAGTGTTTTACAGGTGCTCACCTGTGAACTAAACTAGTAAGTTACCTCCATAACCTGTACAGTATACACATACCAGTCCATCATGCTTACCTCAAATTCACTGAATTGATGTGATTACCTTTCATTAGCTGAAGAGATGAGGCTGGGTTAGGCTACTCATAAACTGAAAGGAACAAAGAAATACAAAAATGTATCTTCTTTTCCATTAAACCTGCTTAGAATTTTGCAAAACCTTTATGGCTTAGAGAGGTTCTTCTCTCAATAAAAAGTTGAAACAGAAGAAATTTCATAAATATTTAAACAAAGGTTTAAAACTTTATCCATCTTTAACTACCTATATAACCAAAATTTTAAATAAAGGCCTTAAAGTGGTGTAAAGGATTACCATAACATTTAATATACATGATGTTTTAACATACCATACGTAAAACATTATTTGATTTTGCAATTAGATTGGAATTATAAGCACCAAAAAAGCCATTTTGTTACTACTTGCTTGACTAGATGTCTGCATTTTGTGGTACATCTGGTCAGTATGTGAATCTTAAAAAAAAAAAAAAAAATCAAAAGAGCAACAAAAATCAAGTATGCACAGTTGCTCACACTCAAATATCTTATTTTCAAAAACACGTAAAAATTAAAAGTGGTGGGAATATGTTAATCAGTAAATGTGTATGCTTCACAAACATCAGCTATACCTAATACCTGTTTTGTATCATTTATAAAACTGCAATCTATTGACAGATGTGTATATCAGTATTTCTCATGTTTTTAACAATCACTTAAACATTTAGAAATGAATATTTTCCTCATTCTGCTACAGCATGAGAAATAATAATAATAAAGCAAATGACATTAATACTTTAGATTGAACCATTAGACTCCATTTCATGTCAGTTAAAAAAATACCTTCTTAAACACTATGCCAATTTCAACAGTGTAAGCAATGCCATATCACACTACACAGTACCTTCACATCTTCACACAGGTCGGTAGGTTATGTACTGGAGTTGGGAACCCATACTTTACATAAATTAAAATGCTTTAATAGTACTACCTAGAAAAGCTGCTGTGGAAAAAGAACCAGTATTCCATGCTAACTCTTTAAAAAACAGAAATGTTTTTTAAGAGGCTGAGATTTATTACTAATGGTAAAAGTAACTTCTAGACTATTTTAAAGTAGCTCTAATTATATGTGATCATAATGCAATAGCAGAAAAGGTTTAATTGAATATCCAATCACCTTGTCTTAATGAGACTTGATAACCACTGTTATGAAGTAATAACAATGTTGCTCATGATTCGTACTCAACAAGATCAGGAGTTTCACATTTGCTGTCCACACAGTAATAAAATATATATCAAAACTTATAGACCTATGTAAAATATACATCACTTACATGTTTTCATGGATATCCAATTAGCTTTCAAGTCTAACTTATTTCATGTCCTTTACAATGGTAATGAATGCAACCTGATAACATAAGCTCCAAAATGAGGCTATGCACACCAATAGCTACAACAACTCTAAATACAATTCCCTAGTCTTGGAGAGTAAATAAGATAAAAATTCTGAACTAGCTATAAAAATACTAAATATGAGTGAATTAAATAAAATCTGATGACAATGAGAGCAATGATGGTTATAGGAGAAAATATTCTAGTTTTCTGAAGTGCATCATGCAAAAATACTTACAAATGTCCAGTGGCACATGTGTTGTAGACCTTCTCTTGGATGATTCATCGAAGCTGATCCCTGAGTATGCTGGTCACCTGCCGGGAAATTGTTTAAAATTTGTATAGATTTTATACTGTTCCTCACACAGTAATGTTAGAGAAAATCCTTAGTCTTAAATGGTACAACACATTTGGTTGGGTCTTATAAAAAAGTGTAATGTAAATATCTTGATCTAACATCAGCATGCATATATCCTTTCTTTTGATTGTATGAACAGAATGTATACAGAACACACAGAGTGTACAGAGCAAAGACAAAATACCTTCAGTACAAGGAGTGTCATGCCTAATGGATGGCCAAACGTAGTGGAAAGCAAGGTTACCAAACTACATACATCAGTGTATTTCCATAGTGATGACACCATTATTTTATCTTTTCATGTTTGTCCTAATAATAGTTGCATCAATCGCAATGGTAGTGCTACTTTTTCTGCCTGATTGAGAAAATTGTTAAAATGATGTTAGCAGGTTTTGTGATACTGTTTTTGTAATGCATTATTAAGGTTTAAAAAAAACACAAATAGAAATTAAACATATCACATGTTAACCATTTAGTTCTTAACAGTTAAAACTAACAAGACATCTTACTTTTATTAAATCCTTGAGGTTGCAGGGCTGCAGGTAGATTGTCATCATCTTCATCATTTGATGAAAGTGCATCATTGTACTTCTGATTTGGTCTAAAATAGGATTTTCTGGTTAGCTCAAAACAATATATCACTGATGACCACTTGATATGAGTATTGTGAAATTTTATGTCTCAGATGCTCTCTCTTCTTTGTGCTTCCTGCATCTGTGTTGAAGCTGGATCTGTTTACCGACCAAAGCAAGTTCTCATATTAGTCTGAAACACATCATCAAAAGGGCTATTCTTTCTATGAAATGCTGTCAAAATTGGTAAAAATTGCACAAAGTAGTATTTACCCTGATTGTTGATGCGCAGATGTGAGTTGCTGTCTCTTTTATGTACATAGCCAAGAAATAATAATTGAAACAGATATACTTAAGATGGCTTATATTTTTTCACTACGAATGAAGCTTATTTAATTATTTCAGTGGCTGCTTTCACCATTTGGAAACTTGTGCCTTCGCCTCCAAGCCCTCTGCACTAGCACTACTGCTCATGAAGCTTCTCTTATGCCAGCTTCTGCATGTAATACTGAGTTGTTAATCAAGCTTCATAGTGCCAGGGTCTGCAGGAGTTTTGAAAGTCCTCCCCTTGTATTTATGGATTAAGTGTTATTTGTACAAAGTAAATGAAACTCTTATGTACTCCATTGATTATTCTTCGTCTTTATTCTTTTAAAAAAAGTTCTGCTGACTTTTAATTAGCAAGCATTCTCGATGTACTGTAAACAACTAGCCTTCCGGTTTTTTAACTTTTGCAGCAACAAATGGATCAGCCTATAGCTGAATGAGACCTTTTATTAGGCTAGTGTTTGAGACATGTGGTTGGTTGTGAGCATAAAGAGGCATTTCTAGGCTCTGAAGACTTCCAGGTGTCCCAGGTGTCACACACGTGTGATTGGTAGGCAGCTAAAGGCCCTGAATAATAGTTGTTCCATGCCAGACCAGGGGGTGACGAGGTACACTGGCTTTCTCTCTCAATCCTCTGCAGACCATCCACAGGAAATCCCGCACATTGTTGATGTCACTTCTGCTTCCGGCCCCATTGATGATGTCACTTCTGGTTCCAAAGCCATTTGTGATGTCACTTCTGGTCAAGATGACATCACTTCAGGTCGCGATGACATCACTTCCTGTCTGCCTTTAAAGCCACCATCTTTACAGCCTTAAAATCAGTTCTATTTTGGACTTGAACCTGAACACAACTCATCAACCAAACCCGTTTTGCAGCCAGGGCACAATATACGGGTGGCTGCCCTAAAACTTTTTGATGTTTTCTCATTATTCTTGTGACACAGGATACATTTCTCAGTCTTTTGTTGTTGGGTCCATAAAAAGGGAGGGAGGGTAAAAATGCTGCCTTCTTAGAGTCAGAAAAACATTTTGCTTCTCAATAAAATGCCTGAGTTCTACAAGTGTTGTCTTCAAAGAATTAATAAATTCACACATATGATTCAGGCAATTGACGTTTTTTTAATATTGATTTGTCTGAAAATCCAATATTTTTAAATTGTAGTTGATTTTTGGTTTATCTGAAATGTTTGTTCACTTAACGTTTTTATTGGCCCATTTTCACAGATAAGTTGGCCCAGTTTAGGTCCCTTACAATCTGAGTAGTTCACATAAAAATTGAAACAAAATTATTACTTAATAACACCGTATAGTGGGAACATATCATTCTAAATTGCATAGTTGCTTTATTTGCATATTCACCTTAGGTAAAATAGAGTAAAATTTCGGCATAGGACTGCTTGTCTGAGAATAAAGCAGCCCATGATCAATTAACATTTTGTCTGTTGACCTTACAATTAATAAATGCTACCAGTGGACCATTGTAGGGCCACCAGCTATAATAGTGTTCAGCTAGCCAGTAGAGAACCCAATGTTAACCTGCTGGATGATTACCACCAGCTATGATCTGAGCAACCAGCCTCCAGCAAGCCAACAGTCAGCGACCGAATAATAAACTGTTGGCTTTCTGTAACTTACCCCCACCTGCTGTCGGTCCACTGGTTATCTGCTGAATGGCGGTGTGCCGTCTCAAAACAGATAGCGAACCAACAGATGCCTGCTTACTACAGGGGTGTAAACGGCAACAAAGCATAAAAAAAATGACTGTTACACGTTAAAGAAACATTTAACTACTGTGACAGATGGCCAGGGCCCATGCCTGGCCAGGACGCCCCTTCACCACATCTGCCAGGGGGACAAGGGTGGGAGGCCCAGTATCTCCCCCTGGACGCTAGATGGCAGCATCCCTGGGTTGTAGCGGTGCCTCGGACTCCCCCAGGGCTTCATGGGAGTTGGAGTTCTGTGCAGCTCTGTGGGGTTCTGCAGGCGCAGCCAGGGGGTGCTGTAACAGAAGCGGCTGGCCCCTTATGGGCACTGGTTTCGCCTTACCCAGAAGTGCAGCTGGATGTCAGCAATCAACCACTTGGAGCACATCTGGGTGCCTGATAAAAGGGAGCCAGCAACCACCACTCAGCGGCCAGAGTCAGGAGGAGGAGGCCAAAGCTTGCTAAGGAGGAGTGGTGGAGGAAGAGATAGAGGATAGTGCTTGTGTGTTTATTTGTGCTTGGGACTGTGTTCTGGCTGGAGGGATTACGGGGAAGACATGCCCTCCAGCTGAAGAAAAATAAAAGATTGTTTGTTTTTACAAGTGCCTCCCGTGTTCAATCTGTGTCGGGTCGGGCACAATATAGCGCCTTTCTTACACTACATAAATACAACCACAAGTTATGATGCCTTTCTCGAAGTGTTTGTTGCAGACACAGGCATTATCCGACTCTGCTTTTCCTGATCGTGGATAATTGTTTGCAAGATGTTTTGTTCAGGATTTTTTAGTCCGTTTCTTGCATTTTTCCCCCTTAACAAAATTTCTCCCAATATGTTATGTCAACATTTTATTTTCAATTTTTATTTATCATCCCTGAACATGTATCACTCCAATGTTGAAATTTCTCCCAATATCAATGTTGTGTCAATATCTCCTTTTCAATGTTGAAATTTCACACTATATATCAAGGTTGATTTATCATCTGTGAACCTGCATGACTTCCATGTTGAAATTTCTCCTAATATCAATATTGGTTCAATATATAATTTCTAATGTTGGAAAAACACCATATATCAATAGTGAATTAACATTGTTTTACAATAAGATTTTCAATGCTGAAATTTAAGTTCAATATTGAGTCTTCAACACTGACCATAAATCAATGCATTTGACTATACTTCAATATTGAGTCAATACCAGCTTGCTATCTGGGGCAGAAAATCGAAGTGCTCCATATGTCAGAGTACATTTCCAAGGGCTAAAGACTGTACACATAGAAGTGAACAAATGAAATTAACTGAGGGTAATGTAAATATGGATGACATAGAACAGTGTAATGTTACACTATATTCAAATGAATCTGCCTCTGATTTGGAGATTTGTGTTGTTGAATTTTTGGGATCTGCAGTAATTGACACTGTGTGCACTCAAAGTGTTTGTGGGTAAAGGTGGCTGGATATTTCTGTGAGTGAGGTCAGCCAGAATGAAGTGGATAAGCTGATTGAAGTTCTAAGTTGTAGAGCTTTTAGATTTGGTGATTGAGAGATTAACTAAAAAAGTTCCAGCTAAAATTGGAAACACCAGGTACAACACCGAAACAAAACAGATCCCTGAAGATAGCCCTTTGCTTAAACAAAACAGCTTTAAAGAGCGCTGGAGCTGTACTTGACACTGAAAATCACAGAGCAGTAATGTTTACACAATCGTTTAAGCTTGAACTGACTACTACTGGACATTACTGTATAAACATCCTAGATAAGGGCATGCAAAAAGTTTCTGAAAATTAAACTGACAGTCACAGAGTATATGACAAAAGAGCAGAAACAAAAAATGACGCTAAACCTTCACAAGCAGTTTCAGTGCCTCAGTTGATAAACTACAGAAACTGTTGGGCAGTTTTGATAATAATAATGCTAAATTCATATCTAATCGAACACTTTTAGTGCATGAAACATTGTGACTTCAAAGAAACTTTCTGAAATTGTAAAGCATTTTATTTTATCCACTCATGGATAAGCATTCATGGACCATCACTGGAAATACAAGATGATAATGGAGAGGAATATAAGAATAAAGAGATGAGAGACATGACTGAAAACTTTAATATGGACGTAAAAAGAACAGCAGCATATAGCTCATGGAGTAATAGGCTTTTAGAAAGTAACAACCAAATATTGACAGAAATCTTTTTGAAGGCTAAGAACGGTAATGCATGAAACTGGCAAATTACATTAGACTGGGTACTCAATACTATGCACAATGTACACGGCTATAGTCCATATCAACTTGTGTTTGGGCAAAACCCAACTTTGTTTTCCTTACTAATTGACAAGCCAGCACTTGAAGGAACCGTGAGTGTTTGGGTTGAACAGCATATTACAGCTTTGAATGCAGCTTGTAAAGCATTTGCAGAAGCAGAATGTTCTGACAGGATACACAGAGCTCTTCGAAAACAACTGAAAAACATTGAAAGCGGCACAGAAACAGTCAAGCAAAGAATATCATTTGTAACATAGAGAATGTTAATGAGGAAACATTGCACTGAAACCAGGTTAAACTATCAAATACACTGACAGAGACAGTGCAGTCCAGCATAAAGTGGAAATTCTTGGACAAGCAGGAAAAGCCGGAAGAAAATATGTAAATTGGTACCATGTGTGCTACACTGAGCCTGATGCGCTTGCTGGGACCACAGCTGGTTGTTGATAGTGTTAATATTGAAGAAAAGGGTAATATGCAGAGCAGTTTTCTTCCTAATAAAGATATGCTTGAAATCAAGAACATGTATTTTGATAGAGCTAAACAAGAGGAACTCTACAACTGGAAATACAACACAGTTTTTGAAGAAATTCCAGATCTAGGGCAAAAATGTATTTCCACAAGATGGGTATGCACCTTGAAAGAGGCGCCAGCTGGTATAGTGCATAAACATCGTCTAATGGCCAGAGGTTTGGAATTTGGTAGGGATGAATTTCAAAAAGATTCACCAACGTGTTCTTTTGAATCTGTGAAATTGGTTCTGACTGTCATTAGTCAGAAGCAATGGAATGTACTCTCCATAGATATCAAATATGTATACTGGGAAGGAAAAGAACTGTCTTGAGATATTTATATTTTCCTCCAACTAAAGCTAAATGTAAGGGAATACTACAGAAATTGAAAAAGTATATTTATGGACTTGCAGATGTGTCAGTCTATTTTTACAACAAATTGAAATAAACCACAAAACGCACAAGGGGAGTAATAGTAAACTAGTAAATCCTGCTGTTTTCTACTAGTTAGACAAACATGACAATGTAAGTGGACATTTTGCTTCTGATGTTGATGAATTTATTTGGGAGGGTTGTTCCAAAGACTTTGCATAAACTGTCATTTCATATTTAAAAATCTGTGTTTCAGATTGGACATGAGGAACATAATAATTTTTGTTATGTTATGTTTTGTTGAATTCTTCTGGTGTAGTTATATATACAATTACAGAAGAAAACCTACGTAAAAAAAACTGTCCTATTTCTATAGATTCATCAAGGGCTCTACAAAATGGAACACCATTTACAGACACAGAAAAAAAAATAGGTCTGGTTTTATGGGTTGCATTGGTAAAGCAGACCAGATGTGATATTTGATGTCTACAGCCTCGCATCCAGCACAAAGAATGCCACAGTACAAAGCATCCCTGAAACAAACAAAATAGCGAGGAAATTGAAATTTGAACATATCACATCAAAAGTTCAACATTTAGGCCATGATGAATTTACTGATGATTCTCTTGAGAATTTGGCTGATGGTGGTACCCAAAGTGGACACTTCTTAGTATTAATGTTAGTATCACCTCTCTGTTTGCAATCTAAAAAGATAAGAAGGGTTGTTTGGAGCACTCTTGCAGGAGAAGCACTTTTTCTTGACAGATGAAATTGTCAATGAAATGGTTTTTTTTTTGCAACTGTTCTCAGAATTATATAAAAGTGGTGCAGACAGATACAGTCTGCCTATTACATGTGTCACTAACAACTACTCTCTTGTGAATGCCATCAAATCTATCAAATGTGTCACATAAAGAAGACTGACATTGGAGATCAGTTCCATAAAAGAACTCTTATATGCTGGTAGGATAGACTGAATACTTTGGTTGGCTACAAATGAGCAACTGTTTGACTGCTTGACCAGAAAGAGTGCATCTGCCTTAGTGTTGCTGAAAGCTTTAAGTGACATGATCTTTTTCTTCTTTCGACTGCTCCCGTTAGGGGTTGCCACAGCGGATCATCTTCTTCCATATCTTTCTGTCCTCTGCCTCTTGTTCTGTTACACCCATCACCTCCATGTCCTCTCTCACCACATCCATAAACCTTCTCTTAGGCCTTCCTCTTTTTCTCTTCCCTGGCAGCTCTATCCTTAACATCCTTTTCCCAATATATCCAGCATCTCTCCTCTGCACATGTCCAAACCAACGCAATCTCGCATAATTGACTTTGTCTCCCAACCGTCCAACTTGAGCTGACCCTCTAATGTACTCATTTCTAATCCTATCCATCCTTGTCACACGCAATGCAAATCTTAGCATCTTCAACTCTGCTACCTCCAGCTCTGTCTCCTGCTTTCTGGTCAGTGCCACCGTGTCCAGCCCATATAACGTAGCTGGTCTCACTACCATCCTATAGACCAGAGGTTCTCAAACTTATTTTGTCTACCGCCCACTTTGAGAATCAATTATTTTCTAGCGCCCCCCAAAATTTTTAAGTTTACCACATCTTAAAAATCACAAACGCAATCATTACTTTAATTATAGCGTGCCATATGTGTCTTATCCTGTTTCTGAGTTCAAACTTACATTTTAAATGAGACTTTCTAACTAACGGGAGCAATAAAAACACAACTTTATAATATTTAAAAAGACTTTTATTCAAATTAAAACAAACATTTCAATTAAAATTTTAAAACTTATCTAATGTGAAGGATGAATCTGATGATTCTTAACAAGTTTGTTAATATCAGGTTCGAATTTACTCAAAAACAGCCGTAAGTCACCGCGTTCGGTAACATGCAAACGATTCCTCTTTTTAGTTAGCAGCGTTGCCACAGCACTAAATCCACGTTCACACAAATATGACGATGGGAATGCTACCAAAAATCGTTGAACAATCGACCACAATCCAGGGTACAATTGTGGGATTGGCTTTTGTAGCCAAAATTCTTGGTAGCCATTTTTGAATTTGATTTTTATTTCCTCGTTCGTTGTCAGTTCTATAAGTTCTTCCTTAACCTGGGATGATCCTGCTGTGTTGACATTTGAATAAGGATCCAACACCTAGTCCGGTATTTCCAATTTTAAAATGTCCTGGAACTGTTCTTTGAAATCACTGTGGAGGTTCTCCAAATGTTGGCAGTAAACAAGCAAGTTGTCGTTGATGAAGGGTACTGCTGATAAATTAGGGAAATTGTGAAACTCACGTCTGCCGATGTTTTTCTTGTGTAAGAGCAGTTTGGCTATGAAAGCAGCAACGATATTTTTTGTTTTAATCAAGTTCAAGTCGTCACCTTGAAGTTGGAGATTGATATCATTAAACAATTTATACATGTCTGTCAAGTACGCAATATCATTCTTTGATGTGATGAGGTTGTTGCGCAATTCTGTGTCTTTGTTTTCCAAGAACTCTATCACAGAGTCAAACAGATTATAAAATCGAGTCAGACAAGTACCTCTTGATAGCCAACGCACTTCTGTGTAAAACAGCAATCGGTTGAAATCTTCATCAATAACAACACAAAGCTGATTAAATAATCTGTCATTTAAAGAGCTCTTTCGGATTTTATTGACTGCTTTGATGACATGTTGCAGTGATTGAAAGAGCTGTTCATTCAAACTTCTCGCAACCAAATGTTGTCGATGAATGACGCAATGAACAGCGAGCACATCTGGAATTTTATTTTTTAAGTACGCTATGAAGCCTTTGTGACGCCCTGTCATAGCCGGAGCGCCATCCGTAGCAGCTGATATAATATTCTTCAAGGGAATTTCTTTCTCATCACAAAACTTTTCCAGTGTATTAAATATGGTTTCTCCGGTTGTATCTGTCTCTAAATTTCTAGCAAATAATAGTTCTTGACATATTTTCTCATCTTTAATAAACCTCACGTATGACAACAATAGTGCTTCATTAGTTGGTAAAGTGGACTCATCCAACTGAATTGAGAATTGACTAGTCTTCAGATGATTGCACAATGAGTCTTCAATATTTTCAGCCATTTCATCAATTCGTCTTTGCACAGAACTATTGCTCAAAGGAATTTTTCGAATAATATCTGCCGCTGGTTTATGGAGCACAGTAGTTATTACTTCTTTTATTGCCGGTAAAATTAACTCTTCTCCAAGTGTGGTGGAAGTGCTGCAGATCTTGTTTCTGGAGCTGACCAGGCGCCCCCTGGCAGTGACCACAGACCTCAATAGGTTGGAGCTTTTAAGCCCCAAGCCCGTGACCCCGATGCAACTCAGGGAGCTGCCCTCTCATGTCCTGGGGTATAAATTGCCCTTCTCCTGGTCCCCTGCTCCTCCAGAGTCTCCCGGTAGAGCACGATCCCTGACCCTAGAACTATTTTCTAAAAGGGTGAGAACTAAAAAGCAAATGACAATGAAAAACTAGAGATATGATTCTGTGTAAGCAGACATATAGTCCTTAATGCCAGAATTTGGTAACAAACAGGCAGGAGTCAAAATATACAACAGACAAGATCTTTTATTTAATTTTATTGACTACCATATTACATTCAATACATTTATTTCATATTAAACCATTCATAACAACCTTGCAATGGAGAGCTGTGTGAACAGAGAGCCCAGCATGCCCAGTGTATAGTAGGCCCTCATATATATTAGGAAATCAAACATGTTTATTTTAAAACTGTATTAATACATGTTTGTCAGATTCTAAAAATCTTTGTTGAGAATATTTGATCGGCATTCAGAAAGTACAGTTTCAGTCCTGACATTATAAGAATAACAAACCTGGAAGTGCTGTTTTGATCTGAATGACTTTACAGTAAAATAAAAGTTATTATTTTTAATTACTTGATATAACTACAATAACAGCACACACCAACAAAAGGTATCTTACAGAGGAAATACACATACTATATAAAGTATAAAACATACAACCTAATCAGTACAGTAAGACCAAAAATAGAAAATGAAATAAAAGCCAAGAAAATCCAGCACTAAAAGATCAGGAAGACATAAAATGTATAACTGGTAAATTTTAATACTTACATACTGTTTGGGTCAAATCTGACCCATTTTGACATTTGACAGCAGTAAAAATACCCTAAATATTATTCTTTTGGCCTAAAGTTTAATGACTTTTCCTAAGGTGACCGAAAATACACAAAAATTAAAACATTTAACATTGTTTTTACTGTTGTACAGGTGCTACAAATTTTTGTACATTGAAGCTGTTCATGGTCAAATTTGACCCGTATGTATTGAGGTTGATTTTAGATCCAAATCAAGGAAAATGGTGGTTTTAAGGAATCTTAAAACTGTGAAATGTACATGTCATGTCTGTGTGTATTTTTTATGGGACAGTGGTGACAGACTTTGAGGGGGACCTTAACATTGTCATGAGAACTGTCTCTGTTCCCACCCCATATGCCCAGGTTCCCACAGAGACAGGTACCTGCTGGTCTTTGAAGGGTCATGAGGGAATCTTGAAAAAGTTAAATAGTAAAACAGCATAGGAACAGCATATATGGTACACATAAGGAACATACAGAGATCAGAGGATGCTTTGACACACACACGAGATCTGTACCTGGAAACACAAGCATCTGTAATGTAACAAAATAAATGAAAAATAAACGAATTAGAATGTATTTATTCTGAGATAACTGAGATTAAAACAGAAACCAAAAGAGGAGTTGGGAGGGTCATAAGATAATAAAGGCACCCAAGCTGCCATTTCAGTGCAAGAGGCTTTGACCTGATGTTCCAAGATGATAAAGCAGATATTGATTTGGAGGACTATGTTTCAGAGCAACAAGAAAACATGGAGGAAAACTCCATTACAATGCCTCTGATGAAGATGACTCTGAGGGAGAGGATGAAGATGACTCTAAGGTAGCAAGGGAGTCAGTTATGTTGAAAAACAATGCTATCAGTTGGTCCTCATTTCCACATCAAGTTGCAGGTAGGATGGCAGTGGAAAATGTCATTCAAACAACTCCAGAACCCACAAAACAGGCTACTTCTAATGCATCCGACATTTTGTCAGCATTCCAGCTCTTCCTCCCTCCTGCCATTGAAAAAATTGTCATTAAAATGATGAACATGGAGGGGATTAAGCAGTATTGTCAGAAATATAAGACCATGGATGTGACCCACCTACGTGCCTACATGGGGCTTTTAGTAATGGCTGGTGGGCACAGATCCCAAGGTGTGGCTGCTTCTAGTCTGTGGAATGCTGAGACAGGAAGACCAATGTTTCATGTCATTATGCCCATGGAAATGATCCATACCATATGATCAGTGCTCAGATTTGACAATTGTGAGGCAAGAACTGCGCAACGTATCACTGGCAAACTGCCAGCAATCAGGGACATCTGGGAAAAGTGGGTGGAATGGCTGCCTCTCATTTACAACCCTGAGCCTGGCCGTGATCAGCAAGTCACACAAGAAGCCAACACAAGGGGACAGAAGAAAAGGAGATGCAACTTCTGTTCTGCAAAAAAGAAATACAAAACAAGGACAACCTTCTGCAGAAGTGGAAACACACAAAAGTCCCACACACGAAAGGTTTCCTACCACTGCTTTGAAATCACAGACTGGTTTGCAATAAACAATTTTTATGTTTTGTGTTCTAAGTGTTAATTAATATTGAATTAATATTGATAATTAATGATGGCAGTTATTAAGATTTTTTATGATATAGCAGTGAGAAACAGTTTTTAATGGTTGTGATAGTTATACATGGTTATATAATGTAACAAATACCCCCCCAAAAATTCCAAAATAATAAATCCCAACAGTCGCAGAATGTTCTTACCATTTTCACTTTCAATAAAATGTTTTTAAATCATTATGGCTGTTATGTTTTCATGTCTTAGTTAAAACAGGACATGATATTGTGTGACAGATGTTTTTCTTCAAAAATGAGTGTTGTAAAACCTAAAAAATACACTCTCCCTATTCTCTGGAACATAACATAAGGACTAGTCATTCATTTATTAATGTCAGATCGATTAATGATACATTCTAAATAGATCTGTTGTTCAAAATTCAGTACAGACACTTATTATGAAGGAAAATTCTCCAGACCATACTGAGAAAGCATGAAATATGAAGAGTATTTAAGGGTATACAGAAAGTTCCATCAAAAGAAGATCTGCATATCAAATAGAGCTACAATATATAAAATACATTAAAATACATAGAAGTATACATGGCAAAAGTGAGAGAAGGTACAATACAGGATAAATTGATAAATACTGGGCAGAGCTTTTACAGCTAGTATTCTAAAATTAGTGCATGGCATGGTGGTTTTATCACCATTATATTGAAAAGGAGGTTCTATTAATGTCAGCTATTTATATTTTGTGAGAAGTATAAATAGGTAATCAGGAGATCTATTGAAAGCCAGTTTTTTTTTTATTTTATAGCAAAATTTTATAGGTGATTTTTTTTTTAAATGGAAATCAGTGTAGATGGGCCATCAGGACAGTTGAACTGGTTTTCCTTTTGATGCTTTATTCAGGAAGGCCATTAAAATGAGGACTAGTGAAACCATGAATTGACAAAAACATGTCAAAATACATTAGTATCAAAATAATAAGACATTTTTACTGTAGTGAATAAGTGATTTAGGCATCCCATTTGTTAGTAAAGGCCTAGAGGGCCAAGATGTTTATTGTTTTTTTTCCTTTGGTTTATTTCTTATTTGAAGTTCTCCCTGTAATCATCATCTGTTTGTATTTACAATTGGATTAATAAGACACCTTTTTAGAGACACTTTCATATTCATGAACTGATGACTAATGAATGCCTTACACAATCTACATTATCTTGCGCATGCAACTTTCCAATGCACAGATCAATTGAGCCTTTTTTTTCTGGTCACCATTACCGCCAAACATGTGGTAGTTTCTAGATGGTCGTAGTCCTCCTAGAACTCTCTGCATCATGGATTAATGGGATGTCCCATACCACCACTGATGAAAGGATAGCTGCTGCTTGTTTGGTGGAGGGCTGAATAGTCAGGCCTTAGTGGCTTCTTTTTCTGTCTCTCTATTAGGGCTTCTGTACATTTGGGCCGTCTGGACACCACTCTTAAGGCACATGGTTAGCATGACATTGTGTATTTTACTGGGCTATAGAAGGTGGAAATCATATACTCCAGTGTAATTTTCTCTTGTGCCTGCTGAGCTATGTTTTCTTGTTTTTCTACATTCTAATTAAAATTTGATTAAAAAAAAAGATCAAACCAATGAAAAAGACCACTTGATCTTGAATAGCAGTTACTGTTACAATGATGTAAGAAAACA
The DNA here is from genome assembly GCF_900747795.2 of Erpetoichthys calabaricus. Lineage (NCBI taxonomy): Eukaryota > Metazoa > Chordata > Cladistia > Polypteriformes > Polypteridae > Erpetoichthys > Erpetoichthys calabaricus. The sequence goes on along the minus strand of NC_041402.2, from coordinate 129,303,956 downwards.
ATGAGGATCCGGCGAGCCGGATTACCCTTGGGGAATCACACCACTTGGCCGTAGTGCTAAAACTGACGCTTCCTCACAATGCAGGTAATGTGCCTCATTCGGGACTCCATGAGCATCTGCCCATTCAACACAAAGTCAAACTGGCAGTACCAAAGGATTCTCTGAGGCGACACAGTACCAAACAAGTCCAGTCTTCGTCTCAGGTCACTGGATAGCGTCCATGTCTTGCAACCATAAAGCAAGACAGGAAGCACCAGGACTCTAAAGACTTGGACCCTCATCCTTTTGCATAGATATCAGGAGTGTCACAGACCCCTTTCCAGTGACCTCTTGATCCCCCGTGCTCTCCCAATCCATCTACTGACTTCATAGGAAGAGTCACCAGAGATGAATGTCACTGCCAAGTTAATTAAACCTCTCAACAAGGTCGACACTCTCTACTTAGACAGATAAACGGCTGATGGCTGTGCCTAAAAGACAATTAAAGGCCTGGATCTTGGTTTTTATTTAGGACACTCACAAGCCCAGGCACTCAGATTCCTTGCTCAGTCTCTTGAGAGCCCCGATCAGAGCCTACATGGACTCTGTGAAGATCACAGCATCGTTGGTAAAGTCAAAAATCAGTGAATCTTTCTTCGTCAACACATGCCCCACAGCTGCTGGACCCCACGACCTTGCCCAACACCCAGTCCATGCAAGCACTGAACAGAGCAGGAGCAAGAACACACCCCTGACAAACCCTAGAATTAACTGGGAAAAACGCAGAGGTTCTGCCTCCACTCAGCACAGCATTCACAGTAGCAGCTTGTTACACAGTACACACAGTACAGTGTATGTTAATGTCTATGATTAGCTCTTCATTTTTTTAAGTTAGAATTATCAGAACACTCTTACAAAAATTAAGGTCTTACTGTAAATGAATTCCCAATATCATCTGTTAGATATCTGCATATTTAAAAGTGTTTGAGTTGAAGAGGAAGCACTGCTTTTGATACAAAATGCGCATTACTCTTGTGATAAAACCATTTGGCAGTGAGACTTTGTTAATAGTTTTTAAGGTTGATTATAAATAGTTATAGCTCACATTATGACTACAAAACTGCACTGAACTGTATCCTCTTAGGGATGAGGGAGAAAATCTTAACTCCAAGAGTAAAGCCTACATCAAATTAGCAAAAAATATACCGTCCTATAAAAAGAGTTTTGGGATGCCCGATTTCTATTTTTGCAGTCTCTTTGGATTTATGGATTGTTTATGTTTAAATTTAATTTGACTTCTATTGGGCTGTTTGTGATTGACACATTTGACTTCTCTCTGGTCTTCTAGCCCTTTTTCCCATTTCTGACCTTGTTTCTAATCTGCACTGCCTTTTACCTCCTCCCTTAGAGCGAGAGGAATCTAAAAGGTGTTTCCTATACTGCTAGGTTCCTTACCTGTTTAATTCACTGCGACTTTGGTTTGTGTTTCTGGATTGTTAGCTGTCATGTCCATTGGTACAGGCTCCTCTCTGCCTCTTTAATTTTGATTATTGTCTGTACTGCTTTGTTGCACCTCCTAATCATACTGCCTCCTTCAGTCACCTCAACACCAGAGGCTGCATACACCACAGACATGGACAACATTGGGATTTATAACCAGTGGTCTGGAGATGTGAGGCAATAGCATGTTACAGTTATTAATTATCTCTCTATTATAAAAAAAAATCTTGGAAGGAGACGAGACGTGATTGTCTGAGAGACACTTTCACGTCTCATGAAATGAGTCTTCGTGCCAAGCAATGTAACCACATCCAGGGCCAGAAGCCCTGCGAGACAAGAGCTTATGCAAAGAGATTTGGAAAAGTCCTGCATGGTTATGTCAGACACATTTCTTGTAGAGAGAAAGAAACGATATTCACTCATGAGCAGTTATACGTTGCGCTGTCACGATGTAATTCCAAACACGGAATCAAAATTCAATGCGATATTGATGAAAAGGTAAAAGCGAAAAGAGCTTGAATATATGGACGTAGGTGATATGACAGAAGTGTGCTGCGTGAAATACAGATCACGCGGCATGGCAGCAGAAGCAAGCCAGCAGCTGATCGAGCAAAGAGGACGTAAAAAAAAAACTGTATTTGTTTCCCATTGTATCACCGTTTAAGAGGGGGTGTGGGAGGAGCGATCGCATCTCCTTGGGGTGCGTTCAGCCCCCCTGTTCACAGCATGAGTGGCAGAGACATGAAGTGGTTGGTGCATAGCGCAGGCTTGGGGAGTAGGGGGGTGGGCGAAGCCCCCTAGTCTACTTAATTTTATGGATTCTAAAACTACTGTACAATTTCTGCATCAATTACTGGTAGCATATGAAGGCGAAGAAGACAGTGGTCACAATGTCCTGGCACATTCCCTATCCGAATAACATAAGGTACCACCAGGACAACCAAACTGAGTCAGCAATACAAAACTATATATATGTGCTAAATTGACAAAGATCAATGTGAATTCAAATGTATCAGAGGAGTCAGAACCTTATTTCTCCTTAGAATTTGCAGTAAATCAAAATTGCATTTTAATTCTACAGTGTTTGAACAGTTTCAATGATTTCAAATACAGTATAGTAAATACATACGGTATTGTATTCAAAAAGAAAGGATATAGACCAATAAAGCACTGAAGTTTAACATGGTTTTGCTAAAGTTATATTATTTTGAATGTTCATTACTTTTCAGTTAGCAGCATAACTGCTAATTATTTAAAATTAATAACTGACAATTTTTATTTTTAAGCTTCCACTGGCTGTATTTCCTACTTAATTCAAAAAAGAAGGGCTTGAGTAATTTAATTTAGAGATTTTTTTAATATTTTGAGTACATACCCCTGAAAAGTTTCCTGAATGCCCTTCTGAATGTTTGATCAGATAGATGAAACACATTGATAATACACAATAAAAAAATGGCTGTTAAACAGTCCTTAAGAATATAAGAAAATTAGCTCTGCTACCTGTCTAAGACAGGTTGAAATCTATGTATTCAATGTAAACCTCGGCATATTCAGCATTAATGTGTGAAGTGCACCATCCATTGGAATGTATTTTGTAATTCATCTGTCTATTATATTAAAAAAAGTTTTTTCCGTTGTGATATTTAGTCTCGACCACTCCCCTCCACACTGCTTGCTCAATCATTACTCCTACTGTGCACATCCTCTGTCTGTATCACCCCGTGACACTCTCAATGCTAACTTACCCTTCAATGCAATTGGATATCAGGTTATCATGGCAAGGTAAAACAAATTATGTTATTCAACAATTCAAAACACCAAACCGTCTTCCTTCCCCACATCTCATACTCTTCAATATACCATCTCTTTAAATACAATATTCTTAACGGAGGAGCCCCCTGATGCCCTTCGAGTAGCTCAGCTGCGAGATAGCAGGCGCCTATCGCCCCCACCCAGGGTGTGCCAAGCGTATCAAGCAGGGTGCTAAGTCCCCTAGTGTAGTCATAAAATGCATTCCTTCTTTCATTCAAAGTGATGGCGCCAAATGGCATAGCAACTGGACAGACCCACAGATATACAGACACACACATAGATAAATTTTCTTTTATTGCAATGGGTAAGATGATTTCTGTCCATCCAGTAGTTATTCTTTGTTGGGCGAATTCTGTGTCAGTGTTTGCAATACCATATCTACTGGAATGCATTTTGTAATGCATGTAGTAATAAATGCATTGTATTTTTCAAATCTACGGATGGCACATCACAAAAATTAACACTGCTTTTACAAATTACAAAATAAATTGCAGATTACAGTGTGAAATAAACATACTCGACATGCTCAAAAAGGTTTTCAGCAGCCACCCGTACAATATCCTTGGCTGCAGAAAGGGTATGAAAATGGCACTGATGTAAATAGGTTGGAGTCCACAACTGAACTTATATCTTAATGAAAACATGGCGGCTTTAAGGGCCAGTATTGGAAGTGACATGGTGGAACCGGAAGTGACGTTTTTCTGGGCACTGGAACCGGAAGTGACATTCTTCTGGGCACCGGAACTGGAAGTGCCATTCTTCTGGGTGCTGGAACCGGAAGTGATGTTATCAAGGTTGAATCAGTCCCATGTTTGGACTGCAGAGACAATAGAAGAAGGTTTAGTGCACCCCGGCACCCCCTTGCCTGGTGTGGAATTACCTTCACTTGGTCCATACAGCTCCTTCCTACTCACACGTGTGTGACAACAGGTATGTGGCAACCGGACGAACACACAGATACACAGACGCTTGTCATTTTACAAAGGTAGATGTTCTGAAAGGTGTGATTAATCAGCTAACATAGTTTAGCAATTGTAGCTCTCATATTGCTTTCAAAACAATATCATGATGTCAGCTGAAGGTTGACAAAGCGATATGCTAAAGCAAACAGCTGAGGACACTGGTTCAATGTATGTACAATTCCTTTTGTGAAACAGAGTGTGAATTGCAATGTTAAATAGTCTCCTGTCACGGCTTTATGTTTTTTATTGAAGAACATATTTTAAAGCACCAAAACTGACACAAATTCAATATGCTCATTGAATATATGGTTTATGCACATGTTTTCTTTGTCTTTTAAGTGATTCATATACAATAATTAGTTTATAGTAACTCTAGATGAGCTCAGATGTCCCCAATGTACAATTAATTTCTCAGTATGGGTTTGGTGCTGTAGGCTGAAAACTCAAATTTTATTATTTTCTTTTCAAATTGTTCAGGCATCTGAAGTTATTAATTCATAGTTAATGTAAATATTTTTATGCTACAAAGATATGAGTTTTTTTGTAATTTGCATGTGGTTTAGTGCTCCCCTTTTAACCTATAAGCTCAAAGGTTGTGTCAGTAAGAGTTAAGCCTAGCAGTATTTAAGAATACTGAGAGGAAATTCCTTCATGGAACTGAAAAGAGAACATTATTTTGGACGGCAGAAGAGAGATAGATACCTATGATAAACTTTTTTTTTTTACCAAGGTGCACCCTTTTTCAGTGATTAAATTCACTCTGCATAGGGGCTCATTAGTATTACCTGGAATTCCTCTCAGGTGTGGTGAAAGTCCTCTATAGGACTCTGCAGCTCCTCCTGGTGGCCCCCATGGAACCCAACACAGCTGCACCAAACTCCATCTCTTAGCGTGCCCTGCAGGAATCCGTGGTGCCACATCAGCTGAGGAGGGCTGCTCTCTAGTGTCCCAGGGGAGGTATTGCCTCACTGATCCTCTCTCCCCCGGTCCTCCCATTCCGTTGGTGTCCCGGCCAGGTAATGGCCATGGCCACCTGTCACAATATATAGTACAGTATTTTATCATTCCATAATTGCAAGGTAAAGAAAATTCTTAAACTTACTTTGTATGTGAGCACTTACCATTAAAAATTAATTTTTTCAGCATTTTAGGTCATAGACAAAGTTTAAAATTTGTATTTTTAATTTGCAGCAAGCCTTTGAGGCTCTTTCCCAAGGTTTGTTTCTGCCTTACAGCTTTTTTATAATCCTAGAGTGGAAAAGAAGGCTTGCGAAATGGATAGATCGGACGTGCATTTCATTAACCCAAATGTGTGTGATCATTTTAGAAAGTCTACAAACTTAGTCTTCATCAACTGTGGTCCACCTAGGTATCCACCTATGTAGTTGGGGCATGAATGCTTCTCACTAATGTAAGACTAATATTACATTGCTTTGCCTAAGTTACAAAAAAAGACATGCAAAATATTTATCAACTTGTATGCAAAATTTCACATCACAACAACCTATATTTTTAAGCATGTACAGTAATCCCTCCTCCATCGCGGGGGTTGCGTTCCAGAGCCACCCGCGAAATAAGAAAATCCGCGAAGTAGAAACCATATGTTTATATGGTTATTTTTATATTGTCATGCTTGGGTCACAGATTTGCGCAGAAACACAGGAGGTTGTAGAGAGACAGGAACGTTATTCAAACACTGCAAACAAACATTTGTCTCTTTTTCAAAAGTTTAAACTGTGCTCCATGACAAGACAGAGATGACAGTTCTGTCTCACAATTAAAAGAATGCAAACATATCTTCCTTTTCAAAGGAGTGCGCGTCAGGAGAGAGAGAGAGAGAACAAAGCAAGCAGTCAAAAATCAATAGGGCTGTTTGGCTTTTAAGTATGCGAAGCACCGCCGGTACAAAGCTGTTGAAGGCGGCAGCTCACACCCCCTCCATCAGGAGCAGGGATAGAGAGAGAGACAGAGAAAAACAAAGTCAAAAATCAATACGTGCCCTTTGAGCTTTTAAGTATGCGAAGCACCGTGTAGCATGTCGCTTCAGGAAGCAGCTGCACACAGAACGTAGCAACGTGAAGATAATCTTTCAGCATTTTTAGACGAGCGTCCCTATCGTCTAGGTGTGCGAACAGCCCCCCTGCTCACACCCCCCTACGTCAGCGCAAGAGAGAGAGAGAGAAAGTAAGTTGGGTAGCTTCAGAGCCATCTGCCAATACCGTCCCTTGTATGAAATCAACTGGGCAAACCAACTGAGGAAGCATGTACCAGAAATTAAAAGACCCATTGTCCTCAGAAATCCGCGAACCAGCAAAAAATCCGCGATATATATTTAAATATGCTTACATATAAAATCCGCGATAGAGTGAAGCCGCGAAAGGTGAAGCGCGATATAGCGAGGGATCACTGTACATTTATTTATATAAAGATATTTTTTTAAATTGATAATAAGGATAGGAAAGCATCATCTCTAAATTCTTAAAGTTAGGGTAACTGTTGTTTTGTATAGAATCAAGTTTTGAAGTTCTTTAAACATTGCAACAAATCACTGCATAATCTCTAAATTATTAAACAACTTTCCAGTTTTAATTTTTGCATCATTTACAACATTTGCATAATTTTCTGTTTAGCATTTGGGTTAATGTTTGTAACTGTTAATGTCTTGAGTTTGTATAAATGATGGCTATTAGATTTCCTTTTAATTGTTCAATCCTGCCATCTTTTTGTTATCTTACTGTGTCCAAACTTAATAAATCATTGTCCATTTTAAGAATTAGTTTTGGGTGGTACATTTACATAGTAGAGCTCTACCATGCAGATTCAGTAAAAGTGGCCAAGACTGAACAGGAATCTTTACCCAGTCAGGGGGCCATTCTAATAGAAGGACAGGGGAAGGCAGCTTATTCATGTTGGTTCCTTCCCCAACACACTAGACGGCAGCCAAGCCAGGCTGGGATACCTGCATGGATACCCACATGGCATACTGGGCATTGTAGTCCCAGGTAACAGCATTGTAGGGTTCCGTGGGGTCTGCCAAGGGGAGCTGAGGGGATTGGGAGTCGCTGCTCTGCAGGGCTTCAGCCTCATCTAGAAATGCTTCAAAGTCACAACTTCAAACCACTTGAAGTACTCCTGGGGTAGGAGAAATGTAGCAGCCTCACTTCAATCTGGGAGCCAGAGTGGGGGGAAGGTGGACAAGGCAGTCTTTGCTAAACTTGTGTCCAAACCTTTTGTGTCAGGAGTTTGGGGAGCTGCAGCACCCCACGGGGACCATACTGGGCTTTATTTCCTTTCTGTTCACTATTAATGTGGAGTGTGAAAATGATCTGCTCCCTGTGTTCCTCACAGGTGAAAGATTTGCTCATTACATTGACTCTAAACTGTGGACTCAGCTATGAATGGTTTAGCGCAACAGGTGTGTTTTTGAGTGTTCTTAGTTAACTGCCACAGATATGTAGAATCCACCATATCTTGGAAGACTATTCTTCATTTTTATATATGTAAACTACAGTAGATGTAAATCTGTGTAAAGCCATTATAAAAAGCTACAATCTCATGAAGACACTATCACACAGTGTAAATGTGAATGAAGAATGAGAAAAGAAAAAGAGATGGGGAGAGAGAGAGAAATGGAAAATATACGATCCTTTTTATGAAAAAACATACTGTATCTAGGAAATGGTCTTCCATCACATGCTCAAATCAGAAGTTGCAGGCAACTTGGCCAGTGTCATTTCCAGATCATAAAAGAATTACTGAAAGAGAAAGTAAACTGAACCACAGTCTGAGAGGTTGAGAGTGGAAGTTGTCCAGTTGAGCCATGTGCTGTTATGTTTAGATATGATGTTTTATTTGTTTAGAGTAAAAAATATTATTTTATGTCCACTGGTTCATTGATGTTACATAATGAAAAAAGATAATAAAATCGAAACAAAAAATATAACCAACGAACAGTACCAATAATAAAAAATACTTTACAGGAGAAGAACCAGAAGTCAGAATCAGAGCAGGCATGGGGAAAAAGGCTATGACAAGATCAGATTTTCTGAAACTTTGGAGAAATTAGAAACCTTAACTGACTCTGGATTTGGGTCACAACAAAGAATGGTTTTAAAGGCAATTTATATTTAAAATATAAGTATGTGTTCAAATTGTACCTGGACATTATTTTTATGACTATTTACCACAAAATATTATATCCATCCATCCATTTTCCAACCCGCTGAATCCGAACAAAGGGTCACGGGGGTCTGCTGGAGCCAATCCCAGCCAACACAGGGCACAAGGCAGGAACCAATCCTGGGCAGGGTGCCAACCCACCGCAGCAAAATATTATATCTAATATATATATATATATATATATATATATATATATATACAGTAATCCCTCGCTATATCGCGCTTCGCCTTTTGCGGCTTCACTCCATCGCGGATTTTATATGTAAGCATATTTAAATATATATCGCGGATTTTTTGCTGGTTCGCGGATTTCTGCGGACAATGGGTCTTTTAATTTCTGGTACATGCTTCCTCAGTTGGTTTGCCCAGTTGATTTCATACAAGGGACGCTATTGGCAGATGGCTGAGAAGCTACCCAACTTACTTTTCTCCCTCTCTCTCTTGCGCTGACTTTCTCTGATCCTGACATAGGGGGATTGAGCAGGGGGGCTGTTCGCAAACCTAGATGATATGGACGCTCGTCTAAAAATGCTGAAAGATTATCTTCACGTTGCTACCTTCTGTGCAGCTGCTTCCTGAAGCGACATGCTGCACGGTGCTTCGCATACTTAAAAGCTCGAAGGGCACGTATTGATTTGTGCTTCTTTGTTTTTCTCTGTCTCTCTCTCTCTCTCTCTCTGCTCCTGACAGAGGGGGTGTGAGCTGCCGCCTTCAACAGCTTTGTGCCACAGTGCTTCGCATACTTAAAAGCCAAACAGCCCTATTGATTTGTTTGCTTTTCTCTATCTCTGTGACATTATCTGCTCCTGGAACGCAACCCCCGCGATGGAGGAGGGATTACTGTATATATAATTTTGCATTATGATGCAGGGGTACACAGCACTGTCTGGGTTGCGAACTCTTGACTAAATTTTAGAATGAAAAATAGCCTACAGCCTTCCCACTTACAAAAAGAGGAATATGTGCAAAATTTGTCAAAGATCAGTGCAATAGTCTAGATTTGTATACCTAACAAAAACACACACTGAAACATACCTATAGCCTTGTATATGAGCTATTTAATGTTTTTGTTCGAGAAAGGTTCAGTTATTTAAAGCACAAAAGACAGTACTTTGTTAATAGCAAATTAGTTGTTATATCTCATACTTGGTTATGCACTTTACCATGTCTCTCACTACCAACCATATGTGATGCTGCCAGGCAGTGTCAGTTTCCCTGTGATAACCTGAGCCTGTTTAGTGGCTAGCATAGTTCAATTTATCAGGCTCTTTGAATTTGTTTTCATTAATTCAGTTTCTTTAGTCTGGTATACTTCAAGTTTCTGATCTTTGTCTATGTTTTTAGACATACAATTTCCTTATCCCTTTCCTTAACCATGCAAAAAACAATTTGCTCACTTGACTATGCCAATGTCTACTTCTTTTACTCCCATGTTAAATAGTGACAAAACTGAGGTTCTCCTCATTGGTACAAAATCAACATTATCCAAAACTGATCATTTTTTATTTGTTATTGATAATTCCTCTGTCTCCCCTTCCCCACAGGTTAAGAGTCTGGGTGTCATCCTTGACAGTACTTTATCCTTTCAGTCCCACATGAATAACATCTCCCAGTCTGCATATTTACACTTGTGTAACATTAACCACATTAGCCCCTCCCTCACTCCCCACACCACTGCTATCCTTGTTCATAGCCTTGTCACTTCTCGTCTGGATTATTGCAATTCCCTTTTCTTTGGTCTTTCTCGCAAATCTCTTTATAAGCTTCAACTGGTCCAGAATTCAGCTGCCTGCATCATTACTAGAACCCCCTCTTATTCTCCATATCACTCCCATTTTGCAGCAGCTTCATTGGCTTCCAGTTCAGTTCCGAATTCAATTCAAAATTCTCCTACTAACTTTTAAGGCTATCCACAACCTCGCCCCTCCATATCTGTCTGACCTCCTCCATGTTGCCATTCCCTCCCGTACCCTTAGATCCTCTTCCTCCATCCACTTGACTGTCCCCTTCGTCCGTCTTACCACTATGGGGAGCAGAGCATTCAGTTGCTCTGCTCCCCAGCTCTGGAACTCACTACCATCTGAGCTTAGAAATATTGAATCATTTTCACTTTTCAAATCTAAACTTAAAACTCATTTGTTTAAGACTGCTTTTTCTCTTTGATTACAATTGCTCTGTCTGATTTTAACTTTTGTATTTTACTTTTGTTTATAATCTGTGTTTTTTCTATTGTTTGGTGTCCTTGAGTGTTTAGAAAGGCACCTACAAATAAATAAATTGAATTATTATTGTTATGTTACTATGAATTTCACAGATTTTTCCCTTTCTCTTGTGTAACATTTTTATAGCCTTCCTTGATATTACAATGCCACAAACAATTTCTTATTTCCACACATAAAGCCATACACTCAGACAAGGTAAAGCATGTAGTTTAAGATTTGATGTCCAATGTGTTGTTTTGTGGTAGAGTGAAAGCGTACTATAAGCAAAGGTAAATACTCTGTTCTGCCCATTTGAAGCACAAAGTATTGTTTAAAGATAGTGACGTTTTATAATACTACTTATATCTATATTACATACAGTATGTAAAAAGACACACAACTGTGTTATCAGTGTACTGATATTTAAGAAAATAGAAAAATCAAAGATATACTGTATTTTGAGTCTGGAACATAATGATTGAGTAACATGCTAATTACTTGCCAGTGGTTTATACAGCAAGTAAATAAAAAGAGTAAAAATATCAAGAAATAAGAGAGAAATAATAAAGAGAACATTACAGCTTGACAAAAACATTAAATTCATACCATTTAAATAACACATAAGAACATACAGAAAATTACATTTTCCATCGTGCTGCCAGCATAAAAAACACAGAATTGCAGCCAAAATTGTGACATTGGATCAGGAGATAATAGAGAAAATTGGAAAGTCAAAGCAAGGGAAACGTGAAAACTGGACAGACAAATTATCAAAACACCAATGCAAAATCAAGAGCCAAAAGTCAAGGCTGAGAGTACTTGAAAAAAGTGGAAACTCCCAGAAAGCAAACAAAACAGCTGTGACTTAAAATTGTTCTCTTAGCACTTTATCTATAAATGTGCATGTAAACACATCATCATGTTTTGTATTGCCAGGTAAGTCAAGTCACTCATTGCCACTTCCAGCATAAAATGGCAGGGACATTACTAACTACAAGATGATGGCACCCATTCAAGAAAAAACAATGCCTAGTGGCAACAAAAGATGCAAAAAAATACATGTTTGGCAAGATAAATAAAAAACACAAAATGCATTGCATTAAAATAGCATCTGAATGTCAGAAACCTTTAATGCGTAACATGCCATCAACTTAGACATCAACAGCAATAAGCATAATTCTGTTACACGGGGTACCTGTTAAAGAAACAGAAAAACTTTGTTAATGATAAACAATATTTCATGTTACACATGATCAGACCTCTGTCTAACATACTGTACATAGCCAATTAAATGTAAGTGCATTTGTGAAGAAAATATAGAAAGAAACACATCTTATGTATGCAAATAAGCTACTGAAAGAACAAGTAAGGAGCAAACCTAGAAAAAATTCTAACATGTGTCAAAACCGAATACACTACATGAACAAAAAGTCAAGTTCAAGAATCCTACTAAAGAGGTTTAAATTTGGAAAACTCTGAAGAAAAAACACTTGAAAAATGTTCTGATTTGTATCCACTAAACTGGACACAGATCTGCTTGCAGCATCAGTTCGAAAAGCATTGCACCGATTACAGAATATGGAGTAACTTCTATAGCCTCCCCCCTGACACTGAGCAGCATCATGGCAACAAATACCAAAACTGGCAGCATACACTCTACAAAACAAAATGGCACTGCAGAAAATTCAAAATATGACACATGAAAACAACAGTCAACAAAAAATAAGAAAATGAAGGTGAAACCGAAATCTGCCTAGTCCAAAACCACTGGTAAAGGCTGACAGGCAAATCAGAAAAATTCATAAAGGCTGCAATTCATGGCAATTAACATCAAAATGGTTGCAATGTTCACATCCTGAAGAGAAATTAGTTTAATGCTTAGTTGTAAATTTAATGTCATTGTTTTTTTCAGATGAAATCAAACAAATAAAATCCATTGATTTTTGTTCCCATACTAAAACTACTTTTTCTTAAATATGCTGCTTTTACCACATTGAAAAGCTCTGTGTGCATTTTCCTCTGTTTTATTGAATATGGACTTCTTCCACTGATACCCACTGTATTAAAAATTAGAATAACAATCTAAAATGAATTAAAGCTATTATGCGGAAAAAAGGCAAAATGCTAGGAAAATGTGTCAACTGACAGGCATTTTTTGGTTGCTGGTTTATACTTTTGTTTATAGTCCACTGAATTTCATTTAGAATTTTTATGACATGATTCTCATTCCATAATTATTTTTTTTCTTTATAATTTTGGAAAGGAAGATTTTGTTGAGGGTGCTGTCTCATTGTACACACTTGCAATGCTCTTACTGACTACAAATGAGTCCAATCCTTGGTTTTGGCTTGTGGCAAAAACAGATAAACCTCTAATATTACAATTGCACTAAGCAGCAAAGAATTACCAGAATCAATCTTCAGCAGTTCCTTATCAGTGAAGAGACGTGAAAGCTCACTGATGTGCTTCGATTGGATTCTTCCTATTTCATATGCCCCTGCAATAAAAAAGTATATTAGCTAATCTAACACGTTATGAGTTGAAGATACTTGTAGCTTGGAGAAAAAGATTTTGTGAGCAGCTGAAGTAAGGTTTATTAGAATATTAAGTCGTTCCTGGTGATTTAATTTGCAAATTCACATTCACAGAATGAAGCCGAACAGTGGCCCTATTACATTTCTGAAATTAGACATATCAGTCAGTTACATTAAGTATTTTATTTACAAAATATTGCCTTGAAACTTGTAAGAAAACTTTTGCAACTTTCAGTGTTATAGTAGCATTAACTGTTTAGTGATTTACATTTCTATAATGCAGAGGTTTTTTGTTTGCTATTGAATGAAGAACAAATAAACACAGAAATTGTGTTTCACAGGCATGACAAATAGTTTGACCACAAAAACAATTTGGTTAAAAAAAACTGATAAAGCAAGCATTTTAAATCATGCAACACCATACCATTCCAAATATATTAGAAGTGGCAGAGTTATCAATGGTGATAAAGTAAGTCTAAGTGAATCTAAAATACAGTAGAGACCTGTATACTGCCTTGTATATTAGAAGACAATTATTAGTGTTACATATTTAAATTATAAATGAAAAGTAATTGTTGTGGAGAAAGTGTGTTATTAACATTGTGTTATTAGCATAAAGGGGCACTGTTATAGTCACTTTCCAATCCAGAATACTACCTAGGAGACAAAGTATAGTAAAAGTTAGCATCAATAAGCACAAGGGTAGGATAAACATCTCCAATTTTTTAGTTACCTTTTCCTGCTGGCAGAATAATACACCCCTTTTTATTTCTCTAAAATCTAATGACTATTGCTTAGATAGTGCTGCTGATAAGCCACAGAGTGCAGTGTGAATAGAACAAGTGGGATATGGTGTTGGAGAAATAAGCATAATTTTCTGAGAAAAAAAGGGCTTTTCTTGTAATGTTTAAAAAGTAGACTTTTACAAAAATGCTTTATTCTTTTCTACGCTAAAAAGCTCTATTAGTTTTAAGCAGCTTGTTACATTACTTGGCTACTGAAAATGTACCTTTTCCATTAATGCTTTGGTTATTTGCTTAAGAATTACCTGAATGTTTTGATAATTAGTTTAAGTAGAAAGTGTAATTAGCTGTGCTATATTGGGAGTCCATAAGGCACTGCTTGGCTGTGCATGTTTTTGTTGATAACTGCCACTATAATGCACATTTGGTTTCAAAAGCTGTTTCTAAGTTATACAAATGTGCTGTGCTGTTAGCTCCTGTGTACAATTTTGGAAACATTATTTAAGTTTTATGAACTTTGGATGATGACACAAGAGTGCTTCTTGTAAGTTACATAAGCACAACTCACTATTGCCTCTTGAGTCTAATTGCAGAAGTGTATGTGCTCTGAAAGCACTTTTTGGAGAGAAGAAATGTAATTTAAAGAAAAGGCAAAGTTGTCTTGGAGACAGAATGGCTTTATAAGATCAGTAAAAAAGCTGAACAGAGTGAAGAAAGGAGGAGGGAAAAGTTGTGCCAAGAATCCTTTGACTTACTGCTGACACTTCAAGCAATGTAGATTGTATGGTGTTCACACTTTATTTTGCTTTTGTTTAATGTGGGACTACCTATTTGATCTATAAAAAATACTGTATATGTACAGTATATATACATGTATGTATGTATGTGTGTGTGTGTGTGTGTAACTTTTTCTCCTGTTTGTTCTTGTGCTGTCTATTAGCCTGGGATTACAGATGTGAAGTGCTGACTGAGTAGTAAAGGTATGGCATTCTTTTATGGTCTCCATAATACAGAGTATAACGGGGAAAATAGGATCACCCTAGAACCCTACCTTGACACAAAAGAAGGTATCAGGAGTGTTGTGGGATAAAAAGTTAAGGCAAAGTTTAAATTTAAGATTTTTAAACCAATGGTAAGACCGGCAATGTATAGAGTTGAGGCAAGGGCAGTAGAGGAAGTGCAGGAGATGAATTTGGATGTGGCATAAATGACATTGTTGAGATGGATGTGTGGAGACAGACACAAACACAGAATAAGAAATGAGGTAATCACAGGTACAAATATAGGAAAGATACCTAAGAAAGGAAATAGTCATAGATAGGAGTGATATGGACATGTGATGAGGACAGGTAATGAATACATGATCGTAGGAAAGATGGAAATCGAATTACAAGGGAATAGGAAGTAAAGGAGGTCAAAATGGAGGTGGATGGATAAAGTA
The DNA here is from genome assembly GCF_900747795.2 of Erpetoichthys calabaricus. Taxonomy (NCBI): domain Eukaryota; kingdom Metazoa; phylum Chordata; class Cladistia; order Polypteriformes; family Polypteridae; genus Erpetoichthys; species Erpetoichthys calabaricus. The sequence continues at coordinate 129,288,605 of NC_041402.2, read as the reverse complement.
AAATAACATTTGAAGGAAAAGAGTCTGACTAAGGAGGAGGTGCAGGATCAAGCTGTATGGAGATAGTTGATCAGGCACTTCAACCCAACACAGAAGTTCAAAGAAATGAAAAAGAAGAATTACCTCTGCCTTCCAGTTCCATCAACCTTGGATTCTAATGTTTTTTTTTCCTGAGGACTGTGGTTTTCTTTCTACATCCCAAGGAAATGCGTCTTACCACATATATTTTAGAAACTCTAAATGACCTGGAGATTTCTTGAGATTCTATAAAAAGATGAATTTCCTTCTAGGGTTTGTTTTGGCTCCCAGTGATTCTAAAAATTTAACTGTACAGATTCAGAGATAAGATGAACTTTAGCCATTGGCTTCACTGTGTTATCAATGGACTGAGAAGTTTTCAGAGCCTATGTATAGTGTAAATGTAATAAAAATACCCAGCCCCTTTAGTTTCATTAACTTTATTAAGAAACATAATAAATATATATAGGAAGGTAGAAGCATATTTAATCAAAATAGAAATGTGGCTAGTGATAACCACAATGTCTCCGTTCCACAGTGCCTTTTGCCCATGACCGTCTGCAGGCACCCCTCAACCTCCTGCTGCTTGATTTAAAAAAAAAGGAAAAAAAAAAGAAAAATATATATAGATGGAACTGTTTAATAAAAGCAGAAATGTGCCTAAGGCTTATTTGAGGCTTTAGATAGCCCTTGCAAAGAGAAAGCATCAGCCAAGATTTGAATTCTAATAAAATTACTTGCTTCTTGAATATGTAGTGCTAAAAATGTCACCTTTGAACTCCTAAATCCATTTTATGTTCAGCTTTAGATTTTGAGAATGTCAGACTTGGTTTAATCAATACACTGAAACAGACCTCTGAAGAAAATTGATTTTTGTTCTTTTTCGTCGTTATAGTCCCTGTAGATGATACAAGATCATAAATTAAATGAACTGGCAAGTGTGGTTTTTACCATATTGCCATTTTGTGATTATCATCTACTCAGTGCTGTAGCTGAAAGTTTATAACTGCGGTGTTACTGACAGTCCATCCTTTCAGTGAAGGAAAAGACTGTCTCAATGCTGAATTTACTGCTTTATGAAGTTGTAAATTCAAGATAGTTTATCTTATTTAATTGTTGCTAACCTTCTAACCATTACTAATTACAATTTTTATGCAAAACCACATATATTTCTTATTTATGTTTTGATCTGACAACTTACTTTGTGCTGCAGTGGGTTGGCACCCTGCCCAGGATTGTTTCCTGCCTTGTGCCCTGTGTTGGCTGGGATTGGCTCCGGCAGACCCCCGTGACCCTGTGTTCGGATTCAGCGGGTTGGAAAATGGATGGATGGAACTTACTTTGTGTGTGATTTTGATGGTATAGGTCATGCCCTCCATGACACTCCACTGAACTAAATGAGTTAGAAATGTAGATGCATAGACATTTATTTAATACAGATATATTTTGATGTGCCTTATAATGAAACCAATTTTAAGTATTGAAATGTAAAAATTAGAAATTATTACAGGATAGTTAAGAAATGATAAAATGTATCGTAATAATTAAAAAGGAGTTCAGTTTTTCCTGCAGAAGGCTGCGCATAAGTAAGCATTAAATGTTAAGGCATTGTACTATAGAATAAAACTAGCCCCTATTCAACAAATGGCCTTATAAATACTATAGAAAACATTACTTTTAAAATTCTACAGACAGAAACATACGCTTGTGAAATACTTCAACTTCTCATACTGTAATAATCAAAAATATAAATGCAATAAAATAAATAAAAGAAAGAATTAACAAAAAAAAAAACATAATCTGAAAGAATAATTTATGCAAGTAAGGAATAAAATAAATGTAAAAGCAAAAAGTTGTAAAAATACATTTATGACAATGTTACTTTGTAAAACATAAATAAGAAGTGATAATGCATCTGTAAATTATCAATGAAATGTAATATATGTTGTGAGCCACTAGGGGGTGTACCACCACCCTAACCCCCAACACAGGCAGTACACAGGTTCAATTCAACACCCATGTTTATTTACAGTCTAAGTGCACTAATTACCAACACCGCAATACACTATCCATTCCCTTCCTTGCCGCCAGTCCATCCACCTCCACACTTCCTCAGGCTTTCTATCACCTTCCTCCCGACTCTGGCTGCCAAATGGTGGGACTGGCCCCTTTTTATAGGGCACCTGGAAGGACTCCAGGTGCCTAACAAGCCTCTTCCAGCCACACCTCCGGGTCTGGCGGAAGTGTGGCCAAATAAGGCCCTGGAAAGGTCCACCAGGTCCAAACAGGTTTGAGCTCTTATGCTCATAACCTGTGGCCTCACTGGAAACCAAGAGGGCTGCCCTCTATTGGTCCGGGGGAGAAACTGCCCCGATAATCCACTTTCCCCCAATCCTTCCACACTTTGGGCATCCTGGCCGGGTAAGGATCCTGGCCATCTGCTACATTGTTAACACAAAGCTATGTCATAAATGTTAAGCAACCTCAATTAGATGAAATTAAAATTAAATATAAATGAGTAAGTTAACTTTTAATTTCTATTAAGAAAGCATTTTAGATGTATTCAGATGTTAATTGTCCAGTCATAATCAAACTAATTTCCTTGAAGGACATTCATAGAACAGACACTACAAAAAAATATCAGATGTGATGGAAATTAATTAAATAAAATTGAATGTCTACTCCAAAAAAGTACTAGCCGGCTGTGATCCTTCATATTACCCTTAAATGTGTCACTTGGCACAAACTGATTGAAACTATGATATTACTGTGAATACATACTGAATATAATAGAAAAAAAACTAAATGGAAATAATTACTTTTATATGCTATACAGTAACTTATAACATAAAGCACATTCATTAATTGCATTTCAGTGCTATTTATTTCCAAGAGGGTGAGCAATATAATGAAATGCACTGAACAGTCCCACAAATCAAAAATGAATCCCTAGCTCTTAATACATTGAATATGGTGGTGAATGACAAGTCTAACCTTTGAGAGATAAGCCATTGTCCTTATTACATTTCAGCTATACCAAAAGAAAGTAGCATTTGAGTAACCTAAGAAAGGAAGGTCTTTTGAAGTTTTTCATGGTTGTTTTGCAGTGACACAAAACATATTTCTGATTCTTAAAAATAAATATATAAATAACTGTTTTATTGCACAGCTATGTAAACTGACTGGTAACATATCTTATGTTCTTTTACATGAAAGGTGTGACTTGCTTGAATAAGTTTAATGTGACAGCTCCTACTGCAATACCCGGGCTTTAACCAGAAACTTCCATTACACAACTATATCCTGTACTCTACTTGCACAACAGAAAAAATCAGCAAATGGTAAAACATGTAAAAAGATCAAAACCAGCACACCCCTACAGAAAATATAGAGCCTCTATATTTAAAAGTAAGGCATTAAACTTGCCTAAATAATACTTTAATTTGAGTAAGATTTTGATTTCTGTCCAGATTATCAGATTGGGAGTGTTTAATGTTAATGTTCCTGTCCAGTTTTGACTAGGTTATTAAATTTGATAAATTACATTGAAATTAATCAAGCTATTCTTGTTAATAAAAGAACAATTTAATTTAGATTTATATACTGTGACCGGTAAGGGGCGTAACAGTGCCCTCCAAACCTTGATTCAAATATGTATTTTTTCAACAACATGCCTTTAACTGGCTTCTTCTTTTGTAGCACATCACAGCAAAGCAAAACAAACTCTTTTTCTTCTGTCTCCTCGACTCCTCCCAGATGAGTGTTGTTCAGCTTCTCTCCCAACTCTGACTCACCTAGATGAGGTTGAGCAGCTTCTTTTATCTATGACCTGGGAGCACTTCCTTTCATAGGGGATAACCCATAGGAAGCACTTCCAGATCAAATGGAAGTCCCTGAAAGTAGGGATTGTGAATTCTGGCAGCTCCCCCTGGCGACCCTAAAGGAACCCAAAAGGACTCCCCCCGGGACTACAGGTTCCAGCATGCCCTGCGGGTGTCTGTATGGGAATCCTCATCTAGGAATACTGCCATCTAGTGTATCAGGGAAGAAAATATTTACCAGTCCTCATTTTCCCTGTTTTCTTCCATTGCACTGGCCTCCCAGGTTGGTAAAGTTCCATTTTCAGTCTTGGTCAGGATGCCAGCCCATGTATGCGGTCCATTAATATATATATGCAGAAATGATAAAAAGAGAAAGCCAACTCTGGTATAATGGAAAATGGAAAACAGATCAAGACTTTATCAGGTTCTTTTGTAGATTAAACCTGTCTTGATTTTCTTCACATCATTTTTCAATGTTTAGATTCCTTGAGATTTCAGTTTTTTGTTTGTGCTGTTATTTTTGTTGTCTTGCAGAAAATGTCATTCTGTGTTTTAGCCTGATATGTCAGTCACAGTCAGAATTTAAAATTTCTTTTTATTAAGTGTTTCAAGTTCCTAAATAAACACTCTCAACCAAAATTCCCAATTTCGCCTTTTATGCATGTTTACCCTTATTAGTCTAGAGCAGGGGTACTCAATCACGGTCCTGGAGGTCCGCAGTGGCTGCAGGTTTTTGCTCCAACGCAATTGCTTAATAAGAAGCACTTACTGCTCAAGTAACACTTCTGCTTCACTTTAGTTGTCTCGCTCGTTAAGATTTTGAACCCTTATTGCTTATTTTACTCTTAAACAGCTGTAGTCTTTGTTTTTAATTGCTCCTTATTAGCAGTAACATGCAAATGACAAAAGAGACCAGCATTTCTCCATTTAGCTTGTTACCATTTACACCTCTGTATTTATCATGCACTAATTGGTTTAATTAAATATTTGGAAGGAAAGTGAAGAGAAAAAAATGAAGGACTAAGAATCACTCATCCATTTTACCGTTCAAATCATTCGGATGATATCCTTAGAAAGAGGAAGAAAATCCAGGATATGAGAATGACCTGACATAGCAGAGTAAAAGCAATAACGAGCCATGGAATTAAATTATTGGCAAGAATTGCTTTCTAATTAAGCAACCAGGTTAGAAAAAAACCTGCAGCCACTGCGGACCTCCAGGACCGTGATTGAGTACCCCTGGTCTAGAGCAGGGGTGGGCAGATTCAGTCCTGGAGGGCCGCAGTGGCTGCAGGTTTTTGCTCCAACCCAATTGCTTAATAAAAAGCCCTTATTGCTCAAGTAACACTTCAGCTTCACTTTAGTTGTCTCACTCGTTAAGATTTTGAACCCTTATTGCTTATTTTAGTCTTAAACAGCTGTATTCTTGGTTTTTAATTGTTCCTAATTAGCAATACCATGCAAATGACAAAAGAAACCAGCATTTCTCCATTTAACTTGTTTTCATTTACACCTGTGTGTATTTATCATGCACTAGTTGGTTTAATTAAATACTTGGAAGGAAAGTGAAGAGAAAAAAGTGAAGCACTGAGAATTACTCATCTGTTTTAGACTTCAAATCATTTGGATGATATCCTTAGAAAGGAAAATAAATCTAGGATACGAGAATGACCTGACATGGCAGAGTTAAAGCACTAGCAAGCCATGCAATTAAATAATTGACAAGGATTGGTTTTTAATTAAGCAACTGGGTTGGAACAAAAACCTGCAACCACTGCGGCCCTCCAGGACTGAATCTGCCCACCCCTGGTCTAGAGGTTCAAATAGTTTCTGCATACTAATTTGTGCCACTAAGAGAAAATCAACAGCAATGCACTGCTTTAATGGAAAGACACCCTTGTTTGTCACAGATAATTTTAGGAACAACTGTGATGAAATCTGTGATGGCACACGTTTTTAAGAAACTGTGAAACTCGGGCTCTGGGGGAGCATGCACAACTGTGGAGATGGGCTGACGTGGTGTGTTTGGTGTGGAGGTGTTCAATTGTTTAATTCATCAGCTGTTACACATTGACACTACACAGAGTTAAATTAAGTCACAGGGGGTAAAAAATCAGCTTGAACAGGTAGATGGGGGAGTGAACAGAAAGAAAAAAAGAAAAAAGGTTAAAGGTGAAAGTGAAAGAAGGAGAAGAAAGAGGCAGGATCGAGGTGGAGTTGGTGTTAATGTGGAATGGAGATTGGGCCATTCCCAACAACCTGATAGGAGCAAACAAAATGGTGCTCGAGGGGCAGGGTTGATCCTCCTGAGCACCATAGGAGAAGAAGTGACCAAACACTCCAAGTTGGCTCCTGCAGATGCAGATGAGACAAATGATGGATGACTGCATCTCTCGGTGGACATCTCCTGCTGTAGAGTAGACCTGAACCACGGGCAGCAGGGATGCTAGTTTCGGAAAGGAGTACAGAGCCTCATGATAGTTTCTAAGGGAAAGATCATGTGTGTTTTAACCTGGATTTTAACCTGTGTGGATTTATTTATTTACAGTACACTGTTTTTATGGATTATTTATTGGATTATTTATTTGAAGATTTTGCACTGCACTTTTGCACATTGGTGTGAAAATAAAAGCACTGAACACATTTTGCACTAACCCAGCTAACCCTTTGACATTGCAGTTGACGGTCATGGGTTCAAGGGAGTTTGGCAGCTGAGGCCAACCCAGGCCATCACAACAACAAATTTAGTAACTCCAGCTGCCCTATAAATACCCCCAGTAATGGCTGTTGTACTGATTAATTAATGGGGTGAGCAATCTACATCAGGGTCTCAGCTGTTGTTCTCCTATGAGCAAAACTTTTCCCACCTTACCTCCTAATTATAATATCACTGAAACACTGGCAAGGATATGCGTTAAGGCCCATCCTCTTTTTTACATCATTTTCCTGCCTACCTACATCACACAAAATTAATCTTCTGCATTTGTCAGATCACAGAAGTTGAACCTGTCTGTTAACAGTTATCCAGGGTCTCATTATCTCTCTTGTGTCAACAGTAAATTCACTTCTGAGACATACAAAGCTTATGGTGCCTTAAAAGTCCATCTGCATCTTCCAGTGCAGATTTGTATTTGTTGACAATGTTTGCCAGCCTATGCCAAACTTTTGCATTTTTTGCTTCTAGATATCCTTGCCCTTAATCTTTGGCGTCAGTGTTCTGGCACTGAATTTGCTTCAGTACTCAGTTTTATGTAATTTTCCTCATCCACATATGGTTTACAGTGGCTGTGTTTTTTCTTTCTGATAGATGATGTCATACCAGAGGTGATAAAGGTAAACTTGTAAGCCAAAATAACAAGATTAGGACATAAAAGAGATACTGAGGTCAGGGGTTCATTACCAATTGATCAATTCTAACCAAATCTTCAGAATCCACACACATTCACTAAAAATAAATCAAAGTCACAAGTCCCGGTAAACCTAAAAATTGCTACTGCATTGACCTATTTTAATGTTTATCCACAAACTTTGACTCCTGTGTAAGTGTACTGCCATCTTACAGTTGTGCTCATAAGTTTACATACCCTGGCAGAATTTGTAAGATGTGTACCATATTTTAAATAAAAGTTGACTGATCAGACAAAAGACATTTCATTTACTTTTAATGGAATTCAAGTTAAACTATAAGGCATCATAGAACAGCCCAACCATTAAACAACACATAGTAATAAGGAAAATGATGAGACGGTCCCTGTTGAAAAGTTTGCATACCCTTAGTTCTTACTACTGTTCATTGCCCCCTTTAGCATCAATGATGGCATACAGTCTTTTGTGATATGTTGGGGGTGAGGCCCTTGATTTTCTCTGGTGGTAGAGCTGCCCATTCTTCTTGGCACCCTCCATGCTTCATAGTAGGGATTGGGTCCTTTTCGGGATGTGCCTTGGTGCATCATCTTCAAACACAGTATTTGTGGTTGTGACAATAAAGTTCAATTTTGGTCTCATCAGTCCAAAGGACTTTTCTCCAGAAGTTTTGAGGCTTGTCTAGATGCTGTTTGGCATATTTTGTAAGTAGGCTGTTTTGTGGCATTGGTGCAGTAAAGGCTTTTTTTCTTGGAACTCAACCATGCAGCCCATTTTTGTTCATGTGCCTCCTTATTGTGTATCTTGAAACAGTAGCACCACTTATTTCAAGAGAAGCCTCTATCACAGCGGAAGTGGCTTGTGGGTTTTTTTTGAGAGCTCGACAAATGATCCTGGCAGTTGTGGCCTGGTAAAAACAGAACCCCTAACTTTCTACTTTTTTCTATCAAATTCTGAAGAGTACTGACAAGCATTTTCAGATCTCCAGGTATATTTTTTTATATCTTTTTACTCATTTGTACAAACCAACAACCTTTTCCCACAGGTCCTTTGACAGTTCTTTTGCTTTCCCCATGGATTGGTATCCAGAAAAGTCAGTGCAGCTCTGCATGAATTTAAATGGACTATTTATACAGAAACAGATTACAATCAAAGAGGATACAGGTTTGGACACTTTCCATTAATTACAATTAATTTGAACCTGTGTGTGCTGACTTGTATATATATCATGTGCCCCAACATTCAAGGGTATGTAAACTTTTGATCAGGCTCATCTGGATGATTTCAGTTATCATTATGATTTAAAAAGGGCACATACAATTATGTGACAATAAATTGCCTTCCCTCAGCACAATTCCTAATTAAAAGGAAAGCTTTCTGCATGATTTTTTATATTTTCCAAACAAAGACCAATATTTAATATTATGGTATGTAAACTTATGAGCACGACTGTGAATACAACATTACAACAAGGTTTTGTTGGCAACAGCACAATCCACAAAATGGTGGCAGACATAGCTGGAGACAAAATACAAAATGGTGGTGCAGAAATATTAATGAAATAACAATAAAAATGCATCACATAGTAAGCATGAATTTAAAAGTAAAATATGTGTGCAAAAGTGTAATTAGCATGTCCTAAACACACACACACACACACACACACACACACACACACACACACACACACACACACACACGCGCACATACACACAAATGGCCCTGGTAAAGGTTTAATTATTAATTCTACTGTTGTGAATGGTTCAAAGTAGTGATGCTCCAATCAATTGACAGTTAATTGATTGGAGATCCGTAAATTGTGCGATCTCAAAAAACTATATTTCAGTATCTGTTTTTCTAAGCTTCATGGTAATTTAGTTGCAGAGATCCATTGCACAAAGTATAACAGTACATGAAGAAGTGCATGTGTAGTTTTGCTGCTGGAAATTCCTTTCAACAGAGGGAGATTTTCAAAGAGATAGAACACTGAAAGATTGTCTTTAGCATTAGAAAAACATGGAGTAACAAGCTTAGAAAAAGGAGACTGAGGAGTTGTCCAGTGCATGATGAGAAACCTCAGACATGTAATATGTTGCCTTGCTGTATAGTGTGTTCTGTTATATTATAGCCAGGGTTTGTTCCCTAGCTTATGTTTATTTTCCTTATTTGTGTCTTTTTTGTTTATCTTAAATTATTTTTCATATGGTTATTGTAATAATGTATTTTAGTTAATATTGTTCTGTTCATTTGTTATGTAGCATCTGTATATTATGCTAAGTTCTTTTGTGTTCCTTGTGTTTTGTGGGTGGTGCCTCAAGAGAAAGATATACTTTAATGTCCCGCAGCTGAAAGACAGTCCTCATCCTTATCTTTAGAAGCAGAACCTTCAGTTGCTTATTGTTGTTTGGAATGTGCTTAATTTAGTGTATTGATTTTTCTGGCTTCTTGAATTATTGATTTTTCTTCTCTTATTTTGCTCTTTAAGCATTTTAATATGTTTGCATTGGATTATCTTTTAGGAAAATCCTTTTGCCTTATTTTTTCCTTTTTTGACCATTTTTGTTCTTTATTTTGTTTATATTGTGAGGCTTCTGAGCTCTTTTAAGACCCTCCCTAACGGGGTGGCACACCGAATCATAACTGAAGCATCTGTCGAAGGCTGTTTGTCCATCACCGAGGCAACCACAATGCCACTGAGGCAATTGCAAATTCACAGCCTCCCACGTAACATGTCTGTCACCCGGTTGGTGATACAAGGAACATTATAACTTGGCCTCTGACCTCGCCCCATCCCTGCCTGTTTGTGGTGTCTGTGTGTAGGGAAGTGGTAGCTCCTATTTGAATAAATAACCTTGCTGTTCTTGTTGGGATTGAAATAAAGCTGGTTTTCGTGAAGCTCTTAGCCTCAGCCTCTTCTTTAGGGTGCAAGACAGTGGCTCATGCGTCACAATATAAACACAATTTTATAAAGTTTCCTTGTGGACTTGATTCTCAAGTCAAATGTCTTGTATGGTTTTCCTTTCCCTTGAGAATCATTGTAATAGATTTTAGGATGGTTATTTAAACTTATAAGTCTGTTCTCCATTTTTAAGGCCTGGATAGGCCTGAGGACTGTGTGTAGAGTTGGCAGGTCAGGCTTCTTTTTTGCTGGCCTGTTTAATGAGTGTTTTTTGAAGGCTCACACCATTTTGTTTTTTGTGTGTTGCTCCATTATAACACTTTAGGGTGGAAGAAAACAGAGTCGCATCTTTGGCAGAAATTAAAAGGGAAGTATTAATAAGTTCTGATCTTTTCATTTTGCCCTTTAATTAAAGTGGACACTACTTGTCTTCAGTGTGGATAGCGAAGAGCTTATGTTTAGTACAGAAGCCACATTTTTAGTTTATAAAAGAATACATAAAGAATAATTTGCTCTTGTTTTTATTAATAAACAATAGACTTTTTAGCTTAATGGCCAAATTTGTCTGTTTTACTTTTTTATATGTAAACTTGTTAAGTATGTTAGCCTTGTAGCTTCTTTTAAATATCCTCTGAACATTTTTTTTATAATTGCACCTTGTAATTATTACAGATGTTAAAAGGAAGAAGAAAAAAACAAAACTGGTTTATCAGAATCAGACAATTCTAGCAACATGCCATCGGAGATCAGTTTCAGCCCTAAAATATGTGATCACATCAACCCTAGTTCAAAGATACAGGTTTAAGACTTTTATTTTTTGCTTGTATGAGTAATGTTTTGCTATTCACTATTAAATTATTTATAGTTTGCTGTATTGGTACATTGATTATTTCTCATTTTTCCTGTTTTGGTGTTTTTTGTTTAATTATTTTTTTAAACAATTTAAATGCTACAAATTTTACATCCTTTGCTCAGTTCGAAAAATAACTTTGTACTCTTCCTTTCGCACTCTTTACTTCAATCTGAGACCACCGCAGGAAAAGTGTCCCTTCCACCTTTCCCATCTTCGATCTGAAATAAAAGCAGTGACATTTGTCTTCCTCTTCTTATTGCTTGCTGTTTGGCTCATGTCATCTACCCATTCATTGTATCCTTTATGTCCCCAATGTGTCATGTTATTGGAATACGGAGTAGTCCTGACACGCGGGAGCGAGCCGCCTCCCAGTGAACAGTGAACTACTGCTTTGATTTTCAGCTGGAAGATGCAATGCTTAGCACTTAGCAGACAGTTCTTCAGATCAGTTTTGCAGGCATTCTCTATTTTTTATCTATTATGAATACCACAAGAAAAAAATGTTTATACTAGTTATTCTTGTCAAATCCTTTACAAATAAATTTAAATTCATCTTGCCTGAAGAAGGGGCCTAAGTTGCCTCAAAAGCTTGCATATTGCAGTCTTTTTACTTAGCCAATAAAAGGTGCCATTTTGCTTGATTTCTCACCATATTCATAATGGCTAACATGGTATAACACCCTAATACTACAAATAAATTTAAAAAACAGTTTGCTAATTAATGCTAGAAAAGCTTTGTTTTTATTTATTTCATCAATGTGCATGCCATGCTTCTGGCCTTCCTTGACTATTCCCATATATAGTAGAAACTCAATTATCTGCACCCTGATAAACTGAATGAGTTTCTGCATTATCCAAAGCAAACCTGTAAGTGTAATACTCTACTTTTCTTATAATTCATTAAAGCTTTGTCATGTATACTGCACTGAGCATGTGAATACTACATTTTAAACTTTATCTGTACTATTCGAGTGAGTAGTTGAGAAGCTGGTGACTGGGAATGTTGGCGTGACTCGCTTATCCCTCCCCATCTGCCCCCCTCATTTAATGCCAGTGTGTTGTCAGTGTTGACCTTATAACATGCTCTACTGTTTCATTCACGTTTTATCATTTTATTTTTAACTTCAATGTGAGACTAATATTAAAATGTACCAACAAAAATACACATTTTTATTCTTAAAATGATGGTATATTAACTGTATAAATAATGATACACAACAAAAATAAGTGTGAATGTGTATTTTTCTTTGTTTCTTTATAGCATTAACTTCAAAGAAGTTATGAAAAGAGACATAATAGTAATACTGTACCATATAAATTAGAAAATCTTTTATATGTTTAATATTTAATCAGTTATATCTGAATTTTCAGTTATCCAAGGTAACAACAGTCCATGTTACCTTAAATAACCAGGATTCTACTACAGCTGCACTACAAATGCCCATGTTTTTGTCACTCTAAAATTCTATTGATATTTTTCTTTGTTGTTTATACACAAAAGGCCCCTCATTACTACTCCTTAACTCTAGTAGCCAGGTGCCAGGTGACCATATCTGCCTGTTTCTTTTACTTTAAGAAATCTGTAGTAGCCACTTTTATTGGCTTCATTGAGCATTGCTGTCCAAGCATGAATTGCTTTTCACGTATGCAGACAGCTGAACAATAATTATTGAAAACATCACACTTATAATAACTCAAATTGTTTCACCATGTGTGATGAAAAAAATCAGGAATAAATCTGAAAAATCGTTGGGGCCTCAGTTATTTCAGTTAGGTTATATATATATATATATATATATATATATATATATATATATATATATATATATATATATATATATTGTGTGTATATATATATATATATACTGTATATATATATATATATATATATATATATATATATATATATATATATATATAAACTATTCTAAAAATGTACACCTAGGAGTAAAAAATACACCAACAAGATCAATTTCCAAGTCGAAAATGAACAAGATAGCAGCACATAGATGAGGCAACCCATGGTTTAAAGAGCACAATGCTGGAAGATGGCCCACTTCAAACATATAGCAGACTTAACAAGGTATGAAAATGTAAAAATAGAACCGGTTTCTTCTTCCTGTGTGACATGATCCAAGACTGTCCCATAGCTAAAGCCAGGAAGACTGATGCAATGGGGAACTTGATAGTATGTGAGCCACCATTTCATTGTAAAGAAAGTTGCATATATTGAGGAAGTACAATAAGAACTCAGCTCTGTTACTTGCCCTCTTGTCCACTGTTACAACTAAGCACTCCCTTTACTTCCTTACGTCTGTCTGTCTCTCTACGTGTATCTGTGTCTGTCTATCTCATACAATATCCTGCCTTCTCTGCCTCCTGTCAGATGAGCTCTTGAGCAACTCACTTTTATCTCTCCACCCTTAAGTCCACACTTATACTTAAAGTGCCAGCCCGGCTGCTGTAATATCCACCAGAGGTCTGTTTATTCTTCACCTGTCCAACTTGCTGATAACTATTGATATAGAGGACATTCAGAGCACATTCAACAAATATCACACTGTGCCATGGACATGCCCTTCTTCCTGTACTGCCAAAACAACTTACATAAATACCACAAAAAATAAAAAACAAGCAAGTCGTTGAGTTGCACATTTTTGTAAACAATAAATTTTATTTGAATGTATAAGCTTTCAAAGCTGCAAAACTTTAATTGGGTATTGACTATATAAATGAATAAAATGCCTAGCAAGAAAAATGCCACTCTTAACTATCATCCAATACTTAATAGTTTTTAAAACAAAATGCTTCTATGCCATGTTGTTTGTTATTTGCAAGTTTGCTGCAGTCATCTGTTGATGAAACATAAAAAAGTTTATAAGATGCTCAGTAAAAACATTTTACAGAATTTATTGTAATGAAATCTCCTCCACTGTGTAATATCCATTTCAGTTGTCGCATTTAGACAGTATAGTGTATTGGATAATTAGATGTCTTTTAAAGAGCTCGCATAACAGCCTTGAAAAAATCTCCTAATACGTTTTATATATTTTGAAGCGAATAGTCTATGAAAATAAAGTCTAAAAATTAATATGAAAAGGAAAAGTGAAAATGTAACTTTACATTCTCTCCACTTATTTTGATGAGGATTGCGGTGGCAACATTCTGAACTGGAAATAAAAAGTATCTGCAATGTATTTATTAAAATGTATAGCACAGCACCACAATGTAACACAGAAATATAAAAGGATTAATAGTGTATGCCTACTTTTTATGGCTACTGCTGGAGACTCTTGAATCAGACTTGAACCAAGAAATAAGCCAAAGAAGCCAGAAAAGTTGTTTTATTAACAAAACTAAAGAACAAGAGGATTAGGGAATGAGACAAGTGAAATGTTAAAATAAATCAAGATATTTGCTGCTCCATTGTGCCTAACTAAATTGGCCTACTTAATAAGTTGGGTGCTTTTCTGTAGTTGACTGCCGTCAAACAAACCATTTCTTCAAACTGCACTGTCATTACTTCTTTCCACCAGCTGGAAACCACATGACTCCAAAATCAAAATAGTTAAGATTGTGAGTTTATGGCTATATTCTGTAAAATCATCCCCAGGGTTTCAGCTTATCTACTAAACTCATTGAGTCACCTTCTTGGAGTAACTTTCCAGAAGTGTCTGTTCCTGCATCTCATCCTTTTATTAAAAAGAGACAGGTATTCCCATCGTGTGCTTGTCCATTATTATGGATGATAGGGAGCCTTGTGCAGTATATAACAGATCACAAAATAAAAATCTATCCCTTTGTGGCAATGAATCATCCATTGTGTTGATATAATCATGCCATTTATGCCTTTTGGGATTATTCCATGCAAATCATAACAGGCATTATATTTAAAGTGAATATAAGAGATTTTTAAAGACATTACAAGAGGGCAGTCAAGTGTAGTCAAAGTCAAAACATGGTAAGATCAGAGATTGATCATCAGGTTAAAGAGATTACACAAAAATTAAGTCAAAAACTAAAGTATGTCAAAAAAGGATTTTTTTTCAGACAAGAAGAGTGCTCCTAAAAACAACTTTTTTGGAAGTTTTTTCTCTTTATATTTCTGCTTAATGCACACATTCATCTTTTATAAAATGGCCACCATAATGTAATGTACATCACATGCTTAGAAGCCATATAGAACCTTAGTTACCCAAAATTCTAAAATGGCAGCACCCATCAAAGCAAATACTCAGAATGGCATTGCCTATGAAGAAATAAAGGCACAAAATGTTAAGAAAATAATACTTATAAAGGATTTTATGTCTTGCCTTTACAGTTTTGGTATACAACAGTTTGTTAATTTCCCAAGTCACTCCAGTGGCCACACTCTTGGTCATGTTTGCTGCGGTATGGCAAAAAGTATTGTAATGCATCTGATTTCTTCATATCAGACAATAAATTAGTTTCATTTAATGTTAATCTCCCATTACTCTAACTTAAATGACAACGCTATATGTATTATTGTAACATAAAAATATAACTATCTCTGCTTTGACTACAGCAATTGATAACCTTACCTGCAATGAAGATTTACTTACTCCAGATGAATTGCTTTATTAGTATGATGATAAACTTCATAGCCTTTTGGAAGCATTTGCACCTCTAAAATCCAGGACTGTTTTCTTTACACACTCTGCTCCTTGATTCACTCTCGAGCTTTAGCAGTATAAAACGAATGACCGCCACTTATAGCGCCTCTATAAAAAAACTGGACTAAATGTGCACATAGAAATGTATCGTGAGCACATTCATCTGTACAAAGATGCATTATCTGTGACTAAAACTGTTTATTACTCGAGTCTAAACAAATCATGTCTGATAGCAACAAACGAGCATTGTGTTCCACTATTAACAGAATTCTTGCACCTCCTGATATAATTCTATCTCATATGTGCTGCACTGCTACATGTGATGCATTCTTGACCTTTTTTTAAACCAAAATTGATAATATTCATCAACAGCATCTTCATTACATATGCCACACAATCCTTATTTAAACATTTCAACTGTGCCTCCTTTTACTTATCTATCTACTTTTGAATTGCCCACTAAATCTGAAATTTCTCTTTTTATCCATAAATTTAGATCTGCCACTTGTCAACTTGATCCCATGCCTACTCGAATGGTAAAAACCTGCTTGCCTTCACTTTCTTCACTTATAACTGATATCATTCAGTCCTCTCTAAGATTTGGTTTTGTTCCTTTATCCCTTAAATCAGCTGCAATAACTCCAATTTTAAAGAAACCTGCTGACCTCAATAACTTCAATGATTATTGTCCTATATCAAATTTACCATTCATTTAAAAAATTCTTGAAAAAGTAGTTGCAGCACAGGTTAATACTCATCTCACAGATAACAACCTGTTTGAGACATTTCAATCTGGCTTTTGTCCAAAACATAGTATGGAAACAACCTTAGTAAAGGTCACTAATGATTTATTAATGGCTGCTGAGGCTGGGCTTTAAACAATTCTTGTCCTACTCGATTTGAGGGCAGCCTTTGATACTGTATCACATAGTATTTTGTTGAATCGGTTAGCTACCATTGGCATTACTGTTATCTCCATATTTGTTTTATTTCATACATGTCTAATCGTACTCAGTTTGAGTAAACAGCTAAAAAACTGTCGTTCACAATCCCCCAGTCATAAGTAATGTTCTCCAGGTATCAGTGCTTGGCCCCTAACTTTTTTATATATACAGTATATGCTCCGTTTAGATAGCATTAAAAAATGTAGTTAGTTTTCATTGATATGTAGATAATACTAAGCTTTATATAGCTACAAAACCCAACTCTATCCTTCCTCCTTCGTGGAACAATGATTGTCTACTTGAAATAAAATCTTGGTTTTCTTCTAATTTCCTGTATCTCAATAGCCATAAGACAGAAGTTCTCCTCATTGGCTCCAAGTCTACAAAATCTAATAGTTTCTCACTTAACATTAATGGTACCTCAGTCTCTCCCTTCCCTCAGGTTATGAATTTGGAGGTTCACTTTGATAGTATCCTGTCTTTTGACTCCCGAATCAATAAGGTTATACAATCATCTTTTTTCATCTCTGTAGCATTGCGTGCCTGCAACCCTCCCTCACACTAAATAGCATCGCTATTCTTACTCACGCGTTGGTCATTACCTGCATTGATAATTGTAATTCTCTTATCTTTGGTCTCCCACACACGCTTCTCCATAAACACCAGCTTGTTCAGAACTCAGCTACTTGAATTATAATACAGAAATCTTCCATACAACACATTACTCCATTTCCTTATTGATTGTATAATTCTTTTACTTACCTTCAAAGCACTTCATAACCTTCCTCCATTATACCTCTCTGACCTCATACATGTTTATACCCCCAACAGCACTCTTAGCTTCTCTACATGTGGTCTCCTCATCAGCTCCCTGCACGCCTGATCCAGGGCATTTAGTCATACTGCTCCTTGTCTCTGGAACTTACTACAACAAAACATTCGAGACGTAGATTCCTTACACATTTTCAAATCCTGTTTTAAGACTCACTTATTTAGCTTACACCATATGACACCATATGAGACTGTATTCCTATTTGCTTTGTTTATTTTTTCAGTTCTATGGATATATGTTTATGTGTATGTTTTACATGCATGTTTGCTTATTGTTGGCTTTATGACTTTATTGTTTGTAAGGTATCCTTCGGTGTTTGAAATAAATGTATTACTATTATGATAATTATTATTATTACTAAAATAATGATAAAAATGACTAATAAAAAAATTATTTGATCAATACACACACACACAAACAAATGTTTCCAGTGCAGTCTTCTATTAGGCAGTTTACAGCACAGTTCCTGACTGGAACTACCTGAACGCAGTTGATGCCTCACCCGGGTCTCTTTCTGTGGGCTCAAGATAATGTAGGGATTGTTTTGCTAAAAAAGACAGAAAGGGATTCGAGATAAATTTAATAGACATAGTGTCTATTTCATTTACACCTGATAGTGTTGCATAAATTGGTCTGTTACACTCGTACAGTTATCTGTTTCTTCTGAGATCAGGTTATCTAGTACTTTTTCAGTTGATTCCTTGGATTTAGCTTTGCGGCAACAGTCAAATTTTTAAGTTCTTCTTGTGCTTCTCAAGCCTCATGTTTGTTTTTTCTGACTAAGTTTTGCCTAACTGAATTTTTTTCTCTTGATCATAGTTTCTTTTGTTTCTAGTTCAGCTATTTGAGTCCAGACCTATTTTCTTGTCTCTCAGTTTGAAAAGGATGAGATTTTTAAGTTGGCAGCATGTGGTTGCTTTATGGCATTGATTCCAACAAGACTGTCACAAGCTCATCAAGTACGCTTTAATGTATATTTACCTAAAAAAATTAAATTGCACAATGGAATTGAGATAGTCATGTCATGTTATTTTATAACATATTTAATCCAGACCAGTGTCACAGGAAGTGCTGGAGCAAGAACAAACCCCAGAGTGGGTGCCATATCATCACAGAGTGATCAGACATACACACTCCAAGCACATCCTAGCACCAATTTAGCTTTGCCAATTCATGTAACTTCATGTCTGTGGACAAAGGGAGGAAACCAGAGCACCTGGGGGAAACCCATGCAGACAATTGGGGAGTACATGTAAACTCTAGGCAGGGAGGGATTGTGAAACCTAGTCTCCTTACTGTGAGGCAGCAGTGCTACCACTGTGCCACTGTACCACTCAAACTGAGATAGCGTTTATTGTTAACAACCAATTCGTAATTGAACTTTAGTTTTCGCTCTCGGAAAAGTGGCCTACTATTACTGGCTGAGTCAAAGAAGAACTTCTGTCACACAAGTCCTTAATATCATTACTATTGTTCAACACTGCTGCTATAGTTTACCATCACCTCACTTTAAAAAATAAACCATGACTTAATAAGCAATGGAAACTTGACTGTGCAGGCATACATTTCTTTATTATGCCTTAATCAATCTCCTGAGTAAACAGGTGTTATTCAGAATGCATTATATATGTATGTTGCTCAATCATTATTTTATCTAGTCAATTCATACTTTTTGGTAGCCTAGTTGGACTTATGTAGTTTCCATACATTTGAGTCCTTCTAGATGCCAGTATTAAAGGTATTGTCAGTGATATTGGAACGGTAACACTGAGTATGTGCCTAATGTAATCTTCTGTTAAATGCGAATAAGAATATTAATAGTTGAGTCAACACATCATTTTAAAAGGCATCAATGGTCATGGGCTATAGTATCAGCATCAGGGGGTTCAGTTTTCTCTGCAAACTATTGACTGTTAATATGTCTTTTCTTTTATTGTCATATTGAATAACATTAGGAGAAAAGGATCTTAGCTTTTCTAAAACTATCTCCTTTCCTGAACTCATTCACAGATCAAGTTTTTCTGCAGCCATGCATCTTTCTCTATGTAAGACTGAGATTCTGTGCTTTCCTCTACAGAGATACAGAGCCACTATTGTGTGTTTTTAAAATAGCAGCCTTAAAGACACCAGTAGGGCAAAGAATAAGAAACAAAGATAGACATGTTAGGAATTCTACGATGAATGGAACACAAAAACTAATGTAAAGCTAAAAAAAGTCTGCAGTTAATAAAGCAGTTACTCATTTAGCACTGCCAAAGAACATCAATGTTGTCAACACTTTTTGGAATACTTCATTTTGCATACTTTTTTAAATTTAATTTTGCAATTTCCTTATTCTTAATGATCTTTTGATCTTCATCATCAGGGTGCCATTTTATTGATTTATTTTTCTTGTGAGTGTTACAATTTTTGACTTAGTTTTGTGGCTGCAGCCATGTTATTTCTAATGATGATGTCTATTGTTGGTCATGTGGCTGGGTGAGTTTATGTGTTATGTCATCTTCAATTACCTATTTAAGGGATCTGACGTCCAAGCTCTTGGAATTAGTTGACAAATTTACTCACTTTTTATGTTTTGTAAAAGACGTTTTGATATTGACATAGATTTATTCAGGACTGTTAATTTTCTTTGTTGTTTTGTACTTTGTTTTGTGATTGTAAATAGTTTTTGTTGGCATTTTCATCCCCAGTTGATCGCTACCTCCATTCTCTTGTTTTCTCCATAAATAGAAACTCAGTAATCAATTGTCTTGGTGTTTGATCATTGTGTCATCGTTCATTATTGACGGTTGTTTTACATCTGTACGTTGGATTAAGAAAACGATAGCTACACTACTATTTTTTCCATGAAATCAAATTTATAAAAACATTAACATGGTCCCCCCTTTATTTTCAATACTTGTCATTTGGGCAAAGCCCACAAAAAGCAATTTCAAAGGCCATCTGAGTGCTGCACTAGATTCAGCTGATGTAAACAACTTGTAGTCATCTCTTTCTTTCTCTCTTCTTGCTTATCTGTCTGTCTCAAACAGAGAACATTCAAACTAACTCCTTGGTTGTTAGACTGGGTTGGTGGGTAGGAACTCTTTATTTTTTTGATATACTATTTGGGGAAATTGTGGTAATATTTGTCTTTCTTCATTATCAATGTGTGGTTGCTATGGAGAGAATAAAGAGATCCATTACTGGTCTAACAATATCTGACTTCTGTTTTTTTGCATCCCATGTAAATCACTGTAATTATGTTCTAGTGATCATAGAGGTAAGAGTCTATCCATTATCTGAGAATATGTTACCATAATAAAAAATAATAATGATAAAAAATTGACATCTGTTTTGTACTTAACTAGATTGATTCATGAACTATCATCTGGGATTGTCTGAATGAAACCCAAGTAGAATGTAAAAAGTGAATAAGGACCTAAGAGCTGCCTAATATAGAAAAACAGAACAATAAGATAGGGCCTGAAGGTGTTTGACTTCCTCATTTTTGTTTCCTGGACCCTCTAATTCATGGGTCCTCAATTATGATCCTGGAGGGCCACAGTGGCTTCAGATTTTCATTTCAGCCAGTTTCCTAATTAGAACTCAGTCCTTGCTGATAATGAAACTTGATATTTAACTCTACGCCTTGTTAGTGCTTTCATTTATCAAAGACAAAGTTTAGCTACATTGTAGATTGGGGTCCTTAATTACAGTCCTGGAGGTTCACAGTGGCTGCAGGTTTTCACTTCAAGCAGTTTCTTGAATATAACTCATTAATTTACTACTAAAGCAATATGTTTTTGGGCTCAATTTTAGTTATCTTGCCTGTTACAATTCAGAACACTTAATTGCCCATTTTAAATTTTAGCGACTGCATTTAAGTTTTAATTGTTGCCTGTTTTCTTAACCACACATTAGCATGCAGCTAACCAATAAACAAGCAGCTCTCCTTTTTAAACCTGTGCATATGCACCATGAAGTATCTGTGTCGAAAAATGTTTAGAAATAAATGAGAGGGAAATTGAAAGGACCATTAAGTTTAAATCTGTTCACATAGTTAATGTTCTCTCAGAAGGAAACTCTACACTGCAATTAAAATTTCCATTGGATGAGTGAAAGCACTAACAAGTCAAATAGTTAAATACCAAGTTTCATTATCAGCAAAGACTGTCTTCTAATTAGGAAACCAGTTGGAAGGAAAACCTGCAACCACTGCGGCCCTCCAGGACCGTGATTGAGGACCCATGCTCTAATTGGAATCTCTTTAGGCTTTATCAGAAGAATGTTTATTTCTCCACAGACTATGTAGAATCATAATCGGAATTCACAGTAATTAACCAAGTTTCTTTATTTTATGTATTTATAATGGAATATGTTGTAGCTGGGAAGGGTAACAGGCAAAAAATCTTAAGAAAATATATGTTGTCATGGTTATTGGATAAAAGATAAAAGGTTTTTCTTGCTCATATTTGTGTATTGTGTGAGCAGTGCACAGAGAAATACAGTAAGGTTAACAGTTTGCACTCTTGGCATTAAAAATAAATGTAACACCAATGAGTTTCCTACCAATCTTTTGTATGTATTTTGCTTCTCTTTATATCCTTCATTTTCAATATTAGCAAGTTCAAGTATTGGACAATCTGATATCCTCAAGTTTCCGATGTTCCTGGAAAGATATTTGCATTTATTTTTCCCAGGACTGTCATTATCCTTCCCCCAGTCAGCATGAACCAGGAAGTGCACAAATAAGCATGTAAATTCCTTCTTTGATTTTTTTTTAAACAGTCTTGAGTTTCTCATGCAAAATCTTTTGAGCTTGTACCTAAAAAAATTGATATAATTTACATTTTTATTTGTCTTCAGTACAACATGCCTATGACTGAAAGAGATTTACAGCACCTTTAGGGAACAGACAAAGATGTGGTCAGAGGAGAAGGTAGCGGTTTTGGCACTAGAGAAGACTAAAGAAAACCTAGGCATCAAAACCAGAACACTAGCAAGAAACAAAGATCTTAAACAATGATAACAAACACTAAAGGCCCAAAAATGAATTGAGAATATTCCTGATTGTTCATTAGCAAAGTCTGTTAATTTTAATCAGAGCCACTTTTATAGGAGGGGCAAGATGACTTGGATCATCCCATGACCTCCATGTTTTGTAACTGGCAATGGGCATAGCAACTGCAAACAAAATGGCAATACAAAATAGCAGTGAACATTCAAAAATGTTAAAGAAAATGGTGTTGAGGAGTTGTTACTGTTAAATTAATCAAAGAAAGAATCCACAAATTGTAATTCCAAAATTGTAAAGAAAACAATTTCATAAAAACTATAACAGATTCATGACACCTTCAAGCATAAATCCCTTTGCTATGATGTCAGAGGTTGAGTTTAAAACGAATTGGTTAAAGATGAATGAGTAAAACTCATTCCCCAAAAGCTTTTCCCAAGAACAACAACTCTAATGTTGTTCAAAGAACAAGAATTCTAATGCAAATCCAATTATATTAGGTCCATCTACAAGTATTGATCCATCTGTGAACTTCTGGCCATAGTTGGAAGGATTTCCTGGCCATTAGTTGGGCAGGGACCTGTGGTAAAAATTTGTTGTGGCTAAACACCCAGACCAACTACCCTAAAACATTATTGAGATTATTGAGACAACAATGGGCAAGAAAACAGCAAAAAGAAATAGCAAACCTGGAGAAGACAGACATCCTGTGGACATTGGGACTCAGGCAATCATTTGGAGGGGAAGAAATTATACTGTAATTTTGTTGTTAGATTTAAACGCAGAGTTTGATACCGTTGATCATTCTACTTTACTACCTAAGCTGGAAACTGACATTGGGCTTACAGGCAATGTCCTTGAATGGTTTATTTCTTATTTATCAAATTGACTCCAGTACATACAGAAATTTGCCGACAGTACTCCATCCTTATACACAGAAATGTGATATGGTGTCCCGCAGGGTTCAGTATTGGGACCTTTACTGATTTCTCTTTTCATGCTTCAACAGGAGGTTATCATTAGAAAGCATAAAGTTAATTTTCACCCAGTTATACCTTTCTATTAGACAAATGATATTTCTCCAATGTTGTTCTTAAATAAATGTGTTAGTGAGTTAAAGGTGTGGATGGATGAGAACTTTAGTTATTAGAGGGAATGATGTGGATTGTACCTTCATTATTTAACCCAGCTGGAATCACAATTAGTTTTAATGAATCAGCCTGCAGTCTAGGTGTTATCTTTGATACCAGCATTAAGGAATTTTCTAATTATACAAGATATTAGAAGAGAAGAATTTATTTCTAGTAGGATTGACTACTGCAATGCATTGTTTACTGGCTGTTCAAATCATTCTTTATACAGCTTTCAGTTAATTCAAATCACAGTTGCAAGAATAATTGCAAGAAGAAAAAAATATGAACACATAACTCCAGTTCTTAAGTCCTTACACTGGCTCCCAGTTAAGATGCAATTAGCGGAGCACAGCAGCAGGGGTGTTTAGAGGTAATTAGTGACTGTTTTTTAACACAGTATGTTAAAGCATCAACGCGGAGTGAAGACTGTTAGATAGATTGGGATGAGATTTTAAGTGTAGAAACAGTCAAGGAGCAGCGGAACAGGTTTAAAAACATTTTACAGATAATGCAGGACAGATACATACCAAAATTTGAAATAAAAAAAGACTGTATGAGGGTGTATGAAAACATGAGAACAACCATTAAGAAGGATATTAGGGAGGCTAAAAGGCAGTTAGAGGGGAATATAGCAGATAAGGCAAAGGATGACCGTAAGAGGTTGGGCAACAAACTAAAAGAAGTGGGAATTCAGGGTGTTGTCTTGAGATGGGTGCAGAATTGGCTCAGACACAGGAAGCAGAGTGTTATGGTGCAAGGAAATCTATCAGAATTGGCTGATGTTAAGAGTGGTGTCCCTCAGGGGTCAGTGCTAGGACCGGTGCTACTTTTAATATATATAAGTGACTTGTATTGGAATATAGGTAACAGGATGGTCAAGTTTGGAGATGATACCAAGCTAAGTGGATTGGCAGATAATCTATAATCAACTGAAACATTAAAGATTTATTTGAACAACAATGCATGCTTGGGGAGATTTGTGGCAGATGGAATTTAATGTCAGTAAAATGTTAGGTTTGAATACACAATGGGAGGTCTGAAAATCAAAAGTACACCTTATGAGAAGGATTTAGAAGTCGTACTGGACGCGACACTGTTCAACTGGCAGACAGTGCAAGATGTGTAGAGTACAAGTCCAAGGGGGTTACGGTCAAGCTTTTTAAAGCACTGGTGAGGCCTCATCTGGAGAGTACTGTGTGTAGTTTTGGTATCCAGTCTTCAAAAAAAAATATAGCAAAATGGAACATATCATCCCATTAAATAAAAAGGGTGACTGGGCAGAGCCAAGCAACTACAGGCCAATAAGCTTAACGTGCATCAAAGGTAAATTAGTGGAAGGAATTATTAAGGATAATTCTGGGCAATAAATGGCAAGAACAGGAGTTTTACTGAACAGTTGACATGGGTTCAGAAGAGATAGTCATGTGTTACCAACAAGCTTGAATTCTAAGAGGAAGCAACAAAAGGAAATGCTCAAAGTTTTGGAAATACAGTATTATTTATCGGGACTTTCAGAAAGCATCTTATAAGGTGTCACATGAGAGGTTGGGCATTAAACTTAAAGAAGTGAGAGTTCAGGGTATGGTCTTGAGATGGGTGCAGAATTGGTTCAGACACAGAAAGCAGAGTGTTATGGTGCAAGGAAATCAGAATTGGCTGATGTTAAGAGTGGTGTCCCTCAGGGGTCAGTGCTAGGACCGGTTGTGGTGTTATGGGTCCACAGCTCTTTCAGCAAAGGCCGTTTTATTTTAAATAAATAATCTCCGCGCTCGCGGCTTAGCGAGGGGGCGTGGTGGCTGTAGCAAGCTGCAGGGCGATCTGCAGTGTGGGCAGTTTTCACCTAAGTGCACAGGTGGGAAACTGCCCACATCCATGATTGTTCCTGTGGCTAATGGGCTGCAGCTGCCATGTCCTCCCCGCATATATAGCGAAGCGCGAGCCGGTTAAGGAAGGAAAAAGAACAGGTAGAAAGAAAAGAAGTAAAAAGAGAAGGAAACGGAGGTTGCAGGAAGGAAGGAAGGAAGGAAGGAAGGAAGGAAGGAAGGAAGGAAGGAAGGAAGAATGGAAGGGAGAGAGAGCAAGTGCGCCGGTGCGAGTGAGTGAGTGAACAAGCTCACAGCAGCTGAACAGACAACCTGGGTGTGAGGCCGACACCCCAGGCGTAGTTGTTGTCGCTCCCGCAGAGCTTTATGAAGGACGGGAGTGACGAGAAAGTGGATGATTCTCCACCGCGGGGAATCGGGACTTGGGAACGTGGTGTCCACCACGTGAGAGCCTTGGCCGTTGGTGGATTTCCCAGGTCACTGTCAGGGTAAGCCGACCGGAGCCGAGGATCGGAAAGGCTACTGACAGTTGCAGTAGGAGCAGGTAGAAGGCCAGCTGCAGAAAGAGCGTCTCGCCTGTAGAGCAGCCCAAACGGGAGTAGCAGGGGGACTGCCAGAGTAACTAAGAAGCACCGGGATTGTCATTTGTTTTTAAAGACTGCTTCCTGTAGATGTTTGAACCTCGTTTTAAAGGATTGTTTTTGTGTCTTTTAACCTCCACGTTTTTTTAATGGATTGTTTATTTATTGAACTTTGAAAACTGCACTGTTGCACTTTTGATTTGTTTTTTTAATAAAAGCACTTTTGCACTTTAAACCTCATCCCCTTTGCTCAATTGTTTATTGCCTCACTGTCTAGCTCATCGGTGACATTACCGACGGTGATGGGTTCAAGGGCTCCCTAATAGAAGAGGAGCATGGAGCTGAACCCGCATTGTCACACCGGTGCTATTTTAATATATATAAATGACTTGGATAAAAATATAGGTAATAACTGGTTAAGTTAGCAGATAATCTAGAATCCATTGAATCATTAAAGATGGATTTGGACAGCAGGAAGGCTTGGGTAGATTTGTGGCAGATGAAATTTAATGTCAGTAAATGTAAATCAAGTAAAAATGTTAGGTTTGAATACACAATTGGAGGCCTGAAAATCAAAAGGACACCTCATGAGAAGAATTTAGGAGTAGTAGTGGACGTGACACTATCAACTGCCAGACAGTGCATGATGTGTAGAATACAACTCCAAGGAGGTTATGCTCAAGCTTTATAAAGCACTGGTGAGGCCTCATCTGGAGTACTGTGTGCAGTTTTGGTCTCCAGGCTACAAAAAGGACATAGCAATGCTGGAAAAAGTTCAGAGAACAGAGATGGATTATAAGGAAAGATTAAAGGAGATGAGCCTTTTCAGTTTAAGGAAAAGAAGATTAAGAGGAGACATGATAAAAATGTTTTAAATTATGAAGGGGATTAGTATGGTGGATCGAGACTGTTATTTTAAAACTAGACAAAAAGCCTGTTTCGACAATGTAAGATGAAACGGGCACGAATTTGTGTCAGTAGTGTATGAAGAACAAATGATAAGTAAGAAATAAATAAGAAAGTGATATAAGTAATGATAATTAACTGAGAGGTTTGGGGTAGGTTGCCTCTAGGTATCACGAAGGGCTCACAGACGATGAGGGGTCCCTCTTTTGTTCATAGAGGATCGCAGAACATCACAGCATTGCAAACAGACCTGGGCAATGGGCTAAAATAGCAACCCATACCCAATAATACAGGAGTGACCAGTCCAGGAGGGCAATGGCAGTCATGTGATTTCAAGTTTCCACTGCTTTCAGCCTTTACTTGACCTGATCTACAACGGAGAGACCATGTGCCCAGAGAAGCCAGAAAGACAGAGAACAGTAATCCTATCCAAAAGTTTCCCGTGTGTTTTAAGAAATGCACAGGGATGCACATAGCAAAGGAGATATTGTATGATGCTTCGTGTGTTAAGAAAAAGGGCACAGATGGAAACACTGTCCCTGTCTGCTGTTTCGTATATTGCAATTTCACACCCTTGTCTTCAGACCAATAAATACCCAAGGTTGGAATACGTACAGACAGTGTGAGACAACATCTGACTACAATTGTTATATTTTAAACAGGGGGTGTGGACATTTTAGCCCACAGCATTTTTTCTGATAGATAGAACCCCTCACGTGTTTATTGTGATTTATGTGATTTATATGGATTTCGGATTTTTCGACTTCTGCTCTGTTTTTTGACCTTGGTTTTGGAATATGTATTCAGACTTGTTTGATTTGGATTGCCTTCATGTTTCTGAAAATTATGTTTTGTTTTTGTGCTCAATGGGGCTTCACTGTGTTTGGAATACCTTTTGTTAACAAAAAATACAACTTTTTTTTTCAAATAAAGATTTGGTGCTTGACTTTATTACAAGCTGGGGTTTGATAGTGATATCCTCCTCTAGTGGGCATTATTGGAAGTGCTTGGAACTATGTGCTTTGACTGTCTTTAATGCCTGAGACTTCTAGTGTATGGTGTTTAAATTGTTGTGATGTGTTATAGAAGATTTTATTTTTTTAATGACCTGTGGATACAACTACTATTTTCAAATGTTTTCTGTGTGTGAGAGAGACTTACTTATTCTATTTGGCTGCTGTACATAGCAGTGATATTTTCATAACGAAAATGAGAACTAGAACTAAAACTAAATAAAAATAAAAATTAGTGATTTGTGAATGAACTAAAATGAGAACACAAATTGAGCAAAAACGAAACAACAGCAGTAGCATTTTCATTCAGTCCTGTTCAGTCGTGCAGAGGGGTTGTTTGTAGGTCACCCTGAGCCTTCAGTTACGTTGCGCTGTTTACTATGCAGTGATCTTGTACCTTAGGCTTACTATAGTCATGTGGCGCAACTTTCGTAAAGGACCGTTGTTTGTTTGTTGAGCACATTTAGCTCGTTGGGTTGAAGTAGTAAGCGCTTGTGGTTAACGATAACGAGTTTTGCACAGATGTTTGCGGGTAGAAAGCAAGAAAGTAACATGTCAAAATACTTTAATTACAGCGCAGATGATAACAAAAGCAAATGTTGCATGCAAGAAGAAGAAAAGAGTCTCGGAGGTTCAGTGCAGGGCCAGCAGGATCAGTGCTTAGTGGAAGTCCAGCACTTCTCTGGCACCATGACTGCACTTCATACAGGGATGTGCGGTCACACCTGTCATCATGAAAAGTAAAAAAAATAATAATGATAACATAAAATAAATTTATCCACTGGTATGTGCTATAAATTTGATTTCTCTGTGATTCCAATAATTTTTATAATTTTTATAGTCAAAATTGCTGAATTTGCGCATTTCCTGTTCAAATACAGGGGAGAAACATGAGGTGCGATGATAAGATGAGCCCTCACCTCAGACTGCGCGTTACCTCACACTAGGGATGTGCGATACAAGTATTTTATGTGTCTGATTTTCAATACTGATACAGATACTGAGTATTTTTAAAAAAGCATGGGAATTTGTTTTCAAATGATGATAGTGTTTAGAATGGCTAATATTAATGGGCCAGTCTACATTTAAATTAACTAATATCACAACACAGTATTAAAGTCATCATATGAAATGTATTATAAAATTTATATTGATAGAATGAACATGGCATGTCATTTTCTAACCTGTTAACTCCAGACCAGGGCTATGGGAGGGTGTCAGAGCCTATCCCAGCTGCCATAGGGTACAAGGCAGGAGCAAACTCTGGACAGGGTACCCATCCATTACTGGGAAAACACACACTATGGCCAAGTTACCTTTGCCAGTTCACCTAACCTGCGCATCTTTGGACTGTGGGAGGAAACTTACACAGCCATTGGGACAACATGCAAACTCCACGCGTGAAGGATCTGGGTAGCAAAGAATAAACATACAAATGTAATAACGATAATATTAACTTTTACATTTTCATAAAGATTTGGTTATTCACGAATGTACTTAAACTGATCTACTTAGAACACTAACATTTACAAAAAAAATAATTTTCCCACATTTGCATTTTCTATTATATTCTGCCCTTCTGTTTTATCGAGAAAGATTTTGTCATATTAGCTTTACATTTAGTTAAGTTTCAAATTTGTATTTAGAAAATATAATGCTGACATTTTTACTTCTTCTTCTTCTTCTTCTTCTTCTTCTTTCGGCTGCTCCCGTTAGGGGTTGCCAGAGTGGATCATCTTCTTTCATATTGTCCTGTTTTCTGCATCTTGCTCTGTTACACCCATCACCTGCATGTCCTTTCTCACCACATCCATAAACCTTTGCTTAGACCTTCCTTTTTCCCTGTTCCCTGGCAGCTCTACCCTTAGCATCCTTCTCCCAATATGTCAACAAGACAAAAGAGATAATCGTG
The DNA here is from genome assembly GCF_900747795.2 of Erpetoichthys calabaricus. Lineage (NCBI taxonomy): Eukaryota > Metazoa > Chordata > Cladistia > Polypteriformes > Polypteridae > Erpetoichthys > Erpetoichthys calabaricus. The sequence continues at coordinate 129,258,877 of NC_041402.2, read as the reverse complement.
GACTTCAGAAAATCACGTCCTGCCCATATCCCACTCAGCTTCAATGGTTTAGATGTGGAGACTTTTAGGAGTACCAAGTTCCTCGGTGTGCACATATCTGAGGAACTTACATGGACACATAACACCTCATCACTAATCAAGAAAGCCCAGCAGAGACTACAATTCCTGAGGCGACTGAAGCAAGCAAGTCTTCCCCCTTTCATCCTCACCATGTTCTACAGAGGCACCATTGAGAGTGTTCTGACCAGCTGCATCACTGTCTGGTATGGCAACTGCAACATATCTGACGGCAAGCGCCTGCAAAGGATAGTGAAGACAGCAGAGAACATTATTGGGGTGCCTCTCCCTTCACTACAGGACATATTTTACAAACATAGTGTCCGCAAGGCCGGCAGCATTGTGCAGGACCCCTTACACCCCTCACATGGACTTTTCACACTTCTGCCATCCAAGAGATGATACTGTAGAATCAAAGCCAGATTTGCCAGGCTGCAGGAGAGTTTTTACCCCAAGCTGTTAGACTCCTTGACACCAGGTTACCCCCTGGGACCTTCCACACTGCCTCAACCACCTCTAAAAACAGAACTTTTATACATGCGAGCCACTGTCCTGTAAAGACGAGTGTCCATGTAGAAAAGAACTGAAAATCTCATACTGACCTTTAAGTATTTTGACACTCTTGTTATCCTTTTGCTGTGAAACATTCTGACCTGTCATTGTTTACACATGTCTTAAACAACTATTATCATACACTGATAATTTCTGCATATCTATATCTATTATTTATTATTTATTTATTATATTACATATCTTACACATCAATATTGCTGCTACTTCTTTGTCTTGTCTTTGCATAATGTCTTGTCTTGTTTGTGTTTTAATTGTAAATTTAAATTTTAATTCTATTTTTAATTTATTATTTGCACGTCATGTTGTTACACTGTGGACCCTGAGCTTCGCAATTTCGTCTATCTGTATACTTGTATATGGTTGAGATGACAATAAAGTTTACTTTGACTTTGATCTCTCCTCTGCACATGTCCAAAAACAAAATGCTGACATTTTTACTCTTAATCATATTTTGCCTCTACGGGTGCCAGGCAGGAACAATCCCTGGACAGGGCAAGTGCCCATCACATGTTGAACACACGCACACACCAGGGGCCAATTTAACATCAGTCCACCTAGCCTGCATGTCTTTGAACTGTGGGAGGAAACAGGAGCACAATACAATTTTATCAATACAAAATTAAACAGAAACATTATATTTTATTACACTAGATGCTGTTACTAATGCAATTAAAGTACTTTTAAATCCACTAAATTTGCAAAATAATTCATATATTTATTAACATTTACTCAGGCACTTATTTTTTGGAAAGAAAAACTATACTTTTAGTGAAAGTTTTAATCTTCAAATTAGGCACAGCTAGTAAGTACAGTGATCCCTCGCTATATCGCGCTTCGCCTTTCGCGGCTTCACTCCATCGCGGATTTTATATGTAAGCATATTTAAATATATATCGCGGATTTTTCGCTGCTTCGCGGGTTTCTGCGGACAATAGGTCTTTTAATTTCTGGTACATGCTTCCTCAGTTGGTTTGCCCAGTTGATTTCATACAAGGGACGCTATTGGCAGATGGCTGAGAAGCTATCCAGCTTACTTTCTCTCTCCCTCTCTCTCTCTCTCTCTCTCTCTTGCGCTGACGTAGGGGGGTGTGAGCAGGGGGGCTGTGTGCAGCTGCTTCCTGAAGGACATGCTGAACGGAGCTTCGCATACTTAAAAGCCAAAAAGCCCTATTGATTTTTTTTTTGACTGCTTGCTTTGCACTCCTTTGAAAAGGAAGATATGTTTGCATTCTTTTAATTGTGAGACAGAACTGTCATCTCTGTCTTGTCATGGAGCACAGTTTAAACTTTTGAAAAAGAGACAAATGTTTGTTTGCAGTGTTTGAATAACGTTCCTGTCTCTCTACAACCTCCTGTGTTTCTGCGCAAATCTGTGACCCAAGCATGACATTCTAAAAATAACCATATAAACATATGGTTTCTACTTCGCGGATTTTCCTATTTCGCGGGTGGCTCTGGAACGCAACCCCCGCGATGGAGGAGGGATTACTGTATTTCACATTGTGTTAAGACTTTAACATTCTTATTTATGTATATTCGTTGTACTGTACCCTTCGTTTTAGTTATCAGAAAAACAAAACGGACACAACTCGTGACAATATGCTTCACTATTATGAGTCCTCCATTATGCTAACAACGTGCTTTACGTTTCATAAGTATTAATGAGTGATAAACGGTAAAATATTTTACTCAACTAAGTCTTCAGTAAATTCCCTTCTACATTATCCTGCTATAAGCAGAGTTACCTGAATAATGTCTCTAGGTCTTTGAAAACTTCCTGCACCCTCCCTTATCTGGCACTGATTGCAGTTTAATTGCCAGGCTTCAGACTTGCATCGCTTTGATGTTTTACAAACGTCTTTCTGCTGAACAGCATGTCTGCTTTTTAACTATTTAAATGGGTTGATTGTTTTGCCACTATACTGCTTATTCTTCTCACAAACTTTGCATCCGGTGGCTGTATTCTTTTTCCATCTGTAAAAAGTAGCAGCATACAACTAAGCTCTTGGTCTGCCATTGGCTTATAGTCTGCACTTGAGCAAGGGGCGTGGGTTTATGGCGCTGTTGTGTGACAATGCATCTGCTCATTTCAGTACGTGAGTGCAGAATGTGTGTTAATACATTCTACTTTTGCATGATCCTTGCTACCATATCTTACAGAAAAAAGTAGTAATCGATATTTTTGAATGGTACTCGATACCAAATGAGTACAGCCTGATTATCAAAGTATCTATTACTGTGGTATCGATCTTCCCATCTCTACCTCACACACGTTGATGCATGCAATTGGTGCGTGCCTGTTGCTGTCTTTCTGTATGTTGCCAATAAAATGTTTGCACACTCGTTTTTTATACATCCTGACTTTCCACAGTCTGGCTAATTTCTTTAATAAATGTGTGTGACATATCTAGTCTTGCTGATCGGACTTATAAAACCACAGTGAAAAGGTACAAAGTTGTGAGCGCAACATGTGCTTGTTGATGCTGTTCTTCTACGCAGAGGCTCAAGGCGCCAATAAGTTAGTGATATCAGAAAGTCAAGTGCACTGCAGCGGTCCGTTTATTTTTATTTTTTGTTCCGACTGACTACCAAAAATGGAAGATTACGAGTTTTTAAACTAAAGGAAAAAAAAGAGGACATTTACAAGAAAGTGACAAAGTTTTTCATGGAGAAGGATAGGGGCATGGACTTCATTTACAAATAAAGATAAGACCATAAACGGTTTTCAATTTTATAAAAATGGGATCAGACTAAGAAAAAAAATCCAATATTTAAAAACTAACTTTTGACCTTAAATAAAATATCCTTTTGTTGAGCAGTCTGTGTTAAAATTGATTAAAGCATCAGAATTAAAAGCTTTTAAAAACAACTAAATATTTCAATTAAGGTCAAAATTTAAATCTGTTTTTTTTTGTTCACCACTCTGTACTTTCATTTGTATTGAATGAGTATTAATTGAGAAATTGCAATGGCAAATTTAGAACACATGGAGGGTGAGGAGCAAATGTGCTCTCTCCGCTCTCTCTTGCCACTATAAATGTAACGTTCCTACTTAGCCAATATGTACCTTAACTATGTGTGTGTAAAGAATGCTGATGAGATATGAAACATAACCAGTAGTCAATGTGCATGCTACCAGTTGAATAGTGAATAAGCTACCGTTTTGAGTTCATATGTTTGTAAATCTGACTCTGAAGGAGTCAGTGCCTCATTAGCCATGAACGTCACCGCATGTCACTGCTACAGTACTGGCAGCAGAAATCGTCAACGTACAGCACCGAGGACCTCGTCTGTGCACCTGCATTACAGGCGCTCGTCAAGTGAATATTTTCACTGTGCGGCTATCTGTGCAATGGACATCATTGCAACATGAACAAATCTCTTGAAATGTGTGCTTGTTTAAAGCTTAACAGCAATGTGCTTGCACAGACTGGTTTCTTGGGTTGAAACATTTCATCTTGCTGACTATACTCATTAGGCCACTTGATCTGTTTGATCATTGATAGTCAAGCTGTGTTTAACAGCATTAAGACCTGTGAGTGTATTTTGTTGACTGAAACATAACTTGCTTGAAATACAGTATGTGTAGCCCAGCATTTGTGGTCTTGCAACAGAGAAAAACTAAAATTATACTAATATTATATAAAAAAGCCAGAACTAAATAAAAGTAAAACTAAAATTTTAAACACAGAATTAAATAGAAATAAAAATTGCTGACTCCACTGAAAACTAGAACGAAATAAAAGTAAAAAATAATTTTATAAAATAAAATAAAAACTAAAACTACAATTAATAACACTACTGAAATATCACTGGATAGTTATGTGTCTTTTAGTTATATATGTTGTTAAGTTATACAAAAAATGTGTCCCTCCTTACATCCTTGCATCAGCTGAATTAAATAAGTGTAGTCACTGTTATACTATTATTATTCTCTTTTAAATATTGTGATACCCAGGACAAAACAATCACAACATAATGTTGCCAAACTTAAAACAATGACTTTTTCAGCAGTTTTGGCAAGGCGATGAGATAGCTCTTTAAAATTTATACATTTTTGTTCTGCTTCTCCATGATGTTTTGCCAACCACTGACAGTATCACCTTGCATTTAACAAAAAAAAAAAAACAAACTCAAATCTTTGTTGAAACAGTGCTATCATTTGATTGCAAGTGCCTGTTACTTTTTTTACTTTTAATTCACAAATACCAAAATGTTAAACAAAAAGTTTGTGCTGGTGTTCCACTGTTTTCTAGTTCCGAAAGAGAACATTAAGAATCATTTTTCCCCTCCTGTATCAGTCTCTTCATGAAAGAGTGACACAAATAGTACTTCTAACTAAAAAAAAAAGAAAAAAACAAAAAACTCTGCTGAATTTCTCTCTTCATGTGGGAAAGAGCCTACTTGGCTGCTGTTCACTATAGTTAGCTTTGAGATGTCTAAAAGGCTTTATTTCAAATGGGAAAAATACAAACTGTCACATTATTGTGACCTTTTGTACATGCAAACTATAGATATGTGGTGCCTGCAAAGAAAGACTTTTGCATTATGTTTGTTTCCAACTGATTTAGTGCCTACACAATTGCTTGCTGCAAGGTCAAAAAGGCCTCTGTGGTGCAAGCATTTGAAGTTAGTGATTGGTGAAGATCCAGGCCATGTTTATTTAGATGTCACACATTCATTTTGTGAGTTGGCTTTAAAAAAAAAATGTATCCAGCAACATTTCTTCTTTCATAATTCATAAATGATTAAACCAGCTTTTGGCAAAATTGATCTTGTGCTTTTTATTAAAAAAATTTTAATTCTTCTAAGCTTTACATAATCCGCTGTCCAGCAAGTGAATTCTTTTTTTATCTCTTCTTCAAACCTTTATCTATTGCAAAGCTGAGCAAAATATACCGCATTTTTCAAGACAACTGCTGTCAAGTGCATGTATCAGGAAAGTTCTGAAATTTTCAGACATTTTGAAGTGAATTCAGGAATGCACGAATCAATAGAAAGTAAAGCTACCAGAAGGCATTTCTTTAAAATCTCTGATGTTGATTAACTCTTGAGCAAAGTAAAAATAGCATGTAGAATATAATAAAGTAAAAAATAAAAATTAATGATTGTTAGTGTTCAGTTTTGCTCCATCTCAAAGCTCTGTTTTGCTCATAGACTGCCCTTTTTTGTATTTGTTGTTGGGCAAAACAAATGAAGCTGTAGTTATGTAGTTAGATGGGCAAGGGAAATAAAATAATGAGTCTGGATGAAGATCTTTGTTCTGCCTCTGTGAATTCTTGTTGAATGTGATGTTTTGATTTTTTTTTTAATTTGTTAATTTCTTTTTTGCCTTTACTTGCCCTGTGAATTTTGAATCTGCCTGCTTGGTTATGCCTTTCTATTACAAACATTAGTAAACTTATCCTCCTAATTTCCATAGATCTTGAAGGAGTGCTTCCTTGCTCTGCATACTAATAGTTCAGTTTCTTCATCTGGAAGGGTGTGTTGAGAGGGCAACTACCCCGTATGAAAGCAGCAATTGTAATAAAAGTATTTAGGAGCTCAGGCCTATTGTGAAAAAATAGAAGCAATGTCAATGTATTTGCAGATTAATCCATGTATATATATATATAGTAGAATTTCTATATGTCTGTCAGTCTGTCTGTCTGTATGTTTCCCATACAATCCCACACCCTGTGACCAATCTGGACCATATTTTGCATATTTGCTCTCTAGGACCATATGGACAATATAGACTACTTTGGAACCCTTTTGTTCCTGTGTGCTACAGTTTGTACACCAGTTCTCCTGCTGGAACAGACTAAAGTCAGACTAGCAGACAAAATGGCCAGAGCTTAACATTAATTACCTGGGCAACACCATGTGCTGCATCTATCTACTGTAATATAAAAAGGAGTGTTGAATGTTTTTCCATTGCTTATAGTGAGGATTGATAGAGAGTGGAAGTGCAGTGCAACACAACGGACAGTCAAAGTGTTGCTCCTTCTTTGCCAGCTTTTCTTCACAATTTACTAAGAACTTTCCACCTAGATCTAAGAGGACGAGTCAGCCATGGCAGTGTTCAGAGTTACAACCCAGCAAGGAGTTACTGCATTTCTGGGATGTAATTGGAACCAAAAGAACACATTTTTGGCTCACAAGAGCATTCTCAGAGAAGCCAGGTGGATGACAGATGGGACAGCTAGCAATAACAACAGGGTCACCTTTTAAAAAACACATAAACCTTTGCTTTCTTTCCTAAACTCATTCTACAAATATATCTGGGCAACAGTGGGTCTTCAGCTAGTATCATATACTCTGTTACTCTGAACCCTGTTTTAGAGCGTTCTACTATAGGTGTTCTTGATCTGTGTGTCTGTTTTGTTGCTTGCTGTTGCTTTATATATCAGTTGTGAAACACAACAGGGAAGTGAGCTGCGCTGCAAGTGTTTTCCCCCGTCCAGGAGTTGGAATGGACCACTTCTTAGACAGTCTGCCAAAAAACTGTCCAGGTATTGGTGTGGACCTCTGCCCATAGAGACATTTAAGAGCCATCTTGGGGTTGGTTTAAGTAGGGTGTCATTTGAGCCACCCAGAAGTTGGTTTGGAATGTGTCCCAGACAGGATGCCAGGGGCTGTACAAAGGTTGGAGGAGATCAGTTCTAAAGAATTTTGCTAGTACTCATCCTATTGAATGCTGATTAATTACTTTTTGACTAGTGCTTTTAGCACATATTGGATTTTGCTGTAAGATCATTTGTTTTTCTGGTTACAAGCCCATTAGTTTTTGGTTTAGGATTTCATATGCTGGTCCATTTTCCTTTGTCTTTATGGCCTGCCAGGTTTTCACCATTCCTGACAGTACAAATAGGATTTCTGATCTGACAACAGGGTGAGCATTGAGTCAACAGTGGAGTAGAAGCAAGAGCTCCCCTGACAGGATGGTGACATTGGATATGCCAGTGCTAAGAGGAGGAGGAAGCTAGGAAGAAGTAAAACTGTGTAGTCAGACCCGAGAGTGGCCTATTGTATGTTTTTTCCCTTGAGGTGTATTCCTGTATGCTTATACATTCCTGTTTTTCAATCCTTTATCTGTTGCAAGTGTCACACATGCGCATCAGTGAGTCTCCTTCCAGGCTCTGATGACATATGTAGTATGAGCCCAAAGCAAGAGGGGGCAGTGATAACCTTGTCTCCTGTTTCAGCCTCCACGGTTCTGAGAAAATGTCCATTGAAGGTAACTGACTCCACTGCTTCTGAGACAATTTCTATAAAGCCTAGCTTCCCTGGAGTGAGACATTTCACTCCAAGTTGAGCTAACCTGAAAGATGGAGCTCCACAAAAGGAAAGGATACATTCAGCCAAGCCACAACAAACAAGAAAAAAGGCAACAGCCTTTATTTTCTATTTTACAGCACCATTGAATTAAAAAGAATTAAACAGTACAACACTGTTAGTGTCCCAACATCATCCTTGAACCTGGGTTTTACTACTGTTTGACCACACAAGGCTAAATAAAATATATTGTATATTTCAGTCAAACTTGAAATGCATCAGTTTATTACCGGATATTTTGTGGCATCCGAGTGTCATTCTGGGTTTGAGGTCTGCTCATGTGTGAACACACAATATTACTACCTTGCTTGTTAACTTTATCTTGTATCTGTTATGGTGTTGTATATCTCCATTATCCAAACTCTCCTAATCCAGCCTTAGTGTCATGGAGACACCAGCCTATCCCAGTAGAACTGACTCTGGACAGTATGTTATTTCATCACAGGGTAAACTCATACACACATTGCACTAAATTATCAATTTAGAGATGCCACTTTGTGTAGCAGGCAAGTCTTAAGAACTACTCCACTATACTTTTTGTTTAAAATATGTTAGGTTTAAGTAAAAGGTCTTAATGGTTTCGATTAATGGTGTCATCCTATTTGCTGCATTTGTACTATTTTAATTACATTGTTCAGGTTTTGTTTTTGATGCCTTATCATAATCACATTAGCCCTGTAAAGGATCTGTTCATGGAGAATGTTATTAATATGCTATGCAAAGATTGAGCTATACATCAGAAATAACCAGAGCCTATTGAAGAGTAAATACTGAAATTTCAGATGTTTGTTAGCTAATCATATATTTTTTTGTTCACTGGACACACACTCAATGCCACAAAGTATATTAATAGGTTGTTAGCACTGCAAAAGACACACACTTTGTGACAATTTTAATATTCTAACAAGAGCAGAACTGCAAAGTTAGACTGTTATGCCTATAGAAAGAAAATATTAAAAGTTAATTTTGTTGAATACCTGGATGTATATAATGTTTTTGAGTTACTGGTTTGGGGTCATTACTTGTATGGGTGATCTATGTGTTGGAAACCATCTCTTTATTTTTTTAGACTGTAGTAAATGTGCAATACATGTCAGAATTAAATTTTCAGAACTCATCATTTACTTAAGTTATGTGCCCCTGTGCCTGTAATAATTATCCTGTATATGTACTAATGAAAATACTGTCTGGGTAATTATTTGAATAAATATTCTAATGTAATCAAAATATAGCTTGTCTTCTTATATAATACGCTACTGTGGCTGTCCGTTTGTCTGTCCAGGATTTAAAATCACCTGTAACTCACAAACCATTTGAACTATTGACCTGAAATTTGGTACATATACACTACGTGACGTCTGCAGTCTGCTTTTGGGGTGATGATTGACCTCCAAGGTTATTCCTCTTTTTATTTTTATTTTATTTTATTGTAGAATCAACTTTTGGTAGCGGCCAGCAAGGCAGCCATGTGGTGCATGCGTACGGGCGCCATTCTCATTCCCTACCACCTTCGCCGTCACTTCCCAAACCTCTTCATATCTTAAATCATTCTTGAGGCAGATTGAAGACTTAAGTGAAATATTAAGGAAAACGTACTAAGTAATTGCAACAGAAACACTGAATCAGTTTTAATGCAAAAAGATGCCGACGAAAGAAAATAAGAAGTGGGCCGCTAGGGTGGAGAAAAGAAGAGCTGCTCAGGAAGCAGCAAGCACATCAACCTCTGAACAAATGAATGCTAAACGTACAAAGAAAGAGGATGAAAACTAGGAATGCTCAAGTCAAGTGTATTCACTGCACGTTATTGGGCAGTATCCGTTACTGGTATTACATACTAGCAAAATACCCGCGCTTCGCAGCGGAGAAGTAGTGTGTTAAAGAGGTTATGTAAACATATATATACATATACAGTACATATCTACATATCTACATATACATATATATACAGTGATCCCTCACTATATCACGCTTCGCCTTTCGCGGCTTCACTCTATCGCGGATTTTATATGTAAGCATATTTAAATATATATCGCTGATTTTTTGCTGGTTCGCGGGTTTCTGAGGACAATGGGTCTTTTAATTTCTGGTACATGCTTCCTCAGTTGGTTTGCCCAGTTGATTTCATACAAGGGACGCTATTAGCAGATGGCTGAGAAGAAACCCAACTTACTTTCTCTCTCTCTCTCTTGCGCTACCTTTCTCTGATCCTGACGTAGGGGGTGTGAGCAGGGGGGCTGTTCGCATACCTAGACGATACGGACGCTCGTCTAAAAATGTTGAAAGATTATCTTCACGTTGCCACCTTCTGTGCAACTGCTTAGTGAAGCGACATGCTGCACGGTGCTTCGCATACTTAAAAGCTCTAAGGGCACGTATTGATTTTTGACTTTGTTTTTCTCTGTCTCTGTCTCTCTCTCTCTCTCTCTCTGCTCCTGACGGAGGGGGTGTGAGCTGCTGCCTTCAACAGCTTTGTCTTTTAAGTATGCGAAGCACCGCGGCACAAACAGCCCTATTGATTTGTTTGCTTTCCTCTCTGTTTCCTTTGAAGAGGAAGATATGTTTGCATTCTTTTAATTGTGAGACAGAACTGTCATCTCTGTCTTGTCATGGAGCACAGTTTAAACTTTTGAAAAAGAGACAAATGTTTGTTTGCAGTGTTTGAATAATGTTCCTGTCTCTCTACAACCTCCTGTGTTTCTGCGCAAATCTGTGACCCAAGCATGACAATATAAAAATAACCATATAAACATATGGTTTCTACTTCGCAGATTTTCTTATTTCGCGAGTGGCTCTGGAACGCAACCCCCGCGATGGAGGAGGGATTACTGTACATACATATACACATCCACATATACATATATATACAAATACAAATTTACACATCTACATATATATATACACTAGCAAAATACCCGCGCTTCGCAGCGGCGAAGTACTTCTTTAAAATTTTAAATAATAAACTGAGGGAAATTATACCAATAATTATTTGTTAAGGATCTCTTTGTATACCATGTTGTCAGTTCGCCCCTCCAGTTGTAATATGACCAAGTTGTGCGCTGAGCTTACTCTTGAGCATGCAACGTATACTTGGCCATGTGAAAAGCAAATCAAGAACAGCAAGACCGCGCCAGCTGCGGAGCTCAGCTTGGAATGAAATGAAGTGAATGAAATGAGGTGGATGGGAGGGGAGATGATCACGTGACTCCAACACCCGCCTTAACTCTCCATCCCTCCACAAACACACAAACACAGTCTCTCGGATCCCAACTCTCGTTTATATATATAGATAAATAGCAAAATACCCACGCTTCGCAGCGGAGAAGTGTGTTAAAGAGGTTATGAAAAAGAAAAGGAAACATTTTAAAAATAACGTAACATGATTGTCAATGTAATTGTGTTGTCATTGTTATGAGTGTTGCTGTCTTTTATATATATGATATACACACACACACATATAAACATATATATATACATATACATATATACATATCTACATATATATATACATATACACATCCACATATATATACATATATATATATATACACATATCAACATATATATATACACATACATACACACACACACACACACACACACACACATACATATATATATATATATATATATATATATATATATATATATATATATACACACACATATATATATACACATACAGATATATATATATATATATATATATATATATATACACACACACATATATATATACACATACAGATATATATATATATATATATATATATATATATATACATACACACACACATATATATATACACATACTCATTGTTATGAGTGTTGCTGTCATATATATATATATATATATATATATATATAAAAAATATATGTGTATGTGTATATGTATATATATATGACAGCAACACTCATAACAATGACAACACAATTACATTGACAATCATGTTACGTTATTTTTAAAATGTTTCCTTTACTTTTTCATAACCTCTTTAACATACTACTTCTCCGCTGCGAAGCGCAGGTATTTTGCTAGTATATATATCTATATATCTATATATATACACACATACACATATATTATATATATATATATATATATATATATATATATATATATATATATATATATATATATACACATATATATGTATACACACACATATATATATATATATATATATATATATATATATATAAATATATATATATATATACATATACACACATACATGCAGTTTCAATAACATAGAAATCAATATAAACAACATTAACATCATTATCATATGAGAATATGAAGTAATATATAAGAAGCACATTTCATATAAATATAAATTATTAAACAGTAAAATCTTCTTCTGTAATTTGCTACCGTGGCTATTCGTTTGTCTGTCCAGGATTTTAAATCACCTGTAGCTCGCAAACCGTTTCACCTATTGACTTGAAATCTGGTACACATATAGAACGTCACGTCTACTATCCGCTTTATGGGTGATGATTGTATTACTCTTTTTATCCATCCATCCGTCCATTTTCCAACCCGCTGAATCCGAACACGGTCACGGGGGTCTGCTAGAGCCAATCCCAGCCAACACAGGGCACAAGGCAGGAAACAATCCTGGGTTTTTATCTTTATTTTATTTTGTTGTAGAATCAACTCCTATCTGCGCACACCAGGGCGGCCGTTAGCGGATGCGTATGGTGTATTCACTCCACGTTATCGTGCATTGCGCTGTCACTGGTATTTTGATAAAAGAATTTGAACAACATATAACAAGCGTATAAATTATTAAACAGTAAAACATTAACATTTAAGAAGTAAAGTTACATTAAGTACTACTGCAGTGCCTTCGGGTATACCTCATTTTTTGTTTGCCCATTACATGCTTAAATGTATACATTTTTTGGTGCACCTACCCGAGAACACGCGACATATAACCGAGCGTGGGAGAAGCATGGATTTTAAACACGCGTTGAGTTCATCTGCTGGTCTCCCTCGTGAAATAACTGGTAATGTTTGACTAAAATCTACAGCGAGTAAAACGACATTACCTCCTATTTTTTTTTTTATGATCTCTGAGATCTTGCTTTTTTCGGTTCAAGGCTTCATAAGCTCTTTTATGTTCTATGGTGTACTTATCCCAACCCATCATCTTTGAATGTTGCAAGACTTTCGCCTTGTATGTAGATCGGGGTAATTACATTCATTGCATTCCTAGTCTGAATCACAATCTGATTGTATGGGTGGTTACCTGGCACTGTAGGGTTGCCACCCGTCCTTTAAAATACGGAATCGTCCCGTATTTGAGAATGAAATTGCGCGTCCCGTTTTGAATCAATACGGGACGGGATTTGTCCCGTATTTTTTTTATCATTTTTTTTAAAGCAGCGTCTCATGCAAATCATCCCACACGCATTTTATGAAGATGCCTCCTTTCCTACTTTTGATTGGGTAATACTTGATGTCATCGTTAGTTTGATTGGTCTTTTTAACTGTCCAGTGAGGAGGGTGGGTCTTTTAAGTAGAGTCTGCAAACTGTTGGCACTGGGATGTGGCACCCGCTGCAGTATGCGTCCCTTATTTTTTTGTATTAAAAGTGGTAACCCTACCTGGCAGGTAACACTTATGTTTGGTCATGAAGTCGTCTAAAATCCGCCACGTGCCCTCTTTTAATTGTGAGAAGCAGATATATATAGCCAAATTCTCGCGCTTCGTTGCGGCGAAGTACTGCTTTTAATTTTTTAAGAAGAAAATAAAACCTTTTTAAACGGATCGAAAATATACCAATAACAATTTGTTAAGGATCTGTTTTTTTGTGAACCTCGCTTTTCACAGCTGTCCCGCTACGGCGTGTGTTTCGTTTATTTGACAGTATGTAGATCGTGGTAATTAAATTCATGGCATTCGTTTTCTGAATCACAATCTGACTGTATGGATGGTTACCTGCCAGGTTACGCTTGTGGTTGGTCAGGAAGTCGCCTTACATCCGCCACGTGCCCTCTTTCTGTTCGCAGAAGCTGATCATAGAATGGTTTTAATAGTTTACTTTCAAATAATGCAAAGAGTATGCGACACGTGTTTCTCCTTAATTCTGGGCTCATCAGGCATACACACTCACTGCATCCCCTCTCGAGAATCGAATATCGTCAGCGCCAGAGTTGAAGCCCCTAACGTTGCGGTCAGCAAGTGGGCTAACATCCGCCATGTGCCCTCTTTCAGTTGCGAGAAGCAGATCATAGAATTGTTGAAACTGTTGCCCCTAACGTTGCGCTACGGCGTGTGGTTCGTTTATACCTCGTGTCTTCTCATTAAACTTTTATCTCGCGAATATGTTATTGCAATCCGCAGCGGGAGCGTTTCTATAAACTTAATTTAAACTTACGTTTTACACCGTGCTTTGTTTCCCTTATGAACATGCTTGTATGCTTCACTCGCTCCCTTCTCAATTGTTTAATGAATTTTTTGTTCTTCGCTGTTTGCGGCTCCTCCTTCATTTGTCCCTACTGCGTTCACAGTCTTTTCACGTGATTACGTGGGAGGCGTGATGACGTGACACTCAACTCCTCCTCCCACGGCCATCGAGCTGCCGTCCATTACAGTATATTGTGAAAAAAGAGGTTCCAGTTATGACCATTACGCGTTGAATTTCGAAATGAAACCTGCCTAACTTTTGTAAGTAAGCTGTAAGGAATGAGCCTGCCAAATTTCAGCCTTCCACCTACACGGGAAGTTGGAGAATTAGTGATGAGTGAGTCAGTCAGTCAGTGAGTGAGTGAATCAGTCAGTGGGCTTTGCCTTTTATTATTATAGATTCTTTTATGAAGTTAGGAATTTTTCCCACAAATACTCAGCTGTTGTTTTGTCCTTGATCATCTGCTTTAAAGTAGTTGCTACATGATGGACAGATGAAAATATGTACACAACAAAAATCCTTTTAAAGGGCACAAACTTTGCAAACTTGAATTTCTGTAACAGTATTAGATAATTGGTATGTATAGTTTAAAAGTTAAGATTACTGTAACAGTATTGGGGGCTTCTTATCAGTGATATTTCAGTTCTAATATTAATTGTAGTTTTAGTTTTTATTATCCATCCATCCATTTTCCAACCCGCTGAATCCGAACACAGGGTCACGGGGGTCTGCTGGAGCCAATCCCAGCCAACACAGGGCACAAGGCAGGAAACAATCCCGGGCAGGGTGCCAACCCACCGCAGGACACACACAAACACACCCACACACCAAGCACACACTAGGGCCAATTTAGAATCGCCAATCCACCTAACCTGCATGTCTTTGGACTGTGGGAGGAAACCGGAGCGCCCGGAGGAAACCCACGCAGACACGGGGAGAACATGCAAACTCCACGCAGGGCGGACCCGGGAAGCGAACCCGGGTCCCCAGGTCTCCCAACTGCGAGGCAGCAGCACTACCCACTGCGCCACCGTGCCGCCCTAGTTTTTATTATATTTTATAAAATTAATTTTTATTTTTACTTCGTTCTAGTTTTCAGTGGAGTCAACAATTTTTATTTTTATTTAGTTCTGTGTTTAAAACTGTAGTTTTTATTTTATTTAGTTCTGGTGTTTTTACATAATATTAGTACAATTTTTTTTTTCCTGTTGCAAGACCACAAATGCTGGCCAAAATGCAAGTTATGTTTCAGTCAACAAAATACACTCACAGTTCATAATGCCGTTAAACACAATTTGACTATCAATGAGCAAACAGATTAAGTGGCCTAATGAGTATAATCAACAAGATAAAATGTTTCAACCCAATAAACCAGTCTGTGCAAGCATGCTACTGTTAAGCTTTAAACAAGCATACATTTCGAGAGATTTGTTCATGTTGCAACGATGTCCGTTACACAGATGGTCACACAGTGAAAATACTTTGCTCAACTAATGCCTGTAATGCAGGTCCACAGACAAGGTCCTGGAACTAGTGTAGCAGCTTTAAAATGGTTGCTTATTTTTTGAAGGAAGACAGACACACCAGTATCCAAATTCTGCCATTTATTCTATAAGACAAGCAGTAAGGGGCACAGTCAATTCACACAGCGAGAGGCTCTCTCTCAGTCTCCTGCAACAGCATCATCCAGCTTTTGCCGGGAGTCTGCTGTTACGCTACATGTGCGCCCTATGGGTGTTTCATTAATTAAAGCCCCTCCTGCTACAACAGGTAAACAGGAACTATTATACAAAAGATACACTGATTGCATTCATATTAAACAAAATTCACAATATAAAAAACAAAAGCATTTCAGTATAAAAAATTCTCCATAGTTTTCAGAATGTTCACTAACACATGTCATTGTTTTCTCATGGTACATCACAGAACTTTTATGTGCGACAAAAGCGTCTCCCAACCAAAAGGGAAAGTGTCAAAAGGAAGCTGGCCCAATTTCCAATGTTCACTTGCATAAGAAGGTGCCTTATACACAGTCTCATTCTAATGAATAAATGACTGTTACTCCAACATTGAACTTACTTAAAAGGATTATACATACTATACTATACACGTTGCTAGTTAACTTAGAACTATTCCAATAGCATAACTGACAGTTGTTCACAAAAATAAAGTTTTGGCTAACCCACTAACACCACCACTAGCTTGTTTGTCTCTCTGTGTCATATTCTGAATCAATCTGCTAACTAGTTTTACTATCCTTCCCACTCCTGTTCTGATGTGCCCCACTGTGTTACTTGGTGCTTTATTGTGTCTGAAAGTGATCTCAGACATTGTTCCTCTAGCTACTTGGTCCCCAGGATAACTGTGGTTCAGTTCTGGCACTTCTGCACCATGCATACTATCTGTTTCACTGTTACTGGCCATGTTTGTCTCAACCCCAACACTGTGACTCTCAGCACATGGTCCAGCATGACTACTGTACTTACATCGCTACTGTCAGGGGATACTTCTGGAGGAACCACTGAAGGGGTTGTCTCTGCTACCCAGCTGGCGGTACGCTCTGTAGGGTCAAACTCTGATCCAGTCATAGAGGCAGTTCTATCCACATCACACTGGTCCCGACTTGGTTCAGAGCCACTGTCAAAGGAAGGCTCCACTTCCTGTTCAATTACCACTGGTAAGAAGCTAGCTTGCAAGATCAAGTTCCTATGAACAATCTTCTCCTGTCCATTGATGGTGTTTTTAATGTGGTATGTAAGGCACTTTGAATCTTTAGAGACACAGTGTACAATGTAGAGTCCCATCTGTCAGCCAACTTCCTGTGGCCACTTTCACCTCTGTTTGCCAAGAGAACTCAATCTCCTTCCTCAATGTCTGCACCTTTTGTCCTCATGTTGTACAAGTCTGCCTGGCACCACTGGCTGAAATCAGTGTTGACTTGGGCCAAGATGAGAGCTTTCTTGAGGTCATCCCTCATTCTCCTGACATAGTCAGTGATGTCATTGTTCCTATCCACATTGTGGAACATAACATCCACCGGCAGTCTAGGGACCCGTCCATACATCAGGAAAAGGGAACGTACCCAGTTGACTCATGAGCTGTACAGTTATATGCGAAAGTCAGTGTCTGCAGCATTTGCGGTCATTTAATCTTATCCCTGGGCGGTAAGGCTCTGATCATGTTCCCTAAGGTTCTGTTGAACCTCTCAGTGTGGCCATTCCCCATTGGGTGATAAGGTGTTGTTCTTGACTTTTTCACACCTGCAATCTGTAACAGCTCCTGGATCAGCTGGCTCTTGAAACTCGCCCCTTTGTCTGAATGGATCCTCTGGGGGAATCCATAGACACGAAAATATCTATCCCAGAGCTGGCGTGCAACTTGTTTTGCTGACTGATCTGAGCAGCAGAAAGCATGGGCCATCTTGGTGAAGTAGTCTGTCACCACCAATACATCCACACTCCTTCCTTTGGAGTCCTCTGCAGACCAAAAGTCCAGACAAATCAGCTCAAGGGGGTACGTGGTCTTGATATTTTCGAGCAGAGCTCTTCTCTCTGGCTCCAGTGTCTTGCTGACTACACAGCGCTTGCAGCATTTGACATACTCTCGGACATCGTGCTCCATGGTAATCCAGAAAAATCTCCGCCTTGCCAGGTACAGTGTTCTACTCTGGCCCTGATGACTGGCATCATCGTGGATACCTTGAAGAACTTGTGTGACTAGGGAGGAAGGTGTCACATACTGGTGGCGCTTCTTCCCAGTCAGTGAGTCTTTACACACTCTGTAAAGGATACCATCAAGCATTTTCAGTTTCTCCCATTGTTTCAGGGTCTTAAGAACCTTCAGCGACAGTACAGCCCTTTCTGTCCTTGATGGCCGGCTCCCTTGGGTAACAAGTGGGATGACATGGGACAATGTAGCATCTCTCTTTTGCTCATCCTGGAGCTCTAGGAGTGAGAAGACAGGCAAGGCACCTTGGCCAGGTTGGACTGGCTGTTCCAGGTCTTGAGCCAAACAAGTGACCACCCTCTGGTTGGATCCTTGGTCCCATTCCATATGACCTGCCATGACCGCAGACACTTCACCACTTGTCATAGTGCAGTGTCTAAGGCTGTCAGGTGGGAATGAGTACTTCACACTCTGGTAGTTAGCACTGACTCTAAATGCGTCCTGGACCATGCCCTCTCTAACCTGCTCTGACTCCTCTAACAGTACTTTGTATGGCACTTTAACGAGCCTCTGGCAAACATGATTTTGGACAAAGGGCTGCCTGCTTAGGGCATCTGCAACAATGTTCTTACTGCCAAAGATGTACTTGATGCTAAAGTTGTATAGGGACAGTTTGGCTACCCATCTCTGCCCACACGCGTCGAGTTTAGCCTTTGTGAGAATGTAGGTTAGTGGATTGTTGTCTGTCCAGACAGTGAAGTTGTGTCCCTTTAGCCAATGGCTAAATTTATCATAAACAAACTATTTAACACTAGAATTACCAGAGCCTACGAAAAAACTCATAAATCCGTCCCACCTTAAATCGCGTCTTAAATCCGTTTGCACATCTCCGCCAGAGTCTTTTGTCATCTAAATGTGCTGATAAACAAAAGCTACTAGCAGCCAGCTATTCCATCCCCCCACCGACTTAGAATGAACTTCTCCTAGCTCATGCCTTGCCTTGATTTGATTATCTGGGAGTTTTAGAGTGGAAATAATTCTAGCGTTATTTGGAATACACGCATTTCATGTGTATTCCGTTTCTATAGTAGTCTGTGCAAACACATTTTTAAAACAGAAACGTTTTTCATATTCTAATAGTAAATGACAAAATGTAGGCATAAACTATATAACGTATGAAGCCTGAAGTCCATATATCAAAGAAACACTTTCACAAAAGGTACAAATAAGAGAAACGTGCGCTTTTATTCAAAAATATAACTGCACAAAAAAAAAAAGCCGCGTTAGCATGCCACATTGACACTCTTAGTACAACCGCCGCGGTGGCGTAATGGTATCAGTTCCTGACTGGGAATCAGAGGGTGGTGAGTTCGATCCCACACGGCTCCACTTTGAGAAGTGAACTGCTCTTATTCTTACAATTTTAGAATAACAACATAAATTTGATTTCAGTCTGTAACAGCCGGTGTAACTTATGATACTGGTAAAGGTCAGCTTTTTTTTTTTTTTAATTCACTTTTCATTCTCGCAGTCGCATTCAGAATCAATCCATACAACCCCATCTGACACAGCTGGTTTCACATAAATAAAAGTGCACTTTTATTCAAGACTATAACCGAAGAATAAAGAAAGCAAGTTACAGTTGGTGGTTGATACGACAGCTTGCGTGGTGCAATGCTAAGAACTGCTGATTTCAAGTGACGGTGAGATGCGAAGAAGGCAGCTTCGCCAGCGTTTGTGTGTCAGAACCCTTTGGGGGGCGGTAGTATGCATCGTGGTACACTGCAGACCTATAGCGCGTCTTTATGTCAGATGGGCACTGTACCATCTGCCTCGCCTTGTGCCTTTTCACTGCGGTTTTTTGGCCGATCAAGCAAGACTAGATATGTCACACACATTCATTAAAGATATTAGCCAGACTGTGGAAAATCAGGGTGTATAATAAACACGTCTGTAAACATTATATTGGCGACATACAAAGAGACAGCAACATGCACGCTCCAATTGCATTCATCAACCCAGTGTGTGAGAGAGAGAGCACAGTCCGAGTTGAGGTGAGGCTCATCAGTGCTGCATCTCATGTTTCTCCCCTGTATTTGAACAAGAAACTGTACCAGTTCAGCAATTTTAACTATAAAAATGATCAAAATTATTGGAATCATACAGAAAACAAATTCATAGCACAGACTAGTGGACACATTTACTTTATGTTATCACTATTAGTTTTTTTTTACTTTTCATGATGGCCCCTGAGGGCATTCCGTGTCTGATGTCAGAGGTATTGCAGTCTGCAGCTTCACTCTGTTGCCATGACATGCAGTCATGGAGCCAGAGAAGTGCTGGACTTTCACTAAGGACTGATCCAGCTGGTCCTGCACTGAAACTCCGAGACTCTTTTCTTCTTCTCACATGCTATAGTTGCTTTTATTATCATCTGCGCTGTAATTAAAGTATTTTCAGACGTTACTTCCTTGCTTTCTACCTGCAAATATCTGTGCAAAACTCGCCATCGTCAACCACATGTGCCTACTGCTTCAACCCAACGAGCCAAATGTGCTCAACAAACAAACAACGGTCCTTTACGGAAGTTGTGCCACGTGACTATAGTAAGCCTAAGTTACAAGATAACCGCATAGTGAACAGCGCAACGTAACTGAATGCTCAGGGCAACCTACAAACAACCCCTCTGCATGACTGAACCGGAGTGAATGAAAATGCTTTTTTTTTTGTTTTTACTAAATTTACGTTCTCGTTGTAGTTCGTTCGAATATCACTCATTTTTTATTTTTATTTAGTTTAAGTTTCTCTGTTTGCCTTAATTTCAGTTCTCGTTCTTGTAAAACGAAAAACAATATTTTTAGTTCTAGTTCTCATTTTCGTTATGAAAATATCACTGCTTCTTATGGTGCAGAAGCAGCACCCTCACCATATGATAACAATAAAGCTAAACAAATGATCTGCAAAAGCTGTTTCCTTTCTGACCCCAACTCTAGTAGCATCCTTTTTTTCCTGGCAAACCTTGCCAGCTAGATAGACCCTCACATGCCACAAAACCTGCTACAGTTTGTCTGGCTTATTTCAGGAAGACCACTAAAAGCAGTCTGTAGTAATAAAATGCAGTGAAGAGGTATACTGTGTGAGGACACTGGCATGTGTTTGCAGAGTCTAAGATACAGTATACTAAGAAAGAGTTTTGCTTTTTGAGTTACGCATGGGACCCTAAAAGATTATTTAATGTTCAGTCATTGGTTCACTAACAATGACAAATAACTGTATATGCCTTTGAAAGCATTCAGGTCTCACGGATTTAGTATGTTCAACGAAGTTGTAGAAGCTTTTTGGAATATTCAGTTATAGAATGCCCTAGAAAGAATGCTTCTTTAAGCAGAATTAGATAATAGACTGGAAAAGGCTAGTGGGTATCTGATACTAGTAGAGTGAGGATATTAAACATTCTGTCTTGCAATATATAATTTAATCTGTGTTCTAGGGAAACTAAAAATCACTGTGCAAAGATCTGTTTGATTTTAACTTTTTTTGCTCTCTTTTTAAATTTTATTTCTTAACTGCTGTAAGCATTTACATGCATTATGATTAGGCAAATGCTCAGAAAATGTTTATCTTTTGATTTTAGTTTTCAGCCTGGAAAAACCATTTATTCTGTTTTATAGTGATTATACAGTAGCGTTTCCCTTTTATGTGAAAATTACCCTGCTTTGAAAGGTGCCTATTTTCTGAAACAAATGGACTACTTTTCAGCTCACCAATACTAATTGACGTATTGAATTTTTGGGGGTGAAACTGATATCAATTGGTACTGTTCATTAACAGGGTAAAAATAGGCGTTTGCTGTCTCATTCAATTAACTTAGGGAATTACAGTTGATGAGTAGGGCATTACCCTCTGCACTCTCTGATGCTGATCCTTTTGTTTCATTGATTTAAAAGCATTAATGCATTAACAAATTATCTAAATGAGAAAATAACTGTTGCTGTAGCTTCTAGCTATTTGCTTCAATTCTCATGTGAAAGTATGTCCACAGATTGTTAGGATGTATTTAGATTATAGTTTTTCTTCATTGTATTTTTCAATAATGATGAATTTTATAATGCCATCTTTTTAAATGTGATATTTGGGATGGCACAGTCGTGGCACTGCTGCCTTGCAACTAAGATACAGGGATTCAAGTCCCAGGTGTTCCCTGTGTGGAGTTTAGAAGTTCTTCACATTGTCTACATGGGTTTTGTCGGGGTGTTATGGCTTCCTTCCACAGTCCAAAGACATGCAGGGTAGATTAATTGGCAATGTTGCCTTGATGTGTGTGTGCTCACCCAGAAATCGGCTAGTACCCTGTCCAGGAATTGTTTCTACCTTGTGTCAGATGCTTGCTGAGATTTCAAGACCTGGTCCCATCATTAATATCATTAAGTTGGCTTACCCATGCTTCCCGACTTTGAAAGACATAGATTCTTCTTTTCAGTTTACGGTGCCTTCAAAATATATCCACAACCTAGAATGTTTTCACATTTTATTGTTATACAACTTTGAATCACAGTTCAAAACAAAACAAAAAAAAACTCTTTAAAGTCAAAAAGAAAACATCTCTATGTGGTAAATTGGGTCCGCGGCTCAAAAAGAGTGGCAGTTTTTAATAAATAAACAATTGGCTAGCTCCTTCTCTGTGGGCATGCTCGTGCAGCTGTGGGGATTTTGTGGAGTAATTGGGGCAAGATGTACCTGCATGTGAAGGTGCGGTCTTTCTTAATTGCTTCATCAGCTTCCTGTGGTGTGCGATTGAGATGCTACAGTCATGGAACCTTAAAAATGAGGGATTTGGCCTTGCCCGTTATGGGAGATGGGAGGTGGAACTCCGTTAGCAGCTATGTTTTTTTTCTCTTTCATCATCCCGAGGTATCCTGTATTTACTCAACCCGAGGGGGTTCAATTACAGTATATGCAAGCATATATAAGCATGAGTGGCAGGAAAAAGGCTCAGAAAGAAATGGGAAAGACAGCTAAAGCTTCATCCATGCCTAAATAGGTATCAAGTTCAAGCTCAAGGTACGGCCTGCACAGAGACTGACTTGGAACAGATAGGTGAAAGTACAGATTTTCCGGGACTTGATGCTACTGCATTGTCTCCAGCCAAGAGCAAAAGTAGGAGCGAATGTACAAGCGAGTCGGGCCAGGAGAACTGGTTGATTTCAGGAGATGCATGTGGTGTTGTGGGTCCACAGCTCCCTTAGCAAAGGCCAGTTGTTTTAAATAAATAATCACCGCGCTCGCGGCATTGCGAGGGGTGTGGTAGTGTGGCTGAAGCGTTTTCTGGGTGGATTTGTGCTGCGGGCGTTTCTCACATAAGTGCACAGGTGAGGGACGGTCCGCCGCGCAATTGTACCCGGGAACTGTTGATTGCCACAGCTGCCACGTCCATTATATAGAGAAGCCCGAGACGGTTAAGGGGATGAACGATGAACAAGAAAAAAAGAAAAGTAAACAGAGGTTGCAGGTGGAAGCAGGAAGTGAGCGAGCGAGCCGGTGCAGGAGAACAAGCGAGCGAAGGCTCACATGCAGCTGTGCAGGCAGCCTGGGTGTTAGGCCGACACCCAGGGCGTAGTAGTTGTGGTCTCTCCCGCAGAGTTTGTTTTTATGAAGGATGGGAGTGACCGGAGGCGGGTGACTCTCCGCTTAAGGCCGCGGGAGTCGGGACTTGGGACGTGGTGTCCCCAGCGTGGGAGCCTTGGCCGTTGGGGAGTCCCAAGTCGCTGTCTGGAGGATCCTACCGGAGCCAAGGATCGGTATGGCGACTGACAGCAGAAGCAGTAGTAAAAGGTCAGCTGCAGAGAGAGCATCTCGCCTGCTGCAGGGCCCTAACGGGAGAAGCAGGTGAGACGCTAGTTTAGAAGAAGCACATTGGGTTTTTTAGAAGACTGCTTCCTGTATTGTGTTTTAACCTCAGTTTTAAAGGATTGTTTGTTTTTGCATTTGTTCTATTTTAAAACCTCCACCTTTCACCTTTATTTTATGGATTATTTATTTATTTAATGAAGATTTTGGACACTGCACTTTATTTGAACACTCATTCGTTTTGTTGTTGGATTTTAAATAAAAGCACTTTGCACATTTGCACCAACCTCTTGCTCTAATGTTATTGCCAGACTGTCTAGCTCATCTCGGTTATAACTATTGTTGGGTTCAAGGGCTCCCTAATAGAAGATGGGAGCATGGAGCTGAACCCGCATCGTCACAATGTATTGAAACTGAAAATGGCCTTGCCTTCTGTGTTGTCCACTACCCCTCACGAGCCAGCAACATCAACTACAACTGGGCTTGCCACTTCACCCACAGAGCATGGAGAAGACTGAAAATATCTGTCCGAGCTGAAGGTAATGATCACTACTCTCGGGGGAGACATAAAGGAGGTCAAAAATAATATAAAGAAGGATATAAATGATATAAGGAAAGAAATAAAGGCACAACACAAATGAGAAGCTGTTTCAGGATATTGAAGTCCAGGAAAAACTTTTAAGTAATCGCTTTGAGGCAACCTTTAAAGGTATGATAGAAAAAATTTAGGAAAAGATACAGGAAAATGTGTCTAAATTTGAAAATAAACTTAGAGCACTTGCCGCTCAGTTTGAAGATGTTAAGCAAACGTTCATGACTTGTATTTAAATAGCTGAACAAGTGGCATCTACCATTGATGGAAAAGCAACGGCTGCAAATTCCAAATGCAAAGTGCATGGAGACAGACTAGCTGCACTGGATGATGGATGCAGAAGGAATAATATTACAATCAAAGATCTCCCTGAGAATTGTGACAGTCCAAACCCAGTGAAATTCATAGCTGAACTATTCTCTAAAATAACTGGAAAGGACTTCAAATCAGACACCAGAATAGCAGCAGTTTACCTCATACATGGATTGAATTCTTCAAGGCCTAGGACTCTCATCGTGCGGTTTGAAAAATTACAATTTAAATTACATATAATATTACTTCTCAGACAGAAACAGGGGATTATATTTGAAAATAACCACATCCATATTTTCCCTGATTTCTCACCTTTAACAGCTGCTAAACATGCCGCATTTTACAACATCAAACAGCACTTACGGAAAGCCAAGATCAGGTACAGCCTCTTGTATCTTGCCAAACTGAAAGTGGACATTCAAGACAAGCTCTACATTTTTACTTCTACGGACAAAGCAAAAAAAAGCTAAGAAAACTGATCCCGACACTTTTTTGAAATATGATCGTGAGTTGCATCCGGTCCTGGCATGGCAAAGAAAATCTTACTTGCTGTTTGATCCGCTTGCAATGATACTGGTATCGTAATTATACATCCTATTTCCTTCTCGGCCACTTTTTGCTTATGTTTTAATTACAATTATATTCATGTATGTATGTATGTGTACATTTTTTTAGGGGACTGTTTAACATCATACCCTTGGTTTATTGCAAAAGGTTTACTATCAAACGTTACCTGCTTATCCAGAGCTACTGTTTAACATTATTCCCTGGGTTTACTCTCTTAAGACTGTTTAAGATTATATTTTATGCTTATAGTATTTGGACTGTATTGTCAATAGAAATAACGGGCCAGATGTGAAGGATGTCTGCACCTGGACATCTCTTCATGCTGCGAGGTCCAAGTATAATAAGCCAGAAAGGTGTCAGTTTTAAAAGGGAAGCACAGGAATGAGAATTGAAAGAAGATGCTTGCCTGAATTTTAGCCTCATTTTTATTGAATTATTGGATTTATTGATTTGATCATTTTAACCTCCACATTCACCTTTTTATGGATTATTTATTTGACCGTTTTGAGCACTGCACTTTTGGAACACTTTGATTTTGAGCTGATTTTTAATAAAACCACTTGAACACTTTACACTTTCCCCTTGCTTCAGGTGTATTTTGTCCTCATCTGCCACACTCATCTCAGTTGCGGTACTGACAGTGTTGGGTTCAAGAGGCTCCCAAAAGTGAGGAGGGAGCAAAGAGCCGACCTGCAACATCACACTCTGCAAAGTGGTCTAAGTGACTTACAAATGTAAAGCCTAATATAACTGATTGCATACAGAAAGTATTCACCTCCTTTAATATGACACACCTAAATCATGATGGTGCAGCCAGATGGTTTTACAAACCACTTCATTAGTTAAATGGAGACCACTTGTTTATAGTCAAGATTGTTCAAGTGATTGTAGTATAAATGCACCTTATCTAGAAGGTTCAACTTCTAGTGAGTCAGTATCATGATCTAACCTACCCAATGAAGACAACAGAACACTCCAAGCACCTCCGTAAAAAGGTGATTGAAAAGCACAAGTCAGGGGATGGATACAAGAGGTATGGAACAGCTGGAAATCTCAATCAGCGCAGGCCGCCCACAAAAACAGAGTGATTATGCAAGGGGAACAACACTAGTGATGGGCACCACTAAGAGACCTATGATAACTTTGAAGGAGTTACAAGCTATAGTGAATTGTATTGGAGAGACTGTTCATATAACAACTGTTCTTGAGTACTTTATCAGTCACAACTTTATGGGACACTAGCAAAGAGAAAAGTATTGAAATGTACATGACAGCACAGCAGAAGGTACATGGCAGACTGGAAGAAGTTCTATGATATGATGAGACCAAAGCTAAACATTTTGACCATAAGACTAAACACCATGTTTAGCATAAGGCAAGCTCAGCAGATTATGAAAAATGCACCACGACCACTGTGAAGCATGGAGGTGGCAGCATTATTATTATTATTATTATAAGGCTGTGGTGATGCTTCTCTGAGTCAGGCAATGGAAGACTTGTGAGGGTAGAGGGTAACATGAATGCAGCAAATTGTAGTAAACTCCTGGAGGATGTGCTTCACTTTGACATTACACAGACTATTTCTATTCATCAGTGTCAAAAAGGCCAAATTAAATTAACGGGGCCAATAATTTCTGTAGGCACTGCTGTACATGCAGACTGAGACATCTAAAGGCAACTCACATGTGTTATGTTCTCTAAGGATTCTCTAAGAAGATAGAAGCAGAGCACTAAAGGTCACAGAACTTTCTAGCATGCTGGAATCTAATTCCTTAACAGAAATAACCAAACAAATCAATTCACTAATTGACCATGCAAGTACAGGAGGGATTTCTGTCCATTTGTACAAAAATGCAATACAATATTAATAAACTGTTTCCAACATGCTTCTATTCTTCTCGGTATCTTGATGTGCCACTGCTCTACTGTCCATAGAAAAGTCATTTCAGATATGTAGAGCATTGGACTCATCAGGTGGAATGATTCTGTCATCAGATTGGACAACTGAGCACAGACTCTAATACAGAATGGTGTGACAGAGGTGGGCGGTTAGTTGGCTGAGGTCTCAAAGACTGTGACTTGTCTATCTTTGATTTTCTCTCTTATAAATAACTATGGATCCCCAAAGGTTTATTTTCTCCAGGGATGCTGCTGACTGGAGTTTTTGTTTTCTTCTCGTCGATTGTCGACTGGTCATAATTAATTAATAGACAGATATTATTGGTTTCCATGTGTATTCATCAGTTTCTACTTTACTTTCTGTGTGCCTTAACAAATCTGCGTCTTTATGCATACTAATTCTGTAATTAGTAATTTGTAAAATTTATACTTGCATTTTACCTGAGAACTTGTCACAGAGCACAGCACCTACACTTAGTGAAGTGCTTTCGCAAAATAAATTAAATTGAAAGACTTGAAAAACATCTGCTAGTCCTCACCAGGTAATGTCATCATGATGGGATGCTTGCAGGTTATGGACTTATTGGGAACTTTTAAATTGTATTTCTATAGTTCTTTTCTTTTAAGCTGACATTGTCACTAGTTATTGTTAGACTGCAGTCTTACTTTCTTAGTTTTGTGCCAACTTAATCCTGCTGATCGTCCATGCATCTGCACCTATTAATTGCTGTCAGAAGTCTATGGTAACACAACTTTGAGCAAAAAGCAAGATTGCTTCTATTTGACAGTGAAATGGTAAGGTCTAAATTACACAAGAAATTCTAAAAAGTCTGGTTGTAGTAGTGGGTTTAAAGTTTGTACCCTTATTTGAATATCTGGTACAGAAGTTGAATTTTGGTTTTGTTAAGTCAATCCTGATTTTAAATTTAATTTAAAAATTACAAATGAACAATGGCACATACATATATAGTACATCTCTCTCTACCTGTGTTGTGTAACCAGTCACTTCAAACAGCATGTAGTACACCTTTTAAAATGGTTTTATCCAAAAACTCATCTCAACAAACCAATGGTAACATTACCCCATCTTGTCCTCCCTCTCCTTCCTTTACACCGCCCCTTAACTTCGATGCATACTGCCATCTACTGAACACAGCAGGAACTCCACAACCTGTCTTTTCTTTCTGTTGTTGCTAGATCCTAAACCATCGACTTTCGCTAAAATATTTTTATTACAGTAACTAGCCTACTGACTTACAAATAAAATCCCTGATTTTACTGCAGGGTAAGAATTTACATGGTATTTTATTCTATTATAAACCTTGTAACATTATATTTTTTAATTTGATTCTTAAATACATGAAACTGCACCTACATGTATGAACAGCATCTTAAAGCCTTTGTAAGCCAGTCCACCTACTCTTCACGCATTTAGGGATGTGAGAGAAATACTAGGAGAATGTGTACATTTAAGGACCAGATATAGGATTTGAACCAAGGATGCTGGATCCATGAGGCAGCAGAAATTACAACTGTGCCACCATTTCACCCACACTCTTATGATGATGATAATAATAAATATTCAAATAAAAACAAATTAGAAAATTTCTAGCAATTATAAACTTGGACTTTACAGCTTGAGAACATTTATATACATAACTAAAACTGCATTAAAAGTAGCAAAAGATATCTAAAGTCATACAAGTGGTCAGATATTTATAAGTCTATAATGGTTACAATTGTAAAAGACAATGTCTGATTTGATAACATATCCTATGGGCGGATGATAAGAGAAGAGAGAAAATCAAAAACTCTAACTGCCAAGGAAAATAACTGAACAGCCACAGAAACCCTATAGAGCTCCAAGTAATAAGAACTTATTTTAGAAGGCTAATGATTAATTAAGCTAAGAATATAATATTTAAAAAAATAAATGTTTCCTCTAAAATAAAAATATTGTATTACCATATTGCATTTTCTTTTGTTATTTGCCTCCTGGTGAAGTTAGGTGAAACCTCTGCCCAGAATGGTAGAGAAAGGTGGATCAATGTCATACATTTTAACAATTACACTTTGGCGATAACCTGGTATTTTATACTAATGTACTTATTTATGAATGCCTCATTTTTCCTTCAGATAGACTCCTGGTATCATGGGTAAGAGTCCAAATGATTGTATTCCTTGAACTAAGACTAAAGCTGGTGGTAATGCTATTACTCTCAGTTTCTCTGTTGAGCTCACTTATTGAAACCAAGTCATCACGGGCAACCTTTTGAATTTTTTTAGATACATTATTTCTGAAGCTATTCATCTCAATGAACTCACTGTTATGACTATATGAATCTGTCCAGGCTGAATGCAGGGTCAGTGACCATATTCAGTAATAATGAACATTGCACACAGTTGTATCACTGCTGCATCACAGTAGGGAAACCAGGATTCATGTTCCAG
This sequence comes from Erpetoichthys calabaricus, assembly GCF_900747795.2. Lineage (NCBI taxonomy): Eukaryota > Metazoa > Chordata > Cladistia > Polypteriformes > Polypteridae > Erpetoichthys > Erpetoichthys calabaricus. The sequence goes on along the minus strand of NC_041402.2, from coordinate 129,229,183 downwards.
TTCCTTCCTGTGTGGAGTTTGCAAGTTCTACCCATGTCTGTGGGGGTTTCCTCCAGGTTCTCCCATTTCCTCCCACTGTCCAAAGGCATGCAGGTTAGGTGAATTTGGCCCTGGTGTGTGTTTGGTGTGTGTTCGGCCTGCAATGGACATGTGACTTATCAAGGGTTTTTTCGTTCCTTGTGCCCTATGCTAGCTGGGATAGGCTCAAGCCCACCTTGTGACTCTGATCTGGATTAAGTGGGTTAAAAAATGAAATGAAATGAAAGTTAAACATTGAACTTAAAAGGGAAAAACATGCATAAAGTAACAGGTTTAAGTCAACTTCTTAAATACAAAGCACTGAAAAATATTGCTAGATTTTCATTTGAAACTATGTTGTAACAATGATCAAACAAGCTTCACCTGCAGTGCTTATCATAATTTTTAATGGTTGCTGTGATATTTCATGCCGATGTGTGTCCACACTTTTGTCAATAGAAACTGTGTCCATGGTAACCACCATGATGTCCAGACAGTGTCTAAAGAAGTACATAAGTACTAACTGGCAAAAGTGAAAAACAACAGAAGGATTCAAATACTGAATGGAAAATAACAATCACATGAACTTGACACTACTACATTTCAGAAAAGTGCACTCATTTTTTCCTATGGAGAAGTAAGGGCCAGACATTCTGACATTCTTTTTTACTTACCACCCTTGAAGGCTACTGTTTCTTGGGCATACCCTGTACGAAGTTGGAAGAACTGCTGACATTAATTCTTCTCTTATGCTCTTCAATATTTATGTATCATGTTTGCTATATATAGTAGCCTTTTTTGTAATTTTATACACTAACCACTGTGAATTTGATGAGTTAATTTTGAAACTTACTAACATAAATGATCTCAATCAGTCCTCATGGTTTTCAGGCTTCACATGGAAGATTTTGATGATGATGGTCATGTGGACCTCTGGCCTTCAATCCATCAATGTAGGTATATATGGAAGTATATGAAACCTGCAAGATTTTGTTACAGGTGCATTTCTGGTGTTTTCCTTTTTTATTTTGTTCTGTGCATCATTTGTTATATTTACTAGAGTGTTATAATCTGGTTAGGACTCTACAGGGACTTGTGATGGTGAATGCTGCCAATGGTATTTTATAAAATAAAGACAGACCGAGTGATTGAAAGACATAAGCACTGAGCAGAATGTACACATTGTCCAAGAGCTTCAGCAACAGAGAGTAAGTGTTTGGTCATTAGGCCAGCAGGTCTTATTTTTTTTCTATACATGATTTAGATGAAAAGATAATACACACAGTTGGTTTTCAGATGACACAAAATTACGTGAATTTGTGGATATCAATTCCACAACAAATGGACATAGAAAAATGCAGATGTGTAGGGGACATATATTAAATTAACTTTTATTTAAGCAAAACCCAGCCACAGGGGATACACAAACCAGTGTGTTTCTTCATGTCGGTCCCAAGGGTATCTGGTGTAAACGTTTGCCATATCAATATGCGGACAACAATACAATTTTGCATATTGGATCGGTTGATGCCCAGGTTAATAATGGCTGCCTCCAGTACTGGTAGCCAACAGCATGCTGGCAGAAATTGAGCCAAAGAAGAGTTAGAAGGTGTGTCCAGAGGCAGAGGGAGAAGAGGAAGGTAAAGAGAGTGGAAATGAGGGTAGGAACTTTGAATATTGGCAGTATGACTGGTAAGGGGGGAGAGCTAGCTGATATGATTGATAGAAGGGAGGCTGATGTATTTTGCATGCAAGAGACCAGATGGAAGGGGAGTAAGGCCAGGTGTATTGGAGGCAGGTTCAAAGTGTTCTACCATGGTGTGGATAGGAGGAGAAATGGGGTAGGGGTTATCCTGAAGGAACAGTATGTTAAGAGTGTTTTGGAGATGAAACAAGTGTCGAATAGAGTGATGATTATGAAGCTGGAAATTGAAGGTGTGATAATGAATGTTTTTATTGTGTACGCCCTGCAAGTTGGGTGTGCAATGGATGAGAAAAAGATTTCTGGAGTGAGTTGGATGAAGTGGTGGAGAGTGTACCCAAGTTAGAGAGAGTGGTGAATGGAGTAGATTTCAATGGACATGTCTGTGAAGGAAACAGAGAAGATGAAGAGGTAACGGGTAGGTATGGTGTCAAGGAGAGAAATGCAGAAGGTCAGATGGTAGTAGATTTTGCGAAAAGGATGGACATGGCTATGAAGATGTTAAGAAGAGGGAGGAACATAGAGTGATGTACAAGAGTGGAGGAAGATGCACACAGGTAGATTATATCCTATGCTGGAGAGTCAGTCTAAAGGAGATTGGAGACTGCAAAGTGGTGGCAGGGGAATGCATAGTTAGGCAGCATAGGATGGTGGTCAGTAGGATGACACTGGACATCAAGAACAGTAAGAGAGGAAGGACAGAGCCAAGAATCAAATGGTGGAAGTTGAAAAAAGAAGACTATAAGGTTGAGTTCAGGGAATAGATAAGGCAGGTACTGGGTGGCAATGAAGAGTTAACAGATAGCTGGGAAACTACAGCAGAAGTAGTAAGTGTGACAGCTGGAAGGGTGCTTGGTGTGACATCTGGATAAATCTGGAGGAAAGATATAAGAAAATCTTTTGGTGGAAAGGGGAAGTAGAAGAGAGTATACAGAGGAAGAGGTTGTCGAAGAAGAAATGGGATAGTCAGAGAGATGCAGAAAGGTAGACAGAAGTAAAAGGAGCTAAGGCATAAGGTGAGGAGAGAGGTGGCTAAGTCTAAAGAAAAGGCATATGATGAGTTGTTTGAGAGGCTGGACAGTAAGGAGGGAGAAAAGGACCTGTACTGATTGGCTAGTCAGAGGGAGCGACCTGGAAAGATGTGCAGCATAAAGGATAAAGATGAAAATGTACTGTCAAGTGAGGAGAGTGTGTTGAGCAGATAGAAGGAGTAATTTGGGAGGCTGATGAATGAAGAGAATGAGAGAGACAGAAGGTTGGATGAAGGGGAGGCAGTGAAACAAGAAGTGCAACGGATTAGTAAGAAGAAGAATGGAAAGACTGCTGGTCCAGATGACATACCTGTGGAAGCATGGAAGTGTTTAGGAGAAACAAGGGGGCTCCGCCCCCTGCTCGCTTCGCTCGCCTACCCCCGGCGTTTTGAACCCATGCCCGCTGGGTAGCCACGTGTGAGGATGACGCATGTTTAATACGGAGCGTTCGCCCGTGTCACTCTGGGGCCCTCCACTGTTAATATGGAGCTCCGTCCGTACTATTATGTGGTGCATTGTGGACTACTGCGGACCCCGTAGTGTTTCCCGTTTCAGTTTGTATCTTGGTCAGTCGAGCTTTTGTTTTTGAAGCTTTTGAATTCCGGTCTTCATTATCTGTAACCTGCTGTCCATGTGTTTGGCCCCCTCGTTTAACCTGTGTATGACGTTTTACTTTGCTTTCTACTCTGTCTTTCATTTCTGATCTCGCTTTATTCTGCTTTTGTTTCAATGACACCTGGTCCGTGGTGAATATATTTTCCGTTTTTCGAGTAATAATTTTCATTTGTTTGCGATACTGTGATGTTTATCGTACTGTTAATAATGCATCACTGTAATGTGATTCACCTATGCTGTATAGTTTGGACATGTGAGGATGACGTATGTTTAATACGGAGCGTTCGGCCTTGTCACTCTGGGTCTCCCCACTGTTACTACGAAGCTCTTTCTGAACTATTATGCGGTGCATTGTGGAGCACTGCGGACTCTGTAGTGTTTCCCGTTTCACTTCGTATCTTGTTTAGTCGAGCTCTTTCTTTTTGGAGCAGTGCCTGCCTGGTCTGCGGCATTTCAGACGCACGTTGTAGGCGCCTGCGTTCATTAATTATATCCAGGCAGGCGCATGTTTGTATCTCGGTCACTCGAGCTGTGTCGTGTTGAATCCGTGCCTGCTTTGCCTACGCAATTTGAGACGCGCGTTGTAAGCGTCCTCGTTCATTAGATCTGTCCACACGGGCTCAGTGTCGAAGCTGTGTTAGTTGTTGAGCTGTTTGGTTTTGGAGCCGAGACAGTTTTGCTTCCGCAGTTTCAGATGCGTGTCCGTACCATCTCGGGTTTGATGTATGAACCTTTGTGGACTCCATAGTGTGTCCCGTTTCACTCTGGGGCGGGGTGTTGACTCCTCTTATTTTACTATGTCTCCTCCTGCGCCTTCACCACGCATTAGTGCCACTCACAATATGGCGGCGACGCCTGCGCCTTCCGTATTATGTCGGTTTTTACCATGCTGTGTAGGCGCCTTTGCCTTTTGTACTTTACCGCGCCTTCCGACGCACGATGTAGGCGCCTGCACCTTCCGGGTCCGCCTCCGCTGTCATTGTTTCTGCCTTTATATTCTGTATCTCAGTGTGCATGTGTTTCGTGCCTAGGTTTTTTTGAAGCTGTTGCATTCCAGTTTTCATCATCTGTAACCCGCTCTCCATGCGTTCGTCCCCGTTCTTTAATCCCTTTATAAGGTTTTACTTTGTTTCCTACTCTGTGTTTTATTTCTGACCTCGCTTTATCCTGTTTGCGGCATGTCAGACGGTTCGTAGTCTCTCTCGTTTTACTCTGGGGAGGGGGGCTTTGTTCTGTAACCTGCTCTCCATGTGTTTGTCCCTGTTCTTTAACCTCTTTATGACGTTTTACTTTATTTCCTTCTCTGATGGCTCGTAGTCTCTTCCGTTTTGCTCTGGTGTGGGGGGGGGGGCTTTGTGTGGCGCCTGCGCACGTGCGTAGTCTCTCCCGTTTCACTCGGGGGGGGGGGGGGGGCTTTGTGTGGCACTTGCGCACTATGTCTTTTGCGTCCACGGGCAGGTCCCTGTGTCCATATCCGGTTTACCATTCTCGTTTAGTAATATGGATGGCGATGGAGTTTTTAACCAGATTGTTTAATGCAAACTTGGAAAATGAGAGGATGCCTGGGGAGTGGAGAAGAAGTATACTGGTACCGACTTTAAACAATAAAAGAGATGTGTAGAACTGTAGCAACTACAGAGGGATAAAATTGATGAGCCACAGCATGAAGTTATGTTAAAGAGTAGCGGAAGCTAGGTTAAGAAAGGAGTTGATGGTTAGTGAGCAGTAATGTGGTTTCATGCCAGGAAAGGGCACTACAGATGTTTGCTCTGAGGGTGTTGACAGAGAAGAATAGAGAAGGACAGAAGGAGTTTACTTTGTTGACTTAGAGAAAGCATATGACAGAGTGCCTTGAGAGGAGTTGTGGTATTGTATGAGGAAGTCGGGAATGGCAAAGAAGTATGTAAGAGTGGTATAGTATATGTATGAAGGAAGGAGTGACAGCTGCATTCAAATTAGAGGTGGGTTTACATCAGGGATCGGCTCTGAGCTCTTTCTTATTTGCAATGGTAATGGACTGGATTACAGATGAGATTAGACAGGAGTCCCCATGGCCTATGATGTTTGCTAATGACATTGTGATCTGTAGCGAGAGTAGGGAGCAGATTGAGGAGACCCTGGAGAGGTAGAGATATGCTCTTGAGAGGAGAGGAATGAATGTCAGTAGGAACAAGACAGAATACATGTGTGTGAATGAGAGGGAGGTCAGTGGAATGGTGACGATGCAGGGAATAGAGTTGGCAAAGGTAGAGAAGTTTAATTATCGAGTTATTTTATTATTAATAAAAATGTTCAATTTTTCAGTTTTAAATAGCATTGCATCAGGACAGGTAGAATGGCAAGAGTTTACCAATAAATTTATTTAACTCAATAGCACTTTAGGACTATGACAATTTTTGGAAAAAATGTTGAAAAATATTGTTGTGTAATGGTTTTAATGGTTTTATATTTATGATAATTAGCTACTAGACAGGTCTTAAAATGTCTAAGAAAATCTGGAGCTTACATTTCTTCCATTTTCTTTCCGCCTTTATTCACTTCTGCCTAAGCGCCCAAGCTTCATTTTTGAGAGCTATGTGTTTAGGCCTCCTGACTTTAGCAGAGTGACACACTCAAGTATGTCTGTGCAGATGAAATTAAATATAGTGCATCGGCTTTAAACTTTGGAAGGTTATCTATGCGCATGTGCTGTGAAGGCCAGAAACCATGACCTGTAGGTAATGAGTATTCTGTAAATTAAATGCTAAATTTTCTACTGAAGAAACCATTATTATTGACAGAGATATGTGTGTATACAGAAGCAAGCACTTCCCCATGTTTCTTTAAACAAAAGCCGTTCAAGTCATCAGTCAGCTCCGAGTCCCTTGGTATCAGATTGTGTGCACCCTTTGTTTCTGTAACAAAATGGCTCCTAAAAAGCAATTAAGAGGGTAAAGCAATCCCTCAAAGATTAAGAAGGAACATACAATGCTACCTCTTCACGAGAAAATAAAAATATTAGATATTTTAAAAAGTGGTATGTGGCTTGCTTAAGTCATTAGTCCCTAAACAATAGAGTATAACTACTATTTACATAGCATTTACATTTATTAAGTATTATAAATAATCTAGACATGATTTAAAGTATAAGGACTGATGTTCATAGTTTATATGCAAATATTACGACATTTTATATATGGATTTTGAGCATTTATGCATCTTTGTTGAGTCCTGGAAACAATCCCCCTCAGATATGGAGTGTTGACATTATTATTTCGTGTGATTATGTTTTTGTTTTAATGTTTACAATGAATTAATGTATTTCAGTTGGGCACCTATGTCTGATTTTATAGTATTAGGTATGCAAAGCAAGCCCTTGTGAACTCTTCAACTAGCCCACCAGCCTTCTTTCTTTTTTTGGGCCAGTGACAGTGTCTAATAGGGCTATACTACATGCTGAATAATTTTAAAGTCCCCCTTTTTTCATTTTGCTTCTTAAAAAGACTCAGTAGCTCTGAAATTAATTTACCTTTTGGTTCTGTGCCAGCCAGTGCTTGCCAGTATTCATAGTGGTGAAAAAAGTATAATTCAGCAGCTTTTTGTCAATAAATTTTATGACACATTTTAGGTATGAATTAAATGAAAGTTTTGTAATAAATAGACTAAACGGGCCAGCAGAAGATTTTGGCAGCATTACATAAATAAATTACACAGACCAGTGGGCATCTTCCATTACATAACATAAAAGTTTTATCAAGACATAATGACAAATTAACATGGCCTAACTGAACAGGTATAGGCATTGTTAATGAAAAAATCAGTAGCATAAAAACTACAATGTCAAAAGAGGTCCAGCACCTACAGAAATTTAACTTACAAAAGGAGTGTTTCTCTAAATAAAACACTGGAAGGTGATTTTATTTTATGATCAATATTTTTATTAAGTTAAAACAAATTGACAGGAAATATCAATAAACAGACATAGCATACAAAATAACCCAATCCACTCACTCCCGCCCTCTCCTACCCAGCCTGAGCCAAAGGATAAAAAAAAAAGGTTACAATCTGAGGTTTACACAATTGAGCCATAGCAGACCAGGATTCAATTACATTACTGGAAGCACCATTAATCCACAGTGCAGGCAACTCCAAATGTATTAAGTTGTAGAACAAGGACTCCCAGTTGTTGACAGTGACACATTCAGGTGTCTTCCAGCGGGAGGCAATAATTAGTTGCGTTCAGAGAGTTTGAGCAGAAGCCTAACAGGGTCTAAAGGAAGAAAGATTTGAGTTAACAGAGGAATACTGCAGGAAAGAAAGGAATACAGTAGATGACATATACTGTATGTGTCCAAAAGGAAAGGACAGGGGGGCAGTGCCACAACATATGGAAAAAAGTGCCAGGAAAACCAAGGGAACATAGTTGACAGAGTGGGTCAACAGTGAGACCCATTCGAAACTGGTTGTGGGGAGTAGGATAGAGTCTGTGTAGAATTTTGAACTTTGTGTTTGAGTTTCTAGAACAAAACCTTACATTGGAGAGACCGGTGTCCCATGAAAGGGGTGAAAGGAAAGGAGAAAGGTCTCTGAACCAAAGAGAAATCAAAGGCAGAGGTTTATAGGTTGCTTTGAAAAGTACAGAGTAGAGGGTAGAGACAGGTTATTTCTTGGGAGAGAAAGAACGAAACTGAGAGAACAATGAGTGATTTGGTAGGGTGGTAGTCAGGGAAATCCCACATGTTCTGAGCACTGATTGGAGTTGAAGGAAGAAAAAGAAACTGGAACCAGGGAGATTAAAATGTGTAAAGATTGAAACATCATAAGCCCCAAACTGTTAAACAGATCCCCCAGCACACTAATTCCAATACTCTGCCAGGGAGAAAATATACACTTATTGAGAGAGCAGGGTTATGAAATTGTGACATTTTCCAGAGGGTGCAAGTAACTTTTCCACACACAATGCCAGATGTTGATGGCATATGACACAATAGGTCCCAAAGAAAGTTTGGTAGCTTTAGAATTCAAGGAGGTAAACAGAAGAGAAAGTGGGAAAGCAAGGGAGGATTAATAATAAAATAATAATAATTCTTTGCATTTATATAGCGCTTTTCTCACTACTCAAAGCACTCAGCAATTGCAGGTTAAGGGCCTTGCTCAAGGGCCCAACAGAGCAGAGTCCCTATTGGCATTTACGGGATTCGAACCGGCAACCTTCCGACTGCCAGTGCAGAGCCCTAGCCTCAGAGCCACCACTCCACCTTCTACAGGGATTCTATAGGGAGCCACGGAGGGGAATTAGGGGGAGGACACAGCAATGACAAAATAGGGCAGAAGGTGAAAGCCCAATGGTATAGTTCTAGGTCAGGCAGAGCTACACCTGCACTCATCCTATTTCTAACCAGGGATGAATGTTTAAGTTTTGGGCTCGTGCCATTCCAGAGGAACCTTGAGATCAGAGACCTAACTTTGGACCAATATTTACTAGGAGGAGGAAGTGGCAGCATGGAGTTAATGAAGTTGAAGTTGGGGACTGTATTCATTTTGATAATGGCCAAATAATATTGTAAAGAGAGTAAGTTTGGACCTGGTGTTTATGGAGGTTGTCGCATCAGTGAAGATGTGGTGATAGTTATTAAATTATATGTCTGAAATTGAGGCAGTAATACCAACTCCCAAATATCTTACACTACTAGATACAGGGATGAGAGATGGTAGTGAGAATTGACAGCACATATCATTAAGGAGCAAGAGAGATGATGTAGACTATTTAATTTTGTAACCAGAAAGGGCTTTGAAACACCTGAACAGTTCTAGCACACAAGGAATGTCAGTCAGGGCATTACCTAGGTAGAGGAGGATGTCATGAGTATATAACAATATTATATCACTGGAATTTGAAATTGAAATCTTAAAAAGGGGAAGGCATAAGTGTTTTCAGAAGAGATGCGTTGAATTTCCACCTCGGGGAGTGAGATGTTAAAAATGGTAGGTTTAACTGTAAATTATTAAATATGTGGTCAGATATAGCAGATGAGGCCAATGAAGCTCCTGAAACCAACAAAGCCAGGTTGTGTGATATGAAAATATAATCAATACGAGACTGTGAATTATGATGGGAAGAGAAAGAAGAGAATTCTCTGACTGAAGGATTAAGTAACCAAAATGAATCTAATGAATTAAGAATTTCAACAAAATTACATATAGAATATGTAGAGTGAGGTATGCATTTGCCAACCATTGGTGGAGATCTGTCTAGCAATGGGTTTAAAGAGGCTTTTGCATCAAAGCCAACCAGAAGTTCACAGTCAGAGAAATTAAGAAGACTGTTGGTGAGTTTGGGGACAAAGGAGGGGGCTATACAGGTATAGCAATAGATGGAAATGAAGAGCCATTTACAACCTCCTAGCTTGGACTTCAAGCAAAAAAATCGACCTGTGCCCTCTCGACCTGATTCCAAAACCTTAATTTTAAGCTGCGGCACAGTAAAATAAGAATGCCACATGTTTTAGAGAGAGAGGAGGGGGATACTGCAACTCTGTACAGCTTATTATTACAACGGGAGACATCTTCAGCCAACAGGTTCGACTCCTGAATTAAAGCCACATCCACATGGTGATGGTGGAGGAGACTAAGGAGACAAGCGTGCTGCTGACCTGAGTCCACAAAAAAATGGAAGTAATAGTGTGCTGTTATGAGGCAATTGGTAATGTCACAAACGTAAAAACCAAGAGTTTCCCCAGCTCAGGCTACCTTCCAAACCCACTCCGACAGGTCCACAAACTTCCCCCGTTGCAGAAACCACATAAGTAAACACATAAAAGCAGAAGCAAGCATTAATGACCCAAACCACACCCCACACATACAATCCCTGACCGATCCCCAAACCACTCCTGGATGCAGGTCTCTCAGGAGTGTAACAAAAGGAACTACCACATAATAAGAGGACAAGTAGAGAGGACAAAAACCACCCACACCCCCCAATTCTCATCCTCAGCCACATAATTAATGAAAAGGAATGAATTATATCTTTAAATAGTATGTGTGGTGCAGAGAACAAAAAGGAACACATAGAAAAAAATAATAAGGCAGAGGATTAACTGCGGCAACTGTCAACCCACGATGATGCTGAAGATGTCATCAGGCCCAAGTATTCCCACCGCCACAAACCCATCAAACAGATAAACTACACAGACAGTCCCCCAATTCCATCTCAGTATATGTTAACAGAGCAAAACATCGACTTCATATGAATAATATAATAGACAATTCAAAAAGTGATTCTAATCAAGTAAGACAGAAACCTGAATGGCTGCTCCATGGCCAGAACTTGAACTTGACCAATAATGTACAGAATACAATGGTGTAACTCAGAGTGAATGGAGAGAGCTTCATGGCGTGAAAATGGCCTTCCTTCACTGTGCAGCAATTGAAGTAAAATCCAGAAAGTACCAGATCTATGAGCCTTTGGAATAGATGTTTTGAACATGACGTGCCTACAATAGAATTTGTTGGCACTCTGAAAACCTCAGAAAGTTTATTATAAGAGGCCTCAGGTGGGCAGCATTAGCACAGCCAGTGTACACATGATGAGCCTGCATGATCTCTGGGTCAAAGCTTAAGAGGTTTGGGAACCACTTTTGCCCCACTTGGGAGAGGAAGTAAATCAGATTGTCCTTCTCAGACCTTTCTTTAAATCAGACAATTCTTAAATTGACTCTTTGAATCCTGTCTTCTTGATCCATGAGTTTGTCTTTCAAGTCCTCAACTTCTTTACAGAGTGCCTTCGTCTCCACATTGTGATGGGATTTAGGTGGATTGTAGGGCTCGGATATCCATGATCAGTTTTGCTTGCTACTCTTTAATATCTTTCAGGTTACCGCATATTTCAGTGAAGTTGGTCTGCATTGTAGTGTTCAGAGTGTTGATGTGTTTGAGGTTTAGATTTTTCATCGAATCCCAGTAGAGACCAATATTGGCACTGTATTGTGCTGGAGGATGTTTCAACTTCTTTGGCAAGTTAGTAGGTCAGGAATGGGGTCTCTGGTCTGAAGAAGACATCTGTTCTCAGCGATAGTGAGAAATATCGTACAGTCTGTTGATTTAGCAGTAAAAGTAAGGTGGGAGAAAAAGTCAAAAAATGGGTTTTATTGGCATGAGGGGATGGAGCTCAAGCCCTAGCCAGCCATCACAGTGAAGCAGCATGTGATTTCCTTGATGCTAGAAGGTGAAATTGAGCACTGGCACAACAAGGATATAAAAATGATGTTTATTAATTGATGCTCTCACCTTCTGTTTAGGAGTTGGGCTGCATACTTAGAAGTACTATATAACAAATGCCACTGGGAAATGCATGCATTGCATCAGGAAGATATTCAGAATGAAATAAAGTAGATGAGTGTGGCACACCACATTGTATGTAATGAGCCCATTGCAATCTCCCTTTCTCTCTCTCTGTTCTTAGTAGTTGGCAGCTTCTGCTCTTTCCTGCAGTTCTCTTATTTCAGTCTACATGTTTGGCCTTATAATTACTAACCTAGCTCCTAATTTCTACTTTCATGAGAGGATAGTAAAATAAAATGCTGGTACAGATAATGTGAGAAAAGGAGGTCAGAAGTCAAAGAAGTCCTATATTTTTACAATTTTGACAACATGCTTATCTCAAGGCAGCTAGGAAGTTGTTGGAAAGTAACTCTTTATATACCAAATAGTACAAATCAGCATGTAGTTTTGAAGAGGCTTTTTTAGTTTAATTGTCATTTTGAATTATGATTAACATATTTATCCTGCATAAAGATTTTTTTAATCCTGAAAAAAGATAATTGATTTTTTCGTCTATGCCTTAATTTCTTGGTAATGCATTGCCAAATATATGTATTTAACATATATAAAATTGCAGGAATTAGAAAAAGAATATCCAGCATAGTAACAAATGCTATGGTCAGATGACCAGGAAGGAGAAAAAAAATCAAATACTTGTTTCTTCAATGGGTCATGTGATGTCTGAATGTGGGTCACTCTGAGTCTTGAATTACAATGATGTTGAATGAGAAATGTTCATGAACGGTTAACGTAATGCCTTGTGATGGGTTGTTGTAGGCAAAGGGAAAGCGACACCCCATCAACCTGGGGCTGACAATTAGTGGTGATTGTACAATGTCGAAGGATCCCCTGGATGACTCCCCACCCCAATAGAAGGTTGTAAAAACATACAAAATTGGGTCGCAAGAAAAATAGTTTAAAAATCAGTGTCTACCAGGCTGGATGTTGGACAAAATAAACCAAAGTTCGCCAAATGATTTGTTTTTCAGAAGAGATGCGTTGATTTACCACCTTGGGGCATGAGATGTTTTCAAAGTTAAAAGAGCACTCAGCCTATATAAGTAATTAAGAGTATTTTAAATCAGTCTTAAAGGAGACAGGCAGCCAGTGCAATGATGCTAAGACTGGTGTGGTATCCTCTGATTTTCTTTTAATACTTTTAAGATGTTTCTTGATGCATTTTGGATTAATTGCAACCAAGCTGTATGTTTTTTGGGGAATCCTGATAACAGTACATTGCAAATAATCTAGACGGCAAAAGACAAAAAACGTGTATCAACTTTCCCACATTTTTCAGTGATACTGTAAATGAAATCCATCTTGTGCAATTTTTCTTAAGTGAAAGGTTGCAGTCAATGATTGTTTAGCTCTGAATCTAAAATATCACTTAAACCCTTTAGTTCTGGCCTTATTTGTATGATCTAATGTATTTCAGAAGTGGTCAATTTTTGCTGTCAATGAATAAAGGTTTCTATTTATACTTATTAGGTTTAAGGTAATTTCTACTCATCTCTTCTGTGATGCTAGTTAGACACTGGATCAGAGGACTTAAAAAGTGTGGTTCATCTGATGATATCTGTAAATAAAGCTGTGTGTTATCTGTATTGCTGTGGTAATTCACTTTGTGTTTTATAATGATTAGGCCTAATTGGAGTGTATAATTTGAGAGTAATAAGAAAACCAAAATTGATCAGTGTGCTACACAATATGTAATATCATAGATCTATAATGTATACTTGCTACAGTTAATAAAGAATTTTTTTTCATTATATAAGAGTGAAACCAGTTCAAGTCATTGGCAGAAAGATTCACCAACTTTCTAAAGCAATCAAAAAGAATGGTATGAAATGCTACAATCAGATCTAATTAAATAAGAACTGATATATTATTTGTATCAGCATTAAGCCATAAGTCATTATTTTAACCAAAGCAGTTTCCATAGAATGATGTGGTCTAAAACCTGACATACTTTTTCAGAACTGAATTTTTATTCAATTAGACATTCAATTTTCAAAAAACTAGACTTTTATGTTAAAAAGACAGGTTAGAGGTCTAAAATTGTCCAAGTTAAATACATCAAGACTATTTATCTTATGTAGTGGCTTAAATGTTCCATTTTTTAGAGAATCTATTAAAATGAATAGTTATCTATAATCAAGTACACTGTCAATTAGTGAGTCAATGACCTCTTTAAAAAAATCTGTAATAACTGGATCATGGGCACACATGCTGAATGAATATCTATTCTACAAAGATCAGTTAGGCTATTTTAGTAATAGAGTTTATTTTGCTGTGCTCACTATGATGAGGGTCAGCTAGGTTTGTTTTTGATGTCTGTGATATAATACATCTACAGTACATTATACTTTTTCTGAAAAGAATGCTGTAAAAGTCTAAGGTTTAGCCAGTGCAGGCTTGAACATCTAAAGACTGAGCCAGTTGTAAAAACTGATCAATAGTTGCTAACAAGATACTTGGATTTTTGAACAGTTATTTATAATAACTCACACAACCTATCCTCACATGGAAGCGATTTGAAGTGACCAATTAACCTAATACTCAGCTTTGCAGTACGTCAAAAAGCCCTTAACAGTAATGAGGAGAACATATGAGCTCCATACAGACAACAATCAAGTGTAGGATCCATGAGTAGCGCTTACCACAGTGCTGCCATACCACCCTGCTTTTAATAGGATTTTAAATATTCAAAGTATTACTAATCATACTAATCAATTTTCTCCTTTATAACTTCACACCAAAGTTAACAGCACACAGTTCTGGCTGCTGACATATGTTTAGAAAGAAACTGCTCTGGCACTCTTTGACTGAACATGTCTCGGGGGACATTCTGACACTGTCTCAAATGTGAGCACCTCACTTGTTTTTCCCTTCTTCTTAAAATCTTATTACCACATAAGCCTAAATGTATGTTCTCCCATCCTGACAGACTGTAATGATGTGATTTGTCCTACTAGAGCACTCAAGCACTTCCCTATATAAGAAAAAAATTCAGTTCAGTTCAGTTCTGTAACTATAGCCCAACTGCTAAGATATTATGATTTGTGTAAGTAGCCTTTAAGCAATTAAAAAAAAAAATTAGAAGTTGTGAGCATACTTTTTAAAAATTGCTTTGCCACATTATGAAGTGATCATATATAACCAAGGCTACAGTCTCAAAAGTTTATCTAACCATTTATTTTCCAAATCTGCTAATTCCATTACGGAGTAGCACAACTACTTATGGCTTCAATAAATGCAAGGAACAAATCCTAAATAAATAGTCACTAGCCAGATAATATGGTGGACATACAGAATCCACGCTGGCGGTGACTGCACTCTTAATAATAAAGGTTCTTTATTGACATTGTATGGATATTTATTGGGTTGTGTGGTTCCTCATAGAACTATTCCTTAACAAAGCACCATTTCATTCTGGGAAGGATTCTCTTCATATGAAGTTGGTTCTTTCAGCTTTGAAAAATGTCCTAATCTGTTGAAAAACAACCTGAAATCTTTAACGTACAGTAGGCTACACTAACAGATTAAGAAAACCTTGACTTAGCCTGTGCTACTGTAAGCAGCGAGAGTCCTTTTAAATTCATGACTTATAGGTATTTCACAAAACTGTTAGCTTCTATGCATGGTTATTTACTGTATTAAGCCGGTTACAGATATAAATAGTAAAAAGGAGAGCCAGAGACACAAAAAGGTTTGGGGATGGCCACCCCATATAGAAGATGCAGCAAAAAGAAAACATGTGCTTACAATCGAGTTCAAAAATAGGAACTGGTTACAAAGGGTAAACAGAGACTTTTATATGGCGGAGACAGGAAAGGGGTGGTCCAGGGAGGCTGGAAGGAGGAAGTGATGTCTTTGGTAGGTGGGGCCTGTGTGGGAAGTGGTCATCAGGCATGGACGGAAGTGATGACATGAGAGGGAGGGTTGATGGTGACGTCACTGTTTGGGTGGTTCTTCTGTTGGCTGAGAAATAACATTATTTGAGCCTTCCAACCTTCTCCCAAGTGCTCGTGTGTGACAAAATAAATTAAGGTTCTTCCTGGAAACTTCATGTGGATGGGTCTTTTGAGAACCTGCTGCCTGTAATTTAAAATATGTGACTGAGATCTGAACCCAGCAATGTAGACCTATGAGGCAACCAAACAGTTGCGTTTGAAGATTTAATAATTTTAGCAATACATTTGAAAAAAGTAAAGAGCTTTGAAAGGAAACTTTGAAAAGAAAAGAAAAATGATAATGGACAAATCAAAAGGGAAAGATCTCTCTGGTGAAAGACTTTTGTCCACTAGCAATGCATACAGCTGGCATCTATTTGATATATTTACAGAAAAGAGAAAGATTTTGTTATGAAAATCTTTGCACTGACTCTATTCACATACACACTTCAAATGAAGTATGGGCCTTCCCTTCTCAAGAAGCTTCTTTCTTCAAGATAACAGAGATGACAGTTCTGAATAAGAATGGACATGATTTGCCTAATGCAAGTGAGTTGACTGGCAGATATGCAGCTGTCATGCATTCCGACTCTGGTGACAGTACCCGCTATAATTTGTCCTAGAACGGGAAGATCTTTATATCGGTTTCTGTCTCCACATGACTAACTCTCCTTTTTTATTGTATCAAAATATGCAAATTTAAATCAGTGACCTTTCAGTTAAAATTTTCTTTGCTTAAAAAGATTTTTTTTTAGATTAAGATTTGTTCTTAATAGTAGTGTAGCATCACTGTATTTTTTCAGTACAGCCAACAGAAAGGAAAAACACAAGTTCTAATAATATATGTCAAAGTCTAAACAGGGCTTTAATAATATATGTCATGTTCAAAGTGGATAAAATGAACAATAAAAGGTACATAAAAGTACATCTTATCAAAAATCAAAGATGTATTAACATTGTCACTGAAAGAAAGGCACCAAAATGTATCCGCTGTGTCATACAGTGACATGAGTGTTTTACATATATTCATTGAACAATGTAAGATACACTAGAATAAAAAATGTAAGCAGTTGTGGATACTGCTTTATGCACAGCTTACTGAAGCAAAGCCAAAAAGAGCTGCCTAACTATTACTTTAGCAAATTGTCTTTCCGGATTCCTGCCTCATGCCTTTGTCACATGCAGTTTTAATGTGCATTGTCTGTTCTCAGCATCCTTTAATTTATCCCTGTTATGTACAGCCCCAGCTAAAGTGATAAACAATAGTTACGAATCACTGAAAAGGCCATTTCCAACTCAGCAACAGTTGTATTTTTTCCAAATTACATTTTTTTTGTTCTTTTAATGTAGGGCACTGCTGTTCATCATTTGGCAAAAGAACAGAAAACAATTGCAGAAAAAATTATATCCTTGCACTGGTAGTACATTTTATAGTTCACTATTCTTCCAAAATAAGCATTAGTCTTATATTAAGGGAATTCACTATGATTATACATTTAGCCTTGAAAAATCTTGTCCAAGTGCTACATTATATCTTATTTTCCTACAAAATTTGAAAATTTATAAATGAATTTCACTTGCAGATAAGCAATTTTTGCTGCATATAACATATTTTTATTATGACCAATATCCCAAGATGCTCTACAAATACAGAGCTCTATTACACAAGTAATATAGTCATGGGTAAGAAATGAACTGGGTGCCTTGGGCTACAAAAGTCCAGTGATTTAGCTGTTACTGCTGTGGCATAAGTAATTTTCTTTATTTAATTGTAGGTATTGTTAAGCAGGTAATTATTTAAACTGAACATTTTAAGAAATATATTTTTGTGTGGCTTGAAAGTATACATGTCTTGACAATACACACCAGGGCTTTTGAGACCTCTGCAAGAAAACTAAATAAAAGCCATCTGCAATGGAAAGAATTCATATTTTAATAATTTAAATATAAAAATAAAAAAGTGAATGGCATCACTAGTCAAATTCTAAAATTAATATGAATCATTATTATATGTGGCATGCTATTGACAATAAATACAAAACTCAAATGCAAATACCACGACAGAAATTTTATATATTTTGTCACATTGGTTAAACACATTATAATTGTGAAAAAATTCTGGGTCTTGATTGTTAACATATAACATGATAGCCACATTAAACTGAGTTCTAAAGTGAAGAAATTGTAATACATTTTTAAAAATACCTACCCTGTGCTTACAATTTAAAGTGGAAGTGAAATATACAAGAGTCCAGGGTGAAAATGTAAGTCTTAATACTTATTAAATACATCCAACTTGAGGCTGCAAACTTAAGAAAGTGTGCCTTCCATGTTTCTGAGGCGTATTTTGACAACAAAAGTAACCCGGAAGAAATGAATTCCTAGTACTATTTTATTAAGTTAAGAATATATTTCTAATTGCTTCTTATCTTGTAGTGGTCATTGTGGGTGGAGTTTTGACATTTACGCTACTCAAAAAACACTTATTGTGTTATTTCTCAATAGCAATTGTGTTATTTCACAAAGATAGTGCCTGATGCATATGTGACTTTCAGTAGTCCAGTGACAGCTAATGACAGAGGGAGGCTGAGCATTTGCATAGCAGGGAATCAAGTGAGAATAACTGAACAGACATAATAGGAATGCATTTAGCTGTAATCATGTTAAAATTTAGTAAGCTTAGCACAGGTGTTTTAAGAAAGACAGAGTGGTAGTGCAGAGTTGTCATTTCTGCCTCACAGCATCAGGGCTTGCATGGAGTTTACATGTTCTTCCTGTGTATTTACAGATTGACTGGTATCAGCCAGTGTGGTTAACTGTGGATGATTACCTGAATACTGGAAATGTGTCAGTAATATTTGTTCAATTACCAAAAAAGTTTATTCCTTCATGTGTTGTGAAGTGAATTACATCGATACTCCTTTTTCCATGTATACATCTTGTTATATATGAAAAAGACTGTAAGTAATTGTGTGCCATTTTTAAAGTGAATATTGTCTGGTTGTCTACAGAGAGCAATTCAATGTTCTGTCTAAGAGAGACAGAGAAGATTTTTAAAAAAGGACTGGGATAAGGAAACAAAATAAAGATATATTATAAATTCATACTAAGGAAGAAATATTTAGAAATAAGGTGCTTCAGTCTTTCCAAATAATAAAGTATGGTGCTATTAGAACTACAGTAATCCCTCCTCCATCGCGGGGGTTGCGTTCCAGAGCCACCCGCGAAATAAGAAAATCCGCGAAGTAGAAACCATATGTTTATATGATTATTTTTATATTGTCATGCTTGGGTGACAGATTTGCGCAGAAACACAGGAGGTTGTAGAGAGACAGGAACGTTATTCAAACACTGCAAACAAACATTTGTCTCTTTTTCAAAAGTTTAAACTGTGCTCCATGACAAGACAGAGATGACAGTTCAGTCTCACAATTAAAAGAATGCAAACATGTCTTCCTCTTCAAAGGAGCAAACATATCAATAGGGCTGTTAAGCTTTTAAGTATGCGAAGCACCGCGGGACAAAGCTGTTGAAGGCGGCAGCTCACAACCCTCCGTCAGGAGCAGAGAGAGAGAGAGAGAGAGAGAGACAGATAAAAAAATCAATACGTGCCCTTCGTGCTTTTAAGTATGCGAAGCACCGTGCAGCTTGTCGCTTCACGAAGCAGCTGCACAGAAGGTAGCCAACGTGAAGATAATCTTTCAGCATTTTTAGACGAGTGTCCGTATCGTCTAGGTGTGCGAACAGCCCCCCTGCTCACACCCCCTACGTCAGGATCAGAGAGAGTCAGCGCAAGAGAGAGACAGAGAAAAGTAAGTTGGGTAGCTTCTCAGCCATCTGCCAATAGCGTCCCTTGTATGAAATCAACTGGGCAAACCAACTGAGGAAGCATGTACCAGAAATTAAAAGACCCATTGTCCGCAGAAATCCGCGAACCAGCAAAAAATCCGCTATATATATTTAAATATGCTTACATATAAAATCCGCGATAGAGTGAAGCCGCGAAAGGCGAAGCGCGATATAGCGAGGGATCACTGTATAAGAAACATGCCACTTATGTATTAATAAATAAGGAGGTATTAAGCTAAATGAACAAACGTAATCTAATACAGGCACTAAGCTGTAAGAGTGTATTCCTGTATGACAAATGTAGTAAACTAACTTTTAAGGTAGCTTTTGATATTGTATAACCAATTATTATGTGTGATGATCATTATGTGCGAAATGTAAGCTATAATAAGATTCTTAAATTATAACTGCCACATAGCCGTCGAAGTATTGTAACCCTGATGGTGCAGAAAGAATGAGGAAGTAGGTATTATCTAAATCTGCTTAGGTTGCACACAACCTCTGACTATTAGCTGGGAGATCGCTGCAGTTGCTCTTGTGTGTATTGATGCTCCCTAGGGCTTTTGCTTAAGACTTTGAATGTGGTAATTACTCTTTTAACTGTTAGAAACACTGTGTGTGCTCTGTATGTTTAAATCTAGGGTGTGACCGCAAGCTATAATAATCAATGTATGACCCCAGAATGAACTGCATTATTTTTTATCTTTTCTTCTTGAGTATTAAGGGAAGTCTTGGCTTCATACTAGGGGGTGACAGTTTGTGGCACACTGGAATGTGACAGGGTCTGGAGGCTGCAGACAGGCTGCAGACCCTCAGCCTGCCTGCAGCCTCCTCTCACCAAGAATAAAGAAATGGATTTTTATTTTATATTGGTGTCCATTTCCTTGTTGTTCCCGACTTTCAGTGCCCACAATACCAAAATAAGAATGATTTTCACAAAGCCCTAATTGCAATCTGAAAGTCAAAGTTTCAAATGACAAAGCAGAGTACAAAAAAGCCAGAAAAACATGAATGAAGAAGTTACAAACAGCAGCTCTATTTATTCCAATGGATAACACAGGTTAAGATCTGATACCACTAAATACCATTGCATCGATGACATCAAAGGTCACACAGCCCCAATGGAACATGGGAAGGATTGCCACCTGAAACAAGCATGCCAGAACGAAAAATCAAAAAGGTGTGTGTAGCAGCAAAAATACTTTTAAACAAAAATAACTCTTGAACAGTAACAGAATGAAAATAGTTAACCACAGAAATGAATTCCTTCCTTGAGGTTAAAACAACCCAGAAAGAACTTCAAGATTGACCAGAAAAGTGACAGAAAATAAAATAAAAATTTAATAAGAGTGTCAATCATTAAAACAACTGGGTATCAACATTAAATAATGTCAACAACAGCATTTGGAGACAATATTTCAAGGAATACTCTGGAGGAAACCATGCCCTTGAGGCTAACAGATTGGCGCAGAGGAAGATGGATAGTGAGGTGAAGTGCTCAGTCTGTCTGTCTCCTTTTAAAATGGCTGAATCTCACAAAAGTATTTTGCTTTTTTTCTTCCTAATATGACATGTAAACATTGTTTCATAATACATGAATAATCTCAAGAGGCAGATCAATGCTCAATAACAGTCTTAACTTGAAAAATAGATGTATTCTGCAAGTTTAAAGGCTTTTGTTTTCACATTGAACCCCGGTACCCTTTACTTCCATTTTAAAGTGCAGGAGCAGCCAAGGTATTTTTAAAAATGTATAAAAATTACTTCACTCTAGAACATAATTTAATGTAGAAAATGAATGTATGCCATGACTGTAAAAATATAACTTTGACTTGAAAAATACCAAATTATCCTGTAGACCTCTGTTGTCTTCTTTTATCACTTAGTTATTAACAAAATTCATCTGCTGATATCCATAGACATATCATCATTAAGTTCATAGGGTTTCTCAGGTGTTTAGACATCAGATGCTGTCATCCAGGCAACCTAGCTGGAGTTGGTGAAGCTGTAGCTTGTGTCTAAGAAGTAATTGTCCACGGATTGGTCCTCATAAACAATAGCAACCTAGAAGACAACTCTGCTGCTTCTGTACAGTAGTATTTCTAATGGTGTTTTTCTTGCATGTGTGTGTGATACAGAGAAGACTGAATGCCTTACAGAGCAAACCCTTTGCATTTCACTTCATTGGGCTGGCACTGTTTGTACCACCCCTTCCTGCAGCATACGTCTATCAATTTGTGGCACTTTAGCTTTTTCTAGTCATCCTTTTTATCCCAAGGTACTATGACCTCTAACAAAACCACCTGTTTTATTGTTTCTGACAGCTGGACCATATTTGGCCCGATCATGGTGCCAGTCTGATGCTCTCCATAGAAGTCCTACCATTTCCCTTGACTGTAGTTGTGACTGGCTTCTTCCCATCTCTGACAAAGCATATAAACAGTTGCACTATTAGATGGTGCCTGTTATGTGACATGGCTGTGAAAATTGTACTGGAATTTCCTTTAGCACATTGCCATGGTAGTAAGAATATGCTCCAGGTTCCATCATTACCACACAGAGGACTGTGGTATGGCAGGTCCACAGCTCTCAGCAAAGGCCAGTTTTTAAAATAAATAATCACTGCGCTCGCAGTTTAGCGAGGGGGCATGGTAGTTGTGGCTGAAGCGGGTCTCAGGGCGATCTGCGGTGTGGGCGTTTCTCACCTAAGTGCACAGGTGAGAGACTGCCCACATCCGTGATTGTTCCTGGGGATGCTAATTTGCTGCAGCTGCTATGCCCTCTCGACCTATATAGAAGCGCAAGTCGGCTAGAAAATGAAAATGAAAGAGTAGAACAAGAGAGGAAAGAAAGATGGAGGTTGCTGGAGAGCACTGAGCAGGAGAGAGAGAGAGAGAGCCGGTGCGGGTGAGCGAGCGAGTGAGTGAATGCTTGCAGACAGCTGTACGGAAGCCTGGGGGTTAGGCCCACACCCGGGAGTTGTAGTAGTGGTCGATCCTACTGAGTGATCGAGTAGCGGGAGTGATCAGTGAAGGGCAACTGGCCGCGTAAGGCTGGAAAGGCAGCGTGAGTCGGGAGGCTTGGTGTGAAGTCCTTGATGTGAGCGTCCTGGTCATCAAGGAATTTGAGTCTCGAGTCTGGGATGAGTGCATGACCGAAGCCAGGATCGGGAGGCCTCCAGGCCAGTTTGAAAAGAAGTGAAAGACAGCTGCAGATAGAGCATTTCGCCTGCTGCGGGGCCCAGACGGGTGAAGCAGGAGAAACGCTAGGGTAAAGAAGCACCGGGTTCTTAATTGTATTTTAAAGGACTGCTTCCAGCATTGTTTTAACCTCGGTTTTAAAGGATTGTTTTTTCTATTTATTTTTAAACCTCCATGTTTCTTTTATGGATTATTTATTTAAGAAAGACCGTTTTGACTCACTGCACTTTATTTATTTGAATAATTTGGTTTGATTGTTTATAAATAAAAGTACTTTTGCACTTTTTTACCATCCTCTTGCTATGTTGTTGCCTCACTGTCTAGCTCATCGGTAACATTACCGACGGTGACGGGTTCAAGGGCTCCCGGACAGCAGATGGGAGCATGGAGCCGAACCTGCATCGTCACAAGGACACACTCCCTTGCTGCAACAGGCAATACTAGAAAGATTACCATAAACTTAATTTGAATAGTTTCAGCTTTCCACAACTCACAGCACAATATTTTATGATCAAGAGCTTTTTCCTATCTAGTCCTAAATAGTTTCCTATATAGTGGCTTACCACTAAACACCCTCCAGCTGAGCTCTCACCTCTTGCTGGACCACTTGGCACCCTTCTCTCCTTCTGTCTTTGTTAAGGCATAGAATCTTAACTCTACCAGACCTCCTCTTCCTGATGCTACACTTTCCACCAGTAGTCTTTGGCATATGTGTGCTAGCTGCTGCCTGCTCCACTACTTCTTCATCCCGACCCTGACCTCAATGCCAGCCTGAGAGATCTTTGTGTTAATAGACACTCAATATTGCAGCACCTGTCTTGCATGGACAAAAATTGAGTTTCTCATTTGCACTACTTATGGGCAGCTTGAGTTTATTCTTCTGCACATACAGAGCAGTGCTGCTTATGTTATGAGGGAGGCCCATTAATCTGCAAAGGTTTTGGTTGATCTTCCTCTCAAAGCTCTTGACTGTCAATAGAACAACTTCATAAATAAGAACAGGCCACAGGATGCGTGGCAGGATCCCATGCTGGTATATACTGGCCTTGAATTTTACTGGAAGGACTGATTTATCTGTTGCTTTTTTCCATTCATTTTCCCATCCAACCTACTGAATGATGCTGTATCTGTCAGGATGCAGTCAAATGTTTTTCCCAGGCTTCTCTGAGAGAGTTAGAATCAAGATGCCTCCTATGGAAAAGTAAAACTGGTATGTCACCTAAAGCACTAAAGATCTCAATTTGTCCAGTCTAAACCCATCCATGCCCAGGCTATAAGCCTCTCCAGACCATGGATGTTCCAGCTGCATTCTGGCACTGCCAGAATTCTTACCATCAAATCATCAATGAATGCTTGGATTGGCCCCTGATGAATGTCAGATTTTGTCAGAGGACCTCAGCACTCTAGCTCGACTGATTTGGCTATCATGTTCATGGCTAGTATGTAAAATATCACTGACACAGTGCATCCAATAATAATTAACACTTTCAGTCAATGCTACTCTGAAGTAACACCGATGCTGAAATTTTTGTAATAACCCACTATGAGTTCCCTGATCTTAAATGGGAAATGATGACGATTAAGGGCCACCTCTGCTAGCTTGTGTGGTAATGAGCCACACATGAGCCTTTTCCCTTTCTGTGTTTGTGTGATTAGTTTCATGAAAACTTCCATGTGCTCGATAAATCCTGGAACCTGTGCAATGCACCTTTTTGCAATGAAGTAACAATTAAGTGACAATATATGGATACTTCAGTAGTACTAGGGTGTTGTACCGTGTTAGCCATTATGAATGTAGAGAAAAGCCAAGCAAAATGACACCTTTTATTGGCTAACTAAAAACATTACAATATGCAAGCTTTCGAGGCAACTCAGGCCCCTTCTTCAGGCAAGGATTACAGAATTCACAGAATCGGCTGATCTAATTTCTAATTTCGGTAGGTCATTCCAGAGTCTGGGCACTATACAGCTGAAGGCCCTGTCACCCATGGAGTGTAAATTAGTGTGGGGTACAACAAGATTACCAGAATCAGAGGACCTTAGTGGGCGGACAGGCACATAGTGATGAAGAAGTTCACTGATGTAGTTTGGCACAAGGTCGTTTAAGGCTTTGTAGGTTATTAGTAGAATTTTATATTCAAGTCTGTAAGACACAGGGAGCCAGTGAAGGCGAAGTAGGATGGGTGTTATGTGCTCGCTGCTGCTGGTTCGAGTAAGGACTCTTGCAGCCGAGTTTTGAATAAGCTGGAGCTGTGATATAAGATTAGAAGGGGCACCTGCCAGTAGGGCATTACAATAATCGATGTGGGATGTGATAAAAGCATGGACAAGTTTCTCAGAGTTAGAAAAGGAGAGGAAGGAGCGAACACATGATATGTTACGGAGGTGAAAGTAAGAATGTTTCTTAATGTGATTTATGTGGGTGGAATAAGAAAGGGAGGAATTAAAAATGACACCAAGATTCTTTGCAGTAGAGGCAGGTCTGATGAGATCACTGCCAAGATTGACTGGGAAGGAGCTCATTTTATTAAGTTGCACTTTAGTCCCAATTTGCAGGAGTTCAGTTTTGTTGTAATTTAATTTTAAAGAGTTTTGCTCCATCCAGGTTTTAATTTCACTGTGGCAAGTTGTGAGCTAAGAAAACTCTGATGAATTCCACTTTTAACATTGAAATAGAGTTGAGTGTCATCTGCATAAAATGATAACCCAGTCCAAAGCTATGAAAAATATGGCCAAGGGGAAGCATATAAATACAGAAAAGCAGAGGACAGGGGTTGGACAAAGTTGGACAAATATACTGAAATAAGTCTTGCCTTCGAGTCAAAGCAGAGAGATGATTCTAAACTACCCTGTTCTTCTTATATATTATATCCTTAGGAATCAATCTTTCTTCTGCAAATCCCCACTGTTGGGCTACTCTACCTCTTCTTCACTATTCCTTCAGTATTTTCCACAATCTCTGTGGAAGTTAGGCATACCTTTTGTTAGCTTTAAGCGGCACTCCACTTTGTCCAAAGGCTTAGCTAAATCTGGCTGCCTTCACAACTTCCTGAACTTCTTTCCAACTTGGTGTTGGTGGAATGATCAAAGTCCTGTAGTGCCAAAGGTATTACTTCCTATGTGCATCACTATAGGTGTAGTGGCTATGCTACCTTTGAATTTTAAATTGTTTTCTGGTGACATATTATTATGCCTCTAGAACAGAAAAGAAATCTACTAACTGGCTAAAACTTTTTTTTTAAACAGTTAACATAACTGTTCATTTTTTGCACCTTTGTAAATCAGTATTTGTAACCAGTGTTTTGTTTTTTTTTACCATTTTTTCATTTGTAAACCATCCCCTGGAACAATTTTTCATTGAGTCTTTTTTATAATGAATTATTTTTCAGTCTCTGTTCTTAGACTACTATCTAAGTCAGAAATGTAAAGGAAAAGCATGCAATGATTTAATAATTATATACACACAAAATGAAGGACTGAATAAATTATGAAAAAAATATTTAGGTGTCTAAGTCTGTTACTTTTAAACTCAAATTGTAAAATATCTAGTTGTACCTGTCAGCTGGACTCACTGTTCATAAAAAGTGAAAAATGAATTGTGTGCTTCTGAGAAGTCTGTTTATCAGCTTTGCAAACTGTAAAATTCTTCAATACTGGGATCTCCTGCAGGGCTTGATACCCAATATTTCCAGGATAAACTCTTACAACTGTAAAATTGATTTAGGCAAAGTTGCAGATGGATGAGAGAATGGATAAGATTATTTCTCAAACAAGTCTAAGAATCTCCATTCTCTTGTGAATGGAAGTGAAATATCAAAAGCTTTAATTAGAGTTTGTCTAGTATATATTTTATGTATTAGAATAACATACTGTCATACTGAAATGACTATCACAAATATTTATTTCTAACTAATTATAGAATCAGCATATAATTTTACACTAAGGATGTTATGGAGACAATGATAAAGAATAATGGAAAGGCATATTAGATTTAAATTAAGTTTGTAAAATCTTGACTTCATTGTTATAATATGGTAAATTTAAAAAATGTATTTCTCTTCAGATGAATTTTTCTTTCTAGCTTACGTTCCAATTTAAATCCAAATTAATGACCTCTCCCAGAGTGTCTCCTAAATCGTGACTGTCTAATTCATCTTTCATCTCAGATGATTTTCCCCTCCTACATTTGCTGCAATCGTTTGGAAAGTAATGACACAGTCACTAATGTTCATGCTTCCTTGTTTAAATTCTAATCTAAGTTTAACTGTTACTTCTGAAGTACAGGAAGCTGGGGTGATTAGAACAGAGTCTTGAAAAGGCCCATTCTAAATTCTGATCATCTAAAAGGGTGATCATATACACCATTTTAGCTCTGTCTGAGGCGTAAGTCTGAGACTGTAAATCCACAACAAGATTTATTTCTATAGCACATTTTCATACACAGATTGTAGCTCAAAGTGCTTTACAAGATGTCAAAGAAATAGTTACAAGCAAAGAAAAACAAATTACATTATGCAAGAATAATAATGGGCGGCACGGTGGCGCAGTGGTAGCGCTGCTGCCTCGCAGTTAGGAGACCCGGGTTCGCTTCCCGGGTCCACCCTGCGTGGAGTTTGCATGTTTTCCCTGTGTCTGCGTGGGTTTCCTCCGGGCGCTCCAGTTTCCTCCCACAGTCCATAGACATGCAGGTTAGGTGGATTGGCGATTCTAAATTGGCCCTAGTGTGTGCTTGGTGTGTGGGTGTGTTTGTGTGTGCCCTGCGGTGGGTTGGCACCCTGCCCGGGATTGGTTCCCTGCCTTGTGCCCTGTGTTGGCTGGGATTGGCTCCAGCAGACCCCCGTGACCCTGTGTTCGGATTCAGCGGGTTGGAAAATGGATGGATGGAAGAATAATAATGAATAAGTAATAAAAAATAAATCAATCTGAGTTTACATAACATAGAAATAAATTAATACAAACATAGAGTCTTTATACTGTATATGATATTGTATTATAAGTCTCTGAAAATGAGTCCAATGATAATGCCAGATGGTCAGGAGGGGAGAAAAAACAAACACAAAAAAATTCAAATTAACCTGGAGAAAAACAAATCTGCAGGGGTTCCAAGACCAAAAATCCACCCAGTCAAATACAAGTCTGCCCTAGTTAAGAAAACCACAAAACTTCTTTTGATCCTCTGAAAAATGAGAAGGATAGAAATCTGAGACCTTTATACTATGACATTACCAGCAGCAGCTTGTAGCACAGCATCTTGCTCAGCTAGGTGTTCTTGGATGCGAATAATCTCATCAGCTGGAACAACACCGCAAGGACTCCAACCTGTTCAATTTCCACTACATCTTTTTGCGTATGTAGTGTGCTATCTCTTTGAAAAGACGTTTCATCTCAGGATGCATTTTTTACTCATCCTAACACTCTGTTTCTGCCATGGAAGAAAGAATGTACAACACGCTATATAGGTGCAACAATGACAGAGCACTGGTAGATAAATGTGGTGAAAAGGAGAAGCTGCAGTCAGATTCATTAGGACAAGTGTACTGGCACCAAAACAAAATCACTAAGAATCACTAATAACAGAGAGAAGAGAAACATAACGTTCAAAGGAAGGGTTTTCACTATCCAAATATTATAACAATTTATGTGACACTGGTTTAAATGCCATTGCATGAATCACATCTGATCATGAAACTTCCAGGACACGCTGCCGGCAACTAATGATAGTGTCTTGATGATATTTCTATAAAATTGCAACACCGACAAGAAAACAAAACAGCATCATAGCGAATAATTTAATGAAAACAAAAATTATTTTATTACAGACATATTCTAAAAAGAAGAAAATGTACTTCCTTAATACATTTTGAGTTTCCCATTTCATACCATTTATACTGATGGAGGTCCTCAGTCTGTCAGGTTCACTTTGCAGTTATGTGTCACTAGTTCCTTCTCCTGTATGATATGTAAGATACTCATAGGGTTTAGGTTTACATTACAAAATTTATCTTTTTTCTGCTTTGTGCTACTTGTCAGAAGAAAAAGCCAAATAACATCATTCAAAGCTTTTCCTGGCAGCATTGCTTGCTTAATGAGTATAAAAAGGAACAAGAACTCCTTTTCAGGGTGTCTAACCAAATCGCTTCCTTCTTCCTTCTATCTTCCTTCTTTCTAAAGAGCAGACTACTTGATCCTAATCAGTCATCAATAAGGACCATTCCACAAAGACAGCCCTATGCACTGTTGTCAACTACAGCTGACTAGAACTACCAACATGTATTCTGTCCTCAATCTTCTAGTTTGTTCCTCTGCCTTCCACATTGTCAACCATTCTCTCTGGAACTCTCTCTAACCTTGACATCACTGGGACTGTCCTCAGGTGGTTTGAGTCCTACCTCTTGGGCAGATGTCCTGATGAGGAGAGGTGTCAGGGGTGCAACAGGCAAGCATGGGTATGCCCCAAGGATTGGTGTTGGGTCTTCTCCTGTTCTCTCTATACACCTCCTCACTAGGACCTATTGTGATGTCCCATGGTTTCTCTTATCAGTGCTATGAAAAGACAAACAGATGTAGCTTTTGTTCCTTTCAGAGGACCTCATGGTATCAACTAGAATCTCTGCATGTCTCACTGATACTGCAACATGGATGACGGAGCACTATCTCCAGTTCACCTTGGTAAAGTCGGACCTTCTTGTTATCCCAGTGAATCCTTCTTTTTAGCATCCCATCTCTATTTAGCTCATTTAATGATCACAGACACCCTCCAAGTCTGTACACAATCTTCAGGTGGTGTTCCATAACCAGCTGTCCTTCAACGGCCATGATGAAACAGTTTTTTAGTCTTGCAGATTCACTCTATACAACATCCGGAGGATCAGACCTATCTGATGGGGTGAGCAGCACAACTCTTGATCTAGCCTTGTTTCTTATCACATCTGATGTACTGCATCGTTCTGCTGGATAGATGAGCAAAAATAAATTGGCACATTTGGTGTTCAGTTAGCAGAGATGGGCATATGTCACTCCTCTTTTCAGATTACTGTGTTGGTTCCCTGTAGCAGCATGTATTAAGGTCATATCCTTGATGCTTGCCTACAAAGTAGCCACTGGGTCAGCACCTATATATATTTGGAGACTTGCCCTTTCTCACCCACTCAGGTCTGCTGATGAATGGTGTCTGGTGATGCCAGTTCTATGTGGCATCAAATCTCAATCCAGACTCTTTTCAGGTGTAGCTCCTAGTTAGTGGAACAAGCTGTGTACCTCCATTTGAAATTCTGACTCCCTCAATGTGTTTAAGAAGCATTTGAAGATTTTTTGTTTGGTGAATTTCTGTCTATTTTATTATTTATATTATTTGTAACTGATGAACTGTATCTAGCTTGCATTCTGTGCTGAGCTTTTTACTTCAATTTTTTAACTTTGTCCTGTAACACTTGTTTCCCAACAGTCCCCCAGACTGAGGTTTACTCAGTTGTATTGACTTCTTTTACAAGTTGCTTGGGATAAAAGTGTCTGCTAAGCAAATAAATGTAAATATTTATGAGCCAAAAAGAGGGACTTTTTACATCAGTGTCGAAATAAAAGTACAGTAGGATTTCATGTTTTTACCTCATGCACCACATATTGTTAAAGTATATAAACCATAGACACTACTGTAAAGTATCCTATATTGCTTTAACAAAGCAAGCTGTAGTAAGCCATACATTAAAGCACAGTATATACTGCTATTTTCAATATTTTACCACTGAAAACACAATTTGAGTGTTTCATAGAATTTTTGATAGAGTTGTAATACAATGGTGGTATTAGAATAAAAATAGAAAAAAACAATAAAAAATGCAAAAAAGGTGCTGATGTTTGCAGTGCATGATTCCCTAATGATCAGTTGTGCTGATGGGCATGGGACGGAATGTCCTAATACAAAACCTGTAAATTACTTTTTTGTTAACGTTAATTACAGACTTCACTTCACTGAAAAAGATGTGCCTTTTAGCAATGAAAGATAAGCCTGCCAGTGAGATACGTTAACACAATGAGAAACAGATGTAAAATATATGGTAACAGTTTCAAAATGGCACCACATTTTCATTTTTAATTACAAATATTTTTCTCCACTGACAGTTGAAATGGATTTGAGCAATCATGCATAGTGAGTAAGTTAACTCAACAAATCAAATCACAGTAAAATTGAGAATTATAAGAAACCTTCACCATTGTGTGATTGTGCGTAAAGTGTCCGTGATAAATTCTAATGAAGGCTTCTATACCTAGACTTGAGATAAAGAAAAAATATAT
Organism: Erpetoichthys calabaricus; assembly: GCF_900747795.2. NCBI lineage: Eukaryota > Metazoa > Chordata > Cladistia > Polypteriformes > Polypteridae > Erpetoichthys > Erpetoichthys calabaricus. The sequence continues at coordinate 129,198,225 of NC_041402.2, read as the reverse complement.
ATTATACTGTGTATTGCTACATGGGGGAAAAATCAGCATAAGATGCCCCCATCGACAATTTACTATCATATTAGATTTTTTTATTTGAATAAATACTATCAATTTTTCAGTCTTTGGAGGTTTTCTCTTAGCAGTGAAAAGTTTAATGATTTGCCAGAATAATAATCTACTCACCTGATGTGAGATATGCACCTATTTGCCTGCAAGAAAAGCAGAGCTAAAGATGTTGCTTTAGTGCATTTAAATGTATATTTCTTCTTCTGTGCTGTTTATTCCCTAGAGTGCTCTTAAGAAAATACAGCAAAACTGAAGCACTGCAGGTGCATAATGGAATAGTGGCATAGGGCAACATGTCTTCTCAATTCTGCTATAGAACTATAAGAGAATGTCAGGCTAGTTCACTCCCTTTAGGCTCAGGGAATTACAAGGAGCTTTCTATTTAAAGATGTTATTTGAACACAGAAAATATGCGCCTGTATCATAAGCACAGCTCATATATTGAGCCTGAAGGGCAATGTACTGTACATATAACCTTCATAATTATAACAAGTGAAATCTTAAAGTAATAAATGGAACACGTAATGCAGCGTTTATGGTTATCCTTGTATCAGATCCTACAGGCACCCACTCTGATATTGCCCATGATTTTTAACATTAATGACTTTATAGCGCAAATATTCCAAAAATAAGTTCTTTAATCATAGAATATGTCATTAATGTTTGAAAAGAAACAATAAATATACAATGCATCTATCTGCCAATTGAAGTCTCAACATACTTGCCAACCTGAAACAGTACATTTTCCAATTTTGCACTCCAAGGATAAATCTGTCATCTATCCTGTCTAGTTTTCCTCCCACCACAGATATGTCACATGTAATTCTTCTCTCTCAATTCAAATTTCCCTAGAGGCAAGCCACATTCTGGGGTCAGGTACATGCAGAGATGCATGTTAATGGATGTACGTTTACAATGTTAAAATGCATTGGCTTATGTGTTTTCATCCACTAATTCCACAAGTGTCTGCCTGTTAAATTTCTGTGTAACTAAAGGTCTCTAGTTGAAAAAACAAAACAAAACACTGAAGTCATTACCAATCACGTGTGGATGTTGTTTTGAGCTGTGTGATATGTGTTGAATTTCTGGTAGTATGATACCCACTTTGCCAATTATGATGATGATAACGGTGATTGCAATCCTAAAGATACTTTGGAGATAGTTATGATGTTGAATACATTCCCCCTCAACATTCAGAGTGTGTATATGCTCAGCCTCATATGCAGTTTCTGGAGAAACGCAAGAGGCAGACATTCTGTGTTATGACTTTCCAATGAAAAGAACACATTAAGATCCACAATGCTGTGCTTTAGTGCACTTACATTTGAAACTATACAGTATGTCAAATTTTTAAAAACTGCATTGTACTTCTCAGTAGTATGAGTAGAAGTCTTAGAATATTATTGATTTAAGTGGTGTGCTTAATATTTGTGGTTATCAGGCAACACAATCTATATGAGAAATAGGGTAGAGATGAAGTAACACAATAGCAGAATTCTTTATAAACACATTTAATTATACATAAGAAAAATCAAACCTAGGCAAGATGTAGATAGTTATATATAATTATCTGACTACAAGCTCATAAACTTTCCAGTCTGAACAGAAGTTGGAATGACGCTGAAAGTACTGGGAAATATGAATATGGCGGGCTTTGCTGCCATCTATGGTCTTTTTAATATAACTGCATCAACTTTTGTTCAAGCAAAATAAAAGTATATCTGCAGTACAACTAATATATGCAAAATCACTACCCACAGAAAAACATACAATGACAAAGGGAGAATATGCTTACTCCACAAAGGCAATGCTTCAGCCAGCTTTTGAACCTGGTAAGTTGGTTCTCTGCCACTTTATCTCCTCTCTTTAAAGCAGTAAAAATATTTTTATCCAATTATAGACATCATTACATTTGCAGAGTTTTAATCTACTCTACAAAATGTCTGCTTGAACAAAAACAACTACAGTTCGGTCAGTTCAACTGCAACGGTGGAATTTTAGAATTATGTTAGAAACTTCCAACCACATCAATTTTTTTTTCTCTTGGCAAGAGTACACTGCTAATTGAATCCACATCACTGTGATTATTTTTGGATTTGCTTTTCATGTTGTGTTGACCTGGTCTCACTTCAGGTGGTGTGCTGTTCCAGTGAAGCATGGATCTAAGATCCTAAATCTGATGCAGTGTGGAATTTGACAATCCTCCTTGTTTCAGTGTTAAGTGTTTACTTTGAGTACTTCAGCTTTCCTTCCACATCCACAGGACATGTTAATTGATTGCTTGAGGGTGCCATGTGATGGACTTGCATACCTTTAAGGATGATTCCTGGCTTGCACCAAATACTGCTAAGATTAGCCCTTCTTAACATGACCATGAATTTAAATTAAGATGGCTGGGAAAGAAGTGGATGTTTAAAACCTTCGATTAACAATCAGACCTCGTTTAGATGAATCCTGTACAATATTAGTCTTAGTACCGGGTTTTTAAAGGTTATGAATCTTAAATTAGCTTTTGGTGACCTTCAGTGATACTGATGTTTCCCTGCTCTTAGTAATTTCTTTGTTTCAATTTACTGCTGGTTGTATTATGTTTTATTATATTTTATTCTATTTATTTATGTTTATTGTATGTTTTAATGTAAATCACTTTGGTCTACAGCATTATTGATGTTATTTTAAATGTGCTCTATAAATAAATTGACATTGACATTAAATAAATTGGTGATTCTAAACAGGTTGTGTGTGTGTGTGAGTCACTTTGCAATAACCGGACCCTAACCATGGATGATTCCGGCTTTGCTGCCATAAAGACTCATTTGAGAATGTAATGTCCTCAGTGACACTGTACATCTCTAGATGCCATCCAGATTATCTATCTCAGTAATAAGTGATAATAGCTACTTCCAAAATTCCAATACTTCTTTACTCATATCATTGTGCTGCAGTTAGTTAACATTTTATGATTGAAGCTTTTACTATTTCAATTAAGTTCAGGGTGAGGCCTCCATTTTAAATTACAATCAGGTCCCACTGTAGCATTGTGTTCACTGTTAGGTTAAGCTGTAAAGCTGAGCAGAAGATGTTGTACAAGTAACTACAGAGTCACAACACCACACTGTATGATATTTAAATTTGAAAAACAAGCAACTAAAAATGCAAGCAAAACCAATAGAAAGTCCAACAAATACTAAATAATAATACACACCAAAATAGGAGTCTTTCATAAAAAAGAAAAATAATGAATTATAGAAAGCAAGGGTCCTCAGTCACAGTCCTGGAGGGCTGCACTGGCTGCAGGTTTTCCTTCCAACTAGTTTCCTAATTAGAAGACAGTCCTTGCTGATAATGAAACTTGGTATTTAACTATTTGGCTTGCTAGTGCTTTCATTCATCCAAGAGAAATTTTAATTGCACTCTAGAGTTTCCTTCTCTGAGAACATTATCCATGTGTTTTGTTGACAAGAAAAGATTTAAACTTAACAGTCCTTCCAATTCCCCTCTCATTTATTCGAAAATATTTTTAACACAGTGTAACAGAACCACTAGGGATCATACCAGCCACCCAACTCGACACAGACAGACGTAGGAGGCACACTTTCAAAAGCACAAATATTTTTATTTTCTTCACCTAGTGGGAAACGCCTTCCTTGTTTCCCACAGTCTCAACACAGTCCCAATACACAAAACACTGCACAATACTCTTCCTTCTCTATTTTTGTCCTCCACGGCAAGCTTTATCACCCTCCTCCCGACTCTGGCTCACCTGGCTCCTTTTATAAGGCACCCGGAAGTGCTACAGGTGCTCGTTGACCTAATTCTGGCAGCACTTCTGGGTGTGGCGGAAGAGCTGCTCTCCCAGGCTCAGCAGCAGCTGCAGCACCCCCTGGCGACACCCCCAGTTCCCAACAGGGCTGTATCCAACTCCATCTCCCATGAAGCCCTGTGGGAGTCCAAGGCACCACTGCAACCCATTGGGGGTGCCATCTATTGTCCCCGGGGAGGAACTGTTCTGGCCACGCTTGATCCCTCGGTCCTCTCAGTTAAGAGGCATCCCAGCCAGACAAGGACCCCAGCCATCTGCGATAACAGATACTTCATGGTGCATATGCACATGTTTAAAAGGAAGTGCATTAGCTGGTGAGCTGCTGGTTTATTGGTTATCTGCATTTCATTATTAACTAATGTCTGTTTTAAGAAAACAGGCTGCAATTAATATTTAAATGCAGCTGCTAAAAACTAAAACAGGCAATTCAGGATTCTGAATTGTAATAGACAAAATAACTAAAATTAAGCCCAAAAATGTATTGCTTAAGCAGTAAACAAATGGGTTCTAATTAAGAAATTGGTTGAAGTGAAAACCGGCAAGCCACTTCAGATCTCCAGGATTGTAATAGAGGACCTCTGATTTACATTGTAACTAAAATTTGTCTTAATTGAATGAAGGCACTAACAAGGTATATAGTTAAATAGCAAGTTTCATTATCAGCAAGGACTGAGTTCAAATTATGAGACTGGCTGGAATGAAGACCTATAGCCACTGTGGCCCTCCAGGATACAAAGTATCAGGGATGTAGGCATATATTCAGGTATACAGTGGAACCTCGGTTCACGAACGTCTCGGTACATGTACAAATCGGTTTACGACCAAAAAGTTCGCCAAACTTTTGCCTCAGTTCACGACCACACACTCGGTATACGAACAAGCCAGTTTCCCTTTTGGTTTGTGCGCACGATGATTTCCGCACGTGTTGCATTGTTCTCGGTCAGACGTGCATGCTTGCACGTGCGTGCGTGCTTTCACTGTGAACTCTTTGTGCTCTATTTCATTTCCCTTCCGGTTCGTACACGCCGATTACTGTATTTAAGCACGTGTTCAGCCTCTCCCTGTTCATTGTTCTCAGTCAGACGTGCATGCTTTACCTGTGAACTCTTTGTGCTCTACAGTATTTCGTGTGCTTTTGCAGTTAACCATGGCTTCTAAGCACTGTAACCTCCTCTCCACCCAGTTCCTCCTCACTTCATGCCAGAACTCGACTCATGCAAGGTTAGTTTTCTTGGTGGTTTATGGTTAGTTTTTGTATTACAGATTTTTCAAATGTTCATTTTTTTTCCCTGCGATCGGGTTGTAAGGCTATAGCGCGAACTGCTGCAATGTTACTTTCTTGTTTGCTTGTGGTTGGTTTTTAAATAAAGTTCGGATTTGTTCAAATGTTCCTTTTTTTTCCCCTGTGCTTAAAACTCATTAAAAAAAGTGTTTATACAGCGATCAGGTTGTAAGGCTATAGCATGAACTGCTGCAATGTTACTTTCTTGGTTGCTTGTGGTTGGTTTTTAAATAAAGTTCGAATTTGTTCAAATGTTCCTTTTTTTTCCCCCTGTGCTTAAAACAGTGTTTATACAGTGATTGGGTCGTAAGGCTATAGCGCGAACTCTTGCAATGTTAGTTTTCTCTGTTGTTCAAGGTTTTCTCAGTGTTATTCAGTGTTTTTACATTTAGTTTACTATTACGATGTGCATTCTGTGGTGTAATTAACTATATTTGTGCTTAAAAATCTTTAAAAAAGTATATTTACATACAGTTCGTACTGTCTGGAACGGATTAATTGTATTTACATACAATCCTATGGGGGAAATTGCTTTGCTTCACGACCAAATCGGTTTATGACCAGAGTTTTGGAACGAATTATGGTCATGAACCGAGGTTCCACTGTAATTATATATTCAACTTATTTTTTTATATAAGAGGTGATAATAAAAGAAAACAATGAAGAGATGTCACAGTCAATGAGCCATTTGCAGTGGGAGTAAAACTGGATTGAGCAAAGAGGATGTGCCTTGACTACCCAGCTAAAGCATGATATGTATATGTACAGTGATCCCTCGCTATATCGCGCTTCGCCTTTCGCGGCTTCACTCTATCGCGGATTTTATATGTAAGCATATTTAAATATATATTGCGGATTTTTTGCTGGTTCGCGGATTTCTGAGGACAATGGGTCTTTTAATTTCTGGTACATGCTTCCTCAGTTGGTTTGCCCAGTTGATTTCATACAAGGGACGCTATTGGCAGATGGCTGAGAAGCTACCCAGCTTACTTTTCTCTTTCTCTCTCTTGTGCTTTCTCTGATCCTGACGTAGGGGGTGTGAGCAGGGGGGCTGTTCGCACACCTAGACGATACGGACGCTCGTCTAAAAATGCTGAAAGATTATCTTCACGTTGCTACCTTCTGTGCAGCTGATTAGTGAAGCGACATGCTGCACGGTGCTTCGCATACTTAAAAGCTCGAAGGGCACGTATTGATTTTTGCATGTTTGTTTTTCTCTGTCTCTCTCTATCTCTCTCTCTCTCTCTCTCCCTGCTCCTGACGGAGGGGGTGTGAGCTGCCGCCTTCAACAGCTTTGTGCCGCGGTGCTTCACATACTTAAAAGCCAAACAGCCCTATTGCTTTGTTTGCTAGAGATTGTTTTCTCTATCTATGTGACATTCTGTGCTCCTGACACGCACTCCATTGAAGAGGAAGATATGTTTGCATTCTTTTAATTGTGAGACAGAACTGTCATCTCTGTCTTGTCATGGAGCACAGTTTAAACTTTTGAAAAAGAGACAAATGTTTGTTTGCAGTGTTTGAATAACGTTCCTGTCTCTCTACAACCTCCTGTGTTTCTGCGCAAATCTGTGACCCAAGCATGACAATATAAAAATAACCATATAAACATATGGTTTCTACTTCGCGGATTTTCTTATTTCGCGGGTGGCTCTGGAACGCAACCCCCGCGATGGAGGAGTGATTACTGTAGTTGGAAATTTTTGTACTCAAACTTTCTCCTTGACGGTCTTAGTCTGAGAGTAGTGTCTTTCCACTGGAATTAAGTAAATCTGACAAAAAATATAAATTCTGTTTCTAAGAGTAGCACTTGTAAGTTTCATTGAATACACAGAACAGGTTCTATGTCTCAACAGCTTTTTATAGTGATCTGATAATTTACTTGACTGTTCTACATTTCCTGGTTCCTTCCCATTGTATACTTCTACTTCATCATGTTTAAAGGCCTGGTTCATTTTATGTGAAAATTACATTCTCTCTTCTCAGAGCATAACAGCTGCTTAGCATGAGACTCTAAAAGTACATAAACAAGCAAGTCCAAAGGACATCTGGAATCTCTTCCACAGCATCAGGAATTTTAACAAGTCTCACCAGCTATTCCAGGTGACTCCATTGGACCCTAAATGGTTTAAAGTGACCTACAATAGACAGGATCAAGCAATACTGCATGCTGAGGACAGCAGATAAGAATAGGCGATACACCAAGCACATAAATCAAAGACCACAAACTCTAGTAGAGCCACTAGATCAAACACATTTGAAGATGCAAAGCATATTAAGTTAATTAGCTTCTCTAAACTGGTCCAGTGTGAGTGGCTATGGGTATTTGATTGAACAGGAATAAAAATAACATGAGCCAAGACAAAAGTAATCAGGGAACTTATTTCATCTTAGATGCAATTCAGAAGTGGAGGTTTCAGTTTTAAAAACATATCTGTCAAAGAGTTCAAAACAATTGTCCTTTGTTTCTTTTTTATATGTAACATTTCTATACATTGCTGACTTGAAATCTCCCAAAATTAATATTTCAGCTTCTACATATTTAAATTTTTTTCCAAGCTTAAACATTGTCACACTCAGGCCTCTAAAGCATAAAATCTATTTAGTGTGACACTCTCAAAGTCCGCTTTGTAAATCGAGCATACTAGGCTGGAAAGCAAAATTCATGTTGCAAACCAAGCTGTGAAACATGTGCCGAGTGTTGATTTGGATAGGCAATGTTAAGATTCTGCTGAGCTTCACCAATATTAAAGGTTCTGGCTTACCCAAACCAAGGCCACAATGCTCCAAATTTGATCATATAACAAGAAACAGCCTGGCCTCAAACTCAAGAAATAGGCTTCTCAGCCTGTATGGGTGAAAGCAGGGCCTGATTGAAGAAAAATGCTTAGTGCCTATTAAAAAGTATTCACCTCCTTGGAAGTTTTGACTTTTTTTATTTTTAACACAGTTTTTTCAATTGCTAAGATTCAAAATGTTAACATTTGTCTTAAAACTCTAAGTGCATTTCCCATGTCTGTAAAGGCAGTTATTACAACACTGTATCACAAGTGCAAAAGAACCAAAAATGTCCAAAACATTGACAACATGTACCAAAACACACAAAATAAGTCATTGGTAAAATACTCCTCATAAAGAAAGCACACTTGACCAATGCATAGGTAAACCCCCAAAACATGCTATGTACTTGAACCAAAACCAGGCACACCATTTATTCTTTTGTCAATGTAAAATACACACGGATATATGCAATCAAAATCCAGTATACATTCAAATATAACTTCTAAATCACATGAAACAAAATCTGTTTTTTTACAGTAGGAGAAAAAACATTAAGATACATACAGTGATGTAAAAATAATGCAAGTATAATTTCAAACCTCAGCATCCAACCTGTCTTCTGCTTGGCCACAACACTTCATCAATATCACATCTAATCTCTTTGTCTTCCAAGGCAGAGGGGGAGAACTTTCTTGAATGCCGCACCCATGGTGATGTCTTCACAAGCAGCACCCATTGCCCCCAGCAAACACAACTGGTTGTGGGGCCAATGGTCATATGCATGCCACCCTCAGGCTGAGAAATGATTCCTCTATTGTGTTGAGGGTGAATAAAATGGTAAGAACTCCACTGGCGTGCGTTGATGTGCAGTAAACCATTCCCTGACAAGATAGGAGTGGTGAGAACTGACATTGTCCCAAATATCTACATATTGTGGCAAATCAGGTATCACCACTACCCTGTTGTTCTCATAAATAAGAGCATTGTAAAGCCTGCCTAAGAATTCAAGGAGACAAGCTGTATTATAAGATCCGATGGTGGGAACATGGTGGAATACGCCATCCTCTAAAATTGCTGCACACATGGTTATGTTACCACCATGGTGCCCTGTCATACCCACTGTAGCTCAATTGCCTATTATGTTTCTGACACATCACCCTTCTTTGTTCAGGTTGAATCCTGCTTCATTCACATACACTAATGTGTATGGAGCGTCACTCACTTCCAGCACCATCACTGTCTGCAAAGCAAAAATCAGCATATCAGACCAAATTGCAAATGAACATCCAATAATGTAACGACACTCAAAGAAAAAATGACAAAACTGTATACAGTATTTAAAGTATGGTTTCTAACTACATTGACATACTGAGGGGAAAAACATTACTGTACCTGCACATACAGGAACCTTTGCTCCTTCACCCACTCATTATTTCTGGAAAAAGGAACCCTGTAGAGTTGCTTCAGCATGTCCGTTCAGCACCCTATCCATGGTAGACAGACTGACAAAAGTGATGTTCTGAAAGGTGGTGTCATCTTGTAGAATGGCTCTCTGGATGTCACAAAGTCTAATTGAATTGGTGGCTCTCACCATGTCAACAATTGCTATGTCTTGTTTTGATATATATAATGGTAAATGGGGACCACTTTGACCAAAATGGGGAAGTGTTACAATCTGAATTGGCACAAACATGAATCCATGTATTCAACAGTACAAATATCTGTTGCAGTATGCCATTACCGAGTTTGCACAGAAACAGTAAAATATATATTTAATGTGCAGGATTTTGGTCATATACCCATTTTCATTTTTGAACGTTCATATTATGGATGCCACAGAGGTACAGCTGGACCTTCCGCCCAGCCTCATCCATGCTTAGGCTATGGTTTATTATTACATGGTCAACAATGCCAGCCCTGATCTAATTTGATGTGTTTAGTCACCTTTGATGTTCCCTGCCCCTTCCTTGTCCTCTCTGCACTCCTCTCATCCCTCCACCATACATTCTGACTGCTCTTGCTATTGCTTCATTGTTTTCCTGCATCATCGCTGAGGTAGACCTTATAAAGGTTTGTAATTAGAGATTAGTTTCAATTAGCCATGACTTGCACATGCAGAATAGGAGTGAGGGGCATGTTATTCTTATTTACCTTCTAACAAACTGCCAAATGAATACACTGCTCATTGTACATTATATTTAGCATGCAATGATTTATACAATTACCCATTGTGCTGATATGAATGAGAAATGTATATTCCTAAACGATAAAAGGACAATCTGTTCTGATTGGCTTATCAGAGTCAGTTGAGAATTGTATCTATACAATGCATGTACTTAATGATTTGCAAAATGTGCTTTAGTAATTTCCACTTAGCGTATACACATTAAGGAATTTAAACAGTGCTCTGGCCAGTGGTGTTAAGGTTGTGGAGTTTTGAGGCTATGTTACAGGAGTGAGGTTAGTGCTTTGAGAACTGCATTTAAGAAATTGAAAAAAACTGTATTATACATGGAATTATAGTGGATTTGATATGGCGTTTTTAACACTAATCAACTGAAAATACTTTTTATTATCCAAGTGAAAACAAATCACTGCAAAGTGGTCAAAATGAATTACAATATAAAATATACAGTAGCTGATCACATAAGTATTCAGTATTTTTTCTAAGTCCCTTTCTCTTTCATGTGTTCTATATCTCAAGGGGTGGGGCCTAGGGAAACAAATGGAACAAGAAGAGACAGGGACATGTTTATAGAGTTTCCTTGTTGGGTGGATGCAACTCAGTATGACATAATGTTCAATCAATACAGTAGAGTTTTAATTGAGAACAAATTATTTTTTTAATTTTTGAAACAGAACATGGGAAGACCGGGATGGCTCCTGATATGAAAATGTGCTATATAAATAAATGCTGTTGTTGTTGTTGATATATAAATGTACAGGGAGGGGGCAAATAAGAAATGCACATAATTATAAAGGTGAACAATGTTATTACTTGTATTGATATAAATTCTATCTTTTATTGCCAGTTGTGTATTATTGTTTTTCATATTTTTATGTATTTTCTATTAGGTTTGTAATTATGTTCTGTGACTTTAAATGTTCTGTACTTTGTGGGTGGAGCCACAAGAGGTGGGGCCACCCTGACATCACTACTGCTGTGTCCTCCTTTTGGCTTAATATTGTGCCAAGAAGAAAACATTCAGCAGTGGAACACTGAGCTTGTATTTGGAGTTAAGTGTGTATTGTTATTTCTTGATCTTTCTAGTTTCATGGATTTTTTGTTCTTCTGATAATTGGCTTTGATCATAGATTGTGTATTCGGATTTGTTTGCCTTGCACTGCCTTTTTATTCAACTCCTTCTTGTCCTTTTGAAATTTTTTTGTTATTTTTTATATTTTGTTAATAAATATTTTTTGTTTATAAGGATACTTTATTTCACTTGTCTTTACAAGCCAGAGATTGATAGTTGTATCCCTTATGAGTTATTTTTTACTTATATTTTGGGACATTCTTTGCATTTTCAACTTTTAAAGCCAGTTCGCCATTTTTGGGGCCTGTTCCAGCTAAATCCATCAGGTAGCAGTTAAGACTTAGCTGGTTTGAACTAAGCCTGTTCTGTGCTGGCTAGAAAATACTGCTGGTCTGTTTTATTGTCATTTTGGAGGCCACATACCCCTTTTTTGCCAGGTTTTTCCAATTCACAACAAATGCCTTGTCAGCATGATGGTAGGAATCGACTTATATGAAACATTGTGTTTACAGTGAAATTAATCAATTAATTCAATGTCTCTAATTTGGAGGCTTTTACTATTGCTTATTTATTTAGCAGATAGCTTAAAATAAGGCAATTTGAATGATAACATATGATCATTAGAAAAACTGTGACAAAAAGGCCATTCTTCCAATCAAGCTTGTCCATCCTAAACACCTAGATTAACTTCAAGTCAGACTTTTAAGGTCCCTAATGTCCCGCTCTCCACCACACTAATTCTCTATTTGTCCATGGCTCTTTGCATGAAGAAAATCTTTCTAACATGTGTGTGAAATCTGCCCTTATCAAGTTTTCAACTGCATCTCAATGTTCTTGATAACAGAGTTCATTTTAAAGTAACAACTGGGATCTAAAGTACAAATTAATTTTATAATTTTAAACACTCTAGGTATGTCCCTTCTTAATCTCTGTGTGCTTAAAAAGAAAAGATTCAGCTCCTTCAGTCTCTCCTGTCATTGTTCATACATATCTCTTAGTCCCAGAGTCATATATCACTAACCTTTCATGTGGTACCTTATGAAAATCCTTCTGAAAATCAAGATAAATAACATTGTATACTGAACTCAGCATATTAGTTAAACATGATCTCCCTCTTCTGAACAAATGTTGAGTTTTTACTAAAACTCAGACAGTTCTAGACAGATACTACTCAGTCTTTTCCTTAATAATTGCTTCTTTTAATTTACCTATGATGTTCATTAAAATTACTGGCTAATAGTCATTTGGATTAGCCTAATGACCCTTTATATACAATAGGATCATTTTTGCTAACCTCAAGTCTTTAGCAATTTCCCCAATGTACAGAGATTTTCAAAACATTTTTGCAACGGATTTATATACTGTATGTACTCAATGACTTCCTTAATTACTTGGGGATAAATGGCCCTGGTTTATTATTAGATTTCAGCCTATTTAAGTCGAGCAGTAATATTCAAGTCACTAAATACCTCCGTAGTAGTTTCTTTAACATTTGGGAGGTTATCAACCTTTTAACACATACTATATAAACTTAAATAAAGTGCCAGTTCAAAGCACTTGCCATTTCACCATCTGTGTAGTCTAGTTCACCTTTACCATTCTTAATACTCTTCACCTCTTCCAAGACTGCTCTTTTACTAAGAAAATTTTGAAATCTATGCAATCATGCACATACTTTTAGCCTCTCCCCGTCACCTCCTGCCTTTAACCATATATGGCATTAAATTGCCTGTTTTGGGCCATGTTCCTTAATAACGTGGTACAAAACATAGGAGAGCACAGAAAACAAAACTTCAATGAATGCGAACTAGAAGTATTACTGACTGAAATCAAGATCGGAAAAATTGTCTTTTTGCTGGTCTATCTGCAGGAGTCACAAGCAAAATAAAAAAACAAGATTGGGAGCAAGTGACAACAGCTGAGTAAGAGAGCAAAATAAAAATCATTTTGCCAAGTAAATCTCAATGTTGCAATACACACAGGTTTGTTTACATTCAATTTTACAACATTCAAAAGTCTTTGAATTGGCATTGCACTGTTTTCCTGAAGAATGTGGTCTGGGTCACTCATGTGCTAATCTTGGCCTTTATTATGATTGGAGTTTTTTAAAAGCAAAATAAGTTGAGACCACCTAAAAGAAGCTAGGTAACGGACCAGAAACCTACCTGATCAGCTCAGCAGAGACAACCTTGACTTCATCTAGGCCACTATGGCACCTTCTTGCTTTTAGCTGGAGAAGGCCCAAACATGAGAAGCTAGCAATACAACTTTAAATATATCAGAGTAAAGCAAAGGTCCTCACGAGGAGGAGGGTCACCATCAACCTAATTCTTAAGCACAAAGAAGGCAACAAAGAATCTGTATATATCAAAGATTTGTTACAAGAGTGTCAAAAATACAAGGAAAGGCTCAAAAGAGCAAGATGAGATCCAGAAGAGTTGCCTAAAATGCAATTTAAAGCAACCAAATTCCCAAAATACAGTCCAGAAATCAGTATCATTTAACAAAGCAGAAAAAAAAATCAAGAAAGCAAGAAACTCCATCCATTTTCCAACCCACTGAATCCGAACACAGGATTGGTGACATCAGTGTGGACCCACCTCAATGGACATGGAACATGACTACATTTAAAGGGACAGTACACAATTATCTCTTCAAAACAAACAGAAATTACATAAAGACTTGATAAATAATAATTAAAAATGTATTAAAACAATAATAAAACTTAAAATACACATAACTTAAAAACAGATACATGATATAACCCTTCCTCTCCAAGGAGTGGCCTCAAGACACCTCTACATATTTTCTCATACACAAAATAGTCAATAAAATAAATTTTTAAGCCAAGCTATCAAAGTATGAAGACTTTGGCCAGGCAGCGCAGACTGTGGTAAAGTGAGTTAGTGTATTTCAAATACATAATTAATTGCCGCAGTCACATCACTGGGTGGGCCACGGTAGAATGGTGAGAGCAGTTCCTGTGCGTGATACAAGAGTGGATGGCCCTGCACTTAGTGCACAAGTGACGGGTCGTCCACGACCCAAATTGGTGCTGGGAGCTGCTGAATACTGTAGCTGGGCCACACCCCATCTTAAAAGGGAAGCGTAAGTGCTAGATGGGGAGAAGGAAAGCAGATCAGAGGAAAGGAGATAATAGACTGGCCAGTGAGAGAGATGAATGAGTTTGAAAGAAGCAAGAGTACTGAAAAGTGAGACAGGAGAGCCAAAGCACATGCGACAGATTAAAGACAGGTGGTCTGGATTGGAGCCTTAGGGCAAGAATAAGCCAGGGGCTGGAGTAGGTATGCACCTACTGTGCGATCATTGGGAAAGTAGGAGTGGCCCAACGGTAAAGTCTCCCACAAGGGCTGAGTGTGCGCTTGTGTGTCATTGCAAAAGGTCTGTGCCTAAAAGCCTGCATAACACTGAATTATTTTTTGCACATCACTGTTTTGCACAATATCATGTGTGTGTCTCAGTCTGTCCCATATAGAGTGTAGTTTTGTGCCAAATCCCCCACTTAATGGGGTATCACATGGGCTATTGGTTTTCCTATTGCACCGTTATGTCAAAACAAATGTACTATAGGTGTTTTGTTACTGATCATGGTAAAACAAAATGGCAACCTATTATATGATTAATTTCACATGCAAGTAAGAAGTTGATTTATTGTTCTTTGTTTAACTACTGTAAGTATGTTTTTATTTCATATAAGAAGTTCAATTTGTAAAACTCCAACATAAGTTGACAGACTGTTTTAGTTTATTGATTTTAGTTCAGCATTTGTAGTATTTTACCTATATTTATTAATACATTCTGTAAAATACACCCAAAAAGAGTAAAACTTGCCAGGGTTCTTATTTAATATATTTGTTGTCGGTTAAAAAAAGGCTTATTACAGTATCTTGAAGAATTTGTAGGAAAAACAATTTTGTAATATGGCTTAACCAGTAACAGTGCACTGCACTGATTAAGTCAGTGTTTGTGTTGCAATTACTTACTACTTTTTCCTTAATTTTTCACTTAAGCTGGCACTTAAGTCTTCAATCTGCCTCAAGAATGATTTAAGATATGAAGAGGTAGGGATGTGATGGTGAAGGTAGTAGGGACTGAGAACAGTGCCCGTACGCATGCGTCGCATGGCCGACCTGCTGCCCGCTGCCGAGAGTTGATTCTACAATAAAATAAAATAAAAAGAAAAAGATTAATAATTCTCAAACTCTTTGATTTTAATAATAAGCTGTAGTGCAGAATTTCAGCATAGTATATGTGTACCAAATTTAAAGCTACAGGTTATTTCATTTTTGACCTTGACCTTCCTGGGTTAACCTTTGACCTTGGAGGTCAATCATGAGAAAGAATAATTTGAATTAAGCCAATCAAACAAAATTTAACCCAATACAGATGCTAAGCTGTAAGAGTGTATTCTTGTAAGACAAATGTACTAAACTAACTTTTAAGGTAGCTTTTGATATTATATAATCAATTATTATGTGTGATGATCATTATGTGTGAAATGTAACCTATAATAAGAATGTGCTGTGCTTTAACCGACAGTATAACATTAATCCTTTTATAAGCTGAGAAAAGATTCTTAAATTGTAACTGCAACATAGCCGTTGAAGTGTTGTATCCCTGATGGTGCAGAAGAATAGGGAAGTACATGTTTTGCAAAGTGCTGTCTCTGTAAAACTAGTCATAGCTGAATTGCATAGCCTAAGTTGGATAGGGAACCTGGGACTTTGGGCATGCTGACTACCATGTACTTCTGTACGTACTGATTTAATGTGTCATCTTAAGCTACTTGCAAACTCTGCGTGACCTCAAATTGAACTGACATACTTCCTCTTTTTGTTTAGTAAACAAACTGGTATAAAACTGAGCTAACTTCCTTTTATGAGCAGGCTGCCTGTAACAAACTGAGCTGCCAGGTGCTGCAGCCTCTGCCACCAAGAATAAAGAAATGTTTTTTACTCCATCCATCCATTTTCCAACCCGCTGAATCTGAACACAGGGTCACGGGGGTCTGCAGGAGCCAATCCCAGCCAACACAGGGCAGGAACCAATCCCGGGCAGGGTGCCAACCCACTGCAGGACTCACACAAACACACCCGCAAACCAAGCACACACTAGGGCCAATTTAGAATTGCCAGTCCACCTAACCAGCATGTCTTTGGGAGGAAACCCACGCAGACACAGGGAGAACATGCAAACTCCACACAGGGAGGACCTGGGAAGCGAACACAGGTCCCCAGGTCTCCCAACTGTGAGGCAGCAGCGCTAACCACTGCGTCACCGTGTCGCCCTTGCTTTTTACTTTTTTTTTTTAATTGGTGTCCATCTCCTGTTGTTTTCTGACTTTCAATGACCACAATCATCACCCCAAAAGTGGATGGCAGAGGTCATGTAGTATATATGTGCCAAGTTTCAGGTCAATATGTCAAGTGGTTTGAGAGCTACAGGTGGTTTAACATCCTGGACAGACAAACGGACAACAAAAATGAATCTATCTGAAGTCATCTACTATGTTTGTACTTGGGTAATTATAAATGAACACGTTTTTCAGCTGAATGTAGGACAATACTTTAAAGCAGGGCTATTCAATTGGCGGCCCGCGGGCCACATGCGGCCCAGAATCAACCTCCGAGTGGCCCAGCCCGTGGTTCCGCCCATAGATAATAAATTAATATATATTATTCATAAATTGTTATTTAATATAATTTAATATAAATATATATATATTATATTAATATAAATATATAGTATATTAATATAAATATAAAGTATTTATTATGTCTATGGTCCCGCCAAAAGCGCGCATTCCTACGTAAATTACGTAGCCTGCAACACGCAAACAATGCAGAGCGTGCCGGTAGTAGCTTAGATTACTATCAATATGTCTTTCTCAACACTGAAACGTAAAATTGCCAATGAAAACCGTAAGTTTAACCCTGCCTGGACTGACAAATACTTGTTTATTTTACCGCCACATCCAAACGCCAAACTGATGTGTTTAATTTGTAATGAGTGCGTTGGAGTATTTAAAGATTACAATGTGCGGAGGCATCATGTTGAGAAACACCACACTTTTCGCACCAATTTTCCAGAGGGATCTCAAGAGAGGGCTGCAAAAGTGCAAAGTTTGATTGCATCTTACAACCGGAGCAGTACTACCATGGTGCGGTCATTCACAGCCCAAGAGAGAGCTACTGCAGCATCCCTTCGTGTTTCCTGGATACTGGCAAAAAAGAAAAGGCCATTCACAGACTCTGAAACCGTGAAGGACTGTATGCTGGCTGTCGTGGATGAGGTGATAAATGACGATAAAATTAAAATGAGCGTGGTATCTGCTATAAAAAACGTTCCCCTGTCAAATACTTCAAACATTCGTAGGGTTGAAATTCTTGCTGCAGATGTGTATGAAACGCTGTTAGGAGACCTGATGAAAGCTGATACTATGTCTATAGCAGTAGATGAGTCCACAGACAAAACTGATACTGCTCAGTTGTGCATATAGGTCCGTTTTTTTTGATGGCAAATGCTTCCGAGAGGAGCTGCTCGGCCTACTGCCGTTAGAAGGACACACAACTGACGATATAGTCTTTGGGAAAATTTCCGCCTTTTTTAAAGACAGTGGTCTGGATATGAAGCGTGTGTGCATGCTTGTGACAGATGGGGCTCCGTCCATGACAGGGAAAGTGAATGGTTTGGTAGCACGTTGGTCCGCTGTTGCACCTCAGTTGATCTCCTTACACTGCATTGTGCATCAGGCGGTGTTGTGCGCAAAACTAAACGGGGCGCTCAAAAGGACAATGGACAGCGTTATGGCTATAATTAATTTTATTCGCTCCACATCAAGCCTCCAACACCGCTTATTCCGCATGCTGCTGTCAGAAATGTCTGCTGAGCACCACGACCTTCTTTTGCATAATGACGTGAGGTGGCTGTCCAAAGGCAAAGCACTGGAGCGTTTCTGCGGTCTCAGAGAAGAGATCATAACTTTCCTCCGCGGCAGCAAGCAAAAAAAGGCAGAAACGCACTTGAGTCGCATACTGAACGACAACTTCATGGCCGATGCCTGCTTTCTGAGCGACATATTCAAACACCTGAACGATCTCGATTTGGGACTACAAGGCAGAGACAAAACTGTCATCGACCTTGTGGAACAGATGCGCGCATTCCAAGTTAAACTGGACCTTTTCGCAAATGATTTGAGCACAGGCCGAATGCTGCATTTTCCGACACTCCGCAAATGCATCTCATCCCCCGCACAAATCACGGATGTGATGACAGATTTCATTACGATGTTGAAAAAATAACTTTGCTGGTCAATTGGATGGACTTGATCTGCCCACAGAGTTGGCTGTTTTTGTCAGAGACCCGTTCACTGTTGCAATAGAAGGGGACTTATCCGCCAGAGCTAAGAAACTGGTCCCTTCCATTGACGAGGGGAAATTCACACTTGAACTTGTTGACATGCAGTCATCTGTAACCATGGTACAGGAGCTTTCCACTAACGGGCCTGCAATGTTTTGGACTGATGTCAACGCACATCAGTTCCCTAACATTAAGAAAGTAGCGATCGTCATGCTCAGTATGTTTGGATCAACATATACACGTGAGTCAAGTTTTTCACACATGAACTCCATAAAAAGCAACTCTCGTTGCTCCCTGACTGACCATACTCTCCACCAATGCCTTCGAATTGCATTGACAACTTACGAGCCTAAAGTCACTGCTCTCGTTCAAAACAAAAAATGTTACTTCTCCCACTAAGTCAGCAGGGTAACTGTAGTCTACAATACATCAATATAATGTGGGATGCATAACAGAGGCATGCCTAATCACACATGGTGATTTAAAATATGTTCCCTCAGTGTTGTTATAGTTGTGAATACTGTGCACTTTTTATTTTATGCACTTTGAGATGTTCCTGGGTCAAATGTGTGCAAGTTGTTTATTTTGTTTCAAAAGGAAACAATGTTATTTCTAATAGCCTACTACTGTGCACTATTTTGTTTTATGCACTTTGTGATCAGATAGGTCAGATATGTAGCCTAGGTCAGTTTTTTTTCTTTTGTAAGTGGAAAAAATAGGGGTTACCTCAGATTCTGTTAATTCAGCTCTTTTTGTATGCACCTTTTGCTCTGCAAACTGACCAGTTAAAAGAGAAACAACGAATAAACCTTATGTTTTTCAATAAATTTGTTTGTGTTGGTTTTAAAATTTGTCATTATGAGCTGCTTTGCCGCTAAAATGACTGGCCCAGCTAACCTTCTTGGTTTGACAATCTGGCCCAACTGAATTTGTAATTGAATAGCCCTGCTTTAAAGACTCTTGCGTTAATTCATTCCATTTGATCTCTTGTTTAGTTTATTAGTTTGAAACATGGCAGACTAACCTTATGCTTTTACTAAACACACCCAACCTCTCTACATTTTGGTCTCTTTCATTCTTGCATTTATACAGACATAATTCTTCGCACCAACAACCCTACATTTTTGGAACGTAGACATATTCATGCTGAGAAAAAGGGGTGGGGGGTGAATTATGATTTGTTAAGTCTGACATGATTGTATGGAATGTTCTTTTTTTCAAATAAAATCAATAAGAAAAAAAAAACCCTACTCCTCAACCAAAAACCTGGTTACAGCTTAGCATGTCATGATACAGTACCTGAACATGATTTAAGTTGTCATTCAGTTGCATAGTCACATTTATGAAACATGGAAGACACAATGGTATGAAAAACATTCTTACCTTCACTGATAAAAGGGTTGATAAAATTCCTACTTCATATTTTCCGGAGGAACATATATACAAACAAAGCGTGCTTTATTTCTTTCTCTCTCTCTCTCTCTCTCTCTCTCTCTTTCTCGCTCTCTCTTGACATGCAGCTTAATCGACAATAATGTTTTTATTGCAGAGCTTCGAGGTTTTTCAAGGATCAGTGCCCTAAGGTATCACCCAAGAGTTGTAGTCACTATTTTGGAGCAATGCTGAACTCTGCTCCCTCAAAATTAATCTCAAGTTCCCTGAAGAAACAGGCAATAGCACTGAAAACATATAGAAGACAACCACAAAAATGTTAAATATTTCTTGCCCATAAATTAAAAATAAACACATGTGGAAATCTTATTTGCATCACTAAATTTTTAATATTGTTTTTAATGAAAGCTTACAATAAGAATTCATCACTAAGAACAGGAAATCTCATCTATTGTAATTACAGTATAGTTAATAATATATGTCCAAAAAAAGTAACAATAAAAGAAAGCTATTTTAAATAATTCACAAGGTTTTTATTATAATGCCTTTAGTAATTATGCTATCTGCTCTGGCATACAGTAATTTGGAGTAAATTAGTTGTCAATGTAATTGAGCACAAAAATCTGAGACGTGAAACGTACTTTGATATCTGTATGAGATAAATAAAGTTACACCTTTAAATAGCAATTTGTTCATAGAGAGTAGGCTGTTAGATAAGGAGATGCAGCAGCAGATTGTAGTTATCCCATGTCAAACACTTTGAATTTTAAAGTATATTAGCTTATCTTTAACTGAAATAAATTTGGTAATATACTTCTGTAAAATGTATTACGTAACAAAGACAAACTGTACATGTGGCATTTAGACATGTGCAAGGCATGGGACTTTGAATAAAGCAACAGAGTTTTGAAAGGACAAATTTCTGTTTTGCGCTAGGCTCCTGCTTTACTTGATTGCCTGTTACTCTGTCTCTGACTACAATAATCATATTTAACAGATGAACAGATGGATTTTTAAAATGTTAGATGACTTTCGTAAGTTTGCTCTATGCTTATTGAAAGACTCCTTTACTTATTTATAATTCGTATTGAATGTTTCTTGATCACTTATGTTTCGGCAATTTACTATAATGTGTACACACCCTCATGGAGAAAATGCAACATTTTTATAAAAAAATTATATTTTTGGAAAAATAAGACTTTAAAACAGTGGACAGTTTGGGTCAAGGTCAATACAGTTGATGAAATCATGATTGCTTGTCTTCTCAAGCTAACAATATGCTGAAAAAGAAATAAAACTAATGTTTAACCACATTTTGCATGGATTACAATATTATTTGATTTGAATGTCACACACATGTGGAGATTTTTTATCCTTTTTATGTTTAGTTGTATAAAACCTTACAACAAATGTAACTGACTTCCCAGCTTATGACCTCTGCCTTTATTTTAAATTTGATTAAATCTTTCCTCATTCTTCTAACTTTTTGCCTTTGTGGTCTGCCTGTTTCTGCTTAAGCAGTACAGTTAACCTAACTCAATTAAAATTGCCAGCATGACACTCTATTCAATTTAATTTTGTAAAGTTTGCCATCTTATGGTATTTCCCTGGTATGAAGTGATTGCTGAAAAAATCCTTTTACAGAATGATAGGGTATATCTTGTCCAATTGGCACAATTTTTTTTTCTTCTTAAATTTAATTAGCACTCAGGCCTTGTAAGAGTAAACACAGAAAGTAAGGTAAAGAGTTGGAGTCTCAGGGGTAAACTTCCATTTAATATTTATGCTTTCAATTAAGCCAATTTTAAAAAATGCTAATGCAACATCAGCAGTCAATACGACATGCTGCTTGTTAAAGTCTTCTAAGTGACTGTCTCTTCCACTTCTTGCGTCATCAGATTGCTTGACAATGGAAAAGAAACTCTTTTATGGTAATGCCTTTGAACAGAGTAAGGCTTGGATCAGCTCTTCTTCCAAGTTCGCAACTTCTGGAATATCGATGAAATAAGCTGACAAATTATACTAACATTCCTTTTCTTTACCCCTTCCTGTGTTTCCTTGAAGTTGTCCCCAAAGGGATGGTAGAATCAACACACTCCAGAGACTCCCAGTAATATACTGTATGAATTATTTAGTATGAACTGACTGAATTTTTTTATGCTTATCTTTTTTTTCCTCCATGGTGTTCTTGGTATATCATTCCTTCACACTTCTTTCTTTCCTAAAAATTCTAACTACTGCATGGTAAAAAACATACTGCTCATGTATATGTAAGACTTACTGTTAATGCTGCCTCTAAGTTTCAGTATTATAAGATTGATTCTGCTTTTGGGTGGCACAATGGTGCAGTGGTAGCACTGCTGCTTCACAGTAAGAAGAACAGGGTTCACATCCTAGGTCCTTCCTGCATGAAGTTTGCATATTCTCCCCCTGTCTGTGTGGTTTTTGTCCCAAAGTCCAAAGACATAGTGGTTAGGTGAATTGGTATTAAAGTGGCACTGCTTTGTGTGTGTGTGCACCCTGTGATGGACTAGCTCTCTGTCGAGGGGTTGTTTCTGCCTTGCACCCTATATTTGCTGGAAAAGGCTCCAGCCCCAAATGCCCATCACCCCCCCCCACCACCACCACCCACATTTGCAGAGGGTTAAATGGGTTTGAAAATGACATGACACTTCTTTAGTAGTTTTTCTTAATGACTTTATTAATTTTTTTATTGTTTCTAGTTTTTAAAATCAAATTATCCTGTATTTTATTGAGAATTCACTTCATCTATCTACTTCTTATTAAGTGTCTCTAATTTACACCTAAACGTTTATCCCAGAAAATGTGCTTGCTGCTTTTGTCAAAAAAATGTTGACATTAAATTTTATACTAAGGTTTTGGCAGTTTGTTCTGCCAAGTTTCTATGACATTGTCGTATTCCCAATATAGCTTAATATTTCAGTAATCTCTATAATCTGATTTCTGTGTGATTGTTCCATAATATGAAGTCAATACAGGTTACTCCAACATGCTAAATTATAGTACAATCCATGATTACGTTCATGAATTTGTATTCTTTCGTTGACATCTTTTCGCTTTAACACTGATTAAGTCAGTTTGTATGACAATTACTTAGTACGTTTTCCTTAATTTTTCACTTAAGCTGCCTCAAGAATGATTTAAGATATGAAGAAGGTAGGGGAAGTGACGGCGAAGGTGGTAGGGATGAGAACGGCACCCGTACACATACGCCACACAGCCACCCCGCTGGCCGCTGCCGAGAGTTGATTCTAAAATAAAATAAAACTAAAAGAGGAATAACCTTGGAGATCAATCATCACCCCGAAAGCAGATTGTAGACGTCACGTAGTATATGTGTACCAAATTTCAGGTCAATAGGTCAAACGGTTTGCGAGCTACAGGTGATTTTAAATTCTTGACAGACAAACGAACAGCCATGATAGCGTATTATATATAAAGACATGTCAGTC
The DNA here is from genome assembly GCF_900747795.2 of Erpetoichthys calabaricus. Taxonomy (NCBI): domain Eukaryota; kingdom Metazoa; phylum Chordata; class Cladistia; order Polypteriformes; family Polypteridae; genus Erpetoichthys; species Erpetoichthys calabaricus. The sequence continues at coordinate 129,174,780 of NC_041402.2, read as the reverse complement.
TGCACTATTGGGTCTGGATCACAAACTAGAGAAAGAGTTTAAGAATGTTATATTCTTTTTAATATTCTTAGGTCTAACTTGCAATCAGATTATTTGGGTGGTGATCTACCAGATAATGTTTGTGGTTGGTTGGCCAGTTGGCAAACATCCACCATGCCCACTCAGTTGCGAGAAGCAAATCATAGGCATGTTATAGAGTACCTGTCAAATAATACAAAGAGTACACGACACGTGTTTCACCCTAATAAATGTGAAAGACTGCCCAGCAGATCATCGGCTGTTCTTTACCCTCTCTGGATGAACTGTACAGCTCTCGCTGCCTCAGGAAAGCAGAAAACATCTTAAAAGACTCCTCACACCCCGCTCATGACATGTTCCAACTGTTGCCATCAGGCAAAACATATAGGGGCATCAAAACAAAGACTAATAGACTGAATAACAGTTTCTACCCTGTTGCTATTATGGCACTGAATGCCACCTAATCACCTCCAATGCAGCAGTGCAATAGATGACATCTTGTGCAACAGTATTCATGTGCAATTAAGTTCTTATGTTGAATGTTTGTGTTCTCCCTTATTTCTTCTTATTCTTTCTTATCCTTTTGTAATTATATTTATTTATTTTTTGACACCGCAGGGACTGCACCTATTTTCATTGTATTTGTTATAATGACAATAAAGATATTCTAATTCTGATTCTAATTGGGGCTCATCAGGCGTACACACCTTTGTTTTCCCTTGTGAGGACTGAATCTCAGACACCAGAGGTGAAACCCCAGATGTTGCACCACGGCAGCTGGTTTACTTATTTAACAGAGTGTAGATCGGATTATTATATCCATAGGCCTGATTACCAATCTGATTATTTGGGTGGTCACCTACCGGGTAATGTTTGTGGTTGGTAGGCCAGTTGGCAAAAATCGACCACTCCCTTTCAGTTGCGAGAGTTAAATCAAAGGCATGTTATAGAGTACCTGTCAAATAATACAAAGAGTACAATAAACTTTGTATAGCCATTCATTTTTATTTAAGAGTCTTGGATTAACTAAGGAAATTACCCTATAATCATGAACATCACAAGCAACAAATATGCCTGCAATTTAAAGTAGCAATCGCCCATTTTGGAGTATTTCTAAATAATGAGATTTCATAAAATGTTTTCCGAAACAAAAGTAGATTGGTTCTAATTTGAAAATTAAAGGAAAGCCTGCACATTCCTCTGAATTTCCAGAATATTTCTCTGGAGGAGGACATGTAGGTTTACATCTAAAAATACCTTAGGTCATCACTGTTATTCATTAATTCTTCCATTTTCATTCACCAGCTATCGTTATTCTTGATTAAATTTTGTTTGCTGGCTCCTAACTGAAAATATTAACTTATGGAAAATACTGTATATTTTATTTCTTCATTGATTTTTGCAAGGATATTAAAAACAGATAAACCTTCTTTCTCAAAGGAGGCCTTCAGTCAAGTCCGATCCTATGTCATGGACTTTACTAATTATCTTTTCTCAGAATATTTTTGTCTATGTTGGGCGTTAGATTTGTAAATTGAATGATTTTCAAAACCTAGCCATTGTGGTCACTGAAAGTCGGGAACAACAGGAGGCGGACACCAATAAAAGTAAAAAGCAATTTCTTTATTCTTGGTGGCAAAGAGGCTGTAGCACCTGTCTCGTCAGTTTGCTACAGGCAGCCTCCGAGAGAAGCAAGTTAGCTCAGCTTTATACCAGTTTGTTTACTAAACAAAAAAAGGAAGTATGGCAGTTCAATTTTGAGGTTATGCAGAGTTTGCAAGTAGCTTAAGATGACACATTAGATCAGTACAGGAGAAGTACACGGTAGTCTTTAAATAAGAGGAACTGTCTGCATACCTAAAATTCCAGGTTCCCCATTCAACTTAGGCTATGCAATTCAGCTATGACTAGTTTTACAGAGACAGCACTTTGCAAAACATGTACTTCCCTATTCTTCGGCACCATCAGGGTTACAATACTTCAATGGTTATGTGGCAGTTACAATTTAGGAATCTTTTGATTCAGCTTATAAAAGGATTAATGTTATACTGTCAGTTAATGCACAACACATTCTGATTATAGCTTACATTTCACACATAATGATCATCACACATAATAATTGATCATACAATATCAAAAGCTACCTTAAAAGTTAGTTTAGTACATTTGTCTTACAAGAATACACTCTTACAGCTTAGCATCTGTGTTAGGTTACATTTGTTCGATTGGCTTAATTCAAATTATTCTTTCTCACCATACAGGTTTAACATAATAATAATATAATTATAGATTATAGTTACTTTAGGAACTTAGGATATCATAAGTCAATCAACTGAAAAATCCATTATTTCTAACTTTTTACTTTTTCATACTGCTCTTAAGAGTGCTTTGTTTAGCTTAAGATCAAACACTAACCAATCTGATAATGACTGATCATTTTTTTTAAATTGGCTTGGTCAGTCTGACTTGGTTTGTCCAGGGTCTGTTCCTAACCTATGACTGATTTTGTCAGAATAGGTCTAAGTACCACAGGACCCTCATATTGGATTAAGAAGGTTTAAAACTGATAATAATTGAGAGTTAAATGTGCCAATGAAAATCTTACAGTTAACATTCCTAGATAAAATTAGAAACTGGTAAATCAGTCATATAATACTATGAAGCTAGAAAATATTAATACACTTTATTATAAATTTTTAAAATGAGAAACATAAGGAAAGAAATCATGGAACGCTTTTTGTACATCAGAAATAGAAATTATTCTTTCCTAGAATCATAGCCTTATCGTGATGCAGTTTGTTAGTGGGACATTTCAAGATTAATTTTTTACAGCCTTGGTAGGTTTGGAAGATTGCACTAAAGGGGAAGAGTACATTTACTCTCATGAATGTTCAGAAAAGCCAAGTAAAATGACACCTTTTATTGGCTAACTAAAAAGATTACAATATGCAAGCTTTCGAGACAACTCAGGCCCCTTCTTCAGGCAAGATGTAATACAGAAACTGGAGTTCCCTGTGTTTATATACACACACTAGGACAAGAAACAACATTGATAAATCTTTAAATGAGAAATTTTAAATGTAAAAAATTAATAGATTCATTCAGGCTAGGGTTAATTTAACAAGAGAGAGAAGAACAATGTATGGTCAAAATCTTTGGATAAGATAACTGTCCAACAAAGTCTTTTGAAGTTTGTAATGAGTTTTTCAAAACAATGTGGATCTGTAGACAGGTTGTCTGTCATTCTGAGAGATGTAAACAATCCTCATATCTGGCCATAAAGCTCTTGTCTTTATTCAAGCCATGTTGTAATGTATTAAATTTTAGCATAAGTTTACCTTCCCATTCTTTTCTCTCTTGCTGTGTTTTTAAGTTGCCCATAAGCACTGTGACTTTAAAGTCCCTTTCACAGTGTCCATGGCTGTTGAAGTGGGCCGCTACAGGAACATCTGTGTTGCCATGTTTAATGTGGAACCTGTGTAAATTCATTCTCTGGCGGAGTGTTTGTCCAGTTTCTCCCACATAGAGTGCAGTGTCAGGACATTTCATGCAGAGAATTAGGTAGACTACATTAGATGATCTGCAGGAAAATGATCCCTTTATGTGATGTTCAAGTCGGAAGTGTGGTATAACTATACGGTCTGCATCATAAATGTGGGCACATGTTTTGCATCTTTTCTGTAGGCATGGAGATGTGCCATTTTCTGTTGGTTCACTTAGGGAGCTTCAGACAATTAGTTGCTGAAGGTTTGGTGGTTGTCTGTATGCCAGGAGGGGAGGTTCAGGAAATACATTTTTCAGTGTTTGGTCATTGTTTAGTATTGGCTGAAGTTCTTTTATAATTTTTGGAAGTGTTTCAAGATGTGGGTTGTAGGTGACAACAAGGGGGATGCGGTTCTTGTTGTCTTTGTTTTTATATTCCAGAAGGTTGTCTCTGGGTATGGCAGTAGCTCTTCTTATATGGGTGTCTGCTGTTTTGGGGGTGTAATCTTGTCTGATGAAATCTTGTCTGAGCTCCTGCAGTTGTTTATCCCGGTGTGTCGGGTCTGAGCAAATACGATTGTACCATATTGCTTGGCTGAAAATAATGGAACGCCTTATATGCTTGGGGTGGAAGCTATCACTTTTCAGGTAGGTCTGTCTGTCTGTCGGTTTGTGAAAAACAGAAGTTACAAGGGTGTTGTCTTTCAGTTGAACGGTGGTGTCAAGGAAGCTGACTTCTGTTTTTGAGTAATTCAGCTTCAGCTTTATGTTGAGGTGAAAAGAATTATATTCATTATGAAAATGGAGGAGGTCCTTCTCATTGGCAGTCTAGATTATGAAGATGTCATCTATGTAACGGAGATACAACATTGGTTTTACGATGCACATTGACATGAAATCTTCCTCCAATTTTGCCATAAATAGGTTTGCATAGTGAGGTACAAACCGACAGCCCATTGCAGTCCCCATTTGTTGCAAGTAGCAATCTTGTCCAAAAGAGAATAGATTATGTGTCAGAGTGAATTTTATCATTTCTATTACTGACTTTGTGGGTAAATCATGTTGTTTGACATACATTTCACATGCCAATATGCCATCATCATGGGGGATGTTTGTGTAAAGTGCCTCAACATCCATTGTGGCCAGTAAGGTTCCCTCAGGTAAGGGGCCTAAAGCAGACAGTTTTTTTAAGAAGTCAGTGGTGTCCTGGATGTAGCTGGTTGTATTATGGGTGAGGGGTTTAAGGATGTGCTCCACCCAACCAGAAATATTTTCTGTAAGGGAGCCAATTCCTGAGATTACTGGTCTTCCTGGTTCCCTTCTTTGTGGATTTTAGGAAGCATGTAGAAGTAACCCATTTTGGGGTTCTCAGGAATTAAACTGTTTACATGATCCCTGATGTCAAGAGGAAAGCTACTTACTATCTTTTTTAGTTCCTTTTTGTAGAGATCTGTTGGGTCTTCTTGCAGTTTGTAATAATGCATAGTATTTGGACAATTGTCTTTGTGCCTCCTGTATATAATCTGATGTGTTCATGATGACTAAAGCACCCCCTTTGTCTGCTGGTTTGATAATGATTTCTGTATTTTCCCTTAGTGAATGTATGGCTCTCCGCTCATCCCCAGTAATGTTTTCTATCTGATTTTGCTGCCTGTTTAAGATTCCTGTCTTCACTCTCTGTCAGAAGCAGTCTATATAATTATCCAGGGTGGAGTTTCTGCCAGCTTCTGGTGTCCATGTGGATTTATTGGTGGGGTTGTTGTAACTGCTTGTTGTTGGTTCCTGTGTGTTACTGTTTTCTTTTTTGTGGAAAAATTCTTTTAGTCTGAGTTTTCTGAAGAATTCTTCCATATCACTGCAGAGTCTGATGTTGTCAATGGGCTTTGCAGGACAATATGAGAGTCCCTTTGTAAGTACTGAAATCTCTGCTTCATTTGGTGTGTATGAGGAGAGATTAACAATGCAGGTCTGTTGCTCTTTGTGTTTTGCTATTAAGTGTCCAGCTTTCTCTCGTAGTCTATGCAGCTTTTTCTTTTTGTTGACAATAAGGAGTTTCTGGAGTCTTCTGTAATAGCGATGGAGCTCCTTTACCATCTCCTGCCTGTCATTTCCAAGGAGAAGGATGAGGTCTTGGATCTCTCTTTGCGTGTTCTTCTTGATGTTGTAGAAAATTTGGATTAAGTGGTTTCTTATCCTTGCAGATGTCCTAAAACAAAGTTGCTCTGCAAACCGAGTATTATAAGTGTGGATGGTTGGATTCCTTATCATGATGCCTTTCGGGATAAGATTTTCCTTTTTGCATTTCGTTAAGAAGAAGATGTCGCTGTCCATGTGTGCCAGTTTCTTCCACCGGGTCTTCAGTTCCATGTAGTAGCGGTACATTTCGGTGTCTTGTATGTCTGTAGTACTAGGGTGTTGTACCGTGTTAGCCAATGTTCAAATGTTCAAAAATGAAATGAATGTTCAAAAAGCAAGATGAAATGTTCCCAGACCTTGGATACTAGAAAATAGTCCTGGAGTAATGGTGTTTTCCAGTGAGTACTTAATGTCCAGGAAATCTCTTCTTATCAGTTAGGTTAAGCAAGTAAAAGCTACAGGTGATCCAAACAATATTTAAAATCATACTCTTTCAAAAGATGTACGTAAGACAAAATAAATCTATTTAAGTAAACACAGCATTTTTCTAGATATTTATGATGCATTTTTAAAACTTTTTAGGAACAAGAATTGATTTTCTCCACTGGCCATTTCCTTTGCGATCGCTAAAATATACATTTTTTTATTTTATAGAGCAATTTTGTGGGATTTTCACTTAATTATTATTTCTGTTATGCTTCATATTAAGTTTTTGACACATTTTAAAATGAAAACCTTTACAATGCTTAAACGAACAATGCTTTTGCAAAACAAAAAAAAGCATCCCCCACTCAAGAACTCGAAAAAGCAGACAGGCTATTTTTTCTACCTATTCTACATTCATTGATCTGTATTGAAAGGCAGAGCACAATGATTTGTTGATATGTTAAAGAAAAGACCATGACACAAGAACAACTATGAATTTAAAGCACTGCAATTTATTAAGTTATTATACATTGTAAATCTAATCCTACCTCTCGTATCTGTACAGCCTTCAGTAAATTCCAAACTCCTGCTTTAAAGCTCTGAAATCATCAAGGCCATTACATATTTTATATATTTTCATCTATATGTTTAAACTGGTATAGCTCCATGTATTTCCCTATATAAAATATTTATTACTGTTTTAAGTTTTTTTTTTCACAGTCGAGGTATGTTGTCATTTAGTTCTTCAAGTGAAACTGTATTTCGTAATATTTCTGTTTAGTGAATTTCAATTGCGACCAATTGGGGACTTATGCAAATATGAAATGACACTCTTCAAACCTACCAAATACATCCTCTTTGAAGATTCATGGTTGCAGATTTTAAAGGTATATACACCCTAACCCAGACACAGACAGGCAGGAGACAAGTTTTGCCACACTCCACACATTTATTTACAGTTTCTACCAGTAAGCACAACGCAACACCAGTAACACCATTCAGTCACTTCTGCTGCCAGTCCTTCTCCCTCCACTTCTCTTCAGGCTTTGTCCTCTCTTCCCGACTCTGGCCACTTATGGAGTGAGGTGGCTCCTTTTTATAAGGCATCTGGATGGACTCCAGGTGCCTAACGAGCTTCTTCCGGCCACAATTCTGGGTGTGGCAGAAGCGTGACCAAATAAGGCCCTGGAAAGGTCCATGCGCCCCCTGGCAGTGGCTACGGGTTCCAACGGGGTTGAAACTCCATTCTCATAACCCGTGGCCCCACTGAAAACCAAGGGGGCAGCCCTCTATCGGCTCGGGCAAAAAACTGTCCCGGCAATCCTCTTTCCCCAGGTCCTTCCACACTTTGGGTGTCCTGGCCATCCGCCACAACAGTAAATATCATATTCATTCTATGTGTCTTTGTGAGGGTCATGATGGGTCAACCAGGCTAAGGCTGATGTTGAATTTCCAGGTTCTTCCAGCTTAGTCAAGAAATTTAATTTCTTCAATGTGCTCTGAGTTTTCTGTCAGTAGGCCATGCCTTATATACTTGCTGGGAGGTGCTCAGGGAGCATCTTAGCTACATGTCTAAACCATCTCAGCATCACTTCTTCCATTCCTCATGGAGAGTGAGTTCAGCAACCCTGTACATCATGTCAGATCAGCCATTTTTATACTGAATCTCTTTTAGTCAATGTACAAAACTTGTGACCATAGTTGATGATGGGGACAATAAGACGGTGTGGGTTGGCTCCACGCTACCAGTTGCATCCCAGGAGCCTTTTGAACCGGCTACTGCCAACAATGTACCTGAGGGATCAGCCAGCAGATGAGAACACTCACACAAAGCAAAGGATTGGTTTAAAAGTGCTCCAGTGCTTTTAGTTAAACCCAACAACAAAATAGCGTTCAATAAGTGCAGTGTTCAAAATGTTCACTAAATAAAGGTGAAGGTTAAAAACAAATAAATAATCATTAAAATCAGAGATTAAAACCAGAGACGATACACAAATCATTGGGCCCCAAATATTGCCCTTTTAAACCCGGCGCCTCTTCCCCTTATCCCATTTGGAACTCGCAGGAGAAGGAGACACCAACCGACAGGTACATTTAACCTTCGTATCATGGCTCTGTTTCCTACCACCCTTCCTTCAGCATCTGCTGGGCAACCTGTCAAGCCACACACACCTCTTCCGCTGCTCACACTTGGCCCTTGTGGGAGATGCCGTTAATCAGGTTAATCCTGCTCCCTGGCAATCACTCTGTAGGAGTGCCCTTTCTTCAGCTTTAGGCTCCTGCAGCCATGAAGCTCAGTCCTGACCACCTGTCTGTTCCCTGCAGCACGATGTGCTCTCACTCTCTCTTTGAATATCTGTCTTCTCTCCTTTTAACCTCTGTCTCTCGCTTGTCTTTCTTTTGCTGGCCAGGTTAATTTTCTTCCTTTAATCCCTTTTTTCTCCCCCTTCTTACACTGCTGGCTCCCTTTTAACCTGCCTCTGTGGGTGCAGCACCCTGATCGCGAACTGCGGAAATCTGATGAAGCAATTGCGATACACTGCACCCTCATGTGCAAGTACATCTAGCCCCAATTACTCCACCAAACCCCCCACAGCTGTGTGAGCACACACACCAATGGAGATTGTGCTGGCCAATCAGTTATTTATTTATTAAAAATCAGCCACCTCTTTCTGAGACACAAACCTGCTATACCACAGACATAGACTGACGAGTAAATTCAATGCTTCATCTGAGGACTTACTGCAGCTCTCTGTTATCATGGCAACAATCTGGTACGCAATCCATAAAACTTCTGCCACTGTACCAATTGGCATATGACCACAAGGTACTTGAAATCCTCAAGAGGGGCAACTGTTTACCCATTGCCTTAATAGAACAAGCCACGATTTTACTGGAGTGAACCACAAGCTCAGATCTGTATGTGTTATTTCTCATCCCAAATACATGCCAAAGATCACAGTTAAAAGGAGCCAAGAGGACAAGATTTTTTGCTAACAACAGAGATGCAATGTATAGATTCCAAAACTGTAAACTATCCCAGCCTCGGACAGTATTTCTATTCCAATAACCTATCATTAGCTTTCACAGTGAGGCTAACAAAATGCAATCCCTCAGGAACTAGAACACACCCTCGTGCTCCCTCTCTTTTAAAAATCGGGAGTGGTCTCCCCTAGATTATCTCGTATACTCAGATATGGAAATGGATATTTGAGGAATAAACCACAAGATAATGATTATATTTTTATATTATGTACATTAAAGTACAATCAACAACAAATCAAACCAAATTAACGATATATTGAACAATTGTTATAAAAGTAAAGTTGAATAAATCAGAATCTGCGGCTGCATGAATAAAAGGTAAGGTACCACTTCCGGTTAATGAAAATAGCCCAAAAGTTGATAGAAATCTACGTTTTGTACCTAATACTTATAAGCAAAATTTGGTTGATCTAAGTGAAAGCGTACTCAAGTTATCGTGTTTACATACACACACAAATACAGACAGACACACAGACATAATTCCAAAAATGGTATTTTCGGACTCAGGAAGGTCTAAAACGTTGAGATTCATCAAAATCTCACATTGAATCTTTGAACTATTACAATACTTTCCCTATAATTCGTATATGAGAAAGTGAAAAAGAAGATCACCACTCCTGCCCTCTAGTCCTAAGGCACTATCTTTGATATTCATGCAAACAGAAGAACTATGTGAGCCGAACACCACCTACAAAAAATATCTAGTACATTCAGCCACCCTTCCAGCCTTGCTACTTTAGAACTTTTTAATCGCCATGATGACCTCAGTCACAGCTCTGGACCCAGTCCCAATCAGTGGTTCTCATATAAGCTGGGCACATCTATAGAATACAGGAGTTCTTCAAAGTGTTCTTTAAACCTGTCAACAATATCCGTAGTTAAAGTCAGTTGTCGCCCACGAACAGGTTGTGCAATTGCCACTCTGACAGTTGCTGCCTATTTTCCCAAAAGTGCAACCTTCATCTTGGAAGATAATTACTTTTTTACCAATGATTTCAAAATTAACTGTATCTGTAATTTCTAATGTAATGTTAAGGGATATCTCCCAAAGTTGTTTTGCAGTAATATCTCTAACTTCTCCATATCTCCATTATACCATTCACTTTAAGAATCAAATGGAAATAACTCCAGGAACAAGGTTGAGATGCTTACCCTGCCTTACTGATTGTGAGGAAGGTACAATCTTGGTCACTCATTTTTTTTTTGTTTTAATATTGGCTATGCAGGTATTATAAATTTCTTGAGATTATCAATATTAATTTAAAAAAAGATCAATAAACCACAAATGTTTCAGACTTCTTTCTTAGAAAAGTATTCTGAGATGTAGGTTCACCAGCAAGCTGTTTTGGATAGTAGGCTACTGACTATGATGCACCAATGATCCTTAAAGAGCTAGGACCCATTTTGTTCTAAAAGTTTCAGGCCCCAGCCACACACAGCGGAATGATTATTCCAACATACTGTATCCTCCCATTTAACTCTGATACTGACAAATCTAAAATCCTATCCTAAAACATATCTGTTTGGTTTTGTTTGGCTTGGGGAGGGTGCAGAATGAGAATGTACTGTATAGTACAGACACAATTATGTAAAACGAAGCCATGTTTACTACTGTCACTATTTCAGATTTGCATTGAATGCACATAAAAACTAATTTAAAAACTAATTAGAATGCTGGCCTGTGTGTGAACCACCTTTGAACCAGTACTCACAAAACTAAATTTTGCTAAAATTGTTGTTTTTCTTGAATGTTCAGCTCTTCACTGAGAAAATATCTTCAGATTAGTTAGCAATGCAAGCTGTAGGTAACCTCTGGCTGTGCCACTTTTCATTCAAATTTATATTAAATGCTTGACAATAAAACAGCAATGCTTGCACGAAAGAGATAAAATGAAAATGATAGTGGCTTGACCCCACTACATGACATGTTAGAAAAATATTATTGCATAGCACTTAGAAAGTCTGACCTGAAAGGAGGAAATTATTATAAATGGATGAAAGACTACATGTATTTTAGAAAAAATATGGATGAAGAAGAGTGATTAGAACCAATGCTGCTAGATATGTTTAAATATAAAGTGTAAAGGTTTAAGCAGCTTTTTTGAAGCAACGGAAGCACTGGGATGATGATACAGAAAGAGCCAGGAATTTTTTCATTATTGATCTCAAGTTGAATGGTTTCACCTTCTTTTAAGTGCTACATTATTTCTGCATTAAGTTGATAGAAAATTAAACTAACATCACAATATACACTAGCATTTCAATTCATTTAATCCATCCATTTTCTGAATCCAGTTAGTCTTTTACAAGGTTATGGAGAGTGGGACCTTAACAGCTTTGGGTTACAGGAGCCAGATTCAAATGGGATGTCAGTGCAGTGTAGGACACAATAATTTCTGACAGTTTTAAAGAAGCTGATGACTGCAACATGGTAATCTTTGGGACTTGGACAAAACATCAACTGCCAGCAGAAAATGTACAATCTGGGAACCAAACCCAGGTGTCTGGAACTGTGATGCAGATGTTTTGTTTAGCTTATCTTTTGAATATTATTGAGAAATCTCCATATATTTACAAGTACTAGGGGGCTTCGCCCCCTGCTCGCTTCGCTCGCCAACCCCTGGTGTTGGGTAACCCGAAATACATTGATGTATGTATGAGATATATTGGAGTGTAAAGGTGTAGATGATGAACAAAGGAAGTAAAGAACCCATAGCATGGCACATTAGAAAGATTTATTGGAATATTTCTTTATACACAACATTTCTAGTAAAGATGGTGTGTTGTCCTTGAATGAGTTTTCCTTGGTATGGATTATCTACAACTTTAACTTTAATGTCAGATGAACGCCGAACTCTTGAGAAGGCTACATAAAGTTGTCCATGTCCAAGTACAGGCTCAGAGAGGTATATACCAACTCTGTCCATGGTTTGTCCTTGGGATTTGTTGATCGTCATGGCAAATGCAGGTTTAATGGGAAATTGGCGTCGTTTAAGTGTAAAAGGTAATTCCAGGTAAGAACATGGAAGGTCAACTGTAGGAATCAAAACAGTATTGTTAGAATGTGATCCTGTAAGTACTTTTGTAGACTTAGCTAATGGGTGACTGTTTATGACTCCAGCAACGTTTCTCATTATCAGCTTTGTGTATTGCTTGTTTTCAGGAAGGGTCTGCCATTGCCAGCTGGTGGCCTGATATTTACCCCAGTAGATGCAAAAGGAAATGAACTATTGTAGGATCCAATGCAGTCCACAAAGTTTTTACTTTCGGGTACATTGTTAGTTAGAAGCTTCCGTAGATATTCAGGAAAGTCATCTAAAGGAGGCAGTCTAACCTGACCCTTTTGACAACAACGTGTAAACTCATTAGTTGTAGTGCCAGTTGTTTCTTCAGGGAAGTTAAGTGAATGACAATGACAGCAAATGATATTCATTAATCCTAATGAATGTTCATTAATAGTGGACTCATTACAGAATGCGTTGTCAGCTAATTGGCGGAATTGTTTAGTGGCTGTTTGTCGTTCCTTTCTTTGCCGTTTATGTATTGCCTCTGCTGTTTGAGAGTCGCGTTGTAGGCGCCTGCGTTCATTAATTGTATTCAGGCGGGCTCGTCTGTCAGTTGAGATGTTTCGTTTTGGAGCTGTGACTCCTTTGGTTGCGTTGTTTGAGAAGCGCGTTGTAGGTGCCTGCGTTCATTGTTTTTATACAGGCGGGCTCGTGTTTGTAGCCCCGTTAGTCGAGCTCTTTCTTTTTGGAGCCGTGCCTGCTTTGCTTGTGGCATTTCAGACGCACGTTGTAGGCACCTGCGTTCATAGATTTTATCCAGGCGGGCTCGTTTGTGTATCTCTGTCAGTTGTGGTGTTTCATTTTGAACCCATGCCTGCTTTGCTTCTGCAGTTTCAGATGCGCGTTGTAGGCGTCTATGTTCATTGTATTTGTCCATGCGGGCTCGTGTTTGTAGCTCCGTTAGTCGAGCTGTTTGGTTTTGGAGCCGAGACAGTTTTGCTTCCAAGGTTTCAGACACGCGTTGTAGGCGCCCACGTTTAATGATTTTATCCATGCGGGCTCGTTTTTGTAGCTCCGTTAGTTGAGCTGGATCGTTTTGGAGCCGTGACCGTGACTCCATTAGTTATCCGTTGCCTACCGTTAGTAATATGGATAATTCCACTTACTGTTAATACGGAGCGTTTTCTGTGGTTGTATTGTTAATAATGCATCACTGTAATGTGATTCACATATGCTATATGGTTTGGACGTGTGAGGATGCAGAACGTTTAATATGTAGAGTTCGTTTATTCTTATTACCCGGACCATGCTGTGTAGTGTGGACGTTTAGTTCAGAAGCGCGTTGTAGGCGCCTGCGCCTTTCGTACCTTCTCGCGCCTTCCGTACTATCTTTGTGGACCTTTGCGGACTCCGTAGTGTCTTCCGTTTGACTCTGGGGTGCAGTGCAGAATCCTCTTTTCTGTGAGGCATTAGTTGAGCTATTTTGTTTTGGAGCCGTGACTCCTTCGTTCGCGGTGGATCAGACTTCGCTTGCGGTTTATGAGACGCACGCTGTAGGTGCTTGCGCACTATGTCTCCTGCGTCCATTGCCGTGTACCTGGGTCCGTGCCTTCCGGTTTACCATTCTCGGTTAGTAATATGGATAACATAACATAATCTGTTGTGGTATCTCATACTGCATTGCTTGAACAAGGACTCATTTTGCTAATCAATATTTCATACCTCAGTGTGAAATGATTTTACTTATATTATCTTAAATTGAAAAAAAATGAAAACTTATCACCAGTTCAAGATTCTTTACTAGATCTTTATTAATTTAATATTTATGAGGAACCACATTTGACTTATTTTTCCCATTAGAGTTCTATGATGTGAGCAGGAAAGGAGGTTCTGGTTTTTTTTTTTTGTTTTGATGGATATTTTTATTTGCTTTTTTATTTCCTTTTTTATTTTTCTATTTTTGGAGCACAATGTTTTGTATTTCTGTATTGCTCACATGAGAGTATCTTTAATTGAATTATATATTGCTGTATGTATTTTGCTCTATTAAACATGATAAAAAATATCATTATTGTTGATTGGCCAAGTTCACAAAAGCATTTTTTGCACCGAATATGCTGTGTTTGCAGATAATTTTCCTGGAAATTTGCTGTGCAGTCATCTTAAGTTAATATTTTTTTTTCTTGAGTAGGAGGCTGCTTGTATTATAAAGGGGATGGGGGAAAGCCCTCGGAAGCCCCATCCCCGGAAGAGTCAAAACTGTCGGAGAGCCAATAGGGTTAGGCGTCACCTGCTGCACGGCAGCACTCAGGTCCCAGTTTGAGGCAGACCATCCAGTTAGGCACGTGGAATTTCTTGTCTCTCCGGCATGATGATCATCTTTCTCTGCTGTAAAGAGAAGCTGTGTAAACTCTGCATATCAGTGGCGAAACTCTTTGAGGTGTGCAGACCTGGGACTGACAAGATCTATGTAGGTGGGTACACCCCTTATTTGTCTGGTTACTCATTGTTATAATCAGGGAGTCGTTGTTGCTGTAGCAGATTGGCTTCTTCCGATGGTGTCCGATGTCACTTCTTTAAACAAGCGTATTATGAGACTCAGATTATGGCACTCTCTGGGTGCCTTGTCTGTTGTCTCAGTGTATGCTTCGACCGCAGTGATGTGTCGGTGAAAGAGACATTTTATTCGCAACTTCACACAGTGCTTGAAGGGTGCCCACAAGGTGACACTCCTCTGGTCAAGGGTGACTTCAATGCAGCCACTGGCATTGACATGGCTGGCTGTGAGGATTGTCTTGGTCCTCATGGCTGTGGTGACCATGGTGAAAGTTGCTACATGTTCCTTGACTTTGCAAAAGGTCAGGGGCTGTGAATTGCTGGATTCTGGTTCCAGCATCCTAATCCGCATTGTTGGACTTGGTACTCCAGTACTGGTGGTGCAATGAAAGAGATCAATCACATCCTCGTTTGCAGATACTGGAGGTTCTTACAAAATTGCAGGGCCTACAGAAGTACAGAAGTGCCCAGTTTATGAATTCTGACCACGGACTTGTTGCTACCACCTACTAGGAAAATGAGGCTGAACCTGGCCAGACTCCAAGACCAGGCTGTTTCTAACGAGTTTGCACACAGTTTGTGTGAGGAACTTATGGATTTGGGTGAGACAACTAATTCTAATGTGATGTGGGAGACCTTCCATGACAAGACCCTGAAGGTTGCTGAGGGTTGTGTTGATGTTACTGGTGTTCCCAAAAGGAGGTGTTTCATCTTGCAGTGCACTCTGGATATCATATAGAGGAGTCGCAGAGCACGGCTTGGTGGCAACTCTGATCTGTACCAGGAACTGAGAAGGACAGCTGTGAGGGCTTTGAGGGAAAATAAGGAGGTGTTTGTTAGAGGAATCTGTTACACACCATCTATGGTCTAGTGACCCACATCCTGCTTACAGAGGAATCAAAGCATTATGCACATCCAAATCTGTTCCTTGGAGGGTGGCAATCAGGGCAGCTAATGGAATGGTCCTTACGGATGACACTGCAGTTGTGACCCACTGGGCTGGCTACTTTGAGCAGCTGTTTAAAGTCATTCCATCTGACTGGAAAACGGGACTTGTCATCCCTATCTGGAAAGGGAAGGGTGATTACCTGGATTGTGGCAACTACAGGGGGATAACACTGCTCTCGGTGCCGGATAAGGTCCTTGATAGGGCTGTTCTCAATAGAATCTGTGATCACTTGCTCACCTACCAGAGACCGGAGCAGTCTGGTTTACGCCTAAGAAGTCTACCATCGACCACATCCTGGTACTGAGGGTTCTCATGAAGCGCAAACGCAAATATCGGCAGAGATTGTTTGCAGCCTTTGTCGATTTTCGTAAAGCGTTTGAGTCAGTTAATCAAGCTGCCCTCTGAGACATCCTGAGACTTTGCAGGATCCCCTCAAGGTTGCTGAATATCATGAACGGCCAGTACGCTGGTACTGTGAGTGCTGTGCAGAGTGGAGCCAGAACCTCAATGTTTTTTCCAGTTGATTCTGGGGTTCGTCAAGGGTATGTTCTTGCTTCTACTCTGTTCAGTGCTTTCATGGACTGGGTGTTGGGCAAGGTTGTGGGGTCCAGCGGCTGTGGGGCATCTGTTGGTGAAGATTCACTGATCTTGACTTTGGATTGGATTAAATGGGTTTGAGAATGTTGTATTTTTTATATTAAACTGCATTACATGTCAACCATACATTAACAACAGTACCTGTAATTGTTTATATAACATTTTTAATAAAATTTTGCCATTTTCTCTTAATGGTGCAAAGTAACTAAATGTTGCGGTTGTATAAATTAACAGTGCATCTGGGAGGTTGTCTTTCAGTTCCAAATTGTAATGCACATTTGTCTTGATACTTTTTAAGATCTTGGGAAATTAAGCCTCTTGTTTGCTTGATGTAGTGTTTGTGTGCATCATCATTATATTTCTTTTTTTTGTCAAAGCTGAACTTTTCTGTTTTGATTCAATCATAGTTCATTCTTTCTGACCTTTTCACAAAGACAATCCCAGGCTCCTCTTCACCTTCTGTTCAAGAGATTCCAATTCAGTTATTGGCTATATGTCTCTAATACAGTGGAAAAAATGAAGTGGCGTGACAAAAGAGTTTAAACTTGTGTAATGTTGCAGTTAATATGAAAAGAACAAAAGATGACTGGTCATTTCATTTTGTACAAAATAAGCAAAATAAGCAAGTTCCCTTTTTGTAGATAAAAGTTTACTATGACAAATACTATCTATACTGAAATAGCAAAGAAAAAAATACTTTTTTGGAAAAAGAAAAATGTTTATGCAGCATTCATACTTGGAGCTGTTAAGAAAAAAACAGCTTGTCATTTCTTTTTTATGTGACACACTATATTGTAAGTACTTGGGAAGAAAAATGCCAAATCAGACTTGATGTCAGTAAAGTTATAGTAATATGTGCTTGGCAAAACAATACAGAACACATTCTTTTAATAAAAAGGCTCTGAAATGGTACAAGTTCTATGCTTAAACATTACAGCATTTTCTCTTTATCATAGTGCAATGCCGATGAAAAAAAGCCAATAGAAAACAAAACTGGATGGTAGCATATAAATCAGAGAAGGTGATAATATGATTTGGCTGTATAACTCACTGCTGACACCTTACTTGGAGGACTGTGTGCAGTTCTACTCTTCACATTATAAACCAGATGTGGAGACTTTTAAAAGGCAGAAAAAACAAAATACTGCATATGATTTGTGACTTGCAACATACAATAATAAAAAAAGAAAACTAGCTGTTTAGCCTGAAGAAAATGTGTAATGGAAATCTAATGGATCACCTCACCAGAAAACTGTCTGACAGGGGTGAGAAATAAATACCAGCATATTGGTTCCAAAAAGTATGATTGAGAAGACAAATATAGGCTTTCTTCTGGAAGAGTTCCCCTAACCCAGACAATGGTCAATGGCAGGGCAGCATTGTGGCATTCTAAGTAAATGGCAAAAATTACCTTTATGATTCACTCATTGAATTTGCCACATTGGTGTTCAGAAATGGGATTTCATTTGTAAGATGACTAGAATGGAGCAGACTCTAGAGTATAGATGGATCAAAGAAGCAGGCAAGTCCTGGCTGTGATTGAATTCAAAGAGGCCTTTTTCAAGTTTGCTTAGTCATGGGGCTTCTACACAGGAGAGTCGTGGAGACACATGTACAATTCTAGGTCATGTGAAAATTGAGAACAACTGGAAAAATTAATTTGCATAGTGAAAAGTTAGGAGAAAAGATGCTAATGTTTGTGCAGTGTGTAATAGGGGGTCATTTTAATAAGTGCCAGGAGAGAGGGACACCCAAATGAAATTAACCTAATTTAATGAGCACTTCATGCATTTAGTAAATGTGGAGAGTAGTTGGGCGATTACAAAGCAGTGCCAGCAGTTAGGTCATATAGATGGAGACACAGTAAAGGTTCTGGCTGATGGGTTTCACCAAGAGTATTGCTGCCAAACTAAAGTGTTAGCACACCAAAGGGATTTTGCCCTGTAGATATAGATGATGACAGTGAGAAAGGTTGTGCCTATGGTGGCTGTAATAAATATTGTATGCACCAAGGAGGTGAAACTTTGTTGTAGATTGCACAGCATGATGGAAGTGGAGCCCTGTCCACCACAATACAACATTATTTCAGCAATATTGACTGGATGAAGTATGAAAGAGCACAAAGTGTCATAGCTGCATGACTGGAAGGTTAGGCATTGGACAATATGAAGTACATGTCAGTGAAAAAGCTATTATACACACATTCTGGGGACAAGTTTTGAGCAGCACTTTGGCCATACTGAAGCTGATACTTCGTTGAGGCAACAAAAATAAGAGAGAGTTTGCAGAGCTTGATTGAGATCTTGGATTTATTTGCTTCTGATGCAATGTTTCTTGTGGCAAAGATATGCCTTTTTTTCCCAATTAGAGCTGGCAGAACTGGCTAAAGCAGAAATCTTTTTTGACCATACCAAATATCCAGCAGCTCCACCAGCTTTGCTACCAAACTTAGAACAAGTGTAGCACAGGAGACAGAAAACATATTATACATACAGATGGTTGATGCACTCAAACTTCAGAACCATTTGGGCTAACCTGTGAGAAAAATAATATGCAGCTTGCAAACTCAGTCTATAGAGATGGAGCCAGACAGTGAAACACTGCCATTGTGACATCTTTTTAGAAATCCATATGCTTACCAAAATAAACCTTTTGCTGTACTTAGCAAGTCTGAGCACTTGCATCAGTAAAACACCAAAGTAAGCATGCTTCTGAAAACATCAAGACTTTCGCTCCAGAACAAGTCACTAGCAGTTGCTAGTTCATAATGGTCAAATGGAACTAGAAGAATACTACCATATTCACACTTTGATTAGAGGCTGTGCTTCTAAGGTGCTCATTGATACAAGACCCACCTTTACCATTGTCAGCCCGGACATACTACCTTCAGACATCCAGTGAACTACCAAGTCAACTGTGTTGATGATAGGCACAAATGAGACAAACCTCATGCTAGGCAGAATAAAAAAGAATATTCATATGTCTGGGAAGTAATAGGAGCTGAATATCTGCATAACAGATAGGGATTTTGAACGTTCAGGAAGGGCTAACTTTTTCCTTGTTTAGCCACTGACAAAAACAACAAAGACCACCTGCAGAAGTTTTGCAGGGACAATCACTTATGCTATACTACTGGGCCCTTAAGAGGGATATGTCTCAGGTCAAGATCAGCAGGAAACTGTATATTTCTATCTTTCAAGTGAGACGAGTATATATAGTGTAAATATAAATTTACTGTAAATGTTACTCATATATTACTTAAAATCATTGTGTGATAGAGAGAGTTTGATTAGATGATTGAATTTAACACAGAGAATAATGTAAGATTTACCTATATTGATTAAAAAAAAAGCTTCAATTTTGTTACCAAGTGTAATAGAGTATTTTAAGTTGGTTTGGTAGATGTGTCAAGCATTGTTTTGGAACACAGGAGAAATACTGAAAGTTGGATGTGTAAGCATCCCCCAATGACATGGGCTTGCAAAGCATTTTATTTTGTACAATTCAGGCCTTGAATACTTCTAAACTCAGGAGAAATCTATACCCACTTCTTCTAGACCAGGGGTCTGCAACCTTCACTATGAAAAGAGCCATTTTGCCCCCTCTTCCTCCAAAGAAAAATAGTCTGGAGCCGCAAAACATAACACAGCTGATAAACTTTTAAAAGTTTTAATCTTTTTAAAGATTTTACATGTTACAACCACGGAATACAACAAACAGAAGTGCAGTGTGCATGTGTAGGGCTACTTTGAAATAAATTAAACTGAACTATGCAGGCCTATTTGGGTCCTTCCTATACCTGTGTAAAATTAAAATAAAAACTAGCCCACTTTAATATAAATAAAACATTTAGCTGTAGCTTAGCAGCTTTAAAAAAGTAAACATTAAATTCCATTTCAGTGTGCTGAATCAACTGAAGCACCTGAACATACAAAAAAACCTACATCAGCTCCGGGTCCGAAATGAATGTGTTTTGTTTTTCTGAAAAATAATAGCTTATTAAATGCTATTGTTGTCACCTGTTTAATGTGACTTCTGTTTCTGAAGTTCGCTGCTGATCATCTCTATGTCGGGGCTGTACGATGTGACTTTGACCTTCACACAGGACTGCAGGCTCTCATGTGTGAGGCGGGAGCGATATTTGGACTTTATGAAGTTCATGCTTGAGAAAACTTGCTCACTTAAGTATGTTGAGCCAAAGATGGACAGGACTCCAAATGCATATTTTTTCATGTTCATATACGTTTCGGGAATGGCATTCCATGTGTCGAAAACAAATTTGTCGGGTTTGGGGAGGTTTTAAATATCACTCCATTTGTGCTCTTTAGTGAGAGTAGCCTTCTGACGGGTGACTTCTTCAAGATCCGCTGTCAGGCATTTGAACTTGGACACCCATAAATCTTTATCTGCTATGTCGTCCAGTTCAATTTCTAGATCGGGCTTACTCCTGTGAATGCGGATGTGTTCAGCAGGGATGGGTCGATGTCCAGGGTTGTGACAGGGAAGGAGAGAGTGTGTGTTTTTCCTTTCTGAACTCACTGAATCTTTCTCTAAATGCAGCTTGCATTTTCTGAACAATTTCCCATTTGTTTTTAAAGTCGGAGAATAGATGCTCTGATATTTTTATGAACGATTCTTTCATGTATTCTCCGTCTGTGAACGGCTTACCCCTCCTTACGATCTGTTGAGCTGCCACAAAACTAGCAGCTGTAGTTGACTGTGTAGAAGTGATCCACTTTTTGAAAGTATGTTTGCTCTGTTCAGCTTTCCGTTGCAGTTCCGAAATTGCTCTCTTTCGCTTATCTTCACTTGGGTATTTTTCAGTGAATGCTGAGGGCTTGTTTTGAAAATGTCTTTCAACGTTGCATTTTTTGTTGTTCGATAATTTATCGCCACATATTAAGCACACCGGTAAGCCAGCGTCGTTGGCGGTGAAGGCAAATGCTTCTGTCCACGCAGAATTAAACTCTCTAAATTAGATGTTAAAATGTATAACAGTAGTAGTAGTAGTAAATAAACATATATATATATATATATATAAATACAAGTTAAATTAAGAAATTGCCATTATTCATTTTCATGGTTTTTATTTTTTTGTCAAGGCCAAAGGGAGCCACTGCAAGGAGGCTGAAGAGCCGCATGTGGCTCCAGAGCCGCGGGTTGCCGACCCCTGTTCTAGACTGTCAAAGCAAAAGGCAGAAATCACATAGATACACCCCAGCTGTATTATTGTGGAGTTGAGAACTGAGAACACCTACTGCATTTGTTTTTGGGATGCCTTTTGAAATTTTATCTTAACCTACAGGACCAGAATATTTTCATAAGCTGCAGGACTTTTAATGCAACGCTAAAGTTGACAAAAATGCTTCAGGGTAACAATGTCCATATAAAGCACTTCTTTACCCAAAGAGTTGTGGAACTCTGGAACAAACTACTGAGACATGCAGTTGAAGCAGAAACCCTCAAAAGCTTGAACAAGTATCTGGATGAGATATTAGGACAACTTAGCTATTATGTAAACCAGGGGTTTTCAAACTCAGTCCTGGGGACCCACAGTGGTTGCAGGTTTTTGTTCCAGCCAGATTCATAATCAGTGAAAACAAATGAAAACACTGATCTCATTTAAATAGCTGGTATTTTTTTCCTCTTCTTTTATTCATTCTACAATCAGAAAAGCACAGCAGCATGATTTTACATACATAAGATATTTAGAAATATTTCTATTTTTGGTATAGATTTAAATACTTAACTCTTTTTTGTTGATTTCATTATATTTTGCCCTTTCTCTGTGCAGTTTGCAGCCTTCATTGTATCTTAATAGTCCATCCATCCATCCATCCATCCATCCATTGTCTCCCGCTTATCCGAGGTCGGGTCGCGGGGGCAGCAGCTTGAGCAGAGATGCCCAGACTTCCCTCTCCCCAGCCACTTCTTCTAGCTCTTCCGGGAGAATCCCAAGGCGTTCCCAGGCCAGTCGAGAGACATATTCCCTCCAACGTGTCCTGGGTCTTCCCCGGGGCCTCCTCCCGGTTAGACGTGCCCGGAACACCTCACCAGGGAGGCGTCCAGGAGACATCCTGATCAGATGCCCGAGCCACCTCATCTGACTCCTCTCGATGCGGAGGAGCAGCGGCTCTACTCTGAGCCCCTCCCGGATGACTGAGCTTCTCACCCTATCTTTAAGGGAAAGCCCAGACACCCTGCGGAGGAAACTCATTTCAGCCGCTTCTATTCGCGATCTCGTTCTTTCGGTCACTACCCATAGCTCATGACCATAGGTGAGGGTAGGAACATAGATTGACTGGTAAATTGAGAGCTTCGCCTTGCGGCTCAGCTCCTTTTTCACCACAACAGACCGATGCAACACCCGCATTACTGCGGATGCCGCACCGATCCGCCTGTCGATCTCACGCTCCATTCTTCCCTCACTCGTGAACAAGACCCTGAGATACTTGAACTCCTCCACTTGGGGCAGGATCTCGCTACCAACCCTGAGAGGGCACTCCACCCTTTTCCGGCTGAGGACCATGGTCTCGGATTTGGAGGTGCTGATTCTCATCTCAGCCGCTTCACACTCGGCTGCGAACCGATCCAGAGAGAGCTGAAGATCATGGCTTGATGAAGCAAACAGGACAACATCATCTGCAAAAAGCAGTGACCCAATCCTGAGCCCACCAAACCAGACCCCCTCAACGCCCTGGCTGCGCCTAGAAATTCTGTCCATAAAAGTTATGAACAGAATCGGTGACAAAGGGCAGCCCTGGCGGAGTCCAACTCTCACTGGAAACGGGTTCGACTTACTGCCGGCAATGCGGACCAGGCTCTGGCAACAATCGTACAGGGACCGAACAGCCCTTATCAAGGGGGCCGGTACCCCATACTCTCGGAGTACCCCCCATAGGATTCCCCGAGGGACACGGTCGAATGCCTTTTCCAAGTCCACAAAACACATGTAGACTGGTTGGGCAAACTCCCATGCACCCTCCAGGACCCTGCTAAGGGTATAGAGCTGGTCCACTGTTCCGCAGCCAGGACGAAAACCACACTGTTCCTCCTGAATCCGAGGCTCGACTATCCGATGGACCCTCCTCTCCAGGACCCCTGAATAGACTTTTCCAGGGAGGCTGAGGAGTGTGATCCCTCTGTAGTTGGAACACACCCTCCGATCCCCCTTCTTAAAGAGGGGGACCACCACCCCGGTCTGCCAATCCAGAGGCACTGTCCCTGATGTCCATGCGATGTTGCAGAGGCGTGTCAACCAAGACAGTCCTACAACATCCAGAGCCTTGAGGAACTCCGGGCGTATCTCATCCACCCCCGGGGCCCTGCCACCAAGGAGTTTTTTGACCACCTCGGTGACCTCAGTCCCAGAGATGGGGGAGCCCACCTCTGAGTCCCCAGGCTCTGCTTCCTCATTGGAAGGCATGTTAATGGGATTGAGGAGGTCTTCGAAGTACTCCGTTCACCGACCCACAACGTCCCGAGTCGAGGTCAGCAGCGCACCATCCCCACCATATACAGTGTTGACACTGCACTGCTTCCCCTTCCTGAGACGCCGGATGGTGGACCAGAATCTCCTTGAAGCCGTCCGAAAGTCGTTCTCCATGGCCTCCCCAAACTCCTCCTACGCCCAAGTTTTTGCCTCAGCAACCACTAAAGCCGCATTCCGCTTGGCCTGCCGGTACCTATCAGCTGCCTCCAGGGTCCCACAGGACAAAAGGGACCGGTAGGACTCCTTCTTCAGCTTGACGGCATCCTTCACCGCCAGTGTCCACCAACGGGTTCGGGGATTGCCGCCACGACAGGCACCAACCACCTTACGGCCACAGCTGCGGTCAGCTGCCTCAACAATAGAGGCACGAAACATGGCCCATTCGGACTCAATGTCCCCCACCTCCCTCGGGATGTGGTCGAAGTTCTGCCGGAGGTGGGAGTTGAAGCTACTTCTGACAGGTGGCTCTGCCAGACGTTCCCAGCAGACCCTCACAACACGTTTGGGCCTACCACGCCTGACCGGCATCCTCCCCCACCATCGGAGCCAACTCACCACCAGGTGGTGATCAGTTGACAGCTCCGCCCCTCTCTTCACCCGAGTGTCCAAGACATGTGGCCGCAAGTCCGACGATACGACCACAAAGTCGATCATCGAACTGAGGCCTAGGGTGTCCTGGTGCCAAGTGCACATATGAACACCCCTATGCTTGAACATGGTGTTCGTTATGGACAATCCGTGACAAGCACAGAAGTCCAATAACAAAACACCGCTCGGGTTCAGATCGGGGGGGCCATTCCTCCCAATCACGCCCTTCCAGGTCTCACTGTCATTGCCCACGTGAGCATTGAAGTCTCCCAGCAGAACGAGGGAATCCCCAGAAGGTATGCCCTCTAGCACCCCCTCCAGGGACTCCAAAAAGGGTGGGTACTCCGAACTGCTGTTCGGTGCATACGCACAAACAACAGTTAGGACTCGTCCCCCCACCCGAAGGCGAAGGGAGGCTACCCTCTCGTCCACTGGGGTAAACCCCAATGTACAGGCTCCAAGTCGGGGGGCAATAAGTATACCCACACCCGCTTGGCGCCTCTCACCGGGGGCAACTCCAAAGTGGTACAGAGTCCAGCCCCTTTCAAGGAGATTGGTTCCAGAGTCCAAGCTGTGCGTCGAGGTGAGTCCGACTATATCTAGCCGGAACCTCTCAACTTCGCGCACTAGCTCAGGCTCCTTCCCCTTCAGAGAGGTGACATTCCACGTCCCAAGAGCCAGCTTCTGTAGCCGAGGATTGGACCGCCAAGGTCCCCGCCTTCGGCCACCACCCAAC
Source organism: Erpetoichthys calabaricus (assembly GCF_900747795.2). Classification (NCBI taxonomy): domain Eukaryota; kingdom Metazoa; phylum Chordata; class Cladistia; order Polypteriformes; family Polypteridae; genus Erpetoichthys; species Erpetoichthys calabaricus. Next base: position 129,149,749 of record NC_041402.2, on the reverse strand, counting down.
TCACACTGCACCCGACCTCCTTGGCCCCTCCCATAGGTGGTGAGCTCATGGGAAGGGGGACCCACGTTGCCTCTTCGGGCTGTGCCCGGCCGAGCCCCATGGGTGCAGGCCCGGCCACCAGGCGCTCGCCATCGAGCCCCACCTCCAGGCCTGGCTCCAGAGTGGGGCCCCGGTGACCCGCGTCCGGGCAAGGGAAAACGCCATCCAAAATTGTTTTCCATCATAGGAGGTTTGTTTTAACTGCTCTTTGTCTCATCCCTCACCTAGGACCAGTTTGCCTTGGGTGGCCCTACCAGGGGCATAAAGCCCCGGACAACAGAGCTCCTAGGATCATTGGGACACGCAAACCTTATCTTAATAGTGACAATTAAAAATGAGCTGAGCAGTCACTCAGGCAAACAACACTGAATGACGAAAGGTTGCAACTACCTTAGCGTCCGATCCACTAATTAGTAAATAATGAAATAATTAAACAATTAGAAAATATTGTTAAAAATAAAGGGCGGCATGGTGGCCCAGTGGGTAGCGCTGCTGCTTCGCAGTTAGGAGACCCGGGTTCGCTTCCCGGGTCCTCCCTGCATGGAGTTTGCATGTTCTCCCCGTGTCTGCGTGGGTTTCCTCCAGGTGCTCCAGTTTCCTCCCACAGTCCAAAGACATGCAGGTTAGGTGGATTGGCAATTCTAAATTGTCCCTAGTGTGTGGGTGTGTGTGTGTGCCCGGGGTTTGTTTCCTTCCTAGCGCCCTTGGGGCTTTCCTGGAAAACTGTCTCGGGGTTGGCCGGACGTTAATCATAGAACTATATCCCCTCCTACATGCCCTCTTAAACCGCCGACCGGCTAGGTATATCCTGTGAATAGCCCAGTCAGTATTTGCACAACAATCGGGGAAAAAATCAAACAGCGAATCAACATCAAATTTCTCATGAAATTGAACAAAATGGCCACAGAAACTTATGAAATTATAAAAACAGTGTATGGTGATAGCAGTCTGATTATTTTTGTGTCTCACCTCATACATTTCAGAAATTGCTGGGTAAGTGGTTTAAAAAATGGATGGATCAGGATGATGAAGTCATGATTATAAAAACAGTAAAATTACTCACACACTGTAAAGTTTGTCATAAAAGGACATTATGGATGCAATGCATCACAACTTATCACTTATTATGAAAGCAAACACTGTATTTTGCTTATGGAACTTAATGAAGCTTCTGTCTAAAATGGGTAACTTTCAATATTCTTAATGACAACACAACAGTTGATGCACACATTAAATGCAATATTACAGAAGCAGTCATTTACAGATTTGCAAACTGTCACAAGTACGGTAATTTAGAGGGTGTATGGGGAAGATCCACAAACTGCACAGCTGAGCAGCACAAAACATATAACAGCAACAGAAATATTCACACATTTCACACAGTTGACACTAATGGATATAAAATAGAAGATACAGCCTACATTTTTTGGGCCAACTCTCCATTAGGTTATAATTGTACCTTCAATAAATACAGGCAGATTAACATTTATGTATCAACACATCTTAAAGATCTACTTACAGAATTTTACACAATCAAACATAGTAAGTTGTACCTGAAAATACGTCATATTATGAAAATAATTTAGTGTGAGAATAATGTTGTTAAATATTTTTCCCTCCATCTCCCCTTTCTCTTTCACTTTAATTCAACATATATATTTGAAGGAAAGTACTTTGTTTTAATATTTCATGTGGCATACTCTTTCTAAGGGATAATTTGCTGGTGTTGTGATGTACTGTAATGTCTATGAATATTTTAAACATACTCATACCCGTGTGAATGTGCATGTGTCGCTCCGAGGTTGATTGGAGTCCTTTGGCTGATCATACATTCACTAACAAATGCAAGGGGGTCGGTCAGGTGTTTCATTCACACCTCGGAGAAGGTGGAGAACTGCACCTATACCAAGCTGGGGATATAAAGGGAATCTGCACTGTGAAATTGATGTCAGAAAAAAGGAAGGGAAAGAAAAAGAAAAGAAAGTTAAAGGGTTTTTAGAGATGGCAGAATTGGGAGATGAGCTGGTATGAAGAAGGGTAGAGGCAGGCACCTGGAAAGTGAGTCCCTGGAGAAAAGCGTGTAGCCACCGTTCAAGAGGGAACTGAGCAAACCGGAAAGCAGAAGTGACCGACAGCTCTAGGAGTGCTCCTGCATATGGTTGAGGAGTGATAGCAGGAGTCAGAGAAGCAAAGCTTGGTGCAGAACCCTTCCAGGAGTTGTACCTGTATAATTACAAATGTATTCTGCAAATGTACGTGAAAACAAAACAATTTGGATGGACTGCTCTCTTTAGCTTTCGCTAGACATTCACAAACCTCTGAAAAAATTATCCTGTTTACTGGAAGTTGTGCACTTTGGGTCTGTCTAAACCATTGTAACAATCGGCTTCAATTTCCATGTACACACTTATTCTCATCCATCTGCAGCTTGCAGTTGGAAGTGAGAAGCAAAAATCAAGTTGAAATGTCAATACTGGTCTTTAATATGATATCTTTTAACTTACACTGATAACTGAGCATCTTTAATAACTTTAATTTAAGGTGCCAGTAAATTGAATTTCATTCTCCTGACCTTCTACCTAGACAATGCAGCATGGCCAGACTTATGCTTGAGATAACCTGTGCTGTAGCCCAGGGCCCTACAAGCTACAAGGACCACACAATAAATCAAAATATATAAATACATATTTTTTTACTTGTATTTCAGGGAAAATGTTCTTGCCACTAGACTGTCCGATTGAGTCCTCTTTAATCCCTTTACTGTTATCCCTGAGGTAACCAATCTACTGTTAGTCACATGGACACCATCATCAAAGAGTTTATGTGTTAAGTAAACATCAGCTAGTGATGAAATTCAACCGTTGTAACAGCATTTGCGGCATATAGGCTATCAAAATGTAAACAGTGTTCATTCACATGATGAAGAAAGTATTTTATCATGTCAAAGTAGTAGCAGTTTTTTCAGAAATAGAAAGTGACAGGTAGGTTCAAGTTCAGGGGCCTCATGTATAAATGGTGCGTACACACAAAAATGTTGTGTACGGCCATTTCCATGCTCACATCGTGATGTATAAAAACTAAACTTGGCGTAAAGCTACGTACATTTTCACGCCAGCTCAATCCCTGGTGTACGCACGTTCTCTGCTCGGTTTTGCACGCAGTGTCAAAGCAGTGCTTTTGTTCCAGTGTGGTTTCGCTTTCATTTTTAGATCCACATCCCTGACGTGGCTTTATTAAATACACTGAAATTAAACGCATATCGTTTATTAGATTAAGGCATCTGATTGTAATTAACCTGTAATAATATAATGGTCCACAGAATGGCCAAACTATTCCAAATACCATAACTACTTTAGCGTTGTTACTCTCAATGCACCACTCAGAGTATTTATCCCACTGTATCTGAGTGTGGAATCACATCTCTACAACAGCTGATTGGAAAGAGAATTATCGGTGTACAGCATCAAGCACACACTGCCATGCGCACAGTCTATTTGAACCGCTTCCATATGGCAAATGCTTCAGAGCCTTTCCTGTAGGGAGCTCACGGATCAGAAACAGTTTCATTCCAAGAACTATAAACACACTCAATCAGTCCATCAAGTGCTCCTTGTAGAACGCTTTGTACTTATAAGTACAATTACCTCACTTTAAACTTGAAATACAGTTTTAATATTGCACACATTGAGCCACTTTATAAAGTGCGTATTTACATATGATGACAATATAATTTTTTAAATGAAATGCAGCAAAATATGTTTATTACATTATACAGATAAAATTTGAACATCATTTAAATAATCTATATTGTTAATAATTAAACATCTGAGGATACAGTGTCACAGCGCTAGCAATGTGCTGGCGCCCTGTTCAGGGATTGTTCCTGCCTCGTGCTGTATGCTTGCTGGGACTGGTGTGACCCTGGATAGATAGATGGACAGAATAATTAAACAGGTACTACGAAGATATTTCAGTTAAACATTTTGAACAATCAGCGTTCTAAGGTTACAGATGGCTTGACATCTATTACAGAGCTGATTGTGTGGTGGGTGGGTACTTGGAGAAAGAAAAGGAAGGACAGGAATTGGAGGTTAATACGTTTGAGAGAGACAGTACTGCTGCAATAAATTATTTCATTGAATGTTATGCATAGCGCAGCAAACATGTTGTGGGAGGCAGGAACAATCTCTGGACTGGGTGCCAGGTCATCACTATCACTGCGCCACTGTGTTCCCATGTTTAATAGCATGCTTTAATTCCTATCATCATGAAAATAATATCAAGTATACATCTCAGTATTTAAATTATTCAGAGAACTGTAATATCACGAATGTAATGGATTCTGTGTTTTGTCAGAGAAAGTGAAAGCCAGTTTTAGTGATTCACACACATAGAGCACATAGAAGAACACATACAATACAAAGCATTTAACATGCTACTTTAGTTACGATGGTATTTGAGAAACTAGTAAATTAAATGATTTTAAGATTAAGTTTATGACGTTCTACTTTAATGAGAAAATAAACCATGTGATTAAAGTGGAAATTTTGAGATTAAAGTCGACATTTCGAGCTTTTTTCCCACTGTGTGCTTATTTTTTTTTCTTTTCTCTGTACCCTAATAAGCTTCCATATGACACTCAGATGGTGGGCTACGACTTGCCTTCTCACGGTGATTTTGATATCTGACAACTTCTTTCTTATTTTGGGCACTGTGCGACTTTGTGAACTTGAACTTTTGAGTTTCTCTGACACTCTATGACACTCGATCAACTTCCTTTTGTTGTTTATACCACTGTTTAAACCAATAAATAATACGTTTTTCCTTGCCTCCACTCGGTATTCACTGAAATTCTTCTATTTTCCCCTATGCTTTTGCCATTGTCTTTTCACAGAATGCTGAGCTTAAGGCCTATTTATATTGATTTGCATATTCAAAGAGGCATAATTCTGGGAGGAGTCTGGGAGGGGCAGCAGGTGCGTGCACGTGCATTACATTTCACGCTGACTAGGATTTATGGAACGGAAGACTGTGGTAGTTAGTCTACGCACCGATTTATGCATCTGGATTTTGTTGTGCATACGCACATTTCTGCTTTTGTCCGTACACCATATTTTAGTGTGAATTCTACACACGGTGTTATGCATGAGGCCCCTGGTGATAGCAAAGCATACAAATGTAACAATTTTGCTCAAGGGTGCCACTTTTAATTTGTGTGCTTTGATAAGACTTTTCGGCAGCTTTCAAAGCTGCCATTCATTGGATCTCCAGGCTGCAAGACTGATGAATAAGATACAGATTATCCCTTACAGGATTTCATGAATAACATGTTAGACATAATTCTGACTTTACATGTAATTCTGACTCAGCCTAACAAATATGCACAGCAACAAAAATTACATGGTGCACATACAGTTTGATGTCAGTTGTCCTAAGCTGCTCACTTTCTTTACATTTGATGTACATCAAGGCATACAGTATTTATAAACCCAAACACTTAAAAGTACATATCAAAGTCTTTACCTGAAACACCTTATGTACAGCACATCAGAAGTAAAAAAATGTTTCAGGTGTTTGCATTTTGTTGACAACTTACCAATCGCTTCACACAGCAGCAAAAATCTCTTTTAAAAGTAAACCCATACCTTGAGCCACAGATAGAGAGGTTCTCTGCAGTTTACACTCAAACAGAATGTTGTTGTTGAGCAATCACTTGTGCTTTGGAAAGGTCATTTACCAATGAAGCAATATCTTCTGTACCTTGTACAATTACTGAGCTGACAGTTTCTTTACTGAACAAAAAGTGAAGTTTAATAACAGCTTGATAAAAGTGTCTCAAGTCTGCACATTGGTGAACAACTACACTTACTGACATATTTTTTTAATTTTTTTTTTTTTAGAAAACAATTTTTGCAGCCGAAAATACCTCATTTTATGAAAATAAGTTGGTGTGAGAATAATGTTTTTAATTATTTTCCCTCCATCTCTCCTTTCTCTTTCACTTCCATTCAACATATATATTTGAAGGACAGTACTCTTGTTTTAAAATTTCATGTGGCATACTCTTTCTGCTAAGGGATAATTTGTGGTGTTGTACTGTAATGGCTATAAATATTTTAAACATACAGTACTCATAATCGTGTGAATGTGCATGTGTCCCTCCAAAGTTGATTGAAGTGCTTTGGCTGATCACACATTCACTTTCAAATGCGAGCAGATCAGTCAGGTGTTTCATTCACACCTTGGAGGAGCTGGAGGACTGCACCTGCACCAAGTTGGGGCTATAAAGGGAGTCTGCTCTGTGAAACTGGGGTGAAAAAGGAAGAGAAAGACAAAAGAAAAGAAAGTCGGAAGTTAAAGGGTTTTGAGAGAAGATAGAATTTGGAAAATAGCCGGTATGAAAAGGAATGGAGGCAGGCAGCCAAGAAGAGAGTTCCTGGAGAAAAGCGAGTGTCCACCATTCAAGAAGGGACTAAGAGTTGCTCCTGCTGTGCGAACCGGGAAGCAGGAGTGACCAACTGCTCCAGGAGGGCTCCTGCATATGGCTGAGGAGTGACAGCAGGAGTCAAAGATGCAAGGCTTGGTACAGAGCCCTTCTTGGAGTTTGTGATGGCAGCAGGGCCTGTGCCTGTTGGAAGGACATCTCCTTGGGCTGAAGGATCCCATTTGGGGTAAGTGGAGGAGACATTATTTTTAGAATGCTGCATTGGGGCTCATGTTTGTTTTAAATGAATGGACAGACTCCTGCCATGGTTTTAACCTTGTTTTATTAGGTTTATTTATGTGATATTTTAACCTCAACTTTGCACATCATTTTATGGATTATCTAGTTGAAGATATCTGCACTACCCTTTGGACACTGTTTGTTTTGTTTTTAAATAAAAGCACCAGGCACTTGCAGCACCCCTTGCTGACAGTGTGTATCCTCATTTTCCTGGCTCCTATGTAACTGATGGGGTTAAAGTGGCACCCGGAAGCATCCAAGGAGTGTGGAGCCAATGCGGACCATCACAAGAACTTCTTCACTCTTCTTGCCATTCTTGTGTGGAGGCTATTTAAGTCTAGGCTACTCCTAAGCTTTCACCTTAAATACTAGATTATCTGTGCTTTCCTTAGAACAGGAAAATGGGGCCCAAACAATGATTCAAGCCTGGCAACCTCCTTAACCCATTTTGCTGTGCCCTTTGTTGCAAGATGTGTGGGTTTTCTGCAAATTGAAAAATGCTATTAGTAAATAACTCCTTTTTGATAAATAACAATTAGACAGTGTTCTTTTTTATGCTTCTTAGAAAACACATCGCAGCTGCAAAAAAATCTGGAAACATAAAAGTAAAATTTAAGTCATTTTAATTGTCAAAGTACTGTATAAGGGGAGGTGGAGGCATGGTGGATGTGACTGAATTGCACCACTCTATTCCTGTGTATATATTTTACACAGTAGAGCACCAACCACAGTAGCAGTGTTTATAGAGAGGATTGCAGAGATAGCTCGCTCACGAGTCATTGTGGAAAGCGTGGAAGTTAACAAAAGACTGTACCGCTGCCCCGGGAGAACAACTAAACCCCAGGTTGCCGCACAATCAGAAAACTACTGGAGCAAAGCAGTTTGATATCGAAAACCTTTTGGGGCAACATGACCAACGCTCGTCCTTTTATTTGACAGCTCACCACATGTCCCAGCTCAGCATTAAATTATAAGCAATACCACAAATAAAGAAAAGGGAAAAAATATACACGTACAGTATATATCTTACATATAGACAAAAAACAAACAAACTAGTACATAACATAGCATCAAAACCACCTTTCCCAGTTTAGGGGTGAGATGTTCTTGTTTAAGAAAAAACAGTTTTCCAAATAAGTTTACTGTCTTTACTGTTCTTGCGCAAAGTGAAAGCCTCCCAGAATATGCCGGGCGCCAAGCCGATAACAAAAAAGTTCAGAACTACCGGTCCAAAGAATTGTCAGAAAAACCAAAAAAAGTCCATCTTCAGAGATGCGTCTCCCTTGTGTCGCTGAGCTAGCAAAAAGAAAAAAAAAAGTTTTTTCAAGCAGGTGTATTTCTTGGCACTATCTTGTTGCTTTCCTTTGCTCCACCACACGACGTCTCTCTCTCTCCCCTTCTTTTCTGGTTTAAAGTATTCAGCACCAACTGTCCTGTCTGTGTTACGATCTCCCCCTTAAAGGTGTATTTACAGTATCAGCTTTTCTTGAAATGCACCCTAAGGAGCAGCAAACTGCCAACAGGACAATAGCACATGTGGCACCCGCTACAAGATGCTAGGTAAATGCGAAAAATATAGTGGAAGTACTGTAAAGACTGAGAGAGAAAAAAAGGCATTGTGGAATGAATAAGAAACATTGCAGGGAATGATAAGAAGGTGTACTGTAAGTATTACACATTCAAACCGAGAGCTCAGCACAGTGATCATGTGTCTCATGCTTAGGCAGAGGAACACAAGAGGAATGCAGCGTCTCTAATGCAAGAGCCCTCTTTGAAGTAGGCAGCAGACTTACTAGAGGGAAGCCCCAGTAAACGAGGCAGAATTACAAATTACTGCTCATATTGTCTTTTATTCCAGCATAACCACTGTAGGCCATTCAGAAGATATATTAATGAAAGAAATTAGTATCCACAGAAAAAAGGAACAGCACTCATTAATTTGATACCAGGGCCAGCAGCACATGATGAGCTCTATGAAAATGTTTGGAGTGAACCTTACTCTTTGATCATTGATGCAACCACTCTTTGTCAGTCACCACTAAAAATAATGTGCATAGTGAAATGATACAGTAAGAAGCACCCTTGGACAATTAACACATTTGGAGGAATGGTAAACTTCCCTGCAAAAACAATTACTAATACTCTGCTCAAATGTTTTTGTGATAACAAATTATTCAATGACAAATGCACTGGTTTAACTATAGATAGGTGCAGGGTCATTATGACAAATGCATGCAAAAATATCAAGAAATACAGTATATTCTATCTTAAATGTTAGTGACACACCTCTGATGATATTAAGGCTCTTAGATACCAGATGGCTAGCTATAAGTGAATATGTGATGTGTGTACTGAATTGCAACTTCCAAAACACAAAAGGTAGTGAGTAAAGCTAGGCTGCAGTGTTACTGTACCAAATGTATAGTTATCATTGCAACTTTGTTCACCTAAAATTTCCTCTGTCTATTGTATCAAATTAAACAGAATTAGCAAACCTTTCCAATGGGACACTACTGCTCTGTTTTCTAGCTGGTGATGTTGCCACAGCATTGAAAAACTCAGAGTGACCTTATGTCATCTGACATAACCAGTAACAAACTTTTTCCTATTGAAGTTGTGGTTCAGGTTCAAGCCAGAGGACTTAATGAACACAGGACATGAAAACCAAAGTTGAAGTTAGCTAAGGAAACCAAGAAAAATCTTCCAGATAATATGAAACTACTTGAGGTGCTAAAGTTTCTCTGCCCAAGAATCAATGCTCAATGCAAACTAGCCATGACTGAATTATCTATCAACCAGTAATGGCACACTGCACACTTGCCTTGAGCATTCATAGTTTTCATATTCTTTCTCTGTACATTTAGCAGTCATTTGCTCAGAGGTTGATGTGCTTGCTGCTTCCTGAACAGCTCTTCTTTTCTCCACCCTAGCGGCCCACTTCTTTTCTTCTTTCGTAGGCATCTTTTCACGTTAAAACTAATTAAGTCAGTGTTTATGTTGCAATTACTTAGTGCGTTTTCCTTAATTTTTCCCTTAAGCTGGCACTTAAGTCTTCAATCTGCCTCAAGAATGATTTAAGATGTGAAGAGGTAGGGGAAGTGACAGAAAAGGTGGTAGGGATGAGAACGGCGCCCGTACACAACCAACCCATGGCCACCCTGCTGGCCACTGCCAAGAGTTGATTCTACAATAAAATAAAAAAGGAATAACCTTGGAGGTCCATCATCACCCCAAAAGTGGATAGTAGATGGCACGTAGTATATGTGTACCAAATTTCAGGTCAATAGGTCAAACGGTTTGCGAGCTACAGGTGATTTAAAATCCTGAACAGACAAATGGACTGCCATGGTAGCATATTACATAAGAAGATATTTCAATTGTTCAAAGAGGACAGCTAAAATGAGGATTGCTGGGTAGAAGTGGCAAGACAGCAGCAAAAGAAAAAGATGTGGAATAACTGTCCATTCAGTAATGTTGCAGCTGTCTTACATTATGTTATTCATGAAAACAAAGCTCACAAATAGAATGTAGGAGAAGTTTTTGGAACATATAACACAATTTGGAGGACACATACAAAGAAGCAACATATGCTGTTACAAATTCAAACTGATTTAAAGGATGCTTTCACAATTCTCAACTGACACCTGCTCAGCTCATGCTGTGGTAGATGAGGAAGATAGGAGCACTGTGTAAAACAAGGAAAAACTGACTAAATTGTTTGGTTTTGTTGTGTTACTGATATGCACAAGAGCAGACAAAAGACCAAGAACAAAGGTACACAAGAGAAGAGAAATGGAAAGCAAAGATTCAGCAACTAGATATATTTTGGATTATTCAATAACATATGGCCAGAAAAAACATTTCTGCTATGTGTTTGTAATGCATAATAACAAAATGTGTAATGTGCTAATGATATTATATAATACATATACTACTATGCGCCCTGCGGTGGGCCGGCGCCCTGCCCAGGGTTTGTTTCCTGCCTTGTGCCCTGTGTTGGCTGGGACTGGCTCCAGCAGATCCCCGTGACCCTGTAGTTAGGATATAGCGGGTTGGATCATGGATGGATATACTGCTATACTGTGTCTCTCCGAAAAATCCTTGGGTACTGTTGGTTTGACTTTGTGTCGAATGAGCGGTTGCTTATGGAGTCCCAGAATGAGGCACATTACCTGCATTGTGAGGGAGCATCAGTTACAGCACTATGGCCATGTGGCGCGTTTCCCCGAGGGTGATGCAGCTCGTAAGATCCTCATTGTTGGGGACCCGAGTGGCTGGATCAGGCCAAGGGGTCGCCTACGTAACACCTGAGTGCGGCAGATAGAGGATCATTTCCATAGGGTGGGACTGGACTGCGTGTCTGCCTGGGGGTTGCCAACCGGGATCCTGAGCTGTTTCGTTGTATAGTGGGTGTGGCAACGCACTGTACCAGTGCATGCTCCCCAACTTGACTTGACTACTATACTGTATATCATATAATTTTATGTATTAATATAATATTATTAACATATATTAATACATAATAGAAACATATAATACTTTAATATGTGTATACAGTGAGCCATTTGGTGATATGAGATGGCAAAAAGCATTTTGTGTCCCAGCAACATGCATATTCTTTTGTAAACCTTCATTTATAATCTTACAGGTGAACTCTTTAATATCCAAATATTCTTCTGCTGCCAATAGCATAATCATATTTTTTTTCCATCTTACTTTTAGCTTGAGTAATAGAATTATTCACATTTGCCATAAATGTAGTTCATTCAGTTAATCCACTATCAACAAAGTCTTTGTAATATAGTTATTTATATGAAATTCTGACCCTATCTTTTCTCTGTTTTTATCACTAGACCCCCCCTTAACAATATATTTTTCTAAACATGCCTCTGTATATGACACCCCCCTTCCCACTCAAACACACTGAATCTCTGCTCCCTTCTTAAACACTGAACAGCCTGCTTAAGATGAGCTAAGTTCTCCTCCATAATTCATTCATTTAGTCTTAACACCTTCTACACCATTACCTAATCCTATTCCCTCCCAACAGCAGCTAGAGAGTTTCTTGCCCCTACAAGCATAAAGCAATCTGTCCAAACTTTTGGCATTTAAAACAAGAAAGTGGGGGCAGCACATACACACGTATAAATCAAATAATCTGAACTAACACAATTTGGTAACTGCTTGTCATCAATCTTAACTAACTCTGATTCACTATCAGTTTTAACTCCTTCATGAAAATCCTTTAAACATTTGGCTTCCACAGCATTTCCTCCCACTAAATTATTTTTAATCTGATCCATGGTCACATCTAAAGGGACATTTGTTATAATCTCCCATAGCCATTGATTTTCTGTACATCTCTTTGGCATCACTCTTCTACCTTTTACAGTTTTTAATCCAAGAGCTTTCACACATTTCTTACTATCTTTACAAAACAACAACAGATCTCCATTTTTAAGAGCTCTGATCCCCTTAATATCCCATAATGCTTCCTTCAAATCTTCAACTAGTTTAATTAGATTAATACCAGGACTTGGACGTTCTTCAGAACTTATTACCTAATATTCTTCCTTCCTCTTTTTATGTAATTTCTGTCCATGTTCCTTATCAGCAGATGACAAACTACTACAAGTATTCAAATCTAACTCACAAGTCCAAGTATTCAAATCTAACTCACTTCCAATCCAGTCTAATTCCAAATGATCATCTCATGTCCAGTTCCATCTTTCCTGTCAATTCCCTGTCATCTCCACTCCAGTCACATCTCAGTGCTGCCAACCTCAACATCTGAGCTTTCCACTGGTTTATTACATAAACAGCCAGAGCAAGAGTTCAAGCTAGGTGATGTTAGGGTGGCCCCAACAGGGTGGCTCATAGTACATAATTAACCAATAATAAACAAAATTAACAGAAATAACATTAAAATATGAAAAACTAGTTGTATAAACCCATGCTGAAAAAAGCTCCTAGAGACTATTGAAATCGTCAGAAAAAAAACTGAAATGCAGAGTCGATGGTTTTGTTTTGCGGACGTGCTCGCCCCCCTTTTCTATCAGTGGCTAAGCAAGTTTCTCTCTTGTTTGTCTTTCCTGAGCAGTTTCACTTTGGCAACCGAGTCGCTTTCTTTCAGCTTCATGCTGTAGCGTTGTCCTTCTTTCTTCTTCCGAATTGTTAACTTCGGGCCATCTTGCTGGCTCTTTGAGCTTCATGCTGTAGCCTCGCACTTCCGGACTGTACAGACAGACACAAACACTTCCATGCGTAGATGTTTATATATAATACTACAAAAACAACAAAAATGACAATATAACATCTAACACATAACAGAGCATGTCTCTCTCTGTTAGTTCCGTCTCTTCTTCTCACCATACTGGGTTTTTTAGCAGAGCCAAGACACAAGCGATAGCAGTCAAACTTCTTTGGCTCTTGTCACTACCACTATCCTTTCCCTTCTGAGTCCTGCTCCCTCATCACACTACCTTCTTTCAGTGTATGTAGAATAACTGTCAGAGCAATTGGCTGCTCTTGCTAGTGCTCCTCACAAAGCCCAACAGGAGCAATCCCATCCTGGGGCACCATTCTTCTCACTCTACACAAGATATTCCAAATGCCTTACTTCCTTTCCTCTGAAATGGCTGAAATCCAATCCTGACATTCTTTCTCTTTTCATCTCCATCTCTGTTTTACATCCTCACTTTCTTTCTTGACTTCTTTCTTTTCTCTTTCGTCCTTCACCTTTTTTTCTCTACTAAAACCCTTTTACTCCTCGTAAGTGCTCCACACAATCTGTGGAAACGCGCAATTAGCCACTTCTCTCATTAAGTTCTCTGTGTCCTCCTGCATAGAGACACTCACAGGCTCTGAGCTGCTCCACTGTTTTTAAAAAAAACCTGTGGGTGGCCACGAACCCCTGACGCACTTCACCACAGTGTTTCCTTACATAGTGGCCCAACAACTGCCACAACTCCTTCTCCTGCAGGTTAAACTCAGACACACATCTTCCAGGTGGCCAAAATATTCCCTCCAGATTCCTCTAACTCCAACAATAAGCATTTGAGATGGCCACCTAGATGAACTCAGCAAGTAACAGATCAGCAGGACTGTGTGCTCCCACACGGACATTTTATGGCATGGGGCACCTCCTAAAGAGCTGAGTAACAATGGGGAAGGAAATATACTGGCACATTGACAATAAAAGGATAAAAAGTTTCAGGCTAGTAGAAAAACTGTTTTCTTTTAAGAAAAGGAACTGGCAGGATAAAGACAGACAGAATCAAGATTTCATTTCTCTATTTGAACATCTTGCTTGCAATATGCTTTGTGAGATCTGGAGCCACTGAGATTTTACCACAATGGTTGCAGTGTTCCTGCACATTGTGGAGTAGGGATTTGCATTTACGTATTTGGGGCATGTATGTATTGGGATTTTCTATAAAAATAGCCTGGAAATATGGAAAGTGGTCATCCTTTTTGATTAACATTGGACACCATCTTTGTGATCTTTTTTTTCCAGCCACTATTGTTAATATTTTCTTCTTTGTTTGCCCATTATGCTCATTGTTTGTGTGAATGTTTGTTATTTTATGTGTGCTCCTTGTCATTTCTGAATTCTTTGATTTATAGACTATAACTTGCATGTTTTTGGGATATGAAAGGAAGGGTGCATGTGACCTGACCATGATGTGAATTGGAGTCTCCGGAGCTGTGAGGTAGCAGTGATTATCAAAGCCCCAGAGTACAATTACATGGAGGGATGGGATGTTGGTTCTGTATTTTTTTTCCTCCTTTACACATTTGTAACTTTAATGGTATATCATTTTTATGTGCGTATGTATTTATATTTACAGGCTTTATTTTTCACATACTGTAAGTAAATGTGATCTTCAAAGTATTTTTCTGCTCAGTTCTGCACAGACAGATGAACAAACCTTTTCCAGTGGGTATAGCTGATATCTAGTTAAGTCAGACTCCAGAAGCACTCTTCTCAAAGAAAATAAGTAATTTCTAGTCAAAGCCATGGTGGGAGTGAGAGAAAGCCAGAATAAAGATTTAGACGGGGGCCCAAACAGAGCAGCTCCATTGATAGAAAGAGTGTGCCTGACCAAATAAAGTACACTTGCACACTAATGTGAGTGACAATGGCAGTCACTGCAACAGTGGTGGTTTGGAATAGCTACCACAGCAACAGGGAAGAATGTTTCATTTGCATAAACCGTTTTCTTTTATTTTGAATTTTCATTTCAAATTGCACACAAATGGTTTTCAGGCCATCTGAGACTCACACTGTTAAGATGGATTAAAGACCTGAAAGTTAACGGTGCCTTAAAAAATTTTTTAATTTTTTCTTTTGCAGTATTTGACAGAGTTATGATTACTACTTGGGTACAAACTAGTTCAAGATTTACTTACTGATAAGTTTTCGGGACTTCCAGTGTGGAATGATTTTAGTTCTAGAATGTGGTTTAAGAAGTCATTTTATTGGCAAGGTATGCCTAAAAGTTTAAACTACATATTTTAATTATTGGAAATTTTGGAGGCAGTTTGATTTAATAACAAATGAATTATTTTTCTGCCTGTCACTTTTACGCTGGAAGTAATATGGGCATGCATTATATATTAACAAAAAACAAAATTTTATAAAAATATAAAAGTTTGAGCAGACCCCTGTGACCCTGTGTTCGGATTCAGCGGGTTGGAAAATGGGTGGATGGATGGATAAAAGTTTGGGAAGCTCGACTTAAAAACTGGAAATGTCATTGTCACTCATTTATAGAGTAATGATTAAATTTGAGGGCAAAATATGGGAGTATGTAATTTTAAAGTCTGGTTTATCAAATCAATGTAAAAAAGTTATATACAGTGGCATCTGTAAATGTTGAGCATACTGTACTGGTGGGTGATATGCAGAGATTGCCAAATGGCACTACAGTAAAATTCTAGGGTTTCTTCCAAACTGTGGAATTCAAACAGTTCAACCGTGTTATGCCACTGCATTATAAAAAAGTTGCTCAAAGAAAATGTAAAGTGATCCAAAAAGAACCGTGTTCTGCTGTCACATAATTGCCTTTCTGTGTGGAGGTACTTATACGAAAGGTCAGAGGTTTCACATAAGGTATAATGTTTTGTTGCCTCTGCTCTTCAAGTAGCCTCTGCACATAACATGGTTTGTTTCACAAAATCTTATATTGCTTCTATGAAAAGTTTTTGAACTCACTGATGAGTTTGAGAAGTGGTTGGCAAATGTTTTTTAGGCAAAGAACATTTGCAACACAGCATGTTACATTAGAAACCAGGCGATAAAAGTATGGCATGCCAACAGTAGTGCAAGAGCTGGTTTATTGGTGTGGAAAGCTTTTTTTGTAGTTTGGTTTTTTAAAGACTTGTCAGACTGTGTAAAGTTAATTAAGATATAAACTTTTGTAATGTCTTCCTGGGCAGAACTGAAAAATTATATTTTTAATCTCCAAATTTGAATCCATAAATAGTTCATCACAAGCTTTACCCTTGTAGATGCCACGAAGGCTGGACGGACATCCCAGCCAGAAGAAAACCCGGAAGGAAGGACTGGAAAGGGTGGATGGACAGCCCATTAAAAAGGAAAGATATCACTGGGGATTTTTTATTCCCCTGGCACATTAGATGGCAGCAGCCCTGGTTCGCGGTGCCCAGTGTGAAGTCAGCATGGCATTTCGGGAAATGTAGTCCGGCAGGGCAGCCCTGCTGGGGTCACAGGGTGCCACAAGAGGGCACTGCAGGGAAACAAGCTCCCTACTGTGGTGATGGACTTCCGTGTGACCGGGACCATGTCTGATCGGGCAATTGCCCTGGCACTGGAAGTACTTCTGGGTCTGTAATAAAAGGGACCACATTCCCTTATCCAGGCGAGTCAGAGCTGTGTGGTAGAGAGGCAACACTTGACTGGAGGAGGGCAGTGCGGTGGTGAGAGAATTTTTGTAGAGAGAGAGAGAGAGAGAGAGAGAGAGAGAGAAAAAACAGTGTTTTGTACTTATATAACACTTTTTTGGAGATGTTTATTATAAAAACCTTCCTTTATTTATACCTGGGACTATGCTTGTGTGTTCGTTTTGGGGTCTGGGTTGGCTGACGCCCGGGTTTCCATCACACCCTTTACCAAATGTAGAATATTTGGCATATTAATGCAACATACAGCATACTGTATATTGGGTTGCAGCATCCTGTATATTGGGTTGCTTAACAATGTTTATGGGCAGTTGTCTACACTTGTAAAAGATCTGTGATTGAAATCATGGCAATAGATTCACAAAATAAGTTGGACAGTCTTAAACTGAAAAGCTTTTATGCAGTATGTGAACATTTTTGACATTTTTGAAATATTGTATTTCAAATTGGAGTTATAAAAAAAATAAAAATAAAAATGGACATAATCATAATTAGAAATACATAAACTAAAGACTTGTGTGTGTGTGTGTGTGTGTGTATGTGAATTAAGCAGTCCTCTCTGCTCATGCTCAACCACAGCCACTAGATGGTGCATACATGCACTGTTACATTTTTTTGGTGCTAGCATGCACCTCAGTTCTCACTACAAAAGACGTGTGTGTGTGTGTGTATGGAGCAGTCTGCTCTGCTCATGCTCAACCACAGCCACGGGAGTTGGTGTGAATTCTATGGAAGATGTAGAAGCATAAACAAGTGTGACTTGCACTTGGTGAGATGGTGTATGCACTCAGTTTGAAATTTTTTGGGTGCTTTCATGCACCTCACTTCTCATAGAACCCATGCAGACAAACTCATCTTTGTGGTACTTGCATGTTGTACGCTCACTCAATGAGCTACCATATGTTCCAGCCTGTCCCACTCAATTTGTGCCACAGCTGCATTCGACTACACTTCCGACTTGGAGAAGATATGACCTCTCCTGGTTCACTTAGCTGATGCCTCTGCAAGTTCACCAAAATAGTAAAAACTGCTATGGAGTCTTTGGCTTGTTTTTTTCCCTGAAGATCACACGTAGCTAGTTATATAATAAAGATTAACACTTTCACTAGAATCAAAAATTCCATTGTAATATTTAAATGTGTGGTCATAAAATATGTTTTTTTCTAACGTCATACTGCATAGGGAAGGTGTAACTTAGTGAAACATTTCATAGAGATCAAATAAAAATATGGAAGAGAATTTACTTGTTGCAACTTAGTTTGTGTTATGTTTCAGCCAGGGTATTTTTTCCCTTTTCCTATTGGTTTTGTTGTTGAATAGACATTTTTCATAAATGTTTTGTGGAGGTGGGGCCACTCTGACACCACTGCTGAGAGACTGTCCTAGGCCTTTATATTTCAAGCTGGAAAGTAAGTTCTTCAGCTGTTCACTGATGTTAAAAAAGTGCATATTATTGTAAGTCAGTGGTTCTCAAACTGTGGGGCGTGCCCCCCTAGTAACAAAAAAGGGGGCGTGAATGTTGCCATATGTGGCGTAATTTTGCTATTCGTAGGGAAATTTTAAACTTGTAGCGGTGTATCGGCAGCAATAAATATAGTAATACATTTTATTAGGGTTTCAAAAAAACGTTAGGGGGGCGCGATTAAAACTGTTATGAAAACTCGGGTCACAAATACTTAAAGGTTGGGAAACGCTGTTGTAAGCATTGATTTTTCTGGTTTCTTGATTTATTGTTTCTGTTTTGTTTTTTATTCTTTGATTATGGATTTGGACTAGGTTGCTTTTTTTAGACAGATCATGTTGCCTTATTCCTTGAGGTGGGCTGGCGCCCTACCCGGGGTTTGTTGCTGCCTTGCACCCTGTGCTGGCTGGTATTGGCTCCAGCAGCCCCCCGTGACCCTGTGTTAGGATATAGCAGGTTGGAAAATGACTGACTGATTGACTGTTGCCTTATTTTTGTCTTTTGCTATTCTTGTTCTTCTCTTTTTTTAAATCAAATACATTTTATAAAACATCCAGTATTGGATTGCCTCCTAATCCAAAGGTTTGATAGTTCCTCTCCCTTCAGGGGCATTTTGTATTTTTGGATATGTAAGATATTTTTGACCTTTTAAAGCAAGCATACCATTTTAGGCCTGTGCTGTCTAAAGCCTGCCCACAGAGTTTGGGGTCAATCTGCTGTGGGTGAGGCCTGGTGAAGATCATGACCTGTTTTGTGGGTTGTTGTGGGCCTTTTCACTATTTTGTGTGCTGCTCATAACAACAGTTAGTTTCTGAATACGATTTAGGGATTTCCCTGTGGTTTAGAGATTATATACAAAAAAAGGTTTAGGATTTTCAAAACTAACACTAAAATTTGTTTCACAGGTGGTTTCACATTTGCAAAAAGAAATACTCAAAAGTGTTTTATAGATTGTAAAGGTTTTTTATAAGTGGAAAACAAACAAAATTGTTTCTTATTGCTTTGCTCACACTTCCATGTTTGCCTATGCTCTTTTCTGCAGTTGCATAATTCATGTAATATTTTGTACACCTATAAAATCAAATCTTTTTATGGCCCTTGTTTCTATCTTAACAGAAAAGCTCGGTGCATTTTTAAAAAATGTGACATGCTGCACATTTTCTACATGAAGTCGCACCAAAATGTCCCAATGTGCATGTTAGTATTTTTCCTCCATAGGAAAATCTCACTACACAGGAAGCCACCACCCACCCCCTTCACTCCGCCCTGCAATTTCCTGTTTCTTGATGACATTCACTCTACAAGCACTATGGAACTGTAAGTTTCTTTTTTGTCTATGGTGCATCTATAGAATTATGATTGACAAGACTATTAGCATAATTAGCAAAACGGTAATAATGCTACCAGAATGCATTTGGCAGCTGAATAAAATTTGTAATAAAATGTACTGAAAAACGAGTCATGATTTTTTTTCACTAGAGATTTTAATTTAACTATTAAATAACAGGCAGATATATGCAGAATTAAAGCATGGAAAAGCTTCCAGGAAAGACTAAATGTCTTTCTTCTTGTGTCAATTGCAAATTTGTTTGTGATAATGCCACTCTCCTTTGAACAAGAATGGATTTGATTAAAAACTGGATCCAAGGAGCACAATTTCTTGATTTTCGTTATTGGACATGCCTTTCTTTTTGTTATTACAGTAATCCCTCGCTATATCGCGCTTCGACTTTCGCGGCTTCACTCTATTGCGGATTTTATACGTAAGCATATTTAAATATATATCGTGGATTTTTTGCTGGCTCTGGGATTTCTGCTGACAATGGGTCTTTTAATTTCTGGTACATGCTTCCTCAGTTGGTTTGCCCAGTTGATTTCATACAAGGGGCGCTATTGGCAGATGGCTGAGAAGCTACCCAACCAGAGTGCGTATTACGTATTAAATAAAACTCCTCAAATATATTGTGAGCACGGGGGCTGTTCGCACCCCTAGAGGATACGGACGCACGTCAAAAAACGCTGAAAGATTGCCTTCACATTGCTCTCTTCCTTGCTGGGCTTACATATGGCTGCTTTGTCAAGCAATATGCTTCCGCACTGTGCTTCTCATACTTAAAAGATCAAACAGCACGTATTGATTTTTGATTGTTTGCTTTTCTCTCTCTCTCTCTCTCTTGCTCTGACATTCTCTGCTCCTTTTGGAGGGGGTGTGAGTAGGGGGGCTGTTCGCACCCCTAGACGATATGGACGCTCGTCTAAAAATGCTGAAAGATTACCTTCGCGTTGTTCCCTTCTGTGCAGCTGCTTTGTCAAGCGAAATGCTTCCTGCACGGTGCTCGCATACTTAAAAGCTCAAAGGGCATGTATTGATTTTTGATTGTTTGTTTTTCTCTGTCTCTCTCTCTCTGACATTCTCTGCTCCTGACGGAGGGGGTGTGAGCAGAGGGGCTGTTTGCACACTGGCCTAGAGGATACGGACGCTCCTCTAAAAAATGCTGAAAGACTACCTTTACATTGTACATCCTTGCAGCTGCTTTGTCCGGCGGTGCTTCACATACTTAAAAGCCAAACAGCCCTATTGATTTTTGTTTGCTTTTCTCTCTCTCTCTGACATTCTCTGCTCCTGACGTGCACTCCTTTGAAGAGGCAGATATGTTTGCATTCTTTTAATTGTGAGACGGAACTGTCATCTCTGTCTTGTCATGGAGCATAGTTTAAACTTTTGAAAAAGAGACAAATGTTTGTTTGCAGTGTTTGAATAAAGTTCCTGTCTCTCTACAACCTCGTATGTTTCTGTGCAAATCTGTGACCCAAGCATGACAATATAAAAATAACCATATAAACATATGGTTTCTAATTTTCACCTTTCGTGGGGGGGTCTGGAACGCAACCCCCGTGATAGAGGAGGGATTACTGTATTACAAGGAGGAATATGGCATCTTGATCTGTTGAAGACAATCCAGCAGTGCATTCATGGGTCATTTGCCCACCTCCACCCCCTTTCATTGACACAAACTACCCTTGCAAATGTTGAGACACTG